>NW_026542595.1:133781457-135078970 GCF_028750875.1 Macrosteles quadrilineatus | reverse complement strand
GGCCGAAATGGTGTTATATAAATTATAAAATACTCGTGAATAAAAGTCTAAATTCATCTTAAGGTTAAAGATATAATTAATATAAATAAACTTTTCCTTACTTAACAGTTAGTGTCAAGAAAACAATACATAAATGTATATTCAGGGTGGCTGAAAAGTAACTTGCATCCCCCCTTAACTTTTCAACCATTTGAGATATTTCAAATCTGTTTGTGGCAACCTTCTTAGCTATAAGGAGCTACAATAATTATGGTCAATTTTGAAAATTTTGCACTTAGGGGTAGTGGGGGTAGGGGGTAGCTCAAATTTTTCAAATGACAAGTATAGTCGAGTTTGGTATCATTTTACAGGTCTTGACGAAACGTACAAATTGACATAGAGAAAACCAAAATCGGCCCACTAATAACAAAATGGCACCCTAAAACGTTTCAAATCCAAATAACCATGAAGGTGGCTGAAAATTAACTTGCACCCCGTTTAACTTTTTAACTATTTGAGATATTTGAAATCGGTTTGCGGCAACTTGTTTGGATATAAAGGGCTAAAATAATTATGGTCAGATTCGAAAATTTTGCCCTTAGGGGTAGTGGGGGTAGCGGGTAGCTAAAAATTTTTAAATAGCAAGTATGGTCGAGTTTGGTATCATTTTACAGGTCTTGACGAAACATAACATTTAACATAAAGAAAATAGAAATCGAACCAATAATAACAAAATGGCAGCCAAAAATGATTAAGACAATGTTTATTAAAAGTAATTTTGAACTGCCATTTTGTTATTAATGGTCCGATTTCTATTCTCTTTATATTAATTGTTATGTTTCGTCAAGACCTGTAAAATGATACCAAACTCGTTTATCATTGTCATTGACAATTTTGAGCTACCCCCTACCCCCACTACCCCTAAGGGCAAAATTTTCGAAACTGACCATAATTATTTTAGCCCTTCATATCCTAACAAGTTGCCACAAACCGATTTCAAATATCTCAAATAGTTAAAAAGTTAAACGGGGTGCAAGTTCATTTGCAGCCACCCTTATGGTTATTTGGATTTGAAACGTTTTAGGGCGCCATTTTGTTATTAGTGTGTGAGGTGTTTATGTCGGGTAGGGCACCTATCGTAAACTTACCTCCGATTTGCTCGGACAGCTCGAGTAGTCCAGGGTCTCGCTGACAATCCTCGTCGCTCGCTTCCCACTTCTGGATCTTCGTAGATGTTAATGTCGCGCCGATCTGCTAGTACACAAGTACACACTGTGTACCTCGGCACGTCGACGCACCGTACACGAGTTGCTATTAAGGAATACACTAACTATAGTTACTCCTATAACTTGGTGTCAGCACAGCGACGCGCTGACAAGGCCAAGTCTAAGCTAACTACTAGGGCTGATAGATAAATAGGCGACGATTAGGAAATAAAATAAATAACCAGCTCCTAGGCTTAACGAAAGATCTCACTTCTCGAAATAAAACTAAAAATAATCTTCTCGGAATTAAAAGAAAACGACGCTAACTCGCGATAAGTAAATAATGAAATAAAACAAAACGTAGAAGGCACCTAGGCCAATTCTTCTTGGCTTTAAGGAAAATAAATAAAAACTCCTGATTACAATAAAACAAAACCACTTTGGATGACTAAAAGTCGGCGTATGTGACTGCGACACTACACTCGCAGCGTCGGTCGATAAACTACGTTATTCTATAATAAACTACGATAAACGTCCTAGAATAGCCTAATAAATAACGCAATTTCCCTCGCCAAAGTGGATACGGGGATGAATACAACGTATACGCTAGCTATATACAGTGTACTTACGTAACACGACACTTCCAGATTTGCATCCGGGTTACTCTCGCCTTCGTCCGGATACCTTATTATTTGGTTCGCTCGCACGGCCTAAGGAGGGTTGGTTGGTGTGCGCGAACCTAACGCTCGACGCCGACTGTCCTAAGAACTGTCCACTGTCCGCTGGTCTCGGCTTCTCCCCACCACGTCTGCGGCAGCGCTTCAAGGTGACAGCGGCCGAGTCTCGAACTAGGAGACATGACTAGCTGCAGTGGACATGTTGGGCATTGTTGTCGAGCGCGCTCAAATAACCTTCGCGGCCTTAAAATAATTAAAACTAACCCCCCCACTAAAATGTGACCATTACACCCCCTTTTCACTTTGGCGACAAAAAAAAACAAACAAAAAAAAAGGTACCTGCCTACAGTTATCTTCGCTCGTACAAACACTTCTTCTAGTGGGCGAGGCGACAAACCTTCCCCGCACCCAACGCTCGGCCCTTCTTCTCTGGCGGGGAGAACGCTCTCCTCTCAACCCTACGTAAAAGAGAAGTGTTGGCCTCACCGTCAAAGTTAGATTTCAATCTACGATTTGGCTGAGTTGTATCGCACAACCTCAGGAAACTGTTCCTACGCTTGACATGGATATCACTCGGCGACGGTCGATTATCCTTTCTACTTGCAACGAACATTTGGCGCTCGTTTTTAAGAACACCCATCCTCCTTCTCCAATCGCGAATATCACCGTCCGTATCCTTCCGGCCGTTCAACCGAAATAGCTTGCCGCTACGAATAATGTATTTATCGAAACTCCCGGGACTAACATTCACCTTGGTCCAAAGTTTATCGTACCATCTGTCTGTGCCACCAGATCGTTTATTCAACCTTTCTGGATCACTCCCTGGTGTTTTAGCGTCCGAGTTAACGCATACTTGAAGGGGACACACCGCTGTCTCGATGGAGGTATACTCGGCGACACCTTCGGCCTGTCGCGATAACGCACCAGCCACATTGTTGGCGGTACCTGTCTGGTACTGAGCCTCAACACCGTGCCGTTCGTTCACTCCGTCAGCCGCGTCCGGTCTCGTATTCTCTACCTCCAAGTGGTATGTTACCAATTTCAGTCGGTCTAAACTATCGATCCCGAGAACTATGTCACTGGTAAGCGTGGGAAGATACAGAGCATGAAACTCTTCCATTCGTCCTTTCAATAGACCTTTGAAGTGATAGTACTTGTCCGACTTCGAATAACTACCGTTGGCGAGTCTCACTACCATAGGAGTCAAAACAGACATAATTCCAGACTGTTCCAAGTGACGTGCCACCGCCGTGCCGATCAACGTGACTACGGCACCTGTATCTATTAGCGCGGCGAACTCTCGCCCTGCTATCGTCACTGATACGTGCGGTCGTCTGTCGTTGGTCTGAATCTGAGCGGAGTCGGTTTCCGGGAATTGCTTAATTTTCTCTAACCAAGCGCACCAGTCCGGGGAGGTCTTCGTAGAAGGTACTACTGAGGATTCAGGCGACCTCATTTGGTATTTTCCTCGACACCGACAATCGTGGGTACGGATACCCACCTTTTTACAATAGAAACACTTTAGAGTTCTGGGCATACGGCAGTCACGAAACATGTGACCTTTCTTGTCACAGTTCCAACATGTGATAGCAGATTTTTCTCTCATGTTATTCGGCCATCGCGGAACTGCATTGTTTTCTCGGGGTGAACCTCCGCGCTCACGCTCCGAGTGACGTCGTGGGCTCGTAGATGACGAGGTCCTCGTAAAATTACCCGTCCGGGGGTTCGGAGAGTTCTCTCGTGACCTACGTGGTCTTGCCTCTGACCGGAAGCCTACGCGCTTCTCGGTTAATCGTCCCGTCACGCCGTTCGATGACTGACACTCGCCAATCGTCGAAACTCCGAAATTATCTCCTGATTTATTATCGCGTCCTCGTCTCGGGTGATAAGCCGTTTCGGGGACCAACGCTGCCGACGGAGGGGGAGGGGGACGGAAAAGAGATTTTTCCCTAAAATAGCTCTCAACGTGTTCCGCTTGTCTGAGCATTTCGTCGACCGAGAAAAAATCGTGTCTCCTCATCGTCAACTTATATTCGGGTCTCATATTCGTATACAAAATATTCAATTGTTCGTGGAGACTGAGGGTTCCCTTGCGTCGCATGAGAGTAGTTAAAGCCACAACAAAGTTTCTAAAAGCTTCGTTGTCACCTTGAGTCCGACGCCGAATTTCTTCGTCTAGATTTCGCTGGTATCCCGGTGGTAGGAACTGTAGCTCGAAACTCGATCTAAATGACTCATAATTATGCCAGGAGTCTTTATAGTTTCGATACCACAACAGTGCATTACTATGTAGTAGCTCGGGGAGTGCTCGTATAATATCGTTCTTATTTATTTCGTAGGCCTCCATAAGCTCTTCCAGGCGTTCCAAGAAAGAAACGGGGTCTTTTGAGCCGTCAAAACGAACGTTCCACTTTCGAACTAAATTACACAACGCCGAGACATCAACACCAACCTTACGAATTACGTTCGAATTTTCGTGACACGAAGGCAAACCACTACTGAATCCGTGATTCACGCTTGCCTGTGTAGCAATACCTAGTTATTCGCTCGCGAACCCACCGTACGGTCGCTGATCGGTACCGGGCACCGTAGTTCGATGAATCGAATCTGAGTAGTGGTGAACTAGCAAAGATACCCCACTTTAGGCACGTTTTCCCCATAAGAATAACATGGGGATCATTTTTTGGCCACCAATTCCAAAAATCCTGATCTTTGCCTAAATATCCCTATATAATTGTTAAACCTTATTTCTTACTTATTCCCTATATATATATTTGATATTAATCAAAAAAAAATTATTGACCCATGCATGTGTATATGTATAGTAGTATAGTTTGTCGCCGCCGTTTTTTGTGGCGCGGGGTTTTTGGGCCAACTCTCTGCCCATGCCTAATTGCTAGTACATCTACCATTCCCCTTTCTAGTTGATATGTTGATATATTGTAGTCTATATTTCTGTCTTATCTATATATATTAGTTGTATGAGTTGTTTAATATTTTCATTTCTTTGTCTTTTGGGATATACCTCTTAAACTTACTCTTGGGCCTATACAAGCCTATATAAATGTACAACTCCATATCTATATTGTATAATTTCAAATCCATCTCCAACACCCATTCACATGTATATTCTCAAAATCATCAACTTGACAGTGCGAGGTTTGTACGCGAACTCGGCCGTGCTCCCGGCTCATGGGGTGCCCCTGGCTCACGGGCAAGCTCCTGCTTCTTGCTCCTTGTCTCTAGTGGTAGCTCTTGATTGAGTCCTGGGTGGGAAACCTCCTGTTGAAGTAATTTCTTAATTTAAAAAAAAAATTTATAAATTTCAAAATGTTTAAAGTTAAATTTTGTAAATTAAAAATGTTAAAGTTAAATTTTATAAATTAAAATGTCTAAAGTTAAATTTTATAAATTAAAATGTCTAAAGTTAAATTTTATAAATTAAAATGTCTAAAGTTAAATTTTATAAATTAAAATTTTCTAAATTTATAATTTTATAAATTAAAATTTTTAAAATTTATAATTTTATAAAAATTTGGAAATTTCCCAAAAGTCTATATATAGAGGTGGCATCAGCCCGAGACCTCATTCCTAAACATGAAGCCGTCATGTCAACACTGCTCCGTGTCGCTCTCCACCAAAAGCAACCTGATTCGTCACTATAAGGTAATGCATCAAATGAATGTGAAACTGTGCAAGGTTTGTGATTTAATCTGTGATAATAACTTGGCTCTAAAATCGCATATATTACAAAGTCACAAGAGTTGTAATTTTTGTAAGAAAAATGTTGTTGGACATTTTAGAAGACATGTCAATTCTTGTAACAAATGTCCATACACAATGATTAAATTTGTTGGTGAATCAATTAGAGCTGAACTTGAAAATACTCTCAAGTCTTGTCCTCTGCCAATAAAATGGACTTTAGTAAGGAGAATTAAATTTATAAAATATTCAATGGATCAAAATGGAAAATTAGTTAATGAGAAAGAATGTATAGCAGATTTTAGAAGTCTTACTACCTTAACTATTGAGAAGAGAGATTTAAAGCCTCAAATTGAAAATGCACTTTTAAAGATTGATGCTTCCATACACAAATATCAAGCCCAAGGCAGTGGATGGATATATGACCATACTAAATATTGGCAGTTGCATGTTTACAAGTATAAGCCCCTAACTCCAAAGTCATATATCCCCACACCAAAAAGTATTCAATCAAAACATGCTGTTTTAAATATAAAAAATTCTGACAATAAATGCTTTCTTTGGTCAATTTTAGCAGCTTTATACCCAAGGAACTTTAATGAACATGCTGAAAGGGTCTCAAACTATACACCCTATGAAAATCAGTTGAATATGACAAACATAAAGTATCCTGTGAAAATATCTGATATAGATAAATTTGAAATACAAAATAATATAAGTGTTAATGTATTTGGAGTTGAAGGCCAGAAATGTGTATATCCATTAAGAACAACCAAACTGAATAGTAATACCCACATCGATTTATTGTTATTACAAGAAGGTCGTAAATCACATTACTGTTTAATTCGTGATTTTGATAAGTTAATGCTGCGGTCTACAAAATATGACCATAAGAAACATTTTTGCAAGTTGTGTTTGCAACATTTTTACACTAACGATATATTAGAACGCCACACAATATATTGTAAAAACTTTGATGCCCAACGAGTGGAAATGTCTAAACAAGATACATTACAATTTAAAAATTATAAATATCAACTTAAAGCCCCATATGTAATTTATGCAGATTTTGAATGTTTTATAAACTCAAACAACCATATTCCATCGGGATTTGCATTTGTCATAGTAAAAGATTCGAAAATTATTTCTGAAGAGTTATATAGTGGTGCAAATGTTATGGATGTGTTTTTCGAAAGGTTGTTTGAGACTTATGATTATATTAAAAATCAAATGGCAATATATATTCCTCTTCAAATGACTCCTGAGCAAGAGGTATCTTTCCAAAACTCAACACATTGTCATATTTGTGAAAAGCCCCTATATTTTGATAGGGTGAGAGATCATTGTCATTCATCTGGTCGATACCGTGGAGCTGCCCACAATGATTGTAATTTAAACTATAAAGTAACAAAGAAAATCCCAGTATTCTTCCATAACTTGAAAAATTATGATGGTCACATAATAATGCAACATTTGGGAAAGTTTAATAAACGTAAATTAAATTGCATCGCTAAAGATATGGAAAAATATATATCATTCTCTGTAGACGATTTAGTATTTTTAGATTCATGCAACTTTCTGTCCCTTCCATTATATAAATTGGCTTCCAATTTAAATACATTTAGATTCATACAAAATCCACTACTACAACGTAAAGGTGTATATCCCTATGAATATATGACGGGACCAGATAAGTTTACAGAGTCTCTACCTCCAAAAGAAGCATTTTACAGTACTCTTACTAAAGAACATATCTCTCCCAATGAATATGAACATGCTAAAAATGTATGGTCCCATTTTAATATAAATAATTTACAAGAATATCATGATTTATATCTTAAAACAGATGTATTGCTGTTGGCTGATGTGTTTGAGACATTTAGAGACCTGTGTTTAAAGGATTATAAACTTGACCCCGTTCATATGTATTCACTTCCAGGACTAACATGGGAGGCCTGTCTTAGAATGACTGGTATAAAATTACAATTATTTCAAGATATTGACATGCATTTGTTCATAGAAAGTGCAATCAGAGGAGGAGTCAGTATGATTTCTACACGTTACGCTAAAGCCAATAATAGATATATGGGCGAACATTATGATCCCAATCAAGAGAGTGTGTATTTAATATATTTAGATTGTAACTCGCTATACTCCACAGCAATGTGCGAGCCACTGCCTGTGGATGAATTCCGTTGGACTAATGAGATAGACTACAAATATAATCAAAATGATGAGTTTGGATACATTTTAGAAGTTGATTTAAAATATGATAAAAGCTTACATGATTTACATAATGACTATCCATTAGCACCTGAGAAAATGAATGGCAAATTAATACCTAATTTAAATGACAAAACTAAATATATTTTACATTATAAAGCATTACAAAAATATGAGGAATTAGGTTTGGTTGTTACAAAATACCATAGAATTTTAAAATTTAGACAATCAAAATGGCTTGCACCCTATATTAATTTTAATATTGAAAAACGAAAATGGGCTAAAAATGATTTTGAAAAAGACTTTTACAAATTGCTAAATAATAGTCTCTTTGGTCGAACAATTATGAATCAACGAAAGTTTCGTGATATATATCTCAAGGATGAGTCACTATTAACAAAATATGTCACTAATCCAAGGTTTGACTGTAGCAAAAAGTTCGATAACAATTTACATGCTATACATTTAAATAAATTAGTTGTAAAGTTTAATAAGCCGATATATTTGGGAATGACCATTTTGGATATTAGTAAAGTAATAATGTATGATTTTCACTATAATTATATGTCAAAATTTAAGAACAAAAGATTTCTTATGACTGATACAGATTCATTAATGTATTCTATAGTTACAGAGGACTTTTACAAGGAAATAGAACGTGACTTGCACTATTTTGATACCTCTGGATATAGTAAAGACCATTTCTTATACTCTGATAAAAATAAAAAAGTCACTGGCAAGTTTAAAGACGAATTAGATGGTCATATTATGTATGAATATTGTGGTTTAAGACCAAAGTTATATTCTTACATTCCTCTAAAATGGTTATATGAAGAAGACAAACAAGCTTTAGAGGTGAAGAAAGCTAAAGGAGCTGATGGTGCTACAGTTAAACATCTCCTTAGACATCAACATTATTTGAACTGTCTTGCAACTGGGCAAGATTACTATGAGAATGTGACAAGAATTAAATCTACAAATCATCATCTTCAAACCTTGACCATGAACAAGAAAGTACTATCCTTTGACGATGACAAGAGGTTTATTCTTGAAGATGGCATTAATACTCTTGCGCTTGGTCATTATAAAATTGATCAAACATGAATTGTATGTGTAGATATATTCAATGCTGCAAAATAAATGCAAATGTTAAAAAACTCCAGTCTTTTATTTATTTACCCTTACCATCCTCTTGATAGAATTGGTCAAACATAAATCTATATTTACCATTATTCTTTGACCTTTCTTTGTCTATTACGAAAAAGCCATATTTAGTTTTATCCCAACATTGATGACAGAGATTTTTAAATTGGTCAAATGAAAAGTCATTACCAACATGATTGTGATATACATGTTTTAAATTTAAATCATCTTGTTTGAATAATATTAGGAAATTTACATTATCACGTAAATGTTTGTGTACTTTGCTGTAAGATTGACACAAGTAAAAACAGTTAATATTTTTATGTCGACCCATTGAGAAAAAATGTGTAATATTTGGACTATTTATATCATCAAATACAACAACTGACTGTGATTTTACATCATTTGGTGTGATTTCACAGTCAGTAAACGTGTGTAATTTCACTTCATCACACAAACTAAATATTTCAATTATTTTTTTATATTTTTCTTGTTCTAATGATTTAGATATTAAATATAAGTTTGTAAATTTTAATCCTTCCTTTCTTACAATTAAGTTATAAATTACAACCGTCTTCCCACTTCCACTTGGACCGCAAATAACACATCGAATATTGGTAGGAAATAGACCCAACTTCTTTGGTATATTTTCCTTAGTATGTACTATTTTAAATTTGTGTTTTTGTTGAATAAAAGACATTTTTTATATAATAAAAATGGTAAAAAATGTTAATAAGAAAACATGTAAAAAGGGCAAAGGTTTATTCCTAAAGCCTTACAGGGGTCGAGGGTTATTGAATACTCTTATAAATAACCTTCCATTCCCACTTCACATACCATCATATCGGTACTGTGGACCTGGGACGAATGTACGTGAGAATTTAGCTAAAAATGTACCTCCAAAAAATAAACTAGACTCTTATTGTAAAGAGCATGACATATTCTATATGAATAATCCCGATACCGCTGCTCGGAACAAAGCAGACATGAGATTAGCAGACTTAGCTTGGACTAGAGTAACGGCCAAGGACGCAAATCTTGCTGAAAGAGCTGCTGCTTATGCCGTGACAAATTTGATGAAGGCAAAAGCAAAAATGGGAATGGGATTAAAATTTAATAAAAAAGATGGACAACTACCAGCTGTTAGAGGCCGCAAAAGACGTGCCTCACTTCAGGGGAGTGTACCTAAAAAGCGAGCTAAAAAATCTAACACCAAGAGTAAAAGAGTGCGGAATAGTTAATTTAGATAGCTCATCTGGCACACATTGGACAGCATATCGTAAAAATAAAGATATTGTAATTTATTTTGACCCATTTGGAATCCAACCTCCAAAAGAAGTAATTAAATATTTTGAGGGATATAAAATCTACTATACAACCGATCAAATACAAGATTTAAATAGTTCAATTTGTGGAATTTTATGTTTATCATTCATAAAAAATTTTTGTTTATAAAAATGGATTCATTTACTATAACATTTTCGGGTACAGAGCCAGAGCTAAAGTCAGTGTTCTTTCCTCCCATAGAATTAAATGATGATTATGTAATTGGGTTAGTAGATTTTCAAAGTTATAATTCTATATTTAATGTTAAAAAACCACTAAATACTTTAACATATTACAAAGTAGAGAAAAAAACATTACCAAAGGGAGAGATCTCAGTTGATGATTTAAACCAGTTATTAAATGGTAAACTTAAAGTTATAATAGATAAAAATGGAGAAGCATTAATTAATACTAAAGTTAAACTTTTATTCAAAGGGCTTATTCCAAAATTAAATCAACTTAAAGGCAACAAATTAACCATTGGAGAAGGTGATGATGTTTTCTATTATGATCACAAAGCTCCAGTTACAATAGAAATTTCTGAAGGAACATATGAGGTGGTTGAGCTTGCAAAGGAAATTCAAAAGCAAATCCCAGACTTTTTCCTTACAGCTAATAATAAAACTATGAAAGCGACATTACTTTCTAGCCACGTGTTTGATTTTACAAAACCATGTTTAGGGTCTGTTTTATTGGGATTTAAAGGTGTTTCTACTCCTGGTGTTCAGTTTGAATCTACAAATAAAATAAACATTAATAATGTAAATGTGATTAGAGTAAAATGTAATATTGCAAACGGGTCCTATTTAAACGGCAACAAATCACACACCATACATAGCTTTTATCCAGAAGCTCCTCCTGGCTACAAAATTATTGAAGTTCCAAGAAATATTATATATTTTCCTGTAAATAAGAGAAGTTTAGATGTTGTCAGTATTACATTTGCCGATCAACACGACAAGGCAATTGACTTTAACGGAGAAGAAACTACAATTACTTGTCATATAAAAAAGATATGAGAATTTATAAGAATTTATCTATAAGTGTACAAAATGCTAGGTTCCTAAAATCAATAGGACTAAAGTTAAAATTTTCTATTAATAAAAATGGAAGATTTTCTAGATGTTACAGGGAAATCCCAATTCGACGATAGTGTGGTTAAAATTACAAATCACTCCTATGTTCCCCACAACACTTTAGCAATAAATAATTCTGATGAAATTCGAATATGTATTAATAATCAAGATTTGCTAACTCTCCCATGTAGGAGTTATCTGTATATTAAGGGAGAAATTGAAAATCATGATAAAGGTCATTTTATAAATAATGCATTTGCGTTCTTATTTGATGAAATTAGATACGAAGTTGCAGGTAAAGAAATAGACATTGTAAGAAACCCAGGAATTTCTAGTCTTATGAAAATATTGAGCTCTTACAATAAAACTACTAAATTGTCAAATGTAGCATTTGATTCTGACACAAATTTAAAAGAGTTCCATAAAGGTGGCAAGTTTAGTACATGTTTGCCATTAGAGCTGTTAATGGGTGTATTTGAGGATTTTAATAAGGTATTAGTAAATGTCAAACAAGAATTGGTATTGAAAAGATCGAAAAATGATTTGAATTGTATATTAACAACCACTAGTGCCCCAGCCAGTGGCACTGCTGATACGATTCCCAAAATTACACTTAATTCAATTCAATGGGTAATGCCACATGTGATACCATCAGATGGAGAGAAGTTACAATTACAAAAGATGTTATTGCAAAATAAAAATTTGCAAATTGCATTTAGAAGTTTAGAGCTGCATGAACTTCCATCATATCCCAATACTACAAGACATACATGGTCAGTAAAGACATCTTCAAGTTTGGAGAAGCCTAGGTATATTATATTTGGTTTCCAAACAGCTAGGGATAATAGTGCACGAAAAAGAACTGATGAATTTGATCACTGTAAATTAAAAAATCTCAAAGTATTTCTAAACTCTGAATATTATCCTTATAGTGATTTAAATCTCGACTTTGAAAATGGAGATGTCTCTAAAGCTTATGAGATGTTTATGAGGTTTAGAGAGACTTACTATAATACTATCCCAGATCCTATGATTAGTAGGGCTGAGTTTATGAAGAAATATCCACTAATTGTAATAGACTGTTCTAGACAGAACGAAACAGTGAAGGAAGGAATTGTTGATATTAAATTAGAGATTGAAACTGCAGAAAATGTGCCAGCAAATACATCTGCATATTGTTTGATAATACATGATAAAGTGTTTGAGTACAATCCTTTGTCAAATGAGATAAATAAAATGTAAATAAAAGATGAAAAACATTCAACAAGAATTGGTTGACTCTGCAAATCAAATACGAGAGAAATATAGAGCTTTAAAACGTGGCAAGTTTCTAGAAGCTGAAGAGAGGTTCCAAACATTCCAACCTTTAATAGAGCCATTACAAGAATTAAAAAAAATCACATCTATTGGTAAAACAGAGAGGCCTCAAATGGAGATACTCCCAATGACTCCATCTAGAATATCAATGATACCAAGATTACAACCATTACAACCATCCACTCCACAGAAATTAGATTTTGGTCTTTTAGCATCAGACTATTTAGGAAATTACCTTAGTAAAAGTAGTATGACAGACACTACATATGGTATTAGACGAGAAGCAAATAAATTTTTTATTGGAAATAAGGAAGTTGATATTGCCAATGATGATGTTACAGTTGCAAATAAAACCTACAAGGGGACAAAAGGTTTATGGGAATTGTTAACGTTAAAAGAACCTGAGAACTATACTCAGGCTGATTTGCAAAATTATAAAGAGATTTTGGAAGCTACAAATGGACATTTAAAGAGTTACAAAGATGGTGCACCAATTTCAAGTAATAGACATACTAAATATCTTAATATAATTAAACCTCTTTTTAAATCTGTTGGTGAAGGTTTGAGACAAGTGACTGGTAATAAAATAGACTATATTTATTGGGATGATCCTAATGAGCTTGTAGATAGGTTAAGACTTCTTTGGCTAAGTCGCCAAGCTGGTAACTCAGGAGTGGATAATGAAATAGATTCCATTATTGAGGAATTGAGAGAAAGTGGAATTATTTATTAAATAAAAATATGTTTATAGATAAATTTTATCGTTTATATAATCCATATAATAAGCCTGCAGAACCCAGGGCTAGTAGTGAACCTACTTTAAATTTACAAGACGATAGTTGGAATTGTTTAAACCGTAAAATTGGTAATGTTAAAGATGGGGAGTTTGTAGATGATGTATCAACTTTAGGACAGACATTAACTAGAAAAGGTGATGTATTTTTACAAGGTAAAACTAAATATGAGTTTTTAGAATCTAAGAATAAAAATTGGAATGCTAAAAAACAGAAAATTACTAATGTGGAAAAGGGTGAAAGTTTAGATGATGTGCCCACTTTACAACAGACTTTAATACGTAAAGAAGATGGTAAATTTGTACAAGACAATAATAATTTTGAATTTTTAGAATCAGAAAATGGTGTTTGGAATGCTAAGAAACGGAAAATTACTAATGTGGAAAAGGGTGAAAGTTTAGATGATGTGCCCACTTTACAACAGACTTTAATACGAAAAGAAGATGGTAAATTTGTACAAGATGATAATAATTATGAATTTTTAGAATCAGAGAATGGTGTTTGGAATGCTAAGAAACAGAAACTTAACAATTTGATGGAAGGTACAGATAGTAAAGATGCTGTGAATGTTTCACAAGTTCCAAAAATGGAAGCAGGCTATTGGAATTTTAATAATAAAAGGTTAGTACGTGTTAAACCTGCCATTGATGACACTGACTGTGTTACAAAAGAACAGACTATAACTTATAATAAAAAACTATATTGTTTTGATGCCAGAAATCTATTTATAAGAAATCTACCAAAAGGGGAACATTCGGATGACATTTGTCTAATGTCACAAGCTATGCGTTATGATGGATCGAAATTTGTGTGTGGAGAAAAAAATTTTAATTTGATGGAATATAATCCTGATTTATTAGTTGCTGACCCCACATCTTTGAGTGGATTTAAGTATATAGATAATAGACCATATATACCAGAAAACTATGTATTTAAAAGAATGGAAGATAATCTATTGATTGGGGCTAATGGTGATGTATTTAGAGTTACAGGAAAGGATGATGTTATAAAAAATGAATGAAATTGCATACGAACTTCATAAGCCTGCAAGAAAGAATTTCATTAGAAGGTCTTTTAAAGTATTGGGTATAAACGAAACCATACAAATAGATTTAATTGATATGCAAAACTATGCTAGAGAGAATTCTGGCAATAAATATATTTTAACTTTAATAGATACATTTTCTAAAAAAGCTTATGCTGCTCCACTAAAGAATAAGACAGGGTTAGTGGTTACAGAAGCCATTAAAACAATTCTACCAAAGGGGGTTAAAAACATTCAATCTGACAATGGAAAAGAATTTTTTAATCAATATTTTAGCAAACTAATGAAAAACTTAAATATTAATCACTATCACACTTTTTCTACAACAAAGGCTGCAATTGTGGAGAGGTTTCAGAGAACTTTAAAGAATTGGTTATATAGGGAATTTAGTGCTCAGGGAAGTTATAAATGGTTGGATTTACTTCCAAAGTTAATTCGAAAATATAATAATAAAGTGCATAGATCTATAGGAATGAAGCCTAACCAAGTGAATATTAAGAATAGTAAATATGTGCATAAGAGGTTGCATGAAAAGACTTCTAAAGTAGTGCAAGTTAAAAAGCCAAGATATAAGGTAGGTGATAGTGTGAGGATTTCCAAGTATAAACATGTTTTTAGTAAAGGTTATACTCCGAATTGGACAGGGGAACTATTTACAATAGCAGAAGTTAAGAATACAAAGCCTGTGACTTATATCTTGAAAGATGAAAATGGCAATATAATCAGAGGAGGCTTCTATACAGAGGAGTTGTTAAAGACCAAGTATAAAGACATGTATTTGATAGAAAAGGTAATTAGAAGGAAGGGTGATTTATTGTATGTCAAATGGCTTGGATTCCCAAGTAGCCAAAACTCATGGATTTCCACTAAGGATGTCCAAGGGGGCGCGCCATGAGCCGGGAGCACGGCCGAGTTCGCGTACAAACCTCGCACTGTCAAGTTGATGATTTTGAGAATATACATGTGAATGGGTGTTGGAGATGGATTTGAAATTATACAATATAGATATGGAGTTGTACATTTATATAGGCTTGTATAGGCCCAAGAGTAAGTTTAAGAGGTATATACCAAAAGACAAAGAAATGAAAATATTAAACAACTCATACAACTAATATATATAGATAAGACAGAAATATAGACTACAATATATCAACATATCAACTAGAAAGGGGAATGTTAGATGTACTAGCAATTAGGCATGGGCGGGGAGTTGGCCCAAAAACCCCGCGCCACAAAAAACGGCGGCGACAAACTATACTACTATACATATACACATGCATGGGTCAATAATTTTTTTTTTTTGCTTAATATCAAATATATATAGGGAATAAGTAAGAAATAAGGTTTAACAATTATATAGGGATATTTAGGCAAAGATCAGGATTTTTGGAATTGGTGGCCAAAAAATGATCCCCATGTTATTCTTATGGGGAAAACGTGTCTAAAGTGGGGTATCTTTGCTAGTTCACCACTACTTCCGGGGACGTTATAATGAACAAAACAATCGCTTGCCTCCTGTCTTTTTTAAACTCCAATTTTATTTTTTATTTAATGATTGGTAATTTAAAATAAGAAAATGTATAATTATTATAAAATAGTATGATGCAAGCCTTCGGTTCGTTAAAAATACCTTTGTGTGTTCCAAATCAATAATGTTTAAGTGGTGTATAAAGTTTGGATTTAGTAATGATGTATGAGTAGTTTTATTCATTATTGTAGTCCCTAAACGCAAAAAATTTAGCATAATAGTTACAAAAGGTCTTAATAGTTACTACAGTTAATTAACATGACTTTACAAGACGCTCTTGAGAAAGTAACCTTTTGAAAATACAAAGTAGTAATTTATAAATGGAAATTGTTTGTCAAAGACAACTCAAATAGAATCTTATACAACACATTTCATAAGCATCATTATTTTATTTTGTAAACAAGTTATAAAATAATTATCAGGTTCAAAATGGAATTTTAGTTTATAATAAACATTCATTTGGCAAATAACTATTAATAATGTATTGTTAATTGGGAATCATTATAATGTTGAATTGGTTACAATATTGCATTTTTATATACAGTATAATTAATTTATTAGTGGTGTCCTAATAAAACATGTGCTTTGGTAACTAATGTAAATCGACAAAGTGTATTTAAATATTGTAGTAATATTTTAACTTTTTTAATTATAAAAATCCATTTCGTAAGAGATACGTGTTTTCTTGACCCTGCAGCGCCTCTAAGTAGGAAGTTAGGCCTAAACTTTCCTCAAGATCAGTTAAACTCCTTTAGCCTGTACAAGTAGAAATGTGATTTGCAGAAGTTTCTTTACTCTTGAAAGGAATTGAATGTCTTTGGCGAATTTACGCGTACTTGAACTTTCACTTTATCAGCCTCACAGCATTGTTCGTCTACACACAATCACTTTCACAATTTACTCCAAAGTTGTGACAGCAGCCTCAAATGTATTGTATTGTCGTGAAGTAGATACAACTTCAGTAGCAATTGTTTGTATGTGTTTTCAACCAACAAAAACAACTGAAACCGCGTTTAGCCTAAATTAAAATAAATTGTCTAGACATTATCTTAAATAATCTGATGTTAAGTAGAAAATCCTTTAATGATTTGATTCCTTGATGTAATTTTGATTCCTTACAAATATAACCTTTTTTTTTAATCAACATGCTAAATTATTAGACTAACCTGGTTAGAATCATAGGTATCATATGTACTTTTATGGGAAATTTGAAGAAGCTCATACACAATTGAATTAAAAGCCTATTAAATATTTATTTTTCATTATTTATTTTACACTAAAAAGTAGGATGTTAAATCCAACATTTCAAACCCTAAAATTGGTAACCTTAAATTTAAATATAAAAAATGACACGCAGACGAAGAATAAACCAGCAACACTATCTACTGCATTATAAAAAAATAAAAATAGCCTTATAGAAGAACACTCATGTTAGTTGATAAACAAATGTTAAGGTGCGAACCGCTGTTTAGTAAAACAATGTTTTAAACACTTATTATACCAGATATTCTGTAAAAAATTATCCGTATAGACTAATCATTCTAAACAGGTAAAACAAATTACATGATAATCCTTTTTCTATCCTTTTATTTTTTCATTTTTCTATAGTGCAAAACCATAAAACAATAAAAGCATAAAGTATTAGGTAAACAGTTGAGTTCAATTATTTACCCTACACACGTTAGATATACGAGTAAGGATTACCCTAAACCTATTATGCGATGGAGTTGTTAATTAGCTCAGTAGAATCCAATGCGCTGGCTGGTGGAATAAACCCTTTAGTCCAAAACTTAGAGCGTGCATGTTTGTTTTAGGGGGGGCTTAGGTAGGGGGGGGGGTAATCCTCAAAACGCATGGACGCGCAATCCTTCCGACCCTAGACCTTAACACTGTTCATAAACACATGCATAATACTGAGGCCATTATTCTAACTGTAACATTCCTTATTGTTCAAGGTGATACCATATAAAAAACTTACCTCTTTGTAAACCTTCTTACTATTAAATACGTTATAAGTTTTTGTTAAATACCTGTTAAACTTTAGATTTAAGTTTAAAAAAACCGTTAAATATAGTTTGGTTTTTATAAAGTTACAACATGATATATTCACAAAGGATTAACTTTTCAATTAGCTAAAGCATAATATTCGGGTTATTTTAGCCTCAAAAGCTCACTTTGTAACTTAGTGAACAATTATTGACAACTTTTCGCTTCGAATACAAACTAAAGGAGCAACACGATGAGGAAAACTGCTGATTGTATAACCAATTTCCGATAGAGCATTGTAATTTGGTTAATAGGCCTACGGTGAACGTTACACAATTGTTATATGGTTTTAACGTTATTATGATTTTAGTTTCTGTCTTTATTAATCGAAAATCCCGATGGGTTTTGAGGGCTTAGAAATTAATGGAATAACGGGGAAGTGGTTTAAAAAGGTTACAAGTCAGATGAAATCTCCCAAAATTAATTAAAATGTATATACCTTAGTGTAGGTGGAAAAAATCCAGTTTTTGGTATTGAGTCAACATCAATAAGGCCTGGGTGGGTATAGTGGATGGTGAAAACCACATTTTTTTCAAGTTTTATCAATATTCCCTAAAATTGTCTTAGTCAAGGAATTTTACAGTAATAGGTCAGGAAATAAAACGAGAAACTTTGTAGGTATACACACTTCAGAATTACGTTGGAGTGTTGTATTTTCTCATAACGTTGGCTAAATATTCTTTCTTGATACAATCATTTGTCTTAACAACTTACACACAAGCAAGTGTGACTTAACTTAAATGACATAAGTGTCTATGTTTACATGTTTGATAGACTCTTCGGTCTACATTATAGACAGTATCTATAGTAATAGACACTTTGGTATTCAAAACTCTGCCTCATCTTCCCAAGGGGTGAGATCGGTTCGGAGATAACGCCATGTTATAATGGACAACTACACTCGGGAGTGTATTATCGAAACTGCAACATCAGAACGATCTTGATCAAATTGTTACTGATATCTGAAGAAAGTTTTCAATATTACGGACTTGGTTACGGATGGGTTCAGGAAGAGTATAAAATTTGTCTAAACATTTTTCTATATAGCCTAAATCCTTGTTACAATATATTATAAAGTAATTTTTATTCATGTAAAATGTTAAAACATCATGTGTGGTGTGTGTTTGTTCATGTAATGTTAATTCATGTAAAAAATATCAAACTTTTCCTTTATTTAGATATACAGTAAGTATAGCTATAATTCACTCACTTGCAAGAAATATATACAACAAGTAGCTTGGGATTTTTTAAAGTTTGTAGCCTTTCTAGATGCTAAATATTTGTATGTTCCCATTTTTTTGTAGTTTGTGTGAATGACATATTTGAAGTTTAAGCCAAAATAAAATAAAACTTAAATGCAGAGGCATTTATCTATTGCCTTTAAAAGTTTTAGATAGTCCTGGCTAAAAAAAATTCAATTAATTTCAATTTGTTATTTTTACGATTTATTGTCACAATCTGTTATAAAAAAAAACGAAATAAAAGCAAGATAGAAAATCCCTATGAAATCCGCTGTTTTAGCTGTCACAGTTAATTTTTGCTAATTGCAACGTTTGCACAAATTACATTGCATGGATTATTAAAATCTTGAATAACTGTTCCCAAGCTTTATTTATGATTAGAAAGATTTGAAACATTGAGAGAAACATTGCTTACATTTGCCATTGGACAAAATGTTATCAAGGCATTTAAAGCTAATAGGTTTTCTTCTGATAACGTATTTGATCTTTAAAAAAAAATTAGCTAAAAGAAACACTGAATGCTGTTTTTTTTCAATAAAAATATGAATGCCTTTACTATAGTGTAAAATTTCTTAGTTAGGAAATTTGTAGGGTAGTTTGAGATAAAATTGATTTGTTTCCATGAAAGTCTCTATATATTTTAACATATTATTTTAAGCACTATTCAGCACTTCAGGAACGAATAAACTGTTATAGTACAGGAGTTTACTAATTAATAACACACCTACAATATGAAGTTTTAATTAGTATAAAACTAAAACGCATAACAGTATAGGATAAAACAGTGTTTTCCTCCACATTACAGCAAATAGAGACACAAATCGTGAAATATATAGCTCCAATATAATACATTAGTCTATGTTAATTCCGAGTCATATAATACAAGTTTTATCAATATAAAACTTTATATCTATATGTAATAGGTAATTAGTACATATGGCATTTCATGTTATGACATTTGTTGACCGTTATCTAATACAAACATCTGTCGTGTAACGTATATTTTAGTACGGTTTATTTTTCTTAAATACAAAATCTTAAGCCTGCTTGGTTTTTTACTTTGCGTATATTCTTTGTTGTATATAACAGTAAAATAAAAAGCAAAAATTTAATTTTCACAATATTGGTTTTTACGTGTTTATTTTTAAAAATGTTTTGTTTTTATACGTTTGGTAGTTGAACCTTACAATTCGCTAACGATTGATACTTTATTTTTAGTATTTTTGATCGTATTTTTTTACACAGTCTGAGCCTTTACAGCAGGTCTCGTTCATCAGATGAAATGGTGCAGAATTAGTGACGAAGTCGTTTGCATAGCTTGAAGATAGTTAATTTTTTAATGTATTAAAACATTTTCATCCTAAACAAAATTTAACTATAACCTCAATATTCCAATATTCCTCAATATACCTGCAGCGTGTTAAAATATTATTAAGATTACAACACTTGTAGGTAGTGTTTAGAGAGATTTGCTGTCGGGGAAATACCTAGGGAATGCAACGTAGCGATGTCGTGAAGTAATAACATAGAGTAATGAACACCTCCCCCCCTCCTACCAACCATAGAGTAACCCTTCCACTCAGTAGCAAGCCGATTATTGTAACAGGCTATCAGTATTGTGTTGGTTTCTTGATGCAGATTTGGTTGTTTATTCGATTTTGGGTGTAGAAATATTTTTTACGTAAATGTTATGTGTTCTTCGTCGTTTAAGATAGTGATTTGTAGAATATTTTCTTGCTGGTTTAAGAGAGGAACTTTATCCTAATAGCCAGATTTTTAAACTTGACTTACTTGACTTATTTCCTGTCGCTCCTTTTTTTAAAGGATAAGATTTTTAAACTTAGCAACATGATAATGCTTGGAACGCGTTGTATAGCATTCAGGAAGCTACGGGGTTTTCTATCGAAAAATTAATGGGTCATAGCAGAACTCGTAAGTGTTAAATAACTCTTTAAGACAATTTTCTGAAAGCAATGCGATAATTATTTCGTTACAATCAACTTAGGAACTCATAATGACTCAATTTCGATAATACAGTACTGGATTTTGGATTTGGAATTAAAAATGTTATGTGTGAATGTTGTACAAGATCTCCAATGTTTTGTATATTAAATTTGTTTTGTAATTTCGCCATTTTAAATAGAAAATTTAAATTTTGTGTTTTTTATGAACGAGCTTGCAAAGAAGAGGCAAGGCTACTTGTGTAGTTTTTAAGACTTAGTTGGACTTTAAGATATACATTTTTAACACACAGTTCTATTTGGTCGGTTTATTTTATTGTTTACCTTAATATAGGACCAAGGCAAAAATTTGGTTCGGATTCCAACCTATAAACTGTAGGTCCCTTAGTTGTCATTAGCTGTATGGGCTATTTATTAACAGCTGTGTCTAAGGAATGTCGGCCTTTGTAACTAACAAGGATACAAGATCGCGCCACTCATCCTACAATCTTCTCCATTCATACTTGGCTTAAAATACCTACTTTCTATGGTCACCATTTAGTAAGAAAGTGTTAAAAGTATTAAAGTATTAATCTTCCAGCAATGCATGATTAAAAATTTAATAGTGAACCGAATGTAATAATCCCTTCTACTCATATAACAGTATTTATACTTTTGTAAACGTATACAGCAGGAAAGTTGGTAAACTGCGCATTATTTACAAGAGTCAGGAAATGTTACTGCACTCCCCGCGCCGTTATTTGGTTTAAGCATTAAGAGGCTGAGATGTGAAATATCACTTATTAAACCCCGCTTATGTAGGTTCCGGGGTGGAGTTTCTTCCCTAAACCTCATTTTGAAACACAAGTGGTCGCCGACACGTTCGCCGTTTCCTTTGAGTAATTTTAAACCTTTATAAAATCTGGTGTGAAAATTGTTCAAAGAAATATTAGCTCCATTCTCATGTTTTGGTCAATTTACCGTCTTTACGTTTATTATATTTTGATATTTTATTGCTTTATTTTATTGTTTATTTATTTAGTTCATTTATATCGAGTATCCATGTTTAAACGTAATTTTTTTTTTTATTTCCGTTTCGTAAATGTACAGGTGAGTTTTTGTCATTTGATTTCTTATCCGGTTATATAAGTATAATCTTTCTTGTTTTATAACATTTTTGTTTCATGTTTAATGGCAAACAATATAATATTTTGTATGTACATGAAAGTGAGAATATTACATTCCAGATTATTGAATCAATTCACTGTATTATTTTATTTCACAGCCCGTTAAAGATTTTATTTTTCTTGAATTCTTAATTTTTTTTTTCTAAAGTCTATCATAAAAACCCTGGACAATTAGGGTAAGTCTGCAATGTATGTGTTGGCAATCCACTTTTATTAATATTATGCCTATATTTGTGTCAATCATTTGTGATTTGTTGTATTTTGCAGATTTTAGTTATTTTGAGAAAGGATTTAAGACAAAATGTGTGCATTAAATACCATAACGTATCGAAATAAACAGCTTAAAAGCGTATTTATAAGTTTTGTGGGTGTATAATTGTTATTTATTATTAAAATATATTTTAAATTGGTGTTTTAATAAAACAAATGTAGAAACAGACTGAATATGTAAAACTACTGCATCGTCTTTACGGACAAAGTTGCTCCAAAGTTGAACTCGTAAATAAAATCAGGAAAGTTTAAAGCCCTAGTTTACCCCCTCTGTCGGGCCAGCTGTTGCTACATCTACTACTTTGTATTCGTATTATTGTTTATATTTTACTTCCAGTGGTGAAAACTTAGCTGATGCACACTGTACAGTTCCTTAACATTTATCGTCAAATTATTGTATACTGTAAAATAAAATTAATTGTGAAATATAATTAACATCATTTGAACTCTGTCGTAATAATGGTCTGTGTAAAAACTGAGCTTAAATTTTGTAAAACAATACAATAAATTCAACCTAAATTTAAATCAATAAACGCATAACATGCGTTATATTATATGCGTATGATTGAGTTCGTAATAGTAAAATTAATTTGTAATATTTTAGGGGTTGTGTAGTAGTAAAGAATGTCCATCTAGAAGTATGTAAACAAAAGTCATCATGTTTAGTAAGAGTAGTTAATTATAGTTTATTTTTTATAATATCATAAAATCCACTCAAGAAAGCTCTTTAAATATTCCCATTACAAAATAACTAATACTGTACATATCATTTTCTACGGGAATGATAAAGTCACAAAATGAGTCTGGCTACATTTCACAGTAAGTTTCAGCGCCTCCGAAGCAGGTGCAGGTGTTTTGGGAATGCCAGTGTTGTCAAGTAATTACACAGAGTAATGAATAACACAGCACAGTCTGTCCTACCTTACCGTCTAACGTGTAGGAGATGTAATATAGCCGGTGTTGTCAAGTAATTACACAGAGTAATGAATAACACAGCACAGTCTGTCCTACCTTACCGTCTAACGTGTAGGAGATGTAATATAGCCGGTGTTGTCAATTAATTACACAGAGTAATGAATAACACAGCACAGTCTGTCCTACCTTACCGTCTAACGTGTAGGAGATGTAATATAGCCGGTGTTGTCAAGTAATTACACAGAGTATTGAATAACACAGCACAGTCTGTCCTACCTTACTGTCTAACGTGTAGAAGATGTAATATATCCAGTGTTGTCAAGTAATTACACAGAGTAATGAATAACACAGCACAGTCTGTCCTACCTTACCGTCTAACGTGTAGGAGATGTAATATAGCTAGTGTTGTCAAATAATTACACAGAGTAATGAATAACACAACACAGTCTGTCCTACCTTACCGTCTAACGTGTAGGAGATGTAATATAGCCGGTGTTGTCAAGTAATTACACAGAGTAATAGCTGTCTTCACTTACCAACTAACGTTCAGAATATCACTGGTCATTCTTAAAAATAACCAGTACGTGCGGTATTTTGTTAGAAACACAATTTTTTTACGTCTTCACATTATTCGCAGATTATATTCGCTTGTTTATTCCTGAAACATGATGAAGTGGTTTCCGAGCATCCGTTGACAGATCCAGCGTCCACTCAACGTTTGCATATTCATAATGGCTAAGTTGTTCGTCCTGTCAAATTTTGGGAATACGTAACTCGGTATTGATGTCGTCTCCATTAGCAAGCTAAGTCCCGCTTGTCCAATAGTCGTTTGGGCTTCAATAGAAAAGTCATGCAGTTAAAAAATAGCATTCTAAAGAAATAAATCTTATCGTCCGATGTACCTTACTTTGTGCAAAAATATTAATTTGAATTGAACGTTCAGTTATTGTGGTTTTAAAAACTCAGATAATTTTGTTTAACCTTTGAAATAACGCTTTTAATAAGTGATGAATAACGTAATAATAACGTTACATCAATAATATATTAATGTCATATATTAATAAGTAGTAAAAGAATATACAGCAAGCATTTTACAGTACAGACGTTCCACAGAGTGTAACCATTGACTATTGTTGTATTAATAGTCAAAGGTATAACCATAAATAATAACGATCAGAGCAATAAAAAGCTTTAATATATTCATAGAGTTTACTTATATAAAACCGATTTTGACTCAGAAATATATTTATCATCTCTATTGAAATTCGATTATGAAAACGATATCGAGTAAAACTATTATGGAAACGATTGTAGTAATTTTCATTTAATTTAATCATAATCTCGGATCATTTACGGGACTTATTGAAACCTGATTGTTATATGAATTGAGAATCGATTAAATACCGGTATTACTAAATTAATTTGGATTTTATACACTTTTTTACCATATAACTATAAGTTTACATACCTTACGTCATTAATCCTAATATAGTTTTTAGGAGTGTTTTCTGAATATAACTTGTTGCAGAACAAGTTTTCGAAGAGGTTGGTGGCCTATTTTTACTCTGCAGTATCCCATTTACATAGTCCTCAAAGGCCTGTGCATAAAAACATATGAACAAGATGTGCCGGTACAGTACAAGAAAGGGCTGATAGAAAATAGGTGCTACATATAACTACATGCAAAGTGTTTGCACCATTAGTAAACCCAAGACAGCTGTCTCACTATTGAAAGGGCTGCTGACTCACTAAAGTCAATTTTGTGAGATATTTATCACATTTTATAAAAAATTGTTATCATAGCCAAACAAAAATGTCTCATTTCATCTAAAAACTAAATACCAATATTCTATTAAAGTTACTTATTTAAACATATCGACTACATATGCATTAAATGAATGGCACGTTAAATAGGTTAAAATTATTTCCAAGGTTTTTGTAATTAAAGCGAACATTTGTGTGGGTAAGAGGTAGTGTTGATATAGGGGTTGACTAGTGGGGGGGGGGAGGGGGTGAAAAGAGGTTCCTGTCGGAAGATTGTTTGTGACAGCATCAAGTAAACTCAAAAGTATTCGGTCTCTTTTAAAAGAAGGGGAGGGATTTTTCACACTACACTGCGCTTTTTAACTTGACGTCTTTTTAATATCTGGGCT
This sequence comes from Macrosteles quadrilineatus, assembly GCF_028750875.1. NCBI lineage: Eukaryota > Metazoa > Arthropoda > Insecta > Hemiptera > Cicadellidae > Macrosteles > Macrosteles quadrilineatus. The sequence continues at coordinate 135,053,203 of NW_026542595.1, read as the reverse complement.
TTTAATTGCGTAACCTGCAAAGGTATTGTTTATCGTTTGTTTGCAGATTTCTGGTGTTAGTGAGTTTCATTTGCTATCCAAGACGTTATTGCGAAAACTTCCTATCGTGGTTAAATTGGTTAAATTTAATTGAAAAATAACGTGGTCCCGTCGTTATTTTAGGTTTAGGTATTGTTGAGTTTTATTTTTGTTTATCATTAGACTGTAAAAATACTGTAGTTACCTCATAAAATGATAAATCACTTAAGATTGTACATAAAATGGGAAAAAGTTTCATAATCTGCATTTTGTTATAACGGCATCGTCTTACCAACGGTTTTATTTTTAACTACTAAACTTTATTATAATTTTTTTTAAAGAATTAATCAAATTATCTGTTTTTTTTAACTAGTGTAAAATATTTCATGGCACATAAAAAAAACTCTAAAAGATTCCGAACTGCCAAAGAAGTTTTAATTCATTGACAAGAATTTATTTAGAAATATCACCTTATTCTACAATCCTATCGTTTCTAGAAATAACGAATTTTTTAAAAGTGTTATTGCCTTTACTTTCATGAAATAATTAATAAAAAAGTTGTACGTAGTAGTCTCTAGAGTGTTGTATTTTGCAAACTCTAGTGCAATTCCAAACAACCACAAATTATCTATAAGATAATTCAGTGTTTCGGTAGTTAAAAGCCCACCTTTTATTATAACCTCACCAATAGGTAGAAACTAAGGCCTTTTAAGGTGGAAGAACAAGGAATCTCTATCTACAAATTTTAAACGTTTAAAAATGATAATCAATCATTCGTTAAATATAGTTGTGCTAGTTAAAATACAAAGCGGTCATATCGATTGTTCTGTCATCGGCCAGGTCAGATATGATGCATTTGGTACGTCCGTCTAGCTAGGATAACCTGAGCTAGTTTAGAATTAATATATTCCTTATGTGAATATATTAACCCTTAGAATTAATATATTCAAGCATTCATGTTGTGTCCACTGATTTATTTATCTTCCAATACGTGAGGGATACATATTCGATTACCTAAAACAAGCACATTGGTTAGTGACAACAATCCAATGTTACCACACAAGATATTTGTAACTAACAGCAAACGAAAAAATAACAACCGTTGGTTGAATAAAAAATGTCTTGAATGCTGTTGCATTTCCATTTTATCTAAACTGACCAACTATAACCATATGTGTAATACGTATACTATATACATGTACATTTGCAATGTACATACTATAACCATAATATTGAATGTACATAGTTTTCACAAGCTACTTTAATAGGCTAGTATTTTACAATATATCCCCCTTGCTTTTACTGCTGGGACACAATAAAATGCGGTATTATAAAACTAGCTTAAACTTAATATAATGGGAAGTATGCTTCACATTAGTTTCCCTGTTGTCGAAAGTCCAATTTCAAGGTTTGTTAGTGTGAGTAGATCACTCAGTTTCATGTTTATTCCTGAACATAGATGGGAGATGGATAATCGAATACCTGACACGAACATAAATTGGTTAATGACAACAATGCATTGTAATCAGCTGATGTGCTTATCTCACTAGCAGTCGGTAATTTCAATGTAATGTATTACTCGGTGTATTGCCAATGGAATCAATTACAAAGAAAAATACAAAAAAAACGTCTACTTTTTTAGTACTTTTTTTAGTTTTTGTTTAGTACGTCAAGCACTACTTTGGTCAGTTTACGTGTCATCAAGTTCAATTCTAAAAGGTCACAACATCTTTTCCCCACATATTTTTCAATAACAATACAAAAATAGTAGTTTTTAACACTTTGAGCGAAAATTGCTCTTTTTGGTGGGAATACGATACCAGTGGTACCAAAAGTACCAAATACCCCCGCCGCAGCAAACCTGCAGACTAAGCGAATTTCCATTTGACTGATTGGATTTACACTGAAATGTCTACTTAAAAATATAACATTTATTCTTGATTTAAATAGAATTAGTTTAACAAGTACTTAGGTTTGCTGCATCAGGGAGGGTAAAACTGTGTTTTTTTTATGTGAATTGTTAGTAAGAAAAAAAAACATTTTCCAAATTCGATCAAAATATGTTCACAAACAAGCAAACTACAACAGTTTACTTATTCTCCATAAGAATAACATGGGAATTTTTAATTTACAATTTTTTGGAATTTTCTCCGTAACCATTAGGCGCATAATAACGCTTCAATATACTAAGTTATTTGTTTTTTGAAGCTCTACAAAATGGTTTGGAAAGAAATTGCTAAATTTTATGTTTTTTTGGGTCAAAAATGGGAAAACCCTATTTTTACCCCATAAAACCCCCCGTAAACCCCCGTTCCCATAGTCCGATCATGCTGGATCGCGAACTCGTTTGAATAAACGTACGTTTACACGTTTGTACCAAATTTCATCAAAATCGGATCATTTTTGCTCGAGTTATCGTGCTGACGGACACATATATATATATATATAAATATATAAATATATATATATATATATATATATGAATTTGAACGGATGGTGTTTTTGGCCTCTAGGGACCTCAAAACGAAAAAAAAATCGGTCCCGCGTCCAGGTCTTACCATGAGTACTACGGTAATAGCTTATTCCCTATATGGGAAATTCGCTAAAAGACACTTTTTCTCTGTGTGATGAACATCTATTTTCATCATACTGTGGAAATAACCTTCTAATCGTTACAAAATTAGACCACCAAGTTTTAGGTTATACAAAGTCGTCATCAATGTTTACATTGCTGTTGTTTACAAAAATAACTTAAAATATCGCTAGCTAAAACTGCTGTCCGGACGGTATGATGAAAACTATTTTTTTAAATGTATTCAAGGAAATGCGTAAAAATAAATAGAAAAGCTCAGTAGTTCCTCCGGGTACAACAGAATACCTCGGACCACTCTTTGTGGGGAGGGATGATTTGTTGGAGAGAGAAGGGATGTTTCTCCTGAGGAAACGGTCTGTCAGTCCCAGTTGGGTTGATAGATGACGTCACCGGACTTCAACACAACCCTTTAAATCCTGCTTCCCAACCTTGTCTTGGCAAATTGGATTTATTTACTTTCCCAAAGACTTTCAGTGAAGGCCGAGAGTTAAACCGATTTGGTCGCTGGAGAGTTAAAAGTCGAAGAAAGCTCTGTCGTTAAAGATTTTCAGGTAACTTAAATATTTTGTGACAAAAATCATCTCAGTTTGTTTAGCACTCCAAATTTGTACTTTATTTTATATCAGTGATGTATTCCGTTTTGTACTTGTTTTCCGAATTAGTGTATATAATGTGCAACGAGCCTTTAGCTCATTGGAGAGTTTACTGAAAGAAAAAAATACTTTGTATCCTTTTAAATATTCTATATTATCAATAAGCTACATGAAACTTTTGTTACATGTAAACATTAAGGCTTTTTTTGTTTTAAGATTGAACCCCACATATTATATAGCAAAATGTTCGTCTAGGTGTGTAGATTTGCAAACAGGCCTTACATTTTGAATAAGTCCCTTGGGCTCTGCCCAGTAGATGTAAATTTCCCATGTTATCCTTATAAAGATCATTTTTTTGTACTAATAAAAAGGTTAAATACCTGTAGTACTTGTCAGTGATCCTGGAATTTAGGTCAGCGACCGAGGTTTCGAACCTAAAGGTTCATTTTCAAGCAGATACCATAGTCAAAAAACTATATTTTTTACACTACATTTTTTTACATTATGATTAGCTGGATAATTTAATTGCAGTTAATATTTTAGTTGCAATTTAAGGAAATTTGTGCTGCAAACATTTACTGACCTGGTTGAAATGAAATATTTACTATTTTTGAATTTGGGTTGGCGTAAATATTATAATGGAAAAAAGGGAGAAAGCCTGAACTATTTGATATACTAAAAATAAAAATTAATTTAACAATGTGCTGCATTTCTTGACCAATCATATAAAGGGCCGATTTGTAAACAATGGAAACATAGGAAAGTCATAGAACACCACCAAGAAGAAGAAATGGAAATGATGCGTTTTTACAATTTATAATCGTTATAGTGGACAATTTAATGCGGCTATGAGTGGAAAACACTAAAAACAAGATCAGATTTTGAAAAATGACAATATATTTACAAGAAATGTTGATTATATCGAACTGTTAAGTACATAGTGAGTATTTCCATAATCTTTGAGTTAATTCTTTTAAAGTAATCGGATATTATGACTGTTATTCGTTTTAAAATAACGCCTTTAATACTTCGCAATTGCTCGAATTCGAACAACAGGTACACTTGTATCTTATTAAGTGCACAGAAAATTTCAACAATAGACTTTTTCATCATACATTGCATGTTGTTATACAGTATGTTCCGTCAGCTCGTAACAATATAATTTCTATTATAATTCATAATTTCATTCAAATTTATATTTCAACTAAGTTACCGTATGAAGCCCGTTTTACATTAAAGGAAAGTTTTATACATTTGAAAATGTGACATCGCCGTTTTCGTAATATTGAGTCTTGTCGAGTTTTCCGCAAAATCCCTTAAATCCTCTTTTCTCGCAGTTTTACCACAGATCCGGATGTATGCTGCGCATAATGCATACGACCACACTACATTAGAAATCCATCGATGAATAAATCTACATGCATTTGTAAATTTGTTCTACATCCTTCTCAACTTTTGTACAGCGCTTAAACTGTTTAAAAATTGTTTTAACAATAATGTTACAAAAATAATAATAATATTCAACAACAATGTATACAACACACAACAACTACGATGGCAATTACAATAATATTTCATCATAAAGACCAAAATTGACTCTACATATTCGACAGGAGCTTGAGTTTAACTGAAAATGACACAGGATAAAAAATAATGTACATTTACGTTTTGTGTGATGACTTTTCGTCATACTGGACCACTTCTGGCTAAATGATTTCCAAAACGCAAATTTCGTTCATTGTTTACCTACATTTGCTCTAAAATAGCTTAATTCTTGTTTTGATATATTATATTGGAGCAACTTTAACTTTGTTTTTTATGTATTGTCTATTTACACTTCAACTTGTATCAATATAAATAAATGTGTTTGTACTACAGTTTAATATACAATATGACAGGATGATAAACTCAAACAAATTTGAATGCGGTATTTTTGCTAATTTCTAACAATTTTCTTCGGCAAAGTCAGTGGAGTAATCAATACCTCTACTACAGCTGATTATTTTTGCTCTAGAGGGAAAAGTAGCTATTTTAACGCATTTATTCTAAACAACCGATTAAAAATAAGTTTTTATTATGGACATAAAACTGTCTTGAAAAGTGTCTGAAGAAGTATTGCGTTGGGTGTGCAGCGGTAAATACAAATAACGGGTTCCTTTTGTGGCGGGCCACAAAGGTTTGTAAGTTTGATCAAAAGAGAAAGACACAAAGAGGGTATGACGGACTAATGACTGTTGCTTTTGCATGATGCGTCATACACCGTACACTGTTCTGTGTGTCTTGTTTGAGATCCTTACTGTCCTGATTTGTAAACAGCTGATCTTAAATTATATGTTTACTGAATTTATGATGAAAGCAATTTTTTATAGTTTACTGAGTTGTTTGATTAAATACTTAATTCCAAATCATTGTTCACGTAAAAGTTCGTATACAATAAATATAGTTTGCTTTCTAAAATGAGTTATTAGAATAAAAAAAATAATAAAAACTAAGGGGTTAAAACAATGTTTGTGCTAATTTGATCTCTAAGTCAATTCGCATAACATCATATTGTTGTCCAAGCTGAATCATTGTAGATCACCATAACTACGCCTATTAAGGTTTGTTTATTTTTTCAAGTCTATTGATACCTTTTACGTCTCTTTAGTGTTTTATTTTCTACACTACTTGTTTTCGTATACTTGCCAATTTTTACTATCACCGTAAAAGCTCTAAATGTGTGCGTTTTAGCCGTACACCAGCTGTAATTTGTCGATTCTATTTTTCCCTTCCATTCGTGTTGTTTACATCGACACTAGCTATTCCTTTTAGCGCTGTTTAGTTCGTGAGAAAAATATAAGATAAAAAATAAACTCTTCATATGAAAAGATCACGCTTTCTAGATGTCATATGCTTGTATTTTTCACTATCGCCGTTGAACTGCCAATGTGTACTTTGGTCCAGGTAAGCTAGGATTCGTAAACTACGAACTTACACATTGACTTTGATTCATATATAAAATAGGTCCTTTATAGTAAACCACGTAAAACCTTAGATTTTTATTCGATTGCGACAAAATATTTTTATTTGTTTTTACTACCCAACGTTCCCCTAGTAATCTCTGGATCTCCCTACTTCCCCCGTGTCGGTAACGTTCAGAAGCCTCGTCCCTGATGGGATTCCCTCGGCAAGGTTGGTACACCTGCTGGAGAGCTGGCAACACTGCAGGTGTGACTCAGGAATGCGGTCTTCTGGCGGGAACACCTAACCTAACCTTGGTCCGTTCCCGCTCAAATCTAGGTTAACGACCTGCTTTGAAATCACCGGCCTTCCGGTAGCGCGGAGGGCACAACGAAATTGAAACTCTATTGACCTTGATAATCAGTTTGATTCACATTCTGGACCATCCTTTGACACGCAGCATTCCCGCGTAAATAGACCGCGTATAAATTACCGCGAAAATATAGGCTAGTGTTGGATTCGGGTACATTGTTGTCTGAATTGGCCAAAATTACACATTGCTTTCCTCCCTAGTTTATTTTCCCTGTATCTTTTTGGAATATCGCTTACCAAAGAGTGGTTCTGTGATTTCCCGTGGATTTGAACTATTGTTCAGAAAGATGGCTGATAGGTAGAGAGCACAGAGGGGAAGTGAATCTAAAGTCCAAAAATATTCTCAAATAGCATGGACATCAATTTTATTTTGAAACTATGGTGGGGCAAATATTGAATTTTAGATAGAAGTCAAATAGAGTGCCAAGAGGGGTAACTACAAAAATATTAGAGTCGAACATGGAGGTTTCCACTTATACGAGTAGTGCAGTAGATCAGAGAGTGGTTTTTATGAGTGTACGTTTGTGGAGAGCCTTTTGTAGTAACATGGCTCTAGTCAGTGTTAATTGGCACTCACGTTACCGAGCCTGGCTTTACTAGGGGTGACTCCAGCCTTTATTTAGCTTGCAAATACGTACAATGCAATGATGCTGCAAACTATGATATTCAGCCCACCATAATTGTCATTTGGAAAACTGATGTAACAGACCAATTGGTCGAAAATAAAAATGCGATTTTGTGTTTGTGTGTTACTGTAAATTTACAACGAAGCTAAATTCTGTGTCTGTCTAAACTACTGTGCACCTTTATCAACCTTTGCCATAAATATGAGATCATAATAATAAGAAGCAGTATGTTTGTAATTGTTTGCGTTGTTTTTTTGTGAGGAAACTGCCCAAACCCTGGATTTGTTGAAGGTTACTCTTAACGTAGACTTTTTGTTAGCATTATCAATTAAAAAGTCAACACAAAATATAATCTGAGTTCAAAAACGATACTATGGACAAGTTAAGTTAAGTACAGAGAATATACCATTGTGGACCATAGTGGTCTATTGTCTGTGGTTTAAGCAGTTTAAATTGTAATGAGGGTAAAACAGTATTGGATTCAATTTTATTGTACACTTAAGACACGAAAAGTCAATTTATATACAGTACTACATCCACCCGTTAATTTGGCAGTATTTCCAAACACATGTGATATACTGGGCAAGGCCCCACTAGGAAAAGTGTTTCTAGTGGGGCCTTGTACTGGGGCTAATTACTTTGTAAACACAAAGCTCTTTTAAACTACGTTTATCGTTTATAAAAACTATCGTTACGATGAAACGAAAAACCATCTCCGCTACCGATCTTGCCACAATTCACTACGAGGAGTTTCGATTTCATTCGTTACTGCTTTTGATCGCGATGCTGACATCTGTAAAATCCTTGACATAAAATATAAGTTGTTTCGTTTTGGTTTCAAATATCACTTCAATCTTGCACTACTTTCCATGATGATCCCAGTTACATTTTTTAACATTGTAGCTAAAATATATTTGCATGGTTATTATTTTATATATTTGTTAGAGAGAATGAAGATAATTTTATTTGCCAACTATTTACTGTGCCTTGAAGTATGAATAGTTTTGTCAATGTTTTGTCCAGCGCTACATAGGCTGCTAATAATGGAATTACTTGAAATTTTAATACTGCATTCAGAAAATTACAAAATATTACAATTGCATAACGCCCTAAACATTTGTAAACTAACAGCCTATATGTGGTGTTTCTTACTACTGATAATGCCTTCTAATGTCTCCAAATTGTAATCATAATGTTTGATTCAATTGCAAAATAATTTTTCCTGACGGTTTGAATAAAATGAACACCCGCAAAGTGGCGGACGCTACTTGATAGCCTTTGATGTCTAGCGGGGTTTGCGTTGGAGTTTAGCAGGCGTTTGTTACGGTCGGGGAATTTTTATATATTTTTGTAAATTTTACTTTTTATGGACTAATTGAAATAATGATATATTTGGTGGATCCTATGATGAAAATAATTATCCTCTACACATATTCCCTAAAATGTTATTATACATTTAAGTTATCCTATATAAAAACAGAGGTTATCAAACTTTTTATTAATGTAAAATGTTTAAAAGTAACAGTTAAATTAACAAAAAACAAAAGTGTATTTTATTATTATACGATGATTTTGAATTTTTTAAATACTAGGTACCAACAAAAATTAAATTACATTTTACTGCTATTGGCAATTGTTATTATTTAAAACTAATAAATTGTCTTGTAAAATTCAAATCAATCAAATACTACCAATACTGTAGTCAATGACACTACACTTTACTTAAAGCACTACAACAAACCATTTAAAACGTATTCATTTTTAAACCATTATATCAAGTGAATCCCCCATTATGTACAAATGGCGGTAACAAAGAAGCAATTAGTGTTTTAACATTCAAGATTTCTTTTTAAGCTATATCCAGTTGTAATGTATTGAGCTATTAGCAATGATTGTACACTAAAATATAAATGTAAGATTTTGTATATTAGTTCAGTGAATAAGTGATTGAAATGGCAAGGGGCGAGTAATAATAATCAGTATAACAGCGGCAGGCCCATGGAGAGGAAAAGGAGTCAATTTCCCCCTCCCAAATCTTAAAAAACCATACAAAAATCACAAAGCCTAACTAAGAAAATTTAATTGCACACTGCACACCTTTGAAATTATGTTTCAAAATCTCTTCTATGGGCATAGAAATTAAAAATATATATATATTTCTGGATTCTGTACCCATTCCCCCCAAATTTTCTCTTTGAATCCGCCCTTGAATCTGTAATAATTGCCTCTTAGTCCTATGACTACTTTATGTTGAAACTTTTTTATAAGAATCCAGCCGATTTCAATGTTTCAAGATTTCTATGTTTTAAGTATCCTGGCACTAATTTTGTCCAATTTTTGTTTGGACTTTCTAATATTTTTACCCTGAAAAGCTTTAAGCTACCCTCAAAGTTTTACTCCCAGTGCCATAAAGAGTTTGTGGACTAGTGCTTAAATAAGTGTCAATCTTTTTGTGATATGCGATACGATCTCATTACGCTGACTGTGAATGTGAAACATTCTTAGCTAGTAGTTGTACTGTAATGCCATGAGACTGAACAGGATTAAGACCTTGAACAACCTTATTGGGCTCATCATCTATTCAAACATTAGGATCATGTCAGAAGCCAACCCAATATCTGTTAACTTCTGTAAATTATCCACAAATAGTCCTAGTCAAGCTTATCTTTCTCCAGTCAATGCTATCTGCTACTCGGACTCAACTGAAGTGTTTTGTTGCAGCTTCAGACCTGGACAGTATCCGTGCCTTGTTCAATGAGAAGGAGAAGGAGTTGTCAGTGGCCGTGGCCAAGGTGGAGGAGTTGACGAGACAACTGGAGGAGTTGCGGAGGGGGAGGAGGGAGAACACTCCCCCCTCTACAGCGCAGGAACTCGAAAAACTCCGGAGAGAACTCATGGTAAGTCAGGGACTCCATGGATGGTAGAGGTAGAACAAAATATAGAAATCCAGGGATTTGTAATTAGAAGTTTTTTAGGGGAAGAGGGAAAATAATTCCGGTTTCATAGTGCAGGAACTGGGGGGGATTTTACTAAACTCCTCAAAGTGGTCTGTTAATGAAGGATAATCTAGGAATCACTTTTTCATCTATATCAGAGGTGTTTTGCTAAGAGAGAAACTCAAGCGAAAGGAATTCAAACTTCTCAATTATTTTGAACCCCTTGAATATTTGTATACTCTTAAATGTGCTCTTTTTACTCCACCGTTTATTGAAGAAACATTTTTTTCATCTATGTCAGATGTGTTTTCTTTAGAGAAGAGAATATCAAACACTTTCAATATTTAAGTATAAACCATCTAAAATTTTCAAATGATATTGACCTGATAAATGTTTTGAACCCCTTAATTTTCTGCTTTGTTAACCAAGCTCTCATTTAGGGAACACTTTGTTAGCAATATGAGTTAAAAACCTGGTAAATAAATAATATAAGATGTAATTGGTATTAAAAATCATGCTGCTTTCGAAACACATGATCTTGTTGCAAAGCTACACAGATCATCCATTCTTGTCCATCATTCACAATCAGCTTAAAATATTTTCCTAGTTATGCATTGTAGCAGGATTTAAAACCTGCAAGTTTAGCTAATATTTAAGAAGGGACATAATATTATCACTAAAGCTATCGTAATTTTGGTGTTAAGATAGTTTCCACCATCGGTATCACAGTAAATTTATTCCTCGAAACAATAACACTCATTAAACAAAAACAATAACCATACGTTTGTTCACAGTACCGGAACAAACTGAACGATCAGCAGAACGCAAGGTTAACTCAACAGAAAGAAGCTTTATCACAGAGGCAGGAGGAGATGGTGTCGATAGACAAGAGAATCTCAGAACTTCAGGATCGGCTTCACCGCAAGCGACTTCTCAACCAGCAACTGGCCAATCAGATCACAGCAGCTAGCAACAAGGCCAATACCACACATCAGCAACAACTGAGGTAAGCTTAGTCAACTTTGTGTCAGAAAACTTTGAGTTTAGAATAGTCATTGCTATACTATGGCGTATATCAATCTATCTAGAATCTGAATATTGAAATCTACTGTATTTACAGCCGTAAAACCCAACTGACAAAATGCATAATGTTTTTGTGTGTTAGACACAAAAACACACTTAGGGTGTAGACGTTGTTCAAAGGGCTGCTTTTAAAGAGAGGACTATTTCTACTATCCTCAATAAAAAATCTATTTCAGATCCCTATTTGACATAAATTAATATTTTTAAATGAGAAAAAGATTTTAAACAAAATAAAGATACACTGATTAAGAAAAACATTTTAAATGCAAGCCGAGACAGCTTATAGAGAAAACTACCTCTATAGCAAGCTGAGTAACACAGTTGTGCACAGAAATCTAGTAAACATAAGTTAATTTTAGAGGCCTTTTACTAAGTGGGTATTTACTCCTTTGGCCTTTATAACATTTTGTTTTAAGGAAACCGTCCAAACCCGTTTATATCTATTGTATTGTAAAAATCCGAAGGCTGAAAGCACCATATGTTAAAACAAAAACTGAAAAGGTAACATATTACACCACCACACACTTTAGCAATGTAAGTAGTTTTTTTTTTGCCTCCATCAACCAACAATAAAAAAAGGAAAAGAAAATAGAACTTCAATACTACTACACTCAATAAGAGACTCAATGTTATCTTGCAGTAAAAATGTGGCTACGCAGCGGACCATGCAATGTTTACTACAATAAATGATTTTAGTGAAGCATTTCAAGTTTTCAGTTTGTACAATCATATATGAGTTTTCAAACTAATAATCTTTCCGTTCTCCCTAAGTGTATTGCTTGATGGTTTCACATAGGCCTAGCTAATATTTTTGGTTTTAATGTGACTGATGTTTATGCAGAAGTACGTTGTCAACATCTGCCATTCAACATCACCAGCAGCAGCAGTATCAGCAGCAACCAGGCAACAAGCAGTTGCTGAGGCCACTGACTGCTGGCAACATAGCAGCCATCGAGCCGTACCACCACGTCCCCTCTGACACCCAGGAGCACGTGAGACAACCGCTACGTCCAGAGAAACCGGAGCGGAGAAGTCACCACTTGGAGGTGGTAAACGATCAAATATACAACCACGAGAGGTTAACAGGGTCGCAGGACGATTTTAACATGAAGTCATCGCACAAGAACCAAAACTCACCGGTGGACGACAACTACAAAGTGAAAGAAGAGGAAAACCTTCCGGAGTTCGGTGCGAGTAAAACGGACCCTAAATATCAAACGTTGCCTTACAATACAAAGTTTACGGTAAACTATGTTACGCATCCCCTGACCGGAGTGAAACTGAGGAGACTTCAGGGGGAGGGAGGGGAGAGGGAGACCGTTTGTGATTCGGAGTTGGTGAAGAACAACAACAACAGTAACCATGTGAACAACAACATGATGAGTGTAGTGCATAGTATTCCCATACCACCTGGAGTCAACAAGGGTCTAGCGACGCCGTTGGCCAACCAGAAACTCTCACTGTCTCCTTCTATGATGTCTTCTTCGTCTTCTACTTCATCCACCTCGTCGTTGTCTGTGTTGGGAAACCTGGGTCCAAGGTAAATAGATTCTTAGTATGCTCACTCATGTAATGTTAATGATAATGGGTTAGCTTGAATACACAACCTAAATGAAGCTGAAATAACTTGGAATAGTGAGGTAGATAAAGCTTTGTTAGTGAAGACCAATGTTTCTGAAAATAAAATTTAATTGACACGGGCTAGGGATATTTTTAATTATATATTCAGCAACAAGAGCGTAGGACAACGCTCACCCAACTACAACATCCCAAATACCCGCAAAAAACCAAACCACTTCCAAAAACCACCATGCCTAACCTATAGCCTAACGATCACCCAAAACCATACAACCTTATCCTTACCAAAGGCTGTGACAGGTAGCTTTGTATTGCACATTGTTGGTAACACACTTGGCGCCTGTCAAAGCTGACCTTGAACTTGAAGAATTCTCCAAACCCGTAGAGGACCAAAGTTCTAGAACACTCCTGTTGGCTCATCACCCATCAGGTCATGGTTTCATGCAGTGTTGAGTTGTAATGCTCATAGAAACAACCATGTGTTCTAACTCCTGATGACTTTCCAGGGTGTACAACACAAGTAATATCGGGGCCTCTCTCCTAGCCAGAGGACAGCCTGTAGGAAACTCTTCCCCCACCTCCTCCGTAGCCACCAATAGCAGCTCTAGTTCCACATCCAGTCACCAGGTACTGTATCATAACATAACCAGTGTACCGTTTAAAGCTGCTTTCAAGATCTGTGAATATTTTCTAGTTTATTTCAACTCGATAAACACTTTAATAATGCAACGAGGTTTTTTTTGTAGGACCATGTTATGTGGTACGCTAACCAACCGGGTGGAACCCTCTTAAAGGGTAGCCAATAACCCAAATCCATAATTACACATTTTTTAAAAACTTTTTACATTTGCATTCTTGTTAGATTATAATAATAAGCTATTGTATGGCCCCAATTCAAAATTTGTGCTTATAAAGTTTTGATTTTATGTGGCCTCACTCCCCTTTGACACTAGCTAATCTCAAGTTAGACATTATCATGCCTTTGACCAAACTTGTTTGTTATGCTCTACTTCGAGGGTATTGAATTAATATTCAAAACTTTGTGAGCACTAGACAGTGTGAATTTAGCTAATCAGAACTTTTAATTGAAAATGCACAAATTTTGACACTATCTTATATTCTGCAATATCACACTGGAATGTTTTTGTTATGTGTGTGTAAAACCGTAACCATTGCATATATTTTATAAGAAATGGTCTAGGCATTTGAATGTTAACAGACATAGTTAACACTTCAAAAGGACATGACCTATGTAGTTAAAGAGCTGCTTGTAATGATATGAAAAAAATCAGTTTTCCACATTTGATAAGTTTACCTAAGTAGTTTTAAGAAAATTTAAGAGTGACACTAACCTAGACCAATATCTGGATTAACATTGTCCACTGACATTTTACATTTTTATTCCATCCTTGTTATTTTATTGGAAAAAGCTTTCTTTAAATATTATACTCATTCACACGAGCATAAGTCAATAACTAAACAATCTCTTTAACATTTCATTCTCTGTAATTTCACACAAAGTTGTACTATTTCTCCTTTTCTTTATGCTTATTCTCTCTTGTATATAGGTACATCATCCAACTGAATCTTTTTTGCTAATTCCCTCTTCCACCATCCACCTCACTGTTTTTTGGGAATTCTCTCTTCCTCCATCCTACTCTACCTTTTCCTAAATATCTTCTAAGCTCCTTCCAACGACCTCTGCTTTTCCCTGATATCTTCCTATAAATTGGCGTAAATACCTGTATCAATGTGATCCTTTACTATATTCCTCCTACTCATGGCTGCCTTTTTGTTAACTTCTTCTCCTACTACCGAACTTCATCTATAATCTTTTGAATTCAATTGCAGTAAGTCTTGTCTTACTATCAAAAGCATGCTTTCTTCCACAGACTATGGTTCCATTCACCAAACCCAACTCCTCTCATTCTGCTAATGTAAATAACGCTTCCTCTTCATCTTCAAACTCTGTCCCGATGGTAACGGGCTTCGTATTGCCACCAACTTCCTTATCTGAACAATTCCAGGTGAGTTGGAATCTGAATAGGCTGTAGCATCTTAGTCAGTCACGGATTCTTTCTTTAAATTCCACTTTTAATGGTAGTTTTGATTTTTTTTTTTGTAATATATTTTGTTTTAGTTCGGTCATTATGCACCTCTCATGTCATTTGGCAGCTTGTTTAAAATGTATTCTGCTTAAAAAATAATTTATTTAGTTTTTATGTAACAAAAAATTACATTTTGTATATTATAGCACTAGAAAGTAAATGCTATTCTTACCTAGGTACTTATAACTTTTTTTTGCACATTGTATACTACATAAATAAGTAGAATCCTTCCTCGATATTTTAGGTTACTCTTTGTTCCAAAACCCAGAAGCCTCATATTTAGTATTTTGTTTGCAAGAAATTACGTAAATAACATTCTTTTTAGCCAATCTTTTATTATATTGTCATCTAAACTTTACTTGTCATATTAATAAACTCTCGTTGTAGTAATTTTTTATAATTTAACAACCAACTAAAGATATACATAATTAATAATTTAATTAATAATTTAATTTCTATTGGTGGTTGCTCCTGGGGTGGGGGTGTATTCTCCCACAGAAAGCTAAGGAAATAATTTTAAAACGGTATTTGTACGAACATTTTATTTTATATTAAAAAAAACATACTTATGGCCAGTAGGCCTGCGGTTTGGATGTGCTGCTTAATGGGCCCGAGAGATAATTGTGCTCCTCTACACCTACATCGTGGGAGGAATTTTCTCTTCCTTGCACCCCCAACCAACCTAAAAACCTCTTGCGCCTCTGGGCCTATTTATAAAAGTGGTTCTGATAGCCAGAATACCAGCAATTCATATCTTCAATTATTAAATGTAAGCCTTCTGAAATATCTAGCCTACCAGTTAGGGAGAAGGGGTTATGCACAGTATTCAAACTGCCAGGCAATGCCATACCCCTAAAGCAGGAAACCCACTGGTCCGACACTCTCCGACACGACACCTTCTGACAAGTCTCCGACACCTTCCAAAAAAATTACTTTGCATGACTTTAAATGGACTGTAACCCACTAGTCCGACACGACACCTTCCGATCCGAAATCCATTCTGCGTGCATGAGACCTAGATTAGTCACTGTCTAGCTTTGTGTGTGACATGAGTATTGGCAAACGTTCGATCGAAGCGGTTTGGGAACATCCCTTTTCTTTATACAGTGGCTTATGAAAGCTGCCTGAACATATTCTGATGCTTTCAATGATGCAAGTTCTATGGATTTGAGTGGTGATTGGTTCTTAAATTGTGGACTAACTATTATCAAAAAAGATTATGCGAACAAAGAACCGGATGGACACATAATGACCTCTTTTACTACTAGCAGCCAACCAATTTACAAAAAAGCCCGAAATATCTAATTTCTCGTCGGTCACTGCCCACATAGCACCGAATATTTATTTGATATCAAATAGCTATCAAATTTTTGACATTTGAATATCAAATTGATATTCACGAACATTCGTTTGATATCAAATAAACGTTCAATTTAGGTTCAAACGTCACTCAATTTTACATCAAATAAATATTCAAATTGAATATAAAATAAATATCAAATTTGACATTCATAAATTTATTGGTAAAATATAATAAAGAGAATATGATTGAATTTACATTCACATTTTAAATATGATGGTGATAAATATTGATATAACATTTTTGACATTCGAATATTAAATTAATATTCGCGAACATTCATTTGATATCAAATAAATGGTCAATTTAGGTTCAACCTCACTTAATTTGACATTAAATAAATATTAAATTGAATATCAAATAAATGTCTCATACATTTATTGGTAAAATATGTTTAGAAGAATTAGGTTGCATTTTTTCACATTTCAAATTTCATGGCGATTAAAATAATATCAGTTCAGACTTCTTTACTGTTCTTACCTTGATTTGACTTATTATTCTGAAGTTATAGGTAGTTTGTTAAAGTTCTTGGGTGACCCAAAAATGTAAATATATATATATATATATATTTCTTATTTGACAAAACATTAACAAAAGTATCACAAAACATATTTGTTTAAAACAAAACTGCATTCAAGGAAAACATTTTAAAGAAAAAACTTTATTTGTATGATAAAATAAGTTTAATTAAAAATTATTTAAACACAAATATAATAAAGATATGTACAATTTACAAAAAAAATAATTCTGGTCTTCTTCATCTCCCAAATGGCCTTCTTGAGTTTTCTATTGTTCCTGTAAAAGAGGTTCAACAGAGTTATTTTCTAAGACAGCTATAGATAAAATATAATATGTTAGACAAGGGGTCTCCAACCCTTTTTCCTCGGTGAGCACTTTTTTGTCTAAAAACGCCACCGATTTAGCAACTAACGTTAATTGTTCGCTACTCTATCGAATCACAACATCATCTACTATCGATGCGATTGTAGTTGTCGTTTGTCACAAGGTAAAGGCTTTTTGTGATACGGACGAAATGAGAGCATTCTATTATAAAATTAAAATGTCGTAACCTAACCAAATTAACCAAACTTGCTGATTGTGAAAAAATTGAATTAAGGTTTACTACGGACAAAATGAGAGCATTCTATTATAAAATTAAACTGTCATAAGCTAACCTAACTTGCTGATAATATAAAAAAATATACAAGATAAAAATTGAATGAAGATTAGATTTAACAAGGTTAGGTTTGCAGCCATGGAGAAGGTAAAAAGTTTTTTTGAGCATACGTCAATAGTATAGGATAAAGTAAATAAGTTTGCCAAATTTTATCAAAATCTATCCATAAACAAATAAACTACATAGTTTCCTTTTTTAATAATCTAAAATATAGTTCTGTTCATAAAATAAAATTATAAATGCCTCTAATTCTAACGAAAGATGTGCAATTAAGAAGTAATCACATTCTAAGCTAAATCTTTGACAAAAAGTTCAATGATTTTTTAGTGAGAATAGGCTATAAAATTTGACACTTAAAATGTCAGCTAGTTTAAGATTTCAATTTGTAGTTCTGCCAATTAGGATCAATTAAAAATATATATATTTAAATTAATCTGCCGCTACTTGACTACTACTAATATTCCCCTAGGCCTATTGAAAAAAAAAATTAGCAAGTGAGAGACATTTACTATGTTCCTATTTAAATACGTTAACCTGCCAACTTGGAGACAGGGTATTGTACACAAATTTTGTTGAATGGGAAGAGACAGTTAATTGCTCTCAATTATGGTATGAGCCGCGAGGTAAATAAATATCCCACGGCTGAGCCTGCATTCATTGACAAAGTTCTCTTTTTACACCTCAAGGAAATCACGGTCAACAATGAAGGGTGTTGCTGGGATTGCAAAAGACAATCACGGCACCGTCGAGACTGCAGTATAATATGCTCGTGAGTCTTGGCGAGATCACGGGAGATGATCACGATATAGCTGAGACCACCTGACCACACGTGTTTACGCAATTGTGGGAGAATATAATTGGTGTTTGCTATAAAAAATAATAATTTTCAAAAACGTATGCTGGCTTTCTGCTGGCTGGAATAAAACTGCACGAGGGCCGGATGTAGCCCACAGGCTGTAGGTTGGAGACCCCTTCGTTAGGCATTTTTAAGACCTATTTTTTTACTATACCTGTACTTTATAATTAAATTTGTCGATAAGGCATTGAGTTCTTGACAATAAAGAAAAAAGAGATGGATAAAACCGCAGATTAAGTTTTGCTCATTTGCATAGCCTGTCACTGAAAATTCACAATTTGAAAAGAAAACATCACAGTAGTTAGATGTCGGCCTAATCTGTTAATTATAATAAAATTTAAGTTCTATATTAGGTAATTAGATAAGCAATCTTTTCTTTAACCTAAATTATAAATAACACAATAAATTTACCTTGCATCAATCCTAAACTTTGCTGGGCGAAGCCAATTCTTGATTATAGTAGCAACAACATATATTTCCATTACACCACGATCCTAGTGTTCTTGCGTACCGGTTCTGCCTCTGTATAAAAGAGATTAGTATTAGCACTAGAATTTGTATATATTTTAATTTTCCTGATCAACACCCAGGATAGCCTACAACTAGGTACACATATTAAATTGTTAGTGAAATCTATTTTATATTTTGATGGCATTTGCTTCTTTTGAGTAGCCTTGTTAAAGCTAAATCTAAATCTGAAAATTGAAAATTTTGACCTAGGTAGTGGTAAAAGTAATCCTCAGTCACTTGAACGGACAAATATTGGGGTGAGCACTGACTGAAATGAGTGCAACGGTCGGATGTAGTTTGGTGTGTGTATAGGCCTACGTGTGCGTTTAAAAAAATTCAACTAATACAGTTTTCTTTTACACAAGTTAGCACTGCCGGAATATTTATATAGTGTAAATCAAAGACTTCCTATATAAGTGGGTCACAAAAAAGAGAAACTCTCTTAACTGTGTGATGAACCTTAGGCTACGTTATTACCCAATAGGTACCTATCATGAATTAGGTTGTGTTTTGGTGGTAGAGCCTAACTTATCTACAGTTCCTAAGAGAACCTGCGATATATTATCGGACGGTATATATATCTGATTTGATATTAATATTGCAAAACCAATTCACCAAATCTGCAAATCATAACTCAATTTGATGTTTACATAGTGAAAAAACATAGGGAACGATGTATTGAATCGGATAATTATTGATATATAATGTTATTCATCCGATAATATATCGCAGGTTCTCTGCGGAACTGTACCCGTTATGGCAAAAAAGACATACACAGTCATGGCGAATCAAACAGAAAAATTGAAATAAAAACACCTAAGATTGAAACTTTATTTTAACTTATTTTAACTTTGAGAAAACCTAATTGAAATATATGTATGTCTACCTATTATTAATGTCTGATTGTAAATAAAAAAAAAAAAAACTTACGCAAGATAGCTGGCTTCAGATGCAGATTGCAAAAGAAAAATTTATTCCTCCTTCCCAGCCTACAGGCTGCTAGACAGCCACTTTGTCACTCGGGAGAATTGGTACCGTAGGCAAATTATTCACTGCTACCAAATAACAACTTCCACCAAAGCTGCAGAGTTATCAACTGAAACAATGGAGAGAAAACTACTTTTAGTTAAATTCATGCATACCTTTCTCTGGCCTAAATATGTATCAAGATTAGTTAGGCCTAATCATTGGTTGGTAAAGGAAGCAGACAACAACTAAAATACAAAAGAATAAGAGACAATACAGGGGTAGACTTTCGTATCTGTTGTCAAAAACAACCGAATGAAAATATCGATGGTTATAGCCTATATTCATTCAGTTGTTTTTGACAACAGATACGGAAGTGTACCCCAATTCAGTTTAAAAGGAAAATGGATTTCAAATAGGCTAGGCTATTTCTTTTATAATACCGGTAAATTGTAACCTGGTTGAGGTAGAATATGTTAGGCCTGGGCTAGCCTAAATTAAGTTAACTTATTCTTGATGGTGAATTTACATAAACTTAAGTTAGTGACTGACGTAAAATATAACCCACATAACTTAGTAATATTTCAAAATTAGCCTAACAAGGTATTACAACACAGTATGGTATTCCATTTGCCTTGTAAACCAGTAAGTTAGTCCTACTTACTAGCCTATATATTGAACACTATTTTCATCCGGAAGTTGCCCTTTGAAGCTAAATAAACTACTGGTTCAGTAAGAACTAAGCAAGCCGCCTAACTTAGTAGCTTACGCCTAGGCCTAATTAGTATGCAGAAAAATACTTCCTATAAAACAGATTGCCTATTTTGAGGTTTCAGATTTATCTATTTATACTTAAGTTAAGGCATTAGGAATGATAAGTTGGCCAATTTAATTTGTACAGTAGCTTAACTTAGGTCTAGGTAAGGCCAAGGCCTAAAATACGTCTATGTTACTAGGTATAGTGACTTATACTTACATACTCCAAGGATCAAAACGTGAAAAGATGTTCGGTGTAGGTTATGCCAATACCCAGTCACAAAATAACAACTCTAAACTAACAGTGACACACACTAAACAAAATATCAGCACACTTAAGTTAACTGATTTGAGGTTATGTCTTGTTCTTGAATCTTGATACTCTTGTTGCTTCCATAGTTTATTTTCACTACTTGTGTAGCCTACTCAACAAGTTAGTTGTCATAGGTACATTTTACATAAATCGTGTACTTTCCCTCAAAATGGGCAATTTGTTGGTTAATAAATAAATAAACCACACCGTGAGTAACCTGACCACCACTGGTCGCGCGACGGATTTTGTAATTTGTTTTGTATTGTAATGTTTTGTTTTGTTTGCTGAGTTAGGTTAGAATTAAGTTGGTGTTTTGTCTTCAGTCTTCCTCTCTTCCTTTCATACGAATGGGCCAAGTCAAGCTCAAACTAGATACTTAACATATTTTTAGAGTTATATTACACTTAAAAAAATGTAAATTTACGTTTGGTTTAATTTACTAGTAAAAATAAAATGATAAGGCCAATCGTTAAGAGTTTGACTTTTTTATTAATAAACAAAACTTTTAAAAAAAGCTGTGTTTCCTATTCACTCTTCTTGAAATGTGTAGTAAGCCTAGATTCAGAAAAAAATATCAGATGTTCCAACAACTCCCCCCCCCGCGAAAAGTCAAAATCCATCATCAATTAATTAAAAATTACAGTGTTCAGTTTTCCTTCATATTATTAATTATTTTGAGATAATTGACCTCCGACCTCCATATTACAAACTGGGGCCCATTTCATAATAAAGTACAAACTAATATTATTAGTAAATCAGCTGATTGCCCAATGCAAATCTAATGGAAATAACAAGTTACAAGTGACGAAGGTAAAGCCTATTTTTAGTTATTATACAGCTCAGGGGCTAAAACATGGATTTTAACAAGTTACAAGTTGTAACTTGTAGTTTATTATGAAATGGGCTCCTGTAGGCTGGGGACTAAATTCTTTACTCTAAAAAATTTAAAAAGTTAAATCTAAAAAATTTTAAAACTAGTATATTCAAAGAGAAAATCAAATTTTTAACATTAAGAATATTTAGATAATATTCTAAATTTGATGTTATTTGACTTTGATATTTTGAAGATACAATAAATATTCAAAGTTTGACATTGTTTGACTTTGACATTTTGAACATTAAATGAATATCAAATAAATATCAAATTTTTGATTTGACATAGTTTGATATATTGAACGTTTATTTGATATCAAATAAATATTCTGTGCTATGTGGGTGACGAAGCCTGTCGGACCAATGGGTTATTGCCTTAATAAGTGGGGAAAGCATCGGAAGGTGTTGGAGACTTGTTGGAAGGTGTCATGTCAGAGAGTGTCGGACTAGTGGGTTTCCTGCTTAAGAATCCAACTCTAATTTCAATATTTTTAAAAACATTACACTTATAAATTTAATTTTACTTAACACATTCTCTAACAGTTTTCACAACTCCTCTGATTCTATGTGTTTGTATAAAAATTTGATGAACATACATATTTAACTGTTTATTCAATTCAACTGTTAAAATGGTAGAGTTTTTTTAATGTGTCCCTGACTTGTTTCAGAAGCCCGTGAGCAGTGTAGGCCCAAATACTGTACAGCTACCTTCACCTATCTACCAAACCTCATCCACCAAAATACATCCTGTACAGCCTCAGACACTAAGCTCCACACCACAGGTACAATACAACAATACAGTATAGATTTACAATACAAGGCTTCACAAGTTAGATTATTTCTATACTTGGATGTACACACCACAGCACATATCTTTTCCTGTGGTTTATAAAGAAAACTATATTTCAAAATCTGTGCACATCTCTTAAGCCTTGTTCACACGACGCGTGGTAGGTCGAAACTTGCTGATTGCCTTGATCAGTCAATGGATTTTGAGTTGTCAGAGAATTTGTGAACCTGAACCTGACTGTATTCACGGGGCGTGGTGGCTTGTAGATTTAAAAAACCACTGACTGGCTTGGAGAAAAAGGCAGAGTTATTGAGGTATTGGTAGTTTATAAGGGTAAAGTGTGAAGCAATACAGATTAGGATTTAAAAAGGTTTTTTTTAATGTGAGCGATCTAGACAAGGAGTAGACATGTACCAACCATCCAACGAATCACCTAGAACAACTGCACGAGCCACTGACAAGCTGTTCTCACTATGGTTATTAATACAAGCCACTGATCAAGGTCACAAGGGAGATTCAACAAACCACGTGTTGTGAGAACAAGGTTTTAAAAGTACATATCAACATGCCAGTTGTAAATTAAAAGGCCTAAATTGATCCATATGTTAACAACCAACATTTCCAAAACCCAGTTCTAGAGAATCAACCATAGTATCTAAATAAGTTGATTTATATGTATACCAAGTCGTTTTTTTAGGGTATTCTTCGGGACCAAAAAGAAGAGTTGCCTTTATCTCAACCCAGTGAACCGCCAGATTCCCCGCTGAAGCCAGCGTTGCCTCCAAAGCCTGCACTGCCTGTAAAGCCCACACCTCCGCCACCGCCCCGCCAGGCTCACTGGGCGGGGGAGGAGGAGGACAAGCGACCCCGACCTGTGGACACGTCCTCGGAGGCTGTGGACACTGCTCTCACTGTACTCAGAGGCGCTGCACTCACCTCCAGGTATGAATAATAAGTATAAGAAACTATGAATAAACATAAAACAAAACATAAAAGAAAAAATAGTAAAAGAAACAAAAATGAACTAACCAAATCAATTTTGTAAACATTTTCTATGTAGTAACCACTTTAGACAGGTGGCTTGGATGTGAGATGCTATGAGCCTGAAAAATATTTATGCTCCCATTGCCCCTTACTTGCGACTACAACAGACCGAATGAAAACCTCTTGCAGCTAAAGAGGCCCTGACTCTTGATAGTGTAAAGTAGACATTCCAAACTTCCTATTCTACAGTAAGTTAAAGCTATCTTTAGCATTGACTTCAAGCATAGCTTATTAATTGCAGTAGACCTTATGTAGTCAAAGTATTCATGAATTATATTATTTTTGCTACAGTAGTGTTGTATATCTGAAACTATTTTGCTCTGTATATGCACCAATAAATCATTCTCATTCACATATCTTCTAACCACTAAAAGTCATATACGGTGATGAGAAGGTGTTAAGGTCTCTGCCTAGGAATGTCGTACACACTTAAATACCATTATGTACCTTAGTGTCAGGTATATTAGTAGTTAAATAGAAAGAGAAACCATGTACTCACTGTAAATGTTCTGGAATTACTAATTTCAACGTTGTTTTTAGGGGGAATGACTACCCATCTCAGAAGCCCCACCCATACCAAACACAACCTCCCCAACCGGCCAGTGCTACTCTGGTAGTGTCCGATCCCCTCCCTCCCCCACCACCTACCACTGAACCTCCTATTGACGACCTTCCTAAGAGGCCACAAGACCAAATAATCAAGGCTCGACCCCTCACGATACGAAAACAACCTCCCTCTGAAATCCCGAGGTTAAGAAACGGAAGTTTGCCTGTGAATCAAGGATCTGAAGTCAAGAGTACAAAAGAAGAAGGTGATGGTGAGTAGTAAAATGTTTGTGTTTGAGTGATTTTGAGAAATTATTGTTTATTCACAATTAAAACAACATTAGAGTTGAACAATCGCTTGCCTATATGCCCTCAAACCATGCCAGAAGAACCCAGAACTCATTTCAATAAGTGATGAAAACGGTTACAGTACATAAAGAAAATTCAGTTTTATTTCATAATAAGATTGTTTTTAAGAATAGTAAAAAATACTTTCAAACAGTATAACAGTTATATTCTCTATATTTTAAGATAGTATGCCAAATTTAATAAAAAAATGTTGTTTCAGTGACTGAAAACCTCTACTCTGTAGAGACCAGTGGGTACAGTTCCAACAGAAGGATAGAGATGCCACCAGCTTTCTTGTTCCCCGAGACGGAGGCGCCCCCGGCAGATCTGGTCTCAAGCTCCTCGGAGTCAACGGACCAGGTGGATCGTGTTGCTCCTCCGAGTCCAGAGGATATCCACAACGAGGACAGCCATCACAGCGATAAAAGCTCGGAGGGCAGCATGGATGTCGAGACTAGGAACAGCCTCAATAAGGAACAAACCGGTAGGTTAAAACATGACACGTTATATCACTGAGTAGTTTATGGTGGTAGCTTTAAGTCTGAAGGTTATTGTTTTAGCAGGATTGATTCTGGATCTAAATGCTATTTGTCATTGGGATACCAGTTGATGACGTAACTGGCTGGGTAGCTGAGTGGTTATAGTGCTCGCCTATTAATCAAAAGGTCGCCGGTTCGATCCTGAGAAAAGTCAGTAGCTTTTTGATGGTTCGAAACTGGACCCAGCTGTTCCTGATCATTGGGCTTTAAATAAATGATCCTGACTAATGAAACCGCTGATCTTAGTCAGTAACAAAGCTACACAGGTCATCACACACCATTCAACACTCATCCTTCACTCATATTTGGGTTAAAATACGCACCCAGGTGGCGTCCCCATCTCAACGATTGATTGATTGATTGATTGATTTCTAACAATTAGTGGACCTAATTGTAACATTAACAAAATGTGTTTTGACAGTGCCTTATTAAAAACGTAAAAAATAACGATGGTATAGTAAACACAAAAAATAAAACACAGTAGTGTAAAGGTGAATATTCTGAGAAAAGTCAGCTTTTTGGTAGTTTGAAACCGGGCTCGAATAAATAATAAATTGTCCTGGCTAAACAAACATCTGGTTTTAATCAGTAACAAAAGCAACACAAGCGCCTCTCCCTATTCTACACTAAACTTATCCTACATTCATATTTGGGTTAAAATATGCCCAGTTGCTTTCCCTTTGGTCAAAGCTTAAGTTTACCACATAGAACTAAAACAACATACTTTGGTTGGCCAGATAGGAACACAACTGAAATTAAAATCCTAATTTGCAAACTTAATAAGAAGGCATAAACATAAAGGTTGATTGAACACATTCACATTTCACATAGTAGACAAAGGAGGTAAAACAACACTAATCTCACTCTAACTCTATTAAGTAGACCTAACTATAAAGTATGGATACCAAAGTATGAAAAATATAAAGAAAATGTTGTTACTTTATCTCAATGTTGCTACGCTATTCAACTGCTCCGATATATTCCAGGGGAGGTCGTGATGAGGAGAGCCAAGAAGGGTAACCTGAAGGGAGGTAATGGAGGACACAAGCAAGTTACCAGGAGAGTGTCCTTCGATCCTCTAGCTCTGCTGTTGGACGCTTCACTGGAGGGGGAACTTGAGCTAGTAGTGCGGACTGCTGGACAGGTAAATTAATATATCAGTGTGTGTTACTTTTATATATTATTAGTTTTTTTGGGGTAGCAAGCCGGTCTAGTAGAGTGTTGGGCCAAAGTCTGGCAAGGTTGGAGAATCAAATCCTGCCAATCACCAATGGAGCTATGTGATGTTACTCTGACCCTCTAGGCCTAGCCCGAAGAAATGAGTTAAAAGTTCTAGGCTTGAACCCAGCGTTCTAAGATATTAAGGACAACAAAATAAACTACTGTGGTTACTTAACCTGTGCTACAAGGGGCCATTTCCTTATGGGTGAGGACACAGAAGAAAATATTGTTGATAAATTCACTGTAGAAAAAAAACTCAAAATTCTCAGTTGCGTATAGTTCAATCAGCAATGTGATAGAAATAAAGGAAGTAGCTGAGTAAAATGTTTACAAACTGCTGTCTGACAGAGCTGCCCATAATAATAGAGTCTATCTAGATAATGAGGGTCTACAGTGTATTAAATAGAACAAATGTATGAACATTGTGACTTTTCCTTTTTCCATTTATCTGTTACATACAATCCCTTTCTAGCTAATGCAAAAAAGTACATTCAAATATTCTTCCTAGTCTTTGTTAAAGGTTACTTGATTAATTCGTATTACCTACTTGATGTCACTCAATACAATATTTATGTAATATCAACTCATTAGGCAATTTCTTTCTGTCCAAATTTAAGTGTGTATCATTTACCTAATAATAAAAAAAAATAAAACTATAAAATGATTAACTGTTTGTGTTGCCCAGGTGCGAGACCCGAGTGCGGCGAATGACGAAGGCATCACAGCACTTCACAACGCCATCTGTGCAGGTCATCTGGACATTGTGAGGTTCCTGGTGCAGTTCGGCTGTGATGTCAACGCTCAAGACAGCGACGGATGGTACGTAATTTTAGATTTTGTGTGTTAGATTTATTTTGAATCGTTCATGTATGTTTAAGCTGGATCTAGCGTAAATACTCACATAATGATCAAGTACAGTCAGTCTAGATACAGGATAGCCTTTCTTAACATTAAATTATTTTTTTAAATCTGATCATAGAACCCAAATTGGTATTGATTTACTGTACTAGTACTTCATTTTTTATTTTGCCACACCACTCACACCAGTTCTGCACACTTTGATATTTTTGAAAATGGTATCTGACTGACCTCCTGAAAGTAATTTGAACATTTATAACTATAGAAGTGTGATATTTCAAGAACATGCACGCTTAACTTGAAGAATTTTGGACAGATTTCTTTAAAGAGCTTTTAAGTTCCCTAAGTGCTTTTGGTTTAGACTCCAGGAAATATATTTACAGCATCCTTGATTTAGCTGATAAAAGTACTTACACAAATTATCAAGCTTGTAACGTAACGTAATCTTGTGCAGGACGCCTCTGCATTGCGCTGCTTCATGCAACAACCTGGCAATGGTTCGGTTCCTGGTAGAACACGGCGCTTGCATCTTCGCCACAACTCTCAGCGACCATGAGACTGCGGCCGAAAAGTGTGAAGAAGACGAAGAGGGCTTCGACGGTTGCTCTGAATACCTTTACAGTCAGTATTGCTTAGATATTGGTTTAAATTCCTACTTTTTTGTAAAAAATGTGTGCTCTCCATAGCACCTGTTTTAACATAACAGGTGGGTGATGTAGACGGGTTTTCTGCAATCACGGGAGACGATAATGAAGTCATCAGCGGCAGATGATTACAATTTTGTGAGACTACAAAATATGTTTAAAATTCTTCCTTGACCTTGGATATATATTCATGATTTTATTGTGATTGCGGGAGATTATACATAGTTGTTTAAAAACCAAATACAGTAAAAAAATAATATTTTAAAAACCAATCAATACTTTACAAAATTCAATTTGATAAGCAAGTTTTTACCCTACTTGACCCGAATTGGAAAAGTCTTGCCTGCAGATCCCCTAAACATGTTATCTGCAAAGTTCTTTAACAACATTTTAATTGTAACGTAAAGTTTTGAAAACATGGTCTAGGGGATCACTTCAGAAGTATGCTCTTGAACTTTTCACATGTGTTTCATGCATCTACAATTTTATTTATTTATAAGTATTAGTGATTATAACTAGGTAATGATTCAACTAACCAGTTTAATTTATCGTAGGTGTCCAAGAGAAGTTGGGTATTCTCAACAATGGGGCTGTATATGCGGTGTTTGATTACGAGGCACACAACACGGACGAGCTGAGCTTCAAGGAGGGGGAGAGGATGATCGTACTGAGGAAGGGAGACGAGTGGGAGAGAGAGTGGTGGTGGGCTCGACTGAGCGACAGAGAGGGATACATACCTCGCAATCTGTTGGGGGTAAGTGATAATGTCACTCATGGCAAAGTGCGGAAACACTATGTAAAGTATCTGCTCCCTGAAAATATCCACCACTGATGGTTAGATATCAAGTCTGTAGTTGGTTGCCAAATTAGCTACATGAGAAAAAGTAATGCAAATAAATATGTGAAGATGTTCCACCGGTGCATTGATTCCACTAACAGAACACAACGTAGAGACGCACCAGTCTAACATCTTACTGTAACTTTATGTATAGGACAAGCTTAATTCAAAAGGCATACAGATGAAGTTATAAAAAAATTTGCTTTATGTCATTATAAAAATTGTTTCAATCAATGAGGGAGAAAGTGTTGGTACTTTGAGGAAGAAACAGAGTGCTAATCCACCTGATTTGTGTTGCTACCTTTAATTAGACCATAGACAAAAAGAATAGTGCTGTGGTTAGCTATTCTTTGGCGTCCACCGCTAGGAGTGCCGTGTAGTTAAATAAAATCAGAATTAAATAGCGAGGAGCCGATGACTACAGCGAATCGAACACTGAGCTCGCTCTAGCAGCACATCGTGGAACCTTCCTTTGACAGTCTTTATTTATTCTATTTGTCTATGATTAGACCCTGTATCGATTGTTCCACTATTACCAAACTTTTCCATAAATTAAAAATGTTCTTGCTATTCTTTGGAAAGGAGCTAGGTTTTTAACAGGATTTAGAACTGCTCTTCTTAAGTAATACAATTTAGGCTTGAAGCTTATTACACTAATTCAGTTTTCGATGATAGTTTTCATAAAGTACGATGACTTTTTTAACTGTATTTATTTAGTGTACTGCTTGTTTTATAAACTAACCAACTTTGTTTTTCAGCTCTATCCAAGAGTACACGCCAACAAGAACGTGGATTGATGCTTTATGAAGACGAATGTCAGAATGTCTTATCTTGCCAGACTTATCGTTAGTCACGAAAACGGTCAACTTTTTCTCTGATGAAATCACCTTGAATCTACAACTTTTATCTTTTTCATTTTTCCAATCAATACCTCAAGTGATTTGTTGAGTTTTAATGTTTGAATGTGATAATTCAATTGAATCGTCTAGTTTGTGTTAGAGTTAGAAATTTATTTTCATTTATTGAACTAGAAGCGATGAATCGTAACTTTCTGTTAATGCCACTTGTCAAGTAAAAACTACTTGGATGGATTTTTCGCACTTGTATTTGTGACTCTTTACACTGAATTCAAGAGTTTGCAAATTTTAGACACATTAGGTGTATCAGGTTCTAGTTGATATTTTCAGTCAACTGTAAACCACGTCATTTTGGTCACATAAAAAATAAGTTGGAGACATTGCAGTGGCCTTGAAATATTGATTGTTTCACGTTTTCTGTAGTGTTTAATTTTGTCCCTGGAGGCCTTATTTTATATCAGAGGGCCGCTTTAGTACCTGTTGTCTCACTATTTATTTACACCTAATATTACAAAACACATATTTTACTAGAGCTTATGATGCCGAACGCAGGCAGCACTAACTATAAAACGTTTCACGATGGCTACGAATGTGTATATAAATAACTATATAACTCTGTATTATATTTAAATAATGACTAGACCAAATTTTAAATATTGTATTTTATAAATGATAAAATTTGTATAATTTGTTATAATTTTGTATATTGTAAAAACCAAAAATGAAAGTATTGTATATCAAATTACCTAAGAAACAAATGTGCCTTTAATTACACATATGAGATAGATATTTGAATGTAATCCTTTATATTGTTATAATATGTGTAAACTATTTTAAATAAGAGGAAACTATTACGTTGTGATCAAAATCAAAGATCTAGCATCGCTAGATAAAGGTTTAGGTCTGTAAAGAATGAAATAAATATATTGTACATTTTGTTGATGCTTATGCACATATTTATTTGTTTTATTTTACCTTTTTAATTGGACTTGGAATTATATTATAATGATAGCAGCTAATCAGTTTTGATCATTTACATATATGTTATAGTAGTGTAATTCATAAGTGAGTCTCCCTATTTAAGTACTTTTCTACAAAAATTGACACTTCGTAGCATCAGTCCCAGCCTTTTAAATATACAAAAGAAAGACAATAATATTCCCAATAATAATAATAATGCATACTATGCAATCTCTCCAGAGACAAGTCTAAAGGGAGCAAACCATAAGGTACTGTCGGGGAAATAAATATGTGCACTCGAGTTTAAACCTAATTATCTCTGAAATGAATTATCCGATTTTGTTGACACAAAAATTAAATTTCAGCTGGCTTAAATACATTTTACTTGGTAACAATTAAAATAATTTCCGTTTAAAAGACATGATGAGCAACACACTGGGCGGCATCATTACTGTCCCCAGTACCAAGTGCGTTGCTCATCATGTACGTTGGTGGGGCCGTCTTTAAATGTCCTTACCCACCTGCGTACCATTCCGTCACTCATAATGTTCTCGCCATACACTTCACTTCACTAATCTTTCGATGAATTAGGGTGCTAACTTGGCTACTGACACCCTTAATGAATTGGCTAAGCTGCATAGGCCTGTAGTGTTCATTCGTGTCATAAAAATTAGCCGTAATATTGAGTTCTGATGAATGGCAATCTTTTGAAAAGATCAAGATCCTCAGATTAACTAAAGGGTGTAGGGTCATTTAACGCCACAACCTTTGGACCGATGCAGGATTAGTCTATTGGCACTGCCCACAATATTTTATACGATTGTGAAGAAGCAGTCTTATCACATTTGAAAATGCAGCTTTTATGTGTATAGTTGAATTTAGTAATTATAGAGAACCACATTATACAATAGTGTGGTACCAATTGTCCCTTTTGTTACTAAATTATAAATTTGTAAAACAGGGCATTAAGTTTACCCGAAAACCATTTTTATTGGCACCTGCCTTTCACAAATTCCAAGGCATGACCCTGAACCAAGCAGATGTCTATATTGGACCAAGATAATTCAGTGCTGGGTTGACGTATGTTGCAGTGAGCCCGTCCAAACGGTATATGCACTGCTTTTCGACCCAGGATTTTCAAAAGAACGTCTGAAAAAGAAACTAGTCAAAGATAAATGTTTGGTACACTGTTATAAAGATTTTTTTGTTTTAGTTTGAAATTGTTACATTTGTTGAAATTAATTGACCAATCAATAAAAGTAGTGCACAATCTACAAAATCTTTTGTCTATTTGAATTTGTAAAAATAATTTTGAAGCTTTATGCTGAGGGCCAATGGCATTATAATGCCCTGATGACTACGCTATGTTTTGTGGACGCGTCTGCAAACGCCACCTAGTAAACTGGTATTTATTGCATTAACCGTATGCATGCATGCCAGTTTTAAGACCCTATTGGATTGCTTGTGTTTTTCTGAATAGTTTTGTTTTAGGTTTGGTATGTTGATGTTCAATAATGTTACAATTTCCATATTTCTATGGGAAAAAGTTAAAAGTTTCAGTTATCAGAATTTGACCAAGTGTTAAACTGGGTGTTAACAATAGGAAAATTTGATTTTGCATCCTACCAACAATCCTATCTCAAAAAGGAGGTTTATTATGGCGACTACCCATTGCAAACTCTTTATCTTAATATACTGTAATAGTATATTACGTTACTAGTCCAGATCCGATAGTTTACGCCATACAGTACTACTAAATCTGTACAAATCCTTATATATTACCACCAACTGAAGGACTAAAATTCACCAGTCATAACATCTAGGAGAGATTATGTTTTAGTTTATAACCACTCATTGCCACCCAAATACAGTGTAATCAGCTGATTGGTGTCCGGTAAAACTCATTACAGTACAGTAGTACGCAATGAAACCCCATTTGATTAAGCTGGCAGCAAACACCTGTTTTCTGGACTAAATCCTTGCGTGTGAAGCTCGTCAAAATCGTGTAGTGTGGCGTAAAATAATGTACAGTATGTAGGAAGTATAAAGGGGAGGAAGTACAAAACATTTTGTACTTAAATAATCTATATTTACATCAACCAAACTAAATTATCACATTGAATGTCTATGCCTTCAACTTGTAGTTAACCAGAAAATTAGTTAACAAGTTTAAAAGAGCAAATTATTAATGCAGTTCACTATTTTCAAGTAGACAAGCTCAACTGCTTTTTGCTTTTTTGAAATACTTATTAACCATATACGCCAATGTATAATACACCATGACAAGAGATATTGAATAAAATGTTGAGTAGGTGATTTGAATGTGAAGTTGTGAAGATGGGTCGAAGAGCACAAAAAGAGTTGTGATTCCACAGGGTATTACTCGGATAAGAGTAAAAAATATTAAAAAACTCCATTCCACAATCTTGTAGAATCTTCCGTTTTTGTACTTTGTGAGACGTAAAATCTGACGAACTTGGAACAATGGGTTGGTGCTTTCCAACATGAGTATTCCAACCATCTGCAAATTATATCGTTGTGTTATTCAGTGATGTATATTGAATGACAAAAAATCTAGGTGAAAGTTGAAACTAGAATAATTTCTTAGCGATCATATGTTATGTCTAAAGAGGTCAAGGTTATCATAATATCCTTAAGTGTTATGAAAATGAGTTCTACACCAGCGAGGCATGAAAGTGTAATTAAGACTCCACAAAAAGTATTGTCTAAAGAATCAGTTTATCTTAATCAGTAAAAAAGCTACACTGATCATCTCATTTTTGAACTCTTACTTTGCATTAATAGTAAGCTTAAAATACAGTGGGTGTGTTTCAAAACGGGGACATACAAAAATAAAAAATCCCCGGTCTAGGTCTTACCTTCCCACCTACAGTAAAGCTTATTCCCTAGATGAGGAATTTGCTTAAAAACTTTTTAAAAAGTTAAAAATTGGGAAGCGTTTTATGGCTCTGATGTTTTTTTACTGCTAAGTTAGTTGTTACTGCAAGTCCTCTATTTAATACTTTTCTATTAAATACCATGTTTAAGGCAAATTTATTGGATTCCTTGTGATGTGTTAAGTACCGGTAACTTAGTTTTAGGTATGTTGATCAATATGTTACCATAACCATTTATATAAAAAGGTCTCCAACAAAGAATGTCTGAATTTTAAAGGAGTCTGGACTGCCACAGACTTGGGCTAGGAGAAGGGCCCTGTTTGGTCTAAAGCAGATAGGTGATGAATCAGACACAAACATAGGGCAAAGCTCCTGCACACACAGGTATAAGCTTACCCAGTTAGTGGCAAGTGGGATGCACAATAAGCTTCGGTTGACGTGATTGGAGTCCCTCTCACAATACAACACAAAGGGTTATTTCTTGGGGGCTACTTACGATAGCTAGACAGTTTTAACATCAATTTGGAGTTGAATAACCAAGTGTTGTTTTCCATATAGCAGGGGGAATCATTAGGCATGCGCAATTGCGCAAAACGGGTGTGTGGTGGCGGAATGCCGTGGCGACTCAAACGAATGGTGCTAGTCGCCAGTACGATACTTATGACGCAACAGAAGGCACAATGTAATTTGAGGTTTGCCAGATTCAAATCAATTGTTAAATTAAAATTGATTTAAATTCACCTGATGATAAAGCAATTTGTTGCTGGACTAATCAGGTTAGTGAAACAGGAAGTGTTTAGAAAATACATTCACTGGCTGACAAAGTCGAAGAAATCTGACAGTCCTGCATCAGAAGCCAGAAAAAATGAAATGGCCAAGGAATTCTTCTGCTACTCAATTACCTTATTCATAAAATATTGAGACTTCATGCTCACAAAATTCAGGTAAGAAATCAAATTAAACCCGCTGATCACCCTAAGTGTACAGACTTTACCAGTTTTATGCTCATTATAAGATTGATGACAATCTAAATTTCATGAAGTTTTTTTCAAAAAGTATTAAAGCAAGTAAAAAAACTTTGACGTAAATTTTCAAATTATCTTTTAAGGTCCCCAAGCAACGGCCGTTCAAAATCCTGGTTTTCTTTTTCTGATACTCTGTATTCATCAAACTATTTTCTTTCTATCTAGCTGAGTTGTCATGTGCATTTAATGATACAGACTTACCATTTCAGCACCTCCTTCCTGGATCAGAAGAGCTGTGCCAAGTACAAGGACAGAAGCGTAATGATGAGCCACCATCAGAGATGGTTCTTTCTTGACTACTGAAGCGAGCGCACACTCCAGCATGAAGAATCCCAGGGACCAAATCAGGACAAGGTTGTGCAGAGGAATATTATCCTCACCTTTAAACAGTTAAATCTTGATAGGCAACTAGTAACATTGGAACGGCTGTGACACCCCTTGACACAGTCCATCCAGAAATTCAGGTCATCAACGTTGCAGGGAGTATTAAGGTTTAAGGCATGAAAACATTTGGAGTTGATCTGTTTAATATTTCTCAAAAGTAGCATGGGTGTCTACAAAGAGATATGGTCAGTTGGGCTATGCTCCCTGAGAAAAACTAAAGTGTTCACAAATTTTTAAATAGATTGTAAGATAACTCCACCAGTTAGATAACCGCTAATAATAATTTTAAATAATGTTTTAAAGGAGTATTTTACACAAAGTCGTTTTTGGAGGAGGGCTTTTTCCTCCAACCCATAGAAGAGGATACCGAAGGTTTGCCCTCCTTAAAGAAATTTCCTTCGGGGGCCCAAACAATGACCTACATATTTGTCTTAAAAATGGTATTATTATACTGGATCAGTGTGTGGTATCAGGTATCACCAAATAACCTGAGTTGCTGTCAGAAAGATTTGTTTTATAAATCAACCTACAGCTGTTTCATTCTGCGAAAAAAACAGAACAGATCTTCATTTCAGAGTGCCTAGCTAATAGCTATTGAAGAATCCTTCATGGAAGAGTCAGTCAAAAGTTACAAAACAACCATACAAAACACAGAACACAGCAAACACATGGACGTAACATTTCAAGCAAGCTGTCCAGGCTGGTATAATCATGAAATTATGAGATAACTTACAGTACTGTTGAATTGAGCCGGGTTTTCCTAGACTAGACACGGAAGAGGAGCGCGGAGGGCGGAGAGCGGAAAAGCAATTAACATGGCGTTCCGCTCCGCTTCTAGGAAAACAGTAACATTAAACTACCTAAGACAAGAGGAGTCCGCTCTCCGCGTTCCTCTCTCCGCGCTCCGCTTGCGGGCCTAGGAAAACCCAGCTTTAAAGTCATATGTGATGAACGCCATCATTAGGGATTTTTCAATATCTAGACATTCTGACCTGATAGATAGTAGATGTGACCCACTTTTCGCAACACGAAACAGCAGTAGGCAAGACTTTTTGAAATAGAAAATTCCCTAAAACTTTATACAACATCAAATTCACTCACCAATCTCTATGAAGGGATGTGGACGATGCTCGGTGGCAATCATAGTGAAGACGATAGCCCCTACGGCATGCAGAGCTCGCATGCAGCATGACAAACATTCCAACAGAAACTGACTGCCATTTGCTGCCAAGCTGCAGAAGTAGTACACCAGGCACCAGCACAGGAATGAAGTCAAAGCCCAAGCAACTGCTGTGGCTACTGAGATATGCTCCGAACTCAGGATGTCTAGAGGTAGCATCTTTCTGGAGGCCAATCACTGTAAACGTTTATTTTTGTCACATTCAAACTCTCAAATAATAAATAATAAAATTCTAGTAGCCTAACCAGAATAATTTTGTACAATGCATCAAATACAGCTGTTTTCAATTCATCAGTGGTGTTTCAAAACCAAATATCAAATCTCAAAATGTTGGAAAAGTTTTGTTGTTGACATTTGATAGGTGAACTTCAAGATTTAAAAGTTTAGAAATTGAAGATTTTGGCAACTGCGGTCTTGAAATTGCTGCTATATGTTGTCATTATTATTGTTTATAACACTGTCTTCACACAAGCTAGCAGCAATGGAATAAGTTAATTTTATAAAGTGAATGCCAATGCCGTATCACAATTTGTAACTGGAGATGACTCCTTGTTCTATTTTGTGGTTCTAAACCAACATTATACACATCAGTGGCCGAATTATTTCAAGTTAACTCTGCATTATCTGAGGTTTGCAGTTTCCGAATTAGAGTTGGTCTCAAAGACCTCAGACAATCGGAGACTACAGGCCTACATACTGTATTCATTTTATTTTTATAATAAAAAAAAAATTATTAGTTGTAATCCTATATTCTGGATACGAGCTATGTCTGTCCATTACCTCTCTGTCAGAAAGAAAAAAATATTGGCATGAACATAAATAGGTTCTAATCACATTAAGTAGGTTACAGTTCCAGCACCTAATTTTTTACAAATCATGCAATGGGACTGTAGATATATATAAATTATATGTATCCGTAAATGTGATAACTTGAGTAATTTCTGTCCAATTTTGATAAAATTTTATTTAAAGGTGTAATGCGGGATGAACTTGAATTAGTTTGCAAACCAGCATAATCAGACCATGGGAACGGGGAAAAATTTCTTTTTCTCATTTTGACCCTCAAAACACAAAATTTCCTAATTTTTGAGAATTTTGTAAAATGTTGTAGTTTGCTTTTTATGGATACATTTTGATCAAACTTGGGAAATTTATTTATTTCATACTGAGCTATTAATACTTTACTAAAAACACACTTTATTAGTTTCCATTTAGCAGCAAACCTAAAATAGGTACTCGTTAAACCTAATGTTATTTAAATAGATTTAATTGAAAACCAATTCAGACAAATAGAAATTCGCTTAGTTGGCAGGTTTGCTGCGGGGGACTCTTATCAAAAACCTAATTTAACAAATTCACAAACTCAAACTAACCTTTCTTAACAATCACTCATTCTTGAGGAATTTGAAAGAGAAAATAAGTTAAGTATGTTAAGTGAACACTCAAAACTTAATAAATAGTTCATGAACACACCACATTTATCTGTCAATACTTATAACAAATCACTTCAGCATCAGCACAGCATTAATAACAACACTAGACTTTTCAAGCAGCTCAAAAGACAAAGTCAAAAGTAAACACCTTTGCAATGCAAAGTTTGCAAATGCAACTAACTGTTGAAACTATTATCTATAACCTCGTCCAAGAAAGAAATACTGTCATGCTACTACACAAATAGCTGTTACCCCCAGGAACTGTTCCAAGGCCATCTGCACATGGTAAATAAATAACAACAATATTACGATGGGGATTATTGGGAGGCCTTAGGTGCCCATGGGTACACAATGTCGAGTGAAACTTTCCACATGTAAATATTTCTCTAATGTGCAGCAAAGTGCCACTTTGCGCACTAGTAACACAAATAATTATTCCCATTTTGAATTTCTTGTCAGGCTAGACAACAGTGTGTTTAAATAATTAAAAATATAATGTTTCTGGCCAAAATCATATTCCACCATGGATTGAACATACATTTTTAAGGACAATTCGTCCACATAGGGCAGGTAAAGACAATTTCAAGGGATTTTTCCATTTTTTTTTATGGAGTCTATTAGGATTCTGTGTATAGAGTATTGTTTATCATCTGGTATTATGAGTAAAGAGCTTTACTTATTTACTTACCTTGGCCTAGTTTAAAAGATCAGTCTTGAAACTCACAGAATAAGTATTTATCACACAAACAGCCAAACGCAACTCAAGTAACATACTACAAACAGTTAGGCCTAGTCTGCTACGCTCCACATAATTGATCAATTAATAACAGCTGGCAAATTAGTATAATTTTAATGATTTTTACATAAAAATCATCTGATATGAATCATAACAAATATAAAATATCAATCGTAACAGGATTAAATTGATAAAATTGTGAGTTGCATTTACATACCTGAAGAATGTCCAAATGGTAGTGGCCAACGATATTTGATTAACACATTTTGTCCTGATGTAAAACCTTACTGTGTTCCAACAAAACAATTCAGAAGGCTTTTACAATATAATTGTGTTTTCAAGGCATTTGACACTACGAGGCAACACGTACACCCAATGTCAGGACTCACACTTAGAATCCTGATGTCCCAATATGAAAATGTGCCTGGCTACCTTGAATAATAATGAATATGGTATTATCATGATGCATAGGCTGATTAACATCTGGATAATCGTTTTGCTATATTTTAGTTAGTAACTGTAATTTTAATACTGCCTTGATGTAGTTCTAGATGGATGTGAAAACCTTAAATTTCTCTTCAGTATTGAGGGCATGCCAGTCAAAGTTTTAAACGTCGTGCTATAAGTCGACTTAACAGAACAAGAATCATTTTATTATGTAGCATCGTTGGCATCAGTTTTCTGATTCTACACCTTTTGGAATCGAAGATGCGACCTTCAAATTTAGAGGCAAACACAAAAACCACTCGGTCAATCAAAACAATTAAATTAATTATATCTATCGTTGGGTAGCTGAGTGGTTATACTTAGTGCGTGCAAAGATTGACAGAGTGGAAATCATTAGGAATTGCCTCTCATTAGCCTACATGAAACTCAAAAGAGTAAATAATTATTACTAATAATCTAGAACTGTGCTACCATTTAAAACAACTATTACTGTACGTAAAGCCACAATTGCCGCAATTGCAACGTTAAAAATCTCACATCTCGAAGTTGCAAAGCAGAATTTTACCAACACAACAGAATAAAAACATTTTTTGTCATAAAACATACCCACTTTTCAATAAAAAAATGGGAAAAGGCTTTGTTAAAGAAAACAATAATTTAAAAAACAAAACTTTAATCATATAAGACAAATTATTACTGTTGAAAATCTACAACAAATTATCAGTCTATTGTTTGTAATTCCTAAATAAATGGAATCTTCAACATCATTGTTAAAACACAAGATGAGGCTATTAAAGTAACATGGGTTGTGTTTAAAATCAAAACAAGATTTAACTTAGTCATTTAACTTGAGACACAAAATTACACGACTTAAAATTACATTATGTTTATTCACGTACTTGTAACAATGTAACAAAATAATTTACACATAATTTAGACGGAAGACAAACCAAACACAGATTACTGGGAAGAGCTTGCAGAGGCGGCGTCGTATTGTGATTTGTTTTTCAGCAGATAAGCAGAAAGGTAGCTGATCGGGTCGTCAGGCCTGCAAAATAAAATCAGCGTGTCATTAACTAATTTTTTAACTTAAAACCGAATAGACTAGCAGCCAGCGTCACTTCATGACTTCAAAATCTGTGATTATTTCTCATCAGATCCCTATTATTTGAATTGCATACAATAATACCCCAATTGAGCCCAATGTATGCCCACAATGGGTTTACCCACTGGCATGCTGAGTCATTTGCTTAGTACTACTGTCATCTATTAGCCAGATATTGAGAATTGGTTTGTTGTTGTGTTGAACTTTTTTCCTGAAAAAAAAAATCCAACAATTCAGATGTTAAAGGTTTCTCCAAGATTTGAGTTCTAGAAAGGCAACACTAAAAAGAAAGGCTGTAACGCTCCGGACGCGTTGCAGAAAGTCAACAGTCCCGGAAGGTCAAATAATTTATACCTGTGCCGCTAGGTCAAAAACTACAATTTTTGCAGTGTCTGTAGATCAAAAATCCCAGAAAGTCAAATAGTACAGTCCGGGCTAAAAGTTTAGTCTATTTTAAAGCAATTGACTTATTGGGAATTTGACTTAATGCAACAGCAGTTTTAATATAACGAAATAAGATAAAATATAAGTTCAGTTTCGCTGAGTCAACAGTGCCGGAAGGTCAAAAGTATAATCTGTTAAAAACAACGATAGTCCTCTCGACGCATGTCTTCAATAATTTCGTGTTTTGGTGTTCTTAAAGTTGTGCTAAAATTTTGAAATTTGGCACAGAGCTTCTTGGTTAGTCCTACTCGATGACTATTTTGTTGGAACTTTAAACTATTTACCGATCTAATTAATAAAAAATGATTTGTATGGTGAAATAGTTTTAAATCGTGATTTCTAACATGAAAAAGTTAGCATGCGAGATTTTTTTTTGTTTTTGGGTTAGAGAGGTTTTGTCTGTGGCAAAGTTGAAGCCAAAAGTGTAATGCGTAAAATATATTTTTTTGGAATTTTTTACAATCAGTGGTTCAGTAGATAACTTGGGTTGAAGAGGACGGCAAATGTAGCATTTCGCAACGCATGGAAAGAACTACATCGTACGATGCGACTGCTGAGTGGACTTTTAATTTATCTAATTTAATTTATCTAAGGACAAGAAAAAGGTGAATATACAGATCACCAGTACATTCATATTATTTATAAAAAATCTTTCTTTATTACCAGCTAACATTTTTCACTTATAAGAATACATCATAAACAGGGTGTTAAAATAAGCGGGGAGATACTTTACCTAGTAATTCCTTGGGTCAAAATAAACAGAAAATCAAGGATAACATTTTTTCCAAAATAATTTCGTTAACCAGATATCCACCATTTTGTATTTTTTACATACAAATATTTATCTTTGCACTTTTCCAACCGATGTTTATCAAACTTGGTATGTATGTTAAGGTAGGAGAGACCCATGTTATAAACAAAGATTCATCTCGATTCACCCTAAAATTTCAAAATTTAACACTTAACTACAATATAATATACTCTACTACACCACAATATTTACGTATCACCATAAATCTTTAACAAAATAAAACGTTAACATTTTTAAAAACCAAAGTAAATCAATATAATATTTCTTTTTTGAAAAATATATTTAAAAAACAGGCGATGGTAAAATAACGACAGGCGAGTTTCGATCTGGGTGTTTCAGGTTTGAATCTAGGAGGATTTAACATTAATTAACATTAATGTTTAATCCTCCTAGGTTTGAACTGATTGAGAGGAATACATGAAACCGAAGGGGGGAGGTAGCAACAAGTGCACTAGTATTTACTAGTGTCCAATTACAATTTGATGGATTTAACCAAAACCTTTTCTATTTCACTTATTTTCAGCTGTTAATACAGATTGTTTAATACTGACATTGCATTATTATATTTTAATTTGAGCCTAATTACGACGGTCTACGTACACGTTATTAGTGATATAGTAACATTGTTTATTATCATATTGTTGTATTACACGAAAGACATTAATTTACGACGATCCTTCGGCTTACATATTATTGGATCATTTGTTTACGTATCACGATTGTAAACGTTGATTGTTGGGGTATAATTTTAGCGATTTAAATATTATACAGAGCACCTACGGTTAGGAACAAACTCCTACAACAGTTTTATTGTTATTTAACATACTAATCAACAATAACGTTTGCCGCCAATTGTATTAAATCTAATATGGGTCCTTGGAAACTATTTTTGTTAGTTTGGATGTACAATCTCTTCCCGATGGTGTAAGTGCTGACTGAGCCAGAAGACAGGCAAAAAACAGCCTTGCAAGAACAACGACTCATCCGTGCCTACCACGACCACTCCCGCCGTTATCACCGTGACACTGGCGTAGGCTACTACATCCAAGGCAATAGTTTTAGCATAGATTTATCATTAACTTTAGATACTGGATGTAGAGATTTCATTTAAGAGAAACAGATAAAGCATTGACTTTGGATACTACAAGTAGTCATCCCATTTATGAGAAACAATTATACAATTGACTTAGTGAACTTGTAGGAGACATCTCAATTACGTGAACTATATTTAGCATTGACTTTGAAAAAGTATTGGATTACAGTACTATGATAGCTCCGTTCAATATTGCAAGCAGACAACTGCATTTTACACCTAGTACACATTAGTACACGCAAAATAATGCAAGGGACCTTGAAAGAAATATTGGCAATGAATTTTTCATAATGGCAGAAAATAATTACAGTACAAAGCACTGTGGTGCATAATCAACACAGTAAATCAATGAAAACAGAAAAAAGTTCAAAATCTACACATTTCTTTCTACATCTATTATTTCTTACTTTACAAAATCACCGAAACCACGCTCTCCTCGTGTAAGTATAGATATATTGTGGGAACTACATCTGAACTAGGTTGAATTAGCATAATAGCGCAAGTTTAAATGAGAACAATTGTATGACTAAAACTAGTAAAAATAATTTATTTGGTAACTGATGACGTTGTTTAGACCTATCAGGAAACTACACTCCTTTACCACGTAAATATCTAACATAGTTTGTACCTCTGTGATTTCGTCTAATCATATTCAGTGATTCATTCTTTACATAGTTTGACTTTTTCGTAGGCCTGGTTGTAATATAGCTTATGTCTGGTTTTACATAGGTGTTGTCGCTGGTTATACAGTAGTACTTGCACATATTCGCGCCTTTTTTAATCCCGCGCTTTTATCGAGTGCGTTGACATTGACTAGTTATTCCAACTATTGTCATCAGTTTCTCGTTCTGTAACACACATTCTAATCATGATGTATCCCTCACTACATTTCCGCCTTGAACTGCATTATTTGACGAGCGTCTGGTTTAAATACATTAATCGATTTACAAGCTACATTATGAAATATTCATAATGTACCTTGCAAATCGATTAATAGATAGTCTACTAACTAATTTACTCCCTACAAATAATTAGGTAATACATTATTTAATACAGTGATATCAATGACAAATGTATATGATACTTTTACTAATACAATATTCTTAAATTTATTACACCTATTTGCAAATGTTTCAGCTACCTTGTCCACAGTAACATTTACATTCGTGTAGTTCTTGACAGAAGACTTTAATACAAAACTAGATGTATGTCTCTTGGACTTGACATAATTTCAAAAAGAAGTGATATTGTATACAACTCACAACAAAAATCAAATAGTTAGTATACGCTGTCCTAATTGTTATTTTTACTTCCGATTTTATAGTTGTAAACAAGGCAATAATGGTGGTTGGAAAACTTAAGTTTTTCGCATACTTGTCTTAATTTACAGATTCGGTTGCATCCTTTGTTAACCAAAAAGGATATTTACATTTATTGACAAAATAAAACTTAGACTGATCGATGATTATAAATACGATGACAACTGCATTTACATCACCATACTTATGCAAATAGGTCCAAAATAAATCTCTCATAGACAATATAACTTATAAAGACCGGCCTCTGCAGTAATATGGTTTACCGTACTTATTAATTGCGTACTTATTAATTTACCGTACTTATTAAAAAATAGCAAAGTGCCGAAAATTACCGATTTTGGGTAAACCCAGCTTAGGTTAGGGCTGAGGAGCTCAGCTAAAGGTTATTTTAGGGAGTCCTTGGAGGCTAGTGGCCATTTTGGATAATTTCAAACAGCTGCTGAAGAGCGATTTATCGTCCAAAAATATTTTTCAAACACCAAAGTGATTATAATTTAACATCGAGTATAGTGTGAGATTAGAAATGTTCTTTGTAGTTTTTTTATTGTTCTCCAGTGGAGTCAATGAAAGCTAACAGCCATCTTGGATTTGTCCCCCATAAGAGCGATGTTAATTACGTTAATTTCAGACAGCAGCTGGAGATTTATTTACAGTCCAAAAATATTTTTTCAAACATCAGAGTGATTGTAATTTAAATATCTAGTATATTGTTAAACTATAAATTGTCTTTGTAGTTCTTTCATTGTTTTATGAGTTAGAACGTCTAGGCTCCAAGGACTCTTTTACACTCTTTTATTGACACTTACCAGTCAAATGTGGCGATATTAATGATATATAACGCTTTTAACGAGTTTCAAACGTGTTTTTCGTGGTGAAATATGTGTTTGCTGAAAAAGTGCAAGAGGAAAAGAAGTTTGAAATGACTCGAATAATAAAAAATAGGCTTCCATTAAAAGAAAAAAAGATTTTTCGAGCGCTTATAATCGCCGATTTCTAAAGCTTTTCTCGATTTCCAAACGTGATTTTCAGGGTGAAATAGTCGTTTCCCCCTAAAGTGCCAAAGGAAAATAGCATAATTTTGGTAGATAAGGTAAAAAATTCGATAAAACATAAGTAGTGCAAGTTCAGTATTGCCTCCTGGATTTCACCAATCACGTATTCAGACCTTAATTCCAAAATTTAGTTAACCTTGCGCTGGATTTTGAGATAAATATTGCAAACCCACAACGGACCTTTCCAGTTCTTCCTTATCTTTACCGCATATCTC
The DNA here is from genome assembly GCF_028750875.1 of Macrosteles quadrilineatus. Lineage (NCBI taxonomy): Eukaryota > Metazoa > Arthropoda > Insecta > Hemiptera > Cicadellidae > Macrosteles > Macrosteles quadrilineatus. The sequence continues at coordinate 135,008,759 of NW_026542595.1, read as the reverse complement.
TCTTATCTCCAAGACTACAGACTGCGCAATGAAGGAGGGTCTCGTGCCTATGCCTAATCTGACGAAGAATGAGCAAGAGCAATCGTACATTTGTTTTTTTAATTGTGGTGTAAAACTTTTTAATTTATGTTTAGATGTTATTTAATTTCTTGTTATGTGAGTTTGAATTTAGTATGGTAGCCATTTCAGAAGAAAGTATTAAAGTAATTTGAGATGTTAAGATTATGAAGAAATGTCATTTCTTTAACAGAAATACTAAGATAACTTCTCAAAATGACTTCTAAATTGTTATTTATTTTGCTAATGCAAACAAGCATCTGTTTAGTAAATATAATAAAATTATTTCGTTTATTACGATTGTGTTAGTGTATATTACTATCGATATATCGAACTATTGACAAGAATGCCACATTTAGCTACCCCATTCAGTTTTTCAAATTTAAAAATCATATCTTACAAACAGAACTTTCCAAATTAAACATCAAAATTATTTAACTGACCTTTACCCTATAGAATCAGGAATCCCCAAAGGAAGCGTACTTGAACCATACTTGTATATTCCCTATACATCGGACCTACCAGAAATTGTAAACACTATGGTTGCCACATTTGCGGATGATATGACCATTTTATCTGTCCACGACAAACCGGTTCAAACTACAGCAAATTTACAGTTAAACTTGGATGAAATTTCACATTGGTTTAAAACATGGAGGTTCAAAATTAGTGAAAATAAATCAGAAAACATTACTTTTACCCTAAATCTGGCTACATGTCCTCCAGTATCCATGAACAATATTCACCACCCTAAAGTAACAGAAATAAAATACTTGGGCATGCACTTAGATGCAAAGCTTAATTGGAAGGCACATATCTGGACTAAAAGACAATATCTAAATTTTAAAATAACTAAGCTTAATTGTCTTCTTGGATCTAAATCAAAACTTAGTACACAAAATAATGTTACTTTGCAGAAAAGTTATAAAACCAATTTGGACTTATGGGATCCAACTTTGGGGATCATCAAGTACATCAAACATTGAAATTTTTCAACGATACCAATCAAAATTGCTACGTAAAATTGTCAACGCACCTTGGTTTGTTACTAACAGAACACTTCATAATAATCTTAGAATTTGAAAAGTCAAAGAAGAAATTACAAAATCTAGTGAAAAAAGATAATCAAATTGGAAAATCATTCAAAATCGTCTTATACAAAACAACTTTTGCAAAACTTATGACAGCTAGCCTGACCATACTACTGGAACGAATTACACGCGGTTGGTACCAAATGAAAGATATTTTCCTGTAGATGTGATGAATCCCTTTATAAATTAAAATAGGCTCAAAAATAAACACAAGAAACGAATTTAAAATTAAAAAAATAACTTGGGCCGTATGGGTTGCCATGTAGGTAACGAAATAACAACTAAATGTAAACAGAAAATAAAACCAAATAGAAGAAATTCCATTTACATGTCTTATTTATAGCATAGGGTAAATATAGATAAGTTGGAAAAATACATACTTTTGGTCAAGTTTCCGACCACAAGGCGAGCTCTCATCTTGCACTAAATTTATTGGACAATCACAACACCATTTACGACATTAAACCTCCCATTCAGATTCGGCTGTGTTATCAAAATTATCTTTGTTAGCTAGTGTTGAGAGTGGTAAATCACTATACTTTTAACGTTGTATTATTGTTAATGTATTTGCTTATTTTTCTACTTTTGAAACAGACTGTAAATTAACTAAAACATCATAGTGTGGTGAAAAAAATTATACATACTTTCGATACATGCGATTGCATACAATCGAAGCTCACAACTGAGTTTAAATCAGCTGACTTTCACTTCCTAGGGAGAAAATAGTGAAAATACCTACTTTAAGCTCACTAAATACGGCTGTTTTTGCTGCAGTATGACTCAGCGTTTGCAGTATGCTTCAGTGTTTTAATAAATATTTGATAGTTAATTTGTCGATAGTGTAATGCAGGTTAATCTTATATAATTCATTACAATGATCAACCACCAAAACACATACTTCAGATTCAGTTAAGCCTAAAATTATTCAAAGATCCCGTGGGTGATAACATAGGTACCAAAAAGATATTTTTTAGATTTTAAGATGAAAAATTAACTGATGAAGAAGCGGATGAAGCAACAGTCTGATCTAGAGTTAAGTTCACAAGAACAGTGGGAATGAAGCTAGTAATTAAGTCTAGTAATTAACGGTAGTATACAAAATACGAAACGTGACATTGGATTGGGCCGTTGAGTATTTTGAATACAATAGGGGTACTCGTCAAACAGTTAAATATTATTATTTCTATGAATTTAATGGGTAACTTTAAAAGATTAGGTGGAATTTCTAACAATACTTCACCGTAATCAGCAGCAAACATACATAAGGAATTCCAGTTATTACAACAGACGCTCTGACAGCCCATTAACATAAGACCTGCAGACGGGTCAACGAATATGCTGAAAAAAATAACGAGATAAGTGAGTGTTAAAGTGACTATTTATATCCGGTCGTCATACGCCACGAGACATTCCGTCAGTGAATGGGAGGCCCACACAAGGGTGAAGATCGATAACGCGCTGCATTTGGAATGGAATAAATTGCACAGGTCCTCGAAAAGTACTAAATTCTCGAGTCCCGAAAAAGTCAAGTCCCCAAAATGTTTTATACACTTATATATATATGAATTTGAACGGATGGTGTTTTTGGCCTCTAGGGACTCAAAACGAAAAATTACATCGGTCCCGGGTCCAGGTGTTCCCATGAGTTATACGGTAATAGCTTATTCCCTATATGCGAAATTCGCTAAAAACCTAATAATTCTATAGAATAACAAGCTGTACCCGCTGGCTTTTCCCCCGTTAAACTAATTAATTTTCAAGATTAGCTCGTTCGCATGGCTCAATCAAGTCCTGGTTGAAGTTCGTTCGCTACGCTCTCTCACCTTTAGGTTGGAGCTCGTTCGCTGAGCTCACTTGCCTTGGGGTTAACTCACCTCCAGGTTGAAGTTCGTTCGAAACGCTCACTCAGCTTTTGGTTGCAAATTAGCTGTTGTCATAAATTGTTGAATTGACACAGCTGTTATGATTCATTAATTCCTTTTAAATATGAAAAATCATAAGGTTCAGATGGGAAACTCCAGAGCCACTGGGGCGGAGCCCGAATGCCCGATCATAATAAAAACTACTTAGTTTTCCTATTTAATGCCCAAAGAATCGGTGAATCGAATTTCAACCTCCTAGGTAAATGGGAAGTGGGAGAATTAGTGATGATGCGTGAGTAAGAGTGAGTGTGTCAGTGAGGGCTTTGCCTTTTATAAGTATACATAGCACATTCAACCAGCTGTTAGTTAAAACAAATTATATTGGACTAAAACAAATCGATGATTACAAAGAATACTTTAAAAAATAATTTGAACATCCTACTACTGTACCTATTTTACTATGCACATTTAATTAAACTGCCATCCTCGTACCGAAGAATTAAATGTATCAATGGTCAGCATTACACATACATAGTATAAATAAGTCAACCATAAGTATGTATTTGAATTTTCTTCCAAATGCTGAATTTGTGTCACAAATACTGAATGTTACAGCTGTTATGTTAAGCAAATTATATTGTACTAAAAGCTAGCTAGAAGCATTGACTTATTGGAGAAGGTTAGCATCGGCTGCTAGACTTTTTAAAAACTAAAACTTAATTTATAAAAAACTGGGACATTAATTTTAAATTATGGCTTTGAAATTATCTAGTTCTCAAAATTGTCTTTCTTTCAACACAAAACTAATGAAAATCCATCGACTGGTTGATTCAGAATCGTGAAAAACCCCCATTTACGTTATAATAATATATATGATAGTTTGGACAGGTTTCAACCCTTCCGTGGCGTAATACATTACACAGTTTATATGTAGACTACATTATAACTCATAAAATAGTTCTACAATTAAACGGATCTCCTTTTACAAACGTATATAATAACCAGAAATGTTCAGATCGTCCTTGCGTGTATTTTATGCCACAAATTTTGACGAAAGGCTTTTCATTACATAAACTATACCTATTTACAGTGTTGACCAAACAGTTGGCAAGAAGCATTAATAAATAAGCTATGTACTAAATATGATAATTTTAGCTCTATTCTAATTATGACAAAACACGAAGTAACTAAAAGCGAGTGTTGTTGGTGTAGTAAGCGTTGCAGGAGGTCTACTTTACACTGAATCGACGTTCACTTTTATTGCTTTTGATCTTCCGGCACTTTTGACTCAGCGAAACTGAACTTGTATTTTACCGTATTTCGTTATATTAAACCTGCTGTTGCATTAGGTCAAATTCCCAATAAGTCAATTGCTTTAACATAGACTAAACTTTTAGCCCGGACTGTACTATTTGACTTTCTGGGATTTTTGATCTACAGACACTGCAAAAATTGTAGTTTTTGACCTAGCGGCACAGGTATAAATTATTTGATCTTCCGGGACTGTTGACTTTCAGCAACATTCCCAACGCTCCTATGGCATGACGTCATCATAGGCGACTGCAATGACATAATGTTTGCCGTTTGTGATCAGCTGCTTGTTTTAATCTTCTCTTGGAAAACAAAAATATATAACTAAAAAAGTAATATTATGTCATTGCAGTCGCCTATGATGACGTCATGCCTAAAGCGGCCCACACACTAGCGCGCATGTGCCTTGCGTGGCTCGTAGTGAGGTGACTGCGTGCGGCTCGAGGCACATGTGCGACTTGCATGGTGACCACACACTACAGACACATGTGCCTGCAAAACTGTCTTGACGATGAAAATAGTGGGTATAACAGCAAATACAACAGTTATTTTAAATCATTATAATAAACTGAATTGTATCGTGGCCTTCTTTTTTAACTATTTGTTTTTAATTTTGTATTTCTTTATTAAGGGATTTTTTAAAGAAGCAAGTAAAGTCACTAAAGATTAAAATTTGAAATAAAAAAGACACCAGACGTGATTAATACTTAAATTAATGGCTGAGTTATTAGTTGTACGTATTATGGTTTTTAGGCTTACAGTACGTTTATAGGCCTAAAAAGAGTAAGAAATATGACATTTAAGGATATAAGGGTTGTATTATTTAATATAATGGTATAAGGGTTGTATTTAGAGTATATGGGTTGTAGACTTCGATTTAATAAGTTTATTTAGTTCTGAGATCCTATCCATAGTGTTCACAAACTTATAGTCACTGTTAGAAAACACTCATACATTTTGCTATCAATAGCTTCTTACTTTCTTTTCGCATTTATTTGTTTTTAAAAAAAATAAATAAATAAATAAGGTCTTTATTTGCAAGCGTTCATCAAAGTACAAACTCTGTTTTTCATGATAACTTTTGTCAAATTAGGGTTTTTTGAACAGTTTACACTTTTCGCATCCCACAAACACGTTTGTACACAGTACACGTTTGTATACAGTTCTCTGACCAAAACTTTCTTAGGTCATTGAAGGACATCTTAACCGCACAACAAGGAAGTCAATAACCAAACAAACAAGGACAAACAAAATACAACACGTGGGGTGGTGAACGTTGCATTGTGAACCACGCAGGGACAGACCTAGTAGTTCCAGATTTATATGCAGCATTGCTGCAATGGTTATTACTGATAGTTTGCGAACATGTGCCTCGGTTACCCACAGACTGGCGAGCATCGTCACAAGCTCGCGCACTTGTGACGATGCTCGAAGGTCCGGCAGCAGGCACCAGGCACCTCGCATGCGCGTCACTAGCATGGGCACATTTATCCACACATTGAGGCGCATGTGCGTCGAGCTGTTCGCGCGTCACATGTGCGTGCACAAGCGTCCCAGTGTGTGGGCCGCTTAAGGAGACCTGTTTATTTAGTGTTGCCTTGGTTTCAAGACATAAAAAAAACCCAAAAATTTATAGATAGAAAATAACATTGTAAAAACTATTAAAGCTGGAAAAGCAATCCCCGACAGCCATATGATGATTCCTGCTCTTATATCGGACCGTGAAGTCGTGTGGCTTGTGGTAGGTATACCCAGTTTTACTCACCTTTATGTCTTATTATGTTTCCCCCCTGATATATTGTGTTGGTTTACAAAGTAACTAACAACACCCACTTTGATAGATAAGTGACATACCTCTCCTTGGAGAGAGCCGAGAGGGCCTGGAGCAGTATTGGCACCACTGTCTGGTCGAGGTATTGTCGTGTTGGTAGAGACTTGAGGTCCACTCGTGACTTCTTAGCTGTCCCTCCGTCAGGCGCCTCACGCTCTCTCTCCGCTGATATCACCTTCTATCCGGACAATAAGATAAAACACTTTGTAAAACAAACTAAGAGGAGACAAAAATTATACACTAGGTCCTGCAATTTTATAATACCATATACACATCCCATCATGATTAGGCCCTACACTACAGTGGCAGAATGATTTTTAAGACTTTGAATATTGGTAGGCTTATCGACAGCACTGTAGACCGCTTGACCTAATCAGAATTAACCAATAACCATAATAATATACCTAACATCATAGCCATAGTTCTAGGCTTGTCTAAAAGGTTCGTGTAGCCTACATACTACTCCGTTTAAGTCTCATAAATTGTAGGCCTTCTTAATAAAGGTGTTATTGTGCTTTCACAGTCACACTTGCCAACAAACAAGGCACAAACATCTACAGAGCAGTAACGGACCAATACTCTACAAGCTTAGATTAAGGACTTGCAGTGGATGAGAACAATCTAAATTCATTCCAGGTAGCCATTTTGCAAAGTCTTTAGATATGACACTTTCACACCCTGTGTAGTGGAATCCAGACTAACTTATCCTGACAGTTTACTCCTGTAAGCTCTTGTCAATCTACTCTCACATAGCCGACACCAGTAGTAGTGCTCTGTTACTGCTCTAAAGATGCTATCAGCAACAAGGCTGGAATATCAGCCACTGTTACCTGTAATGTTAAATGGTTTTATTCTTAACACCCATTAGTTAAGTAATGACACCTACCTACCTTTGATACCTATATCAACTATTAGAGCTGAGAGGTTAAAAAAATAACATACCTAATCACTACGTTTTGATAGGTACCTAATTCTCAAACTAAGAAGTGACTTACATGGAGGGCATCAGAAATGCCATTAGTTCCGGCAACACCTCCAGCAGTCTGACTGGGTGTTTCTGCGTCTCCACTACCAACATCAGCTGGAAAAAGTAAATAACTTTTTTAACTATCAATACAGTAAAAAAAAAACAATACCCCCGCCGCAGCAAACCTGCCGACTAAGCGAATTTCCATTTGTCTGAATTGATTTTCAGTTAAATATATTTTAATAACATTAGGTTTAACGAGTACCTAGGTTTGCTGCTACAAGGAAACTAATAAAGTATGTTTTTGAGTAAAATATTGATAGCTTAGTACAAAATAAATAAATTTGCCGATCAAAATATATTCATAAACAAGCAAACTACAACATTTTAACATTTTAATTTTCTCCGTTAATAATAATCGAACAAAAATACTTTTATATACTAAATTATTTGTTTTTTTAAGCTCTTTAAAAAGGTCTAAAGAGAAATTGGAAAATTTTGTGTTTTGAGGGTCAAAAGTGAGAAAAACCAATTTTTACCCCATAAAACCCCCCGTAAAGCCCCGTTCCCATGGTCCGATCGTGCTGGTTCGCGAACTCATTCAAGTTTATCCCGCTTTACACCTTTAAACCAAATTTCATCAAAATCGGACAAAAATTACTCAAGTTATCGCGTTCACGGACGTATATATATAAGTCTATATAGGCTATATATATATATATATATATATATATATATATACATATATAAAAATTTGAACGAATAGTGTTTTTGGCCTCTGGGGAAATCAAAATGAAAAAGTAAATCGGTCCCGGGTCTAGGTCTTACCGTGCCACCTACGGTAATAGCTACTTCCCTATAGGGAAATTCGCTAAAAACAACAAAAAAACAAAGGCCCAAGGGCCCAACAAACAAATAAGACTAAACACTTTTCGTATCAATAAGTTAGAATATTTAAAAGAATATTTTTGGAAACGTTTGAGGAAAACTGACAAGCCTAAACCAAGACAACTACTTCAAGATTCACATTTATATAATTCAATGGTACAACTACTGCCAGCAGTAACATCTTAGGACTCCAAATAACAGTAGAAACCCTCATATCAGGCCTCGCTTTTACCGCACCTACCCCAAAACAGTTCAGTTCAGTTTTTATCGCTCCTAGGTTTGTCTGGGTACTTTTCAGAAGCCAATATCGAAATATAATTCCCGCTGCTAACAGACTTGTAGACTTAGCTGCACGCACTAAGTTAAACTTAGTCTCCATGACTTGAGCACTCTATTATCATTTATACGTTTATTTTGATTTTACTGAGTTACTATTCAGTTTAAAAATCACAAGTAGGCCTAGGCCAAACCTCTGAACATTAGTCCAAGATGGATTAATCCAGTGCAGTGAGTACAGTACAGTAACATAATTGTTTTGTTTGCGGCTCTGAAAAGTACCTAAGATAATATTATAGGCCTATGGGATAAAATATTAGTTTACTATAAGTTAAGCCTTTAACTTAACCATAGATAGAATAAATATAGACTGTCAAAGGAACGTTCCGGCGCTCACCGCTAGGAGTGCCTTGTATTTACAGCGCACAAAGTTGCAGGCGAGGAGAGCAAGAGCCGTATGCTACCAGCAGACGCTGCAGCATTGTGCATATAGGCTAAAATGAAGTCTCAACTAAATGAGTAGGCGTAATACCCTAATCAAAATCTCTTTTTGTTGTATTTCTTCTATCCTTTCTTCCCTTTTGACACTAAAAGCACTCTTTGTAATTTCTCCTCTTGTAATAAATCCATAGTGGCATCAGTCATATATAAAACGGGAACACCAAATAGTCATATACTTCACTAACAGACACAACTAAAACGGTCACCTCTAAGTTAACACTGAAGAGCACATGAGGAAATAAACTCCACACTAAGGACTCACACGATCGTGTGCACGTGGAGAAAACCTCCGCAAACTGACACCGCGTCACTGAATTGCAACTGACAACATAAGTTAATAAGGAGGAATTTTGGGGTAAAAATAGCTTAGGGGCATTCTCGGGATGAGGTGCATGAAGTATGGAGCCGGACACGACTGCTGACACCCATTAACTTAGGCCAAAGTGTTAGCATAATTATTTTAACAAAAACTACAAATGTGGAGAAAAACTCCACAAGCGCCCACTCGAGGGTTAAGTTAGGTTTGTTTAGTTTGGCTTAGTTTAATTTACGATAATAACAAACAAAGTTGATTTGTTGTGTAGGCTCAGTTTGTTTATGAGATAAATTTACAGAACAAAAAATGTATGTTACAGTGTAGGATCTAATTGAGTTAGGCTGTGTTAACAAGCAATTATATACAAGAGTACCTTTGGCCTAGGCTATATAGCTTACAGTATCCATTCTGTATATATCCATCAAACTTATAAATGCAGGATCTAAGAACTGAACCGGTAAAAAATTAATTTACCACAGCAAACTTGTGATAATGTTAGGCCTATCTATTTTAATTTTTTTATGAATAGAAATATATGTTTTAACTTACTTGAAGACATTGTATTGTTTCCTTGCTTTTGCCTCTAATTAAAACGTTATTCACTTAAAATATTCAAATTAGTAATGTATTTTTGTTGATTAATTTGATCTAAAGCAACCTCATTAGAAGTAAACAAAAATGGCGAATTGAAGAAGACGGTAAAACAAAAATAAAGGGAAGGCAAACGAAAGAAAAAATATCAGCAGACCAATTTTTAATAAACAGCTGTTAGTTTTAAACTTTTAGCGGCTGCTTTGCAAGCACCTTCAAAGTAGCGTTTCAAAGACCTAGATCAAGTAAGCATGTTTCATCTATGATCATAGCCTCCTCTGATTCATACTATTATGTAGTATGCCCTATTGTGATGATAATGGTATAATCATGTTAACATGTATATTATGACTGTACAGTATAACTGTGATATTGTCTAGCAATAGCCAAATTGCTTTCTGGTTCGATTCCAAGAAAATGTTAAAACATTTTAACGGCCTTAAACAAGGTATATCCTATAGAGCCACAGAGAGCTATAGAGCTTAGTAGAGATTTATGTTGCTTGTGATTTTGGGTAAAGATTTATTGCAAATAACTAGCCTAGCCTAATAACTTGCCATTAGTGTGTACCATCCCACCATGGACTAACCAACACAAGTAGACTTCTCATCCCAATGTAAATAATTCTGAAGCTCATTCGTTTCTCGTGTCTATTTCATTTCCGGTGACATTGACCGCTAGTGTCGAGGAAATTGTGATTATATTATTTTAGGTTTAATTTCATGATTTTTGCTTTACTGTTTGGTTATAAAAATAACCAGGGGACGAGTTAAGTTTTATGACGAGATCGTTTTATTTATGGTTTAACGAGGTTTTTAGTGACTGAAATAACAAGAAACAAATTGTAAACAAAACACGAACTTCACAGTGCACCGAACAGAACTAACCATACAATTGGCTTCAGCTGTTCCACAAGGATGATAAATCTACTAAGGGCCTATATGTTTTATCTATGGTACCACTAATGATAGTATGTATATAACAAACTCTCTTAGATGTCATAACCCTTTTTAGGGCTTAGGGGTCGCCGTCAAGACCCCTATTTGGTAATACTGTTTTGGTGGCAACCAAAACACTCTGCTCTGTGGTGGCAACCCCGACAACCCGCCGCTACCACCAACACCAGTTTTTATGAAAGGTGGTGGGTGGTGGATTGTTTTGTACCCTTCCGTCAACCCCTACTATGCTTTCTGGCCACGCCACCCTGACAAACTGCCCCATTTTTCTCGTCAAAGGTGTCAGGTGCGTACGCACCGGAAACACCCTCGTCAACTCGTCACTAGGCACACTGGCGACAGTATACCACCTCGACAACTCGCCACCATTTGACGTCCCTCCAATACACATCCATCCATGCTCCAATCCAAACACCATCCCGACAAAGAGCCCAAAGAGCTATTCCTCCGAAGGTGCAGACAAGGTGCCACCAGTGCACAAAGTTCTGCGAGGAAGGTTAAGATCGGCACCGAAAATGAGCCATCCTCAAATTCCTCTTTTTGTTGCTAGCTTGTCACAGTAAACTGTAAAGTACATTGTAATATAGGGTTAAAGTAAATCTGGACTAGGAGAACAGGAAATTGTGGGATTTTAAGCCATGAGCCAATTGAGCTGGATTCTTATAGTTGGTAACAAAATGTCGAAATGTTGAAGCCTGTCGATTTTCTAACAGAGTTGCCGTGCCATAGCTATTACCTCAGTCGGTTCCACTCATTTAATACAACTTTAATCTTTTCTCGATAAGGCTCTCTTGTTTTCTTAGGGTGTGCCCTACCATTGTAATTTACGCTCTTGAATCTGCATTAGTGCTTATGTCTCCCAGTTGCTCATTCATACACGGTTTCAGGACGACATATATTCGTTACTGCGAAGACCTTAATATTAATGAAAACTTGTAGTTTGGAGGTCATTATGGTTGTTGCCTTTCATTCGTGTCTCACTCGCATACAGTAGGATGGACTTGACATTTGTATTATAAAAATATGTGCAGTTTTTGGCCCTCTTTGAAAATATCTGCTTCACCAAACTGAGTATTGTAAAGTCGTACAAAAACAACACTTACATATTTGCTTTTCTAATACAAATCTGAACGCCATTCTTAGCTCCTCCTATTGTATATACCTATTTTACCTGCTGTCCTGCTGTATATACTTTCTATAGGTATTTGGTATTTGAAACTGTCTACCTTTTAAAGCTCCTCTTCACCAATTCCAAAGGGGAACTGCTGCATTGTTTTTGTTTAAGAATTAACTTTATATAAACCGTTCACATTGTTTTGCCACTGGGAAGCAAGACAGATGTCATTAGTCTCGGTAGGAAGAAAGAGAAATGTTCAATATTTTTTCTTTGACAGTGTGACGCATCATTATTTGAGTTCCAAGCTGAATATAAATGAAGAACGAGGAATGTCGTGTTCATTTAATCCGGCGTCTACACTTCTTTCAGTTTCTATGTATAAGGTTGATTTTAAAGGGAAGCAGGTTATTAGCCCACCTTTTCAAAGCCTGGCAATGGGGCAGCCACTTAGGCATACCTATAACAACAGGCTACACGTCTGTCAGGGCTTTCTCCCATAGCGTTGAAATATATAACTACATGATCGTGGCCCCTGCTATACCCCCCCCCCCCCCCCGGTACAGAAGGGTTGTTTTTTCTGCCAGAAAGTGTTGTACCAGAGCCCATTTCCTCTGCCACCACTGATGTTGAGATCCGTAACCCTTGCAGGGAGGCCTGTAACTGGGTGCTACCACCAGGGACAAGGAGGACCCAGGTTTTTCAACGAGGTTACTCCTCCTTCTCCTCCTCATGGCTTGAGTCCTCAGCTTCTCACCGGCATGGCAGAGTTTAAAGTTTATACATAATATTATTGATTCCGTACCTTCAACCAGCTTTCACCCCCCTATTTGTAATCTCGCTGGGACAGAGTTTGGATTTAACTGCAATGTTCTAAAATATCCTTTTAAGACTACAAGATGTGATTTCCTTTAATTTAAAATAATTATTAAATAGTAAAATATTATTTGTGTCCTAAATTTTATGAAAGTTATGAGAATGAGATGTAAATGAGAATCGTTGCAATGTCTTCTGATTAGTGATTGTGAACAACATACTGAAATAAAACAAGCAATGTATTTAAAATGCAAATGCATGCTGTATGAATATTTATGTCTCTTTGTGCAATCAGAGCACACTGTTCTTTGTAATTAAAAAGGTAGGGTTTTGCTCTGTTGTACTACTAAACAAATTTGAATTGTATCTAATCTTGACATCTATCCCCAAAGACTTTATGTGATAACATTTCCCTCGTTAATGTATTTCACTCTAACGTATACTGAAAGTATTCCAAAAACTCTTAAAAATGGTTTTCAAACGAAACAAGTGCGTTGTTCAACAGTTGCTAAGCATAAAATATAACAATCGAAGTGTGCATGGATAAGTAAGAAGATAAATAAACTGAGGATAAAATTAATAGGAAACAGGTTCTGAATACTGCACTGCTAACCCTAGAAGTTTGAAATACGATCAGTCAAACGAGGAAAGCTGTTTCAATATAGATAATTGGTACATGTAACCTAATTCCAACAACTACTCCTGAAACTAAAGTTGGTACTAATGGTTAGGAGTTGGTAGAGTTGACCTCAGAACTGAAACAATTAAATTATACAACATTCAATGTTACTGCTGTTTTGAGTATGTTATATATTCAACGGGTTAAACAAAATTCAACTGACATGTAAATTAGTGAAAGAACTAGAGAACTGTTCTCATTAAGATAGGTAGTTCATATTAAATCAATTATAGATTTAAATAAAGAGTAGAAATAGCAACTTAAATGTCAACAGGTATAGTTTGTTTACTGTTGTAAGAAAGACTTAGTAAACCAAAAGTATGGCTTTTATTCATTCAAAATTACAACCATGTTTTAGTTAAGAACAAATACAATATTTACAAACAAATCAAATAATAAATATTATCAGGTGATAATGTTCACATCACCACATTCTCCCCCACTATTTTTCAAGGTAGGTATAGCATATGTTATCCTTTAGATATGACGGAGGCTTGACATTCCTCTTTGGACGTAGTTCCCCCACAGCCGTCTCTGAAGTTGGGGTCTGAGATACCGATTGTTGAGTTTCATTTTGAACTTCATTGTGGTCAATGTCTGAATTTATATTTTCAACAATCTCTCTCTCAGTAGCGTTGTCTTCATGAGGTAGATCACCAGGAGGTAGGCCAGCGGGTGCAAGATGTCTCAGGGATACTTGTGATTCTGACCCATCTCTTCTTCTGACGAGAGCGTACTGTGGATTTGATTCCAAAAGTTGAACTGGCTCCACAAGGTCATCATATTTATTAGATCTTACAAACTTTCTAAGCAGGACAGGACCAGGAGCGGATAGCCAAGATGGTAAGGAGTCTCCATTGGTAGTTCTTCTGCTATGTATAAAGAATCTTTCGTGCGGTGTGCAGTTTGTCGCAGTGCATAAAAGAGATCTGACTGAGTGAAGTGCCTCCTGTAATACTTCTTCCCATGCAGCAACTGGCAGGTTGTGGTTTTTCAAAGCTAGTAGGATGGTTCGCCATATTGTTCCATTGAAGCGTTCAATCTGAGAGTTCCCTCTAGGGTTATAAGGTGTCGTATGACTTGTAGCTACTCCGTACTTGTGAAGAAAGTCCGTCAGCTCTCCCGACATGAAAGATGAGCCTCTATCTGAATGTACAAAGGACGGGGCTCCAAACATAAATAAACGGTATCAGCATTCTGACACATACTTTCTCCCATAAGTTTGTCAACAACCTTTATCATGTGTAAGCGGTGAGAGTAAATATACGGAAATGGGATTAGTACAATTTTGTTCAGAATTTAAAGGACTACATACTTAATTTTTATCAAAATCGTTTGGGCCATTTTTGTAAAAATCCGATTTTTCCGTTATTTTATGGGGTTTTTATGGGAAAATAACATAATTTACAATAACTTTTGAACCATAATTTTTACAGAAATGGAATTTGTACCATTTTGTTCAGAATATAAAGGACTATAACATACAAAATTTTTATCAAAATCGTTCTGGCCGTTTTTGGGAAAATCCTATTTTTCCGTTATTTTATGGAGTTTTATGGGAAAATTCCCATTAAAAAAAATTAAAAAAAAATGAAAAACTATAAAAACTTTAAGTACTATAACATACTATGTTAAAATAAAACCGTATTTTTTTTCTAAAATCCTATTATTCGTTATTTTATGGGAAAATAACATAATTTACCATAACTTTTGAACCGTAATTTTTACAGAAATGGGATTTGTACCATTTTGTTCAGAATTTAAAGGGCTAAAACATACTAAATTTTTATCGAAATCGTTCGGGCCATTTTCGAGAAAATCCAATTTTTCCGGTTTTTTATGGGTTTTTATGGGAAAATCCCCATTAAAAATCAAAATTTCAAAAAAATGAAAAAAACGCCTGGAGATACCATGGATTAGAACCCACATACCAAATTTCATCGAAATCGGACCACAGGTGTAGTCCCTAGCTCTGTACACATCCAGACACACAGACACACACACACATCCCCGGTTACAAATCTTTGTCGGGACACCTGTATAAAACACAGTTGTCGGGACTTTTGAACCAAACAGCATTATGTACCCACTGCTGTTCGTACATTCACTACGTAAAGGTAGATTTTCTTTACACTCCATTTAAATGTCAAAAAACCTTAAAACTGACTGTCGGGATGTCCCGACAAACTTACAAGTGTGTTAATAGCCCCGACAATAGCAAAAGTGTGTTTGTCTGCCCGACAAACATATAAATCAAGAACTTGACACTTTCTGTGTGAACCAACTGCAGATGAGTCATTCCAACGTTGCCACATCGTCTGGTTTCTCAGCGCCAAGGCTACGCACCCCCCGTGCGCTTTCATGAGTGGACTGCCGGCCTCACGTTGCATTCTATTTCGCAACGTTTACGATCAACCCCCTCCCCCAACGTCCTTGTAAACGTCATAGACGTGTTTTTGCTTAACGCTTATCGACATGCAGCATCTTTGGTTGCTGTCCATATTATGTTAGGGAAAAATTTATGTTTAAAATCGTTCTGTATGTGTGTCATTTTATACATGTACAGGGTGTCCCGTAATTAAACAACAAAACTCCTGGATATTGTGTTATGTGTCAAAACAAGGTGAAAATCAAGAATAAATTTTTTTTCAAAATCGCTTTGTTGGCCAGATATATACTATTTTGTATTTGTTTTTAAACATTTGTAGCTTTGGCGTTTTTAACCGATGTTTATGAAACTTGGTATGTACGTTAAGGTAAACAAGACCAGTCTGAGTTAAAAACAATCATCTTGATTCGACGAAAAATTATAAAATGGCGGTCATTTTAATTTTTAAAACTTGAATTACTCAAAAGCGACAAATTGTATGAAAAGATGTAATGAATACTTATATTTAGCATTATTAATTTCCTATCAAAAACAATACCAAGTTCAAAAAGTTGGAATAAGAAATGGCTTAAATATAACGATTTTTAGTGGTAAAATGGGACCAACAGGAATATTTTAGCCTTTTTAACCCAATAAAAGTATTCTTGGCATTTTCCATAAAATTTTCTGTTTTTGAGTAATTTAAGTTTTAAAAATTAAAATAGCCACCATTTTGAAATTTTGAGTTGAATCAAGATGATTTGGACACTAGTCTTGTTTACCTTAAAGTAAATACCAAGTTTCATAAAGATCGGTTAAAAAACGTCAAAGAAAACAAATGTTTAAAAATACAAAATGGCGTATAGGCCTATCTGGTTAACGAAGTGATTTTGGAAAAAATGTTATTCTTTATTTTCGACTTATTTTGACCCATAGAACCATTTCCCGGAGTTTTGCTGTTTACTTACGGGACATTCTGTATACAAGGTATCCACTGACCGGAAAACATTGAAAAACATTATGCGCAAATTTGTGTTTCAACAGGGAATTTTCAAATTCGTGATTTGCCACATAAATTCCGTTCTTGAGCAAACTCGTAGCTGCAGTAAATGTCACCGCTATTGTTGCATATTTTATGTTCTTATCTTCTTATATCTTTGATCTTTTTTTATGCCTATCGCAATCGTTTACAACTTTTACGTATCCTACGTTACCGCGGAAAAGAAACACTGACGCTGTAATTGGCATCAGCTTTTGTGTTTTCTATTGTGATCTATATCAGTGTAAACTAATGAAAACGTCGTTGCTGTTATTTTGGTATCGGTGTTTGTGGATATTGATGTCGTTCGTATGTAACTGCTGGAAACGCCACAGCTGTTATGGTATCGGCATTTATCCTTGGAATCGTGAAGAAAATGTCGCTGTTGACTGTTGTTGATACTGGGTTTAGTGTTGTCTATCGCGAACGTTCCTTACGATTGCTTGCGCTGGGAAAACGCCAAAACTGCTAAATTGGTATCAATCGAAAAAAAATACAAAAACGTGGTCTTTATGGGTTGCCATGCTGATGATGAAATAACCACAAAATACATAAACAGAAAATCAAAACTAATGGTAGAAATTGCAATCGCATGTTTATTGGGTGAAAATAGAGAAGTCTGTAGATTATTTAATTTTAGTCTAGTTTTCGGACGACCTCTAGTTATGTATACTGTGTATTTGAAAAGTCCCGGAACTGTGTAATGCATTTTTTTAAATATTTTTTAATGTTATGTTCACTTTTTAGTGCTACTTTGATGGGGGCCCATCAGGAGTCAGACAAAATTCACAATGCCACAAACCCAATCCAAGCGGACAATGGAGTAAAAAATTACAGCTGTTCAAAGATTGCTGTGAATTATGCGCCCGCTAGAAGCCGGAAGAAAGTCATTATGAAAGCATAGGTCAATGCACATAAGCTTGAAGTTCTTTATTAGTAGAATACAGTTCCGCAATTATTTTGGGCTCAAAATAACAGCTTGGTAAAAAATGACAGTCGTTCAAAGATTAAAAAATGCCCTGTATTTGAGCAAGGCAAGACAACAGTCCTTATAGCTTATTTAAATTACCAAATTGCAGTATACAGTAGACCCGCCTTACTCGACCCTAATGGGACCGGACCCATTAGTTGGACAACTAAGTAACTAAGTAACTAAGTTGGATAACGCAAAAAGTTGGTTAAAACGGGCAATCCCATTATTTCGAAGCTGTAATTACATTATTATTTAAAGTAAACTACACTTACCTCCTTTGTTTGAATTAATAGAAAAATCACAAATAAACACAAAACACGGTTAAGTCAAATAGTGGTATAAATTATACTTGTAGGCAAGAGTCAATAGAAAAAGCTTATTTTAATAACTTTGGTACTCTAGGCTAATATTAATTTATGATTTAGAAATCTATCGTAATACAGTACAGAACTTAGTTGCATTTTTCGTTTACTCTAGCGATCAGTTAATTAGCTATAAAAATTGTAACACACTCTATGATTTTGCCGCGCAGATAACAAATCAGATGTGCTTGTGCTTGATAACAACCTGGCAACATGCAATATTTTTGGGATGAATACCTAAAAACTATTCTTAGGCACATCCTGTGGAGATAAGCGTGGGAGCGGAAATCCCCGAGATTCCTAGAAAGTGTAGGTTAAACCGAACTGCTCACAAAGCAAGGTTGGTTTAAAAAAAACTGTAATATTTTACGATCAAGGGCGGATAATTCGATTATCGGTTAATGCGATGTCGGTTAAGAGGGGTTGACTCTATTAGTGAATAGACATGCCTCATTTAACTATTAACAAAATAAATAAGTAATAATAGAATATATAGGCCTACAATTGTTGCCTCCTACTCCAAGTTTGATAATGGGAATTGTAAAAAATGTGTGGGAAGAATTTAAAAACTCATCATAAAAAATTCAGCCATTTAAATGTATGAAACTAGTTAAATTTTTTAAATAAATGACGTTTTCATTATATGACCAAAACAGTCATAAAACCACACAGAGTTCATTTTCGTACTACTGGATATTGAAGATTTAAATAATATTAAAGATAAACTTGTTGCCTTGTTTACACAGGTAACACACAACAAAGTAACAAGGTAACACATTTATTCTATTATTATTATTAATTTTATTAATTATTATTATTTAAAGCTTCAATATCCGGTAGTAGGGAAATGAACTCTGGTCAATTTACGAGCAAAAAAATATTCCTACGATTACAAAACTGACATATTATTTGAAGACAAAGAGACTAACCTTCTGAATAAAGGACTTAAACATTGTCTGCTACCTCCCCCAAACGTGAAGAACCTAGTTAACGAAGTCATAAATACAATTATGTATAGTTTTAGTAAATGACAAATTAACCAGATACTGTACATAGTCCCCAAAATCAGACAAAATGCAAAACGTCATAAAAACCAAGACCATCCATCTAATAGCTAAGAAAAAAAAACTAACTGAGAACCACGCAATAGTAACCAAGCTGACAAGGGAAATACAGCTGTCATAATGTACGAACGTGATTATGATATGACAATAAACCAGTTCATAGCCAAAAACAATATTGAAATTGTAAAAAATGCCCCAACCCCCAAATTTCTTAAAGAAATAAATGCTAACATTAACAGATCGAAACACCTACTTTGTGAAAAAATAAAAAGAAAACTCAAAGTAACAGCCCCCTACGCACCAAAATCCAAAGGCTTACCAAAGGTTCACAAGCCAAACATACCCATCAGAACCCTTGTAAACTACACGTCAGCACCAGTAAATAGAATAGCCAAGGGTGAGTTTTAAATGAGTTTCCTCCCTATTTTTTCTACATTTCTTAAGATATCAAATCCGAAATACGTCAGATCATTGTGGAGTAGTAAGTACTTCATTTTGGCTGGGTATACATTTTTGGCTGCCATCTTGGATCCGCCATATTAGATACAAAGTTTTTTTTTCAAATGTAAAGGTAGGGTTGTGACCACAATTCGTTTAAAAAAATCTTGATTCATAGTGCTAGATAAAGATAAGTAACACCACCAGTCATTGTCGACCTATTTTCACTTGGCTATAATGGATGTATTTTTTTCGGCCTCCATCTTGAATCTGCCATTTTGAAATGTGATAAATTATTTTAAATATGAAGGTGGTGTTGTGACCCATCATTTTGAATTACTTTTTTATGCTGAACTCAATGCCGCAATCCATTTTTTGTTATCAAGCTTTCTTGATGGAAAAATTATAATTATTTTATTTACAATGTCAATATTTCAAAAACTAAATATGAAAATGAAAAACGGATTGCGGAATTGAGTTCAACATGAAAATTAGTTCAAAATGATGGGTCATAACACCACCTTCATATTTTAAATAATTTATCACGTTTCAAAATGGTGGATCCAAGATGGTGGCCGAAAATATACATCCGTCATAGCATTGCCTATAAGTGTTATATAGTCAATGGTCATAGCCAAGTGAAAATAGGTCAACAATGACTGGTGCTGTTACTTATCTTTATCCAGCACTATTTTTTGATTAAATGGTCTTGGTTTGTAAATGCACAATGTTAAAATGGGATAAAAATAAAGTTATAAAAAGTCCTCATAACTTTAGAATGGATCAAGATTTTTTTAAACAAATTGTGGCATTGTAATCAGCGTAAAATTTAATTTGAAATTTCATTTAAATACATCCCTGTACCTATTAAAATAAATAAGAAAACAACATGTAAGTTAAATAGAACCCTCCTAAATATAAATATAGGCTATTTACTATTTTGAGTACAGTTTCTTAACTGGGCTACGTTAATATCGATTGAAACCATCAATTGAGAATATATCTTGAGTAATAAATATATTTAACCTACTTATATAATTTTTAAAATGAAACTGTAACAATCTAACATAACCAACCAAACTTACCGACAGTGAACAAATCGATATAAGGTTTACTAATCGAATTGATAGTTTCAATATATATTAGCGTAGCCCAGTTAAGTTAAGAAACTGTACCTAATATTTTATATAAGAAATATATGGTAAGATAAAATAAATATTTTAACTATAGAAAATTAATTACAAAACTATTTGGAATTAATTACAAATTAATTAAATTAATTGCAAGTTAGCAAGGCCTAAGTTTAACCATTGACTTTATATCTACACGTTTAACTAAATTGGTTCTATAAATTACTTAGCGTATCAATTGTATGATTTGCCATAAACGTAAATAACTGAATTGGTTTGTTTATTTGATTCCACCGATAGTTTTTCAGTATTTGGTGATCTTTTTGTACGGGAATAATCGGAATAACTGACTGAAAGTTATTAAATTCCCCACCGACGTAAACAATAACAATAACATAACCTCAACTAACTTCAGTGAGTTGAGAGTTACTATAGTAGAAGAAAATATATCGCCATTAGGCAGACAACAGCTCCAACTACAACGCTGTCTTTAAGTCAGAGGAGCAACCGCAACATGCAAGGTCAAGTCCGCTAAACTCCACGACACGACCACCAGCAGTCAGCACTAGATGATGCAAAAAACGGTTGGAACTTCAAACTGGCAACATTGCATCTCTTCAACATGAAACCTGCATTTGAAGTGAATGTCGGGACAACCACACACTTCATTAGTTCCGCAAATCACCACTGCCGCGCCACCGTACGTGTGAGATATAGGGCCCGACTAAGATAGACATCACTGACTCCGGGGGCGTACATTGACTGTCGGGACATTTAAAACAAAATTTTCTAAGTGTTTCTGGGACCCGATTACAACGTTTCAGGCACTCTTTGCTTGTCGGGACGTGTGTGAGTCCCGACAACCGTGTGTTAGCCCGACTGTCTGGCCGTATGCAGGCGTGTGTCCCGACAATGATATGCAAACGTACGCACACACACACACACACACACACACACACACACACACACACACACAGACATCACTTCGAAAACCACTTTTTTGGGTCCAGGGGGACCCAAAACGAATATATCCACTCAAAACTCAAACTCGAAAATTTTGACGAAAACAATACTTTCTCCATATACTATGGTATAGGGGGAGAAAGTAAAAATAGATCTGAAAAACATCTGATAACTGTTGCTGAACTAATGTCCTTACAGGGGTAAGCAAATACAAAACGAGAATACTCATCCACCATGGTTAAAAGGTAACGGTTTCTGGTTGTTGATGGAAGAGGGCCCTTAAAGTCAATATTTAGACGTTCGAAAGGAGTGGTTGCCTTTATCAATTTGCCTTGGAATTGGTGAAATCTTGGCTTCACTTCTGCACATGTTTGACAAGCTGACGTCATCCTTTTTACATCATCCAGAGTGTAGTTTAGATTTTTAGTTCTAATCCAATGAAACATTCGAGTGACTCCTGGATGGCAAAGAGATTTGTGTAATTCAAACAACTTGGCATTATCCCAGCGAACCGCACATGCCCGAGAGAGCGTATCTGCTTTTACATTCTCCCTACCAGGTCGGTACCGGTACACTATTTCATATTGATAAGGTGTTAGCTCTAGTCGCCATCTCATAACCTTATCGTTCTTGATTTTGCTTGTATGCCTCTTGTCAAAGATAAATGATAAAGCTTGCTGATCCGTGTATAATCTGAAGTCTCTTCCGATAAGAAATTATTTCCATTTTCGAAGGGCTTCGACAATGGCAACGGCTTCTTTCTCAACAGCTGAATACAGCTTCTCAGATTTGTTTTGAGTCCGTGAGAAAAAAGCAATTGGCCGATTATCTTGACTCAAAGTTGCTGCCACGGCTATGTCAGATGCGTCAGTCTCCACTACCAGTGGCTCTTGCCCATTCCTAGGAGTAATTACTGAGTTTGCAATGTCAAGTTTGAGGGCTTCAAAATCTGCAACCGCTTCCTGTGACAAAGGAAAAGAATTGACTTGTGTCAGGTTTCTTATTTTATCAGAAAACCGATGTATCCATTTTGAATAGTGAGCGAAAAATCCTAGGACTCGCTTTAGTGAAACTTGGTCTTTGGGCACAGGAAGTGACAGTAGAGATTCTAGCCGATCTGGATCAGGTCGAATAGAGTTATGGGAAACTAAATGTCCCAACAAGGTTATTGAAGTCTGGTTGAACTTGCTCTTTTCGTTGTTGATTACAAGTCCATACTTAGTTACAGCATCTAAAAATGTTCTTAGATTCTCATCAGGATCCTTTTGATCCTTTCCACATACGGTCAAATCATCCAGATAGGCATACACTCCATTCAGTTTTTCTTTTCTAATGATTTGGTCCATGGTCTTTTGAAAACATGCCACCCCATTGGTTACGCCAAACGGAATTCTTCTGAATTGAAAAAGACGACCAGCAGCCTCAAAAGCAGTGTACTTCTTCTCTTCGTCAGAAATTGGTATTTGATAGTATGCTTGCTTTAGATCAATGGCACTAAAAACCTTGTTCGTCGCTACAGTGGATACTAGATCATCTATGTTTGGTAAGGGATAGGCGTCTAACAGAGTAAATTTGTTTATCGTTTGTGAATAGTCCACACACAGTCGCTTCTTCCCTTTGTCGTTTGTAACAACCAACACTTGTGCACGCCAAGGTGACGAACTAGGTTCAATGATCTCCTCAGTCTGTAGTCTTTCCATTTCTTGTTTTATAAATTGCATATCTTCATCTGAGTAACGTCGTGATTTTGTGGCTATTGGCTTACAATCTGGAGTTAAATTGCAGAATAGTTTGGGTGGTTCAACTTTGGCACAGGAGCACACCAACAGAGGAGGTTTCTTACCTCCAAACCAAACCTGTATATTTGAGTGGAGTTTCATGATATCATGTCCGATAAGTTGCACGTCAGTACAAAGATCTTCAAGAACAGTCAACTTAAAATTGTTGTAATTGTGATTCAACAGATTTAGGTTAATTTTAACAAACCCGTGGACGTTTGATTTCATATTAGAAGCAGCTAGTGATACTTGTCCACTTTCATTATACATTTTAATTTTGTTTAACTGAACAAACTTCAAGTTTACAAAGCTTGATGTACTCCCGGTGTCTATTAAGCAATTTGCTTTCAGGCCATTCACTTTAGCTTCAACTGTAGAGTCCTTCAATACAGATGTATTATGCGTTGTTGCTATTAGTGCAGCTGATGTACTAGACGTCTTCTGTTTTACTTTAAAATGTTGAGTTGGATTACTTTTACAGACTCTCGCATAATGCCCTGTCTTGTTACATTTCCCACAAGTTGCTTCTCTGGCTGGACAGCGATCTCTAGAGTGTCTGTCATGCCCACAAAAATAACACTTGCCATCAACATTTTTAATAGCGGAAACAGTCGCTTCTTCCTTTTGTTGTAGTGGGAATTCGTACTGACAAGCTTGCTTTGCCAATTCATTTGTTGCACAAGTTTGCATTCCGTTCATAGATTTTGGATAGCTCTCGACTTGAGCTTGAGCCATTTCAAGAGCTCTAGACTGTTCCACTGCTTCAGCTAGGTCTAAAGTTTTATTTTCAAATAGTTTCTGCCGTATGTATGACGAGGCTAAGCCATTGATAAAAGCATCACGAATGTAGTGATCCCTGTATTGAATCGCATTAACAGCTTCAAAAACGCAATCTTGGCTCAAAAGTTTCAGTTCCGACACATATTTGTCAATAGTCTCACCTTGTTGCTGTTTTCTAGTCATTACTAAATATCTTGAGAATATTTCATTCTTTTGTTTGATGTAAATTGAGTTAAGAACTCTCAAAGCGTCTTGGTAAGTTTCAGATTCCTTGATAAATCTATAAGTAGTAAAAGATAATCGATTAGTTAGTAGTTTCAGTTTGTCCTTGTCTTCAACGAATTCTGTCATGGTTAGAAAGTCTTCGAATGTTTGTAACCAGTGCGTCCATTCCTCTGAGGCAGTTGGAGATTCCGGGTCAATTTGCAATTTGTCTGGTCTAAGGAATTTCTCCATTGTAATGTAGCACTAACTGAGTTTATCAATGAATGAATAAAATTGTTGTAAGAAAGACTTAGTAAACCAAAAGTATGGCTTTTATTCATTCAAAATTACAACCATGTTTTAGTTAAGAACAAATACAATATTTACAAACAAATCAAATAATAAATATTATCAGGTGATAATGTTCACATCACCACATTTACATAAAATGTAAACTATGAACAAAACTTAATCAAAATTCATTACTAGTATCACAGAAATATAATAATCACTAATACTAGACCAAAGACGGCATGGATCATAAACATAAACAAATTATGTTACTTGCCCGAAATTAAACATGACATAACATTGCTTAAATGTTTCAACTGTCTAAACCATATTTTAATGTTATAATAAGGATTAGGACCACCTACGTCATTTCGATTATACCTATATGGAGTTAAACCAGTTGCCTGATGGAAATCAGCTGTAGTTTGGAACATGTGTTAGGATTATTGCTGATTTACTAAATTTAGTGGATCATGTCCTTTTCTTTCTTCACAACCTAGGATGCTTCAATCGCTTGGATCTAGAACGGAACCGTTTTACACATTACTTCAGAGGGTTGCGGCGGATTGGTGAAGTTTAAAATATCCACAGCTATTGTTGATTGAAAGCAGTCAAACCTCTACACAAGACAGACTCTCTATCACTTGGAGTAGGTGGTTGTAGTAATACAAATCGATATACCTACTTTTGAGACATTTTAAAAGTTTTCAAAACATTTTAAAAGGGAGTCGAGATTGGCGTATCAACCATTTTGTTAATTTAACTTTTTTTAAATAAAGAAACTAACTATGTACACATTTTTGTAACTGTCCTGTAAACCAACCAAGACTATTGTGAACAAATATAATAAAATCCCTTGAACAAACTTAATAATAAATATTGCGTGTGAATGTGAACATAGTGCCTAAAAAGAAATTGCTTACACGTGGTTTACTTATAGTAGTTTTCAAATTAATCGTATTTCTTGTTGAGAAGGGAGTTCTACAGTGATAAAAAAGTTTCCAAGAAAATATCCCTGGTCTACTTGATAAGAGTTGATCTGCAGTATAAAATAATCTCCAAATCTCCACGACAAATATGAGCCTTTGGTGATTACCAGAACTTGAACCCAGAACTTTACGTTGTGTGCTCTAAACGATAGACCAGCTGTAATTTTACATATGTTTATAGTTTGGGAGATATGTAAGGG
Source organism: Macrosteles quadrilineatus (assembly GCF_028750875.1). Classification (NCBI taxonomy): domain Eukaryota; kingdom Metazoa; phylum Arthropoda; class Insecta; order Hemiptera; family Cicadellidae; genus Macrosteles; species Macrosteles quadrilineatus. The sequence continues at coordinate 134,982,924 of NW_026542595.1, read as the reverse complement.
GAAATTATTTATTGGAAAATACTTAACACTAAAAGTTTTCATCGAAAAAAAATACTCTGGTACAAGAAGTGGAAGCAGATTTTAAATAAAATTCAATCAAGTAAAAGCCCTGTTAAGAGGTTTATCGGAAGACTTTTAATTGAAGGCTGATTAAAGTTGAAGGAGTCCAGGTCCTTGATATTGGATTCTTTGCAGTCGAAAGGTTCTCCGGCTCTTAAAAATTCACTATATATTATGCGATTAAAACTCTATTGAATATAGCTTAGAAAACACTATTATTTGAATTGATTGGATGATTATTATTTGGTACAGTTTTCATGAATAGAGCTGTACAATTTTAACACAATATTGTTCAAAATAAACTAGTCAGCATAGTTTTTAACTTTGTAAATTACTTGTATTTTAAAATAATTTAGTTTATAAGGTTAGAAAATATTACTTTATTATTGAACTATATCAACACAATTTTCATTAAAATTTAAAGAGCAAATACTTGGTATTTTTTTAATACGTTGTTGTATACAACATTTTTTGCAGATTTTACTAAGATAAAATAAAAAAAAAAATTAAACGCTATATTTTATAATAGTGTAGCAAACTATTAGGCTCCAATGAAACTAACTCTAAAAATATATAATCTAAAATAGTAGGTATATCAAATTAAATTGTGGAATTTTAGTCTTATGACATGCTACATTGTTCATTTTTTCGAATATATTTAGTCATATAAAAAGTAGAAAGAAAGAAAGAAAATATATAAAAATAAAAATATATAAGCAAGTATATACAAATATTTTCTCAAAAGTCCATTATAAGCAGTGTTATCATAAATTACCCTATATTTTTATGACTAGTATAAGGACATTGACTGTGCACACATAAGGTAATATAAGCACAATGTAGCTTACAAATTTCTAGGCTAAATGTCGAAGATTATCATAAAGGCTTTTTAAGATTATTAATATTTGTCAAGAATATTTAACATTTCTACCTACTTCTTGATTTAACAATTGTACACATAATATGATGTGGATGTATTTCATTGCATTATGAAAATGAAACCTTTCATGATTATTACTGTATGACAAAACATAAATTGGTACAAATTTGTTCTGTAATTGATAACTTTAGCATAGACTATATTAAACAATATTACAGAATTTTAAAGTTTTATCCTACTTTGCTAAAAGAATGTAGATAGAAATACCACAAGCGCCAAAGAGGAATGCTTTATTATAATATCCCATCTCAATTCGGAATCCCTCATGATAATGAAATATTTGGCTCAATACTATTAAGTTATAAACATAGTTTTGCGAAGAATTGGTTTGAGTTCTTCTACTTTGAAATTTTGCTAACTGTTATCTTGGGGTTTTCAACTGATGTAAAAAAAATTTAAAAATAAGTTTATTTGCCTTTACAACTTTTTACCAATTTTAATATTGTATTAAGATGTGCAGATTTTAGTTAAAAACCTATTTTAAACTGATTACAAGGCAAAAAAAAAAACATTTCTAGTCACGTTTGTTTATGAGTTGTTGTTCATAAAGCTTTTTCATATAAATATTATTAAAAATTGCATTCATAAAATTACCATGTAACTGTCATATAGATAAATTTAAACTTATTACACGAATAAATTTGGCTGTGTTCATACAAAGCTTTTACTTAAAACTGTTTATGGTTCTACTTCCAATTGTTCATATAAGTTTACTGTTATGCCGAAGCTGTGACCTAGTGGGTCTTTCTAAACAGTAGTCATACTTTAAAAATATTGGTTATTTAGGTGAAGAAAATTTGTCTTGGAAATAAAAAGTAGTTTGTTTTGTGATCGGGTAAATATGTTTGTTCTAATTATGATTCTTTTGGATTATTTACATTCAAGGAAATAACAAAAGATAGAGACGAGCAAATATGTTGAGGAAAACCCCTTCCAGAATATTTACATTTTATATAAAGAATAAAAGACACAGACGGATGGTGATGGTGTATGTATTATGTAAATGTATTCAGCTGAGTGATTTTGAACGTCAGGATATTTCTTATTAGAAAATCCTTAGCTTTTTACAAAGTACTTTGTAACAATTGATTGCTTAATTATTTTTTAATTTTCAATATGCTAAAAGTAGTTTATACATTTTTTATAATTTGCATTACAATTAATTTAGAGTAATAAATTATTATCATCAATATACCCACAAGTAAAATTTTTAAACGGTGGAAAAAATTTAACTATACTAATAGCTATTTGAAAATCTTCAAAATCAAACTCTTATGTAATCTTGTAGCTAATTTTGTAAAAAATTGTAATATCAGTTTAAAAAGAAATTATATTAGTAATGTATACGGGTTTCTCCACTAATACAAGCACAAATTATCAAAGTACATTTCTATCAGTAGGGCATGTTTAAATAAATAAAAGTTTGTTCCCAAAGCACTAGCAATAAATGTAGTTTTGCTCAAACATTGTGGGAAATTGGCCCTACTCTTGTATATTAAGCCACTTTATCTTCTCAAAGTTTTCTAGGTCACTCGTAGTAACGATTCAAAATGTATCAAACTTTATTTGGAATTCCAATTTCATGCCGTTCTCTTTTGGTGATTTAGTGTAACTCCGTTTTGGTGACTTAGTGAACCCTCAGTTGCAGTGATTTAGTGAACCTTCAGTTGTGGTGATTTAGTGAACCTTCAGTTGGGTTGATTTAGTGAACCTTCAATTGTGGCGATTTAGTGTACCATCAATTGTGTTGATTTAGTGAACCTTCAGTTGGGGTGTTTTAGTGAACCTTCAGTTGTGGTGATTTAGTGAACCTTCAGTTGGGGTGATTTAGTGTACCATCAATTGTGGTGATTAAGTGAACCTTCAGTTGGGGTGATTTAGTGAACCTTCAATTGTGGTGATTTAGTGAACCTTCAGTTGTGGTGATTTAGTGAGCCTTCAGTTGTGGTGATTTAGTGAACCTTCAGTTATGGTGATTTATAGAACCTTCAGTTGTGGTGATTTAGTGAACCTTCAGTTGTGGTGATTTAGTGAGCCTTCAGTTGTGGTGATTTAGTGAACCTTCAGTTGTGGTGATTTAGTGAACCTTCAGTTGTGGTGATTTAGTGAACCTTCAGTTGTGGTGATTTATAGAACCTTCAGTTGTAGTGATTTAGTAAACCTTCAGTTGGGTTGATTTAGTGAACCTTCAGTTGGGGGGATTTAGTGAACCTTCAACTGTGGTGATTTAGTGTACCTTCAATTGTGGTGATTTAGTGAACCTTCAGTTGTGGTAATTTAGTTGATATCACATTCAAGCTTGTTGCCAAGATGTGAAACACACTTCAAGAAAGCTTCACAATAGGTTGACAGGCTTAATCAAGACTTCAAAATGCATATGTACTGAATTAAATTTATTTAAAAACGTTTTGCTATCCAAAAACCAATTTTGGATAGGCTTATGAATGTAATAAAGTAATAATCAAATAATACATCATTCTGAAGAAGATTGAAGATTGTGACATAGTCTCCAGTATAATGAATATGAAGTCATGTAGCCTAAAAATATTTATTAAATAAAAAAAGATACTACAACCTAATCTAGTTTTAACCATCGAATTTCGCCCAGGAATGAAATTGGAATGGCATTATTGCAAAATATTATTAAATTAACGTTAATTTTCATTAGTGAATACAACTATTAATTTTACAACAACAATATGATCAACAATTATAACTTTTATAGTTAACTTTTTTAAGTTTAATTATTTTCTTGTTTAAATCTATGCCAAATTCCTTTAAATATTGTATGGTTTGCAAATCCAAGAACATGTTATAATTAAGGTTAAGAGGAGATTATATTGTAGGTAAATCATCGGTCGGGTTCAGTATCGACATGAACTAATGTATTGCAGACATGTATTAGGTAGCATACCCGGTCTCTAATATATCTAAAACCCCCGTTCCGATAATGTATTATGATATTTGATAATATTTATTGTAAATATACAAATATATATGTAAAATTCTATTGACATTTTTAGAGTCCGAGGAATAGCTTATCATGGCTTATAAAATTTCTTCCTAAAATAGCATTTAATAAATGAAAAATCTATATTTCCGTGTTAGATTATATGACCAGTGAAGCAATCATGGAAGTAATATACTTTTATTTTGCTTTCATCACTTTACAGGATGAAAATAACACCTTTAAATCATACTTTGATGGGTTCAATATCATTTAACTAACAGCTAGCTTGATTTTATTACTGTCAGTCAGAAGTTATAGTGTTTCAAACTAAAATATTTACTGTCAAGTATAAAAGTTTAATAAGTTAATTAATTACAAAATTAAACAATTTGGTTAAATTTTCAATGTACAAAATTTTAGTTATAACACTTCCAACGTTAAGTTTAAAGTTTAACTACCACAGTTACCACACGCTATTTCCTGCGACAAATCAGTTATCCAAGAGGCAATTTACTGTCTGCATTGCAGTTTTAGTTAAAATTACAATTCTCGAACTTTTTGTTACTCGCTTATTGTAGACAGTTCATCCATATGTTAAATTTGTAGCCAGATATTTGATCTAAATCGTCGTAGTTGATGTGAGCCTCCGACAGACTCCGAAATGATGCTTTACCTTATAAAACAAGTTTTCCTGTAGATAATTTGGATACATAAATGCTTTACATACTGTTAAGTATCACATTTGTCTACAAATAGTTAACAATTAAAGCTCTAAGGAACGAACACACTATTATTTCCAAATAACATTTGTAATACCCATATGGAAACAATTACAAATGACTAAATCTATTTTCCTAAAATGCTTTTGTAAGTTAAAAAGCAATGTATTTAATAAACTGCGTTTAATCAAGAGAAACATTCTAGACAAAGGAGATTAGTAACGCTAACCCAGCAAGTGGAGTGCAATGCAGAACACTGATGTAATTATGATTTAATTGACCCGATCTGACCTCGACCCTACAACAATCATATTTCCACTTCGGGTTTGTGTCCTTTGTGGTTAAACTGCTTGGTTTTTTCATTGTTAACAATATTAATCATACAGATAGACGAAAAGTGCAGAAACAAGTTTTTCACCACACTATGATGTTTTTGGCTGTATTACATACGTTAATTGGTGGCTGAAAGTTACGTTTTGCTGGCCATGCCAGCTGTCGCCAATTTGGGGACCGAGCAGGTTTTTACAGGCCGGGGCCGCAAAATCAGCTGTCCGCTTACTTACTTAGAACATGAATGCGTTTTAAATACACAATCAAAATCCATACCATTGCAATATAGAATTGTGTTATTGTCACCGTTGCCTAGCAACTATGTCTTTATATTTTTGCTGATTCCTCAAATTATTTCTAAAGTTGTAGTTGTGTTGACGATCAGTGTGCATTATTATAGTGGTGAATAGTGGTAATAGGGTATAGTGTGGTGAAAAATAGCGTTCGTACCACGGACCGAAATGGTTTTGCAGCTCTCGATCGTTTAAGTTCTCGACTTCGTCTCGAACTTAAAAACTATCTCGAGCCGGCAAAACCTCATTTTCGGCCCTTGGTACGAAATATACTATTATCGTTGGTTATTGCAAGTACTGTTAGAACCCAAGCCTGTTTGGGTGTTTTTTTAATATCTAGGTAAGTTTAAGTGCCCTGAGGTTAATAAACAATATTTTCTTTTGTTATTTGACTAACTTTAATTGTCTAAGGTAGTTAAGAATAAAAATAAAAGGATGAATTATTTCTAGAGTAATACTTATCATTTAGTGATACAGTATAATGGAAGACGCAAATTTCTCTCAATGAATTTAGGTCTACACCTCAAAACCTTTCCGGAATTAATTTGTATTTGTCAATGTCACCACACTTACATGCGTTACCACAATTACCTTGAAGTTGTTTTTAGCTGATTCATATGGATGATAAATCTGCAACTTTTGTAGTACATTTGATTGATGGTACGCCTATTCAAGACTACATAAAGACTACATTAAGACTACATTTTAGATTCAACAATTAAATCTCCTGAAGTCTATGGATCTAGCGACAAGTTACTGATTCCATTTCTACTGAATCTTACTTTCGTTCTAGCTTTTCTATCTTATGTTGAATTGTTAAAGTAATTCTTATACTCTGAGGTATTGCTTATATGATGTATATTTTATAAAATCAATAATTTGTGAAATATTTTCTCAAACAGTTAGGTAGTAGATTAGTTGCATTTGAAACAAGGGAATAAAAATGTAAACATTGAATTCAGATGAGGATTAAGACAATTTTATCCATGCTGTAAAAGAATAAAAAATAAAGCATTAAAATATTAAAATTAAATCTTCAAAGTATTCTTATTATTGAAAAAAAACACTATTTGAGCGAAACACGTGGACAACATGAATTAATCATTGATACTTGAATATCATCAATATTTACGAAAAGTGACATATAAATGGTAGAAATGGATAGAAATAGTATGCTTCTTGCAGTTTAAAAGCAATGCTAGAACTAAGTAGATTGAGCTAAAATACACCAGGAAATAAGTCATTTAAATGCGACCTAACTTAGCTGTGGGGCTGAGTCTACATTACATATGTGGACTTAACAATTTAAACTCCTGAAGGCTACAAGTTACTAATGAGTAATTCAATATCTGCTCAAACTCAGTTCCGAAATAGTTTTCCACCTAGTGTGTAGTATTGTTAATTATTGCTCACATGATATAACATCATTAACATCATTGACTTGTTTACGTATTTAATTTGTAAAAATGTTTTTTTCAACAGTAAGTAGAAAGGTTGTATTTAAAAGAAGGGAATAATAATGCATATTTACGCTTCAAATGTGTATTAAGAAGAGTTTATCTGTTCTAAAACAATAAAAAACCCTACTAGCTTTTAAAGTATTGTTATTATTGAATTGAAATTGAAAAGAACTGTCTGATCAAAACATTAATCAATGATAAATTAGTATCATCAATATTTTTATGAAAAAATGCATAAAAATTGCGTACATGAATTAGTATTCTTAAAAGAAATACATAACTGGATTTCGAACTAAATCCAGAAAACAAGTTAAAATTTACAGTAAACGTTTCTATATTATTGTAGAATGTTGCAAAATAATAATCACTCCAAATTATAATTACTTACATGTAATGTCTTTAACCAAAATTAATCTGCAAAAGCTTCATAATATTAAACAAACAAGTTAAGGCTGAGTATAAATATAAAAAAATAACTCATTTAATCTAAAGACTATTTGTGATTAAATAAGGTTTAACAAAAGTCCCTCGATGAACTTCGATTTAAACATACATGTTGATTTAGGTTATAGGAAGAAATGTATTTAGCACACAACTTAACATGTAACAATGCAATTTGTTCAACAAAGATACAACCCGTACAAGAGAGAAGGGTGAGTTTCCCAGTGTATTGTGTTGAAGGGCGGGTCCGTCCCTGGTTCAGACACTAATGTGGTCTGATGTTGCGTGTTTAGTGTCTGTTTTATTCTTTTATCACTGCAAAATTTAAACCCTCAATTTATTTTGACATGTTAACATTTTTGTTACCCACAAAGTGCGATCTAGTTTAGAGAATTATACATAGTAAAGTCGCTGCTACGAATACTTGCCTAAAGGAAATAAAAAAGGTGAAGATATTTTGTGAAGATGTTGCTTATTTGGTGGTTAAAGTAAGGTATTCTTGTACAAGATACCCAAGCTCTAATCTCACCTATCTCCTAATGCCTTATAGCTTTGTGATATTGTCCTGAACTAATAGTTTGGAGTTTTCCCACCCCTATTTATACAACAAGGTCATGCATGTGTTCTAAGAGAATTAAACTTTCTCCATATTTAGATATTCACCTTTACTAAAAGGCAAACGATATGTATTTGTATCGTAAGCTATATATAGCTCTTTGCTGTCTATAATAGCTGAAGTAATTTCACATTAAACGTAAAAAAAACTCAAATAACTGTATTAGAGGTAGAAGTTTCTTACTGAAACATCAATCTATCTTGGCGTCATTCACTTAAAGATGAGACACCAAATTCACCAACTACATTGCTGTAATTACCTTCCAAGTATCAGATGTAGGAGTTCCTTACTTGAAACATCCATCTATCTTGGCGTCATTCACTAAACGATGAGACACCAATCTCACCAACTACATTACTGTAATTACCTTCCAAGTATCAGAGAAGGAGTTGCTTACTTGAAACATCCATCTATCTTGGCGTCATTCACTAAACGATGAGACACCAATCTCACCAACTACATTACTGTAATTACCTTCCAAGTATCAGAGAAGGAGTTGCTTACTTGAAACATCCATCTATCTTGGCGTCATTCACTAAACGATGAGACACCAATCTCACCAACTACATTACTGTAATTACCTTCCAAGTATCAGAGAAGGAGTTGCTTACTTGAAACATCCATCTATCTTGGCGTCATTCACTAAAAGATGAGACACCAATCTCACCAACTACATTACTGTAATTACCTTACAAGTATCAGAGAAGGAGTTGCTTACTTGAAACATCCATCTATCTTGGCGTCATTCACTAAAAGATGAGACACCAATCTCACCAACTACATTACTGTAATTACCTTACAAGTATCAGAGAAGGAGTTGCTTACTTGAAACATCCATCTATCTTGGCGTCATTCACTAAACGATGAGACACCAATTTCACCAACTACATTACTGTAATTACCTTCCAAGTATCAGAGAAGGAGTTGCTTACTTGAAACATCCATCTATCTTGGCGTCATTCACTAAACGATGAGACACCAATTTCACCAACTACATTACTGTAATTACCTTCCAAGTATCAGAGAAGGAGTTGCTTACTTGAAACATCCATCTATCTTGGCGTCATTCACTAAACGATGAGACACCAATCTCACCAACTACATTACTGTAATTACCTTCCAAGTATCAGAGAAGGAGTTGCTTACTTGAAACATCCATCTATCTTGGCGTCATTCACTAAACGATGAGACACCAATCTCACCAACTACATTACTGTAATTACCTTCCAAGTATCAGAGAAGGAGTTGCTTACTTGAAACATCCATCTATCTTGGCGTCATTCACTAAACGATGAGACACCAATTTCACCATTTACATTACTGTAATTACCTTCCAAGTATCAGAGGTAGGAGTGACTTACTGAAACATCCATCTATCTTGGCGTCATTCACTAAACGATGAGACACCAATTTCACCAACTACATTACTGTAATTAACTTCCAAGTATCAGAGAAGGAGTTGCTTACTTGAAACATCCATCTATCTTGGCGTCATTCACTAAACGATGAGACACCAATTTCACCAACTACATTACTGTAATTACCTTCCAAGTATCAGAGAAGGAGTTGCTTACTTGAAACATCCATCTATCTTGGCGTCATTCACTAAAAGATGAGACACCAATCTCACCAACTACATTACTGTAATTACCTTCCAAGTATCAGAGGTAGGAGTGACTTACTGAAACATCCATCTATCTTGGCGTCATTCACTAAAAGATGAGACACCAATCTCACCAACTACATTACTGTAATTACCTTCCAAGTATCAGAGGTAGGAGTTGCTTACTTGAAACATCCATCTATCTTGGCGTCATTCACTAAAAGATGAGACACCAATCTCACCAACTACATTACTGTAATTACCTTCCAAGTATCAGAGGTAGGAGTTTCTTACTGAAACATCCATCTATCTTGGCGTCATTCACAAAAAGATGAGACACCAATTTCACCAACTACATTACTGTAATTACCTTCCAAGTAACAGAAGTAGGAGTTGATTACTTGAAATATCCATGTATCTTGGCGTCATTCACTAAAAGATGAGACACCAATCTCACCAACTACATTACTGTAATTACCTTCCAAGTAACAGAAGTAGGAGTTGATTACTTGAAATATCCATCTATCTTGGCGTCATTCACCAAAAGATGAGACACCAATCTCACCAACTACATTACTGTAATTACCTTCCAAGTAACAGAAGTAGGAGTTGATTACTTGAAATATCCATCTATCTTGGCGTCATTCACTAAAAGATGAGACACCAATCTCACCAACTACATTACTGTAATTACCTTCCAAGTATCAGAGGTAGGAGTGACTTACTGAAACATCCATCTATCTTGGCGTCATTCACTAAAAGATGAGACACCAATCTCACCAACTACATTACTGTAATTACCTTCCAAGTAACAGAAGTAGGAGTTGATTACTTGAAATATCCATCTATCTTGGCGTCATTCACTAAAAGATGAGACAACAATCTCACCAACTACATTACTGTAATTACCTTTCAAGTATCAGAGACTCTTGCGAGTAGCTACTTGCTATCATATCCAACTACCGTTGAATTTCCAGTCTTTCATTACGGGGTTTTCATCCACTGTATAACTTTACTTACGCACTCGTCCGTCTGTAATCAGTTGTAGTGTTATCGTTTTATGCTTTTGTATGTTGTAGCATTGAATTTTGTCAGACCATTGAATATTTTATATTTGCATTTGTTTACAATATAAGACGCATAGTATATTGGTACAAATAAAAACAGATAATTAGGTATTTTTAGAGCAATTCAATGCAATTGTCTCCTTATCAAGTTTGCGATTTATCTATTCCTATTTTCTAGGAAAGGTAAAATTTGTTTACATGATAAATGTATGAATTCATTCCCTTTATTAAATACTTGCTTACTTTATATTTCCTCAAAAACAGTTACCACAATGTTATACACGCTAAAAATATGATGAACTAATAAAAAACAAATTATAAAATCACATTTTACCTTAAATGTGAGAGAAAATATAGACAAATAACGTATAACTTTTACAAGAACAAAGGGTTTTACATTTTTTTAGTAAGACATTTGATAGAAGGGTAAAAATCTGGCATACTTAGTAAAATTTCCCTTATGTATGTGAAAGCACGATAGAATTATGATTTAATATTATTAATATTAAGGTGATTTAAAAACTAGTATAAACTAAGAAGTAAACAAAAGAATGATTTGAAAATATAAGGATCATAAAATAACTTACACTGAAATAAAAAGTTTTGGAGTAAGCCACCACGATCTCGTCAGGTGACATTAATTCTCTGCCTTTTAGAATCACTCCGCTGAATACATCTGCATAAATACATCCCATTTACAAAATATTTCCCTTGGGTCAGTCTTTTCATTAAATGTTTTAATGATTTCCGTGTATAAAACGAATTGGGGGAAAACTTGCATGACTGGTTTACTGAAACGTAGGTTAATATGGATATTTTCATGTATGAATAAAATGTAGGCGATTTTACTTAAGATTGTCAAAAATATACAAAATGATAAATATTTCCAACCAATACTTGAATAAATATTCGTTATATTTGCACAAACATTTCAATAAATTGGCTAGTTAGTTTAGCCACTGAGTAATAAATTATGTATTCAAATAAATAATGATTTACATTGAACCCAGGCAAATATCAGAGTTATCACTTATGCAACGATTCAGTCAATAACATTTAAAATGTGTATCTATAATAATATCAAAAAGTAGCTAAAGAATTACCATGTAGGTTATAGTAACTAAATAAAACGTACCAAATGCCTGTTTGTCAATGAAAATCAAAAGTGTAAAATACGTGTTAACATCCTCTGACTAGTTTTGACCAATATTCAAAATTTAACAATTAGCAATTAAAAGAAAAAACACTACGTGAAAATTAACAAGTATTAAGGGCTACTTTTTAATGATCAGGATAATATTTGGTCTTCTAACAGTTTTATAGAAAGCTTCAACTGCTTAAACTTTGATTAGTCATTAATTAAGTCTGTTTCAAACAAATCTATAAGATGGTTTTAATTTATTAAATTTTATTTCTCATGGAATTGGCTCTTTTCATTGCTCAACAATTTTAAGTGTTCTCTTTCCTGTTTCGATACTTAGTTGAAATCTGCTTATAACAAATTGTAAGATATTAATGAGTTGTTTGATCATTTATTACCACTCTGAACTTATGAAAAAGTTCTAAACATATTTGCATAACTGAATATTACTTTTTTTCTAGTCTCCCAACATGATGAATTAATCTAACACATCTATTCAGCTAGTCTTATATCTTACATTATGGTACAAGAGGGAAATCATAAAACCCAAATGAGGTTTAGTACAGACCATTTGTTTGGCCTAAAAAACTAAAACCCTAGTAAGTGCAAAGCCCTCACGGTGATTTATTGTCCAGTGGAGTATTTCTGGCGCTCAAGAGCCATTCAGGTAAGTAACTGCTCTTAACTCAATTGAGAGGGAAAATGGTTAGCTGTAGAAAAATATTTGTTTTATAAAAAAGAGAAATGTCACTTGTGTGCCATATTTTTACTATATTGAAGTCACAATTCAATTGGGAGGAGAAGTAAGTTTGTGATAAAAGACTCTTTCTTTTATATCCACGTAATTTTCATGGAAAGCCAGTACTACTAAAACTGTATTATAAAGAAAGCTAGTGCATACTAAGAACGCTAATGTATTTTTTGAAAAGATTATGCTAGTTTAATTTAAATATAGATATATTTGATATTCCATCCATTTAATTGTCATGAGACTCAATAGTACAGTCATTTCAACAACCAAAGGTTAAACTATACACTTGTAAAAACTGCAATTTAAACCAGGAATTTCCATGGTAAGAAAATTCATATTTTGTGACAACGATAAATACAATATTCAGCATGTCTATTTAGTGGATTCCGTGAACTTTGCTGAAACTACAGGAAAAATACAGTATTGACGTCGTTGCTTCCCAGGGATACTAGTGGCGGTTGCTGATACATTTAGATATTTCTAAAAAGTCAGAAATAATTTTCCGACTCACGGTAATTAAAAAGTAATGCATTAAAAAAAAATCTCGTGCGCACATGTGTTTCTAATTTTATACATACAAAAGTGTAAAATGTACAATCTACAAAAGACACATTTTAAAAATTGTAAGAAAAATATATAAATAGGAGACCATGAAAAATAACATGCACAATTAAAATAAATCAGATTGAAGCTGTGGTTTAATATTAATGGCTATTTTACTGTCTTAATATTTTTTTACTTATAATAGTGCTAAATTTGGAATATATGTTTCTCATTTTTACTGATTGTAGGATAAATAAAGCTATTACCTGACTGATTGATTCACTTCGTGATTGGAAGCCTGATTACATTCCTTTCTGCCTCACTGATGTTAATCAAGTTAGTCCCCGTCAAAGCTTCATTGGTGTGCTCTTTTTTATTGACACTGACCAATACTTATTTACCTTTTGCTTTGTTACATTTTGTTATCCTCTGTCTTGATTAGAGTCGATAACGTTTGATTAATGGCACTAATCCTTTGGCTTTGACAAGAGTTTATTATTATATTTTACATGAAAAAAATGGGTCAAACAGCAGAGACATACAACCGTTAAACTTGAAAAAAGCTTATATTTTGTTGACGAAACGTTTGGGTCTTGGCATCATCCGTTGCATACAATTCACCAATGAATTTTTGGTCACCAATAAACCATGAGCGTCCCGATTATGAGACTCCTAATAATGCGAGTGGCCTCAATGTTATTTAATTATAGAATGTTAAAGAATTAAAAGGTAACAGTGCAAGGTGAATAATTGTTTGTGAACATAATTTGTTTTTTTGCAACGCCCTTTAATAACTACTTCTTCATCTCCCAACGGCCATTACTTCTCGACGCGTTCATTATTGAGTTAATGGCAGATACTTATGTTGATGGTTCCATTGGGATATCACTACTCTAAAGTTTTTTATGCTTCTCTTAGCCAGTGAAGAGCCTTTAACCTATAGCGAGTTTCAAAATCTTAAAATAATAATTGTTAAAATAAAATAAAAATTGAACGTCAAATTGACATTATTAAGGGGGCTATACAATCATTGTATTTCGTTTTTGCGAATTTCCCATATAGGGAATAAGCTATTACCGTAGTACTCATGGTAAGACCTGGACGCGGGACCGATTTTTATTTTCGTTTTGAGGTCCCTAGAGGCCAAAAACACCATCCGTTCAAATTCATATATATATATATATATATATATATATATATATATATATATATATATTTGTCCGTCAGCACGATAACTCGAGCAAAAATTATCCGATTTTGATGAAATTTGGTACAAACGTGTAAACGTACATTTATTCGAACGAGTTCGCGATCCAGCATGATCGGACCATGGGAACGGGGGTTTACGGGGGGTTTTATGGGGTAAAAATAGGTTTTTCCCATTTTTGAACCAAAAAACATAAAATTTAGCAATTTCTTTCCAAACCATTTTGTAGAGCTTAAAAAAACAAATAATTTAGTATATTGAAGCGTTATTATGCGCCTAATGGTTACGGAGAAAATTCCAAAAAATTGTAAATTTAAAATTCTCATGTTATTCTTATGGAGAATAAGTAAACTGTTGTAGTTTGCTTGTTTGTGAACATATCTTGATCAAATTTGGAAAATGTTTTTATTTCTTACTAACTATTCACATTTTACAAAAAAAGCAGTTTTACCCTCCCTGATGCAGCAAACCTAAGTACTTGTTAAACTAATTCTATTTAAATCAAGAATAAATGTTATATTTGTAAGTAGACATTTCAGTGTAAATCCAATCAGTCAAATGGAAATTCGCTTAGTCTGCAGGTTTGCTGCGGCGGGGGTATTTTAGTATTACGATGTTTTGCTGGATTAGTGGATACTTGATATTCGTGATCCCTGATTCCTCTCCAACGGGTTAAGTGTTTAATAACATGTCATTAACTATATCATCCGAACAAATTAGTTGAATATCGCAATACAAACAGAAGTATCTTTTGTTCAATGTAATCTTTTTCTCAATTTTCATAGTTCTGTTATTTTACACAAAATGTTTTATTTTGCTATTTGGTGGAGTTTTTTAATGGCTTTTTATTAACTTGCTTAATATTCAATGCTATATGATTAACTTGAGGTATATATACCTATATAAAATACATAAGTTTTAGATTAACGAAAATTGTATTCTCATAAAAAAAATCAAGCAATCAATGTTACCTTAATCTATAATATTAAAATATTACAAACATTTAATACAGTAAATTATGAAATAAACTACACGAAGAATAGTAACAGCTATGCTATTTAACTAAGTAAAAACACTTGAAGCACGTCTAATTACAGTTGGCACAAGTGTTTGTTCAAAGAATAATCTTGTTGGATTGGTAGTCCTGATGTTGGAGTGAGTTGGACACCACCTGATATAACTATCTTGTATGTTAGTGATTATCATTCATTATACAGAAAATACACCCAATATCTTCGTCAATTTGCTTCACAAAAACCCGTTTACGTTGACTATTATGACGTGAAACAATTTTGTTTGTTTGAAAACCATGGTACTTGTTAAACCCAATGTTATTTAATTAGATTAATTTAAAATCCAATACTGGTAAATGGAAATGTGCTTGGTCTGCAGGTCTGCTGTGGTGGGGGTGCTTTATAAATGCAATCAGTGCATTTATTGTTAATGTAGCATATAGATTATATGAGCTTTAATTTATGCTATTAAATTAAATTATAATGGATACCATTTTACAGTTTTATGGCTGGAATATTAAAATTGGTTCCACATCATCATTTCTTGGTAGTACACAAAACATATTGAAAATGAAAAGTTTGCGAAAAGATTGGTCTACACAATTGGAGATTTAAAACGAAAGAGTGCAAACCAATAAAACAATATAATATTTTCGTACAATTTTTAAATGTGTCTTTTGTAGATTGTGCATTCTGTTTTTATGTATAAAATAAGGAACACAAGTGCATCATCCTTTACTCATATTTGGGTTAAAATACGTAAATAGTGGCATCCTCATCTTAAATAATTGATATAATTGATAATTGACAAAATAAAAGGTTTTTAAGTAACATAACTAATTTCTATGAATTAATTTATTACCTAACTAACACGATTCATTTCACTACCTTATGATGGTGTATTATGAATATTCAGTAAATATTTTTACACAGAAAACTATTTTCCCTCTCAATTGAGTTAAGAGCAGTTACTTACCTTAATGCCTCTTGAGCGCCAGAAATACTCCACTGGACAATATATCACCACGAGGGCTTTACACTTAATATTTTTTTTACTAATTATAGTGGTAATTTCGGAAAATATGTTTCTCATTTTTACTGATTGTAGGATAAATAAAGCTACAGAATTACCTCACTGATTGATTCACTTCGTGATTGGAAGCCTGATTACATTCCTTTCTGCCTCACTGATGTTAATCAAGTTAGTCCCCGTCAAAGCTTCATTGGTGTGCTCTTTTTCATTGACACTGATCAATACTTATTTACCTTTTGCTTTGTTACATTTTGTTATCCTCTGTCTTGATTAGAGTCGATAACGTTTGATTAATGGCACTAATCCTTTGGCTTTGACAAGAATTCATTATTATATTTTACATGAACAAAATTGGGTCAAACAGAAGAGACATCCAACAATTAAATTTGTAAAATGAGCTTAAATTATGTTGACGACTACTCTGACGTTTTTTATGCTTCTCTTATCCAGTGAAGAATCTTTAACCTATAACGAGTTTAAACATCTTAAAATAATATAAAATAAATGTTGACGCCAAATCGACATTATTAAGTGGGCTCCAATCATTGCATTTCGTATTTTAGTGTTACGATGTTGGGCGGGATTAGTGGATACTTGATGTTCGTGATCACCGATTCCTGTCCTACGGGTTCCGTGTTTGATAACATATCAACTATATCAGCCGAACGAATTAGTTAAACAACGCAACAAAGACAGATGTATCTTTTGTTTACTGTAATCTTGTTTCTCGATTTCAATAGTTTTGTTATTTTACTGAAGATGTTTTATTTTTACATTTGGCGGGGTTTTTCAATGGCTTTTTATTAACTTGCTTGGTATTCATTGTTATATATTTAACTGGAGGTATATAGAGCTATATAAAATATATAGGTTTTAGATTTAAAAAAATTGAGTTCTTATAAAAAAAGCAAACAATCAATTTTACCTTAACCTATGATATTAAAATATTACAAACATTTGATACTGTAAATTATGAAATAAACTACATGAAGAATAGTAACAGCTATGCCATTTCATAATCAAAAACACTTGAAGCACCTCTAAGTACAGTTGGCAAAAATGTTTGTTTAAAAAATAATCATGTTTGATTGGTAGTCCTGATGATGGAGTGAGTTGGACACCACCTGATATAACTATCTTCTATGTTAGTGATTATCATTCATTGTACAGTAAATCCACCCATAACACTTGGTCAATTTGCATCACATAAACCTGTTTACGTTGACTATTATGACGTCAAATAATTTTGTGAGGCTTGCAGTTAAGAGTCCTTGGAGCCTAGACATTCTATCTTGTAATAAATTAAATAAATAAAAAGGAAATTTCTAATCTCACAGTATACTAGATATTTAAATTACAATCACGCTGGTGTTTGAAAAAATATTTTGAGATGGTAAATAACTCTTCAGTGGCTGTTTGAAATTAACGAAATTAACATTGCTCTTATTGCGGGCAAATCCAAGAAGGACATTATCTTCCATGGACTCCATTGGAGAACAATTAAGAACTACAAAGAACATATCTTACGGTTTACTAGATATTTAAATTATAAACACTTTTGTGTAAAAAAAAACATTTTTTGATACTAAATAACTCTTCAGCAGCTGTTTGAAATTATCCAAGATGGCCGCTACCCTCCAAGGGCTCGGGTCCTTAATGCAAAGACATTCCTCAAAGTATAATTTTTCTTAAATCAAATCCTTTGTAAATGTTACTCACTTATCTACTGTCTTTTACAGCATAACGCTCTAGGTGAACAATCTGCAAATCAAAATACAGATTATGTATATTTTGCGTTAGTTAAGTTCTTACAATTTAGAACATTATTAACATTGTTACACAGATTAGGGTTTAATTGCGTGTATGTAGAAGAATCTTTAGATATGATTTTGGATATGATTTTGTTAACCAGGACAAAATAATCCAATTGAAACCCTATTGATGAACTGCTAACTGAATCACAAATACCTTTTAAACTCGCGTCGTTTAAGAAATTTATATTTGAAATGCCACCGTAAACTATCTAGAAGTATTTGACAAACCGTGTTTACAATTTACACACGCATTTTACAGTCATTACACTAAAAGTTTAACAATCAAACACAAATAAAGTAAACCATTAGCTCTTGTAAAGTCAATGGTAATAGGACACATAGCTATTAGGTTAGAAATACACCTATAAAAGTAAATGTCTAATTAAAAGTTTTCCACAAGAACTTCCTCCTTTTAGTTAAGCTGTAGAAAATCAAATCGAGAAATTTTTTTGAATATACTCGTAGTGTACCCCTATGTTCAAACACTTGCACAGATCTAAGTTCGTTTTTAAGATCCGATAAAACAGTCTAAAACATTTCTCATTACATTGTTGTTCATTGATGCATTCTTTACATAATGAAAGGTTTTTAAGTAACATGACTAATTTCTATACATTACCTAACTAACACGATTCATTTCACTACCTTATGATAGTGTATTATGAATATTCGGTAAATATTTTTTCACAGAAAACTATTTTCCCTCTCAATTGAGTTAAGAGCAGTTACTTACGTTAATGGCTCTTGAGCGCCAGAAATACTCCACTAGACAATAAATCACCAAGAGGGCTTTGCACTTACTAGGGTTTTTGTTTTCTAGACCAAACAAATGGTCCTTACTAAACCTCATTTGGGTTTTATGATTTCCCTCTTGTGCCATAATGTAAGATATAAGACTAGCTGAATAGATGTATCAAGTGCTTTAGGGATTTAGATTGATAAATTTCATTTCGTAATCCCCCTACCTAGATTAAAATAGACAAATATAGTATTTCGGGACCAGCAAAAAACCAGCAGACGAGAATTTCCATTTGTCTGAATGGACTTTCACTAAAATACTTTCTTAAAATTCTCAGATTTATTTCCTACGAAATAACATACATTTTAATAAGTACTTACGTTTGCTTCTCAGGGAAGGTAGTGAAGTTTTTTTGTACTACAATTCCAAATTCAATAAAAGTATGTCTCTGATATAAAAATACAGTTAGGATAAGCCTACATGTTGTGTGTATTGAGTAAGAAGAAGTAAATAAAAATTGAATCCCTCAGAGCATGAAAGGAATTTCGTAAAACTAACACTTTATGCATGTTATACCTACTATTTTGAAAGATGATAGTATATATCATAAAATGTTTTGATATTATAAGTCTTTGGCTCATCTAGCTTTTAGTGAAAAACTGAATAAAATTAAATCATTGATTTGTTTATAGGTTCAATCATAGTTTAAACTTCCACTTTATGATTTTTCGAAAGAGTACAGTATCCTAAGAAAACATTTGCTTACCAATTAAAAATGGTATACAATTAATTTGCAGTTTTATTTACTGTATGATCATATTATTGATAACATTGACAATTTTTCTAATACAAATCTGAAGCAGGTCCAATCTATAACTCAAAAGACAGGTTAGGTTTCTCAACATTTTAGTTGACTAGGTCTCGCCTATTGACATTAGTGCGTGTTTGATTTAAAATACACAACAATAACGGGTTTTAAATACTTCATGAGTTTATAACCGAGGTAATTATAATATTATTGAGTTAACTAGCCCTTTAAAGTAATATTACAAACACTCAAAGCATAGATGAAAACATTTTATCAATATTTTAATCTTTATAAACAACATTACTGTAGTGTAATTTTTATGGGGACGAGTTACCTATGGACTTCTCGTTTTAAAGGCTATCACAAGTAAATGAACTGCTATATGACATTTTAATTGAGTTTAATTTGTATTTTTGTATACTCTAGTAAACGTACTAATTCAATAAATAATAAAAACATATTATTAAATATAAAATAATTAAATATAAAAAAATCAAGAGGTATAAGAGGTTTAAATATTAAATATAATTAAATTAAATATTAATTCATTATTTATAAATTCTTCTGTGCACAAAGAATATTTATTGTGGTTCCATTAAACCCCTTGCTCTTTTTTCCATCGGTTCAATTATACACGGATATTATTAAAGCACTTAATTAAAAGAATGTCCCAGGACGAATATTCGTAAACGGAATGTATTTATGTAGATGTATTCAGCGGAGTGATTCTAAAAAGCAGAGAATTAATCTTGTCTAACGTGATTGTTGTGGCTTACTTTAAAACCTTTTCATATTTAATTATTGTTCTCTTTGTAAAAATTTCTTATGTTAATACTGATCTCAACTACGCTGTGTAAATTACTTTGATGAAAATAAGAGGTGGTTCCTTTTTATGTATGTAACCTACTTAAGGTAAATATACTAAACAAACCTGACTTTTAACATTTTCCTCTAAAATACCAACTCGTGACGAATAATGTATGAATTCTAAATCGTAAATAAGTAGGCCTAGTTTATTTTTAATTTTATCTTTCACCTGTAAAATAATAGTAGTTATGAGACTTTTGTAACTTGTTGACAATAAGAATATATCACTTGTAAAATTAAAGTACTAGGTTAAAAAAAACTATGAAAAATATAAATAGGCATATTTAAATAAAATAAAATATACTTAATGAATAATTGAAATAATTTGTACTATTCAGGAAACAAGATTGAAAAAGCTGTAAAATATAAATAAAGCTTTTATAACAATAGTCCAATCATTACTAAACTGGTTTAAAATCTTTCACTCACAGAGCTGTAGTGTTTTTTGAATTCGGTTTGCAGTATACACCTTTTATGACGAATTAGTATAGAAACCACAAAAATAAAATCAAACTGTATTATTCGCTTCATACATATTATCTGTTGTATTTACTATTTATTGATAAGTTGTATTATTAATCCCCAGATTTCTTCACATTTGCTGACTATTTTTCTTATGTTCTACCTAAATAATGTATTATACAAACCTTTCTTTACATCCTTGATTAACCTTTAACAAAATACCCCCCAAATCCCTTTAACAAAGGAATATCTACCCTAACTTATAAAATCAATACACATGCTTAGAAGTCAATAGTTTACATAATAATTGAAAAATAAAGTCATATTTACAAGAACAAATAAACTTTTCATCCATGTAAGTTATTCACAAGTTTTTGAACTCAAAGTATAAATGTACCAACATTAAACAACACTAAGACCTAAAAACACGACTAAAACAATGATACTAAATCCAACTGTGATTGGAAAACTATACATAAATGTAGTTACTGTGTCTGTTATAACAATTATTTACGTTTGATGAAACCTATCTTTTTCATTAATATATATCAGGAGATGGATGTCGAGGCAATACATTTCTGTTCCTGATGAGAAGGTAAAGTAATTGGCGAGACTGTTGTCTCATTTCTCAGTAAATTATGCCAAGATAGATGGATGTCTCAGTAAGTAACTCCTGCCTCTGATACTTGGAAGGTAATTACAGTAATGCATTTGGTGAGATTGGTGTCTCATTTCATAGTAACGGATTTGAAGTTGGACGGATGTCTCAGTAAGTAACTCCTGCATCTGATACTTGGAAGGTAATTACAGTAATACATTTGGTGAGATTGGTGTCTCATTTCATAGTAAGGGATTTGAAGTTGGACGGATGTCTCAGTAAGTAACTCCTGCATCTGATACTTGGAAGGTAATTACAGTAATACATTTGGTGAGATTGGTGTCACATTTAATAGTAAGGGATTTGAAGTTGGACGGATGTCTCAGTAAGTAACTCCTGCATCTGATACTTGGAAGGTAATTACAGTAATACATTTGGTGAGATTGGTGTCTCATTTCATAGTAACGGATTTGAAGTTGGACGGATGTCTCAGTAAGTAACTCCTGCCTCTGATACTTGGAAGGTAATTACAGTAATGCATTTGGTGAGATTGGTGTCTCATTTCATAGTAAGGGATTTGAAGTTGGACGGATGTCTCAGTAAGTAACTCCTGCCTCTGATACTTGGAAGGTAATTACAGTAATGCATTTGGTGAGATTGGTGTCTCATTTCATAGTAACGGATTTGAAGTTGGACGGATGTCTCAGTAAGTAACTCCTGCCTCTGATACTTGGAAGGTAATTACAGTAATGCATTTGGTGAGATTGGTGTCTCATTTCATAGTAAGGGATTTGAAGTTGGACGGATGTCTCAGTAAGTAACTCCTGCCTCTGATACTTGGAAGGTAATTACAGTAATGCATTTGGTGAGATTGGTGTCTCATTTCATAGTAAGGGATTTGAAGTTGGACGGATGTCTCAGTAAGTAACTCCTGCCTCTGATACTTGGAAGGTAATTACAGTAATGCATTTGGTGAGATTGGTGTCTCATTTCATAGTAAGGGATTTGAAGTTGGACGGATGTCTCAGTAAGTAACTCCTGCCTCTGATACTTGGAAGGTAATTACAGTAATGCATTTGGTGAGATTGGTGTCTCATTTCATAGTAAGGGATTTGAAGTTGGATGGATGTCTCAGTAAGTAACTCCTGCCTCTGATACTTGGAAGGTAATTACAGTAATGCATTTGGTGAGATTGGTGTCTCATTTCATAGTAAGGGATTTGAAGTTGGATGGATGTCACAGTAAGTAACACCAGCCTCTGATACTTGGAAGGTAATTACATTAATGCATTTGGTGAGATTGGTGTCTCATCTTTTAGTAAGGGATTTGAAGGTAGATGGTTGTCTTAGTAAGTAACTCCTGCCTCTGATACTTGGAAGGTAATTACAGTAATACATTTGGTGAGATTGGTGTCTCATTTCATAGTAAGGGATTTGAAGTCGGATGGATGTCTCAGTAAGTAACTCCTGCCTCTGATACTTGGAAGGTAATTACAGTAATGCATTTGGTGAGATTGGTGTCTCATTTCATAGTAAGGGATTTGAAGTTGGACGGATGTCTCAGTAAGTAACTCCTGCATCTGATACTTGGAAGGTAATTACAGTAATACATTTGGTGAGATTGTTGTCTCATTTCATAGTAACGGATTTGAAGTTGGACGGATGTCTCAGTAAGTAACTCCTGCATCTGATACTTGGAAGGTAATTACAGTAATGCATTTGGTGAGATTGGTGTCTCATTTCATAGTAAGGGATTTGAAGTTGGACGGATGTCTCAGTAAGTAACTCCAGCCTCTGATACTTGGAAGGTAATTACAGTAATGCATTTGGTGAGATTGGTGTCTCATTTCATAGTAAGGGATTTGAAGTTGGACGGATGTCTCAGTAAGTAACTCCTGCATCTGATACTTGGAAGGTAATTACAGTAATGCATTTGGTGAGATTGGTGTCTCATTTCATAGTAAGGGATTTGAAGTTGGACGGATGTCTCAGTAAGTAACTCCTGCCTCTGATACTTGGAAAGTAATTACATTAATGCATTTGGTGAGATTGGTGTCTCATTTCATAGTAAGGGATTTGAAGTTGGACGGACGTCTCAGTAAGTAACTCCTGCATCTGATACTTGGGAGGTAATTACAGTAATACATTTGGTGAGATTGGTGTCACATTTAATAGTAAGGGATTTGAAGTTGGACGGATGTCTCAGTAAGTAACTCCTGCCTCTGATACTTGGAAGGTAATTACAGTAATGCATTTGGTGAGATTGGTGTCTCATTTCATAGTAAGGGATTTGAAGTTGGACGGATGTCTCAGTAAGTAACTCCTGCATCTGATACTTGGAAGGTAATTACAGTAATGCATTTGGTGAGATTGGTGTCTCATTTCATAGTAAGGGATTTGAAGTTGGACGGATGTCTCAGTAAGTAACTCCTGCCTCTGATACTTGGAAGGTAATTACAGTAATGCATTTGGTGAGATTGGTGTCTCATTTCATAGTAAGGGATTTGAAGTTGGACGGATGTCTCAGTAAGTAACTCCTGCATCTGATACTTGGAAGGTAATTACAGTAATGCATTTGGTGAGATTGGTGTCTCATTTCATAGTAAGGGATTTGAAGTTGGACGGATGTCTCAGTAAGTAACTCCTGCATCTGATACTTGGAAGGTAATTACAGTAATGCATTTGGTGAGATTGGTGTCTCATTTCATAGTAAGGGATTTGAAGTTGGACGGATGTCTCAGTAAGTAACTCCTGCCTCTGATACTTGGAAGGTAATTACATTAATGCATTTGGTGAGATTGGTGTCTCATTTCATAGTAAGGGATTTGAAGGTAGATGGTTGTCTTAGTAAGTAGCTTCTACCTCTAATACTTAAAAGGTGATTACTTTAATCGTAAGGTTCGTGAGATTGGACTCTGATATTTTAGTAAATTTTGCCAAGATAGATGGAAGTCTTAGTAAGCAACTTTTGCCTCTGATATATTAATATAGATGAGGAAACAGCAATGTTCGGTTGAAAAATAATAAATCATGTTAGTAGTTGGATATCAGAGCAAGTCGCTTCTACATCTGATTCTTGGAAGGTAATTATTCTAATGTAGTTCGCGAGATTGGTGTCTCATCTTTTAGAAAGTGATGACAAGATTGATGGATGTCTTAGTACAGTAAGTAGCCTCTACCGCTGATACTTAATTGGTAATTAATCACAGTCATTTGGTTGGTGAGATTGGTGTCTCATGTCTCAGTAAATTATGCAAAGGTAGATAAAAATAAGGTAGATGATCTTTAAGTAATAAGTCCAGCCTCTTATGTGGTTAATTAGTGTCTCAAATTTCAGTTAATAACCTCAGGTATAGTTTATGTTTCAGTAAATAACTCCTACCTATGGTTATTGGAAGGTTATCAAAGTAATATACATCGAGAAATTATAGTATACTCCTTAATAAATTAGTTCAACGCAAATTGCTTGTAGTAAGAAAGTACAAGACATATTTTTGAATGTATGGAAATCCAATATTTGAAGCTCATAATTTTTATCAGCATTACAGTTAGTGTCAAAAAATTTTTTATCTTGCTACTACTTCCTAGCATACTCCATCTTTAATGCTTCAATACAGACATTTCAGTTAGGTCCAAAAGGATCTCTTTGCACAAATCAAGATCTACCTCATATGAGATAAACAAAATATTCTCGGTTTGTATTACTAACAACATGTTGTGATCTTCACACAAAATGTTTTCACAACGGTTTTTACATTATCACGGTGCTAAGTGTACAATAGTTAGTGAGGTTCAAATTTGGACCTCAAGTATAGCAGTTAAGTGATAGAAAATCCAACCCCAGCATGGCACGTCATTGTCATGAAATGTGGTACTCCTAGATGCATTTGCATTATATGAGAATATTAACAAATTATGTTTTCTTAAATTATCTTTAGATGCGTCACTGGATTAAATTACGTTGCCAACTGTCTAGTGGTGTCAAAACAAACAATTAGTGTCTTAATTTGTGCTTTTGCGAGTTGAAAGAATAAAACAGACACTAAACACGCAAAGTCAGACCACATTAGTGTCTGGATCAGAAACGGTCCCGCCCTTCAACACAATACAATGGTAAACACACCCTTCTCTCTTGTACGGGTTGTCTCTTCGTTGTACAAATCACACCGTTACATGTTAAGTTTAATTGTGGGCTAAATACATTTTCTCCCTTTCTCTGAATTAACATGTATTTTTGAATTTTACGTGGAGAAACTTTTGTTAAACCTTATTCAACTAAAAGTCATAATTTGTTTAAAGTAACTAATAGGTTTTTTTTTACTTATAGTCAGCCTAAACACTTTTTTTTAATATTTTCAAGATCATAAATTTTTTTGTAAAAGGCATTACAGGTAACTGTATAAAGTCGGTAAAGTTTATAGTCTGGGTTTTGTAATTTCTAACATTCTTCAATAATATTTACAACATTTACTAAAAATTTTAACTTGTTTGCTGAATTTAGTCCGAAATTGAGTTATGTAGTTTTTGAATAATAACTCATAAGCTGTTTATATGAAATTTTCCGTAAATATTGATGATATACAAGTATCAATGTTAAATGCATGTTGTCCATGTGTTTTGATGAAATAGTGATTCTTTATTTCAATAATAACAATACTTTGAAGATTTTAATGTTCATATATTTTTACAACTGTTTTTTGAAATTCTTTTACAACGTTGATTAAATTGTTTTAGGTTACATAAGGAATATGAATACATTATTTCCTTGTTCCAAGTAAACATTTTATACTAACTGTTTGAGAAAACATCTCACAAATGAAATGGGTTAGAAGGTTATTGATGCTATAGAATATAAATTCCACACATACGATAGAAAACTATAACGGAAGTGAGTTTGAGCAGAGATTGAATTACTTATTAGTAACTTGTAGCTAGATACATAGCCTTCAGGAGTTTAAATTGTTGAGTCTATAAAGTAGACTCTGTTCCACAACTAAGTTAGATATAATTTTAATGACTTATTTCCCCATATATTTTAGCTCAATCTACTTAGTTCTAGCATACTTAGAAAATACTTTTCTTACTTTTTTTAACTTTTTACTTTCCACTTTTTTAACTTTTTACTTTTCTTAAGATAGTCTTTAAACTGAAAGAAGCATACCCTTTCTATCGTAAAAGACTTTTACAGTGTGTATCAGTTTATCATCATGTTAGATAAAAGCTGTACAAATATATTAGTTTTATTGTTTGGTTTGCATTGTTTTACTCCATCTGACTCGTACCATCAATTAATGTACCATCAGTGTTGTAAATTTATCACTTATTTATGGATCAGATAATATCAACTTCAAGGTAAGTGTAAGTGTGGTAAACATAGAGATGAATGGATTATAACTGGAGTAATTATTACTTTCTGGTTAAACATTCAATGAACAGCGAGCCTTCAAGATGGCCACTTGTTGCTATGTATTGTTACTGTCGCATTTAAACATACCTAGCCGTTAAACAAACTTATAAACAGGCTTGAGTTCTAACAGTATAATCCAACTTACTTACAAAAATAAACGATAAATTTTTTTTAATTTATAACGTTATGATGAACCTTGCTAACCATGAAAGTACCAAGCAGTTTAACCACAAAGGACACAACCCCGAGGTGGAAATATGATTGTTGTAGGGTCGAGGTCAGATTGGGTCAATTAAATCATAATTACATCAGTGTTCTGCATTGTACTCCACTTGCTGGGTTAGCGTTACTAATCTCATTTGTCTAGAATGTTTCTCTTGATTAAACGCAGTTTGTTCATTACGTTCAATTTCCTTGTAAAAAACCTTTTAGCAGGAATAATCGAGGCAACTGCAATTCTTTCATAGTGGTATTACATGTGTTACTCGAAAAATAAAAGTGAATTCGTTCTATAGAGTTTAAAAAGGTTAACTATTTATAGACAAATGTGATACATAACAGGATGTAAAGCATTTATGTATCCAAATTATCTACAGTAAAAAAATCTTTTATGGTAAAACAGCATTTTGGTATGGTTGTTCTGTTCAATACATTTTTTGTGTGTGAAAGTATGCATTTGATATTGAACGAAATTAATAAAAAGTCAATTTCTTGAACATTGACGGATTCAAAATATCAACGGTGTCATCTTTGGGTTATTAGTTTGTAATGTAAAAAGAAATTGTGTCCTTGAAAAATTATGTTATACTAAAAGTTAGAGTATGTAAAAAAAGTTTGATAATGGTGATTTTAACTAAAACTGCATGCAGACAACAAATTGCCTCTAGATTTACTGACGTGACAAAGGAAACTGTGTGTGGCTAGTTGCACTTTAAAACTAACTTCAGATATGTTTTAACTAAAATTTTGTAAAATTAAAATCAAACCAAATTAGTTAAAATTGTTATAATTAATTTTATTAATAGGTTTTAATTTTACTTTTTTTAGGTTTATAAATTAATATTAACATCAAACTTGCATCATGGGTAAAGGGAAAAATTTTAAATTCTGCCTTTGAAACCGTAAAAGGCTTAATATTTATAAACAAGTCTCGTCGAAATTATTGACACATTTAAGCTACTTCCTAAATATTCAATTTTTAAAAACTGACTAAGTATAAAAGCTAATCATGTAAAAGAAGTAATCCTTTATAGGAATGTAGTTCTAAATTAAATTTTGTAGTATAAATTGTAACTTTCACGCAGACTGACGTAATTAGTCGTAGCTTAACGGAATGGAATGCAATTACATTCCAATTAAGCAGTGATGTAAATTATTGAGGTATTTTAATTTGATTTAAACCATAGCTCAAACCCCCACAGAATATTTTTATGTTTCATTTTAATATTGAATGGATGCTTATGTGAGGTCGGAGAGTTGTATCATACCAATTTATTATGTAACAATACTTATAGGAAGGCATTTTAAAGATAGAAACCAGGTTTATGTATGTATGTTAATGGATTTACTTTTTCCCATGGAGACTTTCGTCAAAACTAAGGACACGTTATTAAATGATTTATTTATGTTTATGAATCCAGTTGAGAAACTAAAAAGCCCAGCAATCCCTATGTGGATTTCCCTGCTTTTCATTACAGTAAACCTAATAAATCAACCTTAATAAGGATTTTACAAGGTAATAACAGACTGAGTAAAGATTAGAGAGGTTGCTACTTTTTTATTACTATTGATTAGAGCTGCAAAATAAATCCTACATTTAGAATATATCTGTGTAAAGATAATGTTTGTTGAAAACGAGGTTTTATTTTTATATTTTACAATTTCTTAAGAAACATAGCTCATTGGAAGAGCAGTCTATTTCCGTTGGTTACTGTTATTTAAATTGTAAATAAATTATGAGACATAAAACTATGGATTTTTACCATTGAGGTAAGTGATTTTTCTTAGTTTAGTTAATTCGTTGACATTGACCAAAATAACAAATAATTTCATCTAAACTATATCAGGGGGTATACATAAGTGACTTGTGGTTTTATAAGTTGTTAAGTAATTATTTTTGGTTGTTTTATATTTTACATATAGCGACAATTAAGTCGTAGGACGACTTTACAACATTTAAACGAAAAGAGATACCACATCCAAATTTTGCATATCATTGATGATAATAGGAGGCTACATATTTTGTGTACAATGTGATTGGATGTCACCTATGGGGGACGGCCCATAGTAAGTTGAAAATCCCAAAGGTAAGCATAGGTTAATATGCACATCAAATTAAAGGTCTTAAGGTCTTGTCGAACTAAAAGCAATGCCGCAAACTATACCTCAAATGAAAATTCGAGTTAAACATGACAGCTGTACTGTATTTATGTAATTGTGTTTAAACTAGCCGATGCTTACTGTAAACCAATGTATCAATGAAACATTATAGAACTAAAATCCATAGATTGTATTTTTTTTTAAACTTATGTAATATCTTGAAAAAGATACACATTAAAACATTTCTTAGCCATATATTTTTATTTAGTTAAATTATTAATTTTTTGCTTTACAGTAAATATTTCAGTTTGAAATGCTAACTTTGGCAGTAAAGAAATTAAGCAAGCTAACAATTTAATATTGAACCCATCAAAGTATAATTAAAAGGGGCTGTTTTCATCCTGTACCTTGATGAAAGCAAAATAAAAGCATATTACTTCCATAATTGCTTCGCTGGTCATCATATAGACTAGCGCGGCAATGCAACTTTTCAAATTACTAAACGCTATTTTAAGAAGAAAATGTATTTTACTAATACAAGGTGTAATTTTTGTCCATAAATGATTGATAAACTATGCTTAT
This sequence comes from Macrosteles quadrilineatus, assembly GCF_028750875.1. Taxonomy (NCBI): domain Eukaryota; kingdom Metazoa; phylum Arthropoda; class Insecta; order Hemiptera; family Cicadellidae; genus Macrosteles; species Macrosteles quadrilineatus. The sequence continues at coordinate 134,953,162 of NW_026542595.1, read as the reverse complement.
TTATTCTTTGGACTCAAACATTTTATCTATATCTATACTATTATGAAAATGAGGTGGTGTCTGTCTTTCTGGGCAGATGTCACTAGGTACTAAAATACTTAAACCGATACAGCAAAATTTAAGTACCAAGATGGTCCACATTTCTAGGAATGTCTTAGGCCTATTTACTTCCCTGAGTTCCTCTCGGGCCCTTGGACGTCCAAAGATTTGAGGTAAGGTTTTCAAAAGTATTTAATTGGTCTCCATAGAAGCATGAGGAAATTCAAAATGTTTGACATTTCAATTTAAACAATCAGAACTGCCAAATACTTATTTCACAATTTCAGACAGCTGATCCAAAGAAATGAAATATATTTTACTAAACTATATGTGGTAATATAAAACTTTATCATAGATTATTATTTATTCTAAATCTATGCCATTGATTATGAAACTGATTTTCATTCCCGTTGTGAAGCATGGGTACAGCAGCTAGTCAGTTGATTAAGTTGCAATTATATATTTAAGTGTTAAATAAGTGTAAAATAATGTGTTAAATTAAGTGTAAAATACTGTCTGAGGGAATTATTTTAGATATAGAGACCAGGTACGCTACCTAATACATGTCTGCAATACATTAGTTAATGTCGATACTGAACCCAACCGATTTACCTACAATATAATCCTCTTAACCTTAATTATAACCTATTCCTGAATTTGCAAACTATGTAACATTTTCAAGGATTAAACAAGAAATTATTAAATGTGTTACTCAAAGTTTTTCTATTGTTTGTGTAATTGTTGTGAAATTAATCACTGGCATTGACTAATGTTCAGTAATGTCCAATTAATTTGTTTTAAATTTCATATTTTAGAATAATATACCCAAGTGATTCTAATTTCATTACTGGGCAATATCAGTTGCTTAAAACTAAATTGGTGGTAGATATTCTTTGATTTTAATTGGGTTATTAAAACAGTTGAGAAATAAAAAAATTATAAAAGTAAAATTATAATTTTTATGATACTGAGGACTTATTAATTTTTCACATTTTTCAGTTTCATCAGAAGAAGGTATTATTACTTAATTATAATTATTCATTATCCTCTCCAAATAGATTTTTTCCTAACTTTAAATTCTTAGATAAATAGAAGTAACTACAAATGCAATTTTATGTCTCTAATAGAAATGCCAACATATTGTGAAAATTTTCTGAAGTGTGTTTGATATTTTGGCAACTTGCTTGAATGTGATATCGACTAAATGTTTTATATTTTTTGAGGGTGAGGCTTAGTCTGCACTGTACTTTTTGTTTTTATTACCAGAAGCAAATTATAAAAATGTCATTGATTATATATTTTTTAAATAACACGAAGTTATATAAAGACGTTACAATTTAGAATAGAATAGAATAGAATAGAATTTATTGGTTGAAAGGAGATGATGTTTTGGAATAAAATTACAATTACAAATAAAATTTATACATTTTGAATCCTAGTTAGGCCACGAGTAAATGTTTGACCCAGAAAACTTGGAAAAGATGAAGTGTCTGAATATACAAAAGTGGAGCCAATTTCCCACAACGTTTGAGCAAAACTACATTGATTGCTAGTGCTTTGGGAACAAACTTTGGTTTTATTTAAACATTGCCCTACTGGCAGAAATGTAATTTGATAATTTTTGCTTCTATTTGTGTATTGTTCAAAAACTTTGACGAAAACAATACTTTCTCCATATACTATGGTATAGGGGTAGAAAGTAAAAAGTCACTTGTTGACATTTTTATAATTTGCTTCTGGTAATAAAAACAAAAAGTACAGTGCAGACTAAGCCTCACCCTCAAAAAATATAAAACATTTAGTCGATATCACATTCAAGCAAGTTCACATAAATGTGGGTTATATTGATAATATCAGATTACTAATCTCAATTTATTTTAGTGCAAATGATGAAAAATGTATAAATTACTTTTTTCTAATTGAACGTAAAAAAATTAGAAAGTTATCAATTGTTGCAACATTTTTTGTAAAAATGTTAAGGATGTTCTATTGGGAAATCTTCTGACTTTAAAAATCACTCAGCTGAATGCATTTACATAATACATACACCATCACCATCCGTCTCCGTCTTTTATTCTTTTTATCAAATGTAAATATTCTGAAAGAGTCTTTGCTCAACATATTTGCTCGTCTCTTTCTTTTGTCATTTTCCTCAGATGTAAAATATTAAAATAATCTTAATTTGAACAACAATTTACACCTGATCACAAACCAAAATAATGTTTCTTTCTAAGACAAATCTTCTCCTCTAAGAAACCAATATGTTTTAAAGTAATACAATGATTGTTTAACACTTCTAATAATTTTGGTAAAGAGAACTCAATAGTTTCAGATACTTTTTATTACTTTAATTACTATTTAAAGATTTTGAAAATCTTAATCGACTAAAGATTTATCTCCATACGCCTAAGAAAAACATAGAAAACGTTTCTAAGTAGTGATATCCCAATGGAACCATTATCATAAAGTAGCTGCCATTAACTCAATAATGAACAAGTAGGAAAGTGACCTTTGGGAGTTGAAAAAGCTTTCCTTAAAGGGTGTTGCAAAAAACTTATGTTCACTAACAATTTGATCCTTGCGCTGTTACCTTTCAACTCTTTAACATTCTCTAGTTCAATAACAATGAGGTCACTTGCATTATTAGTAGTATCTTAACCGGGACTCAAATGTCTATTGGCGAAACATTCATTAATACTTGTATACAATGGTATAACGATATAATGCATTTTGTGAGTCGGTGGCTCAGTCGGTAGCGTCGCGGACTTCGGGCCCAAGGCAGCGATGTTGTGGGTTCGGATCCTGGCCACTGTAATTTTATCAGTACAGTTCACCTTCGTACCGTACCGGCTCACCTTTTGCTTTGATGCATACGTTCCACGCATGGGCAGTTAGTCTATGTGGACGTGTAAATGCAAGGTTAAAAGATGACCCCAACCTCTTAAAAATAAAATCAACGGTTTCAGCATTCTGACACATACTTTCTCCCATAAGCTTGTCAACAACCTTTATCATGGGTAAGTGGTGAGAGCAAATACATATGATATTGTATAGTTAAAAATCACAAAAAGTGCAATAACTTTTCAACCGTAATTGTTACAGCAATGGTTTGTTGTACAATGTATCTTATAACAGATTTTTCGAAGTGAGTTACAATTATATACCATAAAAAGTTTATGTCCTGAAATTATCTTTATAACACTCAATTACATCTTCCAAATCAGTAAATACCCCCACCGCAGCAAACCTGCAGACTAAGCGAATTTCCATATGCCTGACTGGATTTACACTAAAATGTCTCCTTAAAAATATCACTTTTATTCCCTATTTAAATAACATTAGTTTAACGAGTACTTAGGTTTGCTGCAACAGGGAGGGTAAAAAGATATTTTTGTGTAAAATGTAATAGTTTAGTATGAAATGAATGCATTTTCCAAATTTGATCAACATATGTTCATAAACAAGCAAACTACAACAGTTTACTTATTCTCCATAAGAATAACATAGGAATTTTAAATTTACAGATTTTTGGCATTTTCTCCGTAACCATTAGGCGCATAGTAACGCTTCAGTATACTAAATTATTTGTTTCTTTAAGCTCTACAAAATAGTTTGGAAAGAAATTGCTAAATTTTAAGTTTATAGGCTCAAAAATGGGAAAAAACAACTTTTACCCCATAAAACCTCCCATAAACCCTCGTTCCCATAGTCCGATCATATATATATATATATATATATATGAATTTGAGCGGATGGTGTTTTTGGTCTCTAGGGACCTCAAAACGAAAAAGTAAATCGGTCCCGGGTCCAGGTCTTACCATGAGTACTACGGCAATAGTTTATTCCCTATAGGGGAAATTCGCTAAAACACAGAAGTTAACAATTTTAAATTATGAATCACAAGCAATGGTTGAAAAGAGCACAGGAAACTAAAAAAAATTGTGTATCTTCATAAATTATTTGACGAATTTATTCTTGTAAGGAATAGATATTGAATTGAAAATGTTGAAAAAACTAAATTTGTCTGGTGTTTGGGACGGTTCTTCTTCTTCTTCATTTGACTCATAATCGATAGTCAAATCCTGTACTGCAAAATCCTTTGGCAAATCTGGATCCCTGTCCTGTTCAGAGGCTTCTATGATTTCGTCAACAGTTTCATGCACCATATCGATACCTCGCCCTTGGTTGAAGGCAGTGTGGTCGAAATCTTCAAACCCTTCTTTAATCAACCAGGGATCATTTAGACGAACGGCTAGCCAATCCACGTCCTTAAAACACACAAAGCCAACACCATAGAAAATACGCAAAGTAAGTTAGGTATTGTTAGAAGTAGACACTCCATTCTTGTGTTAAGCCTGTAGACTAAATTGAACGTAGTTTATTTATTCATCCACTGACATCTTCAGTGGATAAGTAATGATTTCTGTATAGGACACTATTTTTAACAAAGTTGGAAAAAAGGACAACTTATTTGTTAAGAACATGTTATTTTATGACACATCAACTATCACAGTAATACAGAAATCTGTGAGTACCTCATGGAACTGTCAAATTTGAATAAAATAATGTTGTTACAGCTGGTATACAGGGTGAACAACTTAACTGTGCCACCATTGGTATCTCAGAAACTATTAGGTTTAGAGAGAACATTAAATGGAGAACTTCAACTAGTTTTTAATTACATAAAACATATGAATTCCATTGTTTCAAAAATGGCCACCATTTTCCAATATGGTGGCCAACTTTACAATTTCTTATGGGACACCTTCTTATGTATTTTGTTTGAGATTTTGGATGCAATTTTAAGACTTTTTTATTTCTGGAGTTTTCTCTCTAACCTACTTGTTTAAGAGCTACGTTAAACTTTGAAAAATTAGCTAGCCATGCCATAGTTATTATGTCATTAGCTTTTTTTTTAGAAAATACAGGGTGTCCCATAAGAAGTTTTAAAGGTGGCTGCCATTTTTCATTATATTATATTTATTGGACCATTGGAATTCATATTTTGTTATGTCATTATAAACAAGTTGATGTTTTTATCTCTATAAATCTAATAGGTTCTGAGATACCAATGGTGGCACAGTTAAGTTGTTCACTCTGTAGAGTAATGTAATATAATGTCTACTTCAGTAAAAACAAAACTGCACTATAAGATAGATTTTAAGTAAGAGCAATCAGTAAAATTCTTCCAAATTAATGTTGTTTTATTAAACATAATCAGTCCTGAGGGGTAGAAACATACGTTTGAGAACTGAAAAAAGTTCATACGAAAAAGCTATTGTAACTTGTTTAAGCAATTAAAATCAAACAACATTAAACACACCGTAACAGTTTTTCATTTTACAATAGGATAAGAAATTAACCGGCACTTTACAAAGTCGGTGATAAATTGAATCAACGTAAAGTTGTCTGACCACAGCTACCAGAAGGGAATCTTCCAAAATAATTTCCCATGAAGTCTCTGTCCAATACGTTCATAGGCGGAAACCAGACCTTAATCCCCGTGGTGGGTAGGGACAAGGCAGCTCCTTCGTGACGCATTTTTAAGGATTTCAGTATCCTAAAAGCTACGACGGCTGACCGTCAGGGTGGAAGATTGTATGGAAAACGGAAAATAAAAACTCCCTTTTCTCACTGCAGCGTTATAGCCTACTATTTCTGAGTTCACCCTAGTAAGATTATCTAAATATATAAAAGGCAAAGCCCTCACTGACTGACTGACTCACTCACTCACTCATCACTAATTCTCCCACTTCCCATTTACCTAGGAGGCTGAAATTTGGTACACTGATTCTTTAGGCATTAAATAGGAAAACTAAGTTGTTTTTATTCTGATCGGACTCTCGGGCTCCGCCCCAGTGGGTCTGGAGTTTCCCATGTTAACCTTATGAGTACTCATATTTAAATGGAATTAATGAATCTTAACAGCTGTTTAAATTAAACAAGTTGGTTCTGTTCTACGATGTTCAATAGCATTAAAGTTACAAGGATTGCAAACAGGGTGCAGCACAATTTTGTAAAAATTTATGACAACAGCTAATTTGCAACCAAAAGGTGAGTGAGCATAGCGAACGAACTTCAACCTGGAGGCGAGTTAGCGTAGCGAACGAGCTAACTTATGAAGTAAAACGGGGCAAAGCCCGCGGGTACAGCTAGTACTATATATAATTGTACGAGCAAAAACGGTGTAATAAATTTCAACAATCGGATAATTTTATTTCGCAATCGATTACGTCAAATAAGTATGACCGTTGTGGTACGACACCGCTAAAATACCCACATTTAAAGTGGTTAGTAAATTTGTATACGGAATCCTATAACATAAAAAATAGCCTCCATTTATACATTGTAGATATTTAAATCGATAAATGAGGCGAAATTGTAGATATTCCTTTTGTTGGACAGAGTAGAAAATAAATCACAAGTGAAATAAAATTAACTTTATTTAAACTAGCTGTTACCCACGGGTTTCACCCAGTTTGACTTCATAACTTAGTGTTAATAAAACTATTGATTATTTAAGTTAAGCTGAAATAAATAAACAGAATACAATAATACAAACAAATAATCACACCTGATTTTAAAGGTGAGTGAGCGTAGCGAACAAACTTCAACCAGGACGTGATTGAGCCATGCGAACGAGATAATCTTGAAAATTAAGAAGTTAAACGGGACAAAGCCCGCGGGTTACAGCTAGTTATACATAAACTGAAAGTTACTGCACTGAATAATAGAATGCAGGATTTGTAAACCGAATTACTAGGTTTGAGCATTGACTATTGGATACAGTTTATTAATAGTCAAAGATTTGAGCCAACCATATGTAAGGTAGTTAAGGTTCAATTAGTTAATCATTGTTTCTTTAGTTTTATTTTCCTGTCGAAACAATATCAATTAATTGAGTCAGACAATCATATTTCAAATGTACCAATTCAATATAAACAATCTTCTAATAGTTTAAATTGATGGTCTTTTCGCACATCGACACGTATGCATAGGCAACTATTGTACATGATCAGTGGTATATATAAAAAATTAATCATCTTAGCCCTAAATTTAACTTTGTAAAGTTCGTAAAAGCACTGCTTTGGACGAATTCCTAAATACATCCTTCACGGGGATATTTTGGAAATGATGCAGCTTTGTTGGGGGGGATTAAATTAACCTTTTTAAGCATTCACATAACTGCTATGTTCGTACATATGGGAAACCCGAATTCCCGTCCCTCCCAGGTCCCTCCCACCACCTGGCCTTGCCATCGTGGCTTTCAGAATATCTTGGAGGACATCAAAATGTGTAGCTTTAAGAGTCTTCATCAGTGGTAGCCATATTGGATTTTAGTCCCATAAGAGCAATGTTAAATTTGACAGAACATACATACCATTATTTGAAGCAGCAAGCCGGTGTTAAAAAGTTATAGGTATTTTTTAAAGTTAATAATTAGGTTTATAAAGTAGAGCACTAGGGAATAAAAGGAAATTATTTTTCAAAAATTTGTATTTGTCTTTTCTTAATAAATTATTTAATTAAAGACTTGATTAATGATCATTAACAGTGGAGGGAAACTGGAAAAACTAAAATCTTGACTCTAAGAGGACAACTAATCCTTAATTTTAATATATTAATCAGTATTTTATTACATCAGGTTTATTAGAAATTTTGGATTTGACTAAAATCCAATATGGCTAACACTGATTAAGACTAATAAGATGTGCCAGCTTTACACACTAGCATAACTAAAGCAGCGCTAAATTGAATTAGGAAACAATATTTGTCTGTGTTATGTCGATGTTACTGCAGACTTTTGCTTTATAGAAAAAGAATGCTTGGTTGGTTTAGAATAAAAACCCACCACTTAAAGAACTTTTAAGTCATTCATATAACTAAGGTAATGTAATTCTTAAAGATATGGTCAAACCTCTGGCCGAGCTATGGTATCCAATTTTCCAGAAAGCAGATATATTCGTTTATTTATATTCCGTATTTTGTACTCATACGGTTTTGTTTTTCCATCATACACATTTGGATTATCTTGTCCATAGTCAAACTCTTGGAACCTTCCTAAAAATAGCTCGAATAATAAACAACCTTACAAATAATTCAGTAGGTTATATGACTATAAATACAGACTTCTATGCATGGCCAAAAGTGAAAAGTATTATGCTAGTTGAGTTGGAAACTAAACTTTTAGATATGGAATTATAAAAAATCTCTTAATAACTATTTATTGGATTTAGTTTTTAATATGTTAACTATTTAAGTAACCTTATACTAGAATATCTTATAGAGTAAAATTTAAATGCAGTGATGGTTTTTCCAAAACCCTTATTTTAAGAGTTTACGTTTGATTCATATAGATTAGATCACACTTTTCAGAAACCAGTTATTGTAGTGACATCATGTGTTGGCACATTTCAATCTTATTATTGGAAGAAGCACTCGCCTAGTTAGTCATAGAAAACACGAAATGTAGGGACCCTGTACATTTTCATTTTAGGGCCCTGAGAGGACAGAACACAATTAATGCATGTTTGGTCGTAAAACTGCAAAAATTATGTATATTTAGTTTTTTTTGTGAAATCTGATAAACATGAGAACCAACATCAATTTGAACAAATATGTGTGAATTTGGGCTACTCCGATGTTTGAAGAAACAAGCAGAATATGTGGTTAGTTTACAGTATCATAATGAAAGGATTATTTTACCACTGCAAAAGCAACAATTTGAGGTAGATATTCCTCAGATAAAGTAATACCGACGCCACCGCAAACGAGCTTGCCTGATTTGATTTTTACTTAAAACATTAGGTGTATCGAGTACCCAGGTTTGCTGCCATAGGGTGGTTAGTACATGTGTTTTTGGCAAAATATTAATAGCTTAGTATAAAATAAAATAATTTGCCAAGTTTGATCAAAATAATACCCATAAACAAGTACATTTTAACAGTGTACGTATACTATAAAACCCCCACAAAATCCAGTTCCCATGGTCCGATCATGCTAGTTCACGATCCCGTTTGTACCAAATATCATCAAAAGCGGATGATTTTTGCTCGAGTTTTCGTGTTAACGGGCGAACACACACATATACAAATGTATGAATTTGAATGGATGGCATTTTTGGCCTCTGGGGACATCAAAACGACAAAGGAAATCGGTCCCGAGCCCAGGTCTTAAAATGAGACCTATGGTAATAGCTTATTCCTTGAATGGAAAATTCGCAAAAAACTGTCGGATCCAACCTAACTCCATGTTCTTCCAATAACATGGTTCTAAACATTGTTGTAAGTTGGATTGTACTTTATCATGAAGCTACCACTTCGTATAATTCCTTGTTAAACGTTCTTACCTGCTTTAATAATCTGTAGAAAATGGCGATAAGTCTTCCACGATGTGCCTTGGTAAGAGTACTCAATCACATTTTCCGCAGAGGTCTAGTTGTAACAATGTTAAGAGTAGAATGTTTAGTTATTCCTAAAAATGTTATTGTTATACTCTAACTGCATTGAGGAGTATATTTTTGTTTGCAGGGTAAGAAACATTTACATTTACATGTATCATGTATACAAACGAATAGATGCTTAAGAGTTGGATAAACCTGTTTCAACACAATAGTTCTTGTGCTAATTTGTGTTTTGGAATTCTGTTGTTTTCTCTTAAATCTGGAAACGATATACCAATCCAAGAATGAGTGGATGTTGATGAACATTGTTTTTGCTCCGGGTTGGTGCTTCCCCTGGAAATTTAAGAGGGAACAGGTTTCCCTAACAGACTGTTTGGCGAAACTCGGGCAATTGACACTGTCAGTGTTTGAACCTTCATTGTGAGGTATGTTATCTTGTCCCCACAATCTAGAAGTTTTAGTGCTTGAGTAAGACTAACTTGATTAAGAGTAATGACAGAATTAGTCAAATTTTTTATGAATAGGCAAACCTTTTACGAAATCAAATTTAAATTTAACTCCGTATAAACAATATTATCTTATATTTAAAAAATCATAGCACCAAAATCAAAGAGATAAATGTTTACACTTTGCCCCAGTGTTTTTTTCAATAATGATTGATTTGAAGAAAAAAAAAACTAAAAGAAAACCAGGTCTATATTGATAAGATTACATCCCTGGTATATTTGTACAGTCAATGGTCTTATTAACTAGTTAATTTTGGTTTAATTTTATCACACATTTACACTATCCTTGTAATATACGTTTTCCTACAAGTCATACTTTATATACAATAAATACTAGCATGTTTAAAATTTTTCTCTTTTACGTTAAACATAAACTTATCCTTAGTTTTACTCAAATTAAGCTTCATCGAGGGGAATATTTTATGTCTCATACTTTTCATTACCAAATCATGTTACCAATACTTACTCGATCAAACATGCTGGCTGGTACAACTGTATGTACTACTTCTATTTCACCAGATTCACTACTAGAGTTTTCATCGATTACTCTTCTCTCACGTTTTTCAACTATCTCCTCATACTTTGGTGTTCCACTTAAAAACCTGCATAGTGCACCGTAGAATGTGTCTGAGTCGCAAACGTTATGCTGGAACTTTGCGATCCAAGGCTGTTCTCCATGTTTGGGAACACCAATCATCGGTAAAGTTTTCTAAAAAATTAAAGGTAGATTATTACATGCAAAATGTTGTCAATTCGATCGTGAAAAATTCTATAGTTATTAATAGCCTAAAACCAGGCCAGCTCTCTTGGGATTTCAATAACCCCAAAACTCCCAAACGTGTTCAATAATACTCTTTTTGCGATTTTGTAAAATTGGAAGTAGCTTAAAACCACGGAGCATTAAGAAGAGAAAAACTGTTATACGCCGATAAAATCAAGTAAGATTTTAATGGTTCTTCTTTGTCCTAGATTGGCTTTTTATAAACCGTCCGGCTAAAGAAACAAATGTAGTTCTTAAACTACACCAAACATCTGAATTACTCAACATTCAATCTTCATTCGTATTCAGTTTAAAAAAGGTCCCACAATAAGTGTGGTCTCCAAGTAAACAATATTTCAAGAGAACATGTTCTATAAATTTTCATCAGTTGATTATCTTACCGCAATGAAGTTAGCAATGTTCCATTTGAGCGTCGATGAGGCCGCCGTCAAGTGCTTGGGTACCGCGACGGGAGCCAGGAAAGTTACGGTGTCAACGAGTACCAGGTTTTCGGGGAGCAAGGATCCCATAACCAGAAACATCGTGGTTCCCATAGAGTGGCCGATGTAGTGGACTTTGGATTTGCCAGTGGTGTCAGTGATGTACTGTATAACTGCCGGGAGGTCAAACTTGCCCATTTCATGAAAACTGCTGACAAATATACGTATAACATTTAAGAGATGGCACGGGATTACATAGGACATTTGATAAAACTGTGTTTTAAGGTCTTACTGCGGAAACGTCACACATTTTTCTCAAATAGTTTTTCAATCGTAATAACAGGCTTGCGGAGGAGAGAGAATTCATCATTAATTAAAGCTGTGGACCAGAACAAACCAGAAGGAAGAAGACCACTCTGCAGGCCGAGACTGCGATGGAGGAGTCAGGTGCTGAAGCATGGGGCTGTATTGGGCACTACTCCTGAGGCAGCGGAGGATAGAGAAGAGTGAAGAAGCATCGTTGGCGAGGCCAAATCCTTCTGAGATTTCAATGGCCAATGAGGTAATGTAAGGTAATAACAGTTTTGCGCAACATTTCTCCTATACATTAGAAAGAAATTATCTTAGTAGAAACAAATTAGCTTCTAAAGAGGTAAAGTTCCGACAGTTTTGATGCTACAGCATTTGAACTGTAAGCTAACTCTGTTGAAAAAAATAATTTGAAGTTGAACAAATCTGCATTTTGGGGGCTCGGTTTAATATGATTTCCACAATAATGTATTGCCAGTACATTGCCCAAACTTTGTATCAAATTACCATCAATCAAGGGTTAAGTTATTTCTGTCTGTTTTAATACAAACCGGTTTTGTAAATTGCGGTTTCTTGGACGTAATTACTGTATAACTTTCAAAATCATCATCATGTATATATTATTATTGTATAGTTAATACGATAACACAATTTGTCGGTTGAACTCCTTCGCCATTTCTTAACCGATTTTATCCATTGACGTCTCATTGAAAAGAGCGTGTCGCGTAGATTTGCAAACTGACCTTACATTTTCGAAAAAGTCCATTGGGCTCTGCCCCAGTAGCCTTTAAATTTCCCATGTTATCCTCATAAAGAACATATTTGTTTAGTTTATGATCAGCTGGATTTAATTGCTGTTTCTGCTATTCAAAGAAATGCGTCCTACAAAAATTCAATCTTTAAAAATTAAATAATTGAAAGAACCCATTTGCAAATTATGGAAACAAAAAAAAGGAATTTAAAAATTGTACCTTTGAATTATACACTGTTTTAACTGACCACTAGATTCCCGTACGTAGGACGGGTCAACAGCTTGTGTTCTTTTGAGACGTTAGCTACACAATTATGAGTTGGTATGATATAAGAAGATATGGGATGCATACCCATATGTTAAGTTAAAAACTTACTGTTAGGTAAATAAAATGATCTAAACTAGGAAAATGATTTTAAAATGTCAAGATAATACTTACTGCTAATTTATATATTATTGAAAATCAAACGTATTTTACTGGTTACACATTATAGAACGAAATCTAGCTTAAAGATAGGTATTTCTGCTGTAAATGTAATTTCGTTAAATTTCCTTACCTGAAATTCCAATATTCAGCACTGTTTGTATCAAAATGCTCATGTTTTTGGGAGAACTGAGTTCCTCTCGCGTTTCCCACCCAAACATCGTAACCATTGTTGAACAGGTGATACACTAGAACAATTTACTGAGATAAAAAATAAAGTTTAAATCATACCCGTCCATCCTGACACAAAAACTAACACATCATGTCTTAATTATAGAACCAAGTACTATGTATCAAGTACTTCTTACATATTGTAAATATCTTGTGACACTCTATGTTAATTGTAATAAAACAATTGATATAATTCTGTCACGTTTGGCAAACATTGTTAAATTATGACTCTTCATCCTTAAGCCTTTCAATGCTGGTTGCTTGTTAGCATCGGTTTTATTTGTGTTAAGAAGATATTCAGATGAAATTTACTTCCAGCTAGGTTGCAATTAATGTGAAATGGCATCATCAGTGTTTAATCTGAGATCAATGCCAAACCAACACCAAAACATTAGTAAGTACTCTGGTAAAAAATAGAGATTGAAAAGTAAAAATATTTAAAAATCCGTTTGTTTTATTTTTTGAATTAGGATCTCCCCTTTAAAATGATATAGATAATTATTTGTATTGTTAAAAATCAACGATCACAAAATACTAAATTCAACCTCACATGAAGTTTTAAAGCTCCGCCTCATGAAGCCGGCCGAGGCTTACCTTAGTAATCCATTTATCAATTTTTCCGAAAGTAATTTTGTGTGTGTACATGTCACGTTTCTCAATCAGTAACAGAGGTAAACAATGATTAAGTCGCTTATCGTCAATGCAACATACATATATATAATTTGACTCTAGTGGCCTACCTAAGCTTTTTTTGTTAGCCAGGAAGGCAGCACCACAAGAAAGATGGCCGTGCTGTAAGTAAACAGGGGATTTGGACGAATCCTTTTTTGGAATGCGGAATACTGTCAAAACGTAGCCGTCAGCTGTAGTCACTGTATGGGGTTCCAAGTTATAGTTCCAGCGATTCACCATGGATACCTGTGGGGAAATTACATTATATACGTACGCTGTCGTACAGTATAACGAGTAGGCCTATGCCATGATGTGATCATTTTTGTTACCATCATTTAAAGTTTTCGTTTCTTCTAAGAAGCGTTATATATTTTTAGTTGTGATTGAGCATAATTAGGTTTTGGTTGTTATTGAATAATGTTTTAATTGTTTTTGGTTGTTGACAGCTGATAAGACGGCGTCCGAAGCATTATTAAACTTCTTTTCTCTCAATCCTTAAGCCCCATTGGTCTGTTACTTTACTTCACTAGTGCAGTAAAGTAATGAAATAATGAGGCAAAGTGAATAGGCTAGTTTAAGAAATGGTTGTATGTAATAACTATTTACTATGTTGAATTATGCTGTGTATAGCTAGGATGAGTTAGTTTCAATTATGTTGGCGTTTGCCTAAAAATGAATTAAAAATTTCAAAAAGCCTTTAGAAATAACAGAATATTTTGTATATGATTATGCTTGATTAGATTATTTTATATTTGATAAGACAATGCGAACAAGGAAACAAAAGTCTACAAAATGCCTACAACATCATATTTTGTACTTACCTGAAGTGCCAATGGGCATTCCACAGAAAGACTAGGCAAAGTAAAAATTATATCGAATACTGTACCTAGTTATTCAATAGAAAAATTCCTGAGTATATACTTTGCCGGTAGTACATATGTAATTTGTTCCATCCATTCATTTTACAAATAAACACACAATCGTCAAACTACGAGAATTTATACCCTTTAAGTACGATAGGTTTTTGGTTGATGGGACTGACAATAGCTTAAAATGGGGAAAAAAACTACTTCAATTTCAACTGATTTCTTTTGTTTAGCTGCTACAATGAGATCTTTGATGTGTTTTATAAGTTTTTCAAAACTATGTTTTCGGTGAAATAATATCCGTAAGATTCTTTTTGAAATTATATAGTTAACATTTTTGACTATAGATAGATTTTTTACCATAAAAAGTGTGTGATAAGTTTATTTTGGAAAATGATTTAGCCGTTTGGCAATATTATGAAGAAACAATGACTATAGATAGAAGTATCTTTTAACGTTATAGCCAGTTAAATAATTAAAAAACACATTTTAGTCACGTCGTCAATGTCAATTACCTTAATGGTATTTTTAAGTACACTATCTGTATAACAAGGCCGAACTCCTATGGCGGTCTATGGTGAACTATTAAATATTTAATTTTGCATCAACTATCATTGGTAGAAAATATAATATTGCAGCAGCACTTTCTCTGAATTCGGATGAAAACTTGCAACAGCTGGTTCATATATTTGGGATTCCTACTTCAGTATGCATTGATTTGGGATAGAACTAGACTTTTTTTCATTCCCAGTTGATGTTATAGCCAGTTTTAATAAAATAAACACAGGTGTTTTGTGCTGCTTGTTAATTACAGATTTTTGAAGTAGAATATACAGATTTGCAACCAAGCTAAACTGAAATGTCTTATTGTAAAATATATCATCTATTTTGCGGAACCAACTAACCATTATAGAATATAATAAAATAGGTTAAGTGTGTAAACACTATTTAGGCAGTAGCACTGTGTGAATACATAGCTATGTTCTGTTTGAATATAAAACATAAGCTCAATACCAGTACATGATCCACATCATGTAACTCCTTACTTCAAATCTAAAAGGTTATAATCTCATTTACATACCACATCACCTAGTTTGTTTTCTTCCCCGTTAGGCGTTGAAAGCTCCGATTTTGCGGTTGCACAGTTGCGTAACGTAACTGACAAAACTATTAATTTCCAGAACACCTTATGCTGTATTATAGTCATAATTCACAATGAAAAAAATTAAACACTTGATACACATCAAAAACACTGTTTAAATTAAAATTACGAAAAAGTGTAAAATCATCAATTACTAAGAAAACATGTTAAAAGTTATGGATAAAAATGAGACTAGTGTAGATGGTTTCTGGCTGAAGCATGGCTAGAAACCAACAATTGGTGAGCAAGTTACACAACAGTTGGTATGGCATCCCAGGTTTTGTGTAATTAATGTATATTCATTTAGTTCATTCAAAGCATATAACGATATTATGAATCGGATGATCTTTATTAAGGTTTTAGATGGTTTTTAATCAAGTGAAATGTTTTAATCAATTAACAAATTTACGCTTTTTTGTATTTTTTTGGAAATTTGTTTTAACTTGCTCTTTACAGTTTTCCTAACTCGTCCTACCTAAGCCTTATATTAAAACAACACACAGTAAACATAAGACTAATGGGGTATACTTAATTAAACAGTTACCTTTTGCACACAACTTTCACTAAATGCGTTCTTGTAATTAATGAGTGCAGTTAATGAAAAAGTGATTAATTCTATGTTTAACGCAATATTTTTCCCCTTAGGCTGACATTACATGTCACATATTGCATACCATTTTAAAGCTTAAAATGTGGAGATTTTTTAATACTATTTGACATTAATTACTTGATAAACAGTTTTCTTAAGCGAGTTGTAGCACCCTTTTAATCGATTTTTAACATTTTGAATTGGTTTGTACCATATCATACGTGTTCCGATAGAAAATGTAATTACGATTCTAAAAATGCTATTAAAAATATCATTATTTAGGTTAAAAGTTGAGAAATATGAGATTTTATTAAGCGATGTCAAGAAATTTGAAAAATTTAAAAATGGCTGTTTCCGGAAGTAGGAGTGAGATATAACTATCCAAATTGCGTATTTTTATAGCAATTTACTTGCTTAATAATGCTTTAAAATATTTGAGACTGACTACCAAACACTCTATATACATCGATGGAAGACTCATTGTCTAACAATAGGGACGGGTACCGAAAATAGTAGTAGATGAAGAAGTAGTAAGAACACGACGTTGATCTCAGACTTTAAAATCAGTTCGCTTGGTGGAGGCAAAAGCAAGATGGAGACTTTAATTTACGGGCAACTCGTATTTAAATAGTTTTAAATATTTTATCCAGCCCTTCAAGTGCATGCCAAATTTCATCAAAATCGGATCAAAATTACTCGAGTTATCGCATTCACGGATACACAAACACGTATCCATTTTTATGCATAGTTTTTTTGGCCTCTGAGGCATGAAAATTAAGAAGTAAATAGGCATTGTGCTTCGCCTTGCTACCCGCAATAATGCCGTTTTACCTTTAGGGAAATTTACTAAAACAAATTTTAAATATTTCAACGCACCCGCCACAGCCCAACTTGCTGACTCAGCAAATTGTTATTTACCTGATACGCTTTTCGCAAAGATTTATTACCTATTTAAACACATTTTAAGAGTTGCGTTAATTTGTAAAATAATAATAGCTTAGTATAAATTAACACATTTTCCAGATTTTATCATGAAATATCAATAAACGAGCAACGTACAAAAGTTTACTTACCCTACATAAGTGACATAGGAATATTATTTAAACTACCAGTATATTTTGAATTTTAACTGCAACTATTAAACTCAATACAATACTATAATATACTGAATTATGTTATTTTAAAACTCTACAATTTGAAACTGAAACATGTTATCAGTAACATGTTCGAGGATCGTAAATTTTAAGACTTAGACTTTTTAAACACAAACCCTCATTCCTGCAGTCCAATCATTTTGATTCACGAACTTGTTCAAATAAACGTAAATTTACACGTTTAAACCAAATTTCATCGAAATCGGAGGAATTGTAGCTGGAGTAATTGTACTGACACTCAAATAAATATACATAGTAAATAAGGGTTAATCTGGGGACCTCAAAACGAAAAAGTAAATCAGTCCCGAATCCAGGTCTAACCATGGTAATAGTTTATTCCCTGTATGAGAAGCTATTAAATAAATAAACTAGCTGCCAATTAATTATTTTCCTAGAAACAATGCTTTAAAATTGCATAGCATTACGATGAACAAAACTTTACTTACTTTTAAGCAAATCACAAATCAATAATGCTCCAAATAAAAATTTGAGAAAAATAATATACAGTACAATGTTAACCTTTACAAACCAGTGAGCGTAGTATTCGAGGTATTTAACGCAAAATACACATTTAACATTATTCACGCCAAAACAGTGCACAAGTTGAAATGGTGAATATTTAATGTATTATACTTACAATGTCAAATTTACTCGGGTCACGTGTTTTTACCACTCTAATAAATCCTTTTTCTCTTCTGCACTTTCCTTTCTTTCATCAATTTCCTAAATTTTTCCACTTTCATGTGTGTTTTTTTAAGTTTCATTTTGTAAGCCAATTCATTGCACAAAAACCAATTGTTCATTTTCACAAAATATTTTTTTGCAAATCCGCACAATATAGTTGTTACCTTTGCACGTTTTGTACACTAATCTGCCAAGCCACTTGTGTTGTTTATGCCTCTGCACTCCAATGTTTCCAAGATTTTTCTACACATAAAAAGTCTATCTCGTAGAGTGTTTATCGTTTCTTGATATATTCAAAGTAGAAACCAAATTACTAACTAGTGGACTAACTGGTTTATCAGCTGAAATTCTCATTGGTCAAGTAAAATAAGCTGTTTAGAAAATGCAATGAATAACTTTACTGGAATTCTAACAAAGTAAATGTGATTTTACTATGTTAATATGCAGAGCAAATTTAATTATTGTTGTATTTATTTTCTCACCACCCCGATCAACGTGCACTCCAGGTAGCACGATGAAAAGAAGGTTCATGCATAGGTTTAAATGTTGGTAGTTTTCATTTGTACAATAGAGACCAGAAGGTTCAGCTGGTTTATGTTTACTCTGAACAAACAGATACAGTGCATCACTCTTACAGGGTGTCCCGGAACTCTCTACCAAAATTTTAGAGTATTGTTCCCGAGTTAGAAACATAAGTAAATACCATATTGAAATGGTTCGGAAGTCCTTATTTACTTACACAGCCACCATTTTTTTTCACTTATTACTTTTTCTAAAGAACGGTTTAACATACGAAATTGAAACTTTGCACAAACATTTATTTAAATTTTCCAAATTCATAAAAGAAAATGGTGGCCATTTAAAATTTTGTTATTAAATAACTCAAAAACTGTTGATTAAAAAAAAAATTGCAGCAGTGGGCAGGGACTTTTCGCCCACTCTGTACCATAAATTGAATCATTCTGTTTGAGAACAATAATTGGTCTTTACAGCTTCAGACCTAGTGAATCTCTTCTACTACACTCCTTGTGTAGCAAAACAACATTTGGTTAAAACATAGTAACATCTTAGTTAAACTTCTTGAGGTTTGAAGATTTCACACTTGGAGAGTCTCCAAGTGTGATATTTGACAAAAAATGTTTATAATTTAAAGCTATAAAATATTTGAAATCTTCGTGGTCTTAAAGTTCAAACGTTAAAAAATTCTTCACTAAATTTTTATTTATCCAACAATTTAAAAATAATTGGTAATTTAACTTTTTAATTACAGTTTATTCTTGTTTGGATTTAACTGTCAACAATTTTATGATCGTAATGGTAAAATTACAAGTTTTGCAAAAGATATAGACATAATCGACAAATTTGCAGGCACTTAATGAATGCATATAGAATATGAATTGGCTTGGTATCAAAATCTACTGAATCCACGTTGAACTAATTACTGTAGTAATTGGTTTTCTATCTGCTATTTACACATCATGCTTTGCAATCCTATATGACGATGTGCGAATTACTGATTAGGATTTTCACTGCTACAATTATTAGAATTTACACATTTCTGCTTGATAATTTAATACGAGTTTCCCAACAGTATTACAACTTAAAAAAGTATATTTGAGTCATAAAGTTTTTTTAGTTACCATCGTGTCTGTCAATCGTGTGTGCTGATATATAAAAATGTTTTAAGTGTAAAGTTTTTTACCAGGTGACACATTCTGAAAATATGTTAAAGAACCACATGTTTAAAGTCGCCTACTTTGGGCAACGTTTTATGGTTGCAATGTGTAACTTTAATATGAATTGTGAGGGAGCTGATCTAGTGGTAGAACACTAGCCTTCGGCCCCCAAGGTCCCGGGTTTAAATCCCACCAAAAACCAATTCTTTTGGGCTATGTAATATTGCTGTGACTCTCTCGGCCCATGGTGAAGCAATCGGTTCTAGAATAGAGCCCTGTATTTTATACTGTAAAGG
Source organism: Macrosteles quadrilineatus (assembly GCF_028750875.1). Classification (NCBI taxonomy): domain Eukaryota; kingdom Metazoa; phylum Arthropoda; class Insecta; order Hemiptera; family Cicadellidae; genus Macrosteles; species Macrosteles quadrilineatus. Next base: position 134,933,221 of record NW_026542595.1, on the reverse strand, counting down.
TAGAAAAATTAAGTACTATACGTGTTCATACATCTTAAATTTGCATCTCATATTACAAGTTTTACGGTTGGATGACTTTGCTGTTTTACCCCTTTCTCATAATATAAAATAATAATGTATTCTTGACAAAGCCAACGGATTAGTGTTATTTACGCTTTAATAACTTTAATTAAGACAGAGCATAACAAAATGTAACTATGCTAAAGGTAAATAAGTATTGCTCTGTAAATGAAAAAGAGCACACCAATGAAGCTTTGACGGGGACTAACTTGATTAACATCAGTGAGGCACAAAGGAATGTAATCAGGAGGCTTCCAATCACCAAGTGAATCAATCAGTCAGGTAATTCTGTAGCTTTATTTATCCTACAATCGGCAAAAATTAGAAACATATATTCCCAAATGTACTGATATAATTAGTTACAAAATAGTAAATGGTAAAATCATAAAACAATAATCCATGGCAATTCAAGCTCAAATGGTACTCATCGTGATTTTTTTTTTTCATTTCAAACTTACTTCTCCTTTCATTTTAGGTAAGATTTCAATGAAGTAAAAATATGACACACAAGTGACATTTTTCCTTGATATTCAACAAACATTTTCCTACTGGAAATACTTTTCCTCTCAATTATTGAGTAAAGAAGGAGCAGTTACTAACCTTAATGGCTCTTGAGCGCCAGAAATACTCCACTGGACAATAAATCACCATGAGGGCTTTGCACTTACTAGGGTTTTAAGTTTTCTAGGCCAAACAAATGGTCTGTACTAAACCTCATTTTAGTTTTATGATTTCCCTCTTGTGCAACAAAGATGTAAGAACATAGCTATGAATACATGCGTCATGGCTCAAGAGAATTAAAATTACAAATCATTGTAGTTCAATAGTAAACATATTATTATCCGGCTTTATTTGAAATAAAAGAAGGTATTTGACAGTGAACTTTAGTTTAATAATGTTTGAATTATACTGATATCGTAAAAATGTGGCAAATTTCAGCGGGGTTCATGAAATTAAAAAAAAATATCATGATGTAAGAATAGAAAAAAAAACAGTATTTTTGTACCCATATATGGTCCAGAAGTTTTGCATTAGTTCAAAGTTGTAAAAAAATATCGACTAAATCTCTTTTGATAAGTTAATATCTATAAGATGTTATAGATACGTATTCTATAATGTATTGACTATATGATTGCATCCATTATAACTCTGAAACTCACCTCATTTCGATTGGAATAATTTGTAATATACACACTACGTATTATTCAGTTTGAAAAATGTTAGTAGCCACTTTATTAATACTGTGCGTGCAAATATATCCAAGTTTAATTACATGATTTCCGAATCATTGGTCGTTTTATATATATATATATAAAACAATCTTGATAGAAAAGTACCTCAGTTTTATTCATGCATGAAAATATCCACATTAACTTAAGTTTAAACAACCCCCAACTTGCATGTTTTCCCCCAAATTCGTTTTATACAAGGAAATCATTAACAAATTGTAATGAAAAGACCGACGCTGAGGGAAATATTTTGTAACTGGGATGTATTTATGCAGATGTATTCAGGGGGGTGATTCTAAAAGGCAGAGAATTAATGTCACCTGACGCGATCTTTGTGGTTTACTCCAAAATGTTTTATTTTAGTGTAAATTATTTTATGATCCTCATATTTGTAAGTGTTTCTTTTATTATCTTGTTAGTTTTACCAAAAAAAGTTTGTAAGACACCTTAATATAATATAATTTATTACTTTGTCGGGCATTTAACTTAAATCAGGTTAACTTACTATATGGACATTATTTTTTACCAATTCTTTAAAAGTTCTTACTCCAAATTTTACTCCATTTACAGCTTTTGGTTTGTGTTGTGGACACAGAATATTTACTTGTCATGCATTATACTAGTAGTACGCTTATTCTGCGCGTAACGGGATGAGTGAACATGAGCGCAATAATGAAAGAGTCCACCCTCACCTAGCATACTTACCGGTGTCACTGGTGAACACAATAATGTTATTTGTATGGGCAAATCAACCCATGAGTCGGGGCAAATAATGGTGAGTCGGTGGCTCAGTCGGTAGCGTCACGCGAACTTCGGGCCCAAGGCAGCAATGTCGTGGGTTCGGATCCTGGTCACTGCCACTAAATTTTATCAGTACAGTTCACCTTTGTACCGTACCGGCTCACCCCTTGCTTTGCTGTAAACGATCCACGCACGGGCGCTTAGTCTATGTGGACGGGCAAATGCAAGGTTAAAAGAGGCTGCCAACCTGTTAAAAAAAAACCAAATCTCAGTCAACAACAATCCTAACTTCTAGTCAATTAATTAACCAAAGTCATTGGTAATATACGTAATGTATTTCCTGTTTCCCTCTCTTCTCATAGCATTTTATTATTGCAGATACATTAATCTAACTGTCACAAAGAGTTCCCACACTCTAGACTGTTCACCTTGACTACTTCCTTCACCACTTCCTACGTCGTGGACCTGTTTCCCTCTCTTCTCATAGCATTTTATTATTGCAGATACATTAATCTAACTGTCACAAAGGGTTCCCACACTCCGGACTCCTCGCCTCGACTACTCCCTTACCACTTCCTACGTCGTGGACCTGTTTCCCTCCCTTCCCATAGCATTCTTAGAATTGCAGATGCATTTATCTAACTGCCACCAACGGTTCCCACACTCCGCACTGCTCGCCTCATGCTCGATACTGTACATTATTCTAATTATCACAAAGGGTTTCTACACTCCGGAATGTTCGCCTCGACTACTTCCTTCACCACTTCCTACGTCGTAGACCTGTTTCCCTCCCTTCCTATAGCATTTTAGAATTTCAAATATATTAATTTAACTTTCACAAAGGGTTCCCACACTCCGGACTGTTCACCTTGACTACATCCTTCACCGCTTCCTACGTCGTGGGCCTGTTTCCCTCCCTTCCTATAGCATTTTAGAATTTCAAACAGATTAATTTAACTTTCACAAAGTGTTCCCACACTCCGGACTACTCACCTTGACTACATCCTTCACCGCTTCCTACGTCGTGGACCTGTTTCCCTCCCTTCCTATAGCATTTTAGTATTGAAGGTATATTAATCTAACTGTCACAAAGGGTTTCTACACTCCGGACTGCTCGCCTAGACTACTTCCATCACCAATTCCTACGTCGTGGACCTGTTTCCCTCCCTTCCCATAGCATTTTAGAATTGCAGTTACACTAATCTAACTGTCACAAAGGGTTTCTACACTCCGGACTGCTCGCCTCAACTACTTCCATCACCGCTTCCTACGTCGTGGACCTGTTTCCCTCCCTTCCCATAGCATTTTAGAATTGCAGTTACACTAATCTAACTGTCACAAAGGGTTTCTACACTCCAGAATGCTCGCCTCGACTACTTCCATTACCACTTCCTACGTCGTGGACCTGTTTCCCTCCCTTCCCATAGCATTTTAGAATTGCAGTTACACTAATCTAACTGTCACAAAGGGTTTCTACACTCCAGAATGCTCGCCTCGACTACTTCCATTACCACTTCCTACGTCATGGACCTGTTTCCCTCCCTTCCCATAGCATTTTAGAATTGCAGTTACACTAATCTAACTGTCACAAAGGGTTTCTACACTCCGGACTGCTCGCCTCAACTACTTCCATCACCGCTTCCTACGTCGTGGACCTGTTTCCCTCCCTTCCTACAGCATTTTAATATTGCAGTTACATTAAGCTAACTGTCACAAAGGGTTTCTACACTCCAGAATGCTCGCCTCGACTGCTTCCATTACCACTTCCTACGTCGTGGACCTGTTTCCCTCCCTTCCCATAGCATTTTAGAATTGCAGTTACACTAATCTAACTGTCACAAAGGATTTCTACACTCCAGAATGCTCGCCTCGACTACTTCCATTACCACTTCCTACGTCGTGGACCTGTTTCCTTCCCTTCCTATAGCATTTTAGTATTGCAGGTATATTAATCTAGCTGCCACAAAGGGTTTCTACACTCCGGACTTCTCGCCTTGACTACTTTCTTTACCGCTTCCTACGTCGTGGACCTGTTTCCCTCCCTTCCTATAGCATTTTATTATGGCAGATAAATTAATCTAACTGCCACAAAGGGTTCCCACACTCCGGACTGCTCGCCTCGACTACTTCCTTCACTACTTCCTAAGTGCCGTGGACCTGTTTCCCTCCCTTCTCATAGCATTTTTAGAATTGCAGATACATTATTCTAATTGTCACAAAGGCTTCCCACACTCCGGACTGCTCACTTTGACTACTTCCTTCACCACTTCCTACATCGTGGACCTGTTTCTCTCCCTTCCCATAGCATTTTTAGAATTGCAGATACATTATTCCAACTGTCATAAAGGCCCCCCACACTCCGCAGCGCTCGCATTGACTACTTCCTTCACTATTACCTTCACTACTTCGTACATCGTAGACCTGTTTCTCTATTTTTCCATAGCATTTAAGTATTACAGATACGTTAATTTAACAGTCATAAAGGGTTTCCGTACTCCTTTCTTTTCACTGCTCACCTTTCCGCTTCCTTTACCACTCTCTACGTCGGGGACCTTTCCCCCCCTTCGCATAGCATTTTAGTATAAAAATATACCAACATCTTTGAATATTTAATATTCAATGCCAACATTAAAATGTAAAAAGCTGCTTTGTTCTAAATACATACATACCTATATACTTTTAATTTGAAGGTGAATTTTAATACTGAAAATAAACGGTATATAACTGCCGAATAATATTGTTAAGTTCAATTTATTATTCTGAAAGTTGTGAAATTTAATTAGCTTAAATAACATTATTCTGAAAGCTGTGAAATTATAATGATATATATTCATAGACGCCAAACTGTTTACTCCATGAATGAAAGAGCTTAGAGTAAAAGTCGTTCTCTCTGTCTTAAGTAGACAACAAAATTGTTGGTTGCAAAACGTAAACAAATAAAAAGAAGAAGAAGGTAGCTCCTAATGTTATTCTTATGGGACAAATTTAAAAATGTTTTTTAAGTATTTTATTATTACTACTGAGTGGAATTGTCTAGAATTTTAATGGTGTCTTTACACTGGTGTCATAACTATTTGTGCAAAATTTGAACGCTATAAGTGCAACGGTTCTTGAGTTTTAGGTGCGAACACACACACACACACACACACACACATACTCCAGCGGACAACTTTTCTCCGACTCCGCTATGCTATACACGATACATAGATTCGTTCACTTCGTTCACTCATCTATTATTTTTGTAACCTTTCAAGGAATACAAAAACATAATATGAGATTTTTTAAGCATTGTAATAAAGCTTACAACATTATAGTTACAGTTTAAGAGGTAATGTAAAATATAAAAAAAATGCTTCCATTAAGAACGCTCAACTATTTATTTAAATTCACTTTGCCTTGATTAAAATGTAAGACTAGATAAATTGTGATTTTTGGTAATATCTATAGCCTACTCAGTAATAATGATTACATAACTGGACTTGGTACAGACCTAATCAATTTGAAAAATACCCCCGCCGCAGCAAACCTGCAGACTAAGTGAATTTCAACTTGTCTGATTACATTTTTACTAAAATATTTCAATAAATAAGACATATTATTCCCTATTTAAATATCATTAGATTTAACAAGTGCTTAGGTTTGCTGCTACGAGGAAGGTAAAAAGTGTTTTTTGACCATACATCAATAGTATCTAGGATGAAATAAATAAATTGGCCAAATTTTATCAATATATACCCATAAACAAGTAAACTACAACAATTTTCATTTTCTCCATAAGAATAACATGGGAATTTTTAATTACACAATTTTTTGAATTTTCTCCGTGACCGTTAGGCATACAACAGCGCTTCAATATACTAAATTATTTCTTTTTTTAAGCTCTACAAAACGTTTTAGAAAGAAATCGCAAAATTTTTGTTTTTAGGTTCAAAAATGGGAAAACCCCATTTTTACCCCATAAAACCCCCTATAATCCCCTGTTCCCATGGTCCGATTATGCTGGATCGCGAACTCGTTCGAATAAACGTAGGTTTACACGTTTGTACCAAATTTCATCAAAATCGGATCATTTTTGCTCGAGTTATCGCGCTAACGGACACACACACACACACACATATATATATATATATATATAAATATATATATTTAAATATATTTATATAAATATATATATTTATGGAGATGAATTTAGACGGATTGTGTTTTTGGCCTCTAGGGACCTTAAAATGAAAAATTAGATTGGTCTCGGGTCCAGGTCTTACCATGAGTACTACGGTAATAGCTTATTCCCTATATGGGAAATTCGCTAATAAAATTATAATCTTTTTAATTCATGTCAGTTAGTCTTACACTTTTAAAGCAGTCACATTGTAAATTGTCAGATAACATTCTATGCTACAAAACATTAAAAAATAAAACTACAATACTAAAAATAATTGTGGTCAAACGAGTGTGTTAAAATAAAGATGCTATAAACAACAATGTAAGGTTTTTATGTAATCTTTAGTACATTTTTCAACAGTTTTATGTCAATCCAAGTAGCTCTTACCTTTGATTCCTAGAAGGTTATTGAAGTGATATATATATATATATATATATAATGAGATTAAAGTATCATCTTTTAATAAAGGATGCCAAGATAGATGAATGTTTTAGTAAGGATTTCTTACCTCTGATACTTGGAAGATAATTACACTAATGTGGTTGGTGAGATACAGAAGGGAAATTTACTATGCATACAAGATTTTTTACTCTTCTTTCAAATGTCTTACTAAAAAATCACATAAAACCTTCTGTTTTTGTAAAAGTCACACGTTATTGGTTTTTATATTCTCTCAACTTTAAGGTAAAATGAGATTTTATAATTAGTTTTTTCTAGAATGTATAACATAATTGTAACTCTTTTACAAGAAAATTAAAAAAAAAAACATTAAACGATAATACTACTACTGATTATGGACGAGTGCGTAAAGATATACATGAAAAAACTCTAATGAACGACTAGAAAGTCAACGGTAGTTGGATATGAGAGTAGCTACTCGCAAGAGTCTTTGATACTTGGAAGATAATTACAGTAATGTGGTTGGTGAGATTGGTGTCTCATCTTTTAGTAAATGAAGCCAACATAGATGGATGTTTCAGTAAGGAACTCCTACCTCTGTTACTTGGAAGATAATTACAGTAATGTAGTTGGTGAGATTGGTGTCTCATCTTTTGGTGAATGACGCCAAGATAGATGGATGTTTCAGTAAGGCTGTTACTTGAAAGATAATTACAGTAATGTAGTTGGTGAGATTGGTGTCTCATCTTTTGGTGAATGACGCCAAGATAGATGGATGTTTCAGTAAGAAAATTCTACCTCTGATACTTGGAAGAGCTATAGCTTATGAGACATAAAAACATAGATTGGCTTTTAGTAAAGTTATTCCTTTCAATATGTAGAAAGTTCAATACTCTTAGAAAACATTACCTCGTTATTTAGAACATAAATAGAGGTGGACTAACTCCAAACTACAGTTTCATAGCAATATCACGAATCTTAAAGGCATTGAAGAAGATTGGTGGGATTTCAACCCTGTGCATCTAATTCAGAAATCCCTCACACTAGCCACCAAATCGGCCACACCTACAAAACAATATATTTTGAATTTTCTTTAGGCAAATATACGTAACAGCGACTTTACTATGTATAGTTATCTAAACTAGATTGCATTATGTAGAAAATCTAAATGTAACATGTCAATATCAATGAAGTGTCTGAATTTTGCCGGGATAAAAGAATAAAACAGTCACTAAACATGCAACGTCAGACCACATTAGTGTCTGAACCAGGAACGGACCCGCCCTTCAACACAATACACTTGGTAACACACCCTTTTTACTTGGAGATATCTGTATTTTGTTGTAGACATTTTGTAGCTTATAGCTAAGTATCATTAAATAATTAATTGTTTATCTTTCATAAACTAAACAGGGAGGTATTGATGATTTTATGGAATTTTTTGTAGACTATTTCTTAGTTATTGGTCAAAAGAGAATAGGCCTGTTATTATTTTTTGTATAATCTGCTGTAATGGCTTTAAAAGATGGTTACGAACATTAGTGGATACTTTACAATGCCAGTAATTGTTAAGGTTTTTTAGTATGTTTTTAGGTTTAAATATTGTTAAAAATATGATCGCTTAAAATAAAGAAGAATGAGACGTGTCCTTTTTTGACCTAAAGTTAATGGTATAACATATATCCATATATTTATCCATAAGTATGATGAACCTCGTTAACAATGAAAGTACCAAGCAGTTTAACCACAAAGGACACAAACCCGAGGTGGAAATATGATTGTTGTAGGGTCGAGGTCAGATTGGGTCAATTAAATCATAATTACATCAGTGTTCTGCATTGTACTCCACTTGCTGGGTTAGCGTTGCTAATCTCCTTTTTGTTTTAATCATTAAAGTTTTATTAAATCTGCATATACTAAGACATTATAACAAAACAATAACCAATACAACAACAACAACAACAATACAATAACAATAACAATAACAATAACAATAATATATTATATTAGGTCAACATAATTCTAAGATTCGGTCCAATGTCTGTTCCTGTTTTATTTGCGGTTTTGGAATTTCAAGTAAATTTTTTTTTCACTTGGAAAAAAATATAACAACGTTCCATAATTTGCAAAAAAAAACATTTTATGTTAATCAGCGCAAAACATAAAATATCGACCAATTGACAAGAGGCAAAATCAATATCACTAACGTATCTAAAACAACGTGAAAAAACTATCTTATTTTTGTAAATTACACCACAACTTTTTTATTATTTGATAGGAAATCTCAATCAAATAAGTAGTCCTATAATGTTCAGTGCAGTATAATGTATTTGTTAAACACCATGTTTCTACATGGTATTAACAGTTATCAGTTTTCAGCCTTGCTGGTTCAAAATACCCTAACACAGGGTGTAAATCCAGAACACATTAGTATTTGCTGCATGTTGTCGGATTACAGGAGTTAGTTACACAACACTAGCGTTTTATTTTATATATTCTTTAATCAATAGCTAAGTAAATTTAAAACTTTTTAATTACATTCTACTAATACTTTGACATGTATAAGTGTTATATTTTGTTACAGGGAAAAAAGTTTACATAGATACACTAAAATGGGATGTGTTTTTGATGTTACATTTAGAGAAAGCCCAGAAATCGTCATGTGTTTAAGAGTTTAAAATAAAACCGGTTAATGTAATGTTAAGAATCATGTTATGAAAATTATTTCCAAATCCTTTCATTCTAACATATATTTTATAAAAAATAATGTATATATTTATAGTAGCAAAAGAGTAGAAGAAATAAAATATAAATAAAACTACCATAATATGTTATGGAATACTAAATTCAGATGTAAAGGCCGAGTTGGCTGACTAATATGTATGTTATACATTACTTACCGTCGGTATTCTAACCTGGCCGACGATTTGCTGCCAATATTACTTTAACCCCTTTAACTAATAAAATATGCCTGCGTTTGTAAACTATGTAAGACTTATAATTGGGTTTAGCATACATTGAATAACCTTACCAAAATATTTTAAATTTTTACACAATATATACATTCTACTCATGCAACTACCAAAATTTGCAATGCTGCAACACTGCTAAGTTCGAACATTGCGAATATTCCAACATACATTGTAAAAAAACTGTAAAAGCACACAAAATAAATCATATTACACTGAAAATACATTTTTAATCCTACCACCTAATATTAAAATTATCTACAAAATCAACAATGAAAACTAATACTAATATTATTTTGTTGTGCAAGGAAACTATTTCATTAATCATTTACATTGAAACCAGGCAGTGCCCTGGATGAAAGCTCTCTTTATTACACATTAGCTTAAATTGTTGTGCAATAAACATTTCAATTAAGTATTTTGATTAAATAAAGTCTTACTGAATGCATGACATTGGATAAAAAGAATGAAAGATAGAGACGGATGGCGATGGTATATGTATTTATGTAAATATATTCAGCTGAGTGGTTTTGAAAGCCAGGGGATTTCATGTAAGAAAAATCTTAAATGTTTTACAAAGTATTTCTGTATACCTTATTGCCTCCATATTTGTTTTGTTCAATTATGCAAAATAAAGCTTAATGATCACTAGAAATGGATTACATTGAAATGTATTAGTTTGTCAGTTATAATAATCAACACCACACATATCGATATAGCATGATTAAAACTTCATAGAAAAGTTACTTACTTTCAAGATATCAGATTTTATTGAGACGTATAAGCAACTTTAGTGAAAAATAAATAAAAAATTTAAAAGATAGTGGAACTGGCCCACACTGGTTTTATTTACGAACAAAAATACGTGGAATTAAAGTGCATTGTGAGTAGGAAGTTTTAAAATAAATTGATTGTAAGTTCAATAAGCACTATCAATCAATGTAGTTTCACGCAAACATTGTTTGAAATTGGCTCTGCTCTCGTATTTTCAGCCACTTCATCTTTCCAAAGTTTTTCTGGGTCAAACAGTTACTCGTATCCCAACCATTGTTTAAAAGATATTAAAGTTTTGTGGAACACAATAATTATGGATGAAATATCGTAGGAGGTAGGTTATACCACTGTTTAAACTTAATCCCTTAAAGATTAATTATCTTTAAGGAATATTTGAAGTCAATTATTAATGATGTTTATCTGTGGCATCTCCTAATTAATAGGTAATTTCACATCGTTTAACATTTTATGATCTTTCCTTTTGCTTATGTTGCCCAATAATTCAATTTAACTAATAAAAGATGCATCGTCATATTCTAATACGGAAGTTACGATTAAAACTAGAAAATATAGAGAAATGCATTATTTACAAACAGGAAACGTATTTGATAAAACTCTATGACCATTAGCCTAAAAAGCAAATATAGGAACTACAAGTTACATTAACTGTTTGCCCAATTTCTCCTTTTTGTACGATTGACATTTGTTGGTGGATTGATATTACATCACCTTATAAAATAGGACATGGACTATAGTAAACCTATCATGGCAGTGACATCCCCACGGCACCATCAACTTCAAGTAGCTGCCATTAACTCAATATTGAACAGCGCTGGAAAGTAATGACGGTTGGGAGTTAAAGAAGTTTTAAGGAAGGGCGTTGCAAAACAAATCACAGTCGTTAATTATTTTTCACCTCACCTTTTTCTAACATATTCAAAAACACAGCATTGATTACATAAAATAATTAATTTATAAAAATAATAGGCTATAAAACATAAATTTGCACCTATCATTAAATAACCTACATACACTCTTTTTTAGCGAATTTCCCATTTAGGATATAGGCTATTTTAATAGTTTTTTTCTTAAAACTGTTTCTGAAAAAGGAAAAATAAATATGACTTTTTAAAATTATACTCAATGAGTTATTATTGTGTTATTAATAAGTGGATTATCAATGATCCAACTATTTTACTACCTAAAAAGCAAAAGCCACTATGTACTTTATTCGGTTGTTCAAATAATTGGTAACGTTAATAAAAAAACTGAAAATAATAAAGCAAAAGGTAAACAAATAATTGCTCAGTGTCAATGAAAATAGAACACCAATGAAGCTTTGACCATGACTAACTTGATTAACATCAGTGAGGCAGAAAGGAATGTAATCAAACCTCCAATCAAGAAGATAATCAATTTGTCAGATAATTCCATTAAAGTTGTTTTAGCCTTTAATCAGAAAAAATGGGCAATATAATTAATAAGTACATGGATAGTTTGCTATGTAGTGGTAACACTATAAATAAACATAAGTCAACATTTTGTATCAGGCATTTCAGTATGTACAAATATTTGAATCACAGGGAAAAAAAACTCATTAAATATATTTTTCATCCCATGATTGCTTATATAATTAAAATCTAAAAAAAAAGGATTTTAACAATTATACTTTCAAGGGTCATATTGAAAAATAAAACTTAGAGACAAGGTGATTCGCCCACTTCATATCCAACTCATTTAATCAAAATGACAGTTTTATCTTAATTAAACCTTCATTAGTCTATTGATTAAACTAAAAAATTATCTGAATTAGTTAGACTACTATAAGTTGTTTGATTAAAAAGGTTTTTCATTCTTCATAGTATGATGTAAATATATATTTTACTTAAAAATAATTCACTTTTATCTTATTTGCCAGTGAAATTCTCAGTAAAATCCTAAAAATCTAATTTAAATACACCAAAAACTCAATCTAAATAATAGAGAATGTTAACTGGATTGGTAATGTAAAGATATTTTACAGTGCACAAGAGTTATTCCTGGCAGTCAATAAATATTTGAATTTTCCAGTGACTGCCATCAAATTTTCAGAGTAGTGTCGACGTCAATAGCTTTTCCCGTTATTTCAGCAATGCTCGTGCAATATACGCCATACGCACTGGTGAATCCTGTATTAGTTTTTGTCGGTGTACATCACATATTTGAACAATGCAGAAATACTCTTTTCAATATCATTTTAAATCAAGACTTATATCGATACACTTATTTGTTGTGATAACTGATTTAATGGTTTTGCATTTAAATTACCTCTGCAACTTATAAAGGGCATTTCGAGCCTGACAATAAAATATAAATTTATTTTTTAATTAGTTAAAAACAAAACAAAACGGTTTTTAGCGAATTCCCCATAGCGAAGGAGCTATTACCGTAGGTGACACGGTAAGACCTAGGCCTGGGACCGATTTACTTTTTCATTTTGATGTCTCCAGAGGCCAAAAACACAATTCGTTCAAATTTTTATATGCGTTTTATATGTGTCCGTAAACACGATAACTTTAGTATTTTTCACCGATTTTGATGAAATTTGATTTAAAGGTGGCAGGAGCGATAATTTTGAATGAGTTTGCGAACGAGCATGACTGGACCATAGAAAAGGGTTTTACGGGGGGTTTTATGGAGTAAAAATTGTTTTTTTCTCATTTTTGACCAACAAAACACAAAATTTCCCACTTTATCTCTAGAATTTTTAAAGAGCTTAAAACAAACAATTTAGTATATCAAAGTGCTTTGTAGGGTTATTAGTAGTGGGGAAAATTAAAAAATTGCAAATTTAAAATTCCTATGTTATTCTTAGGAGAATATTGTAAAATGTTGTAGTTTGCTTGTTTATGATTACATTTTGATCAAACTTGGCAAATTTATTTATTTTATACTAACCTATTAATAATTTACTAAAAACCACACTTTTTTAGTTTCCTTGTACCAGCAAACCTAGGTACTCGTTAAACCAATGTTATTTCAAATAAATTATTTGAAAATCAATTCGGTCAAATGAAAATTCGCTTAGTCGGCGGGTTTGCTGCGGAGGGGGTATTCTGTATATCTTCCAAGGAGACTTTGGGAATTGAGTTTTATTATAGTGGAGTGAAGTAGATAGTCTAATTCCACCTCGTGCATTTTTTAGATACGATCACTAACAAATATTGTAGTCGAAACCCTACACTATTGTGTAACATTACAAGCTTGTTAATGTGTACGAAATTAGTGTCTTATGTGATAAAACATTAAAAATATGACTTGAATAATGCGAAATAAAGTTACTCTATGATTTCGGTTTGAATTCCCAGCACGTCTAAACAAATTAAACATAAAAAATAAACAAACGTATGTAAGAGTAACTGACTGAATACAAAATCAGAGTTTAATGTTTAATGAAACTTCATTGTTTATTGTTTGTTAACGAAACGTTCACAATCAACTGGAATTGTTTGTATAATTAATTACCCAATAAAATGAGTACGTGAAGGTATTATAAAATCCAGCGAAAACTTTTAGTATGTTAGTAATGTTATAGCAAAAAATTGTAAGTGAAAAATGCAGTAAAAACTCTTTTAAATAATAATAAATCATCAGCACGGTATTTTTACATTTTAGGAGTTAACTCGTGTAGGTAACGTCAAAAACATATGACGGGAAAATTATACAGTGTGGAAATACTATTTAACATAATACAATCGACCTTGTAAATTATCGCTAAAAATTTAAACGTCTAGTGAATATTAAAATTATCATATAGACAAATATTAGTAAAAGTGTATTACATGTATATTTATCTTCACCCAAGTGGTAGCATGTGATGAGATAGTGTAAGAATATTTAAATCTTTTTGTAGTTCTTGTACAAGTTTGGTTATTTTCGATTATGATCGCATATGAACAAACTATGCTGCCACCACTTTAAACTAAAATAATTTATAAAATCAAATAAAGTAGGTCATATAATAAAAGTAAATCTTGAAAATTACGGATTCATTTCTGTAAAAGTTTTGAAGTAAGCCACGACGATCTCGATGGATGACATTAATAATTCTCTGCCTTTTAGAATCACCCAACTGAATACATTTACATAAATGCATCTAGCTTACAAATATTCGTCCTGGGGTTTTAATTGTTTTCATAAAATATTTGAGTTTATTTGTAAGTAAACCAAACTGTCTTGCCTATTCATTGTCTTATGAGAGCGTGTAGGCTAAGGAAGAAAAAAAAAACACTTTTAAATTAGGGACTAAATCCTTCAATGGTATAAAAGAAGGGAAACACAGTATAACAACTTTCTGTCTTAAAAACTGTTTTTACAACAAAATTTGCTCTCATATTTTAATTTTGATTACAAGAATTTTTTGTAAGAAATACATTTTGTAAATTTGTAAAAAAATGAATCGGAAATATATTAATTTAGGTAGTTAAACAACCACCCATATATGTTATATCCAAGTTGACCAATGTTTTGGCTGTTAAATTATCCATAGAATTATACTGATTGAAATGTAAATCAATTAGATTTTTATTTGCAGATTTACAAATTTTATTTGAGATTGTTTCGTTCGATTGCAAGTTAGACGATCTCTCTGTTGGCAACCTCTCTTGTCCAAAAGATCAATCGAAATCCATCACAATATAATACTACGAACCTGTAACGAATTGTAATTGGTTTTAACTAACAGTATTAAATTGAAAATTGAAGTATCTGTATAGCCAAGTCAAAGTGCTCGCTTTCAGTTATAAAGGCCACTGGTTAGATATCATGGGAGATCTATGCCCAAGGCCAATTAATTAGTCATCAAAGCTTTGACTTTTCGAGGCCAAGCAATTAAGCTTTTCTTTTGAAAATGTAGACGTTATATAGTAATAATACCAGGGTTTGGACCATTACCTTAAAAAAAAGGCTTTAGTCGTAGATAGGCACAGTAAATATTAGGTGTAAATTGGCATGTGTATTGGCTAGTATAGTATGACATAACACACGATAGTTATGTCAGGTGGTACCTAACTGTTATTAGTCCACGCTGAATCAGCATTGCCAATCTAACTTGCCTGTTCTCCAAACAGTTGTGCCAACTTAAGTTACACGACCTCGTCCTTAGGATGTCACCTTAATGAATTGACTTATGTTACTGAAATGATTTAAACAAATTGAATTATTGCGCATACATTTATTGTGAATATTTGTTTAATTTTAAATTAAGATCAAGAAACACCTTTGACAAGGTTTGCGACCTCTTTAATCTTGAATTTACCCTGCATGGCCACAGAAGCATGTACGTTAAACGTATTCAGCAAAGTAAATTATGGGGTTTTCTAAACAACCTTACAAAATGGCATGGACAGATTTGATATGAATCATATTACAATGCAGTCATTTTGCAAAACTACGGATGCCATGAAACATAGACACTATACACATACATAAACATATAACATATAACACATAACATATAACATATAAACATATTGACATAGAGTGCTATTATACATGATACATGCTTGCGAGAACAAGAGTTTATTGTAAATTATCCACACAAAACACAATATCGCACACAATATCACAAATCCCTAATAAAAAAGAAAACCCCATATAAAAGACCTAAAAATAATAAGATCAAACGAACTGACTTCAATACTGAATACTGATTCCATACAAGTATTGCTATTTAACTAAATACTCAGAGCCATTTTTATGTTACACCATGATTAGCATTTTGAAATATACACAGAGCCATATAAAGCCCCGTAGAAACACATTAAGGTAGTGACATCCCCAAAGGGCCATCAACATAAAGTAGCTACCGTTAACGCAATAATGAACTGAGTTGAAAACTAATGGCCCATTGGGACTTAAGAAGTCTTTATTAAAGAGCGTTGCAAAAACAACTTACGTTTGATAACAGCCTTTCACCTTACTTTTGATAACTTAACTTGAGAGTAAATTTATGCACTAATATTTATTGAAATCAATCATGGTTATCTAAATAATACATTTACCTAAATATGTTTAACTATTTTGAGCCGAGAACCGATCTGTCATGACATTAACCATGCAACGTATAATAGGTCAAGTTAAATTGAAGGTTAAGTGAAATCAGGATTTACAATCACAGATGTCAATGTAGTCCATGAAATATATACTGAAAACACAGGGGAATTTGGATACTGATAGTGACTTTTTTCAATAATTTGACCTAAATGATGTTTTAGTGTATGTTTATGTTTTTGTAAGCCTGAATACAGATTTTAATGTTTCTCTATGTCTTAATACTCTAGTTTTAACTATACTAGAGCTTAATAAGTGTGTTGATATAATTTATGTTATCTACGTTGTTTTAAGGATTGTAAAATTAACTATTTAATAAATAAAAAAAAACTTAAAGATAACCATTAACACCTACTTCATCTGCTTCTAAAGGAACGATTCATCCATTATACCAACTACTGCCTAAATAATGTAAAATAAGTAGAACAGTAGAAAAAAAATAGAAAACATAAAGTTGGAACTTATGTATTTACCTCAAAACTGAACCTATTTTACTGGCGTTGAATATTATTTACAGCATTTATTTTTTTTATTATACAAAACTATTAACAACTTTTATCAGTTAAGCATGATAATTGGTCAGGGTTTGATAAATATGGTATATTTGATAGGATATTACATCTTACGTACTAGTAGGTATAAGTATATACAGTATACCCAGAACTAAAAGAGACTAGGCTACTAAATAGTTTTAAACATTTCTGTGTTAAAAACAAGTTTCTAACAAATTTGTGTACAAGAACAAAAACCAATCCAAATACGACCAAATAGGAAAAAAATAGAGTATCGTCAGTACAATGACCGTGCAGTACAACAAAAAGTAACGCCTAAAATAGCTAACGCGATTTATCCATCCATCTTCTTTCCATCCAACTAACCAAGCTCTAATGTTTCCTTTCTATTAATTTTCCTCTTACATTATTCTTTGAACTTAGCGGATTTGTGACACGAATGTACAAGGAATAGATAAAACAAAATAATGTGTGATTACAGTATGATATTAAAATATTAGAAAATGTGGCTTGACTAAATATCTTATTAAGAGGCAGTTAAAAGACATATTCAATAATATCAAGCTCAAAAAAATAATGAAAGTGAAAATCAACCAATGTAATGAGCTGTAGAATTGTTTTTCCATATTTCAGTCAATGATTTTTTGTCCTAAGGCGCTAGCCTGGGGTTGTTTTTCACATTACTTAAATTTACACCTAGGGGTTGCGGCATTATCACTTAGATAAAATCCATTGGTGATTTGGCGGTATTGGACGTGGGATCTCAGGGACTGAAGTCCCACACTCTAACCATTAGACCAGCTTGCTCCCCTCAGCCAATGATCATGATCAAGAAGTCATGTATTTTTCATATCCTGTTTCTAAACTGCAAAAATAATTTTTGATGGTTTGTAAATATCTTAATTTTCCACCAACCACTGCTACGTTAGGATAGGAGTGACGTCAGTATTTTTGTTATTTCAGCAATGTTTAGGTAATCTACCGCATACGCACATATGAATCTTGTATTAGGATTTGCCTGTGGCGTTTTAAATTTTCATTGTTGTTTCATGTCGAGAATTCCAATACTCCTTTCCTAATTTCCAAATTTTCTTTTCAATATTTGTATGTACTTTCATAAAACAACAATATTATACTTTTATTAGGGTTGGAATTGACTCTGATCAAGTTAAAAGAACCTAGGTATAATGTGAGCAAAGGGACCTATTTCTCCTGTTATCTGCTATATTTGTTGTCATAACGGTATCTCAGCACTATTATTAAAAAAACATCCAATTCGTATATTAACTTAATGAATGCTATCATATCAGAACAGCGGTTACTGTTTTCCGATGCAATATGTATTGTTCCACCAACAACAACAATGAATGCACATGTTTTAAATTAATTTATTAATTTTTATTTCACATAATTTTTATGTTTAATAAGGATAACGTTTTATGTTTGGAAAAACATTTTGATAATAAATCAGTATTCGATAATCGGAGCTACTTTATCAGACGAATTCTGCAGCTAAAAAAAATGTTTAGCTGACCTTGACTCCAACTGATTATTTTTCACCCGATGTAGAGAATGGGGCTATATAGCGTCACAATCTACATATTAAAAACAACGTTTGCTGTAGTATGACGAAAAATATAAGCAATATTCAATGCACTCTAATATGCATAACAGCTACGACTATTCGATTGAAAATGGAGATCAAATTCAAAATTGACAGATACATTATGAGATGACTGTTCCGTAAAACCTCCCAAAAAGGGTTCATTCTAGCCATAACGTCAATAGTCTTAATTTACGAAGAGCAACGCAGCTTTGTCCAACAAGCTCAAATTATTTATTTAAAATGTTTAACTATGAAATATTGTTAGGGAAATGTCATTTTTGCAAAAACATGGTTTAATAGAACCCGTTCGAAACATATAGAATCCTTAAAGAATAAAGAAACGTAAAATGAAAGTAAAGTTACGAGATAGTGGGCTTGTGTACCAGTGTATTGTGCTGTAGGGTGGGTCCTTTCCAAGACACTAATGAGCTCCAAAGTTCCATGTTTTATATCCTTTAAATACCTTCACCATCATTGTTGTAGAGTGATATAGGTATGTAAGAAACTCGTTTTAGAGCTATTAAACAGTGTTATTCTTTCACACTTTTTAGGATACTCTAGCTTTATTGAGACTGAAACAATTAAATAGTTTATTATTTGTTAATATAATTTCTCTGACGAAATTAGTTTATCCTGATCAATTGAGAAGGTGTTCATTTCACGTTAAATACTCATTAAACACATCAGTAGAAATTGAGTGAAAAAAGATTACTGTACTGAGTAATTTTAGTCCTCCGTTATTCAAACACCCATTCAACTCAGAAATAATACTCAGATTCTTTAATCCAACTTTCGTATGATGCCGATGTTGATAAAGTATTAAAATTATTTCTGGTAAATTATAGATTCGGAGTTTCCCAGAACCACTAGGTTTCCAAGGTAGCAATGACGTCAATAGCTTTTCTCGTTTATCAACAATATTCAGATGGTCTAAAAATACGCTTTGGTGAATATTGCATTAGTTTTTACTACTGTAGAATCAAATATTACAGTTCACATTCAAGTTTGAAATTTACTACTTTTAAAACCCGAATAGATTTGCACTCATGGAAGCTTCTATGTTATGACGAATATTTTTTACAAAACTACAGTTGTGTACACAATGTAAATACAGATTGACCCAGCTCTCAAGGGAGGACCAAGAATTCAGCAGTATAAACTTAGTTTACTTGCACGGTTTTTATAATAAAATGTAATTATTTAAGGTCGAAAATGGAGGGACGCAAGTAACTGTACAGTTCATAACGAAGGGTATCTATATTCAGGTCTCGAGAGGAGACAGAACAAATTAACCGTGGAACGTTTGTTGTGAAGTTGAGTCATGTCGAACAAATGTAACTTCTACAATACCTAAATACAAATGGCTAATTTTATTGGCCATTTTACACAAAGGAAACAACATTCAAAACTAATCAAGATATAAACAAACATATAGCAACCTTTAATGAATATGAAAATATATCACTACACTCGCCTTTGGCTCGCGGTTGGGGGTAAATAAAAATGGGCCATGGCGCAAGACCTACAATTGAGCCAAATTTAAGATCTTTAGCTAATCTAGAAGTGGGTAAAATTGATTTAGACCGATGCACCTGTAGGAATAACATTGGGGGGGGGGGGGTTCTATATTTCGTGGGGGGGAGTTATATTTGTAAAATGTCACTTTTCGAAAAGGGCGCAAGATCTACAATCATGCCAAAATTTCAGATATCCAGTTAATCTAGAAATGGGTAAACGTGATTTAGACTTATGCACCTGTAGGAATAACATTGGGGGGGGGGGGTAGGATTTAATATTTGGGGGGGGGTTGTAAATACGATAGGGGGATAAAACTTTAAGTTAACCAGAGTAAATACAAAATATTAATAATGTTTGCAAAAAGAATTTACTTAGATTGGGAAAAGTAGCGAAAATCGTAAAATTTGTTGTAGAAATTAACCAAATATTAAAACAAGGGCGTTTTTTGAAGTTGAAGGTGTGCGATTTCCGAAAAACGCTCAAGGGTGTTTTGTAGAAAATTTAATTCCTGACCATGAAAGTTCTTTCAAATCTTTTCTAGCTTTTATCGTTTTCGAGCTATAGCTGTTTGAAAAAAACGTGTTTTGTCGTTTTTAGATGTCCGCCATTTTGGATTGTTGGGTGGGAGGCCAAAAATTAAAAAATCGGTCTTTTGCATAATTTACCGTTAATTAAAGATCCTATACTACAATACTACCAAATTTCAAGTCTCTAGCACGTCTCTAAACGAATCAAATGAGCATACCAAAGTCTTAAAATTTCAATGTTATTCTCCATAAGAATAACGTGGGGCTCGTAATAGTGGTAAAATCCTTTCAAATTTTGACATTAAAAGTAAGTCTCGGGGGCCAAGGAGTAAAGCTATGAAAAAACACGTAATGTGTAAAATATTAAGTAAACTAAGGAGAATACAAAGCAATAATAATATTTGCAAAAATGAATTATTTAGGTATGGAAAAATTAGCAAAACCATTAAAAATTTGAAGTAACTTGACAAAATTTTGAAAGTAGGGCGTTTTTAGAAGGTTCAGGAGTGCGATTTTCGAAAAATGCTCAATAGTGTCTTGTAGAAAATTTAATTCGGAACCTACGACTTTCCCTCAAATCCTTTCTAGCTCTTACCGTGTTCGAGCTATAGCCATAAAAAAAAACGTGTTCTGTCGTTTTTACATGTCCGACATTCTGGATTTTTTAGGGGGTTGAAATCTGAATACGGTTTTTTTACGAATTTTACCGTTAATGTAAGATCTCATACTACAATACTACGCAAATTTGAAGTCCCTAGCACGTTTCTGAACCGTTCAGACGGGCACACCAAAGTCGGCCATTTTTAATGTTATTCCCCATAAGAATAACATGGGGGGGAAATTCGAAATTTCGGGGGGGGGGGTTAAAATTAGAAAATGCACTAAAAAACACTATTTACGCGAGTTGCGTACCAAACTTTACCAATCACCGGTTTTTAATTACTAATTATTAGAACTCAAAACTTCTAAGAGAGGTTATGTTTTCGTTTGTACCATCTCATTCCCACTGGCATTGATGCAATGGCTCATTGTACAAATCACTAATTGCACCACTCAACAATTAAATTGGCCTGAACAGCTGATTAGTTGAAGTTCGAAGCAATTTCACTTCTTCTCTATCAATCCTTGAACCTCATTGGTCCGTTACCCGTGTTGTTATGTAAAACTATGCTGTTATGTAAGTAAACAAAGCTGTTGTGAGAAAATTTTCAATTAAAAGAACTGTACTGAAACGAAAACTAAAAAAAAAAATAGTTGCGGTTTACAATAGACTTTATATTTTAATAAACAGATTCCTACACCAAAGAAATATAATACATTTGTTTAATGGTTTAAATCACAGCGTAAAAAATCAAGTCAGTATCCAATTTTAGCGTTTGTATTATAAAATTCAGAGATACTACACCTGTATGTCAGCCAATGATTCATTAAACTGAAACATGATTGAATTACTAAAAGGTCAAACTCTTTGACGGGCTGCTGTCAATTACTTTGAAATGTGTCTATCAGAGTCATTATTACACTACAATTGGTATTTGGTTTAATATTAATCATCATGCAAAATAGTTTACATTTTATATTTGCTGTGTTTCGTAATACGAAAAATGTATACCTTTTATAAGTCTGAGTTTGTAAACACTTAAAATGCTGTTACAAGTTAGGTACTCTCTTGAAAATGCAACGATAATTTGCATTATGTCTGGGAAAGATTTTATAGATTCATCGCGTTGTATGTACAATAGTATATATATTTTTTGTGTGTGTTAAATCAGAAAGATGTTCTGCATCTCAATAATATTCTTATGGTATGACCTTACAGGAACAAAGTTATGTGCTATAAAATTTTCTTGTTTAATAAAGCTCAATTAGTATGTCATTCTGTTACGAAAATATCTTGAGAGAACTTAAGATTACTTGTCATCAAATGGTAGCTTACCCATATGAACAGACAAGTTATTTAATTACTGACAGCATTCCTATGGGTAATTTAGGATAAAACAGCGTTCTAAAGATATTGTAGGAACATTGTATATTCTATGTAAGTGACACTTTCATAAGTCTAGTCCAGATCAAAGAACAATAATCTAGCTTCTTCACCTCTTAGATTTTCCTCGTGGGCACTATAAAGATCCCCCCAGAAGTGAAGAAGACTTTCTCGGTAGATTACCCTAACATTAAATTTAAAAGCAAGATAAAAAAGCGAAATTTTATCCAGGAAGTACTGACTTATATCACACCAAATACAAATGGCTTTTACCATTGAAATCTCCCCATTATGGTATAAAGTCAATGTTTTGAGCAATGCAGAGAACCAGCGGTTTGGAGTATTCTCAAGGGTTGAAAGTAAAAAGAACAAGCCCCCCTTCAAAAGAGTGAGATTTCTCTTAATTAATGATTTTCTTCAAGTTCTACGAACGATTGAAATAACAGAAACCATGCATGCACAACAAGAAGAGATTAATTACATTTATCGCAAATTCCAAATACTCTAATTGTATGAGTAAATGCAGGTACAGGTACAGGTACAGGTTTTAAATGAGGTTTTATTTGGATACTGCCTTAATTGAAATAGAAAAATTGAAACACAAATGACGTAATAGCTATCAATCAAACCTAATGAAATACTCTTTTTTACAATCTGATTGTATCTGATGTTTCATTATTCAACTATTGAACAAACATGAATACTGTTCAAACTGCGTCTAACAATTTAATTTGACCAAAGTTTATAATTGATTAAAATTAAATTCCCAGAATAATATTTTGCACTTTTACGTAGATTTAAAATGGTTTTAAACACTCAAGGTTTTTTCTTATGTAAACGAGGGAAATTTAAACGCAGATGGCTTGCCATTAATCAAACTGTCTGTGAAATAAGCTAAAAGAGATTAGAACCATTCAGTGATATCTGATGTTTGAATTTTACTGCTAAGTGATGTGATCTAAAGTGTTTTGTAAATGAATTCGCATATCAATGTAATTCTTTTATAAAATGTTCACTTTAAACCCTTAAAAATTTAAGGTATAATTAAATATTTCTAATAGTGAACAAAATTAAAAATTTCCAATTGAGAATTTACTTATTTTTATATATATATGTATATTTTTTTAATATTAATAATTTATTTTTGTGAAAAGATTAAGACAGTTTATTACTCATAATAAATTAAATATGTACGCATCAATAATACAATATAGCTAAAAAAAATACTCATTGCTTAATATAAAACATTTGTGTAATTTATGGATTATAAATAATTATACTGTTTATATTGTACACATCTTAGAAAACTTTTCTGGTTATGATTTTTATTATAATGTAGGTTTGCCAGCATACTTTTAAATAAAACAACTAAATTTAAGCAGGAGAAAAGCAAAATTATAAGATAAATATCAGTAATTAATTAGAGATATTTTAGCATCAGTATGACATAATGTATGTTTAAGAAAAAGCAAAAATATTGTACTACTGTACCTACAGACTGGAAATTGCGTTAGTGTGTGCTTTAGCTGTCAAATAGTGCAGTGTTGCTTGCAGACGTAGGGAGATTGAGGAACAATGCAAAGTTCCCTTCGTGCACTTGCGATGATTCATGTCGAAACCTATACACACTAAAAAAAGGCAACAAGTTTTCTGGTATAAAAGGAGTTTTAAGTGAACAATATTATAACCATGAATATTGATAATCCATATACATATATAGCTAAGGGGGTTAAATGTATTATTGCATTTTAAATTTATTTTGACCGTCTTTGTTTGGATAAGAAATCACTTAATTGTATAATTGGTATAATTTTCTAACACAAAAAAATTAAAATAATTTGACATTATTTAGTAACCATTGAAGGGTTATTTACTCTGCAATTAACATTTAAAAAAATCTGTATACCTACACAAAATGAATATTTAAAAATAACATTGGGTGTTTTAGTATTAATACTAAAGAGTTCATCTGATTTGTTTGCTTCCCAAGCAGTTTGTTGGCTTGAACTCTGAACCCTACGCATTCATAAAAGTAAAAAGCACCACAAGTAATAGCAATGGTTTCCCTATTATTGGATTAGAGTAAAGTAACAGATTTACGCTTTAGATTTGAAACAGTCTTTAGCAAATAATGGAGATATCCCAACTATTTAAAGAATGTTCGTTGTATTGCTCGTCTTCACATCTGAAGATAAGTTAATTTCTCATTGGGCAATCAACCAATGATTCAGTCGAACAGAAAGGTTGACGTTAGATAGTAACAAGGCCAGGGTTTGAATCGTTCCCTTTCAAAACGTAATAGAATGCTAATGACGTAGATAGACACGTAAAAAACACTTTTTATGCTCTTGATTTAAGGATTTAAAAACCAAGAATTTTAATAAAAAAAAACCAAATTATCTAATAACCTCCTTGTTAGATATACTATGCGAAGAAATCAATATCGAAAATATTAGAATACCCATACTCTCCTCCTATTTAATTCTGTGTCAAAATATATCTTTCTTCTGTTCATATGTCATAATAATCATGGTATAGTAATTTTTATTCAGGAAATTCAGGTAATTTTTTTTTACCAAGGATACCTCTGATGTTTGTAAAGGTTAAACATTAAGTTCGTAAACAGGTTACTCTGTTGCAAATTTTACTAAGCATCGCACGATATAAGCTTAAAAGAAAATGATAGGATTTATAACTACACATCCTTTTTAACTTCTGAGGAGTTTAAACCATACTTTTTATATTATTAATTAAATGTTTGCAATGTTGTCGGAGAATGTAAACAAAACATGAAATAAACCTTTTACTTTTACCTGTTAACTGAACAGACTCTATTCCTCAGGGACTCTTCGTCTTCATTTAAAACAAAAAGTGTCAAGTGTAAACAATAGCAAAACACGAGTGTATTGTTTCCTCACTTGGGAATTCGGACAGGTTGACTTCCGACTGCAAAACTTTACCTTAAACCACTTGTCATCTCTATAAATACTCCCATTCCCTTAGACGAAAGGGTGACTAAAGTTTGTGTTGAATTTATTGTACTGTACTTTTATATCATAAAGATACTTATTGGGCGATATAAGATACGTATATGTCCAACTGTGTAAAACTATAGAATAGTAAAACTCTTTTTAAATCTGTCAGCAAAATCGACTAGTATATGAAAAATATTTTTGTTTTCTCCTTGCTTTGTAATCCCGTTTCCGCTTAAAAACATGCTATGTACGATCAGTTTTATTCATGATTAATTCTATCGTTAAAATTCATTGTGTATCCTCTGAACTGTTTAATTAGACTATTATTTAAGGTACATACCTTTAAGTCACAGTTCGTTAGAGTATGGTCAAACATGGTCAATCTTAATACATGTATCGCCTATTGAGGCATTGTCAAGTTCTTGACGAGTTCGCTAATGGGTGAAACATTCTTGAACAATCACTTGACAATGCCTGAATAGACAAAACATGTAGTGAAATTGATCATACTCCGTTGAAGTGTGGACGTAAAGTTATGTACCTTAAAATATAGTTTAATTATGTCCTTTCCATCACTGGACCCGTTTAGAAGAGACTGTATATAAATCAAAATGAAAGTAAGTTCCAATATAATACATCAATTATAAAAAAAACTGGAGTTAAAAAAAAAACTAAAGAAAAATACAGTAAAATGCAATCATAGTAAGTGAAATGGTTGCTTATACAATCATTGTATTCTAAACAACAATTAGTTTTGGTTTTTAATAATTAATTAACTTGTGAATATGTATTCAAAAATCCGTGGAAAAGTAAAATGAAAACATACTTCCAAAGAAATCTTCTCCACAAATAGTAACTGATAAAAGAGCACAATCAAGCATGTTTACAAAAAGAGGGAATATTTATTTTCATCCTAAATGTGTTTGCATCCAACATTTCAATTTGGACTCTTTGAAATTGATTACTGTTTATTTCCTGGCGGTTTTGGGTGAATCAATCAAAATATTACCCTCCATCTCCTATTGGATATTTTCAATTGCGAAAATACGCTTGTAAATTCCTACACTCGATCACTCTGCTATTCAATTGCTGTGAATATTGCTCTGAACATTACCTGTAGATACTGAATATTGCTTTAAATATTACTTGAATATTTACTTATATAGTTACTCTTGAATATTACCATATTGGTTTATTTAAAAATATACATAATAAAGAGAGTATATAAAACATTACTTTTTCTTTTGTTTGAATTAAATGATGTATAAGTTTACTGAACCGAGTTCATAACATAGATAGTAGCTATGGATTTATTACTAAATTAAAAATATATTTGTGCCATGCCTATTAGATTGCCGCATAGTTACATGTTGTTGGCATGTTGCTTGCATTTGCTGTAATTTTGAGTCAAACTTCCAGAAAAAATATTTTCACTTAATATTTCAGGCTAAGCATTGCGTACCTTGGGGAAAGTAGCTAAAGCAGAGCTATAATGTCCTGAAATGTGAAAATAATTACCATACTAATGAGCACGGAACAAAAACCTTCTTATATTCAAGCTAATAGCAGGTTGCTGGAACAGATTTTATCTTCACTGTTTTTATTAGAAACTCTAAGAACATCTTTTTATTGGCATGTAATAATAAAAGCCAAAATAAAGATATTCCACAACCTCTAGACCAGTTTTCCATTTTCTTCCACACACAGCCTCGCAATTCTTTCAACGTTTCCATTTTCAGAGCTTCTTCTTACTACATTGAAAGCTAATTAAAGGAATGAAAAAATAGGTCCGTAGAAAATGAAGCCGCAACATGTAAGATATAATTGCTAATATGTAAGATATAATTGTATAATCGAATAATTGCATCACGCTGTTCACACGATTTATCTAAACAATTAACTTAGTCAACATCGAAATAGGTTACATGTATAAATAATTGTCTGACAAGGTAAGCTACATGGATAACCTCACATATTAACCCAGATATGTACTAGCATTATCATTTATTTGTACTAAACTTCCCACATGTGAATTACAAAGATCCCGTAATTGTCAAAAGAGTATGATATAATCGTTGAACCATTTTCCTTGCTTTGACCTTGAAAATCTGCTTCGGTTTTATGTAGGAACATTAACATTTAAATACTGTTTGCTCCAATTCAATAGCTTTCAACTTTGAATCCTTTTTGTAAAATGTTTTGAGCTTAAAAACGTTGGTATTAGTAAATTATCTATTTGTACAGGCATAACTCTTCTGAAATTGACGAATACGTCTTATCTGTCATACATTTTTATAATTCTTTCTTGGGAGTGGTGATCTTTGAGAATATATATTTTCTTAATCTTTTGTGTCCATGCGAATGTACTAAGCATTGTTAGTGAGCTGTCGCAGTGTATAAATAGTAGCTAAAAGTTTATATTAACTCATGACATCACTTATATGGATTCGTAGTCAATGGCACTGTCAAATCTCCCCCAATATTCTAGATATTCCCAAGCAAGACAATATTTATTCAACAATAATTAAGATTCAATAATAAACAAGATGCTTTTGAGATGAATGCGATTAAAATATCGCCGATCACTTAGGAATAAACATTTCTTGATTGACCTGTGATATCAAAACAACCCTTAATCTGTTAGCTTATAAAGTAAACCAAATTTTACTTGAGAAAACAGAAAAAAACTCGTCATTTAATTAACTTAACTTTCTATAAGAAACCGTCCAAAATCTTGGTCTTGTAACTATCTAAATTTGAATTTTATTATATAGCATAACTAATTGATGACCCAATGACGCATGACGATTAGGTAAGGAGTTTATTCCCTTGGAAATGAAACCCGCTACCTTAAAATTTATTCTCAAACAAAACAAACACTCTGCTTTCTCGTTAATCAACCTTTTGCTCAAAACACAAACTATAAACATAACACCTTTATAATTCCCCTGTACACAACGAATACAAAGTGCAAAATACACTTTAATAATTTAATTCTTTTCTTTGAAATGGTGACCATACAAAGTAGGTATTTTAAGCCAATTATGAATGGAGATGAGTGTAGGATGAGTGGCACGATCTTGTAGTCTTGTTAGTGACTAAGGCTGACATATTCCTTAGACACAGCTGTTAATTAATAGCCCATACAGCTAATGACAACTAAGGGACCTACAGTTTATAGTGGAATCCGAACCACATTTTTTGCCTTAGTATTAAAGATACATCCCAAAGTGGAAGTCAATAAGAAAATATCCTCATCAAACCACCAAGGGCCTCACTTAGGCTGGAGCTACATCTGGTGGAATTGTATTCCAGTTATTGACGCAGGTTGGGTGACGCATGCGCCGCATTGGAGACGCGCCATCGCCCTCAGTATCCATCCGGTCCAGAAACAGCTTCCATCGTCCACTGGATACCATCGCACCAGGTAACGTCTAGGTAGAGGAAGTACGGGAGTCGTAGGTTGTAGTAGCTAAGGGCTTAGAGTTGTGTCTGGAGTAATACTACTAGGTGTTGTGTTGTTGTTGCGTGGGCTGTGAGTGGGTTGGGCGAGATGTTTGGGATGTAAATATGTTATGGTTTTGTTATTGAGATTTAAAATGGGTGGTGAAGATCACGAAAAATGTTTTGGGATATAAACACGTATGGAGCTCCGTGAAAAGAGCGTTTTCATAAGATGGAATCGATAAGGCTGGGGAAATCGTCTTTGTTATTTGTCATGGTGATACGATGGGTGAGATGAGCATAGGGATTTTACAATGGCATGGGGATAGACAAAATTGCACACGAATATTAATTAAAATCAATACGTCTAAGAAGAGGTTTAAAAATGAGGTTGAGTTAAATCGTAGAATTGGGAACATTTAAATATACGTGAAAAAGCATGTAAACATGTTCTTAAAGCCGTCCATGTATTTTTTGTGTTGTTTGTGTGTGTTGGCTACAGAATAAATACATGGCATTTTCTCTATAGTAATACCTGATATTTTATGTAAAACATAGCTTTATTTTCTATAATCAACCATCAATTAATTTGCGTCGACATGTCTAGCCAATTTTCAAACACTGAACAGTAGAATTTAGTATTGAACAACAGAATAAAATGAGAGTTATCTCGTCATTCATTGACCTTGCGGACTCTTAACTTTGCTACAAACTTACATTTAACAAGGTTGAATCAGTCATTGAGAGAGTTATTTGACCATTTTATACGTTTATATACATTTGTCTAAAGAAAATTCCCTTAAATTAACTTCAATAGACTACTATTAAAATAATTATATCAATATAAAATCAAATATACTTGAATGTAGATACATTCTAATAGCTAAAATATTTACTGTTGGATTATAAAGGCAAATGTTGCATATACTTAATCTCACTGTAAATAATATAAACACAGTGGAACCTTCCTAAAGATATTGTCATGTTATTAACTTGTAAATTGATGTTTACTTTGTCATACAAAGATAAAAAACACATCGAAGCTAATACTGAATTATACAATTAATTTTGTAGGTTTTTCATGGATTGATCTAAAAGGTTGACCTACAAGCAACCAATTTTAATATGTTCAAGGAAAATATCGATTTCACTATTGCTGATAATTAGTGAACGGACAGAAAACCCACACTTAAACCAACGCGCGTTCAAACCACTAAACCAAAAATATATTTAATGGCGTGAAAATGAAACCAGTCTCCATTAATGTTTTGTCAACAAGGCCGAAACTTTGACCGCTAAACTGTGGGCTTGATTGAGCTGTAGTTGATAGTTTGACCACACAAATCAAACTACTCGTTTCTGATGTTTATTCAAAGTGTTAAAAATTAATCGTACTTAAACAATAATGAATTAAAAAATCACTATCGTGATATTTCAAATTATTTTGAATATGAATTGTGTTTAAATTGAGCTGTTCAGTTGTGAGTGAATTGTGAAGATAATAAACGGTATCAGCATTCTGACTCATACTTTCTCCCATAAGTTTGTCAACAACCTTTATCATGTGTAAGCGGTGAGAGTAAATATACGGAAATGGGATTAGTACAATTTTGTTCAGAATTTAAAGGACTACATACTAAATTTTTATCAAAATCGTTCGGGCCATTTTTGTGAAAATCCGATATTTCAGTTATTTTATGGGGTTTTTATGGGAAAATAACATAATTTACAATAACTATTGAACCGTAATTTTTACAGAAATGGGATTTCTACCATTTTGTTCAGAATATAAAGGACTATAACATACCAAATTTTTATAAAAATCGTTCAGGCCGTTTTTGGGAAAATCCTATTTTTCCGTTATTTTATGGGGTTTTATGGGAAAATCCCCATTAAAAATCAAAATTTCAAAAAAAAATAAGAAAAAACGCCTGGAGATACCATGGATTAGAACCTACATACCAAATTTAATCGAAATCGGACCACAGGTGTAGTCCCTAGCTCTGTAGACATCCGGACACACAGACACACACACACACACACACACACACCACTTCGAAAACCACTTTTTTGGGTCCAGGGGAACACAAAATGAATATATCCACTCAAAACTCTAACTCGAAAATTTTGACGAAAACAATACTTTGATATACCATGGTATAGGGAGGGAAAGTGAAAATTAGGCTATCCAATACAAAAAATATTTAAAATTACTACCTCTAGGTTTGGTCAGTTCAATCGGCTCTAGACCAAGTTTCAGCCTGTCATTGGGTTATTAATTAATGATACCGCCTACAGCAGTTCAATGTTGCGTTGAAACCAAACTGGTGTTCAGAAACCCCTTGGCAAGAAACAGTTCAGACATGTCAAGCTATAATTGAGGGGATGAAAACAGAGCGAACCCCCACCTCAAGTTTGACCTCCTATAGGTGTATTCTGTCAAAACCTTTTGATGTATTATATTACTTTGTTATCAATTTAGTTTCGAGTCAAGTTTCTTACGCTAATTAATTGTCAAATATGTGGAGAGCAGCTGTCATAAATACAAACGTGTAATTGTAGACATAAACAGATATATTTAAAATAAATATGTAATAGTTTTGTTTTAACTGTTTTAACCTAGTCATAGTCATACTACACCACTTACCAACGTATCCTCAAAATAATAGGGTTACCTTATAAAATTTAATAATAAATACCAAATACTGTATATTTAAAACTAGTACTAACAAAATTAAAACTACTATCCTACGAATTAAGAAAATCAACCAGGAAATTTATTCAGAGAAAAGATATATATATTGTACTATAGGTTGGAGCTGAACATTTCGTATCTATGATAATTTGCTCTCAGTTCTTGCTCTGGACGTGGTTAAATTAGTTTACTGACAAAATGTGCTTTAATTACAGATTTGTTCAATTACTAAAATTTTTTAACCACACCAACTGAAAGGCGAACTTATAACTATTGACTCCTTCATATTACATATTCTATCTCAGGTATAAAAAAAATCCTTATATATAATACGTGAAGGCGATTTCTAGAAAACACTACTCCTCCGTTAATAATGGACGGGTTTTTACAAACGACGTGTCAAAATAAAGTATTTTTTGTGTAGACGCCCCCTTTCACCAATTCATGTAGTAAAAATCCTCGGGCTTTGCCCCACAGGCTATTAAAGTTGGATTTTCTCCCATAAGATTAACATGGGGGAATCTAAATATTTGATTGGAAACTTTGTCCCCACTAATTTGAGAGAACGGTTGGGCGTAGAAACTTGGTAGAGGTGTCCAAAGAAAGGTCTTGGTCTGTAGATGAGTTATCAAAAGAAAAACTAAGCAAAATCCCTTAGGACTCTGCCCCAGAAGCCTTAAAAGATCCCTCCACAGAGTTGTTTACATTTTGGCCACGTGGATAATACTTTTTAATGGAACAGCTGTTCATTTTTAAATTGTATTTCAAACAACACACATTTATTGGGAGTTGAATTCTACCAAATAAGTATTTGCAATGTTATTTTCTGATTTTAAAATTGATTTTCTTCTTTATCATGCCATGTTTTGCAATATAACGTTCCATTACGAAATCAGTGGAAAATCCTTTCATCACAGCAATTCTTAAATTATTTCTTATTGAACTATCTTATATCTATTGTACGGGTTGGTGTGTGCCTTTTTCGCCATACATTTTATCATATTATTCTACAAAATATCAAATATTTATGTAGAAAAATATCTGCTCTTATTGTGTCTAATAAAATCCAAACTTAGAAACATTGCCTAAAATGGTACCTATCTTGACAAATTATTTGCACCTGCCTATATTACGGACTTTGGCGCACTGAATTTGTAACATTATTGAAAATAACACGACATTTTGGCTGTAAAATATGGTACAAAGAGAAAATACAATTTAAGCAGCTACTGTCATGACAGAAAGGTCATATTCCTTTTAAACTAGATCACATAATTCTTTGACTGGGACGGGTGGCGTCGTCCTGTAATCCAGCTACTAGGAGGTCACGAATTGTGGATATTTATGGGAATGCACTGTGGATGCGATACTCCCTGGTGTGGATTAACGTCCGCACGAGTGAGTACTACGACTACCCGCAGTGCTATCCTGATAATTATACCAATTCATAAATACCAATGCAAAAAAAAATTTGGTTCCAATTCAACTATAAACTGTAGGTCCCTTGGTTGCCATTCGCTGTATGGGCTATTAATTAACAGCTGTATCCAAGGAATGTCGGCCTTAGTCACTAACAAGACTTCAAGATCGTGCCACTCATCCTACACTCATCTCCATTCATACTTGGCTTACCTACTATGAATGGTCGCCATAAAAACGTATTAAAGTATTAAAGTATTTATCATATACGTTGATTAACAATATGTAAACGTCAATATATACGTAACAGCCATTTTACAGTATTTTTGCTTTTTGGAAATGTCCCATTGCTATGTCATTTGCATTATTTGTTGCCAATGAAGCCGTCAAGACCATATAAATGAGGAGGCCCCTAACAGTTCAAGAATAAAAGCCAACTTTACTTAATGTATTCCACTACACCTAACATTCCGTAGAGAGATTATATTGACAACTTTATGTTATTGAGAAGGCCGAGACAACTAACTGACATCCCCCATGTCAAGGAATTCCAGCTTTATCAGTAGCCCCATAGTCAATTTCTCAAAACTATGCTAGAGGGTTCATTCATTGGCACAGTACGATATGAACTGACGCGACGTGATGAAGGAAAGTCAAACTTACACTGTAACGGATATAACTCCCTTTGAAGTTAGAACGTGTCTTCTCAACAAACATATATTTTTTCTCAAACACTGATGAAGTCGCGGAAGTGTTTAACTACAAGATCCACCAATACGATTTAAATACTATTTAAAGGTTCTACCAAAGGAAGAGATACCATATAACATACTAATAATAACTCCGATGACGTACAGGATAGGAAATATTTTAATCATTGAATGAACAACCAAATTTGGCAACTAACGCAATATTGTTATTTTTTTACACTTATTACTCTTTGAACAATGTTAAATGCTCAAAATATGTATATTTCACCCAATTTATCGCAGTTAGATGGTGATTTATAAGATTTTATGGCAGTGGTGGTATAGAATAGGGGCTGCTATTTGAAAGAAATAGTCACCCCCTACCCCCTACCCTGTTATGGGGGTTAAAAAATATTTTTGATGTAAAAAACTGCAAAACCTTTGTTAACAATTATTTTCACAAACAGAATATTTCTGTTTATTTCGGTTTTAAAATACAGATTTTCCTACAGTTACCTAACAATGTACATGTTCTCTCACTGATTTGAGAAAGCAAAGTGACCAATTCGCTCATCAGTGAGACAATGTTAACATTGTCTCACTCTAATTACTTTGTCTCACTCCAGATTTGCAACGTGAAGGCACGAAATAGTGAGCGCGTAACATGCAGGCAACGTCGTATGCGCGCTAAGGCCGGTATTACACTATCATAGTTCTATGACATATTATATTATCAAATATATGATAATATGTTCTCTCAAGGAGAACATATTATCATAGTTCAAAACCATTATAATAGTTGGTACATTACACTGTAATAATTTTCATCAAAGACATATGATAATAGATATATGTCATATAACTATGAGAGTGTAATACGGGCCTAAATACGTTGGCAGCACTGGCTGTAAATAAGCTGGTCAACTGTTGTACTGTTGTATTTGTCACTTCACGTTAAATGTTATATTAAAAGTTCACTTCTGTGTAAAAATAGGTTATGTTTCTTCGCCAATTTATTTGTTTTATGGTAACTGTAGGAAAAGT
Source organism: Macrosteles quadrilineatus (assembly GCF_028750875.1). Classification (NCBI taxonomy): domain Eukaryota; kingdom Metazoa; phylum Arthropoda; class Insecta; order Hemiptera; family Cicadellidae; genus Macrosteles; species Macrosteles quadrilineatus. The sequence continues at coordinate 134,898,384 of NW_026542595.1, read as the reverse complement.
ATAATGTGCAACTCGAGTTCAAAGTACAATTGCCTCACTCGAGAAACCATTCCTCACTCGCCTACGGCTCGTGAGTAAGGATTTCTCTCGAGTGAGTCAATTGCTCACTTTTCTCACTAGTTGCACAAATAACTATTGTTTCATACTTAATTTATTACACACTGTATAGACTAAATCAGTTAAAGCCTTTTAGAGAATAGCAAAAAAATTTATAAAATCAATTTATGTATGTTTATACATTTCTAGAAAGTGAATAGGCAGATTATTTTAATAAAAAGTCCGTTAATTTAAAAATATTTTTATGAAACTATGCGTTATCACCAATTAATAATTATAAAGACAACGCTAAATTTGATCACCCCTGAATCAGGGTTTTAAAAGAATAAAACAAAAGTATATTTTACGATTGTGAAACTCTTGGTTTATATTTTATAGCTAAAAACATTAAAGATTGTTAATTAACCCTCTAAAACCACATATGCAAAAGTAGTGAGAAAACCATACATCCTAAAATTTAGCTTTAAACATTGTTATTACATTACATGTATTTACACCAATCAGACATTATACTGGATGGATAGAACATTTAAATTTTGTTATACCATTGTTAATGAATAATTTACTAAATAAACTTTATTAGGATAACAAGAATCTTTCTTATGTGCCGGAATTGTTCAGGAATATATCAACAATATTTTCAATCAAAAATATTGACAGCCTACAATTATTATAAAAATTTACCAATTTTACTTTCAATTTTATTATTTCGCAAATTAAGCTCAGGTGCAATTAAAATTTATAAATTATACTCATGACATGCTAACATTGTGCTAACACATTGTGTTAGCTTATGCATTTTTTGATTAAAATAATTTTTAGAATAATAAGGGGAAATATTCCTACCTGAAAAAGCTTGCCCACCAATCTGTTACTAAGGGTTTTCAGGAAACATCTAAAGAAATAGAACATTTTCATGGTTTTTACGCTATTGCAATTAAATGAAATTGTTAAAAAAAAGACGACTCACCACGTGCCGTAAAAGACTAAGAGGATTTCTTAGGCTAGTGAAACTGAGTTAAATCGGGCTCAATCCAACCCTTAAAGGCTTGGTCGTCCGTGATATTACCCACGTGATCCTCTCCTTTAATGTGATCACGTTCCGAATTACTTATTTATTTTACTGTTAAAACTTTTGAAAATAGGTTGGAATTTTAATGCAACATAAATTCGATTCAGGGGTTATTTTCAAGTTATTGTGGTGAGGATGTATAAATATATCCTTAACAATTTTCTTACATGTGTATAAAGTGCTCAAGAATGGTTTATAATTTTATTTTAAAAGTTCTTAAAGAGATTTATTTCTTTTTAAATCCTGTGACCCTAAGGTCACAGTGTGACCCTAAGGTGATTATTACTGCAGTTTAATGTATGTTTACTATTTCAACAATATGTCGGTCAAGTATTGATCAAGAATGTATGTATCCTTTTTAAAATAATTTAGTGTTGATTCTAATATTTTGGACCTAATTAATTTTTTTGCATAATTTAAGAGGATAACGTAATTGCAAATATAAACACGATTTTAAGACACTATTTTGCATGAACTATTTCTATATACATATTGAAGGTTTGATTTTGTTGAATATATTTCACAAACACAAGCTGAACTAAACCATGATTGGTTAATGAAAGCCTACCCAACTGGTAATTTCCCATATACAATACCCCCGGCTATAATCACAGTCATCATTTAACTTTGGTACATTCGCAAGCCCCATATTGAATAGGTCAACAACATTACGTATTTTATGTAACCAAATCATAGTCTCTTTTAAATTTGGTTCTTCCTTCTTAACTTTTTACCTTACATTTGCCAGTCCACCCAGGACTTGGCACTGTGTTGAGTCCAGCCAAACAAAGTGTAAGCCGGTAATTGTGAGCCGTACTAATAAAATTTGAATAGTGTGCATTCGAATACAAAAATCAATGCTGTGGGTTTGTGGCTCGTTGCGTACTAAGTAACTAAGTACCCGGTTCACCTCAAAGCAATGATTAATTTCATCTCATAAAAGTTCAAAATCAAGGGTGTTAATGCATTGGTGTAATATGTTGCAACCAAATAATGATGACCGGATTTGTTTTGGGCCGCTTAAGATTTCTTAGTAAGTAGAGGGTAAATAGGATACGGTACTTCTTTCTCGAGCCTGGACTCTAAATCTGACAACCCCCAATGGATTTCAGCTGTTAGTATTATTCAATTGAAATTTTCATAGTTTATATTGAGTAATACCGGTACTGAGTATCTAATATTGAGTACCTACTTCTATGTATACTCGTCTAATTGAAAAATATAAAGCTTATGTTTATATAATCACTATATGTTTCAGTTTGTGTCTTAATTTTTTAAGATTTTGTGTCTTAATAGTTTAAAAAAAAGTTAAGGTCTAGGAAGAAATATCAATCCCCGTAAATGGAACTATGAGAAACAACACTCTCATATTACACAACAAACAACAACAAGTACATAATGCAAAATTTCACCCTCCATGTGATTATACACTAAGTTAAGAATTATTAAAGTGCAAACGTTGAGTGTAATTCACGGAAAATGAGAATTTAATAAGATACCACAATGCGTTATTGGTTTCCATGTATATAATTGATAATATTGACACTTAAAAAAACCGTAAACAACAGCAAATATTACTTGCAGATATTTCAATATTACAAAATAATTCAGATTTTCGGTGTATCCACCAACTTAATCGAATAGCGGAACAAATACAATATGACAGAAGTTATGAAAATTAATAATTTGATTACAATCGTTACATGAAATGAGATTCGTGATAATTGCATTTTCAAATGAGACAGAACAAACAGATAAATGTAATAAAACTATTTTAATGAAAAAATAAACGTGTCCAATATCCGTTGATTACAGAGGAAATTAAAGTACTTATTTTAATTTAGTAGCTGGTTTTAATCAACGTAAGTTTCCATCATCCATAAAACCTTTTGTAATGATTTCAGTTATGTGTTAAATCCCAAATTGATTAGTTTACTAAATTAGTCAGTTTAGCATAAATTTAAACTATGAGATCATTATTATTTCGATATAAAACTGAAGCGATGACAAAATAATGTCACTCAATATTATTGGTTTCTTATCTTATCAATCCAATTTCAACAAATTACATTGAAAATTGCATTACATTTAAAATAAAAATCAATAGTTGGACAAACATTTTAAGGCTTGTAGATTTTGTGTATTAGATGTTTTATTGGTTTTTATTTATTCAGCCAAAACTAACTTACTATGTCTGTATTCATACACACGTGATTAACATAAGAAATTCTGATCGCGTAGAATGGATTAATGATTTGTTTATTTGCTTCGGAAGCATATAAACAACATTAAACAGCACGTGGAAAATACCTTTTACAAAGATTAGCATTTCCTAGTAATACTTTTTACTAACGTACAATTGGATGTCTCAAACAGAACATCAACTAATTTAACTGACTGATTATCTTGTTTTTGATTAGCTTGTCTCTAAAATAGATTGCGGCAAGTAACCCAAAACGTCACCAAGTAATTTCACCAGTTCAACGATGACCAAAGAAACACAACTAGACGGTATTCTGTGTCTTTCTAATCCGTCATTTGGTCCTTTACCCTTCCTTGTTAATTCCATTCATTGATCATATCAGATCCGAAAAACGGACAAATACTGTGTTTAAAACGTACGAGTCTTTATTGTTAACTTCAAAGTGAATTGATATGTCCCTTTTAAAAAAGCTTTAATTAATGTACGTTATAAATTAGGCGCCAGAGGAAGCAGTGTAAGAAACGTAATTCTGACTGATAATCATGCTAAACTAATTGGAATAATACTTGTTCGACTCCCACGGTTACGTAACAAAATACGCAGTATGAAAACCATTCTAAATTAATTAAACGTTACGTGACTAATACAATCTACAATGTTTGAGTAAAACATTAACTTATACGTAGCTTGAGTGGAGTGTTTGAGAGGAGATAAAGCATTGTAAAAGAATTATCGGTAAAAAGTGATTAAATTTGTGAAAACTTATAAAACACAGCTAGTATAATTTTTTTATTCATTTTCTATTCGAAAATATTGTTATTTTTAACTCAAAAAGTATTTGCATGCTAACAGTGTTTACTTGATTAAAAACAAAAAATTCAAATACATGATCATTAGTGTTTACTTGTATAATATGTTAAACTAAAATATTCTTGAAGATGTTTACTAGCTAGTACATCAATTTAACTCTCTGAATATAGGGATATTCTGATACTATCAATCCGTTTGAATACTATAGGCGTATTCACATACTAATAAAAACTCAATTGGTTTGAACACAGACTTAAGCTAGATTCCACGAGTAGCTAATGGATTTACAAGCAAGTCTGATTGGACTGGTTGAGTAAATGATGAGATGGAGACTCGGGCATGTCACAAGGGACTGTGAACTCTGGGGTAGGATAATTTATACGTCGAGTAGATTCTGCAAGCTCAGCTATCTGTTATATTTCACTTACATATAATTAATTTACTCATGCACACATAGGGACTTCCCGGAATAATAATACCTGTACATCATTTTAAATTATTTCCATATAAGCACGTTGTAATAAATAATTATATTACAGTGGTACCTCGATAACAAATCACCCTTGATAACGAGTGTAATTTTTAAATCCCCTAGAATTTGTTTTACCCCTAATCGCATGTTATTGCAAACCTCGAAAAGAAGTTGACCTTGATAACAGGTCTTATTTTATAATCCCCATGAGAGTCTTGTTATTAGGGTTGTACTGTATTTTTACAGTGTATAAAATGCAGAAATCGTTTATTTAAGCTTGGCAAAAATTAAGTTTTGTATGACATTTTGTATATTTTTTACGTAGAATAGTCTATAGGTGAGCATATGTTTTTAAAAGTTCAAAAACATCTTTTTCCAAATTTTTTGTTTCATGCTAAATGTATTTGTTTGTTTTGAATTATACTTGTACTGAAATAAAGTATTCATTCATACCTAAATTTAGTAAGTGAATGAAAAAACACATAATTTGAAAACTGTTAGGTAAATGAAACACTTTTGTTGGCAATAGGTTGTTAAATATATTTACCAATTTTACAATGTTAAAATACATACTCTTTTACTGTGAAAATTATGTTGTCATAAATAACATTCCTTAATCATAAACTGGGTGTTTACCTAAAAAAAAACTTTTCTCTCTATACAATATAAGAAATAGGTCAACAACATCCAAAGAAAAGAATTATTCATAATGAACATAGTCTGAGGTCATAAAGAGCTTTATATCCAACGCTTGCGGAGGAAAATACTTTTCTTTGTCCTTTTAGAGAATATTAAAACCGAGTTGTTTCTTTTTGTTCATATATTCATTTCATTATAAAAGAAATGAACTTTGAAGTTTTACTAGCATATTTTGCCTTAATTATGATTTTAACTTATTTTATAATTGAAAATACAGTAAACATATGATCATAAACAATGTACACCTTACTAAACGTATTGTATACGTATTGTATGTTGGTTACCATTAGACTGTACAAGTACTTTCACAAAGCATATATACAATTTTTGTTTAAACAGACTAATACGATGAAATATTAAAAGCCATATTTACAGTAAAAAAACATTAAAAGGTGTTGAAACATTAGGAACTGTATTCTTTGCTGCAAAAAGCTCACTCCATACCGGTATTCAACTTTTAACTAAATATTTGGTAAATATCTAAAATGATGAACATTGAAATGCCGGTTTGAGGCATTATTACATATCTAAACTCTGTTAATCGTTGGCAGTATGCAATATCCATTCATTTAGGACAGAAATCACAAGCTACTACCTACACTGGCCTTGCTCAAAAGTACGAGGTGTTGACTTAAAGTAAAATAATCATTTTAACTCTTAAAAAAAATATACAACCATAATTTCTGTAAAGTTTTAGAATCAAAAGTTATTGCAACACTTGTGACGAGGGTTCTACCCGGTCAATTCAAGATGGCGGCTAAACATGCTAATGTTTGTATACATACCTTTATGGTACAAGTTCTTAACATTCTAAAACTAATTTGTTTCCAATGATTGTGTGCTTGTTGTGCTCTTAACATATCAGAGCTTGTAGTAGGTGGAGCAAAAAAAAAAATTTTTAGCTTTTAAATAGCATAAAAAAGACTAATTTACGGATATTAAAAATGATTTTGTAAATACCTAAAGAAAAAAATATGAAGTTTCAGTTCAGCCAGTGCATAGTTTGGATCTGTGTGAATATTTCACATTTTGTTTCAACTCGATAAACACTTTAATAATGCCAGCAGGTTCTTTTTAGTAGGACCATGTATACGTGGTAAACAGCCTGTGGGTGGAACCTTCTAGGGTGAAGTAGGATTGGTTGGTTGCTATACAAAGTTGCTAAAATCCAGCATTAAAACTTAAATCGTCACTTAGATTTCTACAACACAATTATTCCTTATATGATTCCATTAAAAGATTTTATTTTCAAATCTTATAAAACGACGAAAGACTAATGGAGGGTGATCGATACCACTTTAAGCGTTCAAGCAACTTATTGTAATCAAGGAAGAGAAAGTGTTCTCCTAAAAGCTTCTAAATGAAAAGCAGTTGATTACATTGCTCAGCCGAGGCGCTAGAAGTTAGCCTGTTTGAATCTCCTTTCTGAAATAATGAATTGTTTTAGTTAAATAAAGGTGTAATGAATTCAAACAAAAGGAATCTTAGATTTTGGGTATTAGGTTGGGAGTTTAGGTAATGTTTGACTTAGTTAGAAATATGTTCTAATGTTTTATACGAAAATAATAAGTTATTGTTATGCAAACAAATAAATAAAGAGTTTAGGTTAGCACGAAACTATGAACCTAATTCTCTATTTAATGTTTTTGACTATACCAATATGGTTTTCGGTCAAAGAACCATAACTTAAATATTAAAATGTTGTAAAAAGTATAGTTTATAAGACTCCTCTGAACAGCGTTGCTTCTTGCAACAGGTAAAGAATATATTACGATGCCCAATATATTTTCTTTGCCATTTTCTAGAAAAATAGTATACTGAAGTCAAAATCTAAGGAACGAATAAGCCACTACAACTTACCAATATTTTTCTGATTGCATAATATTAGGTTATCTATCTTTATGTAAATAGGCAAGCATGTTTCTTGAAAACCTTTTTTCTCTGCTCGTGTGCATCGCAGGGAAAATCTACGTGTACTGTAAGAATAGTTATTTGTGTAACTAGTGGTGAAAGTGGCACTTTGCTGCACACGAGAGCAATGTTTACGCACGAGCCGCAGGCGAGTGTGGAATGATCTCGAGTGCAGCAAAGGCCTTTTTCACTCGTGTTACACATTATATTTTTCCTACAGTCACTATAAAGCATATAAATAATTAGTCTTTCAAACACTATGCAACATGTTTTTAGGTTCAGCTGGCAACACAAATGGTGCCCTAGAGAAAGTAGTACCCGCGGTCCATATCACTCCGCTATTTTTCCTCGGCAAGAAATGTGCTCCGCGTTTTGAGAATATAGTTCCGTATGTTTTTGTAATTTGAAGTGGTTTCCGCGCCTAAAAAAAATGCTTAAAAGGTATTTTCTTGTTTATTAAGGTCGTAGGAAGGTTTTAAAAACGTTTAAAAGAAAAGCCCAGAAAGTTCAGAAATACCGAAACTATAAACACGAAATGACAGGTTAAATCGTAGTTATAATAGTCAATCAGCTGCTCATAGTATAATTATCTTTAAGTGTTGCCAAACTATTTCCAAGCGTACACGGATTACGTGCATAATGGAACCACGCTGTTTTGTGTTGTTTCGTTGGAATCCTGATGTGCGGCAAAGTATAAACCGTACGGCAAAGTATAAACCGTACGGCAAAGTATAAATATGCAGCAATTAGCAGCTTTCTGTACTATAAACAGTACAAGGAAGCCAACTTTGTCGGGTGACTGTAGGAAAAGATATTTTCCTGTAGCTGTGCAAAATCCCATCATAAATTAAAATAGGCTAAAAAATGAGTTTAAAATAAAAAAATAAATTCATGGGCCTTATGGGTTTCCATGCTGGTGATGAAATAAAAACGAAATATAAACATAAAATCAAAACAAGCGTTTTTGCCACATTTAGATAATTAACAAATTTATTTGTGAAATTAATAATCTAAGAAGATACGTATTTCTTATTATATAAATAGGGCACCAGTATTGCAAAGTAGTCGGCGTGGATTGGTTGATATAAAGATGAGATAGGAGTTCTGGGACTAGAAGAGTTAATTAAATCTGACCCACTACTAGGTTCAAGCTGATCTTGGAAGCACTTCGATGACAGATTTCGACTCGAGAGGTGTTTTTTAATCTTTTCGCCATTGCAGTCTTGCTGACTTAATACGTATTCCTGTGACACTTTCAATCATAGTCATCTTAGTTAATATGATAAATGGATTTAAATTATATAATAAGTAGGTAGTGCGTAGGTGACATCCCAGTGTAAATTTACATGGCTTAAGCTGGGTTTTCCTAGACGCGGAGTCGGCCAGCGGAGAGCGGACAACGGAGAGCGGAATTGAAATTAACATGGCATTCCGCTCCGCTGCTAGGAAAACAGTAACATTAAATTACCTAAGACAAGCTGAGTCCGCTCTCCGTTGTCCGCTCTCCGCTGGCCGACTCCGCGTCTAGGAAAACCCAGCTTTTGGTAATATCAACCTTCCAGCTTAGCTGTTAAATGGTTAAAGTACTACTCTAAAATCTAGAAGGTCTCTTGTTTAAACTCAGTATTCTTGATGTATTGACCTTGATCATTGCGCTTTTAATATATTATGTCCTAGCCATAATTAGCAACTTATTTTAAGATAAAGGTCCATTTTTATACAGTAACTAGCTGGCCCGACAGACGTCGTCCTGTCATAATGTGATTTTATGTCAAATGCTCGTTCATTTTCAAGATGAGCTCGTTCGCATGGCTCAGTCACGTCCTGGTTGAAGTTCGTTCGCTACGCTCACTCACCTTTTGGTAGCAAATTAGCTGTTGTCATAAATTAAAAAAAAAAATAATGCTGCACCCTGTTGGTAAACCTATTAAATTTTTAATGCTATTGATCATCATAGAATCAAATTCTTTAGTTGAACCAGCTGTTAAGATTCTTTAATTCCATTTAAGAGTACTCATAAGGTTAACATGGGAAACTCCAGAGCCACTGGGGCGGAGCCCTTTTGACGGATCTGCACCAAACTTCACACAAACCATCCTTGAATAATGCTTAATAATACCTGAAAGTTTCATTACAATCTGTCGTGCGGTTTCGGAGTCCATAAAGGACAAACAAACAAACATACATACATTGGATTTTATATATATAGATAAAACTACCCAGATCACCTCACTACATGTACTCAAATATACGTATTATTATTTCGCTTAAAATGGAACCAAAAAGTATTTTACTGATTGGTGAAGTCATTAGATGATTATACGTCTTCATAATGGCATACAAAATCATATATTAAAAAAATTTTTAATATAAATAAAACTAGAAATACAACCACAGTAAAAATATATAAATCACTTATCATTAATAGATTTGTACATAGTGACTTTTTAAGGCATACCATCAAAAATTTCAAACCGTATGGTTTGCGATTTTTTTTGTGCAACTGCTACCGTAGTTCTAAATGTTAAGATTAGAAGGTGTTCAAAACAAATTTCATTATAGCTTTAACCAACAAAATTTCCTGTTTTTAAAATACTGTTTACGTATGTTCCACATTTAAATTCATGGGCGTAACAGTCTAATTCATAAATTGATATCATATTTAATGACATTTAAAGTATACTGTACTGTTACAAAACGTAAAAAAAGATTTGATTATTGAAACTAGTTCAAATCATGTTATAAACAAATCTCAAATTGGATTAATTTAAATCAGTCTGTGTAAGGTATAAAATAACCAAACACTCTAATGAAAATTGTGCTAAATTACTTTGTGATATTTGCATGCATTAGAGTAATTGTATCAGAGCCAAATCCTAATGCAGAGTTGACGGTTCGTATAATTGCATAATTAGTTCACGAGTAGGAGGACACGTCAAATAAATATGTCTAAGGTAGGAGACACAACGAAATAGTGCGTCCTTATTTGGCAAATAAACTACGAGAGAATTGATTTTGTCTTGCCACCAAAACTCTAGAGCATATTTGATAATATGTTGAACTATGCCAAGGATGTGTGAGACTGTGTAAGATATCTTACATACATAAATATGGATACGTTTTCATGTTCATAATGACAGAGGTTAACTATGTTTCAAAAGGCAATTTCAGATTATAATAATTAGTTCTTGGAACATCATTTGCACTTTGAGCGTGGTTGCACCACAGCCACTATGTTCTGAGGGGTATCAAGAATAAATAATCGAGATGCACTTCTTGGTACATAATTTGTATGACGAGAGTAGTTGTGTTAGAGCCAAGATTCTAAAGCTGACTTAGTCGTTTGCAAAATAAGGTCAAAGGTGTAGGAGGATCTGGCACATAATTAATACACTAAAATGATCAATATTACATATTTCGAATATTCGAATGATATAGCTAAGACCTATGCTAGTATTAAATTATTGGAACCCTTACATTTTCTGCTTAGCGTGGCCAATCTGGTCTCTGATACATATTTTTTAATGAAGATACAAATTCCACGTATGCATAAAAATTTGCTAGCTACCACAAACATGTTATAGCAATGTCAGACATAAATCGTACTATAGATACAGCAGCAATTACTACCTATCCAAAAGGGAAATAAACCAAAGTTACAAATAAATGTGTTAATATGTTACGGACCTAATAGCACATACAAGCCGTTAAGCATCACCACATGCTTAACTGCAGCAAAGAACTACACAGGCTGCAACGATGGTTTCTCTAGCGCAAAACGAAAAATCTTAAAATTGAAAGGTTCCCAGCAGGTAGTTATTGCTGGGCTATTGATTATATTTTTAAACATTCTGCAGAAATATATTTACATCGATACATTAAACAAAGTATCTTTTTATTATATATTTTTGCGACGGCTAATTTAAAAGAAAGTAGTAGTTTCCGATATTTAAATCTAAATAATTAATTAGTGTGCTTTGCTGATAAACACTGAACTTCTTGAAACTAGATTTTGAGTGCAATAAGCTAACATTTGATTAGATATGCGCTGCTTACTACAGTAGTACGTCACTATTTAGCCCATTGGATGGACCATATGTCGAGATCATGTTAGCGGTAACGTTTGTCGTATTCATGCATTGATGCTGAGCACATACCAGCGATGGACATTTGTTCTGCATATGTGAGATAACTGTTTCGCAATTGCACCCAACTAGAATTAATCCCAACCAGTGTATCATGTGGTTGTTTGCGAATTGTCGACATTATTCTATGTTTGTAGGGCAAGTAGCCACAAGCTCAAAGACTGTTACAAATGTAAAATTAAAGTTTTTATTGTTTGAATGTTGACATCTAATAATCTCGTTCAACTGTATAAAGGCTCAATTTTGGATTCTGAAAGTACAGGGTTTATCTCAATTTGGCGTTGTTTGTAAATATGAACAAACTTTTTTGTGTTGCCTGATTACACTTCAGATCTAATAATTTTAACACTAATTTTTTCTACGGAGTTTTAATCAGGTTGCGATTTAGTGTTTGGAAGTTTTCCAACATTATTAGTACAGAGGAAACCATACGTATATTTCTCAATTGTAATAGTTTTGACACTATTATTGCAATACAATTTCAAAAATCAAAATGAAAACTACAAACACTGCACATAGACATAAAATTGACAATGGTTTATTCGTGAAAATAATAAAACTATGTGGATACTTGATAAATAAATGAAATCAAACTCGGTTCATAGCAGGCTAAATTTACTAGATTTCAAGTCATCATACTCAATTGATTTTCAAAGAAAAACTCTATGGGATATGCTAATTATAAAAGAGTACGCTTAAAAATGCGACACATCTTTAAATACCTAAATGTTATAAACGTATGACGGAAACTGACTCCTGACCGACTGGAGACAGAAATCTTTCCCACCAGGTCTGGTGTACCTGGGGACTGGCCAATGGTGGAAAGTCCAGGCCATCTGGGGGCAGGCGATAGACTCCGTAATTCAGACTTTAAATCATACGTTATAAAATATAATATGTCAAACATCTACTAAAAAGTACAATCTTGTCTCTGATATATATTTTTTATAGAAGATTGTTTATACAAATTTCTTGGATGCAACAAACATGTGACAATGGAAATATTTCGTTTCTTTATTGACATGTTCATTCAAATAGATTTATTAGTTAAATACTGTATTCGCCTTCAGTTTAGATATCACCTTTAAAACACTCACTCTATTGTTAGATTAGTCGAAGGCCATCCCTCCCATTGTGTAAGTGGATTTAGAATGAGGAAGAAATTAAATTGCTAGTAGAATCTAAAAACTATTATCACGAGAGTATTTTGCAGTGGAATTGCGTTTTTTTGGCTTCTAGCTAACACAAAAGTGTTACAGCAATGTCAGACCTAAATCGTACTATAGATACTGCAGCAATTACTACTCATTCAAAAGGTACTGCAGCAAAGGACTACACAGGCTGTAACGATGGTTTCTCTAGCGCAAAACGAAAAATCTTAAAATTGAAAGGTTCCTAGCAGGTAGTTATTTCTGGGCTATTGATTATATTTTTAAACATTCTCCAGAAATATATTTACATCACTCCATAATACAAAGTATCTATTTATATTTATATATTTTTTCGACTGCTGATTTGAAAGAAAGTAGTAGTTTCAAATATCTAAATCTAAATAATTAAATCATGTGCTTTGCTGGCAATCACTAAACTTCTTGAAACTCACATTCAAATTAGCTTTTGAGTGCAATAAGCTAACATTTAATTAGATACGCTCTGCTTACTACAGTATACGTCACCATTTAGCCCATTGGATGGACCATATGTCGAGCTCATGTTAGCGGTAACGTTTGTCATATTCATGCATTGATGCTGAGCACATACCAGCGATGGACATTTGTTCTGCATATGTGAGATAACTCATGACCTGTTTCGCAATTGCACACAACTAGAATTAATCCCAACCAGTGTATCATGTGGTTGTTGGTGAATTGTCGACATTATTCCATGTTTGTAGGGCAAATAGTCACAAGCTCAATGACTGTTACAAATGTAAAATTTCGAGGGCAAAATGAAAATCCACCTTAATGGGATTATATTGTTTTAGTGAAGTTATATTTTATACTACTTTATCAAGAGGTAAATTTTACTATTTAAAGCAAATCTTTGTAAATCTGTATTAACCTGAAATTAATCAAAACTTGTTTTACAGAGTGTCCCGTAAGTAAAAAATGCGTATATCTGGTTAACGAAGGTATTTTGGAAAAAAAACATTATTCTTGATTTTATCTTTATTTTGACCATAGAACCATTTCCCTTAGTATGGCTGTTTCCTTGGCGGGTAACACCAACAACTGAGACATTACTTATCGTGTATACCTTATTTAAGCACGTCACTTGGAGCAAACAACATTCATTTTGTGTGAACAAATAATATTTTCAAAGCCATTATTTCTAATAGTTAAAATAATAAACTCTTCCCTGTTCTATGCGTAAATTAGTATACATGTTATAGGATATGTGTAAATCATGCATGGTGGAGAGACAATTCTGGTCTCGCTGCTGGCGTGGTGAGTGGTCGCTGCTGGCGTTGTATTTTTACAACGTGCCTACCCGGCGCCAGGAGCTAGCGTTGTACATATACAACGCTGTGTCATTGTTGTTTAACGTTTCCATGGATCAGCCAGCTCGTCACGAGCGTCCTATATTTCTTTGCAGCTCGTGGGGACGTACTTTTCTGACAATAAAAAATATAGTTTCCCAAAATCCCCACCAGGGTCGTTTAGAACAGGGCTTTGTCCCCACCTCTTTTCTGCTAGATAGCGACACTACTTTACCGACTGCAACCTGGGTAATGCTACTATCTATCAGAATCGCTTGGTACTATGTCCAAAGCCAGTTTTATTGCAGAACATTGCCATCCAGTATAACTACTGTTGTTTTTACTGTAATTCAGTGTGTCGGCAGCAATGTTTATGCAGCGACAAGCGTTAGTTCAGCTCCTGGCGCCGTCCCGGCATCTAGCGGTCAGCAGCGAACGTGTTAATAGTATATTTTCACTAGAATATAATTAACAGTATAATTCCAAAACTAAAAATACAAAGAACAGAAAATATTCTAAGGAGATATAGAGTTTTAAATAGGTTCAGCTGAAAGATTTAGAAGGGTAATATGGGGGGAGGGAAGGGATATTACTTGGGCCTGATCGTCGAACCTGAAAAGTTCTTTATTAATATCTGCTTTCCTCCAATATTTGAACAAAGAATATTCAAATATCTTGTAATTTATCATTCTAGATATTGTAAATTGGAGCTATTATGATCACAGTATATTACCTTCGAAAAGTCGATATTTGGTATGTCGAAACAGTTATCCTTTAGTAAAAGGACTAATTTTATACTAAAGCCAACCCGTGTAAATTTTAGCGGGTTCACACAATTGAGCTCATGTATTGTAGATGCCTAATGAAATAAAATAAAAGTTTTTAGACTGGAATAGAACTAGTGATCAATAATTAACTACATCTACCTTCTTTTGTTTCTTTTTGCAGACATTTATACAATCAAAATATTAAAAAAACGCGCAGTCAAATCCTTGCGGTCAAATCCAATCAATTATAATAATTTAGGTTGATATTACAAAACCCTGATAATCCTATAAGAACTGAAAAGAAGATGCTTCTAATAAGCTGACATAGAATGTCTCAGCAAGGATGGAGCATATTGCAGAATCCCTTCTAATCTTCCTATTGAAGCCAAATGTCAGCCCTCATTGATAAGTTTAGACTCCATCATTATTGGATCCTGCTTGATGTTGCTTAAAGGATATTACAGTTGTCTCTATAGAAACGATAATGATGAAACCAAATTCACTACGTATACTCAGAATCATTATGTATTAAGTTATTAGAGGCAAAATACGTCAGCTACCATAGAAATATGTTACTAGAAAAGTTAAAAGGTGTTATGACGTTCAAAAACAAGCGTATAGGTTTTTAAATTTTTTTAGTGACACATTGTATTTTTCATTACCTTTCTTAAAACTAACCAACCCAAAGAAATACAAATGTTTTACATTGTTCACCTTTATAAATAGGCTCCAAAAATGGTTACTATCTGATTTTGCCCCTTAACATGAAAATTCGTTACCGTTATTTATATGCATAAGCATTGCTCCAACACATTTATAATTTAAAATTAAGTTTTACAATATATTTGTTATACCTAATTCGTATACACGTAGAAAAAACAAATAGTGGAGTAAATGTAAAATACGACGTAACAAAATAATAAACTCAAGTTTATTCAAACTGCGGTATTGTAATTTTTTCGGGACGATTTGTCTCACAAACATGTGTCTACTTTATGGAATAGTAGGCATACATTATACTCGTATAGCTAATACAGCTAAATCTTTTCTCCTTTGGATTAAAGGAATCTTGTATTTACACCAGTTTTGGTTGCAGTAAGATGAAAATGTTTTTTACTCATTAGAAACAAATTGCTTCTCCGCCAAGTGATTCGTCGTCAAGTTCTCCTTTGGATAAAAGGAATCTTGTATTTACCCTAGTTTTGGCTGCAATAAGATGAAAATGTTTTTTTACTAATTAGAAACAAATTGCTTCTCAATCAAGAGATTCGTCGTCAAGTTCACTATCAAGGACCGTCCTCACGGCTGTATTGATCGTCACCTAAGCTACGGTGTAAGGTTATTGTTGCTGGCTCTACATTACAAACATACTTGACATTTACACGGCCCCTCTCATGCCCATATACCTTGTAAGAGTACCTTCAAGTATGGCATTTATAGCGATGAACGTACATCAAAACCCTTAGATTATCATTGAAGTTCGGTTTCAGTTAATAGCTTTACGGTATTAAATGCAAAATTGCTTTTGCTAAGTGACCAAAACTATATATAATATCCCCTCAGCAAACCTGCAGACAAAAAAAATTCATTTGTCTGATTTGTTTTTTACTTAAATATTTCCTTAAACTTGTCAAATTTATCCCTCATTTTAATAGCATTAGTTTTAACGGGTACTTTAGGTTTGTTTTACAAGAAAAGAACAAAGTGTTTTTTTCTCGTAAAACATTATAAGTATACTATGAAATAAGTACGTTTTTCCAGTTTGGTCAAAATATATCCAAAATTAAGCAAGATGCAGAAATTTACGTTTTCTCGTAAACAATAACATGGGAATTTTAAATGAACTATTTTTGGAGTTGTGTCCATTATTATTTTGGCCTCTAAGGTCATAAAAAAAAAAAAGTTAATCGTACAATTGTTCACTGCATGACCGATTTTTTAAATTAATAGTCCACCAGATTTACAACCCTAAACCTAACATGCACTAAGATACGAAACCATCTGAACCATAAATACACTGGAACGTGTGGTGAGTCCTGTAAAAACTACGTGCCTTCCATAACAATTAGAGTTATTTAATTTTGTATGTTGACCCCATAACCACTTAATAACCTTCAATCGCCTTCACTATTTTTCTGAGTCTGAACTAAGCTATACCAATCCAAATAACTTATTAATATAATTGTGTATTTTGCTCAGCGGTTTTGTGTCGTAATAGTCTTAGATGTTTTGGTGTGTTTTGCACAGTCACTGTTACAAAATGGAGTTTAGTAATTGTATTGTAAGCCCCTGCGTTATTCAAACTTAGTGGGTAACCTTTGTGGGGTCTTGATTCCGCTGAGAGTTGTAGTTGGACAATGAGGGTGTTAGAGCGTGAATCTTTTGGGTTTGTAAAGTGAAATCGCTGTTTCACCTCCAGTAAAATAAATGTTGTACATATGATTCCGCTTTGTTTTAGTTTTTCTATACAAAAATACGGGGGGGGGGGGATTTAAGGACATTGTCCATTTATAAAGTTACCAAAAGTTGTTGTAATTTCGTGTTTATTCAATAATTTCTTTGTGTAGTTTATGAATATTAGTAAATGATATCTGCTGTCACTAGATTTAAAATAAAATGTTTATTATTCATTGTTACTCTACAACACTCTAACTCAAAATTTTGGTTATTTTGTTACCCTAGCTATTTTTTTTGTAGAGCAATGAGCTATCTTCAGGGAGAGGTTCTTTGCCAGCCGATTTAATGAGTGGGGTTGTTTCTTATCAAAGCTTATTATGATATTGTATTCTCTTTATTTATATCTAGAGAGATGAGAGCGTGTCCCTACAATAATAAGTCAAGAGTTTATGCTGTAACAACCAAATATTTATTCAACAAATTTATTAAATCTAACATTCAGTCTTATTAAATAATTATCACAGTGATCTTTCTCACTAACAATTCACAAACATTAAAAATTCATAAATATTTAACTTGAAATTGAAAAAATCTACTTTAAATTATATCGCAAAATATTAATGACTCAACAATTCCCTAACTCGCAATAATGTAATCACTGAGAAAGAAATTTAAATTTTGCTAATTAAAAAAACCCCTAATCTGTAGTTTAATTTGCCAACTTTCAGCTCTTACCAACTCCAGCACAAAGCCGAGTGTAGTGTTTGCCGAATGTAGCTTTGAGGACTCTACTCTTCCAGCTAAAAAAAACCGAGTTAGCAAGAGAAGTCTTCTCTCTTTCAAAAATACCGCCCTGCCATGATACCGGAGTACGTACCGCGCAGAAAAAACTATATGACGTAATGTGATTGTTTATATCACATATTTACATGCATACAGGAGATACCCCCGATCGGCTATCAAAATCTACAACTCCCTTCCAAACCACCTAAGGAACCTTGACGGTACAGCGTTTAAGTCCGAGCTGAAGAACTTGCTCACAAATAGGCCCCTGTATAGTCTTGACGAGTTGTCAAATGATCCTTTGATGCCAGGTTGAGAAATAGACACGCTTACCACAGCCTAAGTTTCAAGTTCAAGTTTTTAAGTTTATGATACTTTGTAAAACAAGTTTTGTATATAGTAATTTTGTAAATATTAGTATAACGACGCAATCTATCCGATATACTTCGGTCAAAGATTAAGACAACAAGTATTCAAGTATTCAAGTAAGTAAGTTTTACTTCCTCTCACTCAATTCTCAAACCGGGCCGGGTGCCGATGTCTGTCAAATGTCATGTCCTGGAGGTTATGTTAGTGATGATTGTAAATAGACATCCGTATAAAGTTATTCTTAATATGAATTTAAGTAATCTTACAGTAATTAAAACAAATCACAGCTATAGGATAATTTAAATAAAAGAATGATTAGTCGGAGTCTAATTTAATTACGGCCTTTGATGAAAGTAAAAGTTGTATCGGCAGACGTTATGATATCGAAACGGTAAGTGTACGTATTGTAGGTTATCTCAACTTAGTCAATAATGAAATTTGACTTAAATCTGTTATTAATTAGAGAGGTATTTATTAGAATTTTAATTATTATTACCTTGAAATTGCAAAGCATCAAGAGGATCGGTGTTTATTGCAACTATACAACAACCTAGGCTATTTGGAATAACGTCTTTCATTGGTTATTGTTTGAGCCTATTAGAAAGCTTGATAGTAATCTAAATTTGGTTAATTGAGTAGGCCTATTATATTATTATTACGGCGGTAAATTTTGGTAACGTCGTAACTCTTGGTTGGAATGTTATATTGATAAAATAAAATGATTGTCTTGTCCAACCACAGTTTTTGGTATGACGACTAGTTTCGTTCCTTAGAACTTCATCAGGTCATTTTGTATGAAACCACATAATAAATTTTTTTATGTGCTATGTCAATAGATTTCTTAAAAACTGTCATAATCACAATAATTGAAACTTGTCATGTTGATAAAATAGTTTACACGGAATAAAAATTGATTAAACTGATTAAAATTGTACGTGCTGGCCATCACCGGCTATCACTGCCACTGACTACACAAAGCTCCTTAGATTTGACCTGATGAAGTTCTAAGGAACGAAATTCGCCATATCAACAACTGAGGTTGGGAAACGTAATCATTATATTTTATCATAAATTGTTTTTTAATTTACTGAAGTAACTGTAAGGCTGAGGCAGATAGTCTATGTTTGTTAATTGTCCCTAATTATGCATACCGAATCATTTTTTTTTTGCAATAAAGAAGCTTTGTAACATCTTATAAGGTGTTAATTGAAGGGGTTTTGTTCCAGAAGATGTGAGTTTGTCCAGTACGATGTCGCCCTGGAGATGTCTACTACTGCTTGTTCTACATTTAGCTTTCTCCCCTTCCTCCGTGGCACCTACAACTAGTAAGTATTTTGGTCATACATTCAAAATTTAATATAAACGAAAGTCTATAAAAAAACTATTTTTATTTGTTTTATTTAACAGCATGTTGGCTTAGCAAATGAAATAATAGAGGAAATTTCGGCATCATCTGTTGCTTTAGCTTGTTCTAAATCAATCAATTAAATTGTAAAATGACCCCTAAAACGAGTTTTTGAGTGAATAAGTTAAAATTAACTATTGCTCATTGTATATATACAAGTTTTATATATATATATACAGGGTGATCAACTCAAGGAGGCCACCATTGGGATATCGAAAACGGTAAGAATTAGAGAAAACTTTAAATAGGGGACATTCCTTTATTTTTTGTGGCAGTAAAAAATATGATTTTATTTTTTTGAAATTCAGCCGCCATTTTCCAAAATGGCGGCCAACTTTGAAATTTCTTATGGAACACCCTATATTTTATCATGTTTTCGGATTAAACAGGCAATTTAAAAACTTTTTTATTCTTGACATTTTTTCGAAAAACCCACTCGTTTAGGAGTTACAGCCTATGGAAAAATGACTTCCGTTGTACATTTTACATCATGTAGCTCCTAAACAAGTAGGTTCATAGCGAAAATGCGATGAGTAAATAAGTCAAAGAAGTCTTAATATTGCATCCACATTCCATAAAGACCATAAAATACACAGTTTTCCACTTTTCAAGTTTGCCGCCATTTTGGAAAATGGCCGCCATTTTTAAAATAATAGAATTAATAGTTTTAACGAATTTTATGGTCTTTTTGGAATGTGGATGCAATTTTAAGACTTATTTGACTTATTTACTTTTCGAATTTTCGCTATAAACCTACTTGTTTAGGAGCTACATGATGTAAAATGTAAACCGGAAGTCATTTTTCCATAGGCTGTAACTCCTAAACGAGTGGGTTTATCGAAAAAATGTCAAGAATAAAAAAGTTTTTAAATTGCCTGTTCTATCCGAAAACGTAATAAAATAAAGGGTGTTCCATAAGAAATTCCAAAGTTGGCCGCCATTTTGGAAAATGGCGGCTGAATTTCGAAAAAATAAAATCATATTTTTAACTGCCACAAAAAATAAAGGAATGTCCCCCATTTAAAGTTTTCTCTAATTCTTACCGTTTCCGATATCCCAATGGTGGCCTCCTTGAGTTGATCACCCTGTATATATATATATATATATATAAGTTCAATGAAAACTACTATAGGAAACTTAGAAATTGCCATTACTGTATTATGAATTCAGGAGAGATGGGCGTGGATTGAATTTACGGTAGTTTGTAATTTTATAAGGAATGCCGACATTTAAAAAGGTGAATATTTTTGCAACGCGAATTAAAAACCAGTTAGTCTACTTGGTTGTAAAGTTTTCCAATGTTTCAATTCATTTGAAAACTAGAAAACGAAACCACTACAAATACTAACTTTCATCACACTGCAAAACATTGGCAAATGTATGAGTAACGAATGTCTGTAAATTACAAACCAAAATGTATAATGATATACCAAAAATTATTCCGTTCGTTTAAAAGTTTAAAATCTAAATAAACTGTTTAGATATGAACATATTTTTAAAACGTATTCTTTTAAGCAACATAATGTAAACATAACCTTTCATCCATTTAATTATTAATCAAAATTAGTCTTTTAACTCATTTCTATATGATCTGTTCTAGGCTACACCCAGGTTAACCACGACGAACCCACCAATGCCGTGAAGGAAACTACCGTGACCTCCGACCAAGAGGACCTTCGGGCACCCGGGGTAGGAGAGCGGGACCTCCTATGGGACCACGTCGGGGATCTGACACAACACCTGGTCTTGGGGGCGGAGCCCTTCGGATCATCCACGCCTGGTGACCTGGAAAATGCAAACACTACGGCTACCATGGCCAACCAGATAGAGAACAGTGTCGAGGGGTCCAACTCCTCACAGACAGAGTACGTTTCTAAAGCTCCAAAAGGTGCGAGAAGAAATAACGGAGAAGAATCAGCTGCGACACCTCAGGTATTGATGACGTCAACAGATAAGTCAAGTGATGACTCTTTTGGGGAAAATCGAGCAAACCACTCAGACGTGCAGGGAAAATTGATTCTCTACCCGACGGATCGAAAATTAGAAAGTCACAACACAGAATCCGCAATGGGTAACATCACAAAAAATATAATGAAAAGTTTGTCAAACAAAACAAAAACTTACCGACCAAAAATTATTTATGACACTTCTGATCCGTTTTCTGTAATTTTCGGGGAGGTCAGAACGGAATTCAAGACAGACAAGTCAATAAATGTTACAAATGAGGAGAGAGAAAATATTATCGCAGGTCTTGCAGTTCGCAAAGTTCATGATCTATTGAAGAAGGAGGATAGTGGTAAAACAGTTTTCAAAGGGAAAGAAACAACGACGACGTTTAAAAATTTTGAAGTGCATAATTTTGAGGAGGAGGAAGAGCGTTTTGGGAGTGAACAAGAAGAACGTGAGATCACAGAGAGTAAAGAGGTTTTCCAATTTGGGAAAATAAAATCTAGACCTAGTGAGGACATTTTGTTTCCGAAAAACGATAGAGATCATCATGTGATACAAGAAAACAACGATTTGAGGAATGCGGAACAAAGTGCGGACGGAAACCAAAAAGAGAAAAATCTATTCAAGGAATGGGATACAGTCAGTGAAGAACAAGAAAAAATGTTGGAAGACATGGTTATAAAAGGACACGATCAAATGGACAGTTCCAATCGAGATGTGATTCCTCCTCCTGGACGATGGTTCATACTTCTTCTAGCTGGAAATTCCACAATTGTAAAACTGAGACAAAAGGATTTTGCAAAGTATCTCAAACTAAACCTAGCAGCAAGACTGAGCTTAGAATATGATGAGGTGAAGGTAAACAGAGTTATCTTAGCACCTCCTCGACTGATGGTCAATGTTAGTGTAGTTCCTGCAAACGAAGGGGGCAATCAGGATCTGGACGAAGAACTAGATCTCGAGGACAAGATTTTCGGAGAGGAAGAAGCTCCCTTGCATAAGCTCGCCGAGACAAACGCGACTCTTTTAGAGCTCTCTGGAGAAGAGTATCATGTAGTACGATTTCTATCACTGAGGTCACAACAGCCTATCCAAATGGAGGATTCACCATCAGCCACTTCCATGATAGTAAACGACCGCCACATGGACATTGAGCTGATCATTTATGTGATCGTCGGAGGAACATGTGCTTTAGCGATTCTCGTTACGTTCTTCTTCGGACTTTGGAGGTATTTACGAACTGCTGCAATCAACTGGCCCTGGTCTGGAGCGAAACCACGGTTCACACCTCCATGGAGCCTTCCAAGGCATCAAAGAATGGGAGAAGAACCAACTCCATCCATCGGAGGTCCCCTGACTGTGATTTACTCCGGAAACTTTGTGGACAGAACTGCTCCAAGCTCTGGTTCATGGATAGACGATTGTCAACCTCCATCCATTCCCGATCCGTTGGAGAGCACCAGACAGCCAGTTTACGGATTTGGAGCTTTGAGTAACTCAGCACTCCCGGAGATTTGTGACTCTTTCTCCAACATAACTCATGAGAGTCCCAGGTTCAACTTGGACAACAAACTGCACATTCTCGGCTGCCGTCCCAACCACTTCCTACTTCCCCACCAGCCCGCCAGGAGCGCTAGTGATCACAAGAACACCTTGGATGTCAGGATACAGGGAGTAGGGGTCGACAACCCCAACTACCAATCATAGTTGCAACAAACTATGGGTGTATAGATTTTGTATGCGAGTATGTAATATAGTTTTCAGACAAATCAGACTGTGCTAGCGTATTCGTTGTATAAAGTCGAATGCTACTTGAGATCTTCCAATAAATTTGTCGTTACCATCGGTACAATAATTAATCATTAGAGAAATATTGAAATGTTATTTTTTAAGTCAAATCTGTTATATTTTTGCCCTTTTAGTGAACAGAGTATAGACGGCTTTAGAGGAGGTTCAAATCGATAGATTGTTGTTACTTGGCTGAAAATATGTTTAATCGTGCATAGTTAGATAGGAGATAGAAAATTGGTTGATAGAACAGTTTAGGATTTTCTAATTAGAATCAGAAAACTTGATATTATCTACAGTTGCAATTGGCATATGTTTTCCCTCATAAGTATCTCCAAAATGTTACCCCTTATGTGCCTGTATGGTTACTGTACAGCTTGATTTAGCGTTATGTATCGGTGAATCCTCTACGTGGCTCTATGTTACCGTTTATCCACTAATGTTTGGTGTTATCCTTTCTGGTAGTTGATTTGCATTCCTCAGCTGGCATTATTGCATTATCAGGATGTTGAAGATAACTGTACAATGGTGTAAATAGTACCGTGAGTGATATGTAATTTAGTCTAAGTTTGCTAAAATATAGTCTTGAATCTTACTGTTTTATTATAAATCTGGTTTTGTTCCTGGTCCTTTTCCAACATAATAAAAAGTCTTCTTGGAAAAGTTTTACTAGATTTTAGAACTTTGATATCAAAGCAAAGGAACATTGTTCTTTGAAATCTTGGAAACAATTAACACATAATACAAATTGCACATAAACTTTATTACCGAGCCTTATTAATATGATTTAGCTATCAATCTACATTAACTAACGAAGTAAATGACAAACTCTTGTATCAGCATTTAAAATGTTTTCACAATTTTCTATCATCTATTTATTGGTTTAAATGTAAGAACATTGAGAACTCATTTCGAATTATTAAACTTTTTATTAATTACATTATTTATTTTCATAGCATCTAGCTTATGAAATAAAAAAAATATCCATTACATTGTGATGAAACGTTTTTGAGATTTGAAAACTACTCTATAATGAACCCAAACCTTTCCACAGATTATTCTCTCAATACCAAGTACAAGAAAAGAATATTTTACACATAGTTGAGGAGAAATTGAAGGTAAGCTGATCTGATAGTGTGTGAGTATTTTGTCCTGGAGTGACGGAGCTCTAACCTACTGAAAACCAACTATTTGTTTCTAAATAATAATGCTGGGTAGCCGTTTGGAGCTATCTTAAAACTATAAGAGTTCCAATTCGAAAAACCAGAAAAGAAAAAGTCCTTCAGGTAAAGATATTTAAAAAAATCATGTAACACAAGGTTTGATTACCCTTTAAAGAATAAACTTATTTTCATACACTATACTATCTAAATTCTGTAAAATACTTTTTAGTTTTGTTTCTAAATATAGATACACATTACCTCGTGGTGACAATGTACACTAAAACTCTCTTTAAAAGAGAACTGTTAATGGAAAGACTCCTTGTGATTTTTAACTCCTTTGTTATAGAGTTAACAGCACGTACTTCTGCTAATGGCCATTAAGCCGTTACGAAATCTGACTCTGGGCTAAATCACACCAGAAATCCTTACATAGCTTGTGTTACCCTCTCGCACATTTGTCGTAGAGCTGCAGTTTTTAATGTAAGCTACGAGATGAAAATCTTTAACGTTTAAAATTCATTTAATAACTTCTTTATCAGCCTCCTACTTGTTATTAAATTACCTAAAAGTACAAAAATAGTGAAATAACACTTGTAACTAATACATTTACTGAGTTTTAAATATATTTATTAAATATATATACTGTTTACACACAATACAGTAAATACGTATAAAAGATGGTAAGTGATCAATTTCAATTGGACACTCGAATGTCTGATGATGATTGGAGTGTCCAATCGAAATCGATCACCACATACCATCCTGTATATGTATTTACCGTCTTGAGAGTAAAAAGTATAAGTGTAAATATATTTATTACACGTGTTATTTGACGTATTTTTGAAATTTCAAATACATTTACATTTTTAAATGAATTTTTTTAATACATGGTCGAACAGACGCTGATTGGGCCCGAGACGCAGCGCCGGTTAAAGGTGAGTCCTTCTCGAGTGTTTAAACGGTTGAATGCATTCTCCATCTTACTTAAATTTCCATACGAACTCTAAATTGTGGACTATTAGCAAGACGTTCGTGATTTAAAAAAATGCTCAACTTTTGACAGCACGAAACAGCTGTAGTCGTACTACCAAGGCTTGTTTGGAGGGCAACCAGTTAGTCTATAGCAGTTTACGGAGCGATCGCGTAACCTGAAAGCGTACACTATTTCAACAATCACTACTCATAACGTCTAAGAGAGGTTATGTTTCAGTTTATAACCTCTCATTGCCACTGATTGGGATGCAACGACTCATTGTCCCAACCACTTACTCATTTGTATGATAAATTTAATTGACGTAAACAGCTGATAAGTTGATGTTATTACAAGCATTATAATTTTACTTTTTTTCTCCTAATCCTTGAACCTTATGGGTACCAACTTGTACTGCAAAGTAACAAAATAATGCCATTTAGTAAGTAAAAAATCCTGTTAAGTGAAAACAGTATTTACTGTGCTAGTTTAAAAATCAGTCGCAGGTAAAACCTATTTAAGTTAAGTAAATTAAATTCATATCAGTTTCATCATTGTGTATATCAGTTGTAAAGGCCTTATATCTAGCTAACAATATTGTACACAAATGAACAGAAATTAATAAACCAACAATTTAACTCATAGGATGTTCAATTCAATTTACAGCATACTAAAGACTTTAAATTAAATCTTGTTTTAGAACTAAGAAGAATTAAATTGATGTTGAGCAATATGTTCAGGTAATTTAAGCCGGCGAAATGAAAGACGCATGGTCAAAGACAGAGAGACGGTTTAATTTCTTTTTCTCTTTGTTGAAACACTAAAGGATCTTTTGTCTCCTCTCTTTGTGCTTTGTCTCTCTCCTTGGTCCTTAGAGGCGGGCTTTTATTTGTAGAGGTTTACTTCAGATCTCTGCTGAGAAGGCTGTAAAAGTGTGGATTAAACTGGTAACTGCTGTAGATAAGACTATTTTCATTCACGTTGATCTTTTGTTTTTCAAATTTTCTCTCAGGTGTTACATAGTAAAAGTGTGGTATCATTGTAACAGCTTTAGACAAGATTGTTGAATTAAAAACGTTAAGATTTCTCTTTTCTCAGGAGCTACGTAGTAACAATACTATTTTATAACGTTTCACAGCTTTTGTGAGAGACGGTTGACCACTAGTTTATTACTGAACAACAGAAATTAAAACAGTTGCAGATACAATACTAATACGACAGTTAATTATGTGTGAATTTTAAATTAAAATTTACCTAATGAATGAAGCAGGTTGAATTCGAGCAGGTTAATTATTCAAGTATTTCTTAATCTTGTCATATCTCTGCGTTATTTGATTAAGAAGGCCCACATCAATAAATCCAATTCAATACTCAAGTTTTGCTCATAAATACAATACGAAAATTATAATTTTGTGCATTCTGCTTCATAATAATTAGTACGAAAACGATTGAATGTAAAAAAAAGGAAAAAAATGAAATCTTTAAACACCATTGCAAACTGATAAAAGTAAGATCCTTTCTGAGGTTAGTGTTTGTTTTTCTGATGGCAATGAACTGAATACACAGGATATTATAATAAAATGTAATCTACTGAAGTTAGCTTCAGGATCTGATGTTTTTGTGAACAGTTAAAAAAATAAGCAAACTTAGTACAATTTTAATAACTTTGTTATATGATGAAAGAGGAAGAATATTCTCGAAAACTAGGTCTTTTGCTGGTGTTATTTTTTATTCATAATAATAGCAGCCAAAGAAATAAAGGCATATCAGTTCCACTTGTTTGACAGATATACTATTATCAGTTTTCAATTTGTACTACAGATTTGTCTTTAGAAACTATTGAGTAGTAGAGTATTCATGGAACAAATGGAGGCTCATTAGAGACAGCATAGAGCGGAAGAAAATTAGGAAAATACAAATGTAAGAAAATATCCGTACAGTGTTTACTTTTTCCTTCGATCATAAGAAAAGCCCATCCTCAAGAAAAAACTGCAATTCCAATTCCCTCATTTTATTCTCTATTGGCATAAAACTGGAACAAAACTAACGAAAAACTGTTTTGTACGAATAAGTTTAGTCAGGTTAACAAGAAAATAGTTCTAATTTGTTGAAGTGGTTCCTCTGGCCTTGACGATGCGTTGATCCTTCTACACAGGATTATGAACCCAAGATTTTAATCAACAATAGCAATTATTTAATTTTATCTACTCGCAAATCAAATTTGGACCTCAGCCAGAATTATACCATGCAGCAAGGCGGAAAAGGCCACACATGAACTATTTCAATGGTTCGCAAAAACTCTTTTAGTTAATTAAGTATTTAGAGACAAAGTTAATCCTAGTGTTATTATAATAATACTGTACTAAAATATTATTAAAATTAATAATAAGTGAGTTATTAAGGGCTATCCCATCCTTCCCGCTCGAAGCAGGTATCAAAGGGACCACGTGATTTCAGAACGACGTAAATATATAAAAGTTAAACTTTTTCTACCAACGTTCTCTGATTATCATACTTATTTACATACATATGCATACATATAATAGACAACATACGTCACTGGAATGACGAAATCATTTTTGTAAATTTTTGTAATTCAAAAAGTGGTTAGTGGCCTCGAAAAGTCCTGGATTCTTTTCGTTCACATGGGACTGTGTTTGGAATATATCAACCATAGCAAGAGATGAGCCAGTGCAGCACAGGAATGGACTGCACTGATGGATTTTATATGGAGACATCAGGGTGTGAACAATTTGGAAACACCTTTGATATCACTTTCTCGAACAATCCGTCTCGCTACGGACTTACCCTCTAATTTAGCATTAGAAACAGTCACATATTCCACAATAAGGTAAATATTCCTCATTCATCCGACATTGATTCTAATGAGACTGTATTTATTGGGCACCGATACCCTTGGACTCACGGTAGCAACATGTCTTCAGCTCCTTGGAAAACGTCAGGATATACAGGTAGTACTTTAATAAAGAGTAGTATTGATGAGTGATTGTGTATATAACATTGTGAAATGTCTAACATATAAACTATGTTAAAATTATGACAAATTCTACTAGAGAACTTATGTTTAAAGGTAGTATGGTAAAATTGTTTACAAAAATTTGACAAGCATTCACATTGGTATGTTAATTTTGTTATCTTCAAATTTACGGTTTATATTTTCTATGTGAAATGTAAGTTTGTTGTGAAATGTAAGACAAGATTACATTTTACTAAGTAATTTTTTAAATATGTATCCAAGAGAATGCGTTTCACAAACAATCTTGTTAATCACATCCTTAAAGTTTACATTAACACAGTTCAACCACATTATTTAATAACCATTATTTTTACAGGATCGGGTGTTTGAAGATATCCGCCTCACAGTAGGACCCACGGATAACGTCACAAAAGAACATCTTCAGTCAATGACATACCTTGACCAATCGTACAAGGAAACTCTGCGATGGGCAGTTATAATACCTTACGTCCTTAGAGAAGCCACACAGAATGTCAAACTGAGTACGATATTTATAATTCAAAAATTAGTATTCCCCTTCTTTTGAAATGTTTTAAGCCCAACCAGGTGTTTTACTGTACCTTACTATACTAAGCACTTTGAATCAATGTAAATCAATAAAGAAATGTTATTTAACAATATATTAAAGGCTTTAAGTTATGATACAAATTGCCGAAAAGATCCAGGTACAGTAATCATGAGTTTTTTTTTCTGAACATTTCATGAAGCTTATTGCTAATATTTTAAAAGGAAACTACAGAAATGTTTAATTGGATCATGTTATCTAAATCATCCTTGAATGAAGTTTTTTTTTAAATAGGACAGTTCTTGGACCCAAACTTATAAACTGTATACATTTTCAAAGAGTTAACTATTCAATATTTATTTTGTATTCGTCCCATCTTATTAAAATATGAAAATCAGTATAAAAATCTGTAGGCACACACAATTTGGATAAAGAAGCATATTAAATACCTAAGTTGAAGCGAAGCTTACAAATGAATTACGCTTATCGCCAACTTCCACTGGAGTAATTCTCTATTTTAGCTCTGCAACAAAAAAGTAAACTCATGAGTTGTGCATACACCAGACGTTGTAGAATCCTACAATTTACGGTGCTTAGACAAAGCCTTAGATAACTCAAACATCCATTAGACTTCGACATTTAAATTCTATTAAAATACAAGAAATGGTTAACCAAAAGCAGAAGTAAATGCCTGTATCTAAAATGTTGCAGCATACAGGTATTGTACTGTTTTCAACCAGTTCGCAGTACTACTGTCGCTCTTAAGTGTAAGTTTCTATTATGTTAGTTCTGCATCAAGTGGAGTGGATGTCAACGTTCAAATTTATATAACATAGGCTATTATGATTAGTTGAGATTGCAACGATAACTACTATGGAATTTTTCACTCTAAAAGAATTAGAAGTTATCACACTTTTTTCAGGCAACTGCACTATCCCTGCTGGAAACTCTGTGGTTGTATGTCTAATTGGACCATTGAAGGACCCTAATATTTATCCGAACCCGGACCAGTTTGACCCTGACCGTTTCTCTGTCGGCAACACCACCCCTACCAGTCGCGATGCATTCATCCCCTTTAGTTCCGGCAGCAGAATGTGTATTGGTAAGCACTTTAGACTCTTCTTTTTTGTCCTACAAATAAAAAAAAAACTACCTAAGCCCTACATCTCATACTTTTAAATTAGTTGCCTTCGTGGCAGAATGTCAAAACTGGTTATTTATTATATTTACAATAAGTAAACACCTAATAACCATAGCATAATACGTGCAAATTAATTCCTCGTGTTGTAATTTAGTCCTGCTTTGGAAAATGGAGTAGAAAGTAAAAGTTTACAAAGATGAAAAATATAAAATATTTTATTTTTAGCTAATCAATATTTGGGGTATTTTTTAGTTACTATCATTTATTTAAATGAGAGCTAGGGGTAAAGCCACCAGGTGTAAAGCCACCAGCTGTAAAGCCACCAGGTGTAAAGCCACCAGGCGTAAAGCCACCCGAGGTAAAGCCACCAGAGGTATAGCCATCAGAGGTAAGGCCAGGGGTACATCCACCAGGGGTAAAGCTAGGTGTAAAGCTAGGGGTAAAACTAGGGGTAAAGCTACCTGAGGTGAAGGTAGGGGTAAAGCCACCTGACGTAAAGCTAGGTGTAAAGCAACAAGGGGTAAGGCCTCTAGGTGTAAAGCCATCAAGGGTGAATCCACCAGGTGTAAAGCCATCAGGTGTAAAGCCATCGGGCGTAAAGCCCCCAGAGATAGAACCACGAGGGGTAAAGCCACCAGATGTAGTAAAGCCTTGGTCCTCACAGTATTCTGTATCTGTTTTAACTAAAAAACAAGCTTTTTTATAGAAATATTACGGCAAAAATTCAGGAAAAGCGTTTATTATTTAAAATTATAACGTTACTAGCTGTACCCGCGGGCTTTGCCCCGTTTAACTTCACAAGTGAGCTCGTTCGCATGGCTCAATCACGTCCTGGTTGAAGTTCGTTCGTTCTCTCACTTGCCTTCAGGTTAGCTCGTTCGCTACGCTAACTCGCTTCCAGGTTGAAGTTCGTTCGCTACGCTCACTCACCTTTTGGTTGCAAATTGGCTGTAGTCATAAATTTAAAAAAATAACAGTGCTGCACCCTGTTGGTAATCCTTTTAACTTTAATGCTATTGAACATCATAGAACAGAACCAACTTGTTTAAGTGAAACAGCTGTTAAGATTCATTAATTCCATTTAAATATGAGTACTCATAAGGTTAACATGGGAAAATCCAGAGCCACTGGGGCGGAGCCCGAAAGCCCGATCAGAATAAAAACTACTTAGTTTTCCTATTTAATGCCGAAAGAATCAGTGTACCGAATTTCAGCATCCTAGGTAAATGGGAAGTGGGAGAATTAGTGATGAGTGAGTGAGTGAGTGAGTGAGTCAGTCAGTGAGGGCTTTGCCTTTTATATATTTAGATAAGAAGCCTAAACGTATTTTAAAAGAGTGTTTTTATCTTTAGCTACATTATAATAAAACTGAAGCATCTATTCATTCCTAAAAATTGTGATACACCTGTATATGTATATTTGGTGAGACCATTTGAAACTTATGTAAAGCGAAACCTACTAATACAGTTTTAGACAATTTTTCGTTTTTAACTTTGTGTTGACGTTTTCTCTGAGAAATAAACAATTATTTGACAAAATTATAGGCAACTTTTTTAATTTTATGAACATTTTGAAAATAAAGCAGTCTGACAACACTACTGTGACCACCTTTGGATTTCCCCCCCCCAAAAAAAAAAACAATTTCATTCAAGTAATACTCACATGAAAAAGCCTTTACATAGACCAGTTTTAAGTACCGTCATTCTTATTCTATTCTCAAAGTGATTTAAGCTATATGAGCCTAAAACTTGTGTATGTTGTAGGAAAGACCTACTCGGATCACCTAGTCAACATAATACTTGTCCATATACTGCGTAGGTTCAGAGTGACTACGGATATGGACATTTACAATGTCAAGAAGTCTGGCTATAACACTAGTCAACACAGAAGGCTATTTTGTAGAACTGCATGACAGAAGCTGAAATAAACCCAAATTATTTGTCTAAATGATTTGAAAAAGATAAAAATGCAGCTATGTAAATATTGTCATTGTAAATAAATGTTTGAATATTTTTAATTTTATTTAGTTATCTGAGTTAGACGTATAAAATTAATGTGTTCAACATTAATTATATTACGTCAATTTAAAATCAATAATATGATAAACATTTCATTAAAAGGTGCTCTAAAAGTTACTATGGGACTAAAACATAGCCAGTAGCATGCAAAGTTCAATTTATTAAAATCTTAAACCAGCTGTAATCTTATTATGTGTCCAGTCGGTGTGCCTAAAGGCATAATTACTCTGAAACTTATTTTTGGAGCAGTGCCTTCAATATAAATACTGCATTTTGGATCAGCATATTTCAAATAGGCTCCTGTGGCGCGCCGCACGTCACCGCGTTCGACGGCGGGTGCCGTATGTTTGTGCGGCGGCTATGGCATCAGTGGGGGTATCAGGGCTACCAACTTAGGAACTTCTATATGTACTTCAATCCGTCAATCCGTACAAGGATCCGTCATATAACATACACAAAACCTGCAAACTGATGCTCAGAAGAGAAAAACAAAATCACATACCACACCGGCAACAGAAAGCGCCACTGCGCCACGCCGCAAAGTATAAAAGCTTACATATAACGCCATGCACCTCCGCACGTTTCTGCTGCTCGTAGGTGCGCCGTCGTGCTTCTAGCCAGCCGCAGCGGAATGCGGCGGCCGCAGAATATAAAAGCACCCATTTAACTCAATGCACTTACAGGGCCGTCGAACACGCCGAGTTTAAAAGGGGCCTTATGGAGCAGTGACGCCCGAAAAAATGCCTTTCAGAATGTCAAGAATCAATAAATTAGCTGCTCGTATGTCGTCTCTCATTCTCACTCTACCAAACTGGTAACATTCGAGAATATAAATTTTCCCACCTTCAGCCCTTTGTAATTCATTACATTTCCCCAACCTGTCGATACCTTTAATTTTGTAGGGAGTACATTATATTTTATTTAAATTCAATGCTCATACAGTTTTCAGGATAAATAAATTTGGAAATAATTGTCTACTTCAATAGCACTAAAAAATAATTCAAAGTTCTGATTTACTCCCGTTATTTATTATATTTATAAGAAAAAAATATAAAGATTATTATAAAGCCCAAAATATCCACACGTTCCTAAATTAAATTAATTAATTAATCACCTTAACAACATGTACATAAAACAGCCCCACTACAGCAATCCTGCAAACAAACCGAATTCCCATCTTCCTAAATCGATTTTTACTCAAATACCTACTATAAAATGTTATACTGACTTAAACCTTTGACTATTAATACCCATTTAAAAAATTTAGTACATAGGTTTGCTGCTACAAGGAAGGTAATAAAGTGTTTTTAGTGTAGTATTAATATTTTAGTATGAAATTAATACATTTTATAAATTTGATCAACATATGGTCAATAATAAGCAAACTACAACAGTTAACTTAATTTATTCATAAGAATAACATAGACATTTTAAATTTACAGTTTTTCTCTTGACCACTTAGCATATAATACGGTTTTTTTAAGCTCTACAAAATGGTTATGTAAAATTGTATGTTTTTACACAAAAAATAAAAAATAAATCAATTTTCACCCCATTAACCCAAGCCCAAGGGGAAACGGGTTAATAAGGGATACCGGGGGGGGGGGGGGGGGTTGATAAGGATAAAAACCCCGTTCCCATAGTTCGATCATGGGTCGTGAACTTGTTCAAATAAACTTTTGTTTAAACGTATATGCCAAATTTCATTAAAATCGGAAAATATTTGCTCGAGTAATCGTGGTAACAGACACACATTATATGAAAATGTGAATTTGAACAAGTATTTTGGCCTCAGGGGACCTTATCACGAAATTTTAAATCGATCCCGAGTCCAGTTCTTACCCTAGGGCAAACTGTAATATCTCATCCCTATAAGGGAACTTCTCTAAAACCCCTTAGTCCTATGGTTGTTTGTTAGGAGCCACATTGTAATTTTTACAAGTTTGATCCGATTGACATGTCTTAAACCGGTTATCCATAAGCATTTCTCTTCAGAAGTTTCTTCCTTTTCGTCCACAGTTGTAGTTGGTATCCTTTAATCAATCAATTTTATATCCTTGGTTGTTATGCGGGATCCTACGTCTTCAAGGTATTGTCATTTATGTATATTGTATAGATATAGGTCAGGCCAATATTATGTTTCAAAATAGCATAAGAGATTTTGAAAAAAAAGATCATCCAATGAGGAATATTAAAGAAGAAGATTATATTTGACGCCACCTGAGCAGTCGTAAGTGCAAACCCAAATTTTGTTAACCAGTTCCTACGACAAATTATAAATGTTGTCTTACACGTTTTTTCAGCTGTACTCTTGTATGGGTTGTGTAAAAAATTACAAATAAAAGTTTGATAACAAGTTGTATGTTTGAAATGGTCATATTTGACTTTTTCATATCACCATTACATTTTACTAATTTTGCCACAATATTAATATCAGCGAAGTACAGTTACGGTATACGATAACCGTTGGTATTTTAGGCTCGCTACTAATACATTTCAATAATTATTTACAGCTGACATATGTTTCGTTGCAATGCATATGTGTCGTTTGCGTAATTAGGACTACTGGCGAAGGTAAGCCTAAAAGTCATATATACGTAGTCGAGGGGCTATCAGAATAAATATTATTAAATTACTGTTTAAAAGTTTGCGGGAAGTCAATTCTTTTTATAATAAGCTATGGTTTAAATTATTTCCAGACTTATATTTTAGCGTTTTTACTTTTTATGTAAACACTTCAATCCTATTTAGACTAACGGACTGGCTTGATAAAAAAATTATCAACTATATTACTAAATAAACTAAATTTAGATTTAAATGTTATTCAATAGATAAAAAAATATTTAAAAAAACTACTTTACGAAAAAATGTTTTAAGCGTAAGTAAAAATATTTAACGGATCATATAAATTGCCAAAGAATATTTTTTTAACACGAATCAAACATTTTATTGATATGTCAATTCGTGAGGGAGGAAAAAACAAGATTTTTAAAACTTCCTGAAAGGACGATACACCGATACTGTGACTTGTTTAAATTTCAAAATAGGTTTGTGTCATAATTGGCCATATTTTCAACAAACGAACTTCAAATGTAGAGTACAATTTGAGGGTGCAACCGATAACTTAAATAACTTTTTGGATGTTGACAAACTAAATATTAAATGTATGAAAGGAGGTTATAGTTTCTGGCATAGTTTATTTAATTATTAAGAAGTATTTTTCTGCTTTAGATTTGAAAGAATCATTTTTTATCAGGATTTCTAAAGAGTCTTCAGATCTGTTTGCCTTTGGAACTCCTTTTGGTCGTTACAGGTTCGTCAGATGTCCAATGGGTTTATCCCCTGCTAGTGAATTATTCCAGCGAAAAAACAATGAAATATTTGCTGATATCGAGAATTTAAAAATCTACATTGATCATTTGTACATAACAGCCCCCCACCCAAGAAATTCATGACAAAACACTGGCTAAAGTGCTGGAAAGAGCTGTACAAAATAGTATAACATTCAATGAAAGTAAATTTCAATTCAGGCAGTCATCGATAAAGATTCTAGGCTTTGTTAGTGCAAAAGGCATTAATATAAATGATCAGAGGATCAATACCATAACTGAGATGAAACACTCTAAAAATGTTAAACAGCTGCAAACCTACCTTGGACTTGTTCAATACTTCATTAAATTTTTAACCAACCTTGCTAATATCTCAGCACCGATGAGGGAGTTAGTGAAAAAAGACTCCACCTGGAACTGGACTCATGATCACGGCTTGGCTTTTGAAAAAATAAACTTGCTTCTTACGAAAGCTCCCATTTTGGCTCATTTCGATCCTAATAAATCAGTTACAATCCAAACAGATGCATCCAAGTGTGGTCTCGGAAGTGTACTTCTTTCAGAAGGTAAAGTAATTTCTTATGCATCTCGGAGCATGACGGAAATACACAAACGCTATTCTCAAAAAGAGAAGGAATTACTGGCAATAGTATATGCTGTTGAGAAATTTCATTACTACATTTATGGGAAGCACACAATTGTTCAAACGGACTGAAGTGTCGTCACCCTGACGTACCTTCGTTGACACGGTGCTATCCTTATACACTGTAACTAAGTCACTACGTCACCCTGACGTCTTACACTACGGGAATCGGGAAGTTAATAAGCACTACGGTTTAACACTGTAAAACTGCTAACGACCGAACGGGCCGGAGTTACTCAGGATGGAAGCTGGCTATAACTGAGGTGTAGAGGTGTCGGTTAACATGGACTCATGGGTTGGGGAAGTGGCGTGACCCGATCGTCCAATAGCATTCGTTTATTCAAATATTATTAACTGGTAGTGGGAAATACAAACGGTTACAGTTCAACGTACATATTTAAATATTGCCAACATAGCCTTGTAAATTATTAAATAGTAAAAACTGTTATATTACTTATATAAATATATTACACGGACCATAAACCTCTTATCGGAATAATGAAGAAACCACTACACGAGGTTTCAGTTAGAATGCAGAGGATGTTGTTGAAATTGTTGAGATATAACCTGGAATCTCAATATTTGCCTGGTGCGGAAATGCACATTGCTGATTGCTTATCGCGGAATTATCTAGAAAACCTGGATGAAAGTTATAACAGTGATTTAGAGTTTCATGTCCATGAAGTTAGAGTTAATATCACACTATTAAATATAAATATTTGAGTAAAAAATCCAATTAGATAGATTAAAATTCGCTCATTCTGCAGGTTTGCTATGACGGTTATATTATTTCACGATCTTTTTTTAACTGACAAGACACGTATGAAGTCTAACTAAGCGGAACTGCTCCAGTGGAGTAGAAATATCTGAATGAATACCAAACAAAAAAAGGGTTTTATATTGAAAAAGTGTACAAATACTGTTGTAATCAATTTAAAAGAAAGTACTTAAAAATAAACGTCATTATGTTGATTTATATAATTTCCTCTCTTAATAAAAAAGGTCAGTAGCATAGACGTAGTGAATTATAGCATCGATGCTTAGTAGTCCTTTAGGATACAAGATATAAGACATGCATCCAGATGTTTGGTTATGGTTTCTAATGTAGCATGTTTTGAGCAATGAACATTTGTAGAAAATTAAAAAAAATAGACATTAGACATACAAAATAGTACATTTCACGGAATGTATTATTTGTGATAATGAAGCTTTTTTATGTGAAAATATTCATCATAAGAATAATGTTCTAAAGTTTATAAGAAAATAATACTGTAGTTTCATTGGATATTCTCCACCACTTGCACAACATACATAACCAACATGGCTGATCATTTAATGACCAGGTGTGTTTGAAAACGGCCGAGATCGACCTTGTAAGCTCAGTTAGCTTGTGGATTCGATAGATTCCAGTGAAATGAAAACATGAAGAATCTTTTGCTAGTATCTATTTATTTTCTGGTAAGCTAGTTTTATTTTTTTTTTTAGTACATCAATTCGTCAGTTTTATTGTGATTCAAATATATGAGTAAGATGTTTTAATATATTCATAACTCCATCTTGTAATTTAATTTACAACAATAAATAATATATATTTATTACGTAAGCCGATTCTTTGCGTCAAAATGGTGGTCGACTGGGAAGACTTAGAATGGCGGGAGAGGGCTCAAATTAAAGGTCTCGACCCCGTGACGGCGGGAAAAATAGTTAAATTTCCAAAATGCTAACACTAAATTTGATATAAACATAAAAATTGTCTACATAAGAATAGCATTAGAAGACATTTACTGCAGATTTTTGTTTACATCAATAAAGCTGATCGTGATTTCTCAAGCCAGTAAGCAATATTACATTTGGATTAGTCATTTACCAGTAAATTCTGCAATGTAGTGTATCTATATATATAAAAGGCAAAGAGTATACTTGATACATACATACTTCCTTTTTTATAAATATAGATATAGATCAATTAACTGTCAAGTCATGTTCCATAAATATCTATTTTTTCAATTTCTAATATTTAATTCCTGATAGCGAAAATCTCGCACGCACGGTCAGTAGCCTATGTGAGAGGCATTTCATATTAAATCACTACAGTATGTCAGTATATTATTACATATATATAGCTATTATTACATAACTATAAAATTGTTAGTGGCGAAGTATTTTAATACAATATTTTACTTTCTGAAATAAACACGATTTTGATTTGATTTGATTGACATGTTTTAGTAATTTATAAAATGTCTACATTTTAAACCCATAAAGTACTATATACAATTTAACATTATGCTTATGTTGTAGGTATTAAATTGGGAACGTAATGCTGAAGTCGCTGCTATAAAAGATGGTCAAGGTAGGATATTATTTTTATTGTAGTTCGTAGCATTTTCAATTTACATATAGATACTAGTAGTTACCCGGCGCGCGGTCAAAATCAAAATCAAAAACAAAATTTCTATTCATATTGTATGTACATACATGAACAGTGTCAAATGCCAATGTCATACTATAACTTATTTTTATGCGTTTTTATTTCACTTTGCAGAAAAGTAGAAATCGCATACAGTTTCATCGTTTATTTTTTCCATCAGACCACCTCAACATTATTTATTTAGTCGTTTTTACATAAAAAAAAACTCTTCAAATGAATAATAACTCTTTTGCAACGGATGATTCTTAACTAGTTTTTAAATTATTTTGGTTTATTTTACTTTTTAATTTCGTAAGAAAATGAATTAAATATTTTGATCCCATAAAGGTTTAATTTTTTTCAAAGAAGTTGAGATTATGTTTTTATAAATTTATAACATTCTTATTTCTAGTGTCATATGAATGGATATTTTTTCTAATTTCCAAATTGTGTAGTTGATTTTTAACACACATTCTGGTATATATTGATCATAGACAGTCAAAATATGTAGTTTTGAAAGTATAGCATGATCGTTGCTGCGCAAAAAACTATTATTTTAAATGGTAATTTTTCTTTACGATCATTAATAAATATGTATTAAAAAAAAGTAGAATATTTATTTTACTTAAATGCCTTTGGATAAAAATGTTTTTATTTTTTTCATTAGGTGTATAAATATATAAGTTTTTAGGCGTATCTATCACCACATGAGCACGCAACATACAGCTGTCCGTGAGAAAAGCACGAACTTAATGTATTTTACTAAATGTAAACCGGCGATAGTCAGGGATTGCCCTTGTGTCTTATAATGGTGATTGCGAAAGCAAGACGCAAAGTAAATTGCAGTCACTCGAATTCAAAGGGTAATTCGGATGAAAACATCGGTATTCTTAGGGTTAAGACTGTTTCTCCTTTAAACTTACCACTGATGATTGTTGCTTCGATCAAGTTTGTTGTCATTTTTTAAATCGTCAGTCTGGTTCCGTTGCACAGCTTGGGTGGATTTAAGCTTTGCATTATTATTATTAAAGTTATTTCTTTTAATGAAAGAAATGTAGTGGGTTAGTGACAAATTGGGAGACATTTGAATAACTGAGACAGCACGCACGATTATTGTTCACTTAATAATTTATGTTAAGAGTGTTTCAAATCATGACTAATACAGAATGTTGTGATTATTCAATCCAACAAAAAAGTTAGTGATAGTAAACATATGCTTTTAAACCATATTTATTTGTACTTTTATACTTTTACTTCATACTTTTTCAATGAAATGGTGACCATACAAAGTAGGTATTTTAAGCCAAGGATGAATGGAGATGAGTGTAGGATAAGTGACGCGATCTTGTAGTCTTGTTAGTAACTAAGGCCGACTTATTCCTTAGACACAGCTGTTAATTAATAGCCCATACAGCTAATGGCAACGAAGGGACCTACAGTTTATAGTAGAATCCGAACCACATTTTTGCCACGGTATATACGAATTGGTCTAATTTTCATTACAGTTCCAAAAGTCTGACATGTGACCTTTTAAAACCATCTGGGGCGGAGCCCTTTTGGCGGAAATGCACCAAACTTCAAACAAACCATCCTTGAATAATGCCTAATAATGCATGAAAGTACAATATGTTAAGCGGTTTCGGAGTCCATTGGGCATATACATACATACATACATACATACTTCCTCTTTTATAGATATAGATTAAAATATTATTCATTAATTGGCTGATACAATTTATTAAAATAAAAATGTTGTCTCTCTACTTTTAGCAAAATTGTATGAGGTAGGATTTACTACCCTAGTCGTAATGGTACTGTATTAGTCTAGTCAAGAACATGCTTAACGTATACATGTTTTAACGACGATAAATAGTTTGTTTAAAAATGATAATTTAAATTTTTTGGACTTATAGAACAGAATACTTATAGAACTTATAGAAAAAATGAAATGAAATGCCCTTTGGATGTAGTAATGCTGTACCTATTAGTGTTTTATGTTGTTTTCAAATTCGCATTGTATTTCAGTTTTACAAGACTGGTGGCTAGAGCAAGGAACGGGAACACAAATCGTATTCACTTCGGAGGTGCTGAACGCCGAAGAGACAGAGTATCCTAGCGACAACCACCAAGGTGTAGAGGGCGATATTCTCATAGTATGTGGAAAATACAATAAGGAGCCAGTAAACGATGAGGACAATAAGGACATTGTAAAAGCTGACATCTACAAAGTCGGTGGAGTATGGCTGGATTCTTGTATGATTTTAAAAAAGATGCATGTACTTCTATTAGAAGACTATACTGTCCTGAAATTATAGTGAAAGCCACTGAAACTACCATAACGTATGCATGGCACATCAAAGATGGACAGTTGAAATGTAAGAAAAGAACATATGTTGAACAAAAGAAAAAGACCTATGCTCTAGTAAATCGATCAGAACTAAAATATGTTGAATGTCCGGAAGGTTTGGAACAAGTGAGTTTAATGTCACATATGCGTACTGAATTTCTTTTTACTTAGGAAGCGTGATACACACCAATGATCAATGCACTTTCAAACGTTCTGTTTCAGCGATCGTTAAATTAGCTATGAAGACTTCAAATTTTAATTAATGTATACTGTGAGGTTGGAATACTGTATGTGATCTGGTATTGAATATTTTCTGCTAAAATCAACTTATTTAGCCTTCTAATGAAGAAGTGAAGGCCTACGACATTGTTTCCGGGTGACGAACGATTTTGATTACACCTTGCATT
The DNA here is from genome assembly GCF_028750875.1 of Macrosteles quadrilineatus. NCBI lineage: Eukaryota > Metazoa > Arthropoda > Insecta > Hemiptera > Cicadellidae > Macrosteles > Macrosteles quadrilineatus. The sequence goes on along the minus strand of NW_026542595.1, from coordinate 134,857,107 downwards.
TATGACACTTGTGTCATATATAGTCATTCAAATGTGGCTGGTATGACCAAACAGTTATGAAGTATAATACGCCTATTTATTGTGCATCTATTTCGGCAACTGTACTTCGTACGGGGTTGGCGTATAAAAAATTCATATTGCAGTTATACTCGTGCGTTGCGTTTGCAAAGGGGGACGTGGTTTGAGAATTTTTTATATTTTGTTATCTACTGTATGCTATAGTATGACACATCTACCATAGCCATAATGTTCTACCACTGCCCCTAAACAATAGAAAAATTTAATTATCAAACATTTGCAAAATACCACAAATAATTTATTAAATTTAAGACATAAACATAACTGTAAACAATCCTACTCTGACACTTCTAATTTTTTGTTGCTGCTTACTTTTTACCTGTTGTCATCAATGGAAAAAATAATAGTGCTGCACCTATTGGAATATCCCGTAAATTTTTTATGCTATTAAATATCATAGAACCGTTTTGATCAATTGAAACAGCTGGCAAAATTCTTTAATTAATTTGAAATATGAATACTCATATAAGAATAACATGCAAACTCTAATATCAAATATCTCTTCAACTCTCAGCTCAATCAGTCCAGTAGTATTCACGTGGTGGAACTTCAGAGTTACACACAAACATAAATACTTTCACATTTATAATATTAGTAGGATATAAAAGTGCTAACTTACAGAAAAAGAACGTTCTGAACCAATAGCACTAATCTTGCTCTAAATTTAACCTAAAATATCACGTCCATAATCATCACGTCCTTGGTACAGATGATAAAATAATTTATAAACACGATATACTTAGGTTTTGTAGGCACAATTACCAAAATTTATACAAACACCAATAAGCTCACTACTTGTTTTGCAGAAAATATGTTAAACAACTAGGGCAAGTGATAGTGACAATTTCTGTTCCGATTTAAAAGGAGTTCTCATAAAGTTATATAATTATATGTTGTATGGTACATAATATATGTTTTTGTTTAGGTACTGAGATCCCCGTTGGTTGACAACCCAGCCTTTGGTATAGGTGAGTGAAGGGCTATCTATAGTTATTATAATCTAATTGTACAATATCGTGTTACTGTTTTCTTATTTAAAAAAAAAATTGCGTTTCCTAATATTCCTATAAAAGGTTTTGGATAATATCCTAACTATTGTCTGAATAAATAGATAAATAAATAAAAATTCCTTTATTTCCGAGCGTCTCTCAGTACAATTTAACTGTTTTACAGAGTAACTCAGGTCAAATACTAACTAAAAATACAACACTATTATAATAAAAGACATCGTGTGATAACATAGAAATAATACCACTATTGTATACTGTAAATACATTTTCTAAGTTTCTTTTAAGAGCCAGGACCCCCAGCTGTTTTAGGTCCAAGAGAAGATCATTTTAAATCTTTGGGCCAACGTAGGAAAGCCCTTTCCTACCCACTTCCAGGTACATTTTTTTTAAAGTGGAGCAAGGTGTTGTGCCGGGTCTCGCGTTGGGTCACCTCCCCCGTGCCACAAGCCTCTCCACCAAGTACTTACTTATTACAACTTACTTACTACTATTACTACACAAAGTATTACTTACCAAGTAGGCTCTTGCTGAACCAAGACTCGGTGGATGAGGCTACAAGTATGTGCCCTGCACACGGCATCCATTGACAGTAACCCCCGCATTTTCCCGGAAAGGGAATACCCACTCACGTATAAAAGCCAGGACCCTCAGCTGTTTTAGGTCTAAGGGAAGATCATTTTAGATATTTGGGCAAAAGTAGGAAAACCCTTTCCTACTCACTTCCAGGCGCTTTTTTTTAAAGTGGAGCAAGGTGTTGTGCCGGGTCTCGCGTTGGGTCATCTCCCCACGTGCCACAAGCCTTTCCACCAAGTACTTGAAGTACTGAAAGAGAATACCCACTCACGTTTACGGATACCGATGAACGATGATGAAACGAACGGCGGAGCTCTGCACTTTTTGCAAACGGGGCATCTCTTCCCTTGAGATGCCGTTGCCGTATGCAGGAAAACAGTAATGCAGCACTGACAACACTAGTGACTGTACCACCTGCAGCTTGGCTGTCTCTGGTAGGATGTTTTTGTACCCGTACAGACCACGCAGCCTTCCCAAAGCCACCTGGGAAACATAAGTAATGTGGTCCGAAATGTGAGGCCTCTGTCAAGTATCATACCCAACGTCTTGACGGTATCTCTCACCATTAATGGGTTTCCTGGTAGCTTGGGTAGTGGGTGGAGCAATATGAAGAACAGTGCATTTGTAAGCGTTCAATTGCAAACCATGTTTGCATGACCATTCACTTATTCTCTCCAGATCAGAGTTCACTCGCAAAAGCTTGCTCATTGGCATGAACCTCGTACGAGAAATGCAACTGGCAATCATCAGCATATGAATGCACGTTGCAGTGCCTCACACATCTGGACAGATTTGCAGTGTACAGGGTAAACAAAATGTGCTCCAGGAAGGCACTCCCCCCAGGCACACCCCTTGAGAAATCAAAGGGAGGTGAGATATCAGTACCCATTTATTTATTAAATCGATTACATAGTTATTATTAACAGAATTATTTAACTCCTCGTTGATAAGCAGGTTAATTAATAATCCCTACATGGATTTATTTTTGAGCGTGTGCTAATCCTGATTTACCTTTATAACAATGTACTGCGCGTGATAATTATTTAGTGGGAATCACGTGGAATATGTTTTTTACTAGCTCTTACTTATAATCGTAGCCCTGGTACAAATTCCTAAATATGTCAACAAAAAATTAAACATCAACCTAAAGACAATACAAATACACTGTGTACGATCAAAGAGTTAATAATTTTATTTCTAATTCCTTATGGGTTGTATAAAGGGTTTTTTTTCTAAACGTAATCTCAATTTCAAGTACTGTTAGAGACTGTTGACAAAACAAACTAATATGTTTTCTTACAGTTACCTGACAAAGCATGCTTTTTTATACTGATTATAGCACGCCAAGTAACTATCAGATATTGTGTTTTCGAATGTTGAGAGTTAACTTATAATAGGTTTGCAAGAATATCTGGAAAACAGCGCACTCAATATTAATCCATCTGTTGATCTGAATATAATGAGAATCTTGCCTTGAGAACATCGGTTTCTTTGCTTGATCTGAGGGACCTGATCAATGTTTACCATGGATGCTTTCAGCCTGTTATATCATATGGTATAGAGGTTTGGGGATGTTCCACACATGCAGACAACATATCGGAACAGAAACGAGCCGTTCGTATTTTATCTGGTCTCCCATCCTCGCACTCTTGTAGCGGAATTTTTCAAAATCTTAACATACTCACACTTTATTCCCTATATGTTTTTAAAGTTGTCCTTTTTATCAAGAATAAAATTGGGTCTCTTCCTGCTGTCGGAGATTGACATAGGTATCCCACAAGACATGGCTCAGATCTTCTTCTTCCACTAATCCGCCGGTCCCTGTCTGAAAGAGAAACTTTTACAGCGGGTATACAGATGTTTAACCGTCTTCCAACCAGTATAAAGGAATGTTTAGTCGAAAAAAAAATGAAATCATACCTTGTAAAAAAAGAACGGTACAGTTTTATCGAATTTATGTCTGGCTGATTATATCTTTATTTTTTATCTACTGTCTATCTTATTTATTAAATGTTATTAATTTAGTTCTCATTGACCACTGAGATGTATAATTGTAACAAATTGAACCTATTCTGAAAATAAATGACTTATGACTTACTTATGACTTAAGGTTTCAACTGACTACAAGATTCCCGAACGTAGAACGGGCACACAGCTAGTTTACAATATCCCTCAACCTTGAGATAGATGTGCATGCAAAAATGCATATCATTTGATTTTGTTATCAAACATCACTTTTAATATTTGGCTTGCGTAAAAAAAACATGCTGTATTTCAAAATGATTTTCTTTAACTACCTTCTGATAAAAGGCATTCACTTTCAACAACGTACATAGCTTATAATATTATGTGTCTTACAGTTTTATACTACATATAACTATGAAATATTAATTTTCAGTAAATATTTTGCCAAGTGGAGATAACTATTTTGACATGAGATACTTTGAAAACATGAAAATGTACCATCACTTAAAAAGAAGCCCTCAAACTAAGACTCTGAAAGTGGGAATATTATGGGGACTCTTATCTAATGATAGGATACAATGTAATGCCTATTGCCATGATATTAATGGTAACATAGATACAATCGTAATAGCTTCACTCATTGACGACACTGGCTTAGTTTTGGAAAGTTTTAGAGTGTCCTCTTGCAGTGGCTTACAGATTAAATCATCAAAAACCTCAACTGGATATAAAACGAAATTTATGCTCGAGAATAATGAATACTATGAAAGAGAAATAACAGTGGCCGTTACAGAGAGGAAAGAATACTATACAGCAATTAAACTGAATGTTGGAGACTTTATCACATCATCAAATAGACCATGGAGATGGTTATTTAGAAGATAAGGGAAAATCTATTTATAAAACAGTTTTAATCAAACTGTCCAACACAAGATTGTGTTACTGTATCAGCAAATAAAATATTAACGACTCTTGTTGCATTCTTTCATTTAAGATTACATAAATTCTCTTATGGAAATAACAAATAACTATATTTAATTTACATGTTGTAATTCAATTATAAATTAAATCAAACAAAATATGATAAAAATATGCAACAATCTTTTAGCGAATTTCCCATATAGGGAATAAGCTATTACCATAAGTTACTAAAACGCTTGTTAACCTTCCCGTAGCAGCAAACCTGAAACTTAAGTAGCCTCAGTTTAATTATATGACTTATTTATAGAAACATTTGAGTAAAATTACAACCATAACAAATTAAAAAAATGAACAACTATGAAGCCTAATATATTTTATTTTGGCATCCTTAGGTAATTTTTAAAATGACCATATGATAGAGGATCTCATAATTTTTCCAGCATGATTTGCATGTATCAGCTAATCCATTGTTGTTACTCAATGCTTTAAACTTTAAAACATAACGTACAGAATGTTTCAGAGAAAGCTCAGTGTAGTGAAAGGTAAATTGAAACAAAATCTAACACCATGGGATTCAAAGACCAAGTTAACAAGTCGATGGTGTCCAATGTTTGAGAACTAAGATTGAGAATCAATAATCAATGCAGCTTTCAGCAACATCATATATTAAAGTGACATGTAGTGGGGTCAGAGTTTACCGTATTGACTGTATTTTTGTCAACAATGGAAGACATGTCGAGGTTTTTTTAACTACACTTATATCCAGAAAAAAAACTTAAGAATATATGTGTTACTTTACATTTATCTAAGTTTTATAAGCCTGTTAATTAAATATTTGCAATGTAACTTAATAGTTCCGTTTTTTGGGACACACTGAATTTTGATCAAATTTAACAAAGTTATTGATTTCATACTATACTATTAAAATTTTATATAAAATCTATTTTTCCTTTCCCTACAGCAACAAAGCTCTAATATCTTAACTATAAAAGTTATAAAATTAAATGTTATATTATTTAAATAGCATATTGTATAAAGGCACTATTATTAAAGACCCCTAATATTGTAACCCTACTAACTATAAAAGAATTACACTTGACATGTTTAAGAAAAAAAAATATTTTAATTAACTTTAAAAATACAAATGGAAATTCTGGTATAATGAAAATAAATATGATTGCTTTCATATAAGTTTTTTTTATGAAATACTTTCAAACATTTATACATTGCAGTCACTACAATGGAGGACTTGGGGAAGCTACCAAGACATGCCCCTGAACCTGCACCTGCGCCAGCGTCGCCGAATTCATCTGATTCTCAGGATGCGGCCTCCTCCGAACAGTAAACAGTATTATTTTCTTGATGATACTTTTTGTCTTTTGTGTCTTTGGTCTTTTATTCAGAAATGGAAGTGCAATTGTACATTGAGGTTTAATCATTCAAATGAATAGTATTAGCTTTAATAATCTTTGTTCAAATGATATCGTAGTGTTACAGCAAAACATTCGTAGCTTAAGGACAAATTTTGATTCATTTGTCTCGGAATTACATTCCATTGATCAAATGCCAGATATTATAATTTTAACAGAGATTTGGATTGATACAAGCGAGGTAAATTTCTACAGCCTACCTAATTATTCAATGTTTGTAAAATGTAACTCTAATCAAAGATCAGGTGGAGTAGTTGTATTTGTGACTGATAAGATAACAGCTATCCAGTTGACAGCACAAATATGATAACAGCTGATTGTGTGCATTTAAAAATATCCTTAATCGCCAATAATTCCTTTGAAATCTTGGCGATTTATAGATTACATGAATTCGCCGCGGACAATTTCGTTGATGAATTAGATACAATACTAGCATTAATTAAAACCGCTAACTTAATGATAAATGGAGATATTAATATTAACATTATTGATAAATCAATTTTATGTGATAAATACTTAATTAGAATGGCCAGTCATGGTCTTAAGTCACTAATCAATGAGCCCACCAGGGTTACAAAGCTAACAAAAACATGTATTGACCATGTCTTTTTACGAAGTAAACTTAACAGTAATTTCATATGTGAAGCCCAAGTAATCAAAACATGTATAACCGATCATTGGTCAACTGTAGCTTGTATGAGGTACAATAAACCGGTTCAAGTTAAGGAAAATAGTAAAACCAAACAATTTTCAAAACTGGACATTGCACATTTGAAAACAGTTGTAAACAAAACAGATTGGAGTTCGGTCTTTTCAACAAATTCAGCTTCGACTTCCTTTGATTATTTTTCACATAAACTACAACATTGCATTAATGAGTCCAATAAAATTATAAACATAAAATCAAACTTTAAAAACCCTTGGATGAATGCAACTATAAAACATAATATTAAAATTAAAAACAAACTTTATAGAGATTTCTTGAAAAAACCAAATGACCTAACATTAGAACAGAGATACAAACATTTTAAGAATTTAGTTATAAACCAAATAAGATATGCAAAAAATAAGTACTTTTCAGACCAGTTAGAAAATAACATGAAAAATAGTAAAAACCAATGGAATTTGATAAAAGAGTTAACAGGTGCAAAGCATAAAGGTAGTACCCCAATTGTATTAAAAAATGAAATCGGGCAACTGATTGACAACCCCGATGAGGTTACGAATACCTTAAATAACTTTTTTTGCTCAGTGGCTGATGACTTGAGGAACGAAATCTTGTTCGATAAGGCAAACATCAATCGTGTATTTGACCCTTACAGGAATACCTTTAAAAGGACCTCAACTAAAGATTCAATTTTTCTTTACCCAACGTTCGAGGAGGAAATAATGAAAATTATAAATTCATTAAATGGTAAAAAAGCACCAGGTTATGATAATTTAACTCCCAATATAATAAAAACTATAGCTAATTCTATTGTACATGTTTTAGCCTACATTTTTAATTTAAATTTAGCAACTGGGGAATTTCCAGTTAAATTGAAAAAAGCAGTCGTTACACCTTTATATAAAAAGAATGATAGATATAATCCAAGTAATTATCGACCAATAGCCCTCTTACCAATTTCATCAAAAATACTCGAAAAAATAGTAAAAGTTAGGTTGGTAAATTTTTTAACTAAGCATCAATTCTTTAGCAAAAAGCAATTTGGATTCCAAAGCAAATTAAACACTTGTTCTGCTCTTATTGAGTATATGTCGGATATTTACACAAATGTTAATAATGGTAAAGTCTGTGGAGGTATTTTCGTAGACCTGATGAAGGCATTCGATATGGTAGACCATGGAATTTTGTTGGAAAGGATGTATCATGCTGGAATAAGGGGAGTTGCTCTAAAATGGTTCCGTTCCTACCTGTCAGGACGAAGCCAAACCACAAGGTCAAATAATTGTGTTAGTGGGGAAGGTCGGGTAAAACTTGGCATACCACAGGGCTCAGTTTTGTCCGGTCCCTTGTTTCTGATTTTTATCAATGACCTTTGTAACGGCAAATTTAAAGGTAATTTAGTTGCTTTCGCTGACGATACAGCTCTGTCATACGAAGCAAACTCATTATGTGAGTTAAATACTAAAATGCAACATAACGTGAATGCTCTGAGGTGGTGGTTTACATCAAATTTAATGGTCATGAGCCCAAAAACCAAATATATCATATTCAACCTAACAAAACATACACACTTCGCAAAATCCCTGAAATATCACAACGCAACATGCCCTACAAGTTTTAACATTTGTAACTGTCAAGACCTTGAGCAAGTAGGAAGCCTAAAGTATTTAGGCTTATACGTGGACAGCCAACTTAATTGGGAAGAACATATTTCATACTTAAAACTAAAATTAGTAAAATACATCCGTATATTCTACATGCTCAGAAGCGTATGTTATATACAGCTTCTTAGATCAATTTATTTCGCATTCATAAATTCAAAAATTGAATATGGCATAGAAATCTGGGGTGGGACATATTTTACCACATTAAAACCAATAATCACACTACAATAAGCCTTCGTCAGAATAATACTAAACGAAACAAAAACCAAACCTTCTCTACCTCTTTTCCAAAGTTTAAACATTTTGCTCTTTAGAAACTTATACGTTTTAAGAATTTTTTTTAATAGATGTGATACAAACAGAATGAACCAGGGCAATATCACATTAAGGAACGTGGGTAAAATGTATGTTCCGCGACCCAATTTATCCCATTTCAAAAAATATTTTTTGTACTTAGCACCAAAGTTTTATAATCTACTTCCAAACTATATTAAAGAGTGTAAAAACAAGAACCAATTCAATTAAATTATACGTAACTATTTACTTAACCATAATGACATTAATCAATTTTTTTACTACTCTAATATAAAGACATAGTGTTTTCCTTCGATAGTTATAGTCTTAGTTATAGTTTGTTAAACAATGCCTAATACTTTAATAAGACGTAAGAATTAAGGAAGTTAATATTGTTTCATGTGAAGAAGCCACGTTTATGTTATTTTTAAATATTGTGTAGTATAACTGTGGTACTGATCCGGCCAAGCACTCTCTACCCTACTTACTGAGTTTGTGTAAGATTCATATATAGATCCCGCACAGGTTTATAACCTTAGGGCTTTATTGCTCTATGATTCTCTTTATTATATCTCATGTTTATAAACAGTTAAGGTTTAAAAAATTTTGTGTAAGTTCATAGGCATATTTGTATAAATACTATAAGTAAAATTGTGTCCAATACTATTGTGATTGCTTACAATAACTGTATATTATGTACATTGAGCAATAAAGAATTTTTCTATTCTATTCTATTCTATTCTAAATTGGAAAACATTTAGGACAGCTTAGAGTCAATCAATCAATTATCAATTGAGATGGGGACACCGCCTATGAGTGCATTTCAGCCCAAATATGAATGAAGGATAAGTGTAGGATGGGGAGAGAGGACTTGGGTTACCAACTAAGACCAGCTGTTCCATTTGCCAGGACAATTTATTAAAACCCACATGATCAAGGACACCTGGGTCTTGTTTTACACCATCAAAAAGCTATACTCTTTTCCTTGAAAAAAATCTGCATCAGTGCAGATATTGTGGTATACTGAATTATAAATTTAAAATAAATTAGTTTTATAAAAGTTATAGTTTACTATAGAGTGAGTCCATTATATTTATCAAATATAACCTAGTTCTTTGAAAATTAATAATTTCTTTAAAAATATTATTGATATTTTAAAAAGTTTACAATGATGAAAGTAAACAATGATATCAAAATATCGAGTAGTAAACATGGACAATTCTTCCAAACTGATTGTCAGAATGTCTAAAAATACTTTTTAAACATTCTTTACAGGACGAAAAGTATCGCTCACTATTAGCGAATTTCCCATAGGGAATTAGCTATTACCGTAGGACTCATGGTAAGACCTGGACCCGGGACCGATTTTTTTTTGTTTTGAGGTCCCTAGAGGCCAAAAACACCATCCGTTCAAATTCATATATATAAATAGGCTATATATATATATTAATAAATGAAATAAATAATGAAACATTTAGTACCCTTTTTTTAGTTATTAATTTATTGAATCAACTTACATGTTTCGGATCTTAGGTCATGATCACAGTTATGAACAAATCTTATCTTACTAATATTATAAATCTGAAAGTTTGTGAGTTTGTGTGTATGTTTGTGTGTGTGTTTGTGTGTGTGTTTGTGTGTGTGTTGCTCAATCACACATAAACTACTGGACGGATTGGGCTGAAATTTGGCATGATGATAGCTCACATTCCCGATTAACATTAAAGCATATTCTTATCTCAAAAACCCTTTCGGGCTCCGCCCCAGTGGCTCTGTAGTTCCCCATGTTAATCTTATGATTTTTCAAATTTAAAAGGAATTAATGAATCTTAACAGCTGTTTCAATTAAACAAGTAGGTTCTGTTCTATGATGTTCAATAGCATAAAAGTTCCAAGGATTACCAACAGGGTGCAGCACTATTATTTTTTTTTAATTTATGACAACAGCTAATTTCCAACCAAAAGGTGAGTGAGCGTAGCGAACGAACTTCAACCTGGAGGCGAGTTAGCGTAGCGAACGAGCTAACCTGAAGGCAAGTGAGCGCAGCGAACGAGCTCCAACCTAAAGGTGAGTGAGCGTAGCGAACGAACTTCAACCAGGACGTGAATGAGCCATGCGAATACTTATGAAGCTAAACGGGGCGAAGCCCGCGGGTACAGCTAGTAGTAAATAAATAGAAATGTAAATAATAAATAAGTAAATTATCATATGATTTTTGAATTTTGTCTAGTATATAGGTTGGCTTAGGTGTTGTTTTCTTTTGATTTATTATATAATATTTTTTCATATATTATGTTTTCTTTTTGAATTTGCATTGTATTAAGTATGTTTTCAGGATCTTTTTTATGGTTTCTATATATGTGGAATTCTTCTTTAATGAATAACTTGGCTTTGTTTGGTTCAAATTCAATTATTGATAAATTATTTTCTATATTTTGATATTTATGATTAGTTTTTATTAGGTGTTCTGCGTAGTTTGATTTCATACTTGTTGAATTTTTAGATTTAAATGCCTGTATATGTTCTTGGAATCTACATTTGAAGCTTCTACTAGTTTGGCCAATATAATACTTGTTACAGTCTGTACAGGAAATTTTGTAAATACCGCTTTTGTAACATTTTGATGATTCTTCAGTTATTGTTATTCAGTTATGTTGATGTTTGGACACTTTTAAATTTATAATCTTAAAGACGTTGTTTTTTGTTCTATATGTTGCTTTGTAATTTTATATATGTATATTTATTTATTTATTTATATATGTGTCCGTAAGCGCGATAACTCAAGCAAACACGATCCGATTTTAATGAAATTTGGTACAAACGTGTAAACCTACGTTTATTCGAACGAGTTCGCGAACCAGCATGATCGGACCATGGGAACGGGGGTTTATGGGGGGTTTTATGGGGTAAAGATGGGTTTTTCCCATTTTTGACTCAAAATACATACAATTTTGCAGTTTCTTACCAAACTATTTTGTAGAGCTTAAAAAAAAGAAATAATTTAGTATATTGAAGCGTTATAATGCACCTAATGATTACGGAGAAAATTCCAAAAAATTTTAAATTTAAAATTCCCATGTTAATCTTATGGAGAATAAGTCAACTGTTGTAGTTTGCTTGTTTATTAACATATTTTGCCCAAATTTGGAAAATGTTTTTATTTCTTACTAACTATTAACATTTTACATAAAAAAAAACACTTTTACCTCCCTGTTGCAGCAAACCTAAGTATGTGTTAAACTGATTCTATTTAAATAAGGAATGTGATATTTTTAGGAGACATTTTAGTGTAAATCCAATCAGGCGAATGGAAATTCGCTTAGTCTGCAGGTTTGCTGCGGCGGGGGTATTCATTTCCTTGATATAAAAGATATAATGTTTTTTTGGAAGAAAAACTACGATGCAATTTTAGTTTAAATTTGCTGAATAACATATGAACATTTTATTTTCACACTGCAAATATGGGTAGGGTCAGGACTTAGGTTAAGTGTCAACGGTGAACCAATATAACTTTTTGTATTTTTAAACATACATCAATAAGGAGTAGCATTATGTAATGACTCAAAAACCATTGTTTGTAAATACAGGGTGACACAAAGGAACCGGACGTTTTTTAAACAGCTGTTCCATTGTTGTTGCACGTGATAGGAAGATTGAAGTTATGTCATTACCTTCAGTGAGGCTTGCCATTTTTGTTGAAGTGGCTCAGTGGACCCTAGACCATCGCGTTTTCGCATACGATACTTTGGTCCGAAATGGTGAATCCGTCGTCAAATCCAGCGGGAATTTAGTCGACATTTTAATATTGAACGCCATGGTACGGTTCCAAGTTGAAATACGCTATTAAGATGGGTTCAGGGTTCCGAACAACTGGGAATATAACAAGAAAGAAACCACCAGGCCTTGTCAGAACTTCGAGAATACCCGAAAACATCGCCAGAAAGAGAGCAGTATTGAATTAAATTTGGTGACATGCCGTGGCCGCCAAGATCACCCGGATTGTCCACTAGTGATTATATCCTTTGGGGGTTTCTTAAGGAGCGTGTTCATGCTCACAAACCACTCTAGGGGATTTGAAGTTTGCAATCATAGAAGATATCAATGGCATTGAACCTCCTGACCCGAGTTTCAGATGATTTTCAGACCAGAATGATAATTTGTAGATAAGTACATGGCCGCCATTTGCATGACGTCATTTTCAAAAAACGACGGTTTTATAACAAATGGCAAATGTTTACCTCACTATGTACAGTATTAAATCCAGTTTATTCCTTTTAACTACTGTGTACTACTTATTTAAAAAACGTCCGGCTCCTTTGTGTCACCCTGTATATAGTAATCAATTAAATTTCAAAATGAATCTTGTTGAAATATTTATATATTTATTCATATTAATCTTATGAAAATAATGTAAAAGTGTATTTGCCTATATTTCCCCTAATAACCTGTGTTAATATTAGTAAAACCATATTGTCTCAACATATAAATTTATTCATTGGCTTACCAAATTATTATTATTCCAAAACAATTTCTACAATTAAAATACAATGCATTTGGGTTCAAGGTTAGAAATAAAATACAACACATGTGTTTAAATATGTGAACCCCATAAAAATTAACAGATGATTGACAACAATAAACAGTGTAGAAAAGGTTTAGCTGTGCTAAACTAAATTGTGAAATAATTTAAATTATGAAACAAAGTGTTGTCTAATATTGATACAATCGAAGAAAGAAGAATTACATTATCCTGAAGCAAATTTTCTTATAGAAGAATGGTGAGAAAATTCCATTTCGTTATATATAGACTCCTCCATCATCCATTTTGGGACTAGACCTACCTCCATTTCATTAACATCAACCAAAGGAAAGAAAAATTAATCAGAATCAAAATCTTACTAAATTATTGTTTCCAAATTTTTATTTAATTTACAACTTAACTTATTGAATTTTATATTAGGCCTAAAGGAAATCTTTTGATTTACAGTCTACACGAATCCCCACCCCCTGAAGAATTTTGTAACCTTAGTGTTAGTAATTTTTGGACTATTAAACATTGTATTTTAAAACATTTGTCCCTCATCATTTCTACTATTAGTTAAGATCAGAATAAAAATAACAATAACAATATAGAGAGGTTTATTTCAACTATTGAGACCATGCATATATAACATTTCAACAATGTGAGAAGTGCAAAGACCTAAGTTTCGCAATGTCCCATAAAGCTCCTGAATTGCGAGAATTGAAACTTTCGAGTTCTAAATGGGTCCGGCAAGTTGGATCGTTTTTGCTGGCAAGACTTTTAATTTTAAATTCAAAAACTTAAATTTACATTGGACTCAACGAGGGCTTAGATCTGCTGTTATCAGGAAGGTAAAAAGTGTCTTTGATCAACTTTATCCTTAAACAAGTAACCTAAAAATGTTTCCTTTTTCTCTATAGGAACAACATGAGAATCAGATAATTTTTTTTCTTTTTTCTCCGTTACCTTGAATTGTACGGTAACATTTCAATACAGTAAATGGCTACACCAAAGACAATGAAGAAAATGACAATATCGTAATAAGGTTCATCATCTAGTATGTAACCAAACCTGCAATTTGTTCAAGTAAACCCTTATGATATAATTAATTTTCATACTACTCTTCAAAGATTTAAATCATAAAGTACATTATTTTCAATTTGTGATCGTCTACGCTACAGGAATTCCATTTTTTATCGAGGGACGACCTGATTCCTGGTATTTTATATGTAAATCTTTCTTTAGGTAACCTGATGGAAAGTAGCTCTAGTAAGTACTAGAGCTACTACTTAGACTAGAGACTAGAGAACTAGCTCTAGTCTAAAGTAAATTGATAACCTGATGGAAAATAGCATATGGATCATAACACGATATTGGTTGAAATCAATAAAGTGACCTTCACATTTAAAGGCAAGTGATACAACCACTATGTTACCCTGACAAAAGTTAATACTACCTATTCCATATTTTGGACGATATGTTTCACTGCACAGGTTTTTTTCTGCAAACAATAATGTTTATTTAAATAAAGTATTTGATTAGGTTTCCTATTTGATTTACTTATACTTATCCGTATAAATATGCGTCTTTATTTGACATAACCACTTGTTCAATATCGCCTTAAGGTATAAAATCTATTATACATGAAAGGTATAATTACTCAAAATTGTATACCTAATTAAAAAAGAAATAGTTCTAAAATAGAAACAAGAGTTAACGCTTGCAGTTTTGTAAGTTTCATTGGTGGTAGTATAAAGTACAATTTCATATGGAGGGAATACCAAGGCTCACAGAGGTATAAATTCCTTTGTTTGTGCAAAGGAATGTGAGAAATGTAATACTCCCCAATGTCTTGTATTAGTCTACGTCTGAAAATGTTTCGAAGCATAGCACAAAGTCTGGCTGGCAATTGATATATTTAAAATACCAATAAACAGTGTTCATGTTTATACAATGATTTATTTACAAAAATATAATTCCAAAGAAACACTATTACAAAAATGATACCTTAAAACAAATTCAAATTCAAGAATCAAGATTATACTCTTTGTTATACTTTAATGCTAATTTTCTAGGTAAACAAAAATAAGAAATTAGAAGACAAACTTTGACTCGGTTTCGCTCAGCTGGTGTTTAAAACTGCTAATACCAAATTATTATCAGTCGCATGTGTCATTCAGTAATCATGGTAACCAAAAGGCTGTACATATTTGGTTGGAATTAAACACTTGTAAAGTGCAGGTAAACTTTAAGTTTTAATTTCCCTTGCATCTCCCTAAGAAAGGCTTGCGACATATCTTTACAAAGATAGCATCAGGTAGCCATTAGTATTACCAAAGATTACATATGCTAACGCAAAATAGATATTGCACCTTACGGCAATTTTGTGCCAAGTAGTTTTTGGATGGGGCCACCTTCTCGTAGTTGGGTGGTCCCTCAACAGAGGCGCTGTGTCAAGTCTCGATCTGCATTACCATTCAAGTTCGGGTGAGTTCGGTAATGTTCGCGTGCTCGGGATTAACTTGCCTGTACATTGACTAAAGACTATACTGAGGCCTGTACGCAACGCGCTCGCCAACCCGTCGTCATCGTATCTCTTGTTGAAAGCGCACAGCTATCATTAATGTACCATAACTTTATCTTTTTACTAAAATGACAGTTATTTAATTTAAAATTAAAGTGACCGCATAACAAAGAGCTAAAGGATACTAAAGGTTTACTGATATAAACATGAATTTATAAACATCTTCAAAAATTGCATTCACAGTGATATAATAAGCTTACAATGTTATATTAGTTTTTCTGCATTGAATTTTAACGTACATTTAGAGAACTCTTAACAATTTAGAAATTTATAAATCTTGCAAGTTTTAATAATTAGTGACAATTTGTGAGTTCGTCGACTTTTCTGTTTTCGGAATTTTGACCCACAAAGTTTGCTTCCGGATTTCTAGACTCACGCAATATCTTGCTAATAAACTCACGATGAGGAATGTATGGTTAGTCAACTACTACCTAACCATTCACTGGCTACTTGACCTTTTTAAACATAGCAATATACACATAGTTTGTAGTTTGTAGGAAGAACATTTATCTACAAAGATCGGCATTTGTTTTCAAACTAAGTATTATCTCGTCACATTATTGGTGTTTTTTAAGTGCCGTTCGCAACAGAGCTTTGAAGAAAATGTACAGCATAAGATATAAAATATAGATTTTAAATTTGGATTGTTTTATAACAAATCTTTCAACTGACGACTATATAAAATTAATTTAATAACACATAGTTTTAACAACAGCGGAATGTTAATTGTACATAAATTAAAGAGGTTATCTTTACCACGTAAAAACGATATTTAGGTTGGAAATTGGAGGTCAGTCACACTCTCGCAATCACACAAAAGTCAACTAACCCGAGTGACCCGAGATTCCAATTTACCAGTATGGCCTGGTTTAAACATTATATTAAACAATAGGTCGAATACTTTGTACCGGAAGCCTGTGACTACATTTTACAACAGCCATTCATGGTAAGTTCCTGAATCAACATTAAGGCATTGTATTGGCATAGTCAGGTTTGGATTGGAGCGCCCTGGAGCAGAAATTGCCTAACCACCCCTCTCCAAATTTGAAACCCATAAATATATAGCCTAGGATACTTTATTTCCCTCTTAGTGGTCTTCGTTGATAAACACTTAAACCACGACGTTCAACGTACGCTTATTTTCAATTGACAATAAATTACAAATTATTGCATAACAGTATGATGAAGGTAGTTAATAATATATTTCGGAACTGTATCATAACTGTTATCATAAGGCAGACTCTAAAGATAATGAGACATCGACAGTAGAAATACTGGTGAATTTATCGCTATGTGATGAAGGGGCTGCCGCGAGACGGTGGTGATCGTCTGTAGAGGCAGTAATGAGTGCAGACTGCTGAGTGACAACTGATGTACATCCATAGTTTGTTAGTAGGCCTACATAACTAGTCATGTTGGTACAGCTTCCTTTTTACTTCTCATATTATTTATAAAGCAGTTAGGTTCAAAATGCAGTTCACACACTAAACGTGAATGTAAAGCAGTGTCGGGAAGGCCTTGCCGTTTTTTGATTGCCGTGTTTGCCATTTATCACATAGGCAGCTACACTCGTCTTAATACCTGGTATTGTTCATGAAAATATCCACATCATAATACAATTGTAATTCACTACACATAATACTAACACTTCTTCACTATTGCTAATCCATCTTCTAACAAACCTCCTGTTACTTACATAAGCAAAAGCAAACAACCATAAATGAAGGTTAACCATAACAATAAACAACAACAAAAAATACGTAAATAACAGCTGGTCGTGTCGGCAATGAAGTCTTAGGTTGTGAAGACATTCGCTAGGCTTCGCATGGAAATTGATATCACAAAAATGGCTTGGCTGCAATATCTATTTTGCGTTAGCATATGTAATCTTTGGTATTACATATTATGTTCGGAATTCTTATGGACTTAAACAAATATGGGTACGCCATACACTGTTGGATGCTGAAGTATACATCCCATCTACTGTATATGGAACAATTTGTTATTGAAAAAGAACATAGTTGTGTAAGCCAGTCACTGAGCTATAAAAATAACTGGAGTAACTGGAATAACTGGATTTATTACAATTGTTATTTATTTCTATTGTAGTTTATTATTGTTGTTATTTATTATTGTCATTGCATTTGTTACTGTTGTTGCTTGTTGTTGTTGTTATTATTTTTGTTATCTTTTTTGGCTAAACCATTTATTCTATGTTAATTATTAATAATTTATCATTGTTAGTCTACATTTGCTCAGGTTTTAGTTTGTTCTTGTCAAGATTTTTCTGTTAAGCAATATAAATACGTCCCATTGCATGTTTGGCTTGTCCCTTAGATATTAGTAACATTGAATATTTATTGTAAACATAATTGTAAATTGGTTTGTTTGGACCGTTGGAAGCAAAATAAAATAAAATAAAATAAGTAACCACTCTGTGTTTTAAAAAAGTACCACTGTTTTTGCTGGTTTTGTTTCAAAGTTTCGTTTCGTTAGGTTGGCCGGGTGATCGGGTTGGTGGGACTTGTCAAATTAAAGGCAAAACCAAGATGGAGTCATCCTGTTTTATTGATGATAGTAAAAAAAAAATCTGCCAACTCAACATTATGATTGCAATATAAGTTTATTTATTTATTTTACGAGCAAGAGCAACCCATGTTAACAAGATCATAAACCGATGGTCGTTATTTAATCAAAGCCATAGGGCTATTGGCCTAAACCAATATCTCTAAACCAGGAAACTTAACTAGCCTATTTTCACCACATAGCTTGAAAAGAGGTAAATAAGTTAGTATTTATTTACTATCAAACAAAAACAATGTATAATGTTTCAAAATAACTTTAAATACAGAGAGTTTAACGTGCAATAACTTAAATAAAATTTTGGTACAAGTCCTTGAAATAACGGATAACATAACCCCAAATAAATAGTATGGTTAGGTTAGAATGAATTGGAATTATTTGACAGCATCCCACTAACCGATCACACGGCCAACCTAACAACACGAAACACCAAAAACAAACCAGCCAAAACAGTGGCACGTTTTTCTCTAACGTTTAACCAGAGAGTAGTGACTCCAGTTATAATCTATATCTCAATGAGCCAGTCATGTGATGCGATAGGGTCTAAGATTCTATTTTATACCTTACTCTTGTTGCTGACATATTTGATGGGTCATAAAAGTTGTTATAGTTAACAAAAACTCATTTCCCTAGTTTGTCTTGGTAGAAAGGTTCAAATATTCGACACAATTAGTAATTTAGATCAGTACAATCTTTCGGTGGGTGACATCAACATCATCAGTGGCAACTCTAACATCTGGATGGAATGTCTAGTTGTATCAATAGTCAAATGTTACACTCAGTAGCCTTGGATTACATTAAATTTTGAAGGTGGTTATACGTACAAAAGTGCCTTATATTTGACTATACTCAGTGCAGTAGACTAATGATTTTGGTTATCAAAGGCAAAGAGGTGGAAATTGTATGAAAGCATCAAAGGCTTCACCATTACGTCTTATATCACTCACTGTTTACTGGGATTGGAGAAAGAAGTTTTATGTCATATTTGCTACCCGACCTTAAGGTAATACTACAATTATATACAGTTTATTAGTTGCAACTCAATTTGATGCAACTTTATTTTATAATCCGAAAGTGAAAAGTGGGAGGATAGTAATGACGCAGCATTGAAACTTTAAACAAAATAATACATAGGTTTTAAGAAAAAAGTGTGTGTAATGTGAAAAACCCTTCTGCAGCAAACCTGCAGAACAAGGGAATTTAAATTTAGAGTCTTTCTACATTTAATCAGTAACAACTATCCGACCCGTGCGAAGCATTCGGACTGTATTCTCTTCAAATCTCACTTATTGAAGTACCGGTACACAACATACTGCGTAGTAAGTGCATCACTGATTTAAGTATGGGTAAGAAATATGTTTTCAGGATTAGATGTGGGTCTACATTTTAGATAATTAACTTTTAAAAAAGAAAAAGGTTAAGTTATTTCCGTTTTTACATGATTACAGGACCTTTATGAACACTATGTCCGAAGTAATAATATGGCCATAAACGATTTTTGTTTTAATGGTTTTTGTAAAAATTAAAAAATGAATGTGTAAAAAACTAGGTCTGGCACGTGCAATCCTTCCTACGTTAGCGTCTGTCCAAGCGCCTTATTTCAAGTCATGGCAAAGGTAACATTTACGGGAAATTCCTTCTTAGTCAGTTTAGGATTACAGACTATTGCATAGTATGGCAGATTGGCCGGAGTCAGCCAACTTCACTTTGATAGTGTAGGTGCCCAAGTGAGCTACAGCCAACCTAGGACAATGCTTAGGTTTCTCATCAGAATTATAATAGAGTTATTTTTAGCATTGGTTTATGAGGGGAATAACCTAAAGGACTTAATGAGTTTAAAAAACTTGAATGGATACAACAAAGTGGTCTACGTCCTTTGGCAAAGAACCGAACAAAACTGATACAACCAGTTTTCTGTCGGTAACAAATTCGACACAACTATTTATTGACACCTGTAATAAATAAAAGATAAGACGTGATGTTTAAAGATGGAATTCTTAGGCATACATAGAACGGTTGGTTGGTGAGTCAAAATGAAGGCTATGTCGTAAATAAAGAAATACAGGGTTTTAATAAAATCATAGATAAAACATACTCCCTTAGTAGATTTCTCATCCTTAGGGAACAGCTGAAGACAATTTTATTGTTAGTTCTGTACGGTTTATGTAGAGGTCGTGTTTTGTTTACAATTTGTTTCCCGTTATTACAGCCATTTAAAACCTCGTTTAACCAAATAATACGATCTAATCATAAACAATAAATTGTCCCCTAGTTATTTAACCAAACAGTAAAGCACAAACCAAGAAATTAGCCCTAAAATAATAGAAACAAAATTTCGTCGACACTAGCGCCCAGTGTGGCGTACATGAACTAGACATGAAAAACGAGCTTCAAAATTTACAATAAGATGAGAAGTCTACTTGTGTTGGTTAGTCTACGATAAAATATTGGCGGGGTTTTAACTGTCTGTAAAACCATTATAAGACGATTAAAATACAGTTGAACCTCGTTTGTACGAACCTCGTTAAAACGAATTCCTCGATAAGACGATTTTTTTTAATCCCCTTGACACTTTCATATAGGTCAATGCTAAAAACACCTCTATACAACGTAGTAATTAAGTTAAAAACCTCCATAAGACGAATTTGTTTGTGACATGGGCTAGGACTGATTAACCTCTATACAACGAATATTCTTAGCACAAAACCTCTACAAGACGAACGTGACCTCTATAAGACGAATTTATCATAATCTTAACCTCCATAGTACGTAGTTTTCAAAACAAACAGAAGCTTGTCTCAACATGAAACCCCCACCCATCCCTCCTCCTTCCTCAATCATTGTTTGGAAAAACCTTGGAGCAAGGAGGAACCTCTATAAGAAGAATAACAGCAGCATTAAACCTCGATAAAACGACCCTCTTTATTAAGAATACCTCTATTGTACGAATATTTCCCGTACCCCTTGAAATTCGTCTTATAGAGGTTCAACTGTATTTCATATTGGTACCCCTGCATCCAGTAGCTCAAAAAGATTTGTTTGAATTAATTAAAACCGCAGTTGGGATTGTTGTGCTAATCGACAACCTACTTATTCGCTCAAATAAACTTCAAGTTGAGTTTTCTTTACAAACATATCCGATCATGATTAGGCTAAATGTGTAATGTTATTAAGTGAGTCAATGATTCTAGTACAATGGGTATTTAGAAGAAAATTTAACAAAGCTCCACAGCATGAAAATATCATTCGTCGTCGGAGTAAGCAGTTCATAAACACTGGGTAAGTTAAAAAGCAAAGTAGGCCTGGTAGACCACCAGTCTTGACCCAGTTGAAAACATAAGATGATGTGAGAAGTCCAAATAAATCTATCTCTCGCCGTAGTTTTCTCAACTTGATGGAATGGAAAATGCAAACAGTCTTAACTTTCAGCAGCATGGAGCCCCTCCACATTATAAAATTATTGTTCGAGATGACTCAAATGTTAAGTTTTCAACGAGGTGGATTGGCAGATGTGGCCCTGTAGCATGGCCTCCAAGAAACCCAGACCTGGGTCTAAGTGATTTTTTTCTTTGAGGATGAGTAGAAAAACATTGTTTATTGTAAGAAAAGTTCGAAATTAGGCCCACTAAAAGAAAGATTAGAGATTTAGTGTCCACTGTAACAAGATAAATGTTGCGCAACATGTGGGCTGAAATATAAAGATCATCGTGTGGATGTCTATCAAGCAATAAATGGTGCCCACGTTGAAGTTTATTAGCTATGTAAAAAATTTTTTTGATGTCAGGAATTCAACAAAATAAGTAAATTTTTTGTATCTTTTCTCGTATTATTTTTATTTCATAAATAAACCGGCTCCATTATTTTATTAAAAACCTGTATAGTAGTAAAAAAAATCCATGCGGTATTTACTTTTGAGTTGTTTTTGTTTAGACTTCTTTAAAGTGAATAATCTGATTTCCGGGGTTATTAACGCAGAAAGCACAGACTAAGTATGTTGTCGTCATTGTTGAAGTAAAAAAAATCACTTGGATTTGAGAAGTAAATATTCGTTTGGTTTTGATTAATTTAATTATTCACATGATTAAGTTGAACGAATATCGTAAATAAAGTCTTAATTACTTGCAGAATGATATGATAGATCGTTTTTATGAAATACTACTGAAAATTAGTGATCTTTTTATTTTTACGGTGTAGTAGGTAAAAAAGCTTTAAAATGACAACTCAATTATGAAATTTGATGCAGAAATAAGGAAGTTATGGAGTACCGACAAAAAAGTACTTAAACAATTATAATATATATAGATTGTACAACATCGCTTCAATATTAAAAACTATTTATTTATTTATTACATGCACGGCAAACGCCATTTTACAAGATAGTTGACATTGATTTTAATGTGACTTGTGAAATAGATTTAGTGTTAGCAAACAATTAAATAGTATAAGTAGTGGCGAACCCAGAAAGAGCCATCACTTTAGGCACGTTTTCCCCATAAGAATAACATGGTGAGCTTTTTTTGACCACTTTTTTAAAAATCCAGCTCTCGGCCTATACAAGCCTATATAAATGTTCAATACCATTGTATAACACTATTACTATTTCAAATCCATATGCATTCACAAAATCGAGCGAGGTTTGTACGCGAACTCGGGCGTGCTCCCGGCTCATGGCGCGCTCCCTTGGACATCCTTAGTGGAAATCCATGAATTCTGGCTACTTGGGAACCCAAGCCATTTGACATATAATAAATCACCTTTTCTCCTAATAACCTTTTCTATCAAATACATGTCTTTATATTTGGTCTTTAACAATTCCTCTGTATAGAAGCCTCCCCTGATTATATTACCATTTTCATCTTTCAAGATATAAGTCACAGGCTTGGTATTCTTTACTTCTGCTATTGTAAATAGCTCCCCTGTCCAATTCGGGGTATATCCTTTACTAAAAACATGTTTATACTTGGAAATTCTCACACTATCACCTACCTTATATCTTGGCTTTTTAACTTGCACTACTTTAGAAGTCAACCTCTCATGCACATATTTACTGTTCTTAATATTCACTTGGTTAGGCTTCATTCCTATAGATCTATGCACCTTATTATTATATTTTCGAATTAACTTTGGAAGTAAATCCAACCATTTATAACTCCCCTGAGCACTAAATTCCCTATATAACCAATTCTTTAAAGTTCTCTGAAACCTCTCCACAATTGCAGCTTTAGTTGTAGAAAATGTGTGATAGTGATTAATATTTAATTGTTTCATTAGTTTGCTAAAATATTGATTAAAAAATTCTTTTCCATTGTCAGATTGAATGTTTTTAACCCCCTTTGGTAGAATGGTTTTAATGGCTTCTGTAACCACCAAACCCGTCTTATTCTTTAGCGGAGCAGCATAAGCTTTTTTAGAAAATGTATCTATTAAAGTTAAAATATATTTATTGCCAGAATTCTCTCTAGCATAGTTTTGCATATCAATTAAATCTATTTGTACAGTTTCGTTTATACCTAATACTTTAAAAGACCTTCTAATGAAATTCTTTCTTGCAGGCTTATGAAGTTCGTATGCAATTTCATTCATTTTTTATAACATCACTCTTTCCTTGTACTGTAAATATATTACCATTAGCCCCAATCAATAGATTATCTTCCATTCTTTTAAATACATAGTTTTCTGGTATATATGGTCTATTATCTATATACTTAAATCCACTCAAAGATGTGGGGTCGGCAACTAATAAATCAGGATTGTATTCCATCAAATTAAATTTTCTTCCTCCATATACAAATTTTGATCCATCATAATACATAGCTTGTGACATTAAACAAATATCATCTAAATATTCCCCCATTGGCAGATTTCTTATATATTGTTTTTTGGCATCCCAACATTTTTCTTTTTTATCAAAAGTTATAGTCTGTTCTTTTGTAACACAGTCAGTGTCATCAACGGCAGGTTTAACACGTACTAACCTTTTATTATTAAAATCCCAATAGCCTGCTTCCATTTTTGGAACTTGTGAAACATTCACAGCATCCTTACTATCTGTACCTTCTATCAAATTGCTAAGTTTCTGTTTCTTAGCATTCCAAACACCATTCTCTGATTCTAAAATTTCATAATTATTATCGTCTTGTACAAATTTACCATCTTCTTTTCGTATTAAAGTCTGTTGTAAAGTGGGCACATCATTTAAACTTTCACCCTTTTCTACATTAGTAATTTTCCGTTTCTTAGCATTCCAAACACCATTCTCTGATTCTAAAAATTCATAATTTTTATTGTCTTGTACAAATGTACCACCATCTGTTCGTATTAAAGTCTGTTGTAAAGTGGGCACATCATCTAAACTTTCACCCTTTTCCACATTAGTAATTTTCTGTTTTTTAGCATTCCAATTTTTATTCTTAGATTCTAAAAACTCATATTTAGTTTTACCTTGTAAAAATACATCACCTTTTCTAGTTAATGTCTGACCCAAAGTTGATACATCATCTACAAACTCCCCATCTTTAACATTACCAATTTTACGGTTTAAACAATTCCAACTATCGTCTTGTAAATTTAAAGTAGGTTCATTACTAGCCCTGGGTTCTGTAGGCTTATTATATGGATTATATAAACGATAAAATTTATCTATAAACATATTTTTATTTAATAAATAATTCCACTTTCTCTTAATTCCTCAATAATGGAATCTATTTCATTATCCACTCCTGAGTTACCGGCTTGGCGACTTAGCCAAAGAAGTCTTAACCTATCTACAAGCTCATTAGGATCATCCCAATAAATATAGTCTATTTTATTACCAGTCACTTGTCTCAAACCTTCACCAACAGATTTAAAAAGAGGTTTAATTATATTAAGATATTTAGTATGTCTATTACTTGAAATTGGTGCACCATCTTTGTAACTCTTTAAATGTCCATTTGTGGTTTCCAAAATCTCTTTATAATTTTGCAAATCAACCTGAGTATAATCCTCAGGTTCTTTTAAAGTTAACAACTGCCACAAGCCTTTTGTCCCCTTGTAGGTTTTATTTGCAACTGTGACATCATCATTGGCAATATCAACTTCCTTATTTCCAATAAAAAATTTATTTGCTTCTCGTCTAATACCATATGTAGTGTCTGTCATACTACTTTTACTGAGGTAATTTCCTAAATAGTCTGATGCTAAAAGACCAAAATCTAATTTCTGTGGAGTGGATTGCTGTAATGGTTGTAATGGTTGTAATCTTGGTATCATTGATATTCTAGATGGAGTCATTGGGAGTATCTCCATTTGAGGCCTCTCTGTTTTGCCAATAGCTGTGATTTTTTTTAATTCTTGTAATGGCTCTATTAAAGGTTGGAATGTTTGGAACCTCTCTTCAGCCTCTAGAAACTTGCCACGTTTTAAAGCTCTATATTTCTCTCGTATTTGATTTGCAGAGTCAACCAATTCTTGTTGAATGTTTTTCATCTTTTATTTACATTTTATTTATCTCATTTGACAAAGGATTGTACTCAAACACTTTATCATGTATTATCAAACAATATGCAGATGTATTTGCTGGCACATTGTCTGCAGTTTCAATCTCTAATTTAATATCAACAATTCCTTCCTTCACTGTTTCATTCTGTCTAGAACAGTCTATTATAATTAGTGGATATTTCTTCATAAACTCAGCCCTACTAATCATAGGATCTGGGATAGTATTATAGTAAGTCTCTCTAAACCTCATAAACATCTCATAAGCTTTAGAGACATCTCCATTTTCAAAGTCAAGATTTAAATCACTATAAGGATAATATTCAGAGTTTAGAAATACTTTGAGATTTTTTAATTTACAGTGATCAAATTCGTCAGTGTTTTTTCGTGCACTATTATCCCTAGCTGTTTGGAAACCAAATATAATATACCTAGGCTTCTCCAAACTTGAAGATGTCTTTACTGACCATGTATGTCTTGTGGTATTGGGATATGATGGAAGTTCATGCAGCTCTAAACTTCTAAATGCAATTTGCAAATTTTTATTTTGCAATAACATCTTTTGTAATTGTAACTTCTCCCCATCTGATGGTATCACATGTGGCATGACCCATTGAATAGAGTTAAGTGTAATTTTGGGAATTGTATCAGCAGTGCCACTGGCTGGAGCACTAGTGGTTGTTAATATACAATTCAAATCATTTTTGGATCTTTTCAACACCAATTCTTGTTTGACATTTACTAAAACCTTATTAAAATCCTCGAATACACCCATTAACAACTCTAATGGCAAACAAGTACTGAACTTGCCACCTTTATGGAACTCTTTTAAATTCGTGTCAGAATCAAATGCTACATTTGACAATTTAGTAGTTTTATTGTAAGAGCTCAATATTTTCATAAGACTAGAAATTCCTGGGTTTCTTACAATGTCTATTTCTTTACCTGCAACTTCGTATCTAATTTCATCAAATAAGAAAGCAAATGCATTATTTATAAAATGACCTTTATCATGATTTTCAATTTCTCCCTTAATATACAGATAACTCCTACATGGGAGAGTTAGCAAATCTTGATTATTAATACATATTCGAATTTCATCAGAATTATTTATTGCCAAAGTGTTGTGGGGAACATAGGAGTGATTTGTAATTTTAACCACACTATCGTCGAATTGGGATTTCCCTGTAACGTCTAGAAAATCTTCCATTTTTATTAATAGAAAATTTTAACTTTAGTCCTATTGACTTTAGGAACCTAGCATTTTGTACACTTATAGATAAATTCTTATAAATTCTCATATCTTTTTTATATGACAAGTAATTGTAGTTTCTTCTCCGTTAAAGTCAATTGCCTTGTCGTGTTGATCGGCAAATGTAATACTGACAACATCTAAACTTCTCTTATTTACAGGAAAATATATAATATTTCTTGGAACTTCAATAATTTTGTAGCCAGGAGGAGCTTCTGGATAAAAGCTATGTATGGTGTGTGATTTGTTGCCATTTAAATAGGACCCGTTTGCAATATTACATTTTACTCTAATCACATTTACATTATTAATGTTTATTTTATTTGTAGATTCAAACTGAACACCAGGAGTAGAAACACCTTTAAATCCCAATAAGACAGACCCTAAACATGGTTTTGTAAAATCAAACACATGGCTAGAAAGTAATGTCGCTTTCATAGTTTTATTATTAGCTGTAAGGAAAAAGTCTGGGATTTGCTTTTGAATTTCCTTTGCAAGCTCAACCACCTCATATGTTCCTTCAGAAATTTCTATTGTAACTGGAGCATTGTGATCATAATAGAAAACATCATCACCTTCTCCAATGGTTAATTTGTTGCCTTTAAGTTGATTTAATTTTGGAATAAGCCCTTTGAATAAAAGTTTGGATTTAGTATTAATTAATGCGTCTCCATTTTTATCTATTATAACTTTAAGTTTACCATCTAATAACTGGTTTAAATCATCAACTGAGATATCTCCTTTTGGTAATGTTTTTTTCTCTACTTTATAATATGTTAAAGTATTTAGAGGTTTTTTAACATTAAATATAGAATTATAACTTTGAAAATCTACTAATCCAATTACATAATCATCATTTAATTCTATGGGAGGAAAGAACACTGACTTAAGCTCTGGCTCTGTACCCGAAAATGTTATAGTAAATGAATCCATTTTTATAAACAAAAATTTTTTATGAATGATAAACATAAAATTCCACAAATAGAACTATTTAAATCTTGTATTTGATCGGTTGTATAGAAGATTTTATATCCCTCAAAATATTTAATTACTTCTTTTGGAGGTTGGATTCCAAATGGGTCAAAATAAATTACAATATCTTTATTTTTACGATATGCTGTCCAATGTGTGCCAGATGAGCTATCCAAATTAACTATTCCGCACTCTTTTACTCTTGGTTTTAGATTTTTTAGCTCGTTTTTTAGGTACACCCCCCGGAAGTGAGGCACGTCTTTTGCGGCCTCTAACAGCTGGTAGTTGTCCATCTTTTTTATTAAATTTTAATCCCATTCCCATTTTTGCTTTTGCCTTCATCAAATTTGTCACGGCATAAGCAGCTGCTCTTTCAGCAAGATTTGCGTCCTTGGCCGTTACTCTAGTCCAAGCTAAGTCTGCTAATCTCATGTCTGCTTTGTTCCGAGCAGCGGTATCAGGATTATTCATGTAGAATATGTCATGCTCTTTACAATAAGAGTCTAGTTTATTTTTTGGAGGTACATTTTTAGCTAAATTCTCACGTACATTCGTCCCAGGTCCACAGTACTGATAAGATGGTATGTGAAGTGGAAATGGAAGGTTATTTATAAGAGTATTCAATAACCCTCGACCCCTGTAAGGTTTTAAGAATAAACCTTTCCCCTTTTTACATGTTTTCTTATTAACATTTTTTACCATTTTTATTATATAAAAAATGTCTTTTATTCAACAAAAACATAAATTTAAAATAGTACATACTAAGGAAAATATACCAAAGAAGTTGGGTCTATTTCCTACCAATATTAGATGTGTTATTTGTGGTCCAAGTGGAAGTGGGAAGACGGTTGTAATTTATAATTTAATTGTAAGAAAGGAAGGATTAAAATTTACAAACTTATATTTAATATCTAAATCTTTAGAACAAGAAAAATATAAAAAAATAATTGAAATATTTAGTTTGTGTGACGAAGTGAAATTACACACGTTTACTGACTGTGAAATCACACCAAATGATGTAAAATCACAGTCAGTTGTTGTATTTGATGACATAAATAATCCAAATATTACACAATTTTTCTCAATGGGTCGACATAAAAATATTAACTGTTTTTACTTGTGTCAATCTTACAGCAAATCACACAAACATTTACGTGATAATGTAAATTTCCTAATATTATTTAAACAAGATGATTTAAATTTAAAACATGTATATAACAATCATGTTGGTAATGACTTTTCATTTAACCAATTTAAAAATCTCTGTCATCAATGTTGGGATAAAACTAAATATGGCTTTTTCGTGATAGACAAAGAAAGGTCAAAGAATAATGGCAAATATAGATTTATGTTTGACCAATTCTATCAAGAGGATGGTAAGGGTAAATAAATGAAAGACTTTTTTTAACATTTGCATTTATTTTGCATCTACATACATTTTATGTTTGATCAATTTTATAGTGACCAAGAGCAAGAGTATTGATGCCATCTTCCAGAATAAACCTCTTGTCATCGTCAAAGGATAGTACTTTCTTTTTCATGGTCAAGGTTTGAAGATGATGATTTGTAGATTTAATTCTTGTCACATTCTCATAGTAATCTTGCCCAGTTGCAAGGCAGTTCAAATAATGTTGATGTCTGAGGAGATGTTTAACAGTGGCACCATCAGCTCCTTTAGCTTTCTTCACCTCTAAAGCTTGCTTGTCTTCTTCATATAACCATTTGAGAGGAATATAAGAATATAACTTTGGTCTTAAACCACAATATTCATACATAATATGACCACCTAATTCGTCTTTAAACTTGCCTGTGACTTTTTTATTTTTATTAGAGTATAAGAAATGGTCTTTACTATATCCAGAGGTATCAAAATAGTGCAAGTCACATTCTATTTCCTTGTAAAAGTCCTCTGTAACTATAGCATACATTAATGAATCTGTATCTGTCATTAGAAATCTTTTATTCTTAAATTTTGACATATAATTATAGTGGAAATCATACATTATTACTTTACTAATATCTAAAATTGTCATTCCTAAATATATTGGTTTATTAAACTTTACAACTAATTTATTTAAATGTATAGCATGTAAATTGTTATCGAACTTTTTGCTACAGTCAAACCTTGGATTAGTGACATATTTTGTTAATAGTGACTCATCCTTGAGATATATGTCACGGAACTTTCGTTGATTCATAATTGTTCGACCAAAGAGACTATTATTTAACAATTTGTAAAAGTCTTTTTCGAAATCATTATAAGCACTTTTTCGTTTTTCAATATTAAAATTAATATAGGGTGCAAGCCATTTTGATTGTCTAAATTTTAAAATTCTATGGTATTTTGTAACAACCAACCCCAATTCCTCATATTTTTGTAATGCTTTATAATGTAAAATATATTTAGTTTTGTCATTTAAATTTGGTATTAATTTCCCATTCATTTTCTCTGGTGCCAATGGATAGTCATTATGTAAATCATGTAAGCTTTTATCATATTTTAAATCAACTTCTAAAATGTAACCAAACTCATAATTTTGATTGTATTTGTAGTCTATCTCATTAGTCCAACGGAATTCATCCACAGGCAGTGGCTCACACATTGCTGTAGAGTATAGCGAGTTACAATCTAAATATATTAAATACACACTCTCTTGATTGGGATCATAGTGTTCACCCATATTGTTGGCTTTAGCATAACGTGTAGAAATCATACTGACTCCTCCTCTGATTGCACTTTCTATGAACAAATGCATGTCAATATCTTGAAATAATTGTAATTTTATACCAGTCATTCTAAGACAGGCCTCCCATGTTAATCCAGGAAGTGAATACATATGTACGGGGTCAAGTTTATAATCCTTTAAACACAAGTCTCTAAAAGTCTCAAAGACATCAGCCAGTAGCAATACATCTGTTTTAAGATATAAATCATGATATTCTTGTAAATTA
The DNA here is from genome assembly GCF_028750875.1 of Macrosteles quadrilineatus. Lineage (NCBI taxonomy): Eukaryota > Metazoa > Arthropoda > Insecta > Hemiptera > Cicadellidae > Macrosteles > Macrosteles quadrilineatus. Next base: position 134,826,163 of record NW_026542595.1, on the reverse strand, counting down.
TTTATATTAAAATGGGTCCAGACATTTTTAGCATGTTCATATTCAATGGGAGAGATATGTTCTTTAGTTAGAGTACTGTAAAATGCTTCAATTGGGGGTAGAGACTCTGCAAACTTATCTGGTCCCGTCATATATTCATAGGGAAATACGCCTTTACGCTGTAGTAGAGGATTGTCTATGAATCTAAATGTATTTAAATTGGAAGCCAATTTATATAATGGAAGTGACAGAAAGTTATAGGAATCTAAAAATATTAAATCATCAACAGAGAATGAAATGTACTTTTCCATATCTTTGGCTATGCAATTTAATTTACGATCATATTTTCCCAAGTGTTGCATTATTAAATGTCCATCGTAATTTTTCAAGTTATGGAAGAATACTGGGATTTTCTTTGTTACTTTATAGTTTAAATTACAATCATTGTGGGCAGCTCCAAGGTATCGGCCAGATGAATGACAATGATCTCGCACCCTATCAAAATATAGGGGTTTTTCACAAATATGACAATGCGTTGAGTTTTTGAAAGATGCCTCTTGTTCAGGAGTCATTACAAGAGGAATATATATCGACATTTGACGTTTAATGAAGTCATAAGTCTCAAATAACCTTTTGAAAAATACATCCATAACATTTGCACCACTATATAACTCTTCAGAAATAATCTTAGAATCTCTCACTAAGACAAATGCAAATCCAGATGGAGTATGGTTATTAGAGTTTATAAAGCATTCAAAATCTGCATAAATCACAAATGGGGCTTTAAGTTGATATTTATAATTTTTAAATTGTAATGTATCTTGTTTAGACATTTCCACTCGTTGAGCATCAAAATTTTTACAATATGTTATGTGACGTTCTAATATATCATTAGTGTAAAAATGTTGCAAACACAACTTACAAAAATACTTCTTATTGTTATCTTTTGTAGATCTCAACATTAACCTATTAAAATCACGAATTAAACAGTAATGTGATTTACGACCTTCTTGTAATAATAATAAATCGATGTGAGTATTACTATTTAGTTTGGTTGTTCTTAATGGATATATACATTTATCATCTTCAACCCCAAATACATTAACGCTTATATTATTTTGTCTTTCAAATTTATCTATATCAGATATTTTCACAGGATACTTTATGTTTGTCATATTCAGATGACCTATGTAGGGTGCATAGCTGGAGACTCTATTAGCATTTTCATTAGAGTTCCTTGGATATAAAGCTGCTAATACCGACCAAAGAAAACACTTATTATCATCATTTTTTATATTTAAAACTGCATGTTTCGATTTAATACTCTCTGGTGTGGGAATATATGACTTTGGAGTTAAGGGCTTATATTTGTAAACGTGCAACTTCCAATACTTAGTATGGTCATATATCCATCCACTGCCTTGGGCTTGGTATTTGTGTATGGAAGCATCAATCTTTAAAAGTGCATTTTCAATTTGAGGCTTTAAATCTCTTTTCTCAATAGTTAAGGTAGTAAGGCTTCTAAAATCTGCAATACATTCTTTTTCATTAACTAATTGTCCACTTTGATCCATTGAATATTTTATAAATTTAATTCTCCTTACTAAAGTCCATTTTATTGGCAGAGGACAAGACTGAAGAGTATTTTTAAGTTCAGTTCTAATCGATTCACCAACAAATTCAATCATTGTATATGGACAATTATTGCAAGAATTGACATGTCTTTTAAAATGACCAACCACATTTTTCTTACAAAAATTACAATTCTTATGACTTTGTAATATATGCGATTTTAGAACCACATTATCATCACAGATTAAATCACATACCTTGCACAGTTTCACCTTCATTTGATGTACTAGCTTGTAGTGGCGGACCAAATTGCTCTTCTTGGACAGCGAGGCGGAGCAGTGTTGACAGGTCGGCATCACGCTCGAGAATGAAATATCACCCGGATGCCACTTCTATATATAGACTCGTCCCCGGTGACGTCACCACCTGAGGATTCCCCAGTCTTGTGACCGCTTCACTTGGCCCTTGTGACAGTGCCCGTAAAACTGTCTAAAAACGCTTATATCTCGAAAACGGCTTGAGATACGGCAAAACGGTTGAAATTCTGGCAAACGTAGTGGGTGTCAACTTTTGATTATAAACAATATTACAACATAAAAAAATCAAAAAGTAAGAAAAAAATTTAACATTATTTTATATGGGTACAAATAAAATTTACCATGAAAAATCGTCTAAGTCCGTAAAACTGTCTAAAAACGCTTATATCTCGAAAACGGCTTGAGATACGGCAAAACGGTTGAAATTCTGGCAAACGTAGTGGGTGTCAACTTTTGATTATAAACAATATTACAACATAAAAAAATCAAAAAGTAAGAAAAAAATTTAACATTATTTTATATGGGTACAAATAAAATTTACCATGAAAAATCGTCTAAGTCCGTAAAACTATCTAAAAACGCTTATATCTCGAAAACGGCTTGAGATACGGCAAAACGGTTGAAATTCTGGCAAACGTAGTGGGTGTCAACTTTTGATTATAAACAATATTACAACATAAAAAAATCAAAAAGTAAGAAAAAAAATTAACATTATTTTATATGGGTACAAATAAAATTTACCATGAAAAATCGTCTAAGTCCGTAAAACTGTCTAAAAACGCTTATATCTCGAAAACAGCTTGAGATACGGCAAAACGGTTGAAATTCTGGCAAACGTAGTGGGTGTCAACTTTTGATTATAAACAATATTACAACATAAAAAAATCAAAAAGTAAGAAAAAAATTTTACATTATTTTATATGGGTACAAATAAAATTTACCATGAAAAATCGTCTAAGTCCGTAAAACTGTCTAAACACGCTTATATCTCGAAAACGGCTTGAGATACGGCAAAACGGTTGAAATTCTGGCAAACGTAGTGGGTGTCAACTTTTGATTATAAACAATATTACAACATAAAAAAATCAAAAAGTAAGAAAAAAAATTAACATTATTTTATATGGGTACAAATAAAATTTACCATGAAAAATCGTCTAAGTCCGTAAAACTGTCTAAAAACGCTTATATCTCGAAAACGGCTTGAGATACGGCAAAACGGTTGAAATTCTGGCAAACGTAGTGGGTGTCAACTTTTGATTATAAACAATATTACAACATAAAAAAATCAAAAAGTAAGAAAAAAATTTAACATTATTTTATATGGGTACAAGTAAAATTTACCATGAAAAATCGTCTAAGTCCGTAAAACTATCTAAAAACGCTTATATCTCGAAAACGGCTTGAGATACGGCAAAACGGTTGAAATTCTGGCAAACGTAGTGGGTGTCAACTTTTGATTATAAACAATATTACAACATAAAAAAATCAAAAAGTAAGAAAAAAATTTAACATTATTTTATATGGGTACAAATAAAATTTACCATGAAAAATCGTCTAAGTCCGTAAAACTATCTAAAAACGCTTATATCTCGAAAACGGCTTGAGATACGGCAAAACGGTTGAAATTCTGGCAAACGTAGTGGGTGTCAACTTTTGATTATAAACAATATTACAACAAAAAAAAATCAAAAAGTAAGAAAAAAATTTAACATTATTTTATATGGGTACAAATAAAATTTACCATGAAAAATCGTCTAAGTCCGTAAAACTATCTAAAAACGCTTATATCTCGAAAACGGCTTTAGATACGGCAAAACGGTTGAAATTCTGGCAAACGTAGTGGGTGTCAACTTTTGATTATAAACAATATTACAACATAAAAAAATCAAAAAGTAAGAAAAAAATTTAACATTATTTTATATGGGTAGCATGCATTTTATATGGGGGATCATGCCCGAGTTTGCGTACAAACCTCGCACTATCAAGTTGATGATTTTGAGAATATATATGAGAATGGATGTGGATTTGAAATTTTAATAGTGTTATACAATGGTATTGAACATTTATATAGGCTTGTATAGGCCGAGAGCTGGATTTTTAAAAAAGTGGTCAAAAAAAGCTCACCATGTTATTCTTATGGGGAAAACGTGCCTAAAGTGATGGCTCTTTCTGGGTTCGCCACTACTAGTATAACAATATGAAATAAATAATAAATAATGTGTAATATAATAAAATGAAATGTGATAACAACAGAGTTTTGTTGAATAAATATCAATGATTTATATGACGTAACAGCTATCAAGCATGTTGCACGAAAAACAACATAAATAGACAATTTAACAACAAAAACAAATGTAAATAGACTATTAACAACGAAAACTACATGACAATCCATTTGCAACAAGACAACATAGACCATTTACAACAAAAACAATATACCAATACACAATACAATATCATTTGTATTTTTGTAAGTTCTAGAAACCGTTTTAGAAAAATTGCGAATGTTTTGAGCTTTAAAAATGGGTAAACTTAATTTTTACAGTGTAAAACCTCGTTTTCATAGCCACTTTGGTTTATTTTTGTGTGTTATCTCTGCCAATCACATTTTTTAAACTTGGAAAATGAACTGTCCAAACCTTGTGTTGGTCTTTTACCCAAGACCCCTTGGGGTCTTCTTACCCAACGTCAACCCTTTTGTTAGATAGCATGATTAATTCATCGCCCAATGATTAATATATGACATATGAGTCATGAATTTTTAAAGTTTAACACGCTTTAGCTCGAGTAGGTTAAGAGAGAAAATGCCTAGAGTAAAAAAGTCTAAAAATTGTACCTATCTAGAATCTAAAACAATCATAAAATACAGGGTGTTCCGTAATAAATTTAAAAGTTGGCCGCCATATTGGAAAAAATGGCGGCCATTTTTGAAACATTGGAATTCATATTTTTAATATAATTAAAAACTAGTTGAAGTTCCCATTTAATGTTCTATCTAAATCTAATAGTTTCTAAGATACCAATGGTGGTAAAGTTAAGTTGTTCACCCTGTATAGGTAAGCTAATTAAAATAAAAAAACCCTACACCCTCATTTTATATTATTAACCACGTTTGCATACATAGTGGTTGGGTAACAAACTACGGTTCAAGTAGTCACTGACATGGTTGATTATTTATGTACCAGATGTGTAGCCTGTAGTAGTGTAGTAGTGTAGTTGAGTACCAGATGTGTAGCCAATTAATGGTGGCGCTTTTAATAATTACAGTTAAACGGTAGAACCGTACTAGACTCATGAAATGAAAAAGGCTGCCATTCTAGCCTAAATTTATATATTGGCATTTAAATATTTTCACCAATAATATAAACGTTACCTAATGTTTGAAATAAGGGAATATAATTTAGTAACACTTATGTAAAATTGGTTCAGTTATTTGATCAAATGTTGCTGCTAGCAATATCCTAGCAAGTGGTCCTCTTAAAAAATACTTAAATAAAATAAATTCATTCCATACCATAACTCGTTTTATTCTCAATTTTCATGACGTTGCCTAAGGCCTATTAATGTGTTCTATTCTCCAATAAAGAAAAGGGATTTAAAATATGTTCCCAGTAAAACAAAAGGGACTTAAAATACAATAATTTGTAATCTAAGGTGCAATCTCTGACAAAAGCTAATTTTTAGAGCTTAATTGATTTTTATAGGTACCTGAATGAGATATTCTATCGACACTACCCATAATATTGCCCAATATACTTCTCATTTGTTGGATAAAATATGGGATATTTATTTAAAAATAGTGTGGATTGTTATTGTACTACAGTGGTATGGTCTTGTGTTATGTACGGTGTGCGTTCTACAAACGGGGATTTTGAAGTCAGTTGAAACCTTATTATATTCAAGACAGCAGTTTGTTTGCATATCAAGTTAGGATTTTTCCAAAACTATTATACACAAAACCATCGCAAATACAATATCTGCCAGTTTATAAGCCAAGCCAAATACCTCACAAATAAATGTCGATTTCAATAAAAGTTGAGGTAATGTACTAAACACAGGGTGCAGATTATTGATATGTAAACAACGTAAAACGTAAACAATTCATGATTGTTTGGTCGCTTTAGTAGCCTATCTTTTTAAAATATAGAAATTGGGAAATTTAATAAGAGGTTTTTGTTTATTTTAATTTTTAAATAAGAAAACAAAAAGCATTATTCGTGTGTGGTGGAAAGATATGGTCCGTAACGTAAAAACACTGTTCAAAAAGCTGAGGTAAAATTATAATAAAGAATTAATAGTAAATGAACAATTTTTTACTTTAACGTAACGTTATGAAGCTTATAGCTGACAAAGTCTGCAGTTCAGAACCACAAGGTCAACTAATTTTATCTGTTATAATTATTTATAACGTTGCACGTGTAACAGCTGTACTCTAATGGCAGTAAATTGTCAGCTTGGTTTCGAAACTTCGATAACTTATTCGGTTGTAATGTTTTCAGTTACAAAATTCACTCTTAACATAAAGTAAACACAGAAGCGTTGTTACTTCATTATCTGTATTCGTTGTTTTCTAGTAACGACAATGAAAATGAAATGAAATGAAAAATGTCTTTATTTGAGAGGTGAAGTTAGGACTAGCAAGTCCTCTCTACCACTTAACCTCTAAAACATAAATAAACTATCCACTTTATAAATAAAATTAAATAATCTAAGGTACCATATTATAAAAATGTTGAAATTAAATTTAAACCCAAAAAGTCCATTCACACAAGCCGCCAACAACCCGCCACACCAGCGCCAGAGACTCATTCATGCCTGCTACTCAAAATCATAGATTTTATCTCTACCCCAAACCTTGCACGGTTCTCTATGGATTTTATATGGTCAGGAAGAAAATTCCACATTCGAATTGCAGATACTAAGAAAGATTTATTAAAAACTGTTGACCGGTGAATTGGTGTAGATAAAAGAAGAGAGCCTCTACGAGTGGAACGGGTACTGATGTCAGAAATGAAATGGAAGTTATCTGATAAATACTTAGGAATTTTACTGTTGATAATGGAGTGTAGAAGACGGAGGTGTGAAATTCCCGAAGTTCATTTAGCCTCATTAATGAAAGCAGGTTGAAATATGGAGTCACGTGGTCATATCGTCTAAGGCCAAATATGAATCTAACCTCATTAGAAACCTCATTAGTCATGCCATTGATCACCACATCACAGTAGTTGAAATGAGTCAAGATGGGAGTTTTTACTAACATGATTTTCAAGTTCAGTGGAAGGTATTCTGCGAAACGTTTGATGGTTTGAATAGCCCCAAAAACCCTGTTACAAATGGAATTTGCTTGGTCAGACCAATTCAATTGTTTGTTCATTATGAGTCCTAAGTTTCTCACTTTGTCGCAGTAGGAAAGGTCTTTTCCGTCAAAGCTAAGTCGTGGTGCAGTGAGTAAGTTTATTTTAGTCATTTATCTGGGGTAGCCAACAATCATTGCTTGAGTTTTGTCAATGTTGAGTTTAAGTCCGTTGTTTGTGGCCCAGTGAGTTATTGATTCAATGTCAATGTTCATGAGCCGCACAGCAGTATCCATCTCGTCTACATTAAAGTGAGAGTAAATCTATAAGTCGTCAGCATACAGATGGTAGTGTGAGTTAGTGATATGTTCTGTGATGTCATTGATGTAAATTGAGAACAGTAGTGGGCCAAGAACAGATCCTTGAGGAACACCTCTAGTAATCTGCTCCCAAGTAGAACATTTGTCACCAGCTTTGACACACTGCTGACGATCAGATAAATAGGACTCAATCCAGTCAACACAGTTGTCAGAGAAACCAGCAAAGCGCAGTTTCAGGAGTAAAAGAGGATGGTATACGCAGTCGAACGCCTTTGAAAAATCAAAGAGGGTTAAAATAGTGGCCTGTCTGTTATCCATTGCACGGCGGATGTCATCAGTAATTTTCAACAAAGCAGTGGTAGTGCTATATTTCGCGCGAAACCCAGATTGAAAATCCGATAAGACTTTGTTCTCTTCCAAAAAAACTGAGAATTTATTATGCACTATTCTTTCAAGGCATTTTGAAAGGGCAGGAAGAATGCTGATTGGTCTATAATCAGAAGGGGTATTGGGAGATGAAATTTTCTGAAGTGGGCGAACAATGACTGATTTCCAGATGGAGGGGAAGGTAGAGGTTGCTAATGATCTGTTAAATATGAATGTTAGTACCGGGAGAGTAACTGGTAGAGTGTCTTTAATAAACCTAATAGGAATATCATCAGCGCCGACTGCGCTACTTGTCATCCCTAGGATTGCCCTACGAACATCAAATTCACTAACTGGGGAAAAGAAAAACTGATTTTCTGGCATGTCAAGTGGTCTAGATGTGATATTGGCAACATGGTTAAAGGCACCTGCAGAACTTATAGGAATATTCACAAAAAAGTTGTTAATAGTGTCGAGACTGATAGATATTTGATGTGAATTTTTAGACTTGCCGATACCTAGGTTCTTAACTTTGGTCCACAAAGTTTTGGAGGATTGTTTCTGGGACAAAGATGTATAATAAATCTACCAAACGAATTGATACCCTGGCTTTAGAGTTTCTAATCTGTTGTTGGGTTTGATTCCTGAGTCTTTTATAACAGGCCCACTCATCAGGGAGTTTGGTGCGCTTGGATTTACGAAATGCAGCATCTCTATTTTTTTGAAGTTGTCGAATAAAATCATTTATCCAGGGAGCAGGTGGCTTAGAAACTCTTTTAGATACTATTGGACAGTGTTTATTGAGAAGATTAGAAATGAGGAAAGTAAAATGCTCGACCATTGAATTGACATCAGGATCATCAGTAACCACACATCCCACGGTAGAGTAGAAGCATCTAAAAGCAGAGCATTGAGGTTAAGATTACGATAGTCTCTGTATTTAATCAAATTTGGGCAGAATTTGGGCTTTTTTAATTTATATACACAGAAAATCAGGTCATGTTTAGAAAGTCCAGGGGCAGAAAATTGACCGTGGTGGGCAATAAAGGATGGGTCACTAACAGCTATGATATCCAGCAGTGTGTCAGCCGTGGCTGTGTGATGTGTGGCAAGTAAAGGTAAGATAGTAATGTTAACAATCTGAGATTAAATACGAGAAAATGATTTATCTTTTTTTTAGGTCTGTATTTAAGACTATTTTATATTCTGGAATTTTTTGTCTGCTAGATGTGCGTTTAGGAAACGATGAATATTTGAAAATAGGACTCCGAATCAGCCAATATTTTTTTTAATCGTTGTTTTGAAATATACCTCTTTGCAATTTGTTTTTGTAATCCTATTAACGTTATACAATTGCTATTTCATATCAAAATAAGCTATCTTCTATAAATAGTTAATGTAACCCTTAGTTACTTAAAATTTACATAACATTTTTTTTAAGCTAAGATGTTTAATTTTTTACCCTGATCTTAGATACTTCAGGAATTTTACACAGAGAAGTAAAAACCAATATAAATATGGCAAGCTGGAACCTTAAGTCCACTAGAACCTCAAAAGTAATTTAACGCTTTTATAAATATAAATTTTTTTTAGATATAAACCTTTTAAGCTTTCGTTGATCTTGGAAAAACACAGCTGCAGGTCTATTCATAAATACGACTCAACGGTTTTCTTTTCCTAGAGAACTAGGCTCTAGCTCCGGATTGCTTTATATCTTGACTGGGACGGGTGGCGTCGTACCGAAATCAAGCTACTAGGAGGTCACGAATGGTGGATATTTATAGGCATGCACTGTGAATGCGATGCTCCCTGGTGTGGATTAACGTTCGAACTAGTAAGTACTACAACTATCCGCAGTGGCGCAGTACTATCCTGAAAATTATACCAATTTGTTAATTACAAGAAAAAAATTTGGGTCGGATTTCACTATCAACTGAAGGTCCCATAGTTACCATTAGCTGTATGGGCTATTAATTAACAGCTGTGTCTAAGGAACATGTAGTCACTAACAAGGCAATGAGATCACGCCACTCATCCTACAACACTCATCCTTCACTCATATATTAAAATGCGCACATAGTGGGGTCCTCATCTTAAATAATTGATACATTACTTTAGGCTGGGCCTAGAGGTTAGGGTGAAAAAACATCTACTCGTATATTTCATATTATTATAATTTAAAAATTGCATTGTCTTTACAGGTTGCCATTCTGTTTACGGAATAATAACAAAAATATAATAAAGGAATTGTGATACAGTATGTGCAAGCCATCCATACGGGTACATTACAAATATAGTACGAAAAAACGTTGTGATAATATTGAACAAATGTATGCTAAAACACTGTATTCAGCATTGGGATACATGCTGCTCATCAAATATGTTAACGATTTTATCCCAAAAAAATATTAAGGGAGTTAACGGTGGTAATATGTTGATAACTTAGTTTTATGAACAATTGATTCGCCTATTTGAAACTGTAACTTATAAAACATACCCTAAAAAAAATAAAGACGTAGTTGCATGAATTTTAGTTAATTAAACAATTTACATTAATGTTAATTTTCAAGCACTTCTTAACGGAGTTAAATATGTTTGACCACTATTATTACTAAATTGAGAACATACAATTTTTAAATTTAAAAATAGGACTGTAGTTTCAGATGGTACTCCCCACCACTTGCACAGTACGTAACTAACATGGCTGATAATTTAATAACCAGGTGTGTTTGATAATTGTTAAGATCGACTTCGTTATGATCAGTTAGCTTCTGGATTCGATAGAATCCAGTCATATGAAAACATGAAGAATCTTTTGCTAGTATCTATTTATTTTCTGGTGAGTTAGTTTTATGTTTTTGAAATACATTAATTCATTAGCTTCACTGGGATTGAAATATATGATTGTATACGTATCTATAGCATATGAATGATTGATTTATTATTTTCAATGTTTTAGTGTATTTGTAACTCTTGTAATTTCACTTACAATTTAAAATGTCATAGTGAACATCATTTAGACTGTGAATTACACTAACGTTTTAGGTGTTATAAAATTTGCATGTAATTTATTTCAAATAAAAAAAAAATTAATTGTAAATTTGAATGAAATAAGGTTATTTTATTTAGTGTTTAATGTGTGTATACTGTACCTTGTGTATACTGTACTAAACTAATACGTGAAACAATATATATTAAAATACCCCCTCCGCAGCAAACCTGCAGACTAAGAGAATTTTAATTGGATTGGATTTTCAATTAGATATATTTTAAATTACATAAGGCTTAACTGATGTTCAATATAGGTTTGCTGCTACACGGAGGGTAATTAAGTGTGTAAAATATTAATAGCTTAGTATAAAATACAGTAAATAAATTTGCCAAGTTTGATAAAAATATATTCTTAAACAAGCTAAATACAATAGTTTACTTATTCTCAATAAGAATAATATGGAAATTTTAAATTTACAATATTTGTTATTTCCTCTGTAATTTCTAACCGTAAAAGTAACACTATATTATTAGTTTTTTTTTTTTAGTTTTTAAAAATATTTATAGAGAAATTGGGAAATTAACTAATTTTTACCCCATGAAACCCCGTTCTAATAGTTTTAACGAACAATAATGCTGGTTCGTGAACTCGTTCATGTTTATCCCACCCTACACCTTCAAGCCAAATTGCATTAAAATCGGATAAAAACTACTCAAGTTATCGTGTTCACAGACGTATACATATACTAGGATTGATTTCATTGCGGTAAAAGCCAGTTGAGCACTCACGTTTTATAGTTTTTAATAAAGATATAAATTAAAACAACGATTATAGATAAAGTACAACTGTTTCATCAATTTAACTTATCAATTTCGCTTAGAACTATCAACATCTATAATAAGTTCCATAAGTAAAATGTAGACATGTGTAGATACATCCTTTGTATTGGTATTTTTCTATGTTTGCTTGAAATTGTCATTAGGTGAACCCACAGTTTTAGTTGAACCCGACCAATCGACATTTTCTCAATCTTGGCCAGATTTGGCAATATAGGCAGAAATAATTCCATATTTTATTTTATTTTAAATATAGCAGATTTATTTTTTTCTAAGACTTACCCAGAGAGAATTGCAAAAATAGTTTTCATACATATGATATAAAACCGTATAAAGTCTGTTTTTTACTTTGTACTATTTACATGTCAAGAACATTGTTTTCAAAGAAGTGTTATATATTCAATTATCTCAAAACATTGCCATTCTAACAACTCATTTTAACTCATTATTAACTCATTTTAAGAACTCATTAGTTGTTCGTGCGTTTTAGCCATTTATAGCTCGTCTTCATTTTCTACAAACGGGCAATTTTGAGAATGCATTCTGAAACTGTCCTTAGTATGACACTGTTAAGCGAATTAGGTCATTTCTTGTAAAACAAAAACGTAAAAAACTACTTTAGGCTTACTTACTTGGGTAATTGTATACCGCAAGTAGTTGCCAACATGCTGATCAATACAACATGACGATCATGTGTGTTACCAAAACGATACGATCATTAAAAAAGATTTCAAATTTTACAATGGTTTGGGGAGTATAGAATGCGTAGTTCAAACTCAGTGGTAAACCGCGTATTTTGTTGATAATAGCCAACTTACACAAACATAAATTTAACAATAAGCTTTATAAGTTCAAACCAGCTTATTAAAATTCTTTGTTTTAACTACCATTTACATAAGATCAATACTTGTATATATTTTACATCGTATATTTTTGCTATTAAACACATATGGTCATAATTAGTTGACATTGGTACACTCAAACGTTTCCACATGAAACACCCATTATATTGGTTTAAATTTCACAATAGGATAAGAAGTTTACTTGCACTGTTTAAAGTATATAATAAAACCACATGTTCAGTCTACTAACATTAACATATTGATTTTAGAATACCCAGTTATTAAAAACTGCTGATTTATATAGTTGTTTTAATCCCCAATCACTTAAGATAAATATAATTTGTTATAACCTAATTAATATTACACAAATAAAATCTGTAAAATACTGTACCTATTCGATCAGTGGTAGTTTTCAAATGGCGTATAATCCTTTCTATGTATTATTTGATCAGTGGTCATCATCCGAATTTTTTCCCTTTATACTGTGTTTAGGTCGTATATTAGCCTTAATTAATTTAAACACATAGTATGATTCTTTGTTTACATAAACGTATTTATTTTGTAAGCTTCATGGCAACCCATAAGTCCAAAGTTAAAATTTAGAAACTTAAAGTTAGTTACAAATTATACAGGTATTATCAAAAAATTATTTTTTTCATCTTAAGCCTTCCAAACATTTGTCAATACAACCTTCGTAAGTTTGGTTGAACTATGTTCAGCCGTTTTTAAGTGATCATGTTAAAAAGTTTGCATTGAAGCCAATCTCAAAGAGCTTCGCTACGCTCCTCTCAATACACATTTTAACGAATTCAGTAGTGTTTTTGACCTCTAAGGACATCAAAATGTAAATGGTCTTAACGTGCCACCTACGGTAATAACTTCTCTATAGGGAAATTTGCTTAAACAGAATAAAGTTTACAGAATCAATACTCGTATAAAAGACTGTATGAACTGTTCTTTATATGTGTGAATTATTTATCACAAATAATAGCATGACCTATCTAGCACAGGCATTTGGTGAAGTACGGAGAACTAACTTCTGTATATTCTATCCAGATTTACAGAATATTTTAGGCATAATATGTTGGTGTATTTGTGTGCAAATATTTGTGACGGATGCCACGCAGTACCTATGTTGAATTGTTTCCGTTCACAGATATATCATTATTAAACTGTTAAAGGCCTTAAAACAAATTTTAGCCTATATTATTGTTTGTTCTGTTTCAAATTAACCAGGGTACTTCTACAATTAATGTGTTAGAACATGTTTTAGTAATTAATAAAAACATTTAGATTGTAAGCCCATAAAATAAATATAAAATGGACCATTATACTTATGTTTTAGGTATTGTATTGGGAATGTGATGCTGGAAACGATGGTCTAGGTAAGATATTATTTATATTGTAATTCAGAAAATTTTTAACTTGCCTATGGTTATAAAAATTGTATCGGTTAATTTACTAGAAAAATATTCAATAAAATTAAAATTTTGTTCATCCACTTTCAACAAAATTATTCGTTTAGTATTTGCTTAATAATAGTATAACTAGATTTTAGGGACTACTGTATTTTTATTTTATAGTTACAAAACTCATTTTATTCCCACATTATACACAGGGTGTTTGTTATGGAACCAAAATAATTACAACTACAGACGAAATCAGGTAACTTTTAGACCATTTTAATGTCCAAGAAGTGATTATCATTGGGCAGAAAATACTTTTTATATAATCAAAAAGAAATGTTTTTGTTAAACAGTTGGAAATAATAAGTTGGGCCAAAGAACATCAATATGTCGTTATTCATTTTGTACACAATATACACGAATAGTGTCAATACAATAATCATAAAAAAACTAAGATCTTAGTACTAGGTACAAGAGTCAACGGAAAAAATCATTTATCTTTGATAAAAAGAATTCTTTTTCATTCAAAAGAACTTTGGAAGTTGTGGTGGTTGGTGCTGGGCAGACTAGGCATTGGCTTCGACGAGCATCTGTGCATTGCAGTATGGTAGTTGATGTGGAGGGAGTAGAACCATAGATACGGTACAACTCCCTTGACGTTTCTTTGCGCCGGGGACCCATGATCATAGCTTGGTGGTTCTTTCCATCAGAAACCTCTTCCTTCGGGGACCTTGTCCTTCAGGAACCTCTTCCATCTTGGACCTAATCTATTAGAAACCCTGGATTAGCACCTAGCGTAAAAGTTCAGTTTGAAATTATCACAATCCTTTTTTATATGGTTATAAAAACAATACAAATAAAAACAAAGTACCTATCTTTCATATTACATCCGTACAAAATTAGCTTTACCCAAGATGGAAATTCCGCAAGAATTGATTGGTGAACTGCTGAAAATGGGGCAATCGATCTTTCATGCTCAAGCTACTCGAGTCCAGCATTTCCAAGCCGAATGGCTAGTCTGGTTTTTTTTCTTGGCTATCAAAAAATTGAAATGGACTCTGTGCTTCTCCTTATTTTATTTCAGCGTTCGATTAGCTTCAAAGGGCCAAGTAATTTTTTGTGTATGATTTAAACCACGCTTATCACCATATTACCTTGAGTCTCGACCTCTCACTGCATTCTCTGTCCTGTGAGATTTGTACCAACTCACAAGAGGGGGGCCAAATATCACACGTGACTTAAGAAATTATTTTATATTTTCATATAATAATAATTTTTATCAATTCATCAATTTTCTCCATCCACGATGAAAAATAAATATTTACTTATAAATGTCCGTGTTTTTTCGAACATTTTGAATAAGAAATAAATAAAACGAATAGAAATTATTCTTTTCCTACAGTTACCTTACAATGTACATGTTCTCTCACTGATTTTAGAAAGCATTTTTTTTTTTTAAGTGGCCAATTCGCTCATCAGTGAGACAATGTTAAGATTGTCTCACTCTAATTACTTTGTCTCACTCCAGATTTGCAACGTGAAGGCATGAAATAGTGAGCGCGTTTAAGCAGGCAACGTCGTATGCGCGTGAAATACATTGGCAGCACTGGCTGTAAATCAGCTGGTCAGCTGTTGTACTGTTGTATTTGTCACTTCACATTAAATGTTATATTAAAAGTTTACTTCTGTGTAAAAATAGGTTATGTTTCTTCACCAATTTATTTGTTTTATGGTAACTGTAGGAAAAGTATAATGTGCAACTCGAGTTCAAAGTACAATTGCTCACTTTTCTCACTAGTCAAATAACACACAAATAACTATAGGCTGTAGAATTTCCGTGATTGTGTTATATGTTGTTTTCACATCCACATTTTATTCCAGTTTTACGAGACTGGTGGCTAGAGAAAGGAACAGGAACACAAATCGTATTCACTTCGGAGGTGCAGAACGCCAAAGAGGCAGAGTATCATAGCGACGACTATGGTGGTTTAGAGGGGGATATTCGCATAGTGTGTGGACAATACAAAGGCATGGTAAAAGCTTATATCTACAGGAATCATGGAGTATGGCTGGATTCTATCATCTTGCATGATTTCAAAAATGCTGCGTGTAATAAAATCAGAACATACTGTCCTGAAATAATAGTGACAAACACCGAAGCAACCATAACGTACACTATGCATAACAAAGGACAGTTGAAATGTAAGAAAAGAACGTATGCTATAAATAAGAAAAAAATCTATGCTCTAATAGACCGTAAAGAGCTTGAAGATGTTGAATGTCCCGAAAAGGCGAAAATTGTAAGTCTACTGTCGAGCTTAAGTTTTTTTAGTTAGGGTGATGTTCAACAGTGATCAATACATTTTCATACGTTATGATCCATCGATCATTCAACCAATTATCAAGACTTAAAAAACTAACACAATATAAGTTGAGTAATGGGGATACGTACAATAGGAGATCCGGTTTTAATACGTTTAGCCAAGATAAACATATTTAGGGAAATATAGAGCCGTCCAACGACCAATTAAAGGTCCATGACGACATTTTATCGGTGATGAACTATACCTTGCATTAATTATACTTGTGTCAAATATTATAATTCTGTTGAGGCTGGTATACTAACGAGATTTAAACTATAAAACACCTTTCTATTGTGCAACTATAGAAACTGCACTCACTGGGTGTAGGCGGGGAATACTTATTTTAGTATGTTCAAATATGTACTATATGTTCAAAATCTTTACAATAAGGGATATTACCTTCATCCTTTGCTTTACAAGTGGCTAGTTAGTGCTAGCTTTCAGGAAAATAACGTTCTGAATCGATGACGCTTATTTCGTTCTAAATATAAACATAAATATTACGTCTATCATCATCTAGCCTTTGGTAGGGAAAAATGATATATTCTCAGGTTTTGCGGGCACAATGACCAAAAGTTATGCTTTGATGAATTATTAAACACCAATAGGCTCACTTTTTGCAGAAAAGATGTCAAACAATTAGAGTAAGAATATCAATATCAATAATAATTCAATAATAATATCAATATCAATTATATGGTTTGTTACGATTTAAAAGAAGTTCTCATGAAGTTACATATTTATTTGTTTTATGATACATTATACGTGTTTTTTTTTTATAGAATCTAGGTCCACATTTGAATGACAAGGCAGATTTTGGTGTAGGTGAGTTAAGAGCTATATATATACTTATTAAAATCTATTACCTATTACCTATATGGGAAATTCGTAAAAAAGGAATACCTATCTTAAACAATTGTTGTAATTTTGGTAATTTATTTAGAAAAAAAAATTATTAAATTCTTTACTGAAAATGTTTTTTGATAATTAAAGAAATGGCTGTGAGCTAGTAGGATAGATGGGAATCTTAAATTTGTTGAGTTTTGTTGTTGATTGTTTTTAATTGTTTATTACAGCTCGTTTCTTTTAAATGGCCAGTTGTATTTTAACTTTCCTCCATGGTTTTTCTTGTTGTTAGGTAGAGCTGTGAGCCACTCCTCGTCCCTGCACACGGGATCACGCTTCCGATTCGTTTGCCTGGGTGCAGGTCGAGGGCGTGGTTAATTAGGAGGCGAGTTATTGTTTAGATAATTTTATTTGGTTAATCGAGGTTTTGAATGACTGATATAACAAGAAATAAATTGTAAACAAAACACGACCTCTACAGTGCACCGGACAGAACTAACAATAAAACTGGCTTCAGCTGCCCCATAAGGATGAGAATAATTATTATAAACATAAAGAATTATTTGCTAATATAATGGTTTAAATACCTTCAGTTACCAGTTTAACGACAGTCGGCTAATATGACCGAGGTTTCGGCACGGAGTTATGCCATCATCAGGCGGGCCAGTTTGAAATATTCAGTCCAATGGACGTCGTTAGGTTAAAACTACTAACAGTTCACACAAAACATACACACGAACATATATACATTGAACGAGCGGTACAGGTATTTACAGAAAGACAACATTTTTTGTAGGTTCACCGGCCGTGGCGGGTGGCATCCATATACCAATCCAACAAACAATAACAAACAAAATCTTCATATTTGACGAACTCATTAATACTGAAGCAGCCATAAAATTTATCTGAATAACGTTACCAATTACGTTATTTAGTAAACAGAAAATAAAGAATTGTCATGAGAAAGAATCACACGCCCAAATCGTTAATCTATAACATGGAAAGGTTCCTATTACTATGAGTATAAAAGAAAGGTTAACACAAAACGGCGCTATAATGTTGAAAGTTGATAAGGGTAATTCTATTGTAATAATGCCCCATAACTAGCAACGTTATTGACTTCATCGTAAAAAATGACATAAAACTAATAAACAAGGATCCCACATTAAACTATAACACAGCAATAAAAATGTATTTAAAAAATCTGGTTTTTAATTGTT
Organism: Macrosteles quadrilineatus; assembly: GCF_028750875.1. Lineage (NCBI taxonomy): Eukaryota > Metazoa > Arthropoda > Insecta > Hemiptera > Cicadellidae > Macrosteles > Macrosteles quadrilineatus. Next base: position 134,807,810 of record NW_026542595.1, on the reverse strand, counting down.
GCATAGATTAAAGACTTGTTGTCCTAAGCTCAACGAGTTAAGAAGGATACCTTGAAAGTATATCATTAGTTTTATGCCTAGAAAGATTGAAAATTAAGTTTCAGTTATGGTTTCAGTTCCTTATAAATAAATTATTATTACATCTACATAGTAAAAAAAATACGTTTTGGGAAAACCCCCGTGGTCTGAAAATACAGATAGTGTCACGGTGCGTGGCGCCTCGCTGGAGCATGCGCACTGAGAGCTTTCCCCAACTACGCCTCGATATACGGTACTGTACCGTCGGTACAGTCACGTTCAAATACTAAAGTTGTGAACTAGCATCAGCTGTCAAATTAGTTTGCTTTATGTTTACGTTTTTGTATTTTTCTGTCTCTCTCGCACTGCCTCCCCTACACGCCAAACACGGTGAAACGGCGGATACCTCGTTGTGTCTTAGTAACATTCCTATATATAATACGAGTAAAGTTTGAATACTTGTCAACTCGATCTGGGAATCGGCTCTAACAAAAACGTTTATATTTACGGAATAACTAAGTTCTGTGTCAAAAATAAGTTCTAGACCAGTGGTATAGCCAGGAAAAATCTATATTCGCCATAATATGAGTAGGCCTACAAACTTTTGAAAATTTAACATGGTCCTTATGAGAAAACATTCCACCATTATTGTCATTTTGTTTACATTTTAAGACAAAACGTGGCGTTCTGTACCCACGGGCACCTCAGCTTGCGCATGCGCAGAAGTTCTCTATCCACAGTATACTAGCAAAACAAAATACAGTACAAAAGGAAAAACATCAGTTGTTACTATTAAGCAAAGATTAAACTGAACTCGATACATAGTAGTCAAGGGTAGCAGTGTGGAGTGTGGGATCTGTTTATGATGATTAGATTACGGTATCTGAAATTTTAAAATGCAATGTAAAGGGAGAGAAACAGGTCCATGCCGTTGGAAGTGGTGAAGGAAGTAGTCAAGGCGAGTAGTCCGGAGTGTGGGAACTGTTTATGACAATTAGATTAAGGTATCTGCAATCTTAAAATGATATGGGAAGGGAAACATGTCCGCGACATAGGAAGTGGCGAAGGAAGTTGTGAAGGTGAGTAGTCCGGAGTGTGGGCACTGTTTTTGAAGATAATTTTAAGGTATCTGCAATCTTAAATTCTATGGGATGGAAGGGAAACAGGTCCGCGACGTAGGAAGTGGTGAAGGAAGTAGTCAAGGTGAGTAGTCCGGAGTGTGGGAACTGTTTTTAAAGATTAGATTAAGGTATCTGCAATCTTAAAATGATATGGGAAGGGAGGGAAACAGGTCCGCGACGTAGGAAGTGGTGAAGGATTTAGTAAATGAGAGTAGTCCGGAGTGTGTGAACTGTTTATGACGATTAATTTAAGATATTTGAAATCTTAAACTGCTATGGGGAGGGAGAAAACAAGTTCGCGACATAGGAAGTGGTGAAGGAAGTAGTCCAGGCGAGTAGTACGGAGTGTGGGAACTGCTTTTGAAGATTAGGTTAAGGTATCTGCAATCTAAAAATTATATGGGGAGGGAGGTAAACAGGACCGCGACGTAGGAAGTGGTAAAGGAAGTAGTCAAAGCGAGTAGTCTGGAGTGTGGGATCTGTTTATGACGATTGGATTAAAGCATCTGCAATCCTAAAATGGTATGGAAAGGGAGGGGAACAGGTCTGCGACGTAGGAAGTGGTGAAGGAAGTAGTACAGGCGAGCAGTCCGGAGTTCGGGAACTGTTTATGACGATTGGATTAAGGTATCTGCAATCCTAAAATGCTATGGAAAGGGAGGGAAAAAGGTCTGTGACGTAGGAAGTGGTGAAGGAAGTAGTAAAGGAGAGCAGTCCGGAGTGCGGGAACAGTTTATGACGATTGGATTAAGGCATCTGAAATCTTAAAATGCTATGGGAAGGGAAGGAAACAGACCCCCGTTACCCCTAAGAGCAAAATTATCAAAACTGACCATAATTATTGTAGCCCTTCATTTCTAAACAAGTTGCCGCAAACCGATTTCAAATATCTCTAATATTTAAATAGCTAAAGAGGGTACAAGTTAATTTTTTTGTCACCCTCATAGTTATTTGGATTTGAAACGTTTTAGGGCGCCATTTTGTTATTAGTGAGCCGATTTTGGTTTTCTTTATGTCAATGTTTATGTTTCGTCAAGACCTGTAAAATGATACCAAACTTGACTATACTTGTCATTTGAAAAGTTTAAGCTACCCCCTACCCCCGCTACTCCTAAGGGCAAAATTTTCAAAATTGACCTTAATTATTGTAGCCCCTCATATCTAAGAAGGTTGCCGCAAACCGATTTCAAATATCTCAAATGGTTGAAAAGTTAAGGGGGGTTGCAAGTTACTTTTCAGCCACCCTGTATATTGAACATGAATTCAATCTATAGTATATTTTTATCCGCCTAACTTCTGACAAAAAGGATTCGCTTTCCTCAACGTACATGCCGTATAATAATATGTGAATTGTAGTTTTATACTAACATATATGGTGTTTTAATTTTCAGTAAATATTTTGCCAAGTGGAGTTGGAGTGGACTTGGAATACTTTGAAAACATGAAAAATTATCATTTTTCAAGAAGAAGTACACAAACTAAGACTCTGGACTCTGGACCTTTACTTAAAATACAATGTAAAGCTTATTGCCATAAAGACCAAGGTACAGAAGATACAATCGTAATAGCATCACTTGTCCAAACCTCTGGCTTAGTAGTGGAAAGATTTAGAGTGACCTCTTGCAGTAGCCGCAGTAGCTTACAAATCACACCTTCAACAACCACCTATGGATATAAAACGATAATTGGGCTCGAGAATAATAAAAAATATGAAAGAGAAATCAAACTGGAAGATTTGGAAGGTAACGAATACTATACTGCAAAAACACTGACCGTTGGAGACTTCAAACCTAAATAACAAGACTATAACGATGTTATTCAGAAGATAGGCCTACGGAAAATCTATTCCTAAAATAGGTCTAATCACATTTTCCAACACAATAATGTGTTATCAGGAAATAAAATGTCATAGCCTATGGTTGTATTCTTTCATTTAAGATTCCATTTATTATCCGTTTGAATAAACAAATAATCATATTTTACTTACAGGTTTTAATTCAATCAAAAATCAAACCAAAAAATAATAAAATAAACAACAATCTGCATTAACATTTAGTCTGGTTGGGGGGCCTAATATTTTGCTTTTAAAAAACTAACCACTGACACAGAATACTGGTCTGTGCTGTTAATGTATAAATAATCGCGAAACAGTAATAACTGAAAATTATAAGATATCACCGGCGGCTTTTATTCAACTTGTCACATTGGTGAACTTATTCGAACGCTATTTATGTAATTTGAATAAACAATTGATTTGATATAATGAGAATTTTCAGATTGCATTCTTCATTCTATTCGCTACCATGATAGGCTAAACCAATATACGAAATCACATAAAAAATAATACAATACAAAATAAAAAAAACTGTATAAGACTAAAAATACTTTTCCTGATGACCATTTTTTAAAGTAGCCTTTTCAGTTCAGTTCTTGGAATTGAAAAGTTTCCAATAACAGCATTGTTGACTTTCATAACAGCATAGTTTTACTCATAACAACACGGGTAACGGACCAATGAGGTTCAAGTATTGAGAGAGAAAAAGTAAAATTGTAATGATTTGAACTTCAACTAATCAGCTGTTCAGGCCAATTTTATTGTTGATTGGTGAAATTAGTGTTTGGTTAAATGTATCATTGCATCACTGTCAGTGGCAAGAGGTTATAAACGAAAACCTTGGAAGTTATGAGTAGTGAATTTTATTAATAAAACACTGTCGTAGGTAAAGTAGTGTACGCAACTCGCGTAAATAGTGTTAACGACACGAGTAGAAAAATTCAAGGTACAAGCCTTCTAACGTAACGAACTTCGCCGTAGGCTGAGTAGTGAGAGCAATTATTGAAAGCTACATGTTACAAGCTTTGAACACTTCTAGAAAAAAGTTATTGATGTGAAAAATAAGAAATTCATACCCAATAAAAGAATATTAGGACAAAGGTAGCAGTGTTTTTATAAATTACGCCACAAAAAATTCCAGAACCCACTTTTTTGAAATCTGTTTAATGTGATCATGCAGTGTCAGTCCCAGAACCTACCACTGTCAGTTGGATGATCTGTCGTGTGGACTAAAAGTAGACCACAGAGAATCAATATAAATAATATACAGTCACACAAATGATTCAGCTTTAATGCATTGACATGATGATAAAACATGCTACGGCTGTTCTTGTAGTATTGAAACAATCATGTAAGTAATCTGATGTTGTAAGTATATATGTTGGTTAAATAAGGTGTGGCTGACCTTTTTTCCCATGTAGAAATACAGAGCAACTTGTCACAACAATAAATTTAAAAAAATATCACCACAGCACAAAAAGACCCACAGCAAACCTAAGCGAATTTCAATTTGTCTGAATTGATTTTAAATTCAATTATAACATTAGGTTTAATGAGTACCTAGGTTTGCTGCTACAAGGAAACTAATAAAGTCTATTTTTTTTTTGTAAAATATTAATAGCTTTGTATAAAGTAAATAAATTTGCCAAGTTTGATCCAAATATATCCATAAACAATCAAACTACAACATTTTACAATATTTTCCATAAGAATAACATGGGCATTTTAAATTTACAATTTTTTTGAATTTTCTCCGTTACCAATAACCGTACAAAAACACTTTGATGTACAAAATTATTTTTTTTAAGTTCTTTAAAAATGTCTAGAGAGAAATTGGGAAATTTTTTGTTTTGGGAGTAAAAAATTAGAAAAACCAATTTTTACACCATAAAACCGTAAAACCCCGTTTCCATGGTCCGATCATGCTGGTTGCGAACTCATTCGAGTTTACCGCCTTACACCTTCAAACCAAATTTCATTAATATCAGACAAAAATTACTTAAGTTATCGTGTTCATGGATATATATATATATATATATATATATATATATATAAATCTTTAACATATATACAAATTTGAACGAATGGTGTTTTTGGCCTCTGGGGACATCAAAATGAAAAAGTTAAATCGGTCCCGGGCCTAGGCATTACCGTGCCACCCGGCAATAGCTACTTCCCTATAAGTAAATTCGCTATCATTGAGTTTTGAATGAATTTTACTTTATTATGTTTATAATACTAAAATTCATAGCTGAAAAGTAATATTGGCTTAGTTTTACTGTGTCTGCTTGACTTCTTGTCGTTTTACATGCTAAGTTTGATACAGTGATCCCCGAGTAAATATATAACTGTGTTCCTGTGAAAGTCTTTTCCTTTAGTACGTTTCTACATTACCACTGGGAGGGGTATTACCATTTCAACGAGTTTATTATATTATATTACCAACGCCTGGCATCAGTTTGTAGCCCGCTTGTGTATATGATAGCGTCTTTAGATTTTATAGCAGTGTTTGTGGTAGTAATACTGAACGGTTGCTAGGTTTAAAGACTGCAGCCAAGTTAGGGTGGGATTTTAGGGTTCAATTTATTTTCACATTCAGCCTATAAACACTTATTGACAAACACCATTGTGAAAATATGCATCTAAGGTTGTTACAACTCCGTTATGTTAACTCATTTATATTATACGCTATGAACTTGATATATATACTATATCAAAGTATACATTTAGTACCATGTACTTACGATCACTTAAGGTTTTCTATAAAGCTATATATCATAATGTAGTTTGTTGCAGTGCTCTTAAATTAAAGAAAGTAAAATCAAACTTTGCTCAAAATATGATTTTTGACGATTAGTGTATATTGTCGATTTATAAATCGTTAAACTCTAGTAAACGACGGTAGGTGAAAATAAAGAGATTACAGTAAATAATTTTGCGCACTGTTTAACATACAATTTCTTAAGCAATCTTTATTCTTCGAACATTTTCAATTGAGATTTATACACATCAGTTATGTTAAGGTAGAGGAGACTTAGTAACACATTTATGTTGGTATTTTGAGACGAACTACCACATACAACTTTTCTACCAAAGTATTACTAACTTAGCACTTTAATAATAATACTGTATACCCTGTATATTAATAGAGTTTATAAATTCAATACCTATAGGCCTATATTACAAATTTCGTGAGCATAGAAAATATATTCAGGTATTGTATATTGATGTTGTTTGATGTTTGCCAAAACAAAATTTTTTTCTCATTTTGGAATTGGAAAATGAATTCATTCACTTGTATGCAATCTATAATGAGTAAAATACTATAACGGGTTTGGTATGATACTTCAATGTTACCAGACTAGATATATAGATGTTTAGATGTGTTTCAATGTCATTGTTAATCTATTTTACCTTTTAAATAGGACAATAAATAATGAGAGCTTTAGATTGGTTATAGATTTTTCAGCACTATCATTCTATTTTTGAAGTCTAATATTGGATTAATTAGTAAAAAAATAACAAACAAAACATGTATATTCATATTAACTACTCAAACGTGATAGCGCTATGTATGTAATTTCCTGTGAAAACCTCTAAAATTAGAATTAACAGTTAAGTCATATTAAAAAAAGTAATTTGATTATTGTTGGGGAAAATATAATCTGGTACAGATAATTTTTAAACTGGATAAAGCTTATAGTGTATACAAATATTATTACCAACTGTTCTGGAAATAAATCATGCCTTAAAAATGTATTTTAATTGTTTCCATTACTGTCCACTCTGATTGTTAAAGGTCTTTATAGTTTTTTTTACAGAAAAAATATATTTTTGATATATGCATTTATTGTAGATATCACTCATCATTTTTATAACAAGACTGAAGGTAATGTTTGAGAGCACAGAATATTTAGTTTGAGGAGACAACATCCAGGATAGAGAATGTCTGCCCGAAGCTGTCTGAAGATCCTTTGAAACCTCCCTACGTCTTTAACGTCGACATAGAGTTTCAAATCAATCTTCCAAAGCTTGATAGGTTTGGATACGCTGCAGTTTCAATACCTCCCTTAAAATAAATTTACGCTCGCTTAACTGTTCTAGGTAGGTAAAAGTGCGAAATAAGACTGCTAATGTGTGTCTAGACGTGTAAACGTGTAATACTGACAAACAAAGATTTAGAAGAAGAGAAAGTTAAAACTAAGTGTCACAACATGAAAATAATTACTTTTAAAAGTGAACAACAAAGTCTAGGAAAACTATAGAGGATAAATTACATTGCAAAAGGCGAACAATCAAAGATTGAGTTAAATTAAAAAAATACATGATTTAATCATAGAATCTTTACAAACTTTGTTTTTTTTTTACATACTGCTACATTGATCCTTTGAAACACAAACATCTCTTCTTATCTCCCCCATCTTCATAACCCCTTTTCATTGACTGATTACTGATAGCGTGTGTGGCTAGTAGGTTACCGTCTATTCTCAGAAGTCAGCCCTACCTGTCTTCATGTAGCTCACATCAGCTGGGAAAAGAGTTTAAAATTTATGATTATGCTACTGTTCAACTATGTTCACACCTGGTTGACTAAGTGTAATGTGAACAGAAAACAGAGTGTTTAGATGATTACCGTGGGTTCAGTGCTCATCCTCTTTCTTACAATACATACACCAAAAACTCGCTATATACAAAAACTATTAATTGTATACAGCACACAACGACTACTCTGAAAACCTGTATTTATAATTTAGCTAAAAGAAGTACAATTTTGGTTTTCTCCATTTGAGTTTATCTTAATTGAAATAAATATCGTTTGGAATTAATTTATAATTGAATTAATACTTTATGGACGAATGAAATAAATGGAAATAGCGACTATGGCTTAAGAAATGTATACAGCATCTTCATTAAGATTGTGTTTTTGTAGTTGATTTGTTTAGTATTTGTTTCTTGTGACTTAACCAATAAAAATTACTATTTTACTATCCATTTGTAATCCATTTGAAAAATATTTCTTCCTTATAATATTATGACCAAAGAGTATTATACAATTTGGAAAATCAAACTGGAAATAAGAAGAAAATATATCATAGAATACACATACAACAGGCTTGGGATTTTACAATAAGAGAAGAAATATACTTTCACCATTTTATGATGATGGTAAAACGTTATAACACGATGGAAATAGGTATATGACTAATTCAATCTTTGAGTATAGGTGAGCTACATTCCAGCGAACATTTAATGCTCTAGCTAAACACTTAAGCCAGTTACAGAATAAACAAGATTTGGTTTTTTTAGCCACTAACAAAAACTGGTTCATCATTACCTATTTTTTGATAATGCTAGAACTGTTGGAAAATATTGTAAACTATATTTTTACGCTTCCCCTGCAACTATAATAGTATGAAAGATTATAAAGAAACCGTTACTTAAAGTATTTGTTAAGCTATGATTACAACGGATGTAACTGACATCATATTAATATACTGTACTACATTATTAGCTATGAAAGTAGTGCTAAAGGTAGTTGTATCGTCGCATAGCTACCATATTGTAGGGTTATTCGCCTTCATTATTTTGTAGGTCAAGGTGCAACGGATTGAATGTCTCATTCTGTTTTCAAGTTCTACAGCAAAATTGGTTATCAAATGATTAAAAACGGGAACGAACATTTAATTGTTATTACATGTAGTTGACGTATTTTATTTCCTGCATCTACTAATGGTTAAGTCCTGTAAATATCGTCAAAACCAATTTTAACACAATGAATATCTTAACTTATTGGCAATTCACCTTCCGAAACTTGTCCAATGTCTGTGCAATGTTGTAGAACTAATTTGGCCAAGACGCCAACAGGCATTAAGGTAGGGACCAATATGGTTATTATCAAACTTGTACAACAGGACCATTACAAACGTTACTACATAACGTGAATCCTATAACCAATATTCAACTAAAAATATGTTCTTTCGCAAAAATCTACTCACACTACAATCCATCTGTTATTGTATAAAATACATCATAAAATACAAAAATACACAATTTTCTTAAAAGTCTACTAAAAGTGAAATATTTAAGGATGCATTTTACAGGAGGAAAATATTTCAATGTGTGATTAATATATGTGCGTGAGATCAAGATTGTACGTGTTATTTTATTCACGGAAAGTAAATACTGTAAAAGCTTTGTCAAATAACACTAAGAACGTATATTTACGCTTATACTGTTGACTCACAAGACGGTAAATATACATAAAAGATGGTAAGTGGTGATCGATTTCTATTGGACACTCCAATCATCATCAGACCCAATAGGCGAAATTGTAATAGCAATACTTAAGGATAAAAGCAATACAGTAAGGAAATGTAGTTCCTTACAAATTGTAAATCTTCTAATTAAATCTCTATGTACGGTGTTTATTGAAATATTATTAGCTATTATACCGAGTGCAATATTAAAATTTGTGTTACGGCACATAAATCTCTGAAAGTAGTCCTAGCTTAAGATTAATGGCCCCCTCTAATCGGTTTCCTCACTTTAATGGTTTCAGAAATATTTTCATTTATATGCTAGCAAGATCAATGTAGAATTAGATACAGGAATTAGGATGTAGGATGTTGAAAACCCTGCCCTGGAAAACTGGGTTGAATAAATCCCTTTTATCAATAGAATATCTCATAAGTAATTGGATAAAAATATGAATAAGTTCTTTCTAATCTCTGGGTTGAAAGATTGTTATACAAAAATATAATTTAGATGCAAATTACTACGAAGATTAAAATAGTTTGGTTGGTTTAGTCAACGGTTTATACGGTTTAACGTGAAAAGGTTTAAGGTTTATAACCAATTAAAAATTTAGTTTTCATAGTTACCCACTTGACATCCATAATATTGCAAAGTTTTTTAAACTTCTTCTTTATCTACTAATTCTACGTTTTTGGTAAGTTAAAATGGATTTTCTTTATTTTATGGTTGGAGTTAGTGTAGGGGGTTTTAGGTTGGAAGTTAAAGTTGGCAACCATTGATCCGTCTCCGCTTTTTCCCCAGAGTAATATTTTAATGCTTGCCCCTTGTCTTCCTTGCCCCCCCCCCCCCCAACCTACAGCACCTGGGTCCTGATTAGAGGCCAAGGATGGGGGCTGCTTGGTGAGCTTTTACAATAAAAAGAAAAAAAGAATATGTAGCCAGTAAGATCAAACATGAAAAGATTTTGTTAAATAATTCCTTTTAAAGATGCATATTTTCCTCGAAGAAGGAGAATCGTTAATGATGAAAGTGAAAAAATATTGTCCACGATTAAAGAGAATCGTAGAAAAAATTAGGTATGAACGTAGAAAGTACAGTAATTAACCGAGAGGAGGGAAAACTATCCCTGACCATGAACAAATAAGCAAGAGGAAGCATTGCCTCTAAAATGACTTCCCCATCCTAAAATGAACTGTGAAAGTTTTAAGGTAGCACTGAAAAAACAACAACCCACCAGGAGAAATAAAAAATAACGGGACAGCAAGACTGTAGAACAGAACAATCTTTACAAACCCTACAAATAAACAAAGTAATGGGAATTACCTTTGAGAAAAATGATGGGAATTTACATTCTATAAACTTTCATATATTCACATAACTGCTTCGTCTACTTCCATCAGAAGCAAATGTTGCTGAACAATTGGGATAAGCAAGTAAGGAAATGTCAAGGAAATATGAGGAGTTCACGAAAGGGAAAGGATTACAACAGTATTTGAAGATATGTTTATAGTTTTATCAAAATAAATATCCTTTATTTTATGGGTTGATTCTTGTTTAGGTGTATATTAATAAATAGTTAAAGAAAATTTTATACGATGTATATGTTTCACAGTTTGTAACGTCTTATTGCAGTATTTTCAGTTCGGTGTATGTCCAAACATGTCCTATGTCCTCACATTTAGGTGGATACTTATTCTGATCGAAAGTTCATAAATAAAATGATTTAAAACATAGAATAGATACAAGAAATAGATACAAAGAAGTATTATATGAACACAAAACTTATACATTGCCTAGTGAATAAACGAAAATGTAAATAGTTTTCAATAAAATGTAGCAAAATTGAGTTTATTCAGCTATTAAATCAGAGTTTTGAACTGCAACTGAGGTCACAGATACATTCAATACTCAAACCACACATAGAGTTAGGGAGGGCAGGTGTCACTCCGTGTATTTGTGGCTCCCTGAAGATTGACTTGATGTATTATTTAAGCTGCCTCTGCCTGGTTCAAGTCATGGATTTTATGTGGCACTCTAGCCTGAATATTTAAATGTATTTTTAGCGAATTTCCCATATAAGGAATAAGCAATTACCGTATGTAAATGTAAAATTTCCATATTATTCTTATAGTAAGCTATTGTAGTTTGCTTGTTTATGAACATATTTTGATCAAACCGGGAAAATTGATTTCCTACTACACTATTAACAATCAACTATAATAAGAACTAGTAAACACGTTGCTCGAAACCGAGCAATTGCAAAGAAGTAAAGTAGCCTAGTTATTTAAAAACAAATAAAAGTCATCATAATTTCCGATGAGTTTAAAAGACTTTGAATTGAAAAATAAATAACAGCAATTAAATTATAGGCCTACAGCTGATCAAAATGTAAATAATTATGTTCTTCATAAGGATAACATAGGAACTTTAATAGCCACTGGGGCAGAGCCCAAGGGACTTTTTTCTAAAATGTAAGGCCAGTTTGCAAATGTACGCGACACGCTCTTTCCAATGAGACGTCAATGGATAAAATCGGTTAAGAAATGGCGGAGGAGTTCAACCGACAAAGTTTCATGTAGCGTATTAATTATATAGATTTATTACCTTACCTGTAGCAGCAAACCTGAATACTTGTTGAACTAATGTTATTTCAATAGGGAATAAATATATGGCATTTTTAAGGAGATATTTTAATGAAAACCCAATCAGACGAATGGAAATTTGCATATTCTGCAGGTTTGCTGTGGCGGAGGGAATTATTATCTTTTGGTTAAATTGTTTTTAGATAGTAAGATAACGAATATTATTTATTAGTTGAAAGTAAATAAGTCCAAGGTGTTTTGTTTGTATTAGTTCCTAAGAATTGTATCTATATGATTCTTTTCATAAACTTCGTTCCGTTTGTAGATAATAATATCAGAGGCTGATTAAAAGTATTTTACCATCAATTTATGATTAATTTATACTTGAAAAATAAATCCCCATCCTTCTCATACGTACTGAAGGCTTTTTAGCGATTCTTATCGTTGATTTAATTTTTTTAATTATTATAGACAATAATATTTCTTGTAAGTGATGAGACTAATATTAATGAAAAATAGGTAGGTAGATAAAACAGTGAAAACCCCTAATGGTGGGATGACTTTAATCTAGAGATAAAGCGCTGCTGTTATCTGTCTACTTTTTGGTTTCCAAAATCATCGTCGTAGTGGATTCATACGTTAATGATTTAGGTGTTTTATATCAGTTTATATTTGTATTTCATTTTATTATTAACGCAAAAAGACTTTTATGACACCAAAAATTCTTCTAATACAAATTTAATGTTTCGTATCTATGTCAAATTTAATAAATTGCCATATAACACGAATTTTAGCAATTACGGACGAACAATATGAATTTCATCTAGTAGCTTAACTACCTGAGTTAATTATAATTGAGTAAAAACAGTATTTGATTCTTGTGGATTAGTATATTTTGGATAATTATTTTAGTACATATTTTTTATAATGAAAGTACATTAAACACATACTCGAAAGTTAACAAATTGGACAGCACCATTTAAAGATTCTACTTGTTTCTCTACGTATATGGGTAAATTTACAGGTTGATATTTTGTTATTCATCTAGTTTTTTTCTATCAAAGTCACTCTCAAGTCAAATAACATTAATCCGTCGCTCATTGAAAATACACACAACTAAATTCCCATCGCCATAATAATTTAGCGACTGCTAATACTTAATAGGCTTGGATACCGTCTAAATAATTTATTTTAAAAATTATATTCAATGATTGTAATGCAACACTATCAGTTTCCCACGAATGGGTGACACAGTAGTAATATATTTTGTGTCTGCTCACCAATGGTGCACAGGTCTCAGTTAGATGTCAAAGTATGTATGTGACTCCCCGGAGATTGACCCTGTTGTATATTTGAGCAGCTTCTGCCTGGTGTGTATCATGGGTTTTATATTTATATGATTCCTTGGCTGCGACATTAGCTGAAGATTTACAAAGTCTTAATATTTGGTTATAATATTGTATTAGTTTAATTGATAAGCTCGTTCATAAACAAAAATCAAAAGCCAAGAGATCAGATAATACGGGAAAGGAAAATGATAAATATGTCTGCGTTGAATATAGTAACATTTTGCATAACGGCCTATCTAAACAGTTGAAAAATATGGTATAAATCTACCTTTCAGAACATCTAACCGTTCAACAAATATTTTAAACCACTCAACCAGAAGTGGTAAAATATTTGACAAATGTGGGGTGTAGAAGTTAACTTGTGCTGATTGTCCTAGCACTTATACTGGACAGACAGGTAGAGATTTCCGTACTAGATACAAGCAGCATAGACCAGATCCTCGTAATATAAAACAAAAATCATCGTTTGCTCAGCATTTGGTCGATAACAACCATGGCATGAGCGGTAGAAGTAAAGACCTTGAAATCCTACATGTTTGCAAAAAGGACTGTTTGTCTTAGAAAGCTTACAGAGAAATATTGAGGTTTTTAATAAAGTATTATTCATAATACGTCACGGGTTGTACATTACCAATAAATATTTTAAATAGTGTTTTAAATGGAAATTTTCTAAACATTTGTATTAAATGGAGTTAGCTAATTTCAACCAAACAATAACGCTGGAACACAAATACAGACATTCCATTTTACTTTCCCACCAGGAAGTTCGAAAACAATCCCACGTATAACTTTCCAAACATTTACCTGACCCAAGTTGTATTGTTTGGTTATCGGTGTAAAAGAAAAAAAAATCTGAAATATAAATTCGAGTTAATAGATTGTATTTAGTCTTTTTTTATAATGTATAAAATAAAATACAACGGTTACTGAATAATCAATTCAAACTTACGAACGGTTAAAATTTATCTGTTAATAAGAAAGTATGTTCCTTTTATTTAAATGTTATAACTTTACATCCTAGGATGGTAGGCTCTAGTCATCCTAGGATGTTATTATAATTTCAATTATAATAATTTCCTAATGATATTTAAGTTTTTAACAAAAATTTTCTTAGAGTGACACTAAAAAGCGAGCTTCCTTGCACTATTCATTGTACAGAAAGTTGTTAATTGCTATATTAACTTACTTTTGCGGCACACTTTTTTGCCGCACGGTTTTTTGCCGTACAATAGTATTCCAACTAAACAACACAAAAAAGCATCATTCAATATGCTTTTATTGTGCACGTAATCCATGTACGCTTGGCAATAGATACTACGACTACGATCAGCTGGTACAGCGTTTCCCATTTCGTTCAATGTTTGGATGAAAACTTATTGAAAACATGTTGTGCAGTGTTTCGTCCACTAGCGCCACAGATAACTATTATGATGGCGAATTACATAGAACTGTACTTTAAGGTAAAATTTGAATGTTTCCTAATAAGACCTCATCTTATCACCTTAGTATGGTGTGGCAATATTCAATTCAAAATCTAAAAGAAAACTATTAGTATAAAATCCACGATACCTGCGCTTAGTCTGGCCTAGCAGCTTGAGTAGATTGAGTAGTAGATTGAGCTTAGAGAAGCCTAGCATTGCTATTGTTAAACTTTGATGATTCTTTGCCAGTTAAAAGGAAACGTAATCACTAAACTTGTATGTTATGCAACTGTTCTACGTTAATGTCCGGTGACTTTGTCTTCACGAAGCCTCTGTTAGCCTACATCAACGAATTAGAAATATTGTTTAACAATAAATTAATTTCAAACAACTAATAACATGGACAAATGAATAACATTGCAATCATATTTTATTGGAGGAATTAAATCCAATCAGAAACAATATCACCAAATAATGTTAGTAACGTTAAATAACATTATTAAAAAGAAAGTTTTAATTTTTCACTGCGAGGAGCGATGATAGGATTATGGAGATACGTGGATTGCCTTATCAGCTCCTGTTTAACGTGGGAGCTATATAGTGATCCTAACTGTAGGATCACATAAAAGCTATCCTCTTTTGTGAACTAGCCCAGCTCAGGTAAATCTCCCACTGCCCTCATAAAAATTTAGTATTAATATCATTCGTGTTCATAAAAGTGCAATTTTATTTCGACTTAAATTCAAATGGTTGGTTTCAAAATACCTTTACAAACTACCAGTGGATTTCCTGAAAGATTTGTATCTTTGATAATTATTTGTAGTTGTCTCATTGTTGGCAGAATCTATCAATAGGTGTTTATTTTATGTGCATCCATAAAAATCAGATAGTGATGTTCATTTCATATTCAATCACTTCCAAGTCATTAAACTTTATGGTCCATTGATTTTATTGCACGTTTTTCAACCCGTTAAAACCAAACGAAACCAAACGAACCAACACGAGCTTATTTTACTTTAACATTACATATTATGTGAATATTACAAAGATATCATGCCTAATGTTCTCTTTGGCTGTGCAAACTAATAATTTCACTACTTGTCATTCATAGAGTCCAAAGATAAATTGCAAAGATAAATAAATAGAACAGTTTGTTTTGAAAGAAGTAAAAATGTAAACAAACACCATAGCCGTTATATTGTTACATTAGTCAAAATTCGTTGAGAATCCAATTACCTCAACACACAGGTTTTCTATAATCTATACCTGTATTAACTTTTATACAACAATTATAAATATTTTACAAGTTTAGCTAATGGTAATATCAAATACTAATACCGTTTTAGAATAGATATATCTCCAGGTTTTTTAGGCTACGAGTTGTGTATGGTACGTATGTAGGAAATGCATTTACTTTAATTTCGGAAGTTGAGTAATAGCTACTAAAATGTGATAGATTTACATATTTATGTATTTTGTATCATGTAAAATACATTCCTTTTTAATTAAATATAAAGTTTGGAAATCGGGGTTAGATGGGAAGTTAACAAATTTGACTTTAAATAGATTTTACTCAAAACCCGTTTAACAGAAAAAAGAACTGTAAATAAGAAAGTTGTTGATAGTTTAACTTGGAATTGACGATTTTTCATTAGTTTGAAGATTGGTTCAGCAGACTAAAATATAAAGGATTACATAGGCTTTTTTGAGTTTCACCGGAAAAAATCCCCCCCTAACCTTCCTTCAATATCGTTTGTTAAGAAACCCCATTTTGTTGCACATTTACACCGTACCCCTATGCCAAATTTGATAATTCTAGGTAGTATATTTTGTAAGATTTGTTGTCATCTGTTAGTCAGTGGAATTTGCATTTTGTAAGTATAATGATAAGCTCTAATGCAATTGTTTTCTTCATCAGGAAACAAAATAAGTATGAGAATAGTAAATGAAGAAAAACATAGAGTAAAGAAAAAATCGGATTTCAATTTGTACAGTTTGCAACAAGAAAAGCCTAAAGCTGCTTTAAGGTTAGATGTCGGTCCTAAACCAAAATCTAGAAGGTTATCTGGACCATAGCTTCCTTAAGATGACAGGAAAAATGTAAACTCTTCTTAGTCTCCAGGCTTAAATAATACTTTAGAAGTCTGAATATTATATCACAAATGTTTTGGTACTGAACATATGTTTTGGAAATCCATAAAACATCAGCACTCTTAATTTTCATGTATGGTGGTGGTTGTCCAAAAAGTATAAATATTTTACTGTCAAACTAAATCACTAATTTTCTAAGGCAACTCTATGTAATGGAAGTTTTATGAAAACGGACTGCATGGTAATTTACACTTGGCAAGCGCCAGCAAAGTCATAAATATTTCCTAAGCTTTAGATTAGTTCTTGTGAGTTTACCTCATGTGATAATAGAAATCCTTGTGGATTTAACTTTAACAAAGCTTGGATCGTGTAGGTGCCTATTGGGGGGGGGGGGGGGGGGGTGGATATATTTTTTCCTTTACCTTATGACTTTATCCATGTATTAACTAACCTTTTTGTGTTTTCATTTATTCTTATTAATAAAAGAGTTTCAACTCCTTTTCTTCCCTTATTTACTGTTCATTTACACTCACAGATTAAAAGAATACACGCATAATGATTTGAGTAAATGTACTTAAAAAAGATAATATTGTACTTATTATGAAAAAAAAACCCCTCATCAATGATTTGTAGTAAAAAAATTGAATAAAATAATTAACCTAGTAAAATCCCAAACTTGGAAAATGTTTGTAAGTGAAAAGCATTAATGCATTTGAAAACAATTAATATCCTGTTTATGGTCCTTTGCCTACTGATATAAAAAAATATAATTTTTCGGTACAGAAAATAAATAAACTAAACCTTTATATCTTATAACAACGCCAGCACTAAAAAGTTGTTAATTAATTACCAAGCATTCCAGATTTTATTAGTTTGTTTGTCAGGCTGCATAAACCTTAACAGTTATAAAATAACGCATACGTTTTCTGCTACATTCAAAACCAGGTATGTTTTTATGCACAGCGCTGGTGAATCCAATCCTTTTAACAGTAGCAATATTGTTTCTGATTGGTTTGGCACCATCCCAATATACAATATGGATTGTCAAGAGGCAATATAAAATATGGATTGTCAACAGTTATTTCATTGTTCTTGGATTTTATGATTCTTACAAATATAGTAAATCCCGTTTAAACTAAATGCGTTTTTAATACTATAGAATAATTGACGAGTGTGTGGTTTTTTCATATTATATAGTGGTGGATTTACAAAAATAATTTTTTCTACGTTATTCAAATTAATACCTATCTTAAGAAAATGTATTATTCAAAAGGATTAATTTCCCCTTCTATATTATCTGTAATATATGTGGAATTCGTGATTTTCGTCGTGGTTTGTATTTGGATGTCATATTCTGTAATAAGTACTTTATTTGTTCTGAAGGATTACAAAGTTTGGAGTCTATTCTTTAGAGTTCTTCAAAATATGTTTTTATTTTTCCAGAATTAGCTTATCGGTTTAACTTGCATTGAGGAAGAAGCTACCTTAATAAGTTCATTTTTTTAGGGACATACAGATCAACCTATGTAAATGTACATTAAAATTATAAGAAAAAACTTTATTATTTTTAAAGAATGTGGAAAGCAGTGAGGAAGTAAGACTACCAGAAGACTACCTATGAAATATTCAATATCAACCTAATCTTGTATTACAAAATTTATTTGAAACTGATCGTATGCACTTTTAAAATAAAATATTTTAGCCTACAGTTGGATACAACAATTGTATTTAAAAGGTTAAATAGAAAATGTAAATCCACTCCATTTATCTTTACAAAACATTTTGACTTTATGATTTCTTAATATTTTCGTACAAAATATTACGTTATTAATTATACTGAAGGTAATTAATTGATTTGGTGGAATTAAACCCCTTTGTTATACGATTATCGTTATCATAATGCAACAAACACTTAAATGAGACGTTGTTATACGATTGTCAAGAACACACTGATGTCATTTGAACTTTCATGACATGAGACAAGCCTTGTGGCAAACGAACCTTTAGTGAAATGAATTACACAAACATTATAAATTTCAAACATAGTAATTAAAACACATTTATTTAAACAGGTATAGAACTAAAGTGATCTTTTATCGCTGTCTATACAAATATAGGTTATTTTTGTACTGCTGATCTGTAGTTTCATTATTTCCAATTGTTATTCTTTAATCTATAATGGTACGTACAGTTAAAGAGATGTATGCAACAGTGATAATTATTTTTACAAATTTAATTAAAGTACACTTATTGGAAGTAAAAGTATTTATTGAATTGGTATTGTTATTATAAGGTACTTATTGTTATTTATTGTTTAATTGTTGTTTATTGAATTCCGTAATAGATGCTCATGCTACTGTTCAACTCTTTTCACACCAACTGGTCGACTAAGTGTAAAGTGGACAGAGTGTTGGCATGAATAAGCACTGTCCCTTTTTTACAATCATATTTTTACCAGGAGTAACTCAAAATACTTACTTTTCAAGTTGCTTTCACATGGATCAGATAAAACTACAGATCAGTGTAGACATACTTTACGTGGTTAACTTTTATTTTTTATCAAGTAAATTTAGAACCTCTTTTTCATTTCAACATATAACAAGTTATCTGTTGAAGAATTAAAACATTACATAGCATTGAATCTTTCGGATGGGAAAAGTTTGAATGATATTTTCATACGTTAAAACTCTACGGTACGTTTTGAAAACGTAAATTCAAGGAACGTTTGAAAGCAGCAATGTGTTAGATGATATAAAACAAGGGGTAACATTCCTATATGTGTCTACTGACTATTGTTCATCTCATACATTAGACCCATTGAATTTGTAACATTTGTTAGATGAAACCACACTTTGCACACGATTTACATTACTCGTTCATTCCTTGACTTTAAACTAATTTAAAGTCAATAACTACTTATTATAATGCACAATCTTTCATAATTTATTGGAAAATATATTGCACTGCCCTGTAACTATTAAATACTTAAATGTATGATTTAATTTACTAAAGAGCATCACTAGTCTAAGCTCTGTTGCAAAACGTTATTCAAATAAACATAGGTTTGAGGGAGTGAGCAAAAAACGTTTGTCTTTTCCAAACAATCGGCGAGCGATAAAAATGCTTACATTTCAAAACTCACTCTACAAAACAATGATAAGATAGAACTACGTAAAGAAGAGAGTGATAAAATCAACAGTAACCTTGGTGACAGTTCTTATCAGTTCCTTTATCAGCAGGACGTGCCTGCACTGCGGATAACCTAGGAGATTGTGCTGCTGACTTGGCATCACGTGGCTTCATCTTGACTATTTTTTTGCATTTACATTCAAATTAAATAGGCTCAAATAACAAATATAAAACAAAAAGTTTTAGGAAATTATAATCATTATTATATACGGTATGTAATTATATTTTTTAAATTACTAAATAACCCTTTACAGTCTGTATTAACTATTAAAGGGTGATTTTGAAACTAATATGACACTATGAGGAGTAAACTTGGCTAACTTGTTCACTGGCGTTTATATTTCTTTATGTTTTCCTTTTAATTTAACTCAATTTATTACGAAGTAAATGAGTAAATATTATCATACAAAATATAAACTATTTAGTAGTAAAATAACGTTAATACTTTTATCAAAACAACTAATATATTAAGCTTTTGGTTTATGTTAAAATTAGAACAATGTGTGTGAATGCCTTCATACAATTAGTAATGGATTCCTGCTGGCTTATAATTAAAATGAACTATTTAGGTGAGCACAAAATAGATGAATCCTTCGATATTTTGTAACGTCAGTCTAATAACATGGGTAGCTGTGTGGTTGTAGGCTCGACTAAGAAACTAAATGGTTTCCGGTTCGATTTTGAGGAAATTGTGTAGCATTTTTTTATGGGCTCTTAATAATTGGTCAGACAAGCTTCATAATTTATACGCAGTTAATGTAATTCTTACGATATCTTCCTAGCATGAAAGAAAGAAATATGAAAACACGCTATTTAATATGGTGGCTTTCAATAATTACGATAAATCGGAAAAATCTTGAAAAAGTGAAAAAGATAAACATTTTATTTATTGTAGTCTTACACAGTTGTTTGTATAGGGGTTTTTATTTTGTCCGACAGATGTGCTAAACGTAAAATAAACTATCTCTGAATAAAGTAATTACACAATAGACATGAAGTAACCCGTAGTTGTGGTCTACCTGACACACCTGTGTATTAATTGGTTTAGTTTCAGCTCGTTCCCAACTCTACTGAATGGAATACTGAATGGCAATCGACAATCATATCAATTAATTATAAATTAGGTTGAGTTAATTTACTATAATGATCTACAAAAGCTAGTTCACAATAGCCTAGTGCTACATCGGATAACATTAGAAATGATTCAAAGAATTTGTGTTACGAAGATTGGGAAGGACATGAATTGAAACTAACCAACAATGACAAATTGAATTCAAAGGTTGGTCTTTCCGTGAAACAGGGTCATAAAGAGCGAAACTTTCCTTGGATTCTCATCATAGAAATAACTTAAGCTATTACAGATGGAAGTTTACAATGTTAGTTTGAATGTTTAAAGCAGTAACCTATGTAAAAACCAAAGATGACTAGGCAGTTTGAATATTTCGTATTTTATTGCTTAATATACATTGGTACTAAAGGCAGTTTTCTCCACAAAATCAGTCACTGTAACTATGTTAAGAAGCAACATTATGTATACAGCAACTATAGTTACGCTTCAACTGAAGGTACTGTTGAAGTACTAGTTATGCTTGACTACAGGATAGAAAACATAAGTAAAAATAACAAGTGACAGTAAATTTCGAAAATGTATATGCCATTTAAATGTATCAGTATTTTAAAATGTATGAGATCTACAAGAATATAAGTTTTCTGAATAAAATAAAATTTATAAAATAGTTACATGCGTTATTAATTAAATACCTGCTGGGATTCAAACCATCATCAGTGAAATTTATGAGTTTTAATTTTGCATTGAAATATTTTTAACTCCAGGACTGATTAATTGTTGAAAAACTTTTCTAATAACATGTCGTACCTCCTGCTTGTAGTTTGCTACTGATAGCAATATCCTGAATCCTTAATTGTTTTTCTGTCAAAAGCTTTTCTTATATCATTAGGCTACTTGTACTGTATATTCCTCTCTCAGTGATACTGCTAGTGACGTCATCAACAATATATCACATCGGTGGCGAACCACAATATCAAAAAAGAAACTTTCAACTCCTATTTTATAAAAAATTAGATATCTTTAGTGAATTCATTTATTTATTATTTGTATTTTGGATTAGTGTATAGTAGACAAATAGTTTCCTTTTCCTCGCAAAATCTAAAATTTTCGTCTGTTATTTGATTTATGAATGTCTAAACAGTTAAATTAAATTTAAATAATGTGCTAAAGGAGAAGTATATATTTCGGAGGCCTACCAAGACTTATAATAAAAATAACTCTTAATCTATTTATTTTACAAATGGAATAATCAAATACATATTTTTGTTTAGCTTATCTCAACCTAAATCTAAAAAAATTAGGAACGTGTGTAAATCACTATCAAATTAAAGATATTCATGGAAAATACGTTACGTTAAATTATGAACTTTTTAAAATTCCTGTCATAATTAATTGACAAAAAAGTATAATTACACTTTCTACACCATTAAGCCCTTAGGTTCAAAACAAACTAATGTTAAAACCTTGCTCCACCAAGAGGCCTAGACTGATGAATTGAAACATACGCTACAGACCTTCCATCCTAAGAGATGAAGGTTTTTAGTTAGTAGCCTTTAGGTGTTTTAATCCTGGTACATTCCCACATTACAGACTAGACACTTAAGCATATTTTCCTATTCTTCCATGGAAATTTAACGTTTAATTACATTTTTAGCCTCGCTTCTAAATACCGTAGACCACCTGAGTTCCTCAGGCTCAAATGACGGTGACTTTCCTTTGACAAGATACATTTTGCTCCCAGAGTTTCTGCCAAAGTGATGTTACCCGTAATTAGTTACCTTAAGTGTAAGAGAGACAAAATATGATTAATTATTTTTAGTTGATAAGATAATTACTTGTTATGTGTGGTTTTGATTATTGAAATGTTTCTGAGAATAAGCACTAAAGTGAAATAAGACGAGAAAATTGGTTTACTGAAATTATTAACTACTGAACGTATTAGGTGCCTGTGAGTCCCATATTCTATGTATAATATAATATCAAACTACGAAACCTTCTGTTATTGCTGAAACCAACTCAGAAAGCTTTTAAACTTGTTATTTCAGTAACAGACAATGTCAGAGATACGCCCACTAACTTTAGCAACATAAATTGTTGTTCTTGTAAGTTAAGTGATCCCCTAATGCTGTTTCTGTGTTAAGTTTAATGATATAAGTATCTTTAAAGATAAATTACTCTTTGAAAGGACGTTTAAAGTGTTCGATTTTGTAATATTACAATAAGAAAGACTAAAAACTACAAAAATCTGTTTTTTATCAAACTCATATTAGGTTTGAAAATCTATTAGGTGACACCTTTTTACATTCCCCTTTATCTAAATATGAAGGCACCTTAGCAGCACCTAGGAGTGAAAAACAACATAAAACCTTTAAGAGATATTATTGAGCTGGAAAATGAGCGAAACCTATAAACCTTAGTTGAATCCCTTTGAACCATTGTGTCTGTATTGAAGATGCTGGAACGGTTCAAAGGAGCTATAAGAGCTCGAGGCAGACATTCTCCGTTCTTGATGTTGTCTCTTTAAACCAAACTTTTATCTTAGGCATACTCCTTCTATATGTACTCACTAAAGTCTACCATGTAGTCCACAAATAGTATCCAATTGTACTCACTACGAATATACTAAATCTCTATTCTTCAACACAGTTAAACTATCATGTTTACCTACTTAATTACGGCTATAACCTTTACAAGATAATTGTTTGAAATTGTCATTATGTAAAAGCCCTTTACACAGTAAAAATTACATAAAGGCTAAATAGAGGGAGTTTGTAAGTGCAGAGAAGGTTGCCATTGTCTATGGGATCTATCAGTTTCTTTTCTTTCTAGATAGCTCTTCGCATAACTACCAGACCAACCGCAACCCTAATACTTCAATGTGAACTTATGAAATTAAAATCGTAAAGTTCATGTGTTTGTATTTAAAATATGGTGGTTTCACTCAATCTTTATTGGTTGGCAGTTTTGGCGATTGCTGACTTTAACGCTGTCAAAATCTTGGAAGCAGAGAGTAAGCCAATCCACCAGACAAAGCTACATCGGCAAGGATGCTGGAAAACCGAAAGAGCGCTTCTAATGTAATATAATAATCCTAATCTAAAATGAGAAAAAGTTAATATCAATAAATTATATTAAGTAGTACAATTGCATTTGAGTAAGTTTAATTGACAAAAATGTTGATTTTTAGTAACGAATAGTCAACTGTCATAGAATATAGTATAGTATATCAGATTATTGTAGTAGTAATAGTGAATGTATTATAGTAGTACATAAAATACATTATAGCCAATTCATAGAATTGAATTTTATATGGATAGAAAAAAAAACGTATAGGTTGATATATTTAGGATATCGTTCAGGTAGATATTGATTTACAATAATTTGTTTACCGATTATCCGTGCTACGATTTACTTAATGCTCATTTAAAAGTAATAATTGTACTCTAATAATTTGTTTGATAAAAACTTCAAAACTTATCAGTCTTATTACCATAAAATATAAATTAAAGATTCAGCAACATGATTGCCCTTAAAACAAAGTTTAAAAATTGTGCTTGTAGTGTGAAACAATAGCAATGCTCTCAACTGAAAGTTGGATTGAAAACAATTTCACGAATAACTTTCCAAACGCATTTCCTGTCCTTAGTCCTGTTATATGTTTTGTTCCATGATAACGAGTATTTAATATTTCAAAAGTAAAACAGTAAATATTGGACTCATTACATACGCACATGTTTTATATATTATTTACTGAATGGGATCGTTGAGGTAGGCATATGGTTGTACACTGTTAAACATCCAAGTGGTATAACACGTAATTCTGATTCACCTAAATAAACCACCCTGTCTTAAATACAGGCTTTAAACCTGGCAACCGTTCAGTTTTGCCAACACAAACACAACCATAAAACCAGAGTACAAACGCTATCATGAACACACGAGGGGCGCTGTGATGAGGTAATATGGCTATGTAGAAAAAGGGTAATATAGTAATGCAGAAACATAGTAATATGTAAAAAAATTATAAAAATAATACATAGTAATTTAGTCATATAATATATTGACAATATAGACATAAGAAATGTATGAACAGGGCAACTATTTAGTAATATAGACATTATTAGTATGCTAATAGATATACTGTTTATCAATGCAGCTAATGACCTGTATAAACTGATAATTTAATGGCGTAACATTTAAACGTGGATATTTGAAAACATTACGACAGTTTCCCTTCAAAAATGTGATTGATTCATTGAAAATGAATCCTGACCAAACAAATTTAGTAATGGTAATATAGCAACAATCTTTTAGCTTCCGCAAACACATCAACAGAATTCTCTTCTTAATGGCCTTTTTAAACTGGTTTTTGGAAGCATCGGTAATTATTTTTTTATTGGACCACTATCCAAGCGATTAGTAAATACATTAAAATTTTAGAATTGTAGTAAATAAATAATACAGTACTTGTGTACTTCATTCAAAGGCAATACTGTACCCATGATAGTACAACGTAAGCTCATACAATTTCTGTGTTAAAATGCTAAACCAACTTCAGGTTTGTGTGGCAATATCCAAGAGAAAATCTTAGCCTAAGCTACAACAACTGTACCTAGGCAATTCATTAGGCTAATTACCAAGAAATCTGTGGTCCGTATGTATTTATCCTAAACCCGACTTAGGGATGATACCACAGCAATTTGACTTCATCCCTACTTTTTAAATAAAAACCAAACAAATAAGATTTATATTTTAGTTGGTACAAAAATATAAATTTTAAGGACCTCCCATGCTATAACCGTATTGCGTACCATCTTGAAGTAAAAACCAAATAACTCGAAATTAAACAGTGGTAAACTCCTTTGATAAAGTAATAAATGAGGATAAACCAACGACCAAAGTATTTTATCGACGGTGTTTTGAACTCTTCTTTAAACGTTTTAATTGCTTTACTTCATAGACATTACCAATCTACTATTATATTAGATTGTAAATAAATAAAAAATTAAACACAAGTCTAGTGGGGGGTATCAAACCGCACTTTTACTTAACAAAACAGTAAGAAGACAACCATATAAAGAAGAGAGTGATAAAATCTACAATAACCTTGGTGACAGTTTCTTATCAGTTCCTTTATCAGCAGGACGTGCCTGCACTGCGGATAACCCAGGAGATTGTGTTGCTGACCTGGCATCACGTGGTTTTATCTTAAAGTTAAATTTTAATATTTTTTATATTTATCGAAACTAAATATAAACTAATTACTATTTTGATATATGCTGCTTGATTTAAGCAAATAATGTAGTATTAGGATAAGGCAGCATTTCAAAACATTTTATTGAACAAACTAGCAGCCTGCGTCATTTTGTGGCTTCAAAATCCGTTATATATGTGATAAATACCGAATAAATACCTTGTTAAGGGTGAAAACGATTATTTCTCATCATAGCCGTATTATTAGCATTGTGTGTGCGATATTTTCGAGGAATCTTACTAAAATTAAAATGCTAATGAAACATACTATGAAAACACTAAATCCCTTCCTTACATTTCAAACCAAAAACATAACAATATTTTACTCAAATTCCCTAAAACCTTAATAAAACGTAATATTAAAACACAAAGTTCTATCACTACTCAAAATCTAACATAACGTCATTGTCTTATTTATTTTAGGTACTTGAGTATTAAACGGAAGCCACCATTACGAAACGCACCGCGGCACTTATAGAAGGTTAAATTGTTATAGATGTTGTAGTAGAACTATTCTAGTATTGTTGTGAGTCGAGCGTTATCAGATGAGTCATGTGTCTACTCGCAGAATCCCCTCCAAGTAGGCCAAGGTCAGGGTCGTTGACCGGAGCGCGCGCCATTACCTGTCATCGCCTGTCACTGTGTCTGGTCAGTGTACTGAGTGATTTATTGCCGTGGGGCAGTGCAAAGTGGAGGAATAAAAGGCAGCGAGGAACTGCGCGTCATCATTTGGATAGCTATTTGGCAGAATACATGTGGCGATCAGATGTGACTGCTAGCGGCGGCGACGCTTTCAACTCCATCCTGACCGACATTGCTGCGTTCTGGGTTGCACAACGTCAGAACCAGGCGTCGGATTAATTCTAAACTTCACCTGTTAATCTATTAAAGTGTGTTCTTTCCAAGTATGTAGTTATTTTTGGTATCCGGTACGAAATATTTCTGTAGGTTAGGTGGCCTCCGTTTAATACTCAAGTACCTTATTTTATACAATAACATTACAATGTTTTACCTGAATTCACTGAAACATCACCAATTTAATATCACAAACAATCACAAATAACCCCAATTGCGTATGGATGTAAACAAAATTGTATTATGGCCATTGGTTTTGATGTAAACAAATTTTAACTTGAAGTAGTTCAGATGATTGACAAGAGAATTTAGCACAGACACAGGCACTAAAATTTTAAAAGCCTAAAGGACGAAGGGCTTTCACGAGATATCATCCAACCCCGCAAAAGGCACATCTAGAGGCTAAAAGCTTTAAATTGAGACCCAATATGCCTATAACAATTTTGGGATCGATTTGCTGAACACAAAGATTCAACAAATTATTTTAATAATATAGATACATTATATAAGAGGTTTATTAAATTGCTTCCTAAAACAGTAAATATTAATATATTTGCTCGATGGAAGTGTTTAATTTGATGTAGAAGAATATCCTAAGTAGGCATAATAAATTACCATCTGAATTTTATAGTTTCTATTCCAATTAAATATTTAAAAGAACCTAAAGAACTTTACCAGGTCTTTACATTAAATATTGTGACAATAATCTGAAACTTATGCGAGGATTTCTTTACATTAAGTACACTTTAAGCTTTGTAATTAAGCTTAGCCTTTTAATTATGTGTTTTATTAAATTGTATCAAATCATTTATCTTTACATCGGCATTGCCGTTACCACACAAGAAAATAACTACTTTCTTAAGTTACTTACCTTAAGCAGATTCAATGTAACAAGAATATTGAAAGTTTCTAAATCTACTGAAAGGTTATAACTGAACCAAAAGCCTGGATCAAGCCTGGCAGTAGTTCCATAAGATGACAGGCAACATTAAAACTCTTCCATGCCTGCAACCTCTCAAAACGTAGGAATTTATAGTATAAATGTAAGATCATGTATAAGATAACGTTAACCCTCTACAAGAAATGTAGTTTTCATTCGGCTTACATCCTATTATAACAAATAAATATTTTTGACTAACATGGTTTATAGTAAATTCGAATACTTGAACATTTTAATTTATCTGGGGAGAGGATTATTCAGTTCAATTGGTCCAATATAGGACCCACGTAATATGAACATACACAGGGTCGAAAAAAGTCCCGGGACGGTTAAATATTTAAAAAGTAATAAAGATAGAGCATAAAAACTTGGTACATAGTTACTGGACGTTAATCTAATTTTAACACATTATACAGTGATACACTCAAGGTGTCGGATGAAAATCTTAAATGTAGCATTGGTTGATAAGCATAGGTTGATATGCATATCAAATTAAAAGTATATATTGGAAGAATACAATGCCGCAAATTTGAACTCAAACGGACAACCTAATCAAAGGTAGCAGCCGTTCAAAAAGTTCTTGAAACTGCCATTTTTATCTTTGAACGGCTGCCATTTTTTACTAAGTTTTCGTAATTAACAGAATTAAAGGTAATGCCAGTAGGTATTTAGGTAATGACGTTCTATTTAACTTTACCTTTATCCCTCTCAATTAATTAGTTTAACTTGTTCTTGCTTGTATGATTCAGGTAGGTGTGGTAATATTACGAAAAGATTTAAAATGCAAATTGGCACTATCAGTTTATAACTTGTTTTTCCAATTGATAACGATTGCTGTATAAGTGTCATCTACCAAACACATAGTTTTTAAGGTAGGACTTTTGCTTTCTAGTAAAATGTTTTTAATTGTTTTGATGGACAGGTTGCCAGCTATATTTGTATTTAAATGAAACGAATCCCTATTAATGCAAGCTTGGGTTTCGAGAGTCAACGGCGTGAGTGTTTTGAAGTGTTTTCTCTAATGAAGTACTCTCCAGTCTCCATGGTGATGACTTAAGCTAAAGTAGACGTCAGCCGAAATTTGAGATTGTCACTTTTGTTGTCTGCATATCGTACAAGGTTTTTCGTCTTCTCCCTGGACGAATTATGTTTTAAAATACTAGGTCAATTAAATTAGCTTAATATTTCACTACGAATGATAGGAAACAATTATTTTTTATTGTTACAATAATAACAAATATAAGGATGCTAAAGCGTAGTTACAAAGCAATAAAGAGAAAAAAATAAAAATAAATTGAACTTTCAGAAACGCATTTCTGAAATTTAATAATAGTATTTCAGGCAACAAGGCATACATATTATTTACACGAGTTGCATATACTACTTTACCTATGACTGTTACTAACAATCATTACTCATAACGTCAGAGAGGGTATGGTTTCGTTTATAACACACCATTGTTGCTGATAGTAAAGAAATGACTAATTGTACCAACCACTCATTGCACCATTCATTGGATAATAAATGAAACTGGTCAGCTAGCTGTTAAGTTTATGTTTAAAGCATTCAATTTTACTTCATTTCTTTCAATCCTTTAACCTCATTAGTCTGTTACTAGTGTTTAAAGTAAAAAATAAATAAATAAAAATATAAAAGGCAATCATCAAAGTTACACAAATCTTTGTGAATGCTGTGAATGCAAATTACCCAAGGACAATCTCAAACTTAAGCTGACATTTGCCTTTCCTTAAGTTGTCCCATCAAGAGCTTTTCACTGCAACGACACTTTAGAACTTTGACTAGAAAAATTATAATTGTTATATCGCGCACTTCAACAAGACATTAGGGCTGATCTATTAGTACACTAATATCTTGTTCATTTAACGTATAATTTGAAGTACTGATTTGATATTTTATTTTACACCTTATTTTTTTAATTTTAGCCTGTAAATGCCATTCCTAATCATCCGTGTGGCTAAGGTGAATACTTGTGAAGGCAACCGATTTGTTTTCCTGGGACGCTAGACACGAGTTCGGGATTTTTTCACATTACCAGGTGGTCTGGCTGGATTTGATCCCGGGACCTCAGGGACCGAAGTCCCCTTCTCTAACCGGTAAAGGTCGTTCCCCTGTGAGGTTAAAGTGAATAATTGTAAAGACAACCGACATTGAAAGAAAGACGATTGCAAACTTTGACCCTAATAACATTTGATCTACAATATTATGTCTACTAACAGTATTATTGAACTATAATAAGTGTAAATTAAATGTGGTTGTCTTTTACGAGTAAAGTCTCTGAAACTTACCATACGAAAAATGAATTATAATTGTAGTATGCCTATTCTTGTTTAGTGAATAATGTGGGTTTTTCATCATTCAAGAAATATATTGATACAAACATCATTTGATTAGAAACACAACTTAGCTTCCAATTAGGCATAAGTTTGCTTGATTAATGCAACAAATTGTTAAAGAAATCAATTCAATTGCATAGTTAACCTCCACAATTACATATTTCAATCCAAGGGAAAATACGAAAATCATCAACCTTTAACACCAGATCAGAATCTCTCCTATCTCGACGATAGTAACTTTTCTTTGACAAGTAATATCCGCTCTCAGAGTTAGTGCCAAAGTAATGTATCACCTTAAGTGCAAGAGAGACATAAGCAGCTGTGAGGCACAGAAGGTAATTAATTACTTTGGGCGGATAACGTGATTACTCAGTCTATGTGGTTTAACTTAAATGAACTTAACTTAGATTGTTATTTATAGCAAGCTAAAACACAATATGGGTAACCAAATGTGCATACAATATAAGTTAGTTTGTTGTTGTTGCTGGCGTAGTGGTTTGAGCGCGGGACTTC
Organism: Macrosteles quadrilineatus; assembly: GCF_028750875.1. NCBI lineage: Eukaryota > Metazoa > Arthropoda > Insecta > Hemiptera > Cicadellidae > Macrosteles > Macrosteles quadrilineatus. The sequence continues at coordinate 134,776,966 of NW_026542595.1, read as the reverse complement.
GGTCCCTGAGGTCCCGGGTTCGATCCCCGGGATTTTATCTAAGTGATAATGCCGCAACCCCTAGGTCTAGTCTGAAGTAATGTGAAAAACAACCCAGACTCGTGCCTAGTAAAAAAAAATAGTGCAGACTCTTATTTCTGTATATTAATTTACATGCTAAGTAAAAAGTGTTTATAAAAACGTTGTTTGGTAAGAAATAGGATAGTGCAGTATAAACATCATATTGATTACAATTATTGTGTAAGGCCATAGACAACAGAATTAAAAACGTGGTTAGACTTACTCTTGTACGTTCAGGAGGGGTAGTGGCTAGCAAGCCTGGCCCTCTGTTAATAAAAGGGGTAATGTTAATTCATTGATAAAGCCAACTGTATCATCCTAGATATTACCGAAAAAGTGACTAAGGAATGTAGTAGTAGAATTACATTTGTAAAATATTTACAAATCGAACTCCACCATATAAAACTCTACCCTGGTTGGCCATTTAACTATAGCTAGTTGGTAAATAGCTAAAAGATGCCACATTAGATACCATACATTTCAAACTCTAGAGGCATTTTACTGAATAAGTAAATTTTAGAACAATTATAAAGTAATTAATCAATTAATGATCCGTTTAACACAGCCAACCGTTGGCACCAAGACGCCTTCATGCATTTTAAATTAGATAATTTAATGGTAATTTACTGCTAAGTACTTTACCCTAACTGGAAAAGATTATTAACTTTAATAGCCCATTATAATGATAACTTATGTTAAATAACCGTTGTAATAATATTTATAACAAAGAAATACAATAAATCATAGTGTACAAATTTAACAAAGTTATTGATTTCATACTATACTATTAAAATTTTATATAAAATCTATTTTTCCTTTCCCTACAGCAACAAAGCTCTAATATCTTAACTATAAAAGTTATAAAATTAAATGTTATATTATTTAAATAGCATATTGTATAAAGGCACTATTATTAAAGACCCCTAATATTGTAACCCTACTAACTATAAAAGAATTACACTTGACATGTTTAAGAAAAAAAATATTTTAATTAACTTTAAAAATACAAATGGAAATTCTGGTATAATGAAAATAAATATGATTGCTTTCATATAAGTTTTTTTTATGAAATACTTTCAAACATTTATACATTGCAGTCACTACAATGGAGGACTTGGGGAAGCTACCAAGACATGCCCCTGAACCTGCACCTGCGCCAGCGTCGCCGAATTCATCTGATTCTCAGGATGCGGCCTCCTCCGAACAGTAAACAGTATTATTTTCTTGATGATACTTTTTGTCTTTTGTGTCTTTGGTCTTTTATTCAGAAATGGAAGTGCAATTGTACATTGAGGTTTAATCATTCAAATGAATAGTATTAGCTTTAATAATCTTTGTTCAAATGATATCGTAGTGTTACAGCAAAACATTCGTAGCTTAAGGACAAATTTTGATTCATTTGTCTCGGAATTACATTCCATTGATCAAATGCCAGATATTATAATTTTAACAGAGATTTGGATTGATACAAGCGAGGTAAATTTCTACAGCCTACCTAATTATTCAATGTTTGTAAAATGTAACTCTAATCAAAGATCAGGTGGAGTAGTTGTATTTGTGACTGATAAGATAACAGCTATCCAGTTGACAGCACAAATATGATAACAGCTGATTGTGTGCATTTAAAAATATCCTTAATCGCCAATAATTCCTTTGAAATCTTGGCGATTTATAGATTACATGAATTCGCCGCGGACAATTTCGTTGATGAATTAGATACAATACTAGCATTAATTAAAACCGCTAACTTAATGATAAATGGAGATATTAATATTAACATTATTGATAAATCAATTTTATGTGATAAATACTTAATTAGAATGGCCAGTCATGGTCTTAAGTCACTAATCAATGAGCCCACCAGGGTTACAAAGCTAACAAAAACATGTATTGACCATGTCTTTTTACGAAGTAAACTTAACAGTAATTTCATATGTGAAGCCCAAGTAATCAAAACATGTATAACCGATCATTGGTCAACTGTAGCTTGTATGAGGTACAATAAACCGGTTCAAGTTAAGGAAAATAGTAAAACCAAACAATTTTCAAAACTGGACATTGCACATTTGAAAACAGTTGTAAACAAAACAGATTGGAGTTCGGTCTTTTCAACAAATTCAGCTTCGACTTCCTTTGATTATTTTTCACATAAACTACAACATTGCGTTAATGAGTCCAATAAAATTATAAACATAAAATCAAACTTTAAAAACCCTTGGATGAATGCAACTATAAAACATAATATTAAAATTAAAAACAAACTTTATAGAGATTTCTTGAAAAAACCAAATGACCCAACATTAGAACAGAGATACAAACATTTTAAGAATTTAGTTATAAACCAAATAAGATATGCGAAAAATAAGTACTTTTCAGACCAGTTAGAAAATAACATGAAAAATAGTAAAAACCAATGGAATTTGATAAAAGAGTTAACAGGTGCAAAGCATAAAGGTAGTACCCCAATTGTATTAAAAAATGAAATCGGGCAACTGATTGACAACCCCGATGAGGTTACGAATACCTTAAATAACTTTTTTTGCTCAGTGGCTGATGACTTGAGGAACGAAATCTTGTTCGATAAGGCAAACATCAATCGTGTATTTGACCCTTACAGGAATACCTTTAAAAGGACCTCAACTAAAGATTCAATTTTTCTTTACCCAACGTTCGAGGAGGAAATAATGAAAATTATAAATTCATTAAATGGTAAAAAAGCACCAGGTTATGATAATTTAACTCCCAATATAATAAAAACTATAGCTAATTCTATTGTACATGTTTTAGCCTACATTTTTAATTTAAATTTAGCAACTGGGGAATTTCCAGTTAAATTGAAAAAAGCAGTCGTTACACCTTTATATAAAAAGAATGATAGATATAATCCAAGTAATTATCGACCAATAGCCCTCTTACCAATTTCATCAAAAATACTCGAAAAAATAGTAAAAGTTAGGTTGGTAAATTTTTTAACTAAGCATCAATTCTTTAGCAAAAAGCAATTTGGATTCCAAAGCAAATTAAACACTTGTTCTGCTCTTATTGAGTATATGTCGGATATTTACACAAATGTTAATAATGGTAAAGTCTGTGGAGGTATTTTCGTAGACCTGATGAAGGCATTCGATATGGTAGACCATGGAATTTTGTTGGAAAGGATGTATCATGCTGGAATAAGGGGAGTTGCTCTAAAATGGTTCCGTTCCTACCTGTCAGGACGAAGCCAAACCACAAGGTCAAATAATTGTGTTAGTGGGGAAGGTCGGGTAAAACTTGGCATACCACAGGGCTCAGTTTTGTCCGGTCCCTTGTTTCTGATTTTTATCAATGACCTTTGTAACGGCAAATTTAAAGGTAATTTAGTTGCTTTCGCTGACGATACAGCTCTGTCATACGAAGCAAACTCATTATGTGAGTTAAATACTAAAATGCAACATAACGTGAATGCTCTGAGGTGGTGGTTTACATCAAATTTAATGGTCATGAGCCCAAAAACCAAATATATCATATTCAACCTAACAAAACATACACACTTCGCAAAATCCCTGAAATATCACAACGCAACATGCCCTACAAGTTTTAACATTTGTAACTGTCAAGACCTTGAGCAAGTAGGAAGCCTAAAGTATTTAGGCTTATACGTGGACAGCCAACTTAATTGGGAAGAACATATTTCATACTTAAAACTAAAATTAGTAAAATACATCCGTATATTCTACATGCTCAGAAGCGTATGTTATATACAGCTTCTTAGATCAATTTATTTCGCATTCATAAATTCAAAAATTGAATATGGCATAGAAATCTGGGGTGGGACATATTTTACCACATTAAAACCAATAATCACACTACAATAAGCCTTCGTCAGAATAATACTAAACGAAACAAAAACCAAACCTTCTCTACCTCTTTTCCAAAGTTTAAACATTTTGCTCTTTAGAAACTTATACGTTTTAAGAATTTTTTTTAATAGATGTGATACAAACAGAATGAACCAGGGCAATATCACATTAAGGAACGTGGGTAAAATGTATGTTCCGCGACCCAATTTATCCCATTTCAAAAAATATTTTTTGTACTTAGCACCAAAGTTTTATAATCTACTTCCAAACTATATTAAAGAGTGTAAAAACAAGAACCAATTCAATAAAATTATACGTAACTATTTACTTAACCATAATGACATTAATCAATTTTTTTACTACTCTAATATAAAGACATAGTGTTTTCCTTCGATAGTTATAGTCTTAGTTATAGTTTGTTAAACAATGCCTAATACTTTAATAAGACGTAAGAATTAAGGAAGTTAATATTGTTTCATGTGAAGAAGCCACGTTTATGTTATTTTTAAATATTGTGTAGTATAACTGTGGTACTGATCCGGCCAAGCACTCTCTACCCTACTTACTGAGTTTGTGTAAGATTCATATATAGATCCCGCACAGGTTTATAACCTTAGGGCTTTATTGCTCTATGATTCTCTTTATTATATCTCATGTTTATAAACAGTTAAGGTTTAAAAAATTTTGTGTAAGTTCATAGGCATATTTGTATAAATACTATAAGTAAAATTGTGTCCAATACTATTGTGATTGCTTACAATAACTGTATATTATGTACATTGAGCAATAAAGAATTTTTCTATTCTATTCTATTCTATTCTAAATTGGAAAACATTTAGGACAGCTTAGAGTCAATCAATCAATTATCAATTGAGATGGGGACACCGCCTATGAGTGCATTTCAGCCCAAATATGAATGAAGGATAAGTGTAGGATGGGGAGAGAGGACTTGGGTTACCAACTAAGACCAGCTGTTCCATTTGCCAGGACAATTTATTAAAACCCACATGATCAAGGACACCTGGGTCTTGTTTTACACCATCAAAAAGCTATACTCTTTTCCTTGAAAAAAATCTGCATCAGTGCAGATATTGTGGTATACTGAATTATAAATTTAAAATAAATTAGTTTTATAAAAGTTATAGTTTACTATAGAGTGAGTCCATTATATTTATCAAATATAACCTAGTTCTTTGAAAATTAATAATTTCTTTAAAAATATTATTGATATTTTAAAAAGTTTACAATGATGAAAGTAAACAATGATATCAAAATATCGAGTAGTAAACATGGACAATTCTTCCAAACTGATTGTCAGAATGTCTAAAAATACTTTTTAAACATTCTTTACAGGACGAAAAGTATCGCTCACTATTAGCGAATTTCCCATAGGGAATTAGCTATTACCGTAGGACTCATGGTAAGACCTGGACCCGGGACCGATTTTTTTTTGTTTTGAGGTCCCTAGAGGCCAAAAACACCATCCGTTCAAATTCATATATATAAATAGGCTATATATATATATTAATAAATGAAATAAATAATGAAACATTTAGTACCCTTTTTTTAGTTATTAATTTATTGAATCAACTTACATGTTTCGGATCTTAGGTCATGATCACAGTTATGAACAAATAGTAAATAAATAGAAATGTAAATAATAAATAAGTAAATTATCATATGATTTTTGAATTTTGTCTAGTATATAGGTTGGCTTAGGTGTTGTTTTCTTTTGATTTATTATATAATATTTTTTCATATATTATGTTTTCTTTTTGAATTTGCATTGTATTAAGTATGTTTTCAGGATCTTTTTTATGGTTTCTATATATGTGGAATTCTTCTTTAATGAATAACTTGGCTTTGTTTGGTTCAAATTCAATTATTGATAAATTATTTTCTATATTTTGATATTTATGATTAGTTTTTATTAGGTGTTCTGCGTAGTTTGATTTCATACTTGTTGAATTTTTAGATTTAAATGCCTGTATATGTTCTTGGAATCTACATTTGAAGCTTCTACTAGTTTGGCCAATATAATACTTGTTACAGTCTGTACAGGAAATTTTGTAAATACCGCTTTTGTAACATTTTGATGATTCTTCAGTTATTGTTATTCAGTTATGTTGATGTTTGGACACTTTTAAATTTATAATCTTAAAGACGTTGTTTTTTGTTCTATATGTTGCTTTGTAATTTTATATATGTATATTTATTTATTTATTTATATATGTGTCCGTAAGCGCGATAACTCAAGCAAACACGATCCGATTTTAATGAAATTTGGTACAAACGTGTAAACCTACGTTTATTCGAACGAGTTCGCGAACCAGCATGATCGGACCATGGGAACGGGGGTTTATGGGGGGTTTTATGGGGTAAAGATGGGTTTTTCCCATTTTTGACTCAAAATACATACAATTTTGCAGTTTCTTACCAAACTATTTTGTAGAGCTTAAAAAAAAGAAATAATTTAGTATATTGAAGCGTTATAATGCACCTAATGATTACGGAGAAAATTCCAAAAAAATTTAAATTTAAAATTCCCATATTAATCTTATGGAGAATAAGTCAACTGTTGTAGTTTGCTTGTTTATTAACATATTTTGCCCAAATTTGGAAAATGTTTTTATTTCTTACTAACTATTAACATTTTACATAAAAAAAAACACTTTTACCTCCCTGTTGCAGCAAACCTAAGTATGTGTTAAACTGATTCTATTTAAATAAGGAATGTGATATTTTTAGGAGACATTTTAGTGTAAATCCAATCAGGCGAATGGAAATTCGCTTAGTCTGCAGGTTTGCTGCGGCGGGGGTATTCATTTCCTTGATATAAAAGATATAATGTTTTTTTGGAAGAAAAACTACGATGCAATTTTAGTTTAAATTTGCTGAATAACATATGAACATTTTATTTTCACACTGCAAATATGGGTAGGGTCAGGACTTAGGTTAAGTGTCAACGGTGAACCAATATAACTTTTTGTATTTTTAAACATACATCAATAAGGAGTAGCATTATGTAATGACTCAAAAACCATTGTTTGTAAATACAGGGTGACACAAAGGAACCGGACGTTTTTTAAACAGCTGTTCCATTGTTGTTGCACGTGATAGGAAGATTGAAGTTATGTCATTACCTTCAGTGAGGCTTGCCATTTTTGTTGAAGTGGCTCAGTGGACCCTAGACCATCGCGTTTTCGCATACGATACTTTGGTCCGAAATGGTGAATCCGTCGTCAAATCCAGCGGGAATTTAGTCGACATTTTAATATTGAACGCCATGGTACGGTTCCAAGTTGAAATACGCTATTAAGATGGGTTCAGGGTTCCGAACAACTGGGAATATAACAAGAAAGAAACCACCAGGCCTTGTCAGAACTTCGAGAATACCCGAAAACATCGCCAGAAAGAGAGCAGTATTGAATTAAATTTGGTGACATGCCGTGGCCGCCAAGATCACCCGGCTTGTCCACTAGTGATTATATCCTTTGGGGGTTTCTTAAGGAGCGTGTTCATGCTCACAAACCACTCTAGGGGATTTGAAGTTTGCAATCATAGAAGATATCAATGGCATTGAACCTCCTGACCCGAGTTTCAGATGATTTTCAGACCAGAATGATAATTTGTAGATAAGTACATGGCCGCCATTTGCATGACGTCATTTTCAAAAAACGACGGTTTTATAACAAATGGCAAATGTTTACCTCACTATGTACAGTATTAAATCCAGTTTATTCCTTTTAACTACTGTGTACTACTTATTTAAAAAACGTCCGGCTCCTTTGTGTCACCCTGTATATAGTAATCAATTAAATTTCAAAATGAATCTTGTTGAAATATTTATATATTTATTCATATTAATCTTATGAAAATAATGTAAAAGTGTATTTGCCTATATTTCCCCTAATAACCTGTGTTAATATTAGTAAAACCATATTGTCTCAACATATAAATTTATTCATTGGCTTACCAAATTATTATTATTCCAAAACAATTTCTACAATTAAAATACAATGCATTTGGGTTCAAGGTTAGAAATAAAATACAACACATGTGTTTAAATATGTGAACCCCATAAAAATTAACAGATGATTGACAACAATAAACAGTGTAGAAAAGGTTTAGCTGTGCTAAACTAAATTGTGAAATAATTTAAATTATGAAACAAAGTGTTGTCTAATATTGATACAATCGAAGAAAGAAGAATTACATTATCCTGAAGCAAATTTTCTTATAGAAGAATGGTGAGAAAATTCCATTTCGTTATATATAGACTCCTCCATCATCCATTTTGGGACTAGACCTACCTCCATTTCATTAACATCAACCAAAGGAAAGAAAAATTAATCAGAATCAAAATCTTACTAAATTATTGTTTCCAAATTTTTATTTAATTTACGACTTAACTTATTGAATTTTATATTAGGCCTAAAGGAAATCTTTTGATTTACAGTCTACACGAATCCCCACCCCCTGAAGAATTTTGTAACCTTAGTGTTAGTAATTTTTGGACTATTAAACATTGTATTTTAAAACATTTGTCCCTCATCATTTCTACTATTAGTTAAGATCAGAATAAAAATAACAATAACAATATAGAGAGGTTTATTTCAACTATTGAGACCATGCATATATAACATTTCAACAATGTGAGAAGTGCAAAGACCTAAGTTTCGCAATGTCCCATAAAGCTCCTGAATTGCGAGAATTGAAACTTTCGAGTTCTAAATGGGTCCGGCAAGTTGGATCGTTTTTGCTGGCAAGACTTTTAATTTTAAATTCAAAAACTTAAATTTACATTGGACTCAACGAGGGCTTAGATCTGCTGTTATCAGGAAGGTAAAAAGTGTCTTTGATCAACTTTATCCTTAAACAAGTAACCTAAAAATGTTTCCTTTTTCTCTATAGGAACAACATGAGAATCAGATAATTTTTTTTCTTTTTTCTCCGTTACCTTGAATTGTACGGTAACATTTCAATACAGTAAATGGCTACACCAAAGACAATGAAGAAAATGACAATATCGTAATAAGGTTCATCATCTAGTATGTAACCAAACCTGCAATTTGTTCAAGTAAACCCTTATGATATAATTAATTTTCATACTACTCTTCAAAGATTTAAATCATAAAGTACATTATTTTCAATTTGTGATCGTCTACGCTACAGGAATTCCATTTTTTATCGAGGGACGACCTGATTCCTGGTATTTTATATGTAAATCTTTCTTTAGGTAACCTGATGGAAAGTAGCTCTAGTAAGTACTAGAGCTACTACTTAGACTAGAGACTAGAGAACTAGCTCTAGTCTAAAGTAAATTGATAACCTGATGGAAAATAGCATATGGATCATAACACGATATTGGTTGAAATCAATAAAGTGACCTTCACATTTAAAGGCAAGTGATACAACCACTATGTTACCCTGACAAAAGTTAATACTACCTATTCCATATTTTGGACGATATGTTTCACTGCACAGGTTTTTTTCTGCAAACAATAATGTTTATTTAAATAAAGTATTTGATTAGGTTTCCTATTTGATTTACTTATACTTATCCGTATAAATATGCGTCTTTATTTGACATAACCACTTGTTCAATATCGCCTTAAGGTATAAAATCTATTATACATGAAAGGTATAATTACTCAAAATTGTATACCTAATTAAAAAAGAAATAGTTCTAAAATAGAAACAAGAGTTAACGCTTGCAGTTTTGTAAGTTTCATTGGTGGTAGTATAAAGTACAATTTCATATGGAGGGAATACCAAGGCTCACAGAGGTATAAATTCCTTTGTTTGTGCAAAGGAATGTGAGAAATGTAATACTCCCCAATGTCTTGTATTAGTCTACGTCTGAAAATGTTTCGAAGCATAGCACAAAGTCTGGCTGGCAATTGATATATTTAAAATACCAATAAACAGTGTTCATGTTTATACAATGATTTATTTACAAAAATATAATTCCAAAGAAACACTATTACAAAAATGATACCTTAAAACAAATTCAAATTCAAGAATCAAGATTATACTCTTTGTTATACTTTAATGCTAATTTTCTAGGTAAACAAAAATAAGAAATTAGAAGACAAACTTTGACTCGGTTTCGCTCAGCTGGTGTTTAAAACTGCTAATACCAAATTATTATCAGTCGCATGTGTCATTCAGTAATCATGGTAACCAAAAGGCTGTACATATTTGGTTGGAATTAAACACTTGTAAAGTGCAGGTAAACTTTAAGTTTTAATTTCCCTTGCATCTCCCTAAGAAAGGCTTGCGACATATCTTTACAAAGATAGCATCAGGTAGCCATTAGTATTACCAAAGATTACATATGCTAACGCAAAATAGATATTGCACCTTACGGCAATTTTGTGCCAAGTAGTTTTTGGATGGGGCCACCTTCTCGTAGTTGGGTGGTCCCTCAACAGAGGCGCTGTGTCAAGTCTCGATCTGCATTACCATTCAAGTTCGGGTGAGTTCGGTAATGTTCGCGTGCTCGGGATTAACTTGCCTGTACATTGACTAAAGACTATACTGAGGCCTGTACGCAACGCGCTCGCCAACCCGTCGTCATCGTATCTCTTGTTGAAAGCGCACAGCTATCATTAATGTACCATAACTTTATCTTTTTACTAAAATGACAGTTATTTAATTTAAAATTAAAGTGACCGCATAACAAAGAGCTAAAGGATACTAAAGGTTTACTGATATAAACATGAATTTATAAACATCTTCAAAAATTGCATTCACAGTGATATAATAAGCTTACAATGTTATATTAGTTTTTCTGCATTGAATTTTAACGTACATTTAGAGAACTCTTAACAATTTAGAAATTTATAAATCTTGCAAGTTTTAATAATTAGTGACAATTTGTGAGTTCGTCGACTTTTCTGTTTTCGGAATTTTGACCCACAAAGTTTGCTTCCGGATTTCTAGACTCACGCAATATCTTGCTAATAAACTCACGATGAGGAATGTATGGTTAGTCAACTACTACCTAACCATTCACTGGCTACTTGACCTTTTTAAACATAGCAATATACACATAGTTTGTAGTTTGTAGGAAGAACATTTATCTACAAAGATCGGCATTTGTTTTCAAACTAAGTATTATCTCGTCACATTATTGGTGTTTTTTAAGTGCCGTTCGCAACAGAGCTTTGAAGAAAATGTACAGCATAAGATATAAAATATAGATTTTAAATTTGGATTGTTTTATAACAAATCTTTCAACTGACGACTATATAAAATTAATTTAATAACACATAGTTTTAACAACAGCGGAATGTTAATTGTACATAAATTAAAGAGGTTATCTTTACCACGTAAAAACGATATTTAGGTTGGAAATTGGAGGTCAGTCACACTCTCGCAATCACACAAAAGTCAACTAACCCGAGTGACCCGAGATTCCAATTTACCAGTATGGCCTGGTTTAAACATTATATTAAACAATAGGTCGAATACTTTGTACCGGAAGCCTGTGACTACATTTTACAACAGCCATTCATGGTAAGTTCCTGAATCAACATTAAGGCATTGTATTGGCATAGTCAGGTTTGGATTGGAGCGCCCTGGAGCAGAAATTGCCTAACCACCCCTCTCCAAATTTGAAACCCATAAATATATAGCCTAGGATACTTTATTTCCCTCTTAGTGGTCTTCGTTGATAAACACTTAAACCACGACGTTCAACGTACGCTTATTTTCAATTGACAATAAATTACAAATTATTGCATAACAGTATGATGAAGGTAGTTAATAATATATTTCGGAACTGTATCATAACTGTTATCATAAGGCAGACTCTAAAGATAATGAGACATCGACAGTAGAAATACTGGTGAATTTATCGCTATGTGATGAAGGGGCTGCCGCGAGACGGTGGTGATCGTCTGTAGAGGCAGTAATGAGTGCAGACTGCTGAGTGACAACTGATGTACATCCATAGTTTGTTAGTAGGCCTACATAACTAGTCATGTTGGTACAGCTTCCTTTTTACTTCTCATATTATTTATAAAGCAGTTAGGTTCAAAATGCAGTTCACACACTAAACGTGAATGTAAAGCAGTGTCGGGAAGGCCTTGCCGTTTTTTGATTGCCGTGTTTGCCATTTATCACATAGGCAGCTACACTCGTCTTAATACCTGGTATTGTTCATGAAAATATCCACATCATAATACAATTGTAATTCACTACACATAATACTAACACTTCTTCACTATTGCTAATCCATCTTCTAACAAACCTCCTGTTACTTACATAAGCAAAAGCAAACAACCATAAATGAAGGTTAACCATAACAATAAACAACAACAAAAAATACGTAAATAACAGCTGGTCGTGTCGGCAATGAAGTCTTAGGTTGTGAAGACATTCGCTAGGCTTCGCATGGAAATTGATATCACAAAAATGGCTTGGCTGCAATATCTATTTTGCGTTAGCATATGTAATCTTTGGTATTACATATTATGTTCGGAATTCTTATGGACTTAAACAAATATGGGTACGCCATACACTGTTGGATGCTGAAGTATACATCCCATCTACTGTATATGGAACAATTTGTTATTGAAAAAGAACATAGTTGTGTAAGCCAGTCACTGAGCTATAAAAATAACTGGAGTAACTGGAATAACTGGATTTATTACAATTGTTATTTATTTCTATTGTAGTTTATTATTGTTGTTATTTATTATTGTCATTGCATTTGTTACTGTTGTTGCTTGTTGTTGTTGTTATTATTTTTGTTATCTTTTTTGGCTAAACCATTTATTCTATGTTAATTATTAATAATTTATCATTGTTAGTCTACATTTGCTCAGGTTTTAGTTTGTTCTTGTCAAGATTTTTCTGTTAAGCAATATAAATACGTCCCATTGCATGTTTGGCTTGTCCCTTAGATATTAGTAACATTGAATATTTATTGTAAACATAATTGTAAATTGGTTTGTTTGGACCGTTGGAAGCAAAATAAAATAAAATAAAATAAGTAACCACTCTGTGTTTTAAAAAAGTACCACTGTTTTTGCTGGTTTTGTTTCAAAGTTTCGTTTCGTTAGGTTGGCCGGGTGATCGGGTTGGTGGGACTTGTCAAATTAAAGGCAAAACCAAGATGGAGTCATCCTGTTTTATTGATGATAGTAAAAAAAAAATCTGCCAACTCAACATTATGATTGCAATATAAGTTTATTTATTTATTTTACGAGCAAGAGCAACCCATGTTAACAAGATCATAAACCGATGGTCGTTATTTAATCAAAGCCATAGGGCTATTGGCCTAAACCAATATCTCTAAACCAGGAAACTTAACTAGCCTATTTTCACCACATAGCTTGAAAAGAGGTAAATAAGTTAGTATTTATTTACTATCAAACAAAAACAATGTATAATGTTTCAAAATAACTTTAAATACAGAGAGTTTAACGTGCAATAACTTAAATAAAATTTTGGTACAAGTCCTTGAAATAACGGATAACATAACCCCAAATAAATAGTATGGTTAGGTTAGAATGAATTGGAATTATTTGACAGCATCCCACTAACCGATCACACGGCCAACCTAACAACACGAAACACCAAAAACAAACCAGCCAAAACAGTGGCACGTTTTTCTCTAACGTTTAACCAGAGAGTAGTGACTCCAGTTATAATCTATATCTCAATGAGCCAGTCATGTGATGCGATAGGGTCTAAGATTCTATTTTATACCTTACTCTTGTTGCTGACATATTTGATGGGTCATAAAAGTTGTTATAGTTAACAAAAACTCATTTCCCTAGTTTGTCTTGGTAGAAAGGTTCAAATATTCGACACAATTAGTAATTTAGATCAGTACAATCTTTCGGTGGGTGACATCAACATCATCAGTGGCAACTCTAACATCTGGATGGAATGTCTAGTTGTATCAATAGTCAAATGTTACACTCAGTAGCCTTGGATTACATTAAATTTTGAAGGTGGTTATACGTACAAAAGTGCCTTATATTTGACTATACTCAGTGCAGTAGACTAATGATTTTGGTTATCAAAGGCAAAGAGGTGGAAATTGTATGAAAGCATCAAAGGCTTCACCATTACGTCTTATATCACTCACTGTTTACTGGGATTGGAGAAAGAAGTTTTATGTCATATTTGCTACCCGACCTTAAGGTAATACTACAATTATATACAGTTTATTAGTTGCAACTCAATTTGATGCAACTTTATTTTATAATCCGAAAGTGAAAAGTGGGAGGATAGTAATGACGCAGCATTGAAACTTTAAACAAAATAATACATAGGTTTTAAGAAAAAAGTGTGTGTAATGTGAAAAACCCTTCTGCAGCAAACCTGCAGAACAAGGGAATTTAAATTTAGAGTCTTTCTACATTTAATCAGTAACAACTATCCGACCCGTGCGAAGCATTCGGACTGTATTCTCTTCAAATCTCACTTATTGAAGTACCGGTACACAACATACTGCGTAGTAAGTGCATCACTGATTTAAGTATGGGTAAGAAATATGTTTTCAGGAATAGATGTGGGTCTACATTTTAGATAATTAACTTTTAAAAAAGAAAAAGGTTAAGTTATTTCCGTTTTTACATGATTACAGGACCTTTATGAACACTATGTCCGAAGTAATAATATGGCCATAAACGATTTTTGTTTTAATGGTTTTTGTAAAAATTAAAAAATGAATGTGTAAAAAACTAGGTCTGGCACGTGCAATCCTTCCTACGTTAGCGTCTGTCCAAGCGCCTTATTTCAAGCCATGGCAAAGGTAACATTTACGGGAAATTCCTTCTTAGTCAGTTTAGGATTACAGACTATTGCATAGTATGGCAGATTGGCCGGAGTCAGCCAACTTCACTTTGATAGTGTAGGTGCCCAAGTGAGCTACAGCCAACCTAGGACAATGCTTAGGTTTCTCATCAGAATTATAATAGAGTTATTTTTAGCATTGGTTTATGAGGGGAATAACCTAAAGGACTTAATGAGTTTAAAAAACTTGAATGGATACAACAAAGTGGTCTACGTCCTTTGGCAAAGAACCGAACAAAACTGATACAACCAGTTTTCTGTCGGTAACAAATTCGACACATCCATTTATTGACACCTGTAATAAATAAAAGATAAGACGTGATGTTTAAAGATGGAATTCTTAGGCATACATAGAACGGTTGGTTGGTGAGTCAAAATGAAGGCTATGTCGTAAATAAAGAAATACAGGGTTTTAATAAAATCATAGATAAAACATACTCCCTTAGTAGATTTCTCATCCTTAGGGAACAGCTGAAGACAATTTTATTGTTAGTTCTGTACGGTTTATGTAGAGGTCGTGTTTTGTTTACAATTTGTTTCCCGTTATTACAGCCATTTAAAACCTCGTTTAACCAAATAATACGATCTAATCATAAACAATAAATTGTCCCCTAGTTATTTAACCAAACAGTAAAGCACAAACCAAGAAATTAGCCCTAAAATAATAGAAACAAAATTTCGTCGACACTAGCGCCCAGTGTGGCGTACATGAACTAGACATGAAAAACGAGCTTCAAAATTTACAATAAGATGAGAAGTCTACTTGTGTTGGTTAGTCTACGATAAAATATTGGCGGGGTTTTAACTGTCTGTAAAACCATTATAAGACGATTAAAATACAGTTGAACCTCGTTTGTACGAACCTCGTTAAAACGAATTCCTCGATAAGACGATTTTTTTTAATCCCCTTGACACTTTCATATAGGTCAATGCTAAAAACACCTCTATACAACGTAGTAATTAAGTTAAAAACCTCCATAAGACGAATTTGTTTGTGACATGGGCTAGGACTGATTAACCTCTATACAACGAATATTCTTAGCACAAAACCTCTACAAGACGAACGTGACCTCTATAAGACGAATTTATCATAATCTTAACCTCCATAGTACGTAGTTTTCAAAACAAACAGAAGCTTGTCTCAACATGAAACCCCCACCCATCCCTCCTCCTTCCTCAATCATTGTTTGGAAAAACCTTGGAGCAAGGAGGAACCTCTATAAGAAGAATAACAGCAGCATTAAACCTCGATAAAACGACCCTCTTTATTAAGAATACCTCTATTGTACGAATATTTCCCGTACCCCTTGAAATTCGTCTTATAGAGGTTCAACTGTATTTCATATTGGTACCCCTGCATCCAGTAGCTCAAAAAGATTTGTTTGAATTAATTAAAACCGCAGTTGGGATTGTTGTGCTAATCGACAACCTACTTATTCGCTCAAATAAACTTCAAGTTGAGTTTTCTTTACAAACATATCCGATCATGATTAGGCTAAATGTGTAATGTTATTAAGTGAGTCAATGATTCTAGTACAATGGGTATTTAGAAGAAAATTTAACAAAGCTCCACAGCATGAAAATATCATTCGTCGTCGGAGTAAGCAGTTCATAAACACTGGGTAAGTTAAAAAGCAAAGTAGGCCTGGTAGACCACCAGTCTTGACCCAGTTGAAAACATAAGATGATGTGAGAAGTCCAAATAAATCTATCTCTCGCCGTAGTTTTCTCAACTTGATGGAATGGAAAATGCAAACAGTCTTAACTTTCAGCAGCATGGAGCCCCTCCACATTATAAAATTATTGTTCGAGATGACTCAAATGTTAAGTTTTCAACGAGGTGGATTGGCAGATGTGGCCCTGTAGCATGGCCTCCAAGAAACCCAGACCTGGGTCTAAGTGATTTTTTTCTTTGAGGATGAGTAGAAAAACATTGTTTATTGTAAGAAAAGTTCGAAATTAGGCCCACTAAAAGAAAGATTAGAGATTTAGTGTCCACTGTAACAAGATAAATGTTGCGCAACATGTGGGCTGAAATATAAAGATCATCGTGTGGATGTCTATCAAGCAATAAATGGTGCCCACGTTGAAGTTTATTAGCTATGTAAAAAATTTTTTTGATGTCAGGAATTCAACAAAATAAGTAAATTTTTTGTATCTTTTCTCGTATTATTTTTATTTCATAAATAAACCGGCTCCATTATTTTATTAAAAACCTGTATAGTAGTAAAAAAAATCCATGCGGTATTTACTTTTGAGTTGTTTTTGTTTAGACTTCTTTAAAGTGAATAATCTGATTTCCGGGGTTATTAACGCAGAAAGCACAGACTAAGTATGTTGTCGTCATTGTTGAAGTAAAAAAAATCACTTGGATTTGAGAAGTAAATATTCGTTTGGTTTTGATTAATTTAATTATTCACATGATTAAGTTGAACGAATATCGTAAATAAAGTCTTAATTACTTGCAGAATGATATGATAGATCGTTTTTATGAAATACTACTGAAAATTAGTGATCTTTTTATTTTTACGGTGTAGTAGGTAAAAAAGCTTTAAAATGACAACTCAATTATGAAATTTGATGCAGAAATAAGGAAGTTATGGAGTACCGACAAAAAAGTACTTAAACAATTATAATATATATAGATTGTACAACATCGCTTCAATATTAAAAACTATTTATTTATTTATTACATGCACGGCAAACGCCATTTTACAAGATAGTTGACATTGATTTTAATGTGACTTGTGAAATAGATTTAGTGTTAGCAAACAATTAAATAGTATAAGTAGTGGCGAACCCAGAAAGAGCCATCACTTTAGGCACGTTTTCCCCATAAGAATAACATGGTGAGCTTTTTTTGACCACTTTTTTAAAAATCCAGCTCTCGGCCTATACAAGCCTATATAAATGTTCAATACCATTGTATAACACTATTACTATTTCAAATCCATATGCATTCACAAAATCGAGCGAGGTTTGTACGCGAACTCGGGCGTGCTCCCGGCTCATGGCGCGCTCCCTTGGACATCCTTAGTGGAAATCCATGAATTCTGGCTACTTGGGAACCCAAGCCATTTGACATATAATAAATCACCTTTTCTCCTAATAACCTTTTCTATCAAATACATGTCTTTATATTTGGTCTTTAACAATTCCTCTGTATAGAAGCCTCCCCTGATTATATTACCATTTTCATCTTTCAAGATATAAGTCACAGGCTTGGTATTCTTTACTTCTGCTATTGTAAATAGCTCCCCTGTCCAATTCGGGGTATATCCTTTACTAAAAACATGTTTATACTTGGAAATTCTCACACTATCACCTACCTTATATCTTGGCTTTTTAACTTGCACTACTTTAGAAGTCAACCTCTCATGCACATATTTACTGTTCTTAATATTCACTTGGTTAGGCTTCATTCCTATAGATCTATGCACCTTATTATTATATTTTCGAATTAACTTTGGAAGTAAATCCAACCATTTATAACTCCCCTGAGCACTAAATTCCCTATATAACCAATTCTTTAAAGTTCTCTGAAACCTCTCCACAATTGCAGCTTTAGTTGTAGAAAATGTGTGATAGTGATTAATATTTAATTGTTTCATTAGTTTGCTAAAATATTGATTAAAAAATTCTTTTCCATTGTCAGATTGAATGTTTTTAACCCCCTTTGGTAGAATGGTTTTAATGGCTTCTGTAACCACCAAACCCGTCTTATTCTTTAGCGGAGCAGCATAAGCTTTTTTAGAAAATGTATCTATTAAAGTTAAAATATATTTATTGCCAGAATTCTCTCTAGCATAGTTTTGCATATCAATTAAATCTATTTGTACAGTTTCGTTTATACCTAATACTTTAAAAGACCTTCTAATGAAATTCTTTCTTGCAGGCTTATGAAGTTCGTATGCAATTTCATTCATTTTTTATAACATCACTCTTTCCTTGTACTGTAAATATATTACCATTAGCCCCAATCAATAGATTATCTTCCATTCTTTTAAATACATAGTTTTCTGGTATATATGGTCTATTATCTATATACTTAAATCCACTCAAAGATGTGGGGTCGGCAACTAATAAATCAGGATTGTATTCCATCAAATTAAATTTTCTTCCTCCATATACAAATTTTGATCCATCATAATACATAGCTTGTGACATTAAACAAATATCATCTAAATATTCCCCCATTGGCAGATTTCTTATATATTGTTTTTTGGCATCCCAACATTTTTCTTTTTTATCAAAAGTTATAGTCTGTTCTTTTGTAACACAGTCAGTGTCATCAACGGCAGGTTTAACACGTACTAACCTTTTATTATTAAAATCCCAATAGCCTGCTTCCATTTTTGGAACTTGTGAAACATTCACAGCATCCTTACTATCTGTACCTTCTATCAAATTGCTAAGTTTCTGTTTCTTAGCATTCCAAACACCATTCTCTGATTCTAAAAATTCATAATTATTATCGTCTTGTACAAATTTACCATCTTCTTTTCGTATTAAAGTCTGTTGTAAAGTGGGCACATCATTTAAACTTTCACCCTTTTCTACATTAGTAATTTTCCGTTTCTTAGCATTCCAAACACCATTCTCTGATTCTAAAAATTCATAATTTTTATTGTCTTGTACAAATGTACCACCATCTGTTCGTATTAAAGTCTGTTGTAAAGTGGGCACATCATCTAAACTTTCACCCTTTTCCACATTAGTAATTTTCTGTTTTTTAGCATTCCAATTTTTATTCTTAGATTCTAAAAACTCATATTTAGTTTTACCTTGTAAAAATACATCACCTTTTCTAGTTAATGTCTGACCCAAAGTTGATACATCATCTACAAACTCCCCATCTTTAACATTACCAATTTTACGGTTTAAACAATTCCAACTATCGTCTTGTAAATTTAAAGTAGGTTCATTACTAGCCCTGGGTTCTGTAGGCTTATTATATGGATTATATAAACGATAAAATTTATCTATAAACATATTTTTATTTAATAAATAATTCCACTTTCTCTTAATTCCTCAATAATGGAATCTATTTCATTATCCACTCCTGAGTTACCGGCTTGGCGACTTAGCCAAAGAAGTCTTAACCTATCTACAAGCTCATTAGGATCATCCCAATAAATATAGTCTATTTTATTACCAGTCACTTGTCTCAAACCTTCACCAACAGATTTAAAAAGAGGTTTAATTATATTAAGATATTTAGTATGTCTATTACTTGAAATTGGTGCACCATCTTTGTAACTCTTTAAATGTCCATTTGTGGTTTCCAAAATCTCTTTATAATTTTGCAAATCAACCTGAGTATAATCCTCAGGTTCTTTTAAAGTTAACAACTGCCACAAGCCTTTTGTCCCCTTGTAGGTTTTATTTGCAACTGTGACATCATCATTGGCAATATCAACTTCCTTATTTCCAATAAAAAATTTATTTGCTTCTCGTCTAATACCATATGTAGTGTCTGTCATACTACTTTTACTGAGGTAATTTCCTAAATAGTCTGATGCTAAAAGACCAAAATCTAATTTCTGTGGAGTGGATTGCTGTAATGGTTGTAATGGTTGTAATCTTGGTATCATTGATATTCTAGATGGAGTCATTGGGAGTATCTCCATTTGAGGCCTCTCTGTTTTGCCAATAGCTGTGATTTTTTTTAATTCTTGTAATGGCTCTATTAAAGGTTGGAATGTTTGGAACCTCTCTTCAGCCTCTAGAAACTTGCCACGTTTTAAAGCTCTATATTTCTCTCGTATTTGATTTGCAGAGTCAACCAATTCTTGTTGAATGTTTTTCATCTTTTATTTACATTTTATTTATCTCATTTGACAAAGGATTGTACTCAAACACTTTATCATGTATTATCAAACAATATGCAGATGTATTTGCTGGCACATTGTCTGCAGTTTCAATCTCTAATTTAATATCAACAATTCCTTCCTTCACTGTTTCATTCTGTCTAGAACAGTCTATTATAATTAGTGGATATTTCTTCATAAACTCAGCCCTACTAATCATAGGATCTGGGATAGTATTATAGTAAGTCTCTCTAAACCTCATAAACATCTCATAAGCTTTAGAGACATCTCCATTTTCAAAGTCAAGATTTAAATCACTATAAGGATAATATTCAGAGTTTAGAAATACTTTGAGATTTTTTAATTTACAGTGATCAAATTCGTCAGTTCTTTTTCGTGCACTATTATCCCTAGCTGTTTGGAAACCAAATATAATATACCTAGGCTTCTCCAAACTTGAAGATGTCTTTACTGACCATGTATGTCTTGTGGTATTGGGATATGATGGAAGTTCATGCAGCTCTAAACTTCTAAATGCAATTTGCAAATTTTTATTTTGCAATAACATCTTTTGTAATTGTAACTTCTCCCCATCTGATGGTATCACATGTGGCATGACCCATTGAATAGAGTTAAGTGTAATTTTGGGAATTGTATCAGCAGTGCCACTGGCTGGAGCACTAGTGGTTGTTAATATACAATTCAAATCATTTTTGGATCTTTTCAACACCAATTCTTGTTTGACATTTACTAAAACCTTATTAAAATCCTCGAATACACCCATTAACAACTCTAATGGCAAACAAGTACTGAACTTGCCACCTTTATGGAACTCTTTTAAATTCGTGTCAGAATCAAATGCTACATTTGACAATTTAGTAGTTTTATTGTAAGAGCTCAATATTTTCATAAGACTAGAAATTCCTGGGTTTCTTACAATGTCTATTTCTTTACCTGCAACTTCGTATCTAATTTCATCAAATAAGAAAGCAAATGCATTATTTATAAAATGACCTTTATCATGATTTTCAATTTCTCCCTTAATATACAGATAACTCCTACATGGGAGAGTTAGCAAATCTTGATTATTAATACATATTCGAATTTCATCAGAATTATTTATTGCCAAAGTGTTTTGGGGAACATAGGAGTGATTTGTAATTTTAACCACACTATCGTCGAATTGGGATTTCCCTGTAACGTCTAGAAAATCTTCCATTTTTATTAATAGAAAATTTTAACTTTAGTCCTATTGACTTTAGGAACCTAGCATTTTGTACACTTATAGATAAATTCTTATAAATTCTCATATCTTTTTTATATGACAAGTAATTGTAGTTTCTTCTCCGTTAAAGTCAATTGCCTTGTCGTGTTGATCGGCAAATGTAATACTGACAACATCTAAACTTCTCTTATTTACAGGAAAATATATAATATTTCTTGGAACTTCAATAATTTTGTAGCCAGGAGGAGCTTCTGGATAAAAGCTATGTATGGTGTGTGATTTGTTGCCATTTAAATAGGACCCGTTTGCAATATTACATTTTACTCTAATCACATTTACATTATTAATGTTTATTTTATTTGTAGATTCAAACTGAACACCAGGAGTAGAAACACCTTTAAATCCCAATAAGACAGACCCTAAACATGGTTTTGTAAAATCAAACACATGGCTAGAAAGTAATGTCGCTTTCATAGTTTTATTATTAGCTGTAAGGAAAAAGTCTGGGATTTGCTTTTGAATTTCCTTTGCAAGCTCAACCACCTCATATGTTCCTTCAGAAATTTCTATTGTAACTGGAGCATTGTGATCATAATAGAAAACATCATCACCTTCTCCAATGGTTAATTTGTTGCCTTTAAGTTGATTTAATTTTGGAATAAGCCCTTTGAATAAAAGTTTGGATTTAGTATTAATTAATGCGTCTCCATTTTTATCTATTATAACTTTAAGTTTACCATCTAATAACTGGTTTAAATCATCAACTGAGATATCTCCTTTTGGTAATGTTTTTTTCTCTACTTTATAATATGTTAAAGTATTTAGAGGTTTTTTAACATTAAATATAGAATTATAACTTTGAAAATCTACTAATCCAATTACATAATCATCATTTAATTCTATGGGAGGAAAGAACACTGACTTAAGCTCTGGCTCTGTACCCGAAAATGTTATAGTAAATGAATCCATTTTTATAAACAAAAATTTTTTATGAATGATAAACATAAAATTCCACAAATAGAACTATTTAAATCTTGTATTTGATCGGTTGTATAGAAGATTTTATATCCCTCAAAATATTTAATTACTTCTTTTGGAGGTTGGATTCCAAATGGGTCAAAATAAATTACAATATCTTTATTTTTACGATATGCTTTCCAATGTGTGCCAGATGAGCTATCCAAATTAACTATTCCGCACTCTTTTACTCTTGGTTTTAGATTTTTTAGCTCGTTTTTTAGGTACACCCCCCGGAAGTGAGGCACGTCTTTTGCGGCCTCTAACAGCTGGTAGTTGTCCATCTTTTTTATTAAATTTTAATCCCATTCCCATTTTTGCTTTTGCCTTCATCAAATTTGTCACGGCATAAGCAGCTGCTCTTTCAGCAAGATTTGCGTCCTTGGCCGTTACTCTAGTCCAAGCTAAGTCTGCTAATCTCATGTCTGCTTTGTTCCGAGCAGCGGTATCAGGATTATTCATGTAGAATATGTCATGCTCTTTACAATAAGAGTCTAGTTTATTTTTTGGAGGTACATTTTTAGCTAAATTCTCACGTACATTCGTCCCAGGTCCACAGTACTGATAAGATGGTATGTGAAGTGGAAATGGAAGGTTATTTATAAGAGTATTCAATAACCCTCGACCCCTGTAAGGTTTTAAGAATAAACCTTTCCCCTTTTTACATGTTTTCTTATTAACATTTTTTACCATTTTTATTATATAAAAAATGTCTTTTATTCAACAAAAACATAAATTTAAAATAGTACATACTAAGGAAAATATACCAAAGAAGTTGGGTCTATTTCCTACCAATATTAGATGTGTTATTTGTGGTCCAAGTGGAAGTGGGAAGACGGTTGTAATTTATAATTTAATTGTAAGAAAGGAAGGATTAAAATTTACAAACTTATATTTAATATCTAAATCTTTAGAACAAGAAAAATATAAAAAAATAATTGAAATATTTAGTTTGTGTGACGAAGTGAAATTACACACGTTTACTGACTGTGAAATCACACCAAATGATGTAAAATCACAGTCAGTTGTTGTATTTGATGACATAAATAATCCAAATATTACACAATTTTTCTCAATGGGTCGACATAAAAATATTAACTGTTTTTACTTGTGTCAATCTTACAGCAAATCACACAAACATTTACGTGATAATGTAAATTTCCTAATATTATTTAAACAAGATGATTTAAATTTAAAACATGTATATAACAATCATGTTGGTAATGACTTTTCATTTAACCAATTTAAAAATCTCTGTCATCAATGTTGGGATAAAACTAAATATGGCTTTTTCGTGATAGACAAAGAAAGGTCAAAGAATAATGGCAAATATAGATTTATGTTTGACCAATTCTATCAAGAGGATGGTAAGGGTAAATAAATGAAAGACTTTTTTTAACATTTGCATTTATTTTGCATCTACATACATTTTATGTTTGATCAATTTTATAGTGACCAAGAGCAAGAGTATTGATGCCATCTTCCAGAATAAACCTCTTGTCATCGTCAAAGGATAGTACTTTCTTTTTCATGGTCAAGGTTTGAAGATGATGATTTGTAGATTTAATTCTTGTCACATTCTCATAGTAATCTTGCCCAGTTGCAAGGCAGTTCAAATAATGTTGATGTCTGAGGAGATGTTTAACAGTGGCACCATCAGCTCCTTTAGCTTTCTTCACCTCTAAAGCTTGCTTGTCTTCTTCATATAACCATTTGAGAGGAATATAAGAATATAACTTTGGTCTTAAACCACAATATTCATACATAATATGACCACCTAATTCGTCTTTAAACTTGCCTGTGACTTTTTTATTTTTATTAGAGTATAAGAAATGGTCTTTACTATATCCAGAGGTATCAAAATAGTGCAAGTCACATTCTATTTCCTTGTAAAAGTCCTCTGTAACTATAGCATACATTAATGAATCTGTATCTGTCATTAGAAATCTTTTATTCTTAAATTTTGACATATAATTATAGTGGAAATCATACATTATTACTTTACTAATATCTAAAATTGTCATTCCTAAATATATTGGTTTATTAAACTTTACAACTAATTTATTTAAATGTATAGCATGTAAATTGTTATCGAACTTTTTGCTACAGTCAAACCTTGGATTAGTGACATATTTTGTTAATAGTGACTCATCCTTGAGATATATGTCACGGAACTTTCGTTGATTCATAATTGTTCGACCAAAGAGACTATTATTTAACAATTTGTAAAAGTCTTTTTCGAAATCATTATAAGCACTTTTTCGTTTTTCAATATTAAAATTAATATAGGGTGCAAGCCATTTTGATTGTCTAAATTTTAAAATTCTATGGTATTTTGTAACAACCAACCCCAATTCCTCATATTTTTGTAATGCTTTATAATGTAAAATATATTTAGTTTTGTCATTTAAATTTGGTATTAATTTCCCATTCATTTTCTCTGGTGCCAATGGATAGTCATTATGTAAATCATGTAAGCTTTTATCATATTTTAAATCAACTTCTAAAATGTAACCAAACTCATAATTTTGATTGTATTTGTAGTCTATCTCATTAGTCCAACGGAATTCATCCACAGGCAGTGGCTCACACATTGCTGTAGAGTATAGCGAGTTACAATCTAAATATATTAAATACACACTCTCTTGATTGGGATCATAGTGTTCACCCATATTGTTGGCTTTAGCATAACGTGTAGAAATCATACTGACTCCTCCTCTGATTGCACTTTCTATGAACAAATGCATGTCAATATCTTGAAATAATTGTAATTTTATACCAGTCATTCTAAGACAGGCCTCCCATGTTAATCCAGGAAGTGAATACATATGTACGGGGTCAAGTTTATAATCCTTTAAACACAAGTCTCTAAAAGTCTCAAAGACATCAGCCAGTAGCAATACATCTGTTTTAAGATATAAATCATGATATTCTTGTAAATTATTTATATTAAAATGGGTCCAGACATTTTTAGCATGTTCATATTCAATGGGAGAGATATGTTCTTTAGTTAGAGTACTGTAAAATGCTTCAATTGGGGGTAGAGACTCTGCAAACTTATCTGGTCCCGTCATATATTCATAGGGAAATACGCCTTTACGCTGTAGTAGAGGATTGTCTATGAATCTAAATGTATTTAAATTGGAAGCCAATTTATATAATGGAAGTGACAGAAAGTTATAGGAATCTAAAAATATTAAATCATCAACAGAGAATGAAATGTACTTTTCCATATCTTTGGCTATGCAATTTAATTTACGATCATATTTTCCCAAGTGTTGCATTATTAAATGTCCATCGTAATTTTTCAAGTTATGGAAGAATACTGGGATTTTCTTTGTTACTTTATAGTTTAAATTACAATCATTGTGGGCAGCTCCACGGTATCGGCCAGATGAATGACAATGATCTCGCACCCTATCAAAATATAGGGGTTTTTCACAAATATGACAATTCGTTGAGTTTTTGAAAGATGCCTCTTGTTCAGGAGTCATTACAAGAGGAATATATATCGACATTTGACGTTTAATGAAGTCATAAGTCTCAAATAACCTTTTGAAAAATACATCCATAACATTTGCACCACTATATAACTCTTCAGAAATAATCTTAGAATCTCTCACTAAGACAAATGCAAATCCAGATGGAGTATGGTTATTAGAGTTTATAAAGCATTCAAAATCTGCATAAATCACAAATGGGGCTTTAAGTTGATATTTATAATTTTTAAATTGTAATGTATCTTGTTTAGACATTTCCACTCGTTGAGCATCAAAATTTTTACAATATGTTATGTGACGTTCTAATATATCATTAGTGTAAAAATGTTGCAAACACAACTTACAAAAATACTTCTTATTGTTATCTTTTGTAGATCTCAACATTAACCTATTAAAATCACGAATTAAACAGTAATGTGATTTACGACCTTCTTGTAATAATAATAAATCGATGTGAGTATTACTATTTAGTTTGGTTGTTCTTAATGGATATATACATTTATCATCTTCAACCCCAAATACATTAACGCTTATATTATTTTGTCTTTCAAATTTATCTATATCAGATATTTTCACAGGATACTTTATGTTTGTCATATTCAGATGACCTATGTAGGGTGCATAGCTGGAGACTCTATTAGCATTTTCATTAGAGTTCCTTGGATATAAAGCTGCTAATACCGACCAAAGAAAACACTTATTATCATCATTTTTTATATTTAAAACTGCATGTTTCGATTTAATACTCTCTGGTGTGGGAATATATGACTTTGGAGTTAAGGGCTTATATTTGTAAACGTGCAACTTCCAATACTTAGTATGGTCATATATCCATCCACTGCCTTGGGCTTGGTATTTGTGTATGGAAGCATCAATCTTTAAAAGTGCATTTTCAATTTGAGGCTTTAAATCTCTTTTCTCAATAGTTAAGGTAGTAAGGCTTCTAAAATCTGCAATACATTCTTTTTCATTAACTAATTGTCCACTTTGATCCATTGAATATTTTATAAATTTAATTCTCCTTACTAAAGTCCATTTTATTGGCAGAGGACAAGACTGAAGAGTATTTTTAAGTTCAGTTCTAATCGATTCACCAACAAATTCAATCATTGTATATGGACAATTATTGCAAGAATTGACATGTCTTTTAAAATGACCAACCACATTTTTCTTACAAAAATTACAATTCTTATGACTTTGTAATATATGCGATTTTAGAACCACATTATCATCACAGATTAAATCACATACCTTGCACAGTTTCACCTTCATTTGATGTACTAGCTTGTAGTGGCGGACCAAATTGCTCTTCTTGGACAGCGAGGCGGAGCAGTGTTGACAGGTCGGCATCACGCTCGAGAATGAAATATCACCCGGATGCCACTTCTATATATAGACTCGTCCCCGGTGACGTCACCACCTGAGGATTCCCCAGTCTTGTGACCGCTTCACTTGGCCCTTGTGACAGTGCCCGTAAAACTGTCTAAAAACGCTTATATCTCGAAAACGGCTTGAGATACGGCAAAACGGTTGAAATTCTGGCAAACGTAGTGGGTGTCAACTTTTGATTATAAACAATATTACAACATAAAAAAATCAAAAAGTAAGAAAAAAATTTAACATTATTTTATATGGGTACAAATAAAATTTACCATGAAAAATCGTCTAAGTCCGTAAAACTATCTAAAAACGCTTATATCTCGAAAACGGCTTGAGATACGGCAAAACGGTTGAAATTCTGGCAAACGTAGTGGGTGTCAACTTTTGATTATAAACAATATTACAACATAAAAAAAATCAAAAAGTAAGAAAAAAAATTAACATTATTTTATATGGGTACAAATAAAATTTACCATGAAAAATCGTCTAAGTCCGTAAAACTGTCTAAAAACGCTTATATCTCGAAAACAGCTTGAGATACGGCAAAACGGTTGAAATTCTGGCAAACGTAGTGGGTGTCAACTTTTGATTATAAACAATATTACAACATAAAAAAATCAAAAAGTAAGAAAAAAATTTTACATTATTTTATATGGGTACAAATAAAATTTACCATGAAAAATCGTCTAAGTCCGTAAAACTGTCTAAACACGCTTATATCTCGAAAACGGCTTGAGATACGGCAAAACGGTTGAAATTCTGGCAAACGTAGTAGGTGTCAACTTTTGATTATAAACAATATTACAACATAAAAAAATCAAAAAGTAAGAAAAAAAATTAACATTATTTTATATGGGTACAAATAAAATTTACCATGAAAAATCGTCTAAGTCCGTAAAACTGTCTAAAAACGCTTATATCTCGAAAACGGCTTGAGATACGGCAAAACGGTTGAAATTCTGGCAAACGTAGTGGGTGTCAACTTTTGATTATAAACAATATTACAACATAAAAAAATCAAAAAGTAAGAAAAAAATTTAACATTATTTTATATGGGTACAAATAAAATTTACCATGAAAAATCGTCGAAGTCCGTAAAACTATCTAAAAACGCTTATATCTCGAAAACGGCTTGAGATACGGCAAAACGGTTGAAATTCTGGCAAACGTAGTGGGTGTCAACTTTTGATTATAAACAATATTACAACATAAAAAAATCAAAAAGTAAGAAAAAAATTTAACATTATTTTATATGGGTACAAATAAAATTTACCATGAAAAATCGTCTAAGTCCGTAAAACTATCTAAAAACGCTTATATCTCGAAAACGGCTTGAGATACGGCAAAACGGTTGAAATTATGGCAAACGTAGTGGGTGTCAACTTTTGATTATAAACAATATTACAACATAAAAAAATCAAAAAGTAAGAAAAAAATTTAACATTATTTTATATGGGTACAAATAAAATTTACCATGAAAAATCGTCTAAGTCCGTAAAACTATCTAAAAACGCTTATATCTCGAAAACGGCTTGAGATACGGCAAAACGGTTGAAATTCTGGCAAACGTAGTGGGTGTCAACTTTTGATTATAAACAATATTACAACATAAAAAAATCAAAAAGTAAGAAAAAAATTTAACATTATTTTATATGGGTAGCATGCATTTTATATGGGGGATCATGCCCGAGTTTGCGTACAAACCTCGCACTATCAAGTTGATGATTTTGAGAATATATATGAGAATGGATGTGGATTTGAAATTTTAATAGTGTTATACAATGGTATTGAACATTTATATAGGCTTGTATAGGCCGAGAGCTGGATTTTTAAAAAAGTGGTCAAAAAAAGCTCACCATGTTATTCTTATGGGGAAAACGTGCCTAAAGTGATGGCTCTTTCTGGGTTCGCCACTACTAGTATAACAATATGAAATAAATAATAAATAATATGTAATATAATAAAATGAAATGTGATAACAACAGAGTTTTGTTGAATAAATATCAATGATTTATATGACGTAACAGCTATCAAGCATGTTGCACGAAAAACAACATAAATAGACAATTTAACAACAAAAACAAATGTAAATAGACTATTAACAACGAAAACTACATGACAATCCATTTGCAACAAGACAACATAGACCATTTACAACAAAAACAATATACCAATACACAATACAATATCATTTGTATTTTTGTAAGTTCTAGAAACCGTTTTAGAAAAATTGCGAATGTTTTGAGCTTTAAAAATGGGTAAACTTAATTTTTACAGTGTAAAACCTCGTTTTCATAGCCACTTTGGTTTATTTTTGTGTGTTATCTCTGCCAATCACATTTTTTAAACTTGGAAAATGAACTGTCCAAACCTTGTGTTGGTCTTTTACCCAAGACCCCTTGGGGTCTTCTTACCCAACGTCAACCCTTTTGTTAGATAGCATGATTATTTCATCGCCCAATGATTAATATATGACATATGAGTCATGAATTTTTAAAGTTTAACACGCTTTAGCTCGAGTAGGTTAAGAGAGAAAATGCCTAGAGTAAAAAAGTCTAAAAATTGTACCTATCTAGAATCTAAAACAATCATAAAATACAGGGTGTTCCGTAATAAATTTAAAAGTTGGCCGCCATATTGGAAAAAATGGCGGCCATTTTTGAAACATTGGAATTCATATTTTTAATATAATTAAAAACTAGTTGAAGTTCCCATTTAATGTTCTATCTAAATCTAATAGTTTCTAAGATACCAATGGTGGTAAAGTTAAGTTGTTCACCCTGTATAGGTAAGCTAATTAAAATAAAAAAACCCTACACCCTCATTTTATATTATTAACCACGTTTGCATACATAGTGGTTGGGTAACAAACTACGGTTCAAGTAGTCACTGACATGGTTGATTATTTATGTACCAGATGTGTAGCCTGTAGTAGTGTAGTAGTGTAGTTGAGTACCAGATGTGTAGCCAATTAATGGTGGCGCTTTTAATAATTACAGTTAAACGGTAGAACCGTACTAGACTCATGAAATGAAAAAGGCTGCCATTCTAGCCTAAATTTATATATTGGCATTTAAATATTTTCACCAATAATATAAACGTTACCTAATGTTTGAAATAAGGGAATATAATTTAGTAACACTTATGTAAAATTGGTTCAGTTATTTGATCAAATGTTGCTGCTAGCAATATCCTAGCAAGTGGTCCTCTTAAAAAATACTTAAATAAAATAAATTCATTCCATACCATAACTCGTTTTATTCTCAATTTTCATGACGTTGCCTAAGGCCTATTAATGTGTTCTATTCTCCAATAAAGAAAAGGGATTTAAAATATGTTCCCAGTAAAACAAAAGGGACTTAAAATACAATAATTTGTAATCTAAGGTGCAATCTCTGACAAAAGCTAATTTTTAGAGCTTAATTGATTTTTATAGGTACCTGAATGAGATATTCTATCGACACTACCCATAATATTGCCCAATATACTTCTCATTTGTTGGATAAAATATGGGATATTTATTTAAAAATAGTGTGGATTGTTATTGTACTACAGTGGTATGGTCTTGTGTTATGTACGGTGTGCGTTCTACAAACGGGGATTTTGAAGTCAGTTGAAACCTTATTATATTCAAGACAGCAGTTTGTTTGCATATCAAGTTAGGATTTTTCCAAAACTATTATACACAAAACCATCGCAAATACAATATCTGCCAGTTTATAAGCCAAGCCAAATACCTCACAAATAAATGTCGATTTCAATAAAAGTTGAGGTAATGTACTAAACACAGGGTGCAGATTATTGATATGTAAACAACGTAAAACGTAAACAATTCATGATTGTTTGGTCGCTTTAGTAGCCTATCTTTTTAAAATATAGAAATTGGGAAATTTAATAAGAGGTTTTTGTTTATTTTAATTTTTAAATAAGAAAACAAAAAGCATTATTCGTGTGTGGTGGAAAGATATGGTCCGTAACGTAAAAACACTGTTCAAAAAGCTGAGGTAAAATTATAATAAAGAATTAATAGTAAATGAACAATTTTTTACTTTAACGTAACGTTATGAAGCTTATAGCTGACAAAGTCTGCAGTTCAGAACCACAAGGTCAACTAATTTTATCTGTTATAATTATTTATAACGTTGCACGTGTAACAGCTGTACTCTAATGGCAGTAAATTGTCAGCTTGGTTTCGAAACTTCGATAACTTATTCGGTTGTAATGTTTTCAGTTACAAAATTCACTCTTAACATAAAGTAAACACAGAAGCGTTGTTACTTCATTATCTGTATTCGTTGTTTTCTAGTAACGACAATGAAAATGAAATGAAATGAAAAATGTCTTTATTTGAGAGGTGAAGTTAGGACTAGCAAGTCCTCTCTACCACTTAACCTCTAAAACATAAATAAACTATCCACTTTATAAATAAAATTTAATAATCTAAGGTACCATATTATAAAAATGTTGAAATTAAATTTAAACCCAAAAAGTCCATTCACACAAGCCGCCAACAACCCGCCACACCAGCGCCAGAGACTCATTCATGCCTGCTACTCAAAATCATAGATTTTATCTCTACCCCAAACCTTGCACGGTTCTCTATGGATTTTATATGGTCAGGAAGAAAATTCCACATTCGAATTGCAGATACTAAGAAAGATTTATTAAAAACTGTTGACCGGTGAATTGGTGTAGATAAAAGAAGAGAGCCTCTACGAGTGGAACGGGTACTGATGTCAGAAATGAAATGGAAGTTATCTGATAAATACTTAGGAATTTTACTGTTGATAATGGAGTGTAGAAGACGGAGGTGTGAAATTCCCGAAGTTCATTTAGCCTCATTAATGAAAGCAGGTTGAAATATGGAGTCACGTGGTCATATCGTCTAAGGCCAAATATGAATCTAACCTCATTAGAAACCTCATTAGTCATGCCATTGATCACCGGCCACATACAGATTGGCCAATGGTTTAAGGGTCGTTTCTAACATACAGATTGACCAAAGGTCCTAATGAGCAGGGGCAAAAAATGGGGGCGGAGCTTACAGCAGCGATGTCCCGTGGGGGAGGAGCTTGTCTATTCAAGTCAAGTGCGTGTTAATTTTTTCTAATCTTACCAGTCACAGAGGTGGCCAAACTCAAGAGACAAGTTTTACTTTTTAAAACACTAAGTTTTATGTAAACTGTTAAGTAAACAAATAAGGTTTTTACGTTCAACTGTAGCTTAAACAAAACAGTGCGGTATTCTGATACAAATAATAGGCTATAAACTCTAACTAACTGCTTATAAACTCACTATCAATTTCTTGTCATGTACACAAAGTACATTTTTTGGGAGGTCGAGTTGGTTACGAAATTGTTAGTTTGTTTGACCTAGTTAAAGCAATAAGGATAATGTTACCATTTATAAGTCCTGAAGTGTTCTTTCAAGATTCAAAGCATAAGCATTATCGTTTTTATGTGTATACACATTGTTTGAAAATTACCTCGAATACCTGTCTTAGTATTTCGCACACGATGTTCATTTTTAAGTTCACAAAACCAATCTAGCAATATTCATTATAGGAGTTGTATTTTAACAAAAGTTAAAAAAAGGAAAACGATATTCCATTGGAAGTGAAATTACCCGAATAAAATGTCCTACCACAGAGTATAAAAATCTACTCACTTATTCAACATTCACCTAAACCAAAAGTTAAAATTCTAAACTTCAAATAATTCTTAACGTTTTGCCTTAAAACCCTGAAATAAATAATAATTTGTTATTAATATTCAGTCAGCTACATTTTTAGTTGCCGCTAAAAGAAAATAATAACTCTAAATTGGAGGTATTATTCTGTTTGGATGATATCCCGTGAAAGCATATAACCTCGTCATATTAGCTTTTAAAATTGCATAGTTTGTGCTGAATTCTGTTGTCAATCATATGAACGTTTTCAAGTTTACAATGCAATTTTGTTTACATCAAAACATATGTCCATTGTACAAATTTGTTTACATCCATAGTAAAATTAAATGGGGGTATCTGTAAGTCGGTGATGTTTATCAAGAAAATGTTGTATTATTTTGTATAAAATGTAAAGAAGAAAATGGTTTACGTTAGATTTTGTGTTTTCATAATATGTGTCATTAGTATTATTAATCTTTCTAAGTTGGCTTGAAGAGATCGCGCATGCAATGAAAATAATAGAGAAATAATGAGACATCATGTTTTCACCCTTATCAACTACAATATATCGTAGTACTATTATTGTTAAATTTTGTGAGTTTGTTTGTTTGTTTGATATCCAATCACGCATTAACTACTGGTCGGATCGGGTTGAAATTTGGTATGAATATAGCTCACATTCCCAATTAACATATCTAGACATATTTTTATCCCAAAAATCATTTCGGGCTCTGCCCCAACGGCTCCATAGTTTCCCATGTTTACCTTATGAGTATTCATATTTAAAATGAATTAAAAGATCTTGTCAGCTGTTTCAACTACACAAGTTGGTTCTACGATATTCAAGAGCATTACAGAGATCACCTCTGTATCTAGTAAGATTATAAAACGTTAACAAACAGTTTACTTGAATAGAATAGCTCCTCCTCCACGCACATCACTGCAGTAAGCTCCTCCCCCATTTTTTGCCCCTGCTCATTAGGACCTTTGGTCAATCTGTATGTTAGAAAAGACCCTCGAACCATTGGCCAATCTGTACGCGCGCTGATCACCACATCACAGTAGTTGAAATGAGTCAAGATGGGAGTTTTTACTAACATGATTTTCAAGTTCAGTGGAAGGTATTCTGCGAAACGTTTGATGGTTTGAATAGCCCCAAAAACCCTGTTACAAATGGAATTTGCTTGGTCAGACCAATTCAATTGTTTGTTCATTATGAGTCCTAAGTTTCTCACTTTGTCGCAGTAGGAAAGGTCTTTTCCGTCAAAGCTAAGTCGTGGTGCAGTGAGTAAGTTTATTTTAGTCATTTATCTGGGGTAGCCAACAATCATTGCTTGAGTTTTGTCAATGTTGAGTTTAAGTCCGTTGTTTGTGGCCCAGTGAGTTATTGATTCAATGTCAATGTTCATGAGCCGCACAGCAGTATCCATCTCGTCTACATTAAAGTGAGAGTAAATCTATAAGTCGTCAGCATACAGATGGTAGTGTGAGTTAGTGATATGTTCTGTGATGTCATTGATGTAAATTGAGAACAGTAGTGGGCCAAGTACAGATCCTTGAGGAACACCTCTAGTAATCTGCTCCCAAGTAGAACATTTGTCACCAGCTTTGACACACTGCTGACGATCAGATAAATAGGACTCAATCCAGTCAACACAGTTGTCAGAGAAACCAGCAAAGCGCAGTTTCAGGAGTAAAAGAGGATGGTATACGCAGTCGAACGCCTTTGAAAAATCAAAGAGGGTTAAAATAGTGGCCTGTCTGTTATCCATTGCACGGCGGATGTCATCAGTAATTTTCAACAAAGCAGTGGTAGTGCTATATTTCGCGCGAAACCCAGATTGAAAATCCGATAAGACTTTGTTCTCTTCCAAAAAAACTGAGAATTTATTATGCACTATTCTTTCAAGGCATTTTGAAAGGGCAGGAAGAATGCTGATTGGTCTATAATCAGAAGGGGTATTGGG
Source organism: Macrosteles quadrilineatus (assembly GCF_028750875.1). NCBI lineage: Eukaryota > Metazoa > Arthropoda > Insecta > Hemiptera > Cicadellidae > Macrosteles > Macrosteles quadrilineatus. The sequence goes on along the minus strand of NW_026542595.1, from coordinate 134,741,680 downwards.
AGATGAAATTTTCTGAAGTGGGCGAACAATGACTGATTTCCAGATGGAGGGGAAGGTAGAGGTTGCTAATGATCTATTAAATATGAATGTTAGTACCGGGAGAGTAACTGGTAGAGTGTCTTTAATAAACCTAATAGGAATATCATCAGCGCCGACTGCGCTACTTGTCATCCCTAGGATTGCCCTACGAACATCAAATTCACTAACTGGGGAAAAGAAAAACTGATTTTCTGGCATGTCAAGTGGTCTAGATGTGATATTGGCAACATGGTTAAAGGCACCTGCAGAACTTATAGGAATATTCACAAAAAAGTTGTTAATAGTGTCGAGACTGATAGATATTTGATGTGAATTTTTAGACTTGCCGATACCTAGGTTCTTAACTTTGGTCCACAAAGTTTTGGAGGATTGTTTCTGGGACAAAGATGTATAATAAATCTACCAAACGAATTGATACCCTGGCTTTAGAGTTTCTAATCTGTTGTTGGGTTTGATTCCTGAGTCTTTTATAACAGGCCCACTCATCAGGGAGTTTGGTGCGCTTGGATTTACGAAATGCAGCATCTCTATTTTTTTTAAGTTGTCGAATAAAATCATTTATCCAGGGAGCAGGTGGCTTAGAAACTCTTTTAGATACTATTGGACAGTGTTTATTGAGAAGATTAGAAATGAGGAAAGTAAAATGCTCGACCATTGAATTGACATCAGGATCATCAGTAACCACACATCCCACGGTAGAGTAGAAGCATCTAAAAGCAGAGCATTGAGGTTAAGATTACGATAGTCTCTGTATTTAATCAAATTTGGGCAGAATTTGGGCTTTTTTAATTTATATACACAGAAAATCAGGTCATGTTTAGAAAGTCCAGGGGCAGAAAATTGACCGTGGTGGGCAATAAAGGATGGGTCACTAACAGCTATGATATCCAGCAGTGTGTCAGCCGTGGCTGTGTGATGTGTGGCAAGTAAAGGTAAGATAGTAATGTTAACAATCTGAGATTAAATACGAGAAAATGATTTATCTTTTTTTTAGGTCTGTATTTAAGACTATTTTATATTCTGGAATTTTTTGTCTGCTAGATGTGCGTTTAGGAAACAATGAATATTTGAAAATAGGACTCCGAATCAGCCAATATTTTTTTTAATCGTTGTTTTGAAATATACCTCTTTGCAATTTGTTTTTGTAATCCTATTAACGTTATACAATTGCTATTTCATATCAAAATAAGCTATCTTCTATAAATAGTTAATGTAACCCTTAGTTACTTAAAATTTACATAACATTTTTTTTAAGCTAAGATGTTTAATTTTTTACCCTGATCTTAGATACTTCAGGAATTTTACACAGAGAAGTAAAAACCAATATAAATATGGCAAGCTGGAACCTTAAGTCCACTAGAACCTCAAAAGTAATTTAACGCTTTTATAAATATAAATTTTTTTTAGATATAAACCTTTTAAGCTTTCGTTGATCTTGGAAAAACACAGCTGCAGGTCTATTCATAAATACGACTCAACGGTTTTCTTTTCCTAGAGAACTAGGCTCTAGCTCCGGATTGCTTTATATCTTGACTGGGACGGGTGGCGTCGTACCGAAATCAAGCTACTAGGAGGTCACGAATGGTGGATATTTATAGGCATGCACTGTGAATGCGATGCTCCCTGGTGTGGATTAACGTTCGAACTAGTAAGTACTACAACTATCCGCAGTGGCGCAGTACTATCCTGAAAATTATACCAATTTGTTAATTACAAGAAAAAAATTTGGGTCGGATTTCACTATCAACTGAAGGTCCCATAGTTACCATTAGCTGTATGGGCTATTAATTAACAGCTGTGTCTAAGGAACATGTAGTCACTAACAAGGCAATGAGATCACGCCACTCATCCTACAACACTCATCCTTCACTCATATATTAAAATGCGCACATAGTGGGGTCCTCATCTTAAATAATTGATACATTACTTTAGGCTGGGCCTAGAGGTTAGGGTGAAAAAACATCTACTCGTATATTTCATATTATTATAATTTAAAAATTGCATTGTCTTTACAGGTTGCCATTCTGTTTACGGAATAATAACAAAAATATAATAAAGGAATTGTGATACAGTATGTGCAAGCCATCCATACGGGTACATTACAAATATAGTACGAAAAAACGTTGTGATAATATTGAACAAATGTATGCTAAAACACTGTATTCAGCATTGGGATACATGCTGCTCATCAAATATGTTAACGATTTTATCCCAAAAAAATATTAAGGGAGTTAACGGTGGTAATATGTTGATAACTTAGTTTTATGAACAATTGATTCGCCTATTTGAAACTGTAACTTATAAAACATACCCTAAAAAAAATAAAGACGTAGTTGCATGAATTTTAGTTAATTAAACAATTTACATTAATGTTAATTTTCAAGCACTTCTTAACGGAGTTAAATATGTTTGACCACTATTATTACTAAATTGAGAACATACAATTTTTAAATTTAAAAATAGGACTGTAGTTTCAGATGGTACTCCCCACCACTTGCACAGTACGTAACTAACATGGCTGATAATTTAATAACCAGGTGTGTTTGATAATTGTTAAGATCGACTTCGTTATGATCAGTTAGCTTCTGGATTCGATAGAATCCAGTCATATGAAAACATGAAGAATCTTTTGCTAGTATCTATTTATTTTCTGGTGAGTTAGTTTTATTTTTTTGAAATACATTAATTCATTAGCTTCACTGGGATTGAAATATATGATTGTATACGTATCTATAGCATATGAATGATTGATTTATTATTTTCAATGTTTTAGTGTATTTGTAACTCTTGTAATTTCACTTACAATTTAAAATGTCATAGTGAACATCATTTAGACTGTGAATTACACTAACGTTTTAGGTGTTATAAAATTTGCATGTAATTTATTTCAAATAAAAAAAAATTTAATTGTAAATTTGAATGAAATAAGGTTATTTTATTTAGTGTTTAATGTGTGTATACTGTACCTTGTGTATACTGTACTAAACTAATACGTGAAACAATATATATTAAAATACCCCCTCCGCAGCAAACCTGCAGACTAAGAGAATTTTAATTGGATTGGATTTTCAATTAGATATATTTTAAATTACATAAGGCTTAACTGATGTTCAATATAGGTTTGCTGCTACACGGAGGGTAATTAAGTGTGTAAAATATTAATAGCTTAGTATAAAATACAGTAAATAAATTTGCCAAGTTTGATAAAAATATATTCTTAAACAAGCTAAATACAATAGTTTACTTATTCTCAATAAGAATAATATGGAAATTTTAAATTTACAATATTTGTTATTTCCTCTGTAATTTCTAACCGTAAAAGTAACACTATATTATTAGTTTTTTTTTTTTAGTTTTTAAAAATATTTATAGAGAAATTGGGAAATTAACTAATTTTTACCCCATGAAACCCCGTTCTAATAGTTTTAACGAACAATAATGCTGGTTCGTGAACTCGTTCATGTTTATCCCACCCTACACCTTCAAGCCAAATTGCATTAAAATCGGATAAAAACTACTCAAGTTATCGTGTTCACAGACGTATACATATACTAGGATTGATTTCATTGCGGTAAAAGCCAGTTGAGCACTCACGTTTTATAGTTTTTAATAAAGATATAAATTAAAACAACGATTATAGATAAAGTACAACTGTTTCATCAATTTAACTTATCAATTTCGCTTAGAACTATCAACATCTATAATAAGTTCCATAAGTAAAATGTAGACATGTGTAGATACATCCTTTGTATTGGTATTTTTCTATGTTTGCTTGATATTGTCATTAGGTGAACCCACAGTTTTAGTTGAACCCGACCAATCGACATTTTCTCAATCTTGGCCAGATTTGGCAATATAGGCAGAAATAATTCCATATTTTATTTTATTTTAAATATAGCAGATTTATTTTTTTCTAAGACTTACCCAGAGAGAATTGCAAAAATAGTTTTCATACATATGATATAAAACCGTATAAAGTCTGTTTTTTACTTTGTACTATTTACATGTCAAGAACATTGTTTTCAAAGAAGTGTTATATATTCAATTATCTCAAAACATTGCCATTCTAACAACTCATTTTAACTCATTATTAACTCATTTTAAGAACTCATTAGTTGTTCGTGCGTTTTAGCCATTTATAGCTCGTCTTCATTTTCTACAAACGGGCAATTTTGAGAATGCATTCTGAAACTGTCCTTAGTATGACACTGTTAAGCGAATTAGGTCATTTCTTGTAAAACAAAAACGTAAAAAACTACTTTAGGCTTACTTACTTGGGTAATTGTATACCGCAAGTAGTTGCCAACATGCTGATCAATACAACATGACGATCATGTGTGTTACCAAAACGATACGATCATTAAAAAAGATTTCAAATTTTACAATGGTTTGGGGAGTATAGAATGCGTAGTTCAAACTCAGTGGTAAACCGCGTATTTTGTTGATAATAGCCAACTTACACAAACATAAATTTAACAATAAGCTTTATAAGTTCAAACCAGCTTATTAAAATTCTTTGTTTTAACTACCATTTACATAAGATCAATACTTGTATATAATTTACATCGTATATTTTTGCTATTAAACACATATGGTCATAATTAGTTGACATTGGTACACTCAAACGTTTCCACATGAAACACCCATTATATTGGTTTAAATTTCACAATAGGATAAGAAGTTTACTTGCACTGTTTAAAGTATATAATAAAACCACATGTTCAGTCTACTAACATTAACATATTGATTTTAGAATACCCAGTTATTAAAAACTGCTGATTTATATAGTTGTTTTAATCCCCAATCACTTAAGATAAATATAATTTGTTATAACCTAATTAATATTACACAAATAAAATCTGTAAAATACTGTACCTATTCGATCAGTGGTAGTTTTCAAATGGCGTATAATCCTTTCTATGTATTATTTGATCAGTGGTCATCATCCGAATTTTTTCCCTTTATACTGTGTTTAGGTCGTATATTAGCCTTAATTAATTTAAACACATAGTATGATTCTTTGTTTACATAAACGTATTTATTTTGTAAGCTTCATGGCAACCCATAAGTCCAAAGTTAAAATTTAGAAACTTAAAGTTAGTTACAAATTATACAGGTATTATCAAAAAATTATTTTTTTCATCTTAAGCCTTCCAAACATTTGTCAATACAACCTTCGTAAGTTTGGTTGAACTATGTTCAGCCGTTTTTAAGTGATCATGTTAAAAAGTTTGCATTGAAGCCAATCTCAAAGAGCTTCGCTACGCTCCTCTCAATACACATTTTAACGAATTCAGTAGTGTTTTTGACCTCTAAGGACATCAAAATGTAAATGGTCTTAACGTGCCACCTACGGTAATAACTTCTCTATAGGGAAATTTGCTTAAACAGAATAAAGTTTACAGAATCAATACTCGTATAAAAGACTGTATGAACTGTTCTTTATATGTGTGAATTATTTATCACAAATAATAGCATGACCTATCTAGCACAGGCATTTGGTGAAGTACGGAGAACTAACTTCTGTATATTCTATCCAGATTTACAGAATATTTTAGGCATAATATGTTGGTGTATTTGTGTGCAAATATTTGTGACGGATGCCACGCAGTACCTATGTTGAATTGTTTCCGTTCACAGATATATCATTATTAAACTGTTAAAGGCCTTAAAACAAATTTTAGCCTATATTATTGTTTGTTCTGTTTCAAATTAACCAGGGTACTTCTACAATTAATGTGTTAGAACATGTTTTAGTAATTAATAAAAACATTTAGATTGTAAGCCCATAAAATAAATATAAAATGGACCATTATACTTATGTTTTAGGTATTGTATTGGGAATGTGATGCTGGAAACGATGGTCTAGGTAAGATATTATTTATATTGTAATTCAGAAAATTTTTAACTTGCCTATGGTTATAAAAATTGTATCGGTTAATTTACTAGAAAAATATTCAATAAAATTAAAATTTTGTTCATCCACTTTCAACAAAATTATTCGTTTAGTATTTGCTTAATAATAGTATAACTAGATTTTAGGGACTACTGTATTTTTATTTTATAGTTACAAAACTCATTTTATTCCCACATTATACACAGGGTGTTTGTTATGGAACCAAAATAATTACAACTACAGACGAAATCAGGTAACTTTTAGACCATTTTAATGTCCAAGAAGTGATTATCATTGGGCAGAAAATACTTTTTATATAATCAAAAAGAAATGTTTTTGTTAAACAGTTGGAAATAATAAGTTGGGCCAAAGAACATCAATATGTCGTTATTCATTTTGTACACAATATACACGAATAGTGTCAATACAATAATCATAAAAAAACTAAGATCTTAGTACTAGGTACAAGAGTCAACGGAAAAAATCATTTATCTTTGATAAAAAGAATTCTTTTTCATTCAAAAGAACTTTGGAAGTTGTGGTGGTTGGTGCTGGGCAGACTAGGCATTGGCTTCGACGAGCATCTGTGCATTGCAGTATGGTAGTTGATGTGGAGGGAGTAGAACCATAGATACGGTACAACTCCCTTGACGTTTCTTTGCGCCGGGGACCCATGATCATAGTTTGGTGGTTCTTTCCATCAGAAACCTCTTCCTTCGGGGACCTTGTCCTTCAGGAAGCTCTTCCATCTTGGACCTAATCTATTAGAAACCCTGGATTAGCACCTAGCGTAAAAGTTCAGTTTGAAATTATCACAATCCTTTTTTATATGGTTATAAAAACAATACAAATAAAAACAAAGTACCTATCTTTCATATTACATCCGTACAAAATTAGCTTTACCCAAGATGGAAATTCCGCAAGAATTGATTGGTGAACTGCTGAAAATGGGGCAATCGATCTTTCATGCTCAAGCTACTCGAGTCCAGCATTTCCAAGCCGAATGGCTAGTCTGGTTTTTTTTCTTGGCTATCAAAAAATTGAAATGGACTCTGTGCTTCTCCTTATTTTATTTCAGCGTTCGATTAGCTTCAAAGGGCCAAGTAATTTTTTGTGTATGATTTAAACCACGCTTATCACCATATTACCTTGAGTCTCGACCTCTCACTGCATTCTCTGTCCTGTGAGATTTGTACCAACTCACAAGAGGGGGGCCAAATATCACACGTGACTTAAGAAATTATTTTATATTTTCATATAATAATAATTTTTATCAATTCATCAATTTTCTCCATCCACGATGAAAAATAAATATTTACTTATAAATGTCCGTGTTTTTTCGAACATTTTGAATAAGAAATAAATAAAACGAATAGAAATTATTCTTTTCCTACAGTTACCTTACAATGTACATGTTCTCTCACTGATTTTAGAAAGCATTTTTTTTTTAAGTGGCCAATTCGCTCATCAGTGAGACAATGTTAAGATTGTCTCACTCTAATTACTTTGTCTCACTCCAGATTTGCAACGTGAAGGCATGAAATAGTGAGCGCGTTTAAGCAGGCAACGTCGTATGCGCGTGAAATACATTGGCAGCACTGGCTGTAAATCAGCTGGTCAGCTGTTGTACTGTTGTATTTGTCACTTCACATTAAATGTTATATTAAAAGTTTACTTCTGTGTAAAAATAGGTTATGTTTCTTCACCAATTTATTTGTTTTATGGTAACTGTAGGAAAAGTATAATGTGCAACTCGAGTTCAAAGTACAATTGCTCACTTTTCTCACTAGTCAAATAACACACAAATAACTATAGGCTGTAGAATTTCCGTGATTGTGTTATATGTTGTTTTCACATCCACATTTTATTCCAGTTTTACGAGACTGGTGGCTAGAGAAAGGAACAGGAACACAAATCGTATTCACTTCGGAGGTGCAGAACGCCAAAGAGGCAGAGTATCATAGCGACGACTATGGTGGTATAGAGGGGGATATTCGCATAGTGTGTGGACAATACAAAGGCATGGTAAAAGCTGATATCTACAGGAATCATGGAGTATGGCTGGATTCTATCATCTTGCATGATTTCAAAAATGCTGCGTGTAATAAAATCAGAACATACTGTCCTGAAATAATAGTGACAAACACCGAAGCAACCATAACGTACACTATGCATAACAAAGGACAGTTGAAATGTAAGAAAAGAACGTATGCTATAAATAAGAAAAAAATCTATGCTCTAATAGACCGTAAAGAGCTTGAAGATGTTGAATGTCCCGAAAAGGCGAAAATTGTAAGTCTACTGTCGAGCTTAAGTTTTTTTAGTTAGGGTGATGTTCAACAGTGATCAATACATTTTCATACGTTATGATCCATCGATCATTCAACCAATTATCAAGACTTAAAAAACTAACACAATATAAGTTGAGTAATGGGGATACGTACAATAGGAGATCCGGTTTTAATACGTTTAGCCAAGATAAACATATTTAGGGAAATATAGAGCCGTCCAACGACCAATTAAAGGTCCATGACGACATTTTATCGGTGATGAACTATACCTTGCATTAATTATACTTGTGTCAAATATTATAATTCTGTTGAGGCTGGTATACTAACGAGATTTAAACTATAAAACACCTTTCTATTGTGCAACTATAGAAACTGCACTCACTGGGTGTAGGCGGGGAATACTTATTTTAGTATGTTCAAATATGTACTATATGTTCAAAATCTTTACAATAAGGGATATTACCTTCATCCTTTGCTTTACAAGTGGCTAGTTAGTGCTAGCTTTCAGGAAAATAACGTTCTGAATCGATGACGCTTATTTCGTTCTAAATATAAACATAAATATTACGTCTATCATCATCTAGCCTTTGGTAGGGAAAAATGATATATTCTCAGGTTTTGCGGGCACAATGACCAAAAGTTATGCTTTGATGAATTATTAAACACCAATAGGCTCACTTTTTGCAGAAAAGATGTCAAACAATTAGAGTAAGAATATCAATATCAATAATAATTCAATAATAATATCAATATCAATTATATGGTTTGTTACGATTTAAAAGAAGTTCTCATGAAGTTACATATTTATTTGTTTTATGATACATTATACGTGTTTTTTTTTTATAGAATCTAGGTCCACATTTGAATGACAAGGCAGATTTTGGTGTAGGTGAGTTAAGAGCTATATATATACTTATTAAAATCTATTACCTATTACCTATATGGGAAATTCGTAAAAAAGGAATACCTATCTTAAACAATTGTTGTAATTTTGGTAATTTATTTAGAAAAAAAAATTATTAAATTCTTTACTGAAAATGTTTTTTGATAATTAAAGAAATGGCTGTGAGCTAGTAGGATAGATGGGAATCTTAAATTTGTTGAGTTTTGTTGTTGATTGTTTTTAATTGTTTATTACAGCTCGTTTCTTTTAAATGGCCAGTTGTATTTTAACTTTCCTCCATGGTTTTTCTTGTTGTTAGGTAGAGCTGTGAGCCACTCCTCGTCCCTGCACACGGGATCACGCTTCCGATTCGTTTGCCTGGGTGCAGGTGCGAGGGCGTGGTTAATTAGGAGGCGAGTTATTGTTTAGATAATTTTATTTGGTTAATCGAGGTTTTGAATGACTGATATAACAAGAAATAAATTGTAAACAAAACACGACCTCTACAGTGCACCGGACAGAACTAACAATAAAACTGGCTTCAGCTGCCCCATAAGGATGAGAATAATTATTATAAACATAAAGAATTATTTGCTAATATAATGGTTTAAATACCTTCAGTTACCAGTTTAACGACAGTCGGCTAATATGACCGAGGTTTCGGCACGGAGTTATGCCATCATCAGGCGGGCCAGTTTGAAATATTCAGTCCAATGGACGTCGTTAGGTTAAAACTACTAACAGTTCACACAAAACATACACACGAACATATATACATTGAACGAGCGGTACAGGTATTTACAGAAAGACAACATTTTTTGTAGGTTCACCGGCCGTGGCGGGTGGCATCCATATACCAATCCAACAAACAATAACAAACAAAATCTTCATATTTGACGAACTCATTAATACTGAAGCAGCCATAAAATTTATCTGAATAACGTTACCAATTACGTTATTTAGTAAACAGAAAATAAAGAATTGTCATGAGAAAGAATCACACGCCCAAATCGTTAATCTATAACATGGAAAGGTTCCTATTACTATGAGTATAAAAGAAAGGTTAACACAAAACGGCGCTATAATGTTGAAAGTTGATAAGGGTAATTCTATTGTAATAATGCCCCATAACTAGCAACGTTATTGACTTCATCGTAAAAAATGACATAAAACTAATAAACAAGGATCCCACATTAAACTATAACACAGCAATAAAAATGTATTTAAAAAATCTGGTTTTTAATTGTTGCATAGATTAAAGACTTGTTGTCCTAAGCTCAACGAGTTAAGAAGGATACCTTGAAAGTATATCATTAGTTTTATGCCTAGAAAGATTGAAAATTAAGTTTCAGTTATGGTTTCAGTTCCTTATAAATAAATTATTATTACATCTACATAGTAAAAAAAATACGTTTTGGGAAAACCCCCGTGGTCTGAAAATACAGATAGTGTCACGGTGCGTGGCGCCTCGCTGGAGCATGCGCACTGAGAGCTTTCCCCAACTACGCCTCGATATACGGTACTGTACCGTCGGTACAGTCACGTTCAAATACTAAAGTTGTGAACTAGCATCAGCTGTCAAATTAGTTTGCTTTATGTTTACGTTTTTGTATTTTTCTGTCTCTCTCGCACTGCCTCCCCTACACGCCAAACACGGTGAAACGGCGGATACCTCGTTGTGTCTTAGTAACATTCCTATATATAATACGAGTAAAGTTTGAATACTTGTCAACTCGATCTGGGAATCGGCTCTAACAAAAACGTTTATATTTACGGAATAACTAAGTTCTGTGTCAAAAATAAGTTCTAGACCAGTGGTATAGCCAGGAAAAATCTATATTCGCCATAATATGAGTAGGCCTACAAACTTTTGAAAATTTAACATGGTCCTTATGAGAAAACATTCCACCATTATTGTCATTTTGTTTACATTTTAAGACAAAACGTGGCGTTCTGTACCCACGGGCACCTCAGCTTGCGCATGCGCAGAAGTTCTCTATCCACAGTATACTAGCAAAACAAAATACAGTACAAAAGGAAAAACATCAGTTGTTACTATTAAGCAAAGATTAAACTGAACTCGATACATAGTAGTCAAGGGTAGCAGTGTGGAGTGTGGGATCTGTTTATGATGATTAGATTACGGTATCTGAAATTTTAAAATGCAATGTAAAGGGAGAGAAACAGGTCCATGCCGTTGGAAGTGGTGAAGGAAGTAGTCAAGGCGAGTAGTCCGGAGTGTGGGAACTGTTTATGACAATTAGATTAAGGTATCTGCAATCTTAAAATGATATGGGAAGGGAAACATGTCCGCGACATAGGAAGTGGCGAAGGAAGTTGTGAAGGTGGGTAGTCCGGAGTGTGGGAACTGTTTTTGAAGATAATTTTAAGGTATCTGCAATCTTAAATTCTATGGGATGGAAGGGAAACAGGTCCGCGACGTAGGAAGTGGTGAAGGAAGTAGTCAAGGTGAGTAGTCCGGAGTGTGGGAACTGTTTTTAAAGATTAGATTAAGGTATCTGCAATCTTAAAATGATATGGGAAGGGAGGGAAACAGGTCCGCGACGTAGGAAGTGGTGAAGGATTTAGTAAATGAGAGTAGTCCGGAGTGTGTGAACTGTTTATGACGATTAATTTAAGATATTTGAAATCTTAAACTGCTATGGGGAGGGAGAAAACAAGTTCGCGACATAGGAAGTGGTGAAGGAAGTAGTCCAGGCGAGTAGTACGGAGTGTGGGAACTGCTTTTGAAGATTAGGTTAAGGTATCTGCAATCTAAAAATTATATGGGGAGGGAGGTAAACAGGACCGCGACGTAGGAAGTGGTAAAGGAAGTAGTCAAAGCGAGTAGTCTGGAGTGTGGGATCTGTTTATGACGATTGGATTAAAGCATCTGCAATCCTAAAATGGTATGGAAAGGGAGGGGAACAGGTCTGCGACGTAGGAAGTGGTGAAGGAAGTAGTACAGGCGAGCAGTCCGGAGTTCGGGAACTGTTTATGACGATTGGATTAAGGTATCTGCAATCCTAAAATGCTATGGAAAGGGAGGGAAAAAGGTCTGTGACGTAGGAAGTGGTGAAGGAAGTAGTAAAGGAGAGCAGTCCGGAGTGCGGGAACAGTTTATGACGATTGGATTAAGGCATCTGAAATCTTAAAATGCTATGGGAAGGGAAGGAAACAGACCCCCGTTACCCCTAAGAGCAAAATTATCAAAACTGACCATAATTATTGTAGCCCTTCATTTCTAAACAAGTTGCCGCAAACCGATTTCAAATATCTCTAATATTTAAATAGCTAAAGAGGGTACAAGTTAATTTTTTTGTCACCCTCATAGTTATTTGGATTTGAAACGTTTTAGGGCGCCATTTTGTTATTAGTGAGCCGATTTTGGTTTTCTTTATGTCAATGTTTATGTTTCGTCAAGACCTGTAAAATGATACCAAACTTGACTATACTTGTCATTTGAAAAGTTTAAGCTACCCCCTACCCCCGCTACTCCTAAGGGCAAAATTTTCAAAATTGACCTTAATTATTGTAGCCCCTCATATCTAAGAAGGTTGCCGCAAACCGATTTCAAATATCTCAAATGGTTGAAAAGTTAAGGGGGGTTGCAAGTTACTTTTCAGCCACCCTGTATATTGAACATGAATTCAATCTATAGTATATTTTTATCCGCCTAACTTCTGACAAAAAGGATTCGCTTTCCTCAACGTACATGCCGTATAATAATATGTGAATTGTAGTTTTATACTAACATATATGGTGTTTCAGTAAATATTTTCATTTTCAGTAAATATTTTGCCAAGTGGAGTTGGAGTGGACTTGGAATACTTTGAAAACATGAAAAATTATCATTTTTCAAGAAGAAGTACACAAACTAAGACTCTGGACTCTGGACCTTTACTTAAAATACAATGTAAAGCTTATTGCCATAAAGACCAAGGTACAGAAGATACAATCGTAATAGCATCACTTGTCCAAACCTCTGGCTTAGTAGTGGAAAGATTTAGAGTGACCTCTTGCAGTAGCCGCAGTAGCTTACAAATCACACCTTCAACAACCACCTATGGATATAAAACGATAATTGGGCTCGAGAATAATAAAAAATATGAAAGAGAAATCAAACTGGAAGATTTGGAAGGTAACGAATACTATACTGCAAAAACACTGACCGTTGGAGACTTCAAACCTAAATAACAAGACTATAACGATGTTATTCAGAAGATAGGCCTACGGAAAATCTATTCCTAAAATAGGTCTAATCACATTTTCCAACACAATAATGTGTTATCAGGAAATAAAATGTCATAGCCTATGGTTGTATTCTTTCATTTAAGATTCCATTAATTATCCGTTTGAATAAACAAATAATCATATTTTACTTACAGGTTTTAATTCAATCAAAAATCAAACCAAAAAATAATAAAATAAACAACAATCTGCATTAACATTTAGTCTGGTTGGGGGGCCTAATATTTTGCTTTTAAAAAACTAACCACTGACACAGAATACTGGTCTGTGATGTTAATGTATAAATAATCGCGAAACAGTAATAACTGAAAATTATAAGATATCACCGGCGGCTTTTATTCAACTTGTCACATTGGTGAACTTATTCGAACGCTATTTATGTAATTTGAGTAAAACAATTGATTTGATATAATGAGAATTTTCAGATTGCATTCTTCATTCTATTCGCTACCATGATAGGCTAAACCAATATACGAAATCACATAAAAAATAATACAATACAAAATAAAAAAAACTGTATAAGACTAAAAATACTTTTCCTGATGACCATTTTTTAAAGTAGCCTTTTCAGTTCAGTTCTTGGAATTGAAAAGTTTCCAATAACAGCATTGTTGACTTTCATAACAGCATAGTTTTACTCATAACAACACGGGTAACGGACCAATGAGGTTCAAGTATTGAGAGAGAAAAAGTAAAATTGTAATGATTTGAACTTCAACTAATCAGCTGTTCAGGCCAATTTTATTGTTGATTGGTGAAATTAGTGTTTGGTTAAATGTATCATTGCATCACTGTCAGTGGCAAGAGGTTATAAACGAAAACCTTGGAAGTTATGAGTAGTGAATTTTATTAATAAAACACTGTCGTAGGTAAAGTAGTGTACGCAACTCGCGTAAATAGTGTTAACGACACGAGTAGAAAAATTCAAGGTACAAGCCTTCTAACGTAACGAACTTCGCCGTAGGCTGAGTAGTGAGAGCAATTATTGAAAGCTACATGTTACAAGCTTTGAACACTTCTAGAAAAAAGTTATTGATGTGAAAAATAAGAAATTCATACCCAATAAAAGAATATTAGGACAAAGGTAGCAGTGTTTTTATAAATTACGCCACAAAAAATTCCAGAACCCACTTTTTTGAAATCTGTTTAATGTGATCATGCAGTGTCAGTCCCAGAACCTACCACTGTCAGTTGGATGATCTGTCGTGTGGACTAAAAGTAGACCACAGAGAATCAATATAAATAATATACAGTCACACAAATGATTCAGCTTTAATGCATTGACATGATGATAAAACATGCTACGGCTGTTCTTGTAGTATTGAAACAATCATGTAAGTAATCTGATGTTGTAAGTATATATGTTGGTTAAATAAGGTGTGGCTGACCTTTTTTCCCATGTAGAAATACAGAGCAACTTGTCACAACAATAAATTTAAAAAAATATCACCACAGCACAAAAAGACCCACAGCAAACCTAAGCGAATTTCAATTTGTCTGAATTGATTTTAAATTCAATTATAACATTAGGTTTAATGAGTACCTAGGTTTGCTGCTACAAGGAAACTAATAAAGTCTATTTTTTTTTGTAAAATATTAATAGCTTTGTATAAAGTAAATAAATTTGCCAAGTTTGATCCAAATATATCCATAAACAATCAAACTACAACATTTTACAATATTTTCCATAAGAATAACATGGGCATTTTAAATTTACAATTTTTTTGAATTTTCTCCGTTACCAATAACCGTACAAAAACACTTTGATGTACAAAATTATTTTTTTTAAGTTCTTTAAAAATGTCTAGAGAGAAATTGGGAAATTTTTTGTTTTGGGAGTAAAAAATTAGAAAAACCAATTTTTACACCATAAAACCGTAAAACCCCGTTTCCATGGTCCGATCATGCTGGTTGCGAACTCATTCGAGTTTACCGCCTTACACCTTCAAACCAAATTTCATTAATATCAGACAAAAATTACTTAAGTTATCGTGTTCATGGATGTATATATATATATATATATATATATATATAAATCTTTAACATATATACAAATTTGAACGAATGGTGTTTTTGGCCTCTGGGGACATCAAAATGAAAAAGTTAAATCGGTCCCGGGCCTAGGCATTACCGTGCCACCCGGCAATAGCTACTTCCCTATAAGTAAATTCGCTATCATTGAGTTTTGAATGAATTTTACTTTATTATGTTTATAATACTAAAATTCATAGCTGAAAAGTAATATTGGCTTAGTTTTACTGTGTCTGCTTGACTTCTTGTCGTTTTACATGCTAAGTTTGATACAGTGATCCCCGAGTAAATATATAACTGTGTTCCTGTGAAAGTCTTTTCCTTTAGTACGTTTCTACATTACCACTGGGAGGGGTATTACCATTTCAACGAGTTTATTATATTATATTACCAACGCCTGGCATCAGTTTGTAGCCCGCTTGTGTATATGATAGCGTCTTTAGATTTTATAGCAGTGTTTGTGGTAGTAATACTGAACGGTTGCTAGGTTTAAAGACTGCAGCCAAGTTAGGGTGGGATTTTAGGGTTCAATTTATTTTCACATTCAGCCTATAAACACTTATTGACAAACACCATTGTGAAAATATGCATCTAAGGTTGTTACAACTCCGTTATGTTAACTCATTTATATTATACGCTATGAACTTGATACATATACTATATCAAAGTATACATTTAGTACCATGTACTTACGATCACTTAAGGTTTTCTATAAAGCTATATATCATAATGTAGTTTGTTGCAGTGCTCTTAAATTAAAGAAAGTAAAATCAAACTTTGCTCAAAATATGATTTTTGACGATTAGTGTATATTGTCGATTTATAAATCGTTAAACTCTAGTAAACGACGGTAGGTGAAAATAAAGAGATTACAGTAAATAATTTTGCGCACTGTTTAACATACAATTTCTTAAGCAATCTTTATTCTTCGAACATTTTCAATTGAGATTTATACACATCAGTTATGTTAAGGTAGAGGAGACTTAGTAACACATTTATGTTGGTATTTTGAGACGAACTACCACATACAACTTTTCTACCAAAGTATTACTAACTTAGCACTTTAATAATAATACTGTATACCCTGTATATTAATAGAGTTTATAAATTCAATACCTATAGGCCTATATTACAAATTTCGTGAGCATAGAAAATATATTCAGGTATTGTATATTGATGTTGTTTGATGTTTGCCAAAACAAAATTTTTTTCTCATTTTGGAATTGGAAAATGAATTCATTCACTTGTATGCAATCTATAATGAGTAAAATACTATAACGGGTTTGGTATGATACTTCAATGTTACCAGACTAGATATATAGATGTTTAGATGTGTTTCAATGTCATTGTTAATCTATTTTACCTTTTAAATAGGACAATAAATAATGAGAGCTTTAGATTGGTTATAGATTTTTCAGCACTATCATTCTATTTTTGAAGTCTAATATTGGATTAATTAGTAAAAAAATAACAAACAAAACATGTATATTCATATTAACTACTCAAACGTGATAGCGCTATGTATGTAATTTCCTGTGAAAACCTCTAAAATTAGAATTAACAGTTAAGTCATATTAAAAAAAGTAATTTGATTATTGTTGGGGAAAATATAATCTGGTACAGATAATTTTTAAACTGGATAAAGCTTATAGTGTATACAAATATTATTACCAACTGTTCTGGAAATAAATCATGCCTTAAAAATGTATTTTAATTGTTTCCATTACTGTCCACTCTGATTGTTAAAGGTCTTTATAGTTTTTTTACAGAAAAAATATATTTTTGATATATGCATTTATTGTAGATATCACTCATCATTTTTATAACAAGACTGAAGGTAATGTTTGAGAGCACAGAATATTTAGTTTGAGGAGACAACATCCAGGATAGAGAATGTCTGCCCGAAGCTGTCTGAAGATCCTTTGAAACCTCCCTACGTCTTTAACGTCGACATAGAGTTTCAAATCAATCTTCCAAAGCTTGATAGGTTTGGATACGCTGCAGTTTCAATACCTCCCTTAAAATAAATTTACGCTCGCTTAACTGTTCTAGGTAGGTAAAAGTGCGAAATAAGACTGCTAATGTGTGTCTAGACGTGTAAACGTGTAATACTGACAAACAAAGATTTAGAAGAAGAGAAAGTTAAAACTAAGTGTCACAACATGAAAATAATTACTTTTAAAAGTGAACAACAAAGTCTAGGAAAACTATAGAGGATAAATTACATTGCAAAAGGCGAACAATCAAAGATTGAGTTAAATTAAAAAAATACATGATTTAATCATAGAATCTTTACAAACTTTGTTTTTTTTTTACATACTGCTACATTGATCCTTTGAAACACAAACATCTCTTCTTATCTCCCCCATCTTCATAACCCCTTTTCATTGACTGATTACTGATAGCGTGTGTGGCTAGTAGGTTACCGTCTATTCTCAGAAGTCAGCCCTACCTGTCTTCATGTAGCTCACATCAGCTGGGAAAAGAGTTTAAAATTTATGATTATGCTACTGTTCAACTATGTTCACACCTGGTTGACTAAGTGTAATGTGAACAGAAAACAGAGTGTTTAGATGATTACCGTGGGTTCAGTGCTCATCCTCTTTCTTACAATACATACACCAAAAACTCGCTATATACAAAAACTATTAATTGTATACAGCACACAACGACTACTCTGAAAACCTGTATTTATAATTTAGCTAAAAGAAGTACAATTTTGGTTTTCTCCATTTGAGTTTATCTTAATTGAAATAAATATCGTTTGGAATTAATTTATAATTGAATTAATACTTTATGGACGAATGAAATAAATGGAAATAGCGACTATGGCTTAAGAAATGTATACAGCATCTTCATTAAGATTGTGTTTTTGTAGTTGATTTGTTTAGTATTTGTTTCTTGTGACTTAACCAATAAAAATTACTATTTTACTATCCATTTGTAATCCATTTGAAAAATATTTCTTCCTTATAATATTATGACCAAAGAGTATTATACAATTTGGAAAATCAAACTGGAAATAAGAAGAAAATATATCATAGAATACACATACAACAGGCTTGGGATTTTACAATAAGAGAAGAAATATACTTTCACCATTTTATGATGATGGTAAAACGTTATAACACGATGGAAATAGGTATATGACTAATTCAATCTTTGAGTATAGGTGAGCTACATTCCAGCGAACATTTATTGCTCTAGCTAAACACTTAAGCCAGTTACAGAATAAACAAGATTTGGTTTTTTTAGCCACTAACAAAAACTGGTTCATCATTACCTATTTTTTGATAATGCTAGAACTGTTGGAAAATATTGTAAACTATATTTTTACGCTTCCCCTGCAACTATAATAGTATGAAAGATTATAAAGAAACCGTTACTTAAAGTATTTGTTAAGCTATGATTACAACGGATGTAACTGACATCATATTAATATACTGTACTACATTATTAGCTATGAAAGTAGTGCTAAAGGTAGTTGTATCGTCGCATAGCTACCATATTGTAGGGTTATTCGCCTTCATTATTTTGTAGGTCAAGGTGCAACGGATTGAATGTCTCATTCTGTTTTCAAGTTCTACAGCAAAATTGGTTATCAAATGATTAAAAACGGGAACGAACATTTAATTGTTATTACATGTAGTTGACGTATTTTATTTCCTGCATCTACTAATGGTTAAGTCCTGTAAATATCGTCAAAACCAATTTTAACACAATGAATATCTTAACTTATTGGCAATTCACCTTCCGAAACTTGTCCAATGTCTGTGCAATGTTGTAGAACTAATTTGGCCAAGACGCCAACAGGCATTAAGGTAGGGACCAATATGGTTATTATCAAACTTGTACAACAGGACCATTACAAACGTTACTACATAACGTGAATCCTATAACCAATATTCAACTAAAAATATGTTCTTTCGCAAAAATCTACTCACACTACAATCCATCTGTTATTGTATAAAATACATCATAAAATACAAAAATACACAATTTTCTTAAAAGTCTACTAAAAGTGAAATATTTAAGGATGCATTTTACAGGAGGAAAATATTTCAATGTGTGATTAATATATGTGCGTGAGATCAAGATTGTACGTGTTATTTTATTCACGGAAAGTAAATACTGTAAAAGCTTTGTCAAATAACACTAAGAACGTATATTTACGCTTATACTGTTGACTCACAAGACGGTAAATATACATAAAAGATGGTAAGTGGTGATCGATTTCTATTGGACACTCCAATCATCATCAGACCCAATAGGCGAAATTGTAATAGCAATACTTAAGGATAAAAGCAATACAGTAAGGAAATGTAGTTCCTTACAAATTGTAAATCTTCTAATTAAATCTCTATGTACGGTGTTTATTGAAATATTATTAGCTATTATACCGAGTGCAATATTAAAATTTGTGTTACGGCACATAAATCTCTGAAAGTAGTCCTAGCTTAAGATTAATGGCCCCCTCTAATCGGTTTCCTCACTTTAATGGTTTCAGAAATATTTTCATTTATATGCTAGCAAGATCAATGTAGAATTAGATACAGGAATTAGGATGTAGGATGTTGAAAACCCTGCCCTGGAAAACTGGGTTGAATAAATCCCTTTTATCAATAGAATATCTCATAAGTAATTGGATAAAAATATGAATAAGTTCTTTCTAATCTCTGGGTTGAAAGATTGTTATACAAAAATATAATTTAGATGCAAATTACTACGAAGATTAAAATAGTTTGGTTGGTTTAGTCAACGGTTTATACGGTTTAACGTGAAAAGGTTTAAGGTTTATAACCAATTAAAAATTTAGTTTTCATAGTTACCCACTTGACATCCATAATATTGCAAAGTTTTTTAAACTTCTTCTTTATCTACTAATTCTACGTTTTTGGTAAGTTAAAATGGATTTTCTTTATTTTATGGTTGGAGTTAGTGTAGGGGGTTTTAGGTTGGAAGTTAAAGTTGGCAACCATTGATCCGTCTCCGCTTTTTCCCCAGAGTAATATTTTAATGCTTGCCCCTTGTCTTCCTTGCCCCCCCCCCCCCAACCTACAGCACCTGGGTCCTGATTAGAGGCCAAGGATGGGGGCTGCTTGGTGAGCTTTTACAATAAAAAGAAAAAAAAGAATATGTAGCCAGTAAGATCAAACATGAAAAGATTTTGTTAAATAATTCCTTTTAAAGATGCATATTTTCCTCGAAGAAGGAGAATCGTTAATGATGAAAGTGAAAAAATATTGTCCACGATTAAAGAGAATCGTAGAAAAAATTAGGTATGAACGTAGAAAGTACAGTAATTAACCGAGAGGAGGGAAAACTATCCCTGACCATGAACAAATAAGCAAGAGGAAGCATTGCCTCTAAAATGACTTCCCCATCCTAAAATGAACTGTGAAAGTTTTAAGGTAGCACTGAAAAAACAACAACCCACCAGGAGAAATAAAAAATAACGGGACAGCAAGACTGTAGAACAGAACAATCTTTACAAACCCTACAAATAAACAAAGTAATGGGAATTACCTTTGAGAAAAATGATGGGAATTTACATTCTATAAACTTTCATATATTCACATAACTGCTTCGTCTACTTCCATCAGAAGCAAATGTTGCTGAACAATTGGGATAAGCAAGTAAGGAAATGTCAAGGAAATATGAGGAGTTCACGAAAGGGAAAGGATTACAACAGTATTTGAAGATATGTTTATAGTTTTATCAAAATAAATATCCTTTATTTTATGGGTTGATTCTTGTTTAGGTGTATATTAATAAATAGTTAAAGAAAATTTTATACGATGTATATGTTTCACAGTTTGTAACGTCTTATTGCAGTATTTTCAGTTCGGTGTATGTCCAAACATGTCCTATGTCCTCACATTTAGGTGGATACTTATTCTGATCGAAAGTTCATAAATAAAATGATTTAAAACATAGAATAGATACAAGAAATAGATACAAAGAAGTATTATATGAACACAAAACTTATACATTGCCTAGTGAATAAACGAAAATGTAAATAGTTTTCAATAAAATGTAGCAAAATTGAGTTTATTCAGCTATTAAATCAGAGTTTTGAACTGCAACTGAGGTCACAGATACATTCAATACTCAAACCACACATAGAGTTAGGGAGGGCAGGTGTCACTCCGTGTATTTGTGGCTCCCTGAAGATTGACTTGATGTATTATTTAAGCTGCCTCTGCCTGGTTCAAGTCATGGATTTTATGTGGCACTCTAGCCTGAATATTTAAATGTATTTTTAGCGAATTTCCCATATAAGGAATAAGCAATTACCGTATGTAAATGTAAAATTTCCATATTATTCTTATAGTAAGCTATTGTAGTTTGCTTGTTTATGAACATATTTTGATCAAACCGGGAAAATTGATTTCCTACTACACTATTAACAATCAACTATAATAAGAACTAGTAAACACGTTGCTCGAAACCGAGCAATTGCAAAGAAGTAAAGTAGCCTAGTTATTTAAAAACAAATAAAAGTCATCATAATTTCCGATGAGTTTAAAAGACTTTGAATTGAAAAATAAATAACAGCAATTAAATTATAGGCCTACAGCTGATCAAAATGTAAATAATTATGTTCTTCATAAGGATAACATAGGAACTTTAATAGCCACTGGGGCAGAGCCCAAGGGACTTTTTTCTAAAATGTAAGGCCAGTTTGCAAATGTACGCGACACGCTCTTTCCAATGAGACGTCAATGGATAAAATCGGTTAAGAAATGGCGGAGGAGTTCAACCGACAAAGTTTCATGTAGCGTATTAATTATATAGATTTATTACCTTACCTGTAGCAGCAAACCTGAATACTTGTTGAACTAATGTTATTTCAATAGGGAATAAATATATGGCATTTTTAAGGAGATATTTTAATGAAAACCCAATCAGACGAATGGAAATTTGCATATTCTGCAGGTTTGCTGTGGCGGAGGGAATTATTATCTTTTGGTTAAATTGTTTTTAGATAGTAAGATAACGAATATTATTTATTAGTTGAAAGTAAATAAGTCCAAGGTGTTTTGTTTGTATTAGTTCCTAAGAATTGTATCTATATGATTCTTTTCATAAACTTCGTTCCGTTTGTAGATAATAATATCAGAGGCTGATTAAAAGTATTTTACCATCAATTTATGATTAATTTATACTTGAAAAATAAATCCCCATCCTTCTCATACGTACTGAAGGCTTTTTAGCGATTCTTATCGTTGATTTAATTTTTTTAATTATTATAGACAATAATATTTCTTGTAAGTGATGAGACTAATATTAATGAAAAATAGGTAGGTAGATAAAACAGTGAAAACCCCTAATGGTGGGATGACTTTAATCTAGAGATAAAGCGCTGCTGTTATCTGTCTACTTTTTAGTTTCCAAAATCATCGTCGTAGTGGATTCATACGTTAATGATTTAGGTGTTTTATATCAGTTTATATTTGTATTTCATTTTATTATTAACGCAAAAAGACTTTTATGACACCAAAAATTCTTCTAATACAAATTTAATGTTTCGTATCTATGTCAAATTTAATAAATTGCCATATAACACGAATTTTAGCAATTACGGACGAACAATATGAATTTCATCTAGTAGCTTAACTACCTGAGTTAATTATAATTGAGTAAAAACAGTATTTGATTCTTGTGGATTAGTATATTTTGGATAATTATTTTAGTACATATTTTTTATAATGAAAGTACATTAAACACATACTCGAAAGTTAACAAATTGGACAGCACCATTTAAAGATTCTACTTGTTTCTCTACGTATATAGGTAAATTTACAGGTTGATATTTTGTTATTCATCTAGTTTTTTTCTATCAAAGTCACTCTCAAGTCAAATAACATTAATCCGTCGCTCATTGAAAATACACACAACTAAATTCCCATCGCCATAATAATTTAGCGACTGCTAATACTTAATAGGCTTGGATACCGTCTAAATAATTTATTTTAAAAATTATATTCAATGATTGTAATGCAACACTATCAGTTTCCCACGAATGGGTGACACAGTAGTAATATATTTTGTGTCTGCTCACCAATGGTGCACAGGTCTCAGTTAGATGTCAAAGTATGTATGTGACTCCCCGGAGATTGACCCTGTTGTATATTTGAGCAGCTTCTGCCTGGTGTGTATCATGGGTTTTATATTTATATGATTCCTTGGCTGCGACATTAGCTGAAGATTTACAAAGTCTTAATATTTGGTTATAATATTGTATTAGTTTAATTGATAAGCTCGTTCATAAACAAAAATCAAAAGCCAAGAGATCAGATAATACGGGAAAGGAAAATGATAAATATGTCTGCGTTGAATATAGTAACATTTTGCATAACGGCCTATCTAAACAGTTGAAAAATATGGTATAAATCTACCTTTCAGAACATCTAACCGTTCAACAAATATTTTAAACCACTCAACCAGAAGTGGTAAAATATTTGACAAATGTGGGGTGTAGAAGTTAACTTGTGCTGATTGTCCTAGCACTTATACTGGACAGACAGGTAGAGATTTCCGTACTAGATACAAGCAGCATAGACCAGATCCTCGTAATATAAAACAAAAATCATCGTTTGCTCAGCATTTGGTCGATAACAACCATGGCATGAGCGGTAGAAGTAAAGACCTTGAAATCCTACATGTTTGCAAAAAGGACTGTTTGTCTTAGAAAGCTTACAGAGAAATATTGAGGTTTTTAATAAAGTATTATTCATAATACGTCACGGGTTGTACATTACCAATAAATATTTTAAATAGTGTTTTAAATGGAAATTTTCTAAACATTTGTATTAAATGGAGTTAGCTAATTTCAACCAAACAATAACGCTGGAACACAAATACAGACATTCCATTTTACTTTCCCACCAGGAAGTTCGAAAACAATCCCACGTATAACTTTCCAAACATTTACCTGACCCAAGTTGTATTGTTTGGTTATCGGTGTAAAAGAAAAAAAAATCTGAAATATAAATTCGAGTTAATAGATTGTATTTAGTCTTTTTTTATAATGTATAAAATAAAATACAACGGTTACTGAATAATCAATTCAAACTTACGAACGGTTAAAATTTATCTGTTAATAAGAAAGTATGTTCCTTTTATTTAAATGTTATAACTTTACATCCTAGGATGGTAGGCTCTAGTCATCCTAGGATGTTATTATAATTTCAATTATAATAATTTCCTAATGATATTTAAGTTTTTAACAAAAATTTTCTTAGAGTGACACTAAAAAGCGAGCTTCCTTGCACTATTCATTGTACAGAAAGTTGTTAATTGCTATATTAACTTACTTTTGCGGCACACTTTTTTGCCGCACGGTTTTTTGCCGTACAATAGTATTCCAACTAAACAACACAAAAAAGCATCATTCAATATGCTTTTATTGTGCACGTAATCCATGTACGCTTGGCAATAGATACTACGACTACGATCAGCTGGTACAGCGTTTCCCATTTCGTTCAATGTTTGGATGAAAACTTATTGAAAACATGTTGTGCAGTGTTTCGTCCACTAGCGCCACAGATAACTATTATGATGGCGAATTACATAGAACTGTACTTTAAGGTAAAATTTGAATGTTTCCTAATAAGACCTCATCTTATCACCTTAGTATGGTGTGGCAATATTCAATTCAAAATCTAAAAGAAAACTATTAGTATAAAATCCACGATACCTGCGCTTAGTCTGGCCTAGCAGCTTGAGTAGATTGAGTAGTAGATTGAGCTTAGAGAAGCCTAGCATTGCTATTGTTAAACTTTGATGATTCTTTGCCAGTTAAAAGGAAACGTAATCACTAAACTTGTATGTTATGCAACTGTTCTACGTTAATGTCCGGTGACTTTGTCTTCACGAAGCCTCTGTTAGCCTACATCAACGAATTAGAAATATTGTTTAACAATAAATTAATTTCAAACAACTAATAACATGGACAAATGAATAACATTGCAATCATATTTTATTGGAGGAATTAAATCCAATCAGAAACAATATCACCAAATAATGTTAGTAACGTTAAATAACATTATTAAAAAGAAAGTTTTAATTTTTCACTGCGAGGAGCGATGATAGGATTATGGAGATACGTGGATTGCCTTATCAGCTCCTGTTTAACGTGGGAGCTATATAGTGATCCTAACTGTAGGATCACATAAAAGCTATCCTCTTTTGTGAACTAGCCCAGCTCAGGTAAATCTCCCACTGCCCTCATAAAAATTTAGTATTAATATCATTCGTGTTCATAAAAGTGCAATTTTATTTCGACTTAAATTCAAATGGTTGGTTTCAAAATACCTTTACAAACTACCAGTGGATTTCCTGAAAGATTTGTATCTTTGATAATTATTTGTAGTTGTCTCATTGTTGGCAGAATCTATCAATAGGTGTTTATTTTATGTGCATCCATAAAAATCAGATAGTGATGTTCATTTCATATTCAATCACTTCCAAGTCATTAAACTTTATGGTCCATTGATTTTATTGCACGTTTTTCAACCCGTTAAAACCAAACGAAACCAAACGAACCAACACGAGCTTATTTTACTTTAACATTACATATTATGTGAATATTACAAAGATATCATGCCTAATGTTCTCTTTGGCTGTGCAAACTAATAATTTCACTACTTGTCATTCATAGAGTCCAAAGATAAATTGCAAAGATAAATAAATAGAACAGTTTGTTTTGAAAGAAGTAAAAATGTAAACAAACACCATAGCCGTTATATTGTTACATTAGTCAAAATTCGTTGAGAATCCAATTACCTCAACACACAGGTTTTCTATAATCTATACCTGTATTAACTTTTATACAACAATTATAAATATTTTACAAGTTTAGCTAATGGTAATATCAAATACTAATACCGTTTTAGAATAGATATATCTCCAGGTTTTTTAGGCTACGAGTTGTGTATGGTACGTATGTAGGAAATGCATTTACTTTAATTTCGGAAGTTGAGTAATAGCTACTAAAATGTGATAGATTTACATATTTATGTATTTTGTATCATGTAAAATACATTCCTTTTTAATTAAATATAAAGTTTGGAAATCGGGGTTAGATGGGAAGTTAACAAATTTGACTTTAAATAGATTTTACTCAAAACCCGTTTAACAGAAAAAAGAACTGTAAATAAGAAAGTTGTTGATAGTTTAACTTGGAATTGACGATTTTTCATTAGTTTGAAGATTGGTTCAGCAGACTAAAATATAAAGGATTACATAGGCTTTTTTGAGTTTCACCGGAAAAAATCCCCCCCTAACCTTCCTTCAATATCGTTTGTTAAGAAACCCCATTTTGTTGCACATTTACACCGTACCCCTATGCCAAATTTGATAATTCTAGGTAGTATATTTTGTAAGATTTGTTGTCATCTGTTAGTCAGTGGAATTTGCATTTTGTAAGTATAATGATAAGCTATAATGCAATTATTTTCTTCATCAGGAAACAAAATAAGTATGAGAATAGTAAATGAAGAAAAACATAGAGTAAAGAAAAAATCGGATTTCAATTTGTACAGTTTGCAACAAGAAAAGCCTAAAGCTGCTTTAAGGTTAGATGTCGGTCCTAAACCAAAATCTAGAAGGTTATCTGGACCATAGCTTCCTTAAGATGACAGGAAAAATGTAAACTCTTCTTAGTCTCCAGGCTTAAATAATACTTTAGAAGTCTGAATATTATATCACAAATGTTTTGGTACTGAACATATGTTTTGGAAATCCATAAAACATCAGCACTCTTAATTTTCATGTATGGTGGTGGTTGTCCAAAAAGTATAAATATTTTACTGTCAAACTAAATCACTAATTTTCTAAGGCAACTCTATGTAATGGAAGTTTTATGAAAACGGACTGCATGGTAATTTACACTTGGCAAGCGCCAGCAAAGTCATAAATATTTCCTAAGCTTTAGATTAGTTCTTGTGAGTTTACCTCATGTGATAATAGAAATCCTTGTGGATTTAACTTTAACAAAGCTTGGATCGTGTAGGTGCCTATTGGGGGGGGGGGGGGGGTGGATATATTTTTCCTTTACCTTATGACTTTATCCATGTATTAACTAACCTTTTTGTGTTTTCATTTATTCTTATTAATAAAAGAGTTTCAACTCCTTTTCTTCCCTTATTTACTGTTCATTTACACTCACAGATTAAAAGAATACACGCATAATGATTTGAGTAAATGTACTTAAAAAAGATAATATTGTACTTATTATGAAAAAAAAAACCCCTCATCAATGATTTGTAGTAAAAAAATTGAATAAAATAATTAACCTAGTAAAATCCCAAACTTGGAAAATGTTTGTAAGTAAAAAGCATTAATGCATTTGAAAACAATTAATATCCTGTTTATGGTCCTTTGCCTACTGATATAAAAAAATATAATTTTTCGGTACAGAAAATAAATAAACTAAACCTTTATATCTTATAACAACGCCAGCACTAAAAAGTTGTTAATTAATTACCAAGCATTCCAGATTTTATTAGTTTGTTTGTCAGGCTGCATAAACCTTAACAGTTATAAAATAACGCATACGTTTTCTGCTACATTCAAAACCAGGTATGTTTTTATGCACAGCGCTGGTGAATCCAATCCTTTTAACAGTAGCAATATTGTTTCTGATTGGATTGGCACCATCCCAATATACAATATGGATTGTCAAGAGGCAATATAAAATATGGATTGTCAACAGTTATTTCATTGTTCTTGGATTTTATGATTCTTACAAATATAGTAAATCCCGTTTAAACTAAATGCGTTTTTAATACTATAGAATAATTGACGAGTGTGTGGTTTTTTCATATTATATAGTGGTGGATTTACAAAAATAATTTTTTCTACGTTATTCAAATTAATACCTATCTTAAGAAAATGTATTATTCAAAAGGATTAATTTCCCCTTCTATATTATCTGTAATATATGTGGAATTCGTGATTTTCGTCGTGGTTTGTATTTGGATGTCATATTCTGTAATAAGTACTTTATTTGTTCTGAAGGATTACAAAGTTTGGAGTCTATTCTTTAGAGTTCTTCAAAATATGTTTTTATTTTTCCAGAATTAGCTTATCGGTTTAACTTGCATTGAGGAAGAAGCTACCTTAATAAGTTCATTTTTTTAGGGACATACAGATCAACCTATGTAAATGTACATTAAAATTATAAGAAAAAACTTTATTATTTTTAAAGAATGTGGAAAGCAGTGAGGAAGTAAGACTACCAGAAGACTACCTATGAAATATTCAATATCAACCTAATCTTGTATTACAAAATTTATTTGAAACTGATCGTATGCACTTTTAAAATAAAATATTTTAGCCTACAGTTGGATACAACAATTGTATTTAAAAGGTTAAATAGAAAATGTAAATCCACTCCATTTATCTTTACAAAACATTTTGACTTTATGATTTCTTAATATTTTCGTACAAAATATTACGTTATTAATTATACTGAAGGTAATTAATTGATTTGGTGGAATTAAACCCCTTTGTTATACGATTATCGTTATCATAATGCAACAAACACTTAAATGAGACGTTGTTATACGATTGTCAAGAACACACTGATGTCATTTGAACTTTCATGACATGAGACAAGCCTTGTGGCAAACGAACCTTTAGTGAAATGAATTACACAAACATTATAAATTTCAAACATAGTAATTAAAACACATTTATTTAAACAGGTATAGAACTAAAGTGATCTTTTATCGCTGTCTATACAAATATAGGTTATTTTTGTACTGCTGATCTGTAGTTTCATTATTTCCAATTGTTATTCTTTAATCTATAATGGTACGTACAGTTAAAGAGATGTATGCAACAGTGATAATTATTTTTACAAATTTAATTAAAGTACACTTATTGGAAGTAAAAGTATTTATTGAATTGGTATTGTTATTATAAGGTACTTATTGTTATTTATTGTTTAATTGTTGTTTATTGAATTCCGTAATAGATGCTCATGCTACTGTTCAACTCTTTTCACACCAACTGGTCGACTAAGTGTAAAGTGGACAGAGTGTTGGCATGAATAAGCACTGTCCCTTTTTTACAATCATATTTTTACCAGGAGTAACTCAAAATACTTACTTTTCAAGTTGCTTTCACATGGATCAGATAAAACTACAGATCAGTGTAGACATACTTTACGTGGTTAAGTTTTATTTTTTATCAAGTAAATTTAGAACCTCTTTTTCATTTCAACATATAACAAGTTATCTGTTGAAGAATTAAAACATTACATAGCATTGAATCTTTCGGATGGGAAAAGTTTGAATGATATTTTCATACGTTAAAACTCTACGGTACGTTTTGAAAACGTAAATTCAAGGAACGTTTGAAAGCAGCAATGTGTTAGATGATATAAAACAAGGGGTAACATTCCTATATGTGTCTACTGACTATTGTTCATCTCATACATTAGACCCATTGAATTTGTAACATTTGTTAGATGAAACCACACTTTGCACACGATTTACATTACTCGTTCATTCCTTGACTTTAAACTAATTTAAAGTCAATAACTACTTATTATATTGCACAATCTTTCATAATTTATTGGAAAATATATTGCACTGCCCTGTAACTATTAAATACTTAAATGTATGATTTAATTTACTAAAGAGCATCACTAGTCTAAGCTCTGTTGCAAAACGTTATTCAAATAAACATAGGTTTGAGGGAGGTGAGCAAAAAACGTTTGTCTTTTCCAAACAATCGGCGAGCGATAAAAATGCTTACATTTCAAAACTCACTCTACAAAACAATGATAAGATAGAACTACGTAAAGAAGAGAGTGATAAAATCAACAGTAACCTTGGTGACAGTTCTTATCAGTTCCTTTATCAGCAGGACGTGCCTGCACTGCGGATAACCTAGGAGATTGTGCTGCTGACTTGGCATCACGTGGCTTCATCTTGACTATTTTTTTGCATTTACATTCAAATTAAATAGGCTCAAATAACAAATATAAAACAAAAAGTTTTAGGAAATTATAATCATTATTATATACGGTATGTAATTATATTTTTTAAATTACTAAATAACCCTTTACAGTCTGTATTAACTATTAAAGGGTGATTTTGAAACTAATATGACACTATGAGGAGTAAACTTGGCTAACTTGTTCACTGGCGTTTATATTTCTTTATGTTTTCCTTTTAATTTAACTCAATTTATTACGAAGTAAATGAGTAAATATTATCATACAAAATATAAACTATTTAGTAGTAAAATAACGTTAATACTTTTATCAAAACAACTAATATATTAAGCTTTTGGTTTATGTTAAAATTAGAACAATGTGTGTGAATGCCTTCATACAATTAGTAATGGATTCCTGCTGGCTTATAATTAAAATGAACTATTTAGGTGAGCACAAAATAGATGAATCCTTCGATATTTTGTAACGTCAGTCTAATAACATGGGTAGCTGTGTGGTTGTAGGCTCGACTAAGAAACTAAATGGTTTCCGGTTCGATTTTGAGGAAATTGTGTAGCATTTTTTTATGGGCTCTTAATAATTGGTCAGACAAGCTTCATAATTTATACGCAGTTAATGTAATTCTTACGATATCTTCCTAGCATGAAAGAAAGAAATATGAAAACACGCTATTTAATATGGTGGCTTTCAATAATTACGATAAATCGGAAAAATCTTGAAAAAGTGAAAAAGATAAACATTTTATTTATTGTAGTCTTACACAGTTGTTTGTATAGGGGTTTTTATTTTGTCCGACAGATGTGCTAAACGTAAAATAAACTATCTCTGAATAAAGTAATTACACAACAGACATGAAGTAACCCGTAGTTGTGGTCTACCTGACACACCTGTGTATTAATTGGTTTAGTTTCAGCTCGTTCCCAACTCTACTGAATGGAATACTGAATGGCAATCGACAATCATATCAATTAATTATAAATTAGGTTGAGTTAATTTACTATAATGATCTACAAAAGCTAGTTCACAATAGCCTAGTGCTACATCGGATAACATTAGAAATGATTCAAAGAATTTGTGTTACGAAGATTGGGAAGGACATGAATTGAAACTAACCAACAATGACAAATTGAATTCAAAGGTTGGTCTTTCCGTGAAACAGGGTCATAAAGAGCGAAACTTTACTTGGATTCTCATCATAGAAATAACTTAAGCTATTACAGATGGAAGTTTACAATGTTAGTTTGAATGTTTAAAGCAGTAACCTATGTAAAAACCAAAGATGACTAGGCAGTTTGAATATTTCGTATTTTATTGCTTAATATACATTGGTACTAAAGGCAGTTTTCTCCACAAAATCAGTCACTGTAACTATGTTAAGAAGCAACATTATGTATACAGCAACTATAGTTACGCTTCAACTGAAGGTACTGTTGAAGTACTAGTTATGCTTGACTACAGGATAGAAAACATAAGTAAAAATAACAAGTGACAGTAAATTTCGAAAATGTATATGCCATTTAAATGTATCAGTATTTTAAAATGTATGAGATCTACAAGAATATAAGTTTTCTGAATAAAATAAAATTTATAAAATAGTTACATGCGTTATTAATTAAATACCTGCTGGGATTCAAACCATCATCAGTGAAATTTATGAGTTTTAATTTTGCATTGA
This sequence comes from Macrosteles quadrilineatus, assembly GCF_028750875.1. Taxonomy (NCBI): domain Eukaryota; kingdom Metazoa; phylum Arthropoda; class Insecta; order Hemiptera; family Cicadellidae; genus Macrosteles; species Macrosteles quadrilineatus. The sequence continues at coordinate 134,709,640 of NW_026542595.1, read as the reverse complement.
AATATTTTTAACTCCAGGACTGATTAATTGTTGAAAAACTTTTCTAATAACATGTCGTACCTCCTGCTTGTAGTTTGCTACTGATAGCAATATCCTGAATCCTTAATTGTTTTTCTGTCAAAAGCTTTTCTTATATCATTAGGCTACTTGTACTGTATATTCCTCTCTCAGTGATACTGCTAGTGACGTCATCAACAATATATCACATCGGTGGCGAACCACAATATCAAAAAAGAAACTTTCAACTCCTATTTTATAAAAAATTAGATATCTTTAGTGAATTAATTTATTTATTATTTGTATTTTGGATTAGTGTATAGTAGACAAATAGTTTCCTTTTCCTCGCAAAATCTAAAATTTTCGTCTGTTATTTGATTTATGAATGTCTAAACAGTTAAATTAAATTTAAATAATGTGCTAAAGGAGAAGTATATATTTCGGAGGCCTACCAAGACTTATAATAAAAATAACTCTTAATCTATTTATTTTACAAATGGAATAATCAAATACATATTTTTGTTTAGCTTATCTCAACCTAAATCTAAAAAAATTAGGAACGTGTGTAAATCACTATCAAATTAAAGATATTCATGGAAAATACGTTACGTTAAATTATGAACTTTTTAAAATTCCTGTCATAATTAATTGACAAAAAAGTATAATTACACTTTCTACACCATTAAGCCCTTAGGTTCAAAACAAACTAATGTTAAAACCTTGCTCCACCAAGAGGCCTAGACTGATGAATTGAAACATACGCTACAGACCTTCCGTCCTAAGAGATGAAGGTTTTTAGTTAGTAGCCTTTAGGTGTTTTAATCCTGGTACATTCCCACATTACCGACTAGACACTTAAGCATATTTTCCTATTCTTCCATGGAAATTTAACGTTTAATTACATTTTTAGCCTCGCTTCTAAATACCGTAGACCACCTGAGTTCCTCAGGCTCAAATGACGGTGACTTTCCTTTGACAAGATACATTTTGCTCCCAGAGTTTCTGCCAAAGTGATGTTACCCGTAATTAGTTACCTTAAGTGTAAGAGAGACAAAATATGATTAATTATTTTTAGTTGATAAGATAATTACTTGTTATGTGTGGTTTTGATTATTGAAATGTTTCTGAGAATAAGCACTAAAGTGAAATAAGACGAGAAAATTGGTTTACTGAAATTATTAACTACTGAACGTATTAGGTGCCTGTGAGTCCCATATTCTATGTATAATATAATATCAAACTACGAAACCTTCTGTTATTGCTGAAACCAACTCAGAAAGCTTTTAAACTTGTTATTTCAGTAACAGACAATGTCAGAGATACGCCCACTAACTTTAGCAACATAAATTGTTGTTCTTGTAAGTTAAGTGATCCCCTAATGCTGTTTCTGTGTTAAGTTTAATGATATAAGTATCTTTAAAGATAAATTACTCTTTGAAAGGACGTTTAAAGTGTTCGATTTTGTAATATTACAATAAGAAAGACTAAAAACTACAAAAATCTGTTTTTTATCAAACTCATATTAGGTTTGAAAATCTATTAGGTGACACCTTTTTACATTCCCCTTTATCTAAATATGAAGGCACCTTAGCAGCACCTAGGAGTGAAAAACAACATAAAACCTTTAAGAGATATTATTGAGCTGGAAAATGAGCGAAACCTATAAACCTTAGTTGAATCCCTTTGAACCATTGTGTCTGTATTGAAGATGCTGGAACGGTTCAAAGGAGCTATAAGAGCTCGAGGCAGACATTCTCCGTTCTTGATGTTGTCTCTTTAAACCAAACTTTTATCTTAGGCATACTCCTTCTATATGTACTCACTAAAGTCTACCATGTAGTCCACAAATAGTATCCAATTGTACTCACTACGAATATACTAAATCTCTATTCTTCAACACAGTTAAACTATCATGTTTACCTACTTAATTACGGCTATAACCTTTACAAGATAATTGTTTGAAATTGTCATTATGTAAAAGCCCTTTACACAGTAAAAATTACATAAAGGCTAAATAGAGGGAGTTTGTAAGTGCAGAGAAGGTTGCCATTGTCTAGGGGATCTATCAGTTTCTTTTCTTTCTAGATAGCTCTTCGCATAACTACCAGACCAACCGCAACCCTAATACTTCAATGTGAACTTATGAAATTAAAATCGTAAAGTTCATGTGTTTGTATTTAAAATATGGTGGTTTCACTCAATCTTTATTGGTTGGCAGTTTTGGCGATTGCTGACTTTAACGCTGTCAAAATCTTGGAAGCAGAGAGTAAGCCAATCCACCAGACAAAGCTACATCGGCAAGGATGCTGGAAAACCGAAAGAGCGCTTCTAATGTAATATAATAATCCTAATCTAAAATGAGAAAAAGTTAATATCAATAAATTATATTAAGTAGTACAATTGCATTTGAGTAAGTTTAATTGACAAAAATGTTGATTTTTAGTAACGAATAGTCAACTGTCATAGAATATAGTATAGTATATCAGATTATTGTAGTAGTAATAGTGAATGTATTATAGTAGTACATAAAATACATTATAGCCAATTCATAGAATTGAATTTTATATGGATAGAAAAAAAAACGTATAGGTTGATATATTTAGGATATCGTTCAGGTAGATATTGATTTACAATAATTTGTTTACCGATTATCCGTGCTACGATTTACTTAATGCTCATTTAAAAGTAATAATTGTACTCTAATAATTTGTTTGATAAAAACTTCAAAACTTATCAGTCTTATTACCATAAAATATAAATTAAAGATTCAGCAACATGATTGCCCTTAAAACAAAGTTTAAAAATTGTGCTTGTAGTGTGAAACAATAGCAATGCTCTCAACTGAAAGTTGGATTGAAAACAATTTCACGAATAACTTTCCAAACGCATTTCCTGTCCTTAGTCCTGTTATATGTTTTGTTCCATGATAACGAGTATTTAATATTTCAAAAGTAAAACAGTAAATATTGGACTCATTACATACGCACATGTTTTATATATTATTTACTGAATGGGATCGTTGAGGTAGGCATATGGTTGTACACTGTTAAACATCCAAGTGGTATAACACGTAATTCTGATTCACCTAAATAAACCACCCTGTCTTAAATACAGGCTTTAAACCTGGCAACCGTTCAGTTTTGCCAACACAAACACAACCATAAAACCAGAGTACAAACGCTATCATGAACACACGAGGGGCGCTGTGATGAGGTAATATGGCTATGTAGAAAAAGGGTAATATAGTAATGCAGAAACATAGTAATATGTAAAAAAATTATAAAAATAATACATAGTAATTTAGTCATATAATATATTGACAATATAGACATAAGAAATGTATGAACAGGGCAACTATTTAGTAATATAGACATTATTAGTATGCTAATAGATATACTGTTTATCAATGCAGCTAATGACCTGTATAAACTGATAATTTAATGGCGTAACATTTAAACGTGGATATTTGAAAACATTACGACAGTTTCCCTTCAAAAATGTGATTGATTCATTGAAAATGAATCCTGACCAAACAAATTTAGTAATGGTAATATAGCAACAATCTTTTAGCTTCCGCAAACACATCAACAGAATTCTCTTCTTAATGGTCTTTTTAAACTGGTTTTTGGAAGCATCGGTAATTATTTTTTTATTGGACCACTATCCAAGCGATTAGTAAATACATTAAAATTTTAGAATTGTAGTAAATAAATAATACAGTACTTGTGTACTTCATTCAAAGGCAATACTGTACCCATGATAGTACAACGTAAGCTCATACAATTTCTGTGTTAAAATGCTAAACCAACTTCAGGTTTGTGTGGCAATATCCAAGAGAAAATCTTAGCCTAAGCTACAACAACTGTACCTAGGCAATTCATTAGGCTAATTACCAAGAAATCTGTGGTCCGTATGTATTTATCCTAAACCCGACTTAGGGATGATACCACAGCAATTTGACTTCATCCCTACTTTTTAAATAAAAACCAAACAAATAAGATTTATATTTTAGTTGGTACAAAAATATAAATTTTAAGGACCTCCCATGCTATAACCGTATTGCGTACCATCTTGAAGTAAAAACCAAATAACTCGAAATTAAACAGTGGTAAACTCCTTTGATAAAGTAATAAATGAGGATAAACCAACGACCAAAGTATTTTATCGACGGTGTTTTGAACTCTTCTTTAAACGTTTTAATTGCTTTACTTCATAGACATTACCAATCTACTATTATATTAGATTGTAAATAAATAAAAAATTAAACACAAGTCTAGTGGGGGGTATCAAACCGCACTTTTACTTAACAAAACAGTAAGAAGACAACCATATAAAGAAGAGAGTGATAAAATCTACAATAACCTTGGTGACAGTTTCTTATCAGTTCCTTTATCAGCAGGACGTGCCTGCACTGCGGATAACCCAGGAGATTGTGTTGCTGACCTGGCATCACGTGGTTTTATCTTAAAGTTAAATTTTAATATTTTTTATATTTATCGAAACTAAATATAAACTAATTACTATTTTGATATATGCTGCTTGATTTAAGCAAATAATGTAGTATTAGGATAAGGCAGCATTTCAAAACATTTTATTGAACAAACTAGCAGCCTGCGTCATTTTGTGGCTTCAAAATCCGTTATATATGTGATAAATACCGAATAAATACCTTGTTAAGGGTGAAAACGATTATTTCTCATCATAGCCGTATTATTAGCATTGTGTGTGCGATATTTTCGAGGAATCTTACTAAAATTAAAATGCTAATGAAACATACTATGAAAACACTAAATCCCTTCCTTACATTTCAAACCAAAAACATAACAATATTTTACTCAAATTCCCTAAAACCTTAATAAAACGTAATATTAAAACACAAAGTTCTATCACTACTCAAAATCTAACATAACGTCATTGTCTTATTTATTTTAGGTACTTGAGTATTAAACGGAAGCCACCATTACGAAACGCACCGCGGCACTTATAGAAGGTTAAATTGTTATAGATGTTGTAGTAGAACTATTCTAGTATTGTTGTGAGTCGAGCGTTATCAGATGAGTCATGTGTCTACTCGCAGAATCCCCTCCAAGTAGGCCAAGGTCAGGGTCGTTGACCGGAGCGCGCGCCATTACCTGTCATCGCCTGTCACTGTGTCTGGTCAGTGTACTGAGTGATTTATTGCCGTGGGGCAGTGCAAAGTGGAGGAATAAAAGGCAGCGAGGAACTGCGCGTCATCATTTGGATAGCTATTTGGCAGAATACATGTGGCGATCAGATGTGACTGCTAGCGGCGGCGACGCTTTCAACTCCATCCTGACCGACATTGCTGCGTTCTGGGTTGCACAACGTCAGAACCAGGCGTCGGATTAATTCTAAACTTCACCTGTTAATCTATTAAAGTGTGTTCTTTCCAAGTATGTAGTTATTTTTGGTATCCGGTACGAAATATTTCTGTAGGTTAGGTGGCCTCCGTTTAATACTCAAGTACCTTATTTTATACAATAACATTACAATGTTTTACCTGAATTCACTGAAACATCACCAATTTAATATCACAAACAATCACAAATAACCCCAATTGCGTATGGATGTAAACAAAATTGTATTATGGCCATTGGTTTTGATGTAAACAAATTTTAACTTGAAGTAGTTCAGATGATTGACAAGAGAATTTAGCACAGACACAGGCACTAAAATTTTAAAAGCCTAAAGGACGAAGGGCTTTCACGAGATATCATCCAACCCCGCAAAAGGCACATCTAGAGGCTAAAAGCTTTAAATTGAGACCCAATATGCCTATAACAATTTTGGGATCGATTTGCTGAACACAAAGATTCAACAAATTATTTTAATAATATAGATACATTATATAAGAGGTTTATTAAATTGCTTCCTAAAACAGTAAATATTAATATATTTGCTCGATGGAAGTGTTTAATTTGATGTAGAAGAATATCCTAAGTAGGCATAATAAATTACCATCTGAATTTTATAGTTTCTATTCCAATTAAATATTTAAAAGAACCTAAAGAACTTTACCAGGTCTTTACATTAAATATTGTGACAATAATCTGAAACTTATGCGAGGATTTCTTTACATTAAGTACACTTTAAGCTTTGTAATTAAGCTTAGCCTTTTAATTATGTGTTTTATTAAATTGTATCAAATCATTTATCTTTACATCGGCATTGCCGTTACCACACAAGAAAATAACTACTTTCTTAAGTTACTTACCTTAAGCAGATTCAATGTAACAAGAATATTGAAAGTTTCTAAATCTACTGAAAGGTTATAACTGAACCAAAAGCCTGGATCAAGCCTGGCAGTAGTTCCATAAGATGACAGGCAACATTAAAACTCTTCCATGCCTGCAACCTCTCAAAACGTAGGAATTTATAGTATAAATGTAAGATCATGTATAAGATAACGTTAACCCTCTACAAGAAATGTAGTTTTCATTCGGCTTACATCCTATTATAACAAATAAATATTTTTGACTAACATGGTTTATAGTAAATTCGAATACTTGAACATTTTAATTTATCTGGGGAGAGGATTATTCAGTTCAATTGGTCCAATATAGGACCCACGTAATATGAACATACACAGGGTCGAAAAAAGTCCCGGGACGGTTAAATATTTAAAAAGTAATAAAGATAGAGCATAAAAACTTGGTACATAGTTACTGGACGTTAATCTAATTTTAACACATTATACAGTGATACACTCAAGGTGTCGGATGAAAATCTTAAATGTAGCATTGGTTGATAAGCATAGGTTGATATGCATATAAAATTAAAAGTATATATTGGAAGAATACAATGCCGCAAATTTGAACTCAAACGGACAACCTAATCAAAGGTAGCAGCCGTTCAAAAAGTTCTTGAAACTGCCATTTTTATCTTTGAACGGCTGCCATTTTTTACTAAGTTTTCGTAATTAACAGAATTAAAGGTAATGCCAGTAGGTATTTAGGTAATGACGTTCTATTTAACTTTACCTTTATCCCTCTCAATTAATTAGTTTAACTTGTTCTTGCTTGTATGATTCAGGTAGGTGTGGTAATATTACGAAAAGATTTAAAATGCAAATTGGCACTATCAGTTTATAACTTGTTTTTCCAATTGATAACGATTGCTGTATAAGTGTCATCTACCAAACACATAGTTTTTAAGGTAGGACTTTTGCTTTCTAGTAAAATGTTTTTAATTGTTTTGATGGACAGGTTGCCAGCTATATTTGTATTTAAATGAAACGAATCCCTATTAATGCAAGCTTGGGTTTCGAGAGTCAACGGCGTGAGTGTTTTGAAGTGTTTTCTCTAATGAAGTACTCTCCAGTCTCCATGGTGATGACTTAAGCTAAAGTAGACGTCAGCCGAAATTTGAGATTGTCACTTTTGTTGTCTGCATATCGTACAAGGTTTTTCGTCTTCTCCCTGGACGAATTATGTTTTAAAATACTAGGTCAATTAAATTAGCTTAATATTTCACTACGAATGATAGGAAACAATTATTTTTTATTGTTACAATAATAACAAATATAAGGATGCTAAAGCGTAGTTACAAAGCAATAAAGAGAAAAAAATAAAAATAAATTGAACTTTCAGAAACGCATTTCTGAAATTTAATAATAGTATTTCAGGCAACAAGGCATACATATTATTTACACGAGTTGCATATACTACTTTACCTATGACTGTTACTAACAATCATTACTCATAACGTCAGAGAGGGTATGGTTTCGTTTATAACACACCATTGTTGCTGATAGTAAAGAAATGACTAATTGTACCAACCACTCATTGCACCATTCATTGGATAATAAATGAAACTGGTCAGCTAGCTGTTAAGTTTATGTTTAAAGCATTCAATTTTACTTCATTTCTTTCAATCCTTTAACCTCATTAGTCTGTTACTAGTGTTTAAAGTAAAAAATAAATAAATAAAAATATAAAAGGCAATCATCAAAGTTACACAAATCTTTGTGAATGCTGTGAATGCAAATTACCCAAGGACAATCTCAAACTTAAGCTGACATTTGCCTTTCCTTAAGTTGTCCCATCAAGAGCTTTTCACTGCAACGACACTTTAGAACTTTGACTAGAAAAATTATAATTGTTATATCGCGCACTTCAACAAGACATTAGGGCTGATCTATTAGTACACTAATATCTTGTTCATTTAACGTATAATTTGAAGTACTGATTTGATATTTTATTTTACACCTTATTTTTTTAATTTTAGCCTGTAAATGCCATTCCTAATCATCCGTGTGGCTAAGGTGAATACTTGTGAAGGCAACCGATTTGTTTTCCTGGGACGCTAGACACGAGTTCGGGATTTTTTCACATTACCAGGTGGTCTGGCTGGATTTGATCCCGGGACCTCAGGGACCGAAGTCCCCTTCTCTAACCGGTAAAGGTCGTTCCCCTGTGAGGTTAAAGTGAATAATTGTAAAGACAACCGACATTGAAAGAAAGACGATTGCAAACTTTGACCCTAATAACATTTGATCTACAATATTATGTCTACTAACAGTATTATTGAACTATAATAAGTGTAAATTAAATGTGGTTGTCTTTTACGAGTAAAGTCTCTGAAACTTACCATACGAAAAATGAATTATAATTGTAGTATGCCTATTCTTGTTTAGTGAATAATGTGGGTTTTTCATCATTCAAGAAATATATTGATACAAACATCATTTGATTAGAAACACAACTTAGCTTCCAATTAGGCATAAGTTTGCTTGATTAATGCAACAAATTGTTAAAGAAATCAATTCAATTGCATAGTTAACCTCCACAATTACATATTTCAATCCAAGGGAAAATACGAAAATCATCAACCTTTAACACCAGATCAGAATCTCTCCTATCTCGACGATAGTAACTTTTCTTTGACAAGTAATATCCGCTCTCAGAGTTAGTGCCAAAGTAATGTATCACCTTAAGTGCAAGAGAGACATAAGCAGCTGTGAGGCACAGAAGGTAATTAATTACTTTGGGCGGATAACGTGATTACTCAGTCTATGTGGTTTAACTTAAATGAACTTAACTTAGATTGTTATTTATAGCAAGCTAAAACACAATATGGGTAACCAAATGTGCATACAATATAAGTTAGTTTGTTGTTGTTGCTGGCGTAGTGGTTTGAGCGCGGGACTTCGGTCCCTGAGGTCCCGGGTTCGATCCCCGGGATTTTATCTAAGTGATAATGCCGCAACCCCTAGGTCTAGTCTGAAGTAATGTGAAAAACAACCCAGACTCGTGCCTAGTAAAAAAAAATAGTGCAGACTCTTATTTCTGTATATTAATTTACATGCTAAGTAAAAAGTGTTTATAAAAACGTTGTTTGGTAAGAAATAGGATAGTGCAGTATAAACATCATATTGATTACAATTATTGTGTAAGGCCATAGACAACAGAATTAAAAACGTGGTTAGACTTACTCTTGTACGTTCAGGAGGGGTAGTGGCTAGCAAGCCTGGCCCTCTGTTAATAAAAGGGGTAATGTTAATTCATTGATAAAGCCAACTGTATCATCCTAGATATTACCGAAAAAGTGACTAAGGAATGTAGTAGTAGAATTACATTTGTAAAATATTTACAAATCGAACTCCACCATATAAAACTCTACCCTGGTTGGCCATTTAACTATAGCTAGTTGGTAAATAGTTAAAAGATGCCACATTAGATACCATACATTTCAAACTCTAGAGGCATTTTACTGAATAAGTAAATTTTAGAACAATTATAAAGTAATTAATTAATTAATGATCCGTTTAACACAGCCAACCGTTGGCACCAAGACGCCTTCATGCATTTTAAATTAGATAATTTAATGGTAATTTACTGCTAAGTACTTTACCCTAACTGGAAAAGATTATTAACTTTAATAGCCCATTATAATGATAACTTATGTTAAATAACCGTTGTAATAATATTTATAACAAAGAAATACAATAAATCATAGTGTATTAGTTATAAAAAAAAACATATTTCAAATGTAAATGTGATGCAGATATTTAATTTTACATGGTGTAATTAATAAAATTAAAAAATATATAGTTTTTTTAAATTGTAAAGGGGGTTGCCTTTTCAACTTTTACCTACTTATTATATTTAATATTTATATATTTATTTCATACACATATAAAGGTTTTGGCAAGTTAAAATAACATTGTGAAATCCATTTTATTATAAAATTTATTAAACTGTTATAGAAAAATATTAAAATTTTCTACACAAAGGGTTTGTGTATCTAATTTTAGTGATACAATAAGGCGTGCAAAATTAAGTCGTGCATTCTTACTGACCTTAACAAATAAATGTACCCTTGAGGAAGAATATTACTTTATGTTCAAAATATTACTTCCCTGTAGCCACAAATAATACAACCATCTGGTCGCTACTCGTACATTACTCTACATTACTACTGAACCTTGGCATTAACAGTAAATCCGGTGATGCAATGCTTGGATACATAGTCTAGATAGTCTAAATAGAATGTATCTATTTATTTAGCTATAGTTACACGGGGTGTATGTATACCATCAATTTAGCAAGATACTTTGAAGGCTTAAATCAACGTTTATCACTTAATATCATTATGTTATGTAGAGTAGGAAGAATGATGTTGGAATATTGTATCTAAAACTCTCCTAACACATAAGTTTTGAATCCAATACTGAAATTGCAACGCACTGTTTTGTAACACCGGTAGTATGAAACTCATTTTCATTGAACCTTGTTAAAGCCCTTGTAAGGTTTCCATACTATTTTTATTAGTTGCAAAAAGCACAATACATTTGAAATATAAATTAGTAATTTAAGATTCCATCCCATTAAAGCTCAATTGAAGCTGTTAACAATTTTTTTTTTCAAAATCGTCGTAGTTGATGTGATCCACCGGCAGATTGTGCTGATTGAAGTTACTGGTTACAAAAAATAAGGTATAAATAGTAATTTAGAAACTAGAAAAATTTTTTACTGGGTCACTCATATGTGTATTTTCTTCTCCTTATTTTGAGGGGAGCGAGCTGCTCTAGCAGTAGAGATCGGGGCTTCGGTGCTTGAGGTCTCAGACTCAAATTCCGCCAATCACCAATGGATTTTATCCATGTGATAGTGGCGCAACCCTCTATGACAAGGCTGAAATAATAACTGAAACTTTTCCGGGCTAAAATAGCGTCCTAGGATGAGAAGATGGGACGTAAAAAAGAAATAAGGTGTCTTTATTCTAATCTAATCTTTATCTTTATCTAAGCGTAATCTTTATTCTACGAAACTACAAGACGATGACAAGTTTGCGTATCATCTGGTGGATTTCATTCGGCCTACTACTACATTGGAAGACAATGGGCATACCGGATAATATTTGTATCATACAGCATATACAAATTATTTGTATAAATGTTCAAAGATGCATTACAATAGGGACGAAATAGGCTATACAGTAATAACAAACAATTTGTGATTATTGTTATATTTTGTGTTTCAGCAATTAAACATGTGAGGTCCGTGAAGTTGGCGTACCCATATTAGCGTATCCACTTTTGATCATACCAATCGTTAGTTCATCGTTAGTTCTTGATAGTTCCCAAATTTTGACGTTAGTTCTCAAAAAATAAAAAAGTTATAGCCGATAATAAGTGGGTACGCTAACTTCACACTTCCGGGTTCTAGCGCACGCCGTTTCCTGATGAGAAATGTTTACATCTATATATCAATCGTTAGTTCTTTGTTAGTTCTCAATAGTTCTCCAATATTAACGTTAGTTCTCAAAAAATAAAAAAGTTACGAGGCATACAAAGTGGGTACGCCAACTTCACAATTATAGAATTTCCAGCGGGCACACTTTTTTGAATAAAAATGCTTACATCTATATACCAATCGTTAGTTCTTCGTTAGTTCTCGATAGTTCTCCAATATTAACGTTAGTTCTCAAAAAATAAATAAGTTACGAGGCATACAAAGTGGGTACGCCAACTTCACAATTATAGAATTTCCAGCGGGCACACTTTTTTGAATAAAAATGCTTACATCTATATACCAATCGTTAGTTCTTCATTAGTTCTCGATAGTTCTCCAATATTAACGTTAGTTCTCAAAAAATAAATAAGTTACGAGACATACAAAGTGGGTACGCCAACTTCACAATTATAGAATTTCCAGCGGGCACACTTTTTTGAATAAAAATGCTTACATCTATATACCAATCGTTAGTTCTTCGTTAGTTCTCGATAGTTCTCCAATATTAACGTTAGTTCTCAAAAAATAAAAAAGTTACGAGACATACAAAGTGGGTACGCCAACTTCACAATTATAGAATTTCCAGCGGGCACACTTTTTTTTAATAAAAATGCTTACATCTATATACCAATCGTTAGTTCTTCGTTAGTTCTCGATAGTTCTCCAATATTAACGTTAGTTCTCAAAAAATAAAAAAGTTACGAGGCATACAAAGTGGGTACGCCAACTTCACAATTATAGAATTTCCAGCAGGCAGACTTCTTTTAATAAAAATGCTTACATCTATATACCAATCGTTAGTTCTTCGTTAGTTCTCGATAGTTCTCCAATATTAACGTTAGTTATCAAATAATAAAAAAAGTTACGAGGCATACAAAGTGGGTACGCTAACTTCACAGTTATACAATTTCCAGCGGGCACAGTTTTTTTGAATAAAATGCTTATATCTATATACCAATCGTTAGTTCTTTGTTAGTTCTCGATAGTTTTTCAATATTTACGTTAGTTCTCAAAAATAAAAAAAGTTACGAGTCATACAAAGTGGGTACGCAAACTTCACAATCATACAATTTTCAGCGGGCACAGTTTTCTGACTAGAAATGCTTATATCTATATACCAATCGTTAGTTCTTCGTTAGTTCTCGATTTTTCTCAAAAACGTACCCTCAACTATTCTTTCAAACATTCACAGCATCGTTATTTAACAGTTTTAAAATACGTTCAAAATTAAAAGTGTTAGGTTATTAATATATACCGAGAATAAATATTGTTATCTTATGATAAATTAGTTATAATAAAATATTAATTGAAATTTAGTTTAATGATTTGAAAAAAGGGGATTTTATTCAAGTCCCATGCCTTTAGCCGGCTCCAGACTGTACCCACGCAAAGTACAGAACAGCAACTCGCCGAATCGCGAGTAGTATGACAGCAAATGCTCGTGCTCGTGTTTTCCGTTCAATGCCGGTATTTTTGCACACAACAAAGTGAAGGAATATTTTTGCCATTCTCGAAACGAACAGTTGGTGGGAAAACAACACATGTGTGTAGACACATGTAGATATAGATATAAGCATTTATAGTCAGAAAACTGTGCCCGCTGGAAATTGTATGATTGTAAAGTTTGCGTACCCACTTTGTATGCCTCGTAACTTTTTTTTTTTAGAACGAACGTTAATATTGGAGAACTATCGAGAACTAACGAAGAGCTAACGATTGGTATATAGATATAAGCATTTTAATTCATAAAAGTGTGCCCGCTGGAAATTCTATAATTGTGAAGTTGGCATACCCACTTTGTTTGCCTCGTAACTTTTTTATTTTTTGAGAACTAACGTTAATATTGGAGAACAATCGAGAACTAACGAAGAACTAACGATTGGTATATAGATATAAACATTTTTAGTCAGAAAACGGTGCCCGCTGGAAATTCTATAATTGTGAAGTTAGCGTACACTTTGTATGCCTCGTAACTTTTTTATTTTTTGAGAACTAACGTTAATATTGGAGAACTATCAAGAACTAACGAAGAACTAACGATTGGTATATAGATGTAAGCATTTTTATTCAAAAAAGTGTGCCCGCTGGAAATTCTATAATTGTGAAGTTGGCGTACCCACTTTGTATGCCTCGTAAATTTTTTATTTTTTGAGAACTAACGTTAATATTGGAGAACTATTGAGAACTAACGAAGAACTAACGATTGATATATAGATGTAAACATTTCTCATCAGGAAACGGCGTGCGCTAGAACCCGGAAGTGTGAAGTTGGCGTACCCACTTATTATCGGCTATAACTTTTTTATTTTTTGAGAACTAACGACAAAATTTGGGAACTATCGAGAACTAACGATGAACTAACGATTGGAATGATCAAAAGTGGATACGCTAATATGGGTACGCCAACTTCACGGACCTAAACATGTGTTACTGTGGATCATTTAATGTCTGGCAGTTTGCTGTGTCAGATTAAAGAACCACATGTTTAATGACAGTCAGCTGAGTTAATGACAGTCGTTGGATGTAGCTGTAGAACAATGCAGCGCTGGCATGTGGCTATAACACTTTAAATTATTATTACAGGTTTAAGCTTGGTTGTTCGCATATTTTAATTTGACAAAACATGTTTTTGAAAAATTAGATGATTTTTTTATAATATCTTCCCATAAAATATTTTATTTTTATCATTAATATAACCCTTTTTAGTTTCCAAAAGATGTTTCAAATATAAATTTTACAAATTTTACTTGTTTTTTAAATGGAAAAATACACGTATTTGCCAATCCTTATGAAAGGTATTGTTTGCGTATAGAAAGAGTCTGTATTTAATAACAAAATGTATTGCAATTTAGGAGGAGTCGCAAAACTTATTTTGCATTCATACAATCAACTGTACTGAAATCTAGGTCTGCGAATATTTAACCTAAATTTAGCACTGGAAATTACTTAGCATTAGTGCTACTGATTTTAAAGATATACCTCGGCCAAAAGACGTTTTCTTGTATCACAAACCAAAACATAAAACTAATAATTAGGCTATAAAAAATTATTTTATTGGATATTTCGGTTATAATATTAATTATCTGGATATAATGAAACCACACATACAGTTGTTATCCGTTGAAACACTTTTGCACCATAAATTTGTAAAAAATAAATAAGTATGACATTTACAAAAGTTCTAATATTTTATAAAAACAAATATTTAATATTTACTTTAGGAAAAGAATCTATTTGCACAAATGCAACCACATAGTACACACACGCATTTTAATTATATAAAGGATATATATTATTTTATGTTCACCCTAAACACGAAACCCTTATAAAGTATACTGATTTTCAGCAAGCAAACAAATTGAATGTAATCGAAAAGTAATTTAAACACATCAGTGGATATGAAAATACTCTACGAGCCATCAAAACAACAAGTGGAAAATAATGAATCTGTGCTTCCATGCAATATGAAATGTCTCAGGGAACGTCACTTGAAATTTGTTTTCAAAATTGGAATGCTTATGCTGTATGAACCTTCCAAATTACAAGTTATTATTTCAATGATTTTCCACGCTTTTGATGCGGGTCTTACATTAATAGTTAAATGAATTAAATTCATTAGTTGTTGAGTGGCATCGTGTACAGTCACGGAATGACAATTAACTTTAGATTTTGAAATAATTAACAATCTCAGGTGTAAAATTGTTTACGTCCCCAACAAAACGTTGAAGTTTACTAAAATAACACTTTCTGTAGATACAGCGTGAAATTTGAGTACGTCTATTTGGACTCATGCCCAAAAAATCAACTTGTCAACATGAGCAGACTGTATGGAAGTTTCAGTGACTTAAGGGGTTGAAGAAGACAAGATAATTATCAACACATTTAGGCCTATTATTTATTTTGTTTTAATTTTGCCAATTGAAATAATTATAGTACTGTAACAAACTGTTTAGAATTAACATAGTTTATAACTGCCCAGATTAGTATTATGTTGTTAGTTTAGTCAGTTGTAGCGACCCCACTAGTGGGGTCTTTGTTGTAGGTTTGGAAAGAGCCAATGTAGGTTTGGAAAGAGATTATAGGTGGATACATCGAATTTAGTTTTGCTAAATTTGAATCACTGCTCACTTGTTCATTGAGGATAAAACAAACTGGAGGAATGCCACCCATATTCTTCTGGAACCTAAACTATTATACAGTTAGTTATTTTGTAAAACTATAAAATTGTGCGAGCCCATGGACAAGGCTAATAATCAAAAACTAACGCAATCATGTTTTATAAGCGAGGTAGTCCAAGCAAACTAACAAAACTGACACAAGGAACGTTAAAAAAATTTCAAGTACACGTTTAATGATTTTATTTTGTAGTGTTGGGTATGCAGAGTGACATACTAAAGGTTGCCAAAAATAGGTCCACAGGAAACCCCCTAAAGAAATGTATGGTCCATAAGAAATATATGGGGAGAGTTTTCGTTTGAATATATCTCTAACTTAACTTTTAAACATGATACACGAATGCAACTTTTTATGCCACTTTACAACGCGAAATCTCAATTTTGAACAATGTAATAAAAATGTTGCTGTGATGGTAGGTCGCATGTTTACCAGTGGAGGGAAACATGTTGGATGATTTGTCTTTAGCTGCTAGAGATATTTTGAAATAGCTTGCATCATCATTGTTCTAATGTCACTGCGTTACATTCCATTGCATAAAGGGAAAAATCCCTGCTATGACGTGGAATCCACAGCTGTTACATTAATATATCAATTTATGTTGGTTGAGTGGAACTTTTAAACTAACTTTGACTCACAACGAGGTGATAGGAATTTATTGGTTGAACTCTCCATTCTTCCCAGGAGTTCTAAATATCCTCAAAATAATAACTTTTAGAATAGCAGTTGAAAACCCAGTTTAATCAATACCCTTGTGATCATTGGAAATAGGTTTAACCCATTACCAACTTAAGATCTTAGTTATAAATTTTGCTAGAGCTTTAATACATGATTATTTTTTTATAACAACTGCCACACCAAAACAATCTTTAATGCCCAGTAAAAAACAATATTCTATATTTTTAATAAATTACACTACAATGCTTAGAAATGTGATAGAATTACAAAATAACACATATTTTTAGGAACATTTTACTAAAGAAAAAAAACCATTAATGCTAAATAGGTGAGCTTAGCAAACAAAGCCGGTCTTGGTTTACAACTAGGATTTACTACCAAAGCCGTAACAATAAAACCAATCTCGACTTCAACTAAGCCATCTGAGCTTTACTTGTGGGAGCTACAAAACATTGCTAAATGACCATTTGTTTCTTCCTACTGTGCTTAACGCTTGGTTTGAATAATTGAGGTGAACATTGAACAATTAATTTACAATAATACAATTATTAATCATTAATAATTTATTTACAATTAAAATATGACTAGGAGTGAAAGTGACTCTTTTTGATTCACAATCGTGTTTTATAAGCGTCAAAATGTTTTTAGTCATTTTTAAAAAGATCATAGTGTGGTGAAAATAATGTTTATAAAGCTTTACTATCCAAAACCAATGACGTTTAATCATTTTTTTTGTGTTAAGGAATATACAGGGTGAATAAAAAGTCAAGACCCCCCCTCTAATATTTTTCCAAGTAAATATACAGAGATATCCTTTTGGTGGTCTTAGCAGGAAGTTTCATTTTATCATTTTGAAATTTTTGAGTGTCCCCCCAAAAGGGGGGATTTGGGGGGCAACTCAAATATTTTAAATGTAAACCCCCTTCAAGCAACACCTCATTTTGAAGCGTTTACAAAAACTTAAAGAATGGTGAAAACTAGAGGTCACTATCTCTTCTCTATCCAAAATGGTAGCCCGTCAAATGTTGTGGAAAATCAATGGTAAAATTGTTAATATTGGCTGCCATTTTGGATAGAGAAGAGATAGCGAGCTCTGGTTTTCACCATTCTTTAAGTTTGTTTAAACACTTCAAAATGAAGTGTCACTTGATAGGGGTTTCTATTGACACATTTTTAGTTGTCCCCCGAATCGTCACAAATTTTAAATGTAAACCCCCTTCAAGTGACACCTCATTTTGAAGTGTTTACAAAAACTTAATGAATGGTGAAAACCAGAGCTCGCTATCTCTTCTCTATTTAAAATGGCAGCCAATATTAACAATTTTACCGTTGATTTTCCACAACATTTGACGGGCTACCATTTTGGATAGAGAAGAGCTAGCGACCTCTAGTTTTCACCATTCTTTAAGTTTTTGTAAACACTTCAAAATGAGGTGTTGCTTGAAGGGGGTTTACATTTAATTCATTCATTGACACTCAAAAATTTCAAAATGATAAATTGAAACTTCCTGCTAAGATTGCTCGACCACCAAAGGATATCTCTGTATATTTACTTGGAAAAATATAAGAGGGGGTTGGGTCTTGACTTTTTATTCACCCTGCATATTAAAACATCATTGATTTTATTTTAATTTCAGCACTCTACTACAATGATCAAAGCTTTTTTATTCCATTTTTATTTCTACCGTTGAGTGTATTTGTGTTAAACCATTTTAAAACATTTCTATCGAACACTATGCATTTTACTAGCGTAAATATCGTGAGCGAATATAGTTTGAAAAAGTAAATATTTATTGAATGAGCAAAAAGTCATTAACTCGATAAGCTCAGAATTAAACTGGTAGTCAGCACTTAGGCTGTATTCATGTTAAGCTCTCGTTGCCGTGGTCGGAATTCATCACTGTTCGGTATTAACTAGTGTACACAATGTGTTTCAAGGACTTTTTTAATTGTTATTGGGTTTTTGAAGAGGAATGTACACAACTTGTAACTCTTCATTAAAATACTTTTCTCTTACTTAATTGGTCGTAAGTTTATTTGAACTACACAAACAACCACTACCAAAAGTACAAGAAACCTTTCAGTGTTAGCTGTGTATTCTTACAGCAAAGACAGTTTTACAACTAATTTTCCAAACCATTTTGTTAAACTTAAAATCAAACTATTTAGTATATTGAAGCATTATTATGCACCTAATGGTTACTGATAAAACTAAAAATATTTTAAATTTAAAATAATTATTAAATTTAAATAATTAACATTCTTACGGAGAATAAATAACTATTGTAGTTTGATTTTTAATATTTTGATCAAACTTGGAAAATACTAAACTACATACTGTATTAGGATTTCACAATAAAACACGTTTACACCCCTCTATTGCAGAAAACCTAACTACTTGTTAAACTAATGTTATTTAATTAGGGAATAATTATGTGATATTTTTAAGGAGATATTTTAGTGTAAATCCAATCAAGCAAATGGAAATTCGCTTAGTCTGCAGGTTTGCTGTAGCGGGCGTAATTGTTATTTACAACAGTTAAATCTCTTCTTTAACTACTCTACCACCACTGTCTTACCAAAGATTATGGCTGAAATGCGCACTGATCCACTAGATAAGATCTTAACTGCTATACTAACTGCACCACATTCAGTAGGAATATGCCTTCCACAAAGACATTTCAAAGATTTAGGCAATACACTGACGATTTCCTAATGTCATACGACAAAAGTAAAACCTGCGTCTACTTTAATGGAAAGCAGAGTCAGTATTTGTTTATTGATTTACCGTTTTCAGCTACGAATATATTTTTTAACCTATTATTTAGTTTTCATGGAAATTTTCAAATCCCATTGCAGTAGACTCGCACCTGCAGCATATAACTGTTAAGATCGTCGCACAATATGACGATGTTTGCGAACAAACTGTTATTGCCTCTGCACTGATGTGTTCCTTTGTCTGTATCACAGTGATATTGAGTTTTATTAAATATAAAAGTAAACAACATGAAAACTAATTTAGTATAATAAATAATTTAGCGTTCATTATAATAAAAAACCATGTCTACCAAAAAGTTAAATTTAATTTTTCTTATCATAGTATTGTACTGTGTGCTACGATGGAGAAATATTAGGAAGATCCTGTTAAAGGCTTTACAGCAGAGCAACTCAGAAAAAAAAAAAATATATCTTTCAACTAAGACATACAAATACAAATTTTAAAATGACGTATGATTAAATCCATATATTATTTACGTAAGGCGATTCTTTGCGTCAAAATTGTGGGCGACTAGAAAGTCGTAGAATGACGGGAGAGGGCTTAAATGAAAGGTATCCATCCCATCCATCCCGTGACGGAGGGAGAAATAGTGGAATTCCCAAAATTTTAATCGAAATTTAGATATAACCTTTATATAAGGTAAAATGTTCTTCATTGTGGATGTAGCCTCCGGATTGCCAAATAATATTAAAAAGGTTTAAATACCTGCTATTAAGCAATCCATTTAATTGCAGTTGCAACTAGTTTCGACTCCTATGTGGAGTCATCATCAGGCGGTACAAGGACTTCTTCTTTCTTCATATGAAGAGCGTCATATTTAACAAGTAAAAATAAATAAACATTTACACACGACACAAAACACGTTACGGACACGAAACATTTACTGATCAGTTACGACAACAGACGACGCTAACCCGACGGAGTTTAAGTCCAGACTGCGGGTGGTCATTGCAGTGGTGTACGTCCGTTATCTTATCATCTCAGGTTAGGTCCTAGTCCTGTCTAACACACTTCCACTCTCCAGTATCCTTATGGCAGTGTCATATATAAAATTTGACGAAAACGTTTGTTGGTCGTTTAGCACATTTTCGTGGTCGGATGTTACTGCCTTATAAATCTCAAACTCTTCTAAGGTGTTTAATTTAAATCTGTCTTTAGAGAAATGTAAAATATTCATGTTGTTACTAATGCTGGTATAATTATGGCCTTGAGAAATATGGCCTTTCTCAAGGCCATAATTATACCAGCATTAGTAACAACATGAATATTTTACATTTCTCTAAAGACAGATTTAAATTAAACACCTTAGAAGAGTTTGAGATTTATAAGGCAGTAACATCCGACCACGAAAATGTGCTAAACGACCAACAAACGTTTTCGTCAAATTTTATATATGACACTGCCATAAGGATACTGGAGAGTGGAAGTGTGTTAGACAGGACTAGGACCTAACCTGAGATGATAAGATAACGGACGTACACCACTGCAATGACCACCCGCAGTCTGGACTTAAACTCCGTCGGGTTAGCGTCGTCTGTTGTCGTAACTGATCAGTAAATGTTTCGTGTCCGTAACGTGTTTTGTGTCGTGTGTAAATGTTTATTTATTTTTACTTGTTAAATATGACGCTCTTCATATGAAGAAAGAAGAAGTCCTTGTACCGCCTGATGATGACTCCACATAGGAGTCGAAACTAGTTGCAACTGCAATTAAATGGATTGCTTAATAGCAGGTATTTAAACCTTTTTAATAAAATGTTCTCCATGAGAATACCATTGGAAGCCATACACAGTTTTGTTGTTGTTTACTTTAATATAGTTAATCGCGCTTTATGTCCAAGCCAGTATTCAATACACGCAGTTGGTTTACTTCTTAGCCAGTTAACTCTGCATTGCACTGTATACTATATTAAATCAGGGATAACTATAATTGAGAATTTTCGAAAACCAAAAACCAATCCAAGATGTTTGTGTCAACTGTCAAAGTTGGCTCCGACAACTGGGAAATGGAACCCTAAAACCATAAAATATTACTCAATGTAGCTCATAAAACTGTTAATTTTTTTAGTACTAATTTGCTTCCCTAAAGTTTCAACCCGATCGGATGGTCGTTTAGCAACGCATTAGGTAAGTAAAGGACAAACATTGTATTTCATATACAGGGTGTTGAAATTGTCTGGAACCAACATTATATCTGGTGAGTGGATAAAGAAAAACAACCGATATTTTGTGTACGGATATACTATGGTTTTACCTATCTTTTGGTGCCTTATGAAATTTTTTACCACTTATAGGGAACGTCCTGTGGAGGATGCAGTAAAAGGTTTA
Organism: Macrosteles quadrilineatus; assembly: GCF_028750875.1. NCBI lineage: Eukaryota > Metazoa > Arthropoda > Insecta > Hemiptera > Cicadellidae > Macrosteles > Macrosteles quadrilineatus. Next base: position 134,687,930 of record NW_026542595.1, on the reverse strand, counting down.
AAGGAAGCCTATGGTAAATGATACAACATTTTAAAGGCCATTTTTTTCTGAGTAAGGAGCCGCAAGTTTCATCTCAAAAGGACCACCCTAGCAAAAATGGCGACTGTTTGAAATTTAAAAACATTGCTATTTAAATGGTCCGTATTTGTTTCCTTTAAATGCTATTACAAGCCAGTTACGAAGTACAGTAGTTTATCACGTGGTGAACTGAAAAATGACTGAAAAAAAACATTTAACTAAGTTGTTTGTGTTGTTTACTACACTTATTTTTAACAGAAATACCAATTAAGCTTTCAATTATTTTCAAAAACTTCAAACAGTCGCCATTTTCGCTAGGGTGGTCCTTTTGAGATGAAACTTGTGGCTCCTTACTCAGAAAAAAATGGCCTTTAAAATGATGTATCATTTACCATAGGCTTCCATTAAAACTTTTTTACTGCATCCTCCACAGGATGTTCCCTATAAGTGGGTTTTTAAATTTCAAACAGTCGCCATTTTTGCTAGGGTGGTCCTTTTGAGATGAAACTTGCGGCTCCTTACTCAGAAAAAAATGGCCTTTAAAATTACGTATCATTTACCATAGGCTTCTATTGAAACTTTTTACTGCGACCTCCACAGGACGTTCCCTATAAGTGGTAAAAAATTTCATAAGGCACCAAAAGATAGGTAAAACCATAGTATATCCATACACAAAATGTCAGTTGATTTTCTTTAACCACTCACCAGATATAATGTTGGTTTCAGACATTTTCAACACCCTGTATATAACAACAACCAAAGCAAACAGATAGACTTTATAAGAAAAAGATATGGTGTAGAGGCATATCCATCTTGACAAATAAATAATTGACTCTTCGTTTGTTTAAATATTAAGTTATAAGTTGTTTTACATTTTGAGCTTTTTAAGGACTTATGTCCCTACCAATCAATAGTTTTCAATTAAAGTTTTAACTTTTGCAGAAGAAAAAAATCATATGCACTTATATCTGTAAATATTGTAGTTTAACTATATAAAATCGGATAAAAAAAGGTGAGATTGAGAGATTCCCTTGCAACAATACTGCTTTGGACAATCTAATTACCTAATGGCTACCTTAAGAGGATTGCCTTTATAGTCTGGTTAACCAGAGTTACTTGGGACTCAGTAGTGAAACTGCTCTATTTGCAGCTATTTTAAAGTTTTATACTTCAATAATTATACCTTAAATGCGAGGATACTTTATAATGAGCTACTAAAGGGGAATCGAGGCTTAATACTTCAAATTCAACCCTACATCATTTTGCCATTGTATTTCTTGTTACTCACGAGTATATCACCTAGTACTTTAAGTGTTTTGGAACAGGAATCAAATCAAATCAAAATACTTCTATTCCAAAAAATAAACACTACAATAAAACAATAAATTACATGGAATTATTCCCCCGGACTGTCGAACTGTGATCGGGAAAAGAGTTCTTGTAAATTATTGTAAGGCTAGAAGATGCAATTACCTGCATGTTTTTGTTACTTTTCGCTTACTTCTAGAGTATAGTAGAGGAGTTCGTTTTAATCCCATCACACTCCACCAAGTAGTTAGGTTTAACCTTTTAATTAATAATCTTAAATTTTGTTTACGTCACACTACACTGTTTTAGTGAACTTCCCACGCAAGGATTTATTCTGGACAACAGCTGTTTGCCGCCAGCTTAATTAAATGGGGTTTTATTACGTAATACTGTACTGCAATAAGTTTTTACCGGACACCAACCAGCTAATTGTATTTGGCAATGAGTGGTTATAAACAAAAATATAACATCTCTTAGAGGTTATGAGTAGTGATAGTTACTCCTTTAGTCGGTGGGAATATATAGGGATTTGTAAATATTTTATTTTTAAGTTAGCTTAAGTAGTATCATAGATAAAACATACTCCTCAAGTATGTTTTATCTATGGTAGTATGGCGTAATATATCTATGTCACTCGTTTAAAATGTGTTTACCGGACTCTCGACTTCGTTTTCGCACCTATTTTCAGGACTAGTAACGTAATATACTATTTTACGTGAGTAAACACAATTTCATCCCCTTAAGGTTACCAGGAATTGTTGTTATAGCCATATATTACGTAAAATGTATTTAAATACTTAAAAACATAATTGCACAAGATATTTAATTCCACACAATGAATAATTGATCCTACAAAACAACCCCACGACAGTGCTGAAATGGGTTCAACTATTCTGATAACAAGTTGATAACAATGTCTGCGGCGACACTGCGTGTTCATTATACATCTTGATGTTAATAAATGACTAGCACAAGTTTAGCAAAGTCATTTCGCTATTGCTTTAAGTTTAATTTAATATTCGATACTTTATTTGATACATTTGATACATAAGCAGTTGAGAGTGTATTTTACCTGTATTTGATTAAGGTTGGTTAAAGGTAGTAAAGATTGTCTCCTGTCTTTTCGTCTGTCAAAGGTCTCCTGAAGGACCAAAGGTTCATCACAGCAGTCGCCAACAGAATGATTTCCTAAAAACAAATACTATGTTTGAGGATAGTATTCTCTTCATTATATAGACTTAATATACCACTAGTTGGATTGTACACTAATTAGAGTATGTACCTTTACAATAATTATGTATATTTTTGGAAAATATATAGCATAAACATTTCTTAAAAGGTGTACACTGGAAATTGCTAAATTTAAATTAAACCATTTAACCCACATTAAAAATTTTACATAAATTGCTATCATAATTTACAATAACATAAAACCCATAGAAGCCAGCACTTTTTAAATTTAGTTTGTAAAAGGTGTTTTCATTTTGCAATTTATCAAAAAGGTGACACATTTAAGCTGAATTGAATGAACATGTGGTATTAAGTAAATACAAACACACAAAGATGTTGGAAAACTATTCTTAACTGACCTTATATCGCTGTAACTATATTTTGCTACCTCACTGAGTCGATAAATCAACATTCAACAAAGGTACAACAAACAAAGGTATGCCAGCTGTAGTGTTGTAGTAAGTGGAATCTGACCAAACTTACAATACCGCATCACTGTACATTCCACAAAAGTTATGCACGATACTAATGCGTGGAATAGCAGTAACTTGTTTGAGAACATTCCTAATATGATATTTGTGTCCCATGGACAAGAAAAATAAAGTATTAAACCGTATGATGGTTTCATTATATTTGCTATTCGTTCAATACTGATGGAAATACAATTTATTATTGTATTTAACTAGTCTTCAAGAAATATACATGAATAAACATTTAAAAATAAAGTTATCTTATTAAATAAAAGTGTAGCCATTGATGACTCATTTGAAACAACTGTTATTATGCAAGCTGGATTGATAGAACTGTATTAATGTTTAAATCACAACCTACAAAAAAATGTACTAGTTAATTTAAGATAAACGTAGATGGAATCCGTATTTTATTGATTGTTAAACGGAAGGATGTCGCATTGAGAATGGGTTTAATGGTGTTTAATTATTGGGAGATAATAATCGACTTTACACACAAAAATACATGCTCGAAACATTCACACTTTATTCTGATTGTACGGTAATAAAATAAACTTTTATATGAAACAGGATTAAATTTAACGATATTCTAATTTAATTAGCTTGGATAACTACGAGTGTTTTGTATGAATATCTTTAAAAAACTGTAACTAATACAGTATGGGTTTAATAATTGAAATGGAATTGTTAACTTAATAATCACTCAACCATTAGCAGATATAATTTATTTGGAGAAAAAATCTATTTAACCGTCATAAACAATAATATGTGTCTCTGCGTCTCTGGTTTTAAACATATAAATCCGAACATCCCTAGAGAGCAACAAACAAACCTAATTTCCTGAGTTACAGTGTCCAGCTGTGAACTTGGGGTTTGAAAATGTTATTCTGTTATGATAATGAATTAGGTAAATGGTAAACCTTTGAGTAAAATTCATAATTTTATTTATAATGTAATTTATGATGTGTTATAGCTATCACAACACTGATTAAAACTCGATAAAATAATGTATCTAAATATCCTCCATATTTTTTCGTCGAGATTATTATTGAAATTAATGTTAAACGAACGTGAGTAATTACTTTTATTTGTTAAGTTTTGTCCCCCTACACAGAAGATTTATAGATTGCCTATGGTATTTAAGTATGGAAAATATAAATAAATTAATAGATAAAAATCACAAAAACATAGACTAGTATAATTCCTGACTGAATTATACTAGAAGAAACTTTAAATGTTTACAGTTTTTCATTCACATTTCGGGTGAATTATTTGCGGGTGTCTTGCAATCCATATGAAAATATTGAAAATTTAATAATTTATTATTACACATAATATAATTTAGTTTTTCCCGGACACTTTTGTTTTTGGGTGTGTTGCTAGCCTAGTGGTCAGCGTCTCGGACTTCGGTGCGGGACGGGGCTATAGAATACATATATGGATATGAATACAATATGTATTCTATATCCCCGGGTGCGGGAGGGACGGGTTCAATTCCCGAAACATTTAGTGGGTGTGGACTGCTTTCCCAAGCGTTTGATTTAACTCCATTACGAAAATGTCACTCGCATAGACACAAGCAAAAAAGTGTTAATTACTGATTTAACAACCCCATACTCATTTGTCTCAGTTTTAACACAGCTAAAGAAGGAAAACATTACCAGGTTTTGCCAGCAGAAGGCATAGAGCATAGTAGCAGTTGCATCTTCATTGCAACCAACAGGGAATACACGCTTCAGCATGGTAGGTTTTGTTTAACCTTGCATACAACATGAGGTAAAAACGTAAACCCTCGTGAATAACATTTGAATCATAACGTTAATTGAATATTTCAATATGAATCACTGCACCTACCCATTTTGAATATCAAATTAGACTGAGTTTCATTAACACACCAAGAATATTTGAAATAATATAATTTTGGTAACACATGTACATCTGTTGAGACGGATAAATATATATTGTTTATTAGTGCACATAAGATTTTCTTTGTTTATCCACATTTTGTTCAGATATACCTTGTTTGTTGTTCCAATCAATAATACTACAAATTCCTGGTTAGCTTATAATCTTTCTATCTATATACTATTATCTCCAGTAGTCAATGCTATTATAAAGAAGAGGGGGTGTCTGTCTGTCTGTCTGTGTGTGTGTTTGTATGAGATAAACAAAGAAACTACTGAACCGACAGATTGGACAAATATAAAACTACAGCTCCAAATATAAATATAGAACCATTTCCGATTCCATATTGGTCTAGGACTCTGCCCCGCGGGCTTTCAAAGTTCTGGGGTCAGAGTTGAATGAGTAAATATTGATAGGTCTCAATGGTAAAAAAGAACAAACCCAGCAAGTTTAAGTTTAATTTAACTTAAATTTACAATCTCACAAAGTTTAATAATGTAAACAAGCAAAACTGTCAAATGAATTTTGATTTCACATTTTCACACAGCTGGTTCAAAGATATTTAATACTGCACGAATTGTTATGATATAAAATTATAACAATTGAACTAATGTGGTAAGGTTGTATGTTTTAATTTATAGAAACAAATTGTTTACTTGAACAATATTTGAGCACGATGTGACAAAGGTTAGTTAGTTTAGGTTCCATCCATTATGCCTAGCTAACTGCTAATAAATCCAAAAAAATAATAACACTATTTTTATAAACCAACATACAAACAATGATTTAGAAATACAACAAGGATTCCAGAAGAAAACTAAGATAAACATAAACAAGTTAGAAAGTACAGTATATACGGATTACAATCACTCCACGTGTATAGAAACTCCGGGTGATTTCTATAAATTATTTAAACAAACACGAGAAACACTCAACACAGAGGGTTCAATATACATCTTAAACCATGAAACACGTCTTTAAGGGAACTGGAAATTGAATTCAAAGAGCAAAATGTATTCAGTCACACAATTGAGGCATCCATAATGTATGAAGTGACATCGGAATCTTATTGGATTCCCATCTTGTCTGTGCCGTCGACTTTTACGGCGGAAATAGAAACGCTTTGGTATGAAGTTGATGATAGATACAATCTTTATCAGTGGCTGTGCCAGTTCAACTCAGAGTTTAAAATACAAATGGATGACAATAGAAAGATGAAGAGCCATAACTAAAACAGGATTAAGCAAAAGTGCATCTTCATTACATTTTTTTTATTATTGCACTATTGTAAGTATAACAAAATAGGCTACATATTTAAAAATGCTGTGTATCTACAACTACTCTTTATGTTAAAACTGTGAGATTAATTTCGTTTGTTGCAGTCTTCTATTGATCTAATGATGCTTAAATAGATCGAACAGTAACATAAAAAAGGTGGATTTATTTGTTTTTAATAATGATTTATATGATTTTTTCAACTTCAACATATTTTATTATGATGATATTTGTTGGTATGATTAATATCAAATTGAAGACTGACACACACATATACCAACAAAATAAAAGGTAAAATGAAGAAAAATATTGTTTATTATTATAATTACTATTTCTTAGGTGAATAATAATAACTAGTGTACATGTTGCTCGAATTCGAGCAACTGCAAAGTATTACAGGAATTATTTCAAAAAGAATAACAGTCGTATTTACAATGAGTATAAAATAGTCAACTCAAAGATTACTGGTGTGTAACTCAGACCATGTTTATCTTCGTTATTGATAAACCTAAAGCATTCCGGCCGGTTTTCTCCTTCTCAAAATGCCTCGCTGTACAGACAACACAGGTCATTGATGGAGGGCCAATTGAGAACGAAAAGTTGTTTTGTGGTAGTGTTAGGGCGCATTTGTAACCTAAGTTGAGATTGTCCATGGTCAGGTGCTGACTGTGATGAGTTAAGCCTATTAAGTGCCACTGTTCTGTAGCTGTGGTCGTTATCACGATTACGCCTCCTGTCTATGTTTCGTTGTTGTCGCGTCGGAGGCATTTAAAAGAGAAGAAAAACAACAATTAAACAAATTATAGCTACACAAAACAACGATAAATGCACAAATTCAAGTTACAATCATGCTAACACGATCAGTCATAGCAACACAAAACAACGATTAATACACAACTTTAAGATACAACCATACTAACACGATCCGTCTTGGGGGTTATGTTTACACAAACTCAAATAGTAAATAAACGTACTCAATGCGTTTCGTTGAATTGAAAAATAAATAACGGCAATTAAACTATACAGCCGATCAGAATGTAAACAATTATGTTCTTCATAATGATAACATGGAAACTTTCAAAGCCACTGGGGCAGAGCCCAAGAACTTTTAAAAAGATGTAAGGCCAGTTTGCAAATCTACGCGACACGCTATTTCCAATGAGACGTCAATGGATAAAATCGGTTAAGAAATGGCAGAGTTCAACCGACAAAGTTTCATGTAGCGTATTAATTATATAGATTGTGATTTTGTTAAACAACCACAGAAGTCACCTATTACGAATTAAAACGAACATTTTGTCTTAAAGAACTGCTACTGGAACAGTAGAACGTAGTCAACAACATAAATCTAACAGCATTGCACGACTATTCCCAGGTGATTTGGACACTTGGACATAAATAGTGATTCTCAGGATATTGTGAAACATATAGTTGAACAAAATCAGCATCGAATGCCGTAGGAAATTTATTTAGCTCTCGTTTGACGTTGAATAGTGTAAGAGCCAAGATCATAAACATTCTTAAAATCATATAATACATCAAACAAACTTGAAAAAAGTTGTATACCAAGCAAGAGTTGTACAAATCTAAAAAAAAAATGAAATTGCCAAAAATATATTTAAAATAAAAGTTAATAAAGAGATATTTTGGGAAATATTTTAACTTTACCTAAAATTTTGGGTTCTCACGTTATCAGTGTGTCTATACTGGGTGTGCCGTAAGTAAACAGCCAAAATCTGGGGGATGGTTCTATGGGTCAAAATAAAGAGAAAATCTAGAATAACCTTTTTTCCAAAATCACTTCGTTAACCAGATATCCACCTTTGTAACATTAACATTTTTTTATCTTTTGAGTTTTTTCAACCAATTGTTATGAAACTTGTTTTGTATGTTCAGAAAGAAGAGACCCATGTTAGAAAACAAATCATCTTGATTCATCTTAAGATTAAAAAATGGTGGCCGTTTTACTTTTTAAACTGTAATTACTAAAAATGGCTGATTTTATAAAAATAAATTCTAAGTTAGTCTGGTTTGCTTTATTTTACAGCTATCGTTGTTACTGTTATTTCTTGAAAGCTCGTACCAACAGAAATCTAATTTATAATAACTAGACCCAATAAAATTGTGTTTTGTATTTGGAATTGTATTTTGTTTGATTTTACTCACTTAAATTTAAAATGGGATGAAACATTCTCTTCTGCTACCTCACAAAAATACACTATTATTATAACTGTAAATAACTAAATACAAAAAGTGTGTAGATACTGTGTGTATTTCTCTGTGATTCCTAAGAAAAACGATCGAAGTAGAAGATTGACATGGGGAGAATATCACAGCCCGACTAGCATAATCTGAAAAAAATATTGTTCCCTCATTAACATCAGAAATATTTCCTTCTCGTCATAGCGTAAGTATACAATAACGTAAATTTGCATGTATTAAGCTAGTTTATTTTTTATAATGTATGGATTCCAATCAAATTTAAATATAGTACCTTTCTCACAATCTCAGTATTTATATTTTTGATGTTTTACCTATGACCTATGTTTCTGACAAATAAGTATGGCCTGTCTAACTACATCACTCAAGAAGTGAAAGACATCATCACTGGCCTACATCTGTTTCTAATGTGGTAATATACCAATGTCACTTTTAGTTAAGACCTCACTTAGTTACAATAGCCAAAGGTTAATTTGACAGTTCCAGTCCAGATTCACATAATGATATCCTGCTTACTTCTACTTAGCAATTGCTTACCGGTACAACATTTAATACTTTGTCATCCTTTGTCCTTTTGCATATATATCTGAGTACTATTTTATTAGTAACTTAGTTTTGGGGTTAAATATTTGCCATTTTTAATGCCATGGGCTCATTCACTGTTTTTAGTCATGTATAAGCATTTTAAATAATTTAAATCTAACCATATGAGTTGCTCTTTAGGAAAGGTTGAACCACTTGATATTTTAATAATAATAAATAGTCATTTATTAAATTGTAATTTCTGCTGACAAAACAAACTATTTTTATTATAAAATGGCTGCAATATAATAGGCAATGTAATGTGAAATTACAATTAAATGTTACAATGTAGGCTAGTACGTTATTGTACATAATATTTCTTACATAATATTTTGAGTTATCACTTGATTCCATGATTATGTCGTTTAGAGCGTATACTAATAATCGAATAAATAATTGACTTAAATATACTTCCTTAAAATGAAAGTATAATACAATGGTTATCATATATGAAAAAAAAACTTAATTGCCATGTTGATGATTTTATTTTCACATTATACTTTTTTATACAACATGTTTTCTTTACAAACCTCAGCACCATTAATTATTTTTTGTCACTTTGTTATCAACGGTTCTTTGTCTGAAATGGGTGAAAAATTACCTCCCGTAACTGCGTCAACGCCCGAAAAAAAAACAACGGAAAAACCAAAGATGGGTTTTGTGGACGGTCACTATAATTAAATCGTGTAATCGTGTATTGGTCCTTCACTATAATACAGTAAGGTTAACTTATAACAGAATACAAAATAAAAGTTTTCAAGGATTGAAAATTTATTTGTTAAAAGATTGGAGTTTCATAAATAATATATAAGTAATTTTTACGTTAAAAAGCTATGGGGAGAAGATTAAAGTGCTTTGACAATCTACATATTATGTAACTCTTGTTACAAAATCATCACAGATATATGTTAGAAGTTCGATGTAGCTTTGGATATAAAGTTACTGTATTAACGTATGTTTACTGTACTTGTCTTGGATTTAATGACTAAATTATCGTTCAAAACTTGTCAAATCTCCTAAGTTGAAAAAATATATATTAATACAAAATTCCTACTGCGCAAATATTTGTCTAGGATATAGAAAATACAGAAGGATTTTAAAGGGATTATTTTATTTTTACACACTAATAAAATGCAGGGAAGATAATTTTTGGTCGCAATACATTGTAGACCAAGGGTAAAACTAAAAGTAATCCGAAGAACTATTGAGAAAGCAAGAACTCAATAACGGTAGCTTAAATGAACTAATACGATTCAATTGGTTCTTATATGGTTGTAGGTATAGTGTTTGTTGTTGTTAAGAAACACATAATAATACTTTAAGATTAGAGGCCATTTTGTTTTAAATATGCCCTGTACATAAGAAGTGCCAAAAACAAGGGGTGAGCTGGCACAGGAGGATTTAAAATGTACAATAGTATATTACGTTACTAGTCCTGAAAATAAGTGTTTACCGGACGAGTGTGGTCGTTCCCGTGCGAGACGAAGTCGAGTACGGGATTACCATACGAGTCCGGTACACACATTTTGGACGAGTTACGTACGATAGTTTACGCCATACTAATAAATCCGTACAGATCCTTATATATTTCCATCAACTAAAGGACTAAAAATCACTAGTCATAACCTCTAAGAGAGGTTATGTTTTTGTTAAAGCCATTCATTGCCACCTAAATACAGTATAATCAGCTGATTGGTGTCCGGTAAAACTCATTACAGTACAGTAGTACGCAATGAAACCCCATTTGAATAAGCTGGCGGCAAACAGCTGTTTTCTGTACTGAATCCTTGCTTGGGAAGTTCGTCAAAATAATGTAGTGTGGCGTAAAAATCTTTTACTATCAGCACCAGGATGAATGCCCACAACAACGCTGCATTCGTTCACTTCACAGTGTCTAACGCTAAAAACAGGTTCATTGTCACATTTACCTATCTTCTTAGTTCAAATAATAACAGTAGAGAGGGGGTGGACCATTTTACTATACAATCGTTTAACTTTATATCTTACAAAATACGACCAGCGAAGCCAATTGTAAACAATACCTATACAGTTTCTACATGGTATCAGTGTCTATTTGTGGGTTAAAAGTGAAGAGCTCGCACAAGGAAGTGAGGGAATCCAATAAGAATCCTATGTCACTTCATACATAATGGATGCCTCAATTGTGCGGCGAAATATTTTTTTCTCTTAAAATTCAATATATTGTTCATTTGCAGACATTTTTAATTTTTTCATTGGATATTGCTCCATTGAACTTGAGTTCTGGTTGTAGGTGTTTTAAATCAATGATTATGGATAAAGGATTTATAGAGTGTGAATTTATTTTTGCAAAATAACATGTAATATTGTCAGACAATAAAACAAGTTTTGATACAATACATTAACATCACACCGAATGACAAGAAAATACATCTCTGATACGAAGTTCAGAACGTACGAAACAGTGGGGCTTAATATGGCAAAAATGGGACGATGAAACGATCATGTCAGCATGATTAACCAACATATTTAAATTGGTAAATAATCCAGTAGCAACTGGAGCAAACTTATGTCTAGTTTGTAGCAATATGTCGAGTATCCAACTTGAATATAGTTTGGTGGTATAGTTGAGATTAGATAACTTTAGACAGTAAGGCTATTTTACTGTTTCTATGACGCCAAGTATTTATTATAACAAAGTAGTTAAAGATGCTACGAACTGTAAAAATCTCCATAAACCTAAATGGTTTACATTAATAATTTTTAACTTTTTAACTAGAATTATCCGGAAAAAAGTCCTTTAAGGGGTCTTATATTTTTCTAAAAATCTTTTATGTAACCCGAAATGTCATTAAACTACAAAAGTTTTAAGATTTTTTGTACGAATAATTTCTGTTTTAGGAGTGTATTCATGCAAATAAAATCAACCTTACTGAACACTTATTGGTGTGACACAATGAACTAACATAACAATATTTAATACCATACAATACAGCAACCGAATATCCTTTAGAGTTTTCACTAATAAAGGTTTTTTTAGTCAACCTGTGCACCATCAATTATTTTTGTCGTCCCTTGTTTAAAGTCCATTGTTTGAACACGGATGACAAATTACTACTCGTAGCCACGCCAACGACGACAAAACCTGTCGTACTAGAACCTGAAAGCTTCACACGTTTGATTGGAATCCCTATTTTTCACAAAACTTTAAGTTAGGGCCATCAATATATTTTTAGCGAATGTCAGACATTTAATATATTATACCTATTCAGTTCAACGATTTCTATAGCTTGTCTTAAGTTATTTTGTGTGAAATAAACATAAAACATTATCATTCAAAATATTTGTTGTGCCAAGTTCTGTGTATTTCGATGTTGCAATAATACAAAACACTATGTACTGCAATCAACACATGCACATTTAATTAACGGTTTTGCAGTTTAGTAGTTGATAATTGGACATCTACAGGTAAGTTTAGGCTTTCTTTACAACAATGCTGCTTTGGGCAATCTAATTGCCTAATGGCTACTGTAAGAGGATTGGCTTTATAGTTCGGTTAGCCAGGGTCACTTCGTCAACTGCATTTACAACTGTTTGTCCTACAACAAAGTAATATTCGTTCGTCTTAATGATTTTAGTACGGCATGTAGCTCAATGTGAATTAATCATCATAATAAAAACACACAAATATAGTATTTTTCAACATTTGAATTCTCTGGTCGTCAACAGAAAAAAAATTGTCTGCACTGGTAATAATTATTATTTACAATATTAAAACATAATACATGGAATTTTTTGGGAAATTTTATAAATCATCATAGACCTACTATACTGTGACTAATACGCTGTTCATTGTTCGATCTTTCACCTTGTATCTTGTTGGAGATAAACCAAATTTAAGTATGATATAACAAAATAACGTAATCCCAATTAAAATTGAAATATAACTTCTCTGATACAAAGTTCGGAATGTACGAAATTGTGCACCATGATTGCTCCTGGAGCAAACTTAACAAAAGAGTTCAACATGGAGGTATACTATTTTTGGCTAGCCCATGAGCAGCGTCAGGCAGTACTCAGGGTAGCATCCACCTACCAAAAAGTGTCCGACCTGTGGACGCTATGGACATCCCCGTCAAAGCACAGAACACCGGGGAAAGGAAGGCATTTAATAAGCGGCGGCGTGATGAGGACCAGGCAAGAACAGATGAGCGTGCCCACATCTAACTTTTCTATCAAGAGAGGTGGGAACAGGGGACGTGGGGAAGCTGGACCAGACCACCGATTGAGCTTACATACATCGGGTTATTTGGCGGTAAGGGGTGTCAAATTATTACCTTACCCAGTTTCTGATAGGTCATGGCAAATTCTGGTCGTACCTGCCCGGGATACGCCCTGTCATCCGGTTGCATCTACTGCCCCATGAAAATTGGAACTACTTCAAACTACTATCAAAGTTCGTACAGGGTATATGCCCAAGAAGCACGACGTTGACTGGAATTCCTTATGCTAAAAGAAATACCATTAAATATAGACATATGGCAGTGATGTGGTTAGCATAAGTTCTGGTGTTCAAGGGAGCGCAGTGTAGTTACGTAGCGCGTGTGCCTTAACTACATGGCGCTCCCAGCGGTGGACGCTAAAACGTATACTAACTGCAACACTGCTGTCGGTCTATATTTTTTGTATTTGTCTATGAAATTGGCCATAGAAGACTAGAATACTAGAAACTGTGCGAGCCGTAAGTGCTTACGTTACATGTTAACCTGACCTCAAGAAATTCTACAAATAATGATGGAATATATCTAATAATCTTGGTCCAAAAAGGGAAGTAGTGTGGAAGAGACAGCCATGATTTACTAAGTGTCTTCTGTCTCTCTCATACAACAAGGGATAGTGGGAGGATTATCTCGTTTGAAATACTTTTTATGGGGTATAGCGAACAAACATGAAGTATGTGTGCTTTGCAAATTACAAAAAAAATATTATGTACTAGCTGCTGTACTCGTGCTTCCCAACCAGAAGATCAGTTTCATAATCATTAACATAGATTTAGAATAAATAATCAGAATAATTATTCAATTTGTTATTTGAATTATTTACATTATATGTGCTGTTTAACGTAAAAACGTCTTAATTACTTTACATGATAGGAATAAATATAATTCTTCATTGACATGAATCTTGATTCTTTTTACTAACTCTGGAACAATATTTTACTATCTTGAATAATGTTTACTCAAATCTTAGATACACTAGTATAATCAGAACAACCCAATAAAAATAGCTTTCCCAACATATTTAAACTTTGCCCTTAGCAAGTTTTAAACTAAAACTGTTTTGTTCGTAAAAGATCTTGATTTGTAGAGATCCAATAAAAAAACCAGCTCTAATCTCTAACAGACAGTGTTTATTTATAGTAGTTTGTTCAAGTAAGATAAAAACAAGCTAATTACATCGACGGTTCAAAGAAATTGCTCTTTTATTAAAGAGTTGTACGGTTTCATTTACACTAAATCAGTAGTAGTATTTGTATTACTTTAAATCGATGTACTATACTTCCAAACCCTTATTAAAAGGATTTATTATTTTTGTTTTATTTGCATTTTCATTATTCTGCCTCGGCATGAAAATTCTAATCCATGGAATCAACAATTTACTGGTTCCAATAAAGCTTTACCAGCTCTATCTGATGGATTTGAAGTTTTATATTGATTGAATTTTGATTTTTTAACCATGTATACGTATTTTTTTCAATAGTTTTCCTGTTATAATATGTTCACAAAATAAAAACCCTCACATCAGCTGGACTGCAGTGACTAATAAATTAGACGTAGTGAATAAATTACTATCATCTTCACTAGATGCAAGTAGGATGTTAACTGAAACCATCTACCCTGAATTACAACTAATAGTTATTAAATGGTGAGTCACTAACTAAAGCAGCAATTGCTGTGACATCAACCCCGTACAATCAGGCAATGCTGAAGCTCGGTAAACTTCAAACACTACAAGTTGTACTAAAACCAATGGAAATTCTATGATTACTAGGAAATTTAAGTTGCTAGATGAAGAGTAATTTCGCTATCTAAGGAACTATAAAAAGTACTAATCTATAGCACTTTGGATAGAGCAGTAATGTAAAGTAGACAATAAGGCTATTTTACTGTTTCTATGACGCCAATCTACAAAAAATTATTTATTATAACAAAGTAGTTAAAGATGCTACGATCTGTAAAATCTCCATAAACCTAAATGGTTTACATTAATACTCTTTTACTTTTAAACTAGAAATATCCGGAAAAAAGTCCTTTCAGGGGTCTTATATTTTTCTTAAAAATCTTTTATGTAACCCAAAATGTCATTAAACTACAAAAGTTTTAAGATTTTTTGTACGAATAATTTCTGTTTTAGGAGTCATGTATTCATGCAAATAAAATCAACCTTACTGAACACTTATTGGTGTGACACAATGAACTAACATAACAATATTTAATACCATACAATACAGCAACCGAATATCCTTTAGAGTTTTCACTAATAAAGGTTTTTTTAGTCAACCTGTGCACCATCAATTATTTTTGTCGTCCCTTGTTTAAAGTCCATTGTTTGAACACGGGTGACAAATTACTATTCGCGCCAACGACGACAAAACCTGTCGTACTAGAACCTGAAAGCTTCACACATTTGATTGGAATCTCTATTTTTCACAAAACTTTAAGTTATGGCCATCAATATATTTTTAGCGAATGTCAGACATTTAATGTATTATACCTATTCAGTTAAACGATTTTTATAGCTTGTCTTAAGTTATTTTGTGTAAAATAAACATAAAACATTATCATTCAAAATTTTTGTTGTGCCAAGTTCTGTGTATTTCGATGTTGCAATAATACAAAACACTGTCAATGTACTGCAATCAACACATGCACATTTAATCAACGGTTTTGCAGTTTAGTAGTTGATAATTTGACCTCTACAGGTAAGTTTAGGCTATCTTTACAACAATGCTGCTTTGGGCAATCTAATTGCCTAATGGCTACTGTAAGAGGATTGGCTTTATAGTTCGGTTAGCCAGGGTCACTTCGTCAACTGCATTTACAACTGTTTGTCCTACAACAAAGTAATATTCGTTCGTCTTAATGATTTTAGTACGGCATGTAGCTCAATGTGAATTAATCATCATAATAAAAACACACAAATATAGTATTTTCAACATTTGAATTCTCTGGTCGTCAACAGAAAAAAAATTGTCTGCACTGGTAATAATTATTTACAATATTAAAACATAATAGATGGAATTTTCTTACATTTTCTGGGAAATGTTATAAATCATCATAGACCTACTATACTGTGACTAATACGCTGTTCATTGTTCGATCTTTTACCTTGTATCTTGTTGCAGATAAACCAATTAAAAATATGATATAACAAAATAACGTCATCCCGATTAAAATTGAAATATAACTTCTCTGATACAAAGTTCGGAATGTACGAAATCGTGCACCATGATTGCCCCTGGAGCAAACTTAACAAAAGAGTTCAACATGGAGTTATACTATTTGTGGCTAGCCCATGAGCAGCGTCAGCCAGTACTCAGGATAGCATCCACCTACCAAACAGTGTCCGACCTGTGGACGCTATGGTCATCACCGTCAAAGCACAGAAAACTGGGGAAAAGAAGGCAATTAATAAGCAGCGGCGTGAGGAGGACCATGCAAGAACATCGAACTATACAGGGTGATTTGTACTCAGTGTGACAAAATTTTTTTGATGTAAGTACAAAGTAAATGAAGTGTGATGATGCATATCAAATGTTCCAAGTCTCAAAATTAGCGTCCCAAAAAATTATTTTATGTTTTTCAAAAATAACCATGCTTTTAAACTTAATACAGCGATTTCTCAATTACCTGTATATGGATTTAAGTAGATAATGTCATTTTCGTGTTCTACATTAAATTTTGAACAAGAATAATGGAGAATGACGGAGGATCAGTTGTAAAAACTCCATTGTAAATAGATTCAAAGATAATAATTAAGATATTTGATAAAGATTTTAAAAACAATGGTCTATTGCATTTTTCACACCCTGTATACAAGAAAGTGTCGGAATATGTTAAAAACTGCGCCATTTTATAAGCTTTCCAACCATATGCTACACTATTGAGGTTTAGATATTTTTTTGTTTGTTTTAGTGGTTTGAATACCAGAAAACAGGGAACTTTTTTACTGTTTTTACTGTTCAAGCTGAATAAAAAATACAACTTTTGCTCAATACATGCCGACTTTCTATGTTTTAAATGTTAAAGACACCATGCTTTGTAGTCTTCAAACCATTAAAGCGTACATAAGCAGACATAAACCTCAATAGTGTAGCATATCGTTGGAAAGCTTATAAAATGGCACAGTTTTTAGTATATTCCGACACTTTCTTGTATACAGGGTGTGAAAAATGCAATGGACCATTGTTTTTAAAATTTTTACCAAACATCTTAATTTTTATCTTTGAATCTATTTACAATGGAGTTTTTACAACTGATCCTCCGTCATTTTCTATTATTCTTGTTCGAAATTTAATGTAGAACACGAAAATTACATTATCTACTCAAATCCATATACAGGAAATTGAGAAATCGCTGTATTAAGTTTAAAAACATGGTTATTTTTGAAAAACATAAAATAATTTTTTTGGAAGCTAATTTTTAGACTTGGAACATTTGATATGCATCATCACACTTCATTTACTTTGTACTTACACCAAAAAAATTTTGTCACACTGAGTACAAATCACCCTGTATAACACAACGGCAAGAACAGATGAGCGTGCCAACATCTAACTTTTCTTTCAAGAGAGGTGGGAACATGAGACATGGGGAAGCTGAACCAGACGACTGATTGAGCTTACATACATCGGGTTATTTGGCGGTAAGGGGTGTCAAATTATTACCTTACCCAGTTTCTGATAGGTCATGGCAAATTCTGGTCGTACCTGCCCGGGATAGGCCGTGTCATCCGGTTGCATCTACTGACCCATGAAAATTGGAACTACTTCAAACTACTATCAAAGTTCGTACAGGGTATTTGTCCAAGAAGCACGACGTTGACTGGAATTCCTTATGCCTATATGCTAAAAGAAATACCATTAAATATAGACCGATGGCAGTGATGTGGTTAGCATAAGTTCTGGTGTTCAACAATAGGAGCGCAGTGTAGTTGCGTAGCGCGTGTGCCTTAACTACATGGCGCTCCCAGCGGTGGACGCTAAAACGTATATTAACTGCAGCACTGCTGTCGGTCTATATTTTTTGTATTTGTCTATGAAATAGGCCATAGAAGACTAGAATACTAGAAACTGTGCCGTAAGTGCTTACGTTACTTGTTAACCTGACCTGAAGAAATGCTACAAATAATGATGGAATATATCTAATAATCTTGGTCCAAAAAGGGAAGGAGTGTGGAAGAGACAGCCATGATTTACAAAGTGTCCCCTGTCCCTCTCTTACAACAAGGGATAGTGGGAGGATTATCTCGTTTGAAATACTTTTTATGGGATATAGCGAACAAACATGAAGTATGTGTGGTTTGCAAATTACAAAAAAAATATTATGTACTTGCTGCTGTACTCGTGCTTCCCAACGAGAAGACCAGTTTTATTATCATTGACATAGATTTGGAATAGATTATCTGAACAGTTATTAAATTTGTTAGTTGAACTATTTACATTATTTGTGCCACATAATGAAACGTAAAAACGTCTTTATTACTTTACATGACAGGGATATATATATAATTCTTTATTGACATAAATCTAGATTTTTTTACTAACTGGACAAATATTTTACTATATTGAAAAATGTTTCCTCAAATCTTAGATACACTAGTATAATCATAACAACCCAATAAAAATAGCTTTCCTAAACTATTTAAACTTTGCCCTTAGCAAGTTTTGAACTAAAACTGTGTTGTTCGCAAAAGATCTTGTTTTGTAGGGATCCAATAAATTATCCAGCTCTAATCTCTACAGACAGTGTTTATTTATAGAAGTTTGTTCAAGTAAGATAAAAACAAGCTTATTACATCGACGGTTCAAAGAAATTGCTCTTTTATTAAAGAGTTGTACGGTTTCATTTACACTAAATCAGTAGTAGTATTTGTATTACTTTAAATCGATGTACTATACTTCCAAACCCTTATTAAAAGGATTTATTATTTTTGTTTTATTTGCATTTTCATTATTCTGCCTCGGCATGAAAATTCTAATCCATGGAATCAACAATTTACTGGTTCCAATAAAGCTTTACCAGCTCTATCTGATGGATTTGAAGTTTTATATTGATTGAATTTTGATTTTTTAACCATGTATACGTATTTTTTTCAATAGTTTTCCTGTTATAATATGTTCACAAAATAAAAACCCTACATCAGCTGGACTGCAGTGACTAATAAATTACACGTAGTGAATAAATTACTATCATCTTCACTAGATGCAAGTAGGATGTTAACTGAAACCATCTACCCTGAATTACAACTAATAGTTATTAAATGGTGAGTCACTAACTAAAGCAGCAATTGCTGTGACATCAACCCCGTACAATCAGGCAATGCTGAAGCTCGGTAAACTTCAAACACTACAAGTTGTACTAAAACCAATGGAAATTCTATGATTACTAGGAAATTTAAGTTGCTAGATGAAGAGTAATTTCGCTATCTAAGGAACTATAAAAAGTACTAATCTATAGCACTTTGGATAGAGCAGTAATGTAAAGTAGACAATAAGGCTATTTTACTGTTTCTATGACGCCAATCTACAAAAAAGTATTTATTATAACAAAGTAGTTAAAGATGCTACGATCTGTAAAATCTCCATAAACCTAAATGGTTTACATTAATAATTTTTTACTTTTTAACTAGAGTTATCCGGAAAAAAGTCCTTTAAGGGGTCTTATATTTGTCAAAAAAATCTTTTATGTAACCCCAAATGTCATTAAACTACAAAAGTTTTAAAATTTTTTGTACGAATAATTTCTGTTTTAGGAGTCATGTATTCATGCAAATAAAATCAACCTTACTGAACACTTATTGGTGTGACACAATGAACTAACATAACAATATTTAATACCGTACAATACATCAACCGAATATCCTTTTTCACTAATAAAGGTTTTTTAGTCAACCTGTGCACCATCAATTATTTTTGTCGTCCCTTGTTTAAAGTCCATTGTTTGAACACGGATGACAAATTACTTTTCGTAGCCGCGCCAACGACGACAAAACCTGTCGTACTAGAACCTGAAAGCTTCGTACATTTGATTGGGATCCCGATTTTTCACACAACTTTAAGTTAGGGTCATCAATATATTTTTAGCGAATGTCAGACATTTAATGTATTATACCTATTCGGTTCAACGATTTTTATAGCCTATCTTAAGTTATTTTGTGTGAAATAAACATAAAACATTATCTTTCAAAATATTTGTTCCTGTGTATTTCGATGTTGCAATAATACAAAACACTGTCAATGTACTGCAATCAACACATGCACGTTTAATTAACGGATTTGCAGTTTAGTAGTTGATAATTGGACCTCTACAGGTAAGTTTAGGCTTTCTTTGCAACAATGTTGCTTTGGGCAATCTAATTACCTAATGACTACTGTAAGAGGATTGGCTTTATAGTTCGGTTAGCCAGGGTCACTTCAGACGTAAGCAACTCGTCAACTGCTTTTACAACTAACTGTTCGTCCTACAATGTTTATTTTGTAGGCCTTTGAATAATATTCGTTCGTGTTAATGATTTTAGTACGGCATGTAGCTCAATGTGAAGTAATCATCATAATAAAAACACACAAATATGGTATTTTTCAACATTTGAATTCTCTGGTCGTCAACAGAAAAAAAATTGTCTGCACTGGTAATAACTATTACAATATTAAAACATAATAAATGGAATTTTCTTACATTTTCTGGGAAATTTTATAAATCATCATAGACTAACACGCTGTTCATTGTTCGATCTTCCACCTTGTATCTTGTTGGAGATAAACCAAATTAAAATATGATATAACAAAATAACGTCATCCCGATTAAAATTGAAATTTAACTTCTCTGATACAAAGTTCGGAATGTACGAAATTGTGCACCATGATTGCCCCTGGAGCAAAATTAACAAAAGAGTTCAACATGGAGGTATACTATTTGTGGCTAGCCCATGAGCAGCGTCAGGCAGTACTCAGGGTAGCATCCACCTACCAAAAAGTGTCCGACCTGTGGACGCTATGGACATCCCCGTCAAAGCACAGAACACCGGGGAAAGGAAGGCATTTAATAAGCGGCGGCGTGATGAGGACCAGGCAAGAACAGATGAGCGTGCCCACATCTAACTTTTCTATCAAGAGAGGTGGGAACAGGGGACGTGGGGAAGCTGGACCAGACCACTGATTGAGCTTACATACATCGGGTTATTTGGCGGTAAGGGGTGTCAAATTATTACCTTACCCAGTTTCTGATAGGTCATGGCAAATTTTGGTCGTACCTGCCCGGGGATACGCCCTGTCATCCGGTTGCATCTACTGCCCCATGAAAATTGGAACTACTTCAAACTACTATCAAATTTCGTACAGGGTATATGTCCAAGAAGCACGCCGTTGACTGGAATTCCTTATGCCTATATGCTAAAAGAAATACCAGACCGATGGCAGTGATGTGGTTAGCATAAGTTCTGGTGTTCAACATTGGGAGCGCAGTGTAGTTGCGTAGCACGTGTGCCTTAACTACATGCCGCTCCCAGCGGTGGACGCTAAAACGTATACTAACTGCAGCACTGCTGTCGGTCTATATTTTTTTGTATTTGTCTATGAAATAGGCCATAGAAGACTAGAATACTAGAAACTGTGTGAGCCGTAGGTGCATACATCACATGATAACCTGACCTGAAAAAAGGCTACAAATAATGCTGGAATATATCTAATAATCTTGGTCCAACAAGGAAAGGAGTGTGGAAGAGACAGCCATGATTTACAAAGTGTTCCCTGTCTCCCTCTTACAACAAGGGATAGTGGGAGGATTATCTCGTTTGAAATACTTTGTATGGGGTATAGCGAACAAACATGAAGTATGTGTGCTTTGCAAATTACAAAAAAATATTATGTACTAGCTGCTGACTCGTGCAACAAGAACAACAAGAAGATCAGTTTCATAATCATTGACATAGATTTAGAATAAATAATCTAAACAATTATTAAATTTGTTAGTTGGATTATTTACATTATTTGTGCCGCATAATGAAAACGTAGAAACGTCTTAATTACTTTACATGACAGGAATATATATATAATTCTTTATTGACATAAATCTAGATTTTTACTAACTGGAAAAATATTTTACTATCTTGAATAATGTTTCGAAGCTTACACTAGTATAATCATAACAACCCCATAAGCTTACCTTACATATTTAAACTTTCCTCTTACAAGTTTTGAACTAAAACTGTTTTGTTCGCAAAAGATCTTGTTTTGTAGAGATCCAATAAATAAACCAGCTCTAATCTCTAACAGACAGTGTTTATTTATAGAAGTTTGTTCAAGTAAGATAAAAACAAGCTAATTACATCGACGGTTAAAAGAAATTGCTCTTTTATTAAAGAGTTGTACGGTTTCATTTACACTAAATCAGTAGTAGTATTTGTATTTCTTTAAATCTATGTACCTTCCAAACCCTTATTAAAAGGATTTATTATTTTTGTTTTATTTGCATTTAATTCTGCCTCGGCATGAAAATTCTAATCCATGGAATCAACGATTTACTGGTTCCAATAAAGCTTGACCAGCTCTATCTGACGGATTTGAAGTTTAATATTGATTGAATTTTGATTTTTTAACTATGTATACGTATTTTTTCAATAGTTTTCCTGTTATAATATGTTCACAAAATAAAAACCCTCACATCAGCTGGACTGTAGTGACTAATAAATTACACGTAGTGAATAAATTACTATCATCTTCACTAGATGCAAGTAGAATGTTAACTGAAACCATCTACCCTGAATTACAACTAATAGTTAGTAAATGCTGAGTCACTAACTAAATCAGCAATTGCTGTGACATCAACCCCGTACAATTGGGCGTAGTATAAAAGGCCTAGCCCGAAGTAATGTGCGAAACAGTTCCAGGCTAGTGTCCTAGGAGACGAGGGGGTTTTCTAGCCGGTAGTCCGGCTGAGCCCGCGGGAGTCCGGCACTACTGATTGGCCATTGAGCACCTCAGTGTGCGTAAATGCATTTTTACCTCCTCTCCATAAAAAAAACCCGTACAATCAGGCAATGCTGAAACTTGGTTAACTTCAAACACTATAAGTTGTACTAAAACCAATGGAAATTCTATGATTACTAGGAAATTTAAGTTGCTAGATGAAGAGTAATTTCGTTATCTAAGGAACTATAAAAAGTACTAATCTATTGCACTTTGGATAGAGCAGTAGTGTAAAGTAAATAAATATACGTGGTATAACACTTAAAACGTACATTTACACTTATACTGTTGATTCACAAGACAGTATTCACATATAAGCTATGGTAAGTAGTGATCAATTTCGATTGGACAATCCAATAATTGTGTGTTATATAATCAAGACTTTTATATTATATAACTTTTGCTATATGATTCGGCTTGTATAACACATGTGGGGTTTGAACACTTTCACCATAAGCGTTATTTGAGTAGCGTCACTGTCTCTTCTGTAAAAATGGAACTGGCAGCGATATGGAACAAAACAAAGAGACATTCTATTCTTGGTGATTTACGTTCAAGCTGTTTTATTTTAAAGCTTATATATCTTGTGCGAAAATATTACGATGGATGGACTGATCGAGGTAATAGATAGGATTATGAAACTAAAAAATCATAAATACTAGCGTAAAATGAACCAATTTATCAACATTTTGATTTTAGCTGCTTTATATAAATTAAACTGTTTTATCTGCAAATATTTCACTCTTGTACCCAACCGTCTTTAAAAACAAACAATTAAAAAACTTGCCAAGAAACTCTATTTAACAAGAGCTTGTTTGACGTAAGATCAAAAACAACTTAATTACATCGACGGTTTTGAAGAGGCTGCTGTGTCAATAAAGATTGTAACTAAACTTGGTCTTATAAACAGTTTTGTTTACACTGACAGATGTTATTGCCATTACATTTTACACTTTAATCTTTAGTCTGACGTATACGGCATCCATATGAAGTATATTTCAAGGATAATGTGGGAAGGTCGAGCCGTACAGCTGATTGAAAGTTGAATTAAACATGTTTGTGTTAAAAATGATTTGACTATATAAAATGAATAACATTTTACAGAAATACTAAATAATTGGGATAAATCAATATGTTACGTGTAATTTAGTATGTGCCACATTAATAATTTAATGTATTCATCCATTGTAATAAATGATTATTTATAAAGAGTTTTATTCAAATTGTCCATTTTCATAAACATTTTTCCAGATTAATTCATGACAAATTAAATCCAGTTAAAATACGCATTCCTCAAAAATATCGCTACAAAAGTTTTTAAAATTAATATTTTAGAAATCGTTTATACTAAGACTAACTTATGTATTTTATACATTCTACAAAATGAAAAACAAAGTTATAAAATATAAAGTAACATTTAATCTCACCTCAAAACTAAGTATTTGGTGATACATATCACCGAACAATGATGCGGTTAACACACAAAGTTTGCCCTTCTATGGTCTGATTAAACAATATGTTATGGGATAAACGTGGGTGGGATAAAACAAAGCTTATAGAACCGAACCATGCCATTTAGCATTCCATCGCATTAAAATTGCCTTGGACTGTCGATATCATGCGCCATGCTCATAGTCAAAAATCAAATCAAATCAAATCATTTCAAATCATTTATTCAGCCAGAATTAACAATATACAAGTTGTATTGGCTAAGTCAAAATAAAATAAAGTTGGATTCATATAGTAGTTACAATATATCATAATGTAGACATTTTGCATACATTCTTGATTTATATATTTTTGTGCTATGCCTCGTTTAAAAAAATATCTTTTCCTTACAATGTACATGTTCTCTCACTGATTTGAGAAAGCAAAGTGGCCAATTCGCTCATCAGTGAGACAATGTTAACATTGTCTCACTCTAATTACTTTGTCTCACTCCAGATTTGCAACGTGAAGGCACGAAATAGTGAGCGCGTAACATGCAGGCAACGTCGTATGCGCGCGAAATACGTTGGCAGCACTGGCTGTAAATCAGCTGGTCAGCTGTTGTACTGTTGTATTTGTCACTTCACGTTAAATGTTATATTAAAAGTTCACTTCTGTGTAAAAATAGGTTATGTTTCTTCACCAATTTATTTGTTTTATGATAACTGTAGGAAAAGTATAATGTGCAACTCGAGTTCAAAGTACAATTGCCTCACTCGAGAAACCATTCCTCACTCGCCTACGGCTCTTGAGTAAGGATTTCTCTCGAGTAAGTCAATTGCTCACTTTTCTCACTAGTTGCACACATAACTATAGTAATTTAAGCTCTAAAGGTTCATAATACAAAGAGTGCAGAGATTATTTTAGATTAAAACTGTATTTACGTCGGTTAAGTCTACCTGTCAAAAATTGCAATCTCTTTAACCCTGCGTTGATAAAAGTTTCCAATCACTGTATTTACAAATTTACTAATTCCAATACGGATTTACTTGCTGCATCAGAGTCAATCAGAATGTATCCGATGTATTTCATTTTATTTTAATTTTGGTTCAAACACTTTTCTTACTATGTTTCAGTTTTTTTCATTATTTTATTGAATAGAATACAATTTAACAAAGTTTTTCCCCAGAGTGTAGTGCATGTTGACTCAAAGTATTCACAAAGCAAGTATATTGCTGAGCCGAAACCTTATACCCTGAACAGTGAATGCTGAGTCACTAACTACATCAGCAATTGCTGAGACATCAACCCTGTACAATCAGGTTTACATGCAATGCTGAGTCAGAGACTTGAAACAGTTTAAAACCTCGAAGCTGTACTAAAACCAATGATGTCGAAGTTTACCATAAAACTTTAGTTAGTGTAATACCGAGTAAATTTAAAAATAAACATATCCTGTGGTGGATGATACATTGAATATAAATCATCATTTACCCCATTGTAAATATTATTTTCATGATATCCTGTATGGGTTCGTGCTGAATAAGATTTAATATTCACGATTTAAACTTAAAATCTAATTTTATTACTTGACTATACAGCTTAAACGATTCCACTACCAATATAGGCCTACGTGGTAAAAATGGAAGTTTTATTCAATATTTAAACATGTATTTGATCAAGAAATGAAATGTTATTTGTATGAAGGCTTGTAAGACAACATGTATGATTTGGCGGTAAAGAGTTACTAATATAATTTGTACTAAATTTAAAACATATCAAATACAATTTTTTACAAATATCTTACGTGAAGCGTACAGATGTTCACCAGAATAATTTCACAAGATAGTTTTACAAGATAAATTGTACCCTAACTTCACAAGATAATGTTCCTATCAGGGAATGTATTTTTTATTTGAATTAAAATAGCCTTGCGTGTCTGTTGGTAGTTTTAGGAAATAGATATCAATTGTATCTGAAAAGAATAACCGCTCAAAGACATATCTTCGAATATTTTTTATATCAGATTGCATACAGTCATTTAATAAAATTCCATTACCGATGTAACCATACCACCATGTTTAACTGAAGGTTAACACAGTTAAAAAGAGGCAACCCAACCAAGCTTACACAATTGACAAACTTGATTACAACCAACAGGGATACATGCTGCAAACGTGGCTTTTTGTTTTACCTTGCTTTTAACATGAGGTTAAAACGTTAAACCCTAAATAGTAATATTCGAACCGCACTGTTGAATGGTTATAATGAACGCATTATTATATCTGTTCTGCATTTTACACATAGGTAACATAAATGAATATTGTGATATTGAAACATATATAAATGTGACTTATGAAATTTGAAACCTCCCGAAGGTTAAAGTAATGGTTTTCAATTAGAATAGCTACAATACTATTATTTTTCAAACTCAGATTGTTTAGGTATAAATTTTTGGTTGTTTGAATTAGTAGTTTTTTTAATTACTGTTTGGTTACATTTTGAAATTACTGGACTTGAATTAAGTTACTAGCGTTGTATGTTTTATTTATACAAATAAATCGTACACCCACTAAAATTACTTAATAATGTGGTGTTATACCTTACGATTACGTTACCCAGCTTGTTGTCGTAAGTCTTCGAGAACGTCTAACACACGTTCTGCGAAAAGTAATCAACATAATATCAACCGTCCATGCTAAATAAAGTTCTTATGATATAGGTTAAGATAGAAATGTGTTTAAATTTTATCATCATTGTAAGTATTAAACTACTATTCATAGTTTCCGTTTACTATCAAATGCAATTACAGGAGCTGTGTGTTTATAAAAGAATAAAACATAAAAAAATATAAAAATAGTGGTAAATATAAACAAAATAATATACACTGAAAGAACCCTCCATTTATTCTTTCATATGTTTTAAACACATTCGAAAGGAAATTCCAATACAAAGAGTTCAATATGCATCTGTAACCGTGAAACACGTCTTGAAAGGAACTGGAAATTGAATTCAAAGAGCAAAATGTATTCGGTCACACAATTGAGGCATCCATAATGCACGGAGTGGCTTCGGATTCTCATTGGATTCCCATCTTGTCTGTGCCATTGGCCTTTAAGACTGAAATAGAAACTCTTTGATACAGAGTCCAACCATCTAGAATCCAATAATTTTTCTGTAACTGAGACAGTTGAGTTTTGCTATAAAAAAAAAAAAAAAAAAACTAGATTAAAAGTATTAAGTTGTTTTAGCCCGGGTTTTGCATACATTAAACTAGTTATGCCTTCAAAAATATCCCCATACATTTTCTCTTTGGCATTAAAATCTCTTGAGTCTTTGATTGAGTATTATGGAAAATGGGGTCGCTGGTCGAAATCAATTACTATAATATTAAACTGTTTCTTAGTAGGTATATTAAATAATTTTGAAAATCATATTTCTTTCCATTGTATTTGTTGAAATGACAAAATAAACTTAAAACGCGAATTTATTGTTCTGTAACATATAGAAATTAGACCAACAAATCAACAAATGCTATAAAAAAATGTCATTATATCTTACAACTATTATGTGAAAACTATAAATTACAAGGTGTTAGATGCAATGACCCTTAGTACTAAAATATTTACGTTTGGTAGTAGAGCAGTACAGCAAGTGAAAATGTAAAACGTAGTCAATAAACATAAATCCACCAGCATTGCAGTGCCATTCCCTGGTCACTTGGACGCTTGGACATAAAATAGTCATTCCCAGGATATTCTAAAGCTTGTATGGTCGCTCGATAAAATCTGTATAGACTGCAATATTATACAATATTATATTTTATTAATATTGGCTGACTCTACTTCGCTTGACAACAATCTTAATTGACCTATTTAAAAGTGTTAGCTATGTGATATTATTTACCACATTTTCAAAACTAATATGAGTTTTACTCTTTAATATACATTTTAGTGAATTTCCCAAATAGGAAACAAGCTATGACCGTAGTACTCATGGTAAGACCTAGACCCGGTACCGATTTAATTTTCGTTTTGAGGACCCCAAAGGCCAAAAACACCATCCGTTCCGAAAATATGTAAAATATGCGAAAATAATTATTCATTTCATACTAAGCTATTTACATTTCACACAAAAAAAATATTTTTTACCCTCTCCGTCGCAAAGTACTCGTTAAACCGATGATATTTAAATAAGGAATAAATGTGATATTTTTAAGGAGATATTTTAAAGTAATCAGACAAATGGAAATTCACTTAGCCTGCAGGTTTGCTGTGGCTGGGATATTTATTCAAGTAAAAGTTCTTTAGCTTTTGGAACAAGTCTATACATACTAAATTATCCTAATAAACTTGTTATTATTACGGATAAACATATTGCTTACACATTCATATTCAATGCTATCAAAGAGTAAACATTCAATTCCAAAAAAGATTTGCTTTTTTCAAATATTCCTATGCATGCAAAAGTAGTATACATAATGTCTTTTAAATTACGAGCTCACTGCTAACAGTAGGAACTTCACAAAGGCAGACTAGAAGCATTTAACACTACACTTAAAATGTTGAAAGCTAGATTTTTTTTATTTATGAAAAATAAATTTTGTTATTCACTTACAGCACCTTAATACTGCAACTACATCTACGTCACAAAAATATACACTAAATACAATCATATAAATCTCACTTTTGGTATTCTAATTAAATGTTTTAGGTCTATTAATTCAAATCAATTGTAAGATGCTTTATTAATTTCGTCTATCTGTCAAATACATATGTGCTGTCAAACTTACATCTCTCAAACAGTAAAAAACATCATTACTCAACCAAGTCTCTGGTTTATGTGGTCGTATACCAAAGGGACTTCAAAAAAAGCCTCGCTAATTACGTTGGGCAAAGCCTTATATGTTGCCAACGGGTCTTTATCTGAAGCCAACCTTGTATAACCACCGACATTGGCTTGAAAACAACTCAATATAATCAGATATTAAAATTATGTAAAACTTTTCTAATAGTGCTTGATATTTCTGTTAATTTTAAAGCAGTGATATTTTCAATTTAGGTTAGTTACTTGTCCAACAGTTTTATTATCCACTATCAATCATTGCGAAAAGCTATCATGAGACAAATATATCAAATAAAAAGATTTTCTGGAATATGTACCAATAACACAATGACTATTGTAAAAAAGGTTAATTGGCATGGCAAGAGATTGGCAGCTGCAATACACTTTTTACACAACGGGTTCTCTTTTCAAATCTCTGCACCGTTATTTATTTTTTGTCACTTTGTTATCAACGGTTCTTTGTCTGAAACTGATGACAAATTACCTCCCGTAACTGCGTCAACTTCCGAAAAAAAAAAACGGAACAGGCCAAGGTTAGGCTTTTTATACATCATAATTTGTAGTAATGTTACCCCATAACAGAATACAAAACAAATTGAAGCTATGTTTCGTTTGAAAGACCTTTCTGAAATATCGAAATTTCATATATAACATCTTAGTACAGTAATGTTTAATGTTAAATATTTTTTAACATAAACAGGTATATCTCTCAGGAGAACATGAAAATGGTGTGACAGTTCACATATGTAAATCTTGTCACAAATCCTGCAACAGAATATATTTTAGGAGTTTAATGTGGCTAGGATATGCAGTTAGTGAATGGAAGTGTATTTGAACGTGTTTTTTATATAATGACAAAATTCGCTGATCCAAAAATCTTTCATTTTTAACTCTTATACTAAAAATTACGAAAGCTCTTTCTTGATCATTTAAGATCCTTTGAGATCTTTCCTTGATGTTCATGATACCGCAATATTTGGTTTAATAATTTATTTTAACTTTTGGCAAATATTATCTAGTTATTGACAATATTGAACTAATTAAAAAGTGATCATTATTAAGGTTAAAGGAAAATCATTCCAAAGTAATTTGAAGAAGAAAGAACTCAAGAAACAAACATCTTACTCCTTTGAAATGTTGAAGATTAACTTGACTAATTTAGATTTATTTTAAAAGCGGTAAGAACAAGTTTAAGGGCTAACCATCCTAAAGAAGTATTGAGGAAGAAAGAACTCAGGAAACAAGATTATGCTGTACTGTCTGCAGTTTGAAGAACTATTAAAAGTATTTTAAAATTTTATCTTTTTATTTCGAATATTCTCGTCTACGTGTAATTCTCTTAAATACTGAGGCTACTAAGTATAATTAACACAACAAATATGTTTTGATAACAAATGATTTGTTACACATTTATTCCCTGTTTTTTCCTGGGGTTTTCTCAAGGATTCAAATAGATGTTTATGTAGGAATTATTAAGAATAGCAATAATTGAGCTGTCACATGGATTAGCAGTACTGATAAATTTCTAATTACAATAAAAATACTTAAAGGGTTTGGGCAGTTTTATTCTCAAACATTGGGCTTAACTTTATACCGAATACCTAAGCGTAGCAAATAGTGATCAATACTCCAATTTACACATGTTATAATTCCCTCAAAGACATCTTTCCCGTTTAAAAGTCAATAGCTCGTGCAAGGAAGATGGGCAAATCCAATAAGAATTCTCTGTAACTTCATACATAATGGATGTCTCAATTGTGCGGCGAAATATGTTTTGCTCTTTAAATTCAATTTCATATTGCTCTACTGACGTTGTGTATTTGTGTGTTGTGTGTATTTTATGTTCTCGTATACGTCCTAGTGTTTATTAAAATATTATGTAAATATTAAAATATTATTATGAGTATTGTTATGAATTGTTGTACTGTGTATCCCAGGCATAAAGAAGACTATGCATGATATTCTAGGTGTGATCTAGATGTCCAAGCCTATTTCCCTGGAGCTTATCCATAAACAATATTCACATACAAAGCTTACAACAATGCTTTAGAAGCAGAATGGGTTTAACCTACTATGGTACTAACTATAGAGTACTTTAAAATAAAATTAAATAAAGCTTAGAAAAAAAATTTTTTTTTACAACAAAACTAAAGCATTGGTAACGTGTGAATTCATTTTATATTTAATTGTACTAGACTATTGTAGTTCGCCAACAGTTAGGCAAGATAAAGCTTCCCTTTACAACAATACTGCTTTAGGCCATCTAATTACCTAATGGCTACTGTAAGCGGAATGGCTTGATAGTTCGGTTAGCCAGGATCATTTGACACCTAAGCGACTTGTTAACTGAATTTACAAAACTATTTTCCTTATAATTTGTATTGTTCAATGGTTTATAATAGAAAAATATACGTCATCAAAATCTTACCTTTCCAAAACATTTATTTCCCAAAATATTACGCAGATCCATCCAACACACCAAGGCTAGTATTTTAAGTTGAAGATGAGTGATTAATATTTTAATTTCATAAGAGTATTTAATATAATAAATAAATGCCAAAATATTTTAATATTTAAAAATTTTTTAATATTTAAATATTTTAATATTTAAGTTTTAAAATTACAGTATTTTAAAAAGCTTATTCAAACACTCCAAAAAGCATTATGTTTTTCAAACTCAAATTATGTTTATTTCTCTTCAAATAATGTTTATTTCTCTTCAAATAAATACTTACTCATAAACAATTGAAAGTTGATAGAGTGTTAAATGAAATTTTTAAATAATTAAAAACAATATTATAGACGTCTTTTTATTTGTTTAATAAATACGGAATCACCATTATTACAAGAAGATACGTAAGGCAGAACGCAATCATTTAAAATGTATTGTTTTTAAAGGTTTTTAATGCGAATGTCTTAGGTGCCAAATAAACATAAATCATTTCACAAACTAAAAGAAACAAGAGCACAGTCAGAATTCGTAACTACTAATTTGAACTAATATTGCATATTTGGTTCAACATATCACCGAACATTCATGCGAACACACAAAGTTCGCCCGTTCCATTGTCTGATTACACAATATGTTATTGTGGGTGGGATACAATAAAGCTTACAGAGCCTAACCATTTCATTGTGCATTCCATCGCATTTGTATTGCCTTAGCCTGCATATGTAAAACTAATGGCATATCTAGTAAAAGATTAAAGATATTTATTTTATACTAGGGATTTATTGATCAAGGGTGTACTATAACCCTCACCTCCAACCCTTTTAGGTGATACCCTTGATATAACCATACATCAGGCTTATAATACAAAGGTAATAAATGTTTTTATATAGGTTGAAAGTACAGTCCACCTACAATGAAACAACAAATGGTCATTATAACAATACGTCCCTCTAAAATATAAATTTCTCTCTTACTACATAATTAGTTTAACTTAATGGAAATTTACCATGGCTTCGAAGGAAATATTTCAAAACACTATATATGTATTAATCTGAACAGACTCTAAATAAATTACTCGCATATGTATTTTTATATTATTCTTTTGCCATTTGACTCTTATGGATGTTTTATCATTACTATGCAACACTCCCTAATCCTCTCTGAGCATGAAAACTCCGATTGCCGAATTCACCGATTTACTGATTCCAATAAAGCTTAACCAGCTCCATCTGATGTTTCTGATATGATGATTTGGTTTTATATTTTTGTTGTTATTTTAAAACGATAATCCTGAAACTTTTTTTGTTTTCTACAAAAATATACTTGACCTAAAACAGGATTTTAAAATCTCACTTCACCAAAATATAGTGAAATTAAAATTACTAGTCTTTACACTAATTTTAGGTATTTTTAAAATCCGAAACCATCTACCTAGAGTAACAGCGAAAACCGGGTTTGTAACTACATCAGCAATTGCTGAGACATCAACTCCGTACAATCAGGTTCACATGCAATGCTTAGTCAAGACACTTCAATCCATCCAAGTTGTACTCAAACCAATGACGATTTTTATATATACAATAAAAATAAATTAGTATGATTAATTTATTATATTTGGGAACCACAAAGAAATATGTACACTATCCTGATGTTGATGAAAAAGTATTTCTATTATACTGGTATCGTATATCCATTATTAACTTTTTTTACTTATTTGTAACATAACATCCCTTGCGGGCTTAAGTTGGATGGATCTAATAATGTTACCAAATCAGATATATTTGACAGAACATGCATCATTCAAATATTGAGTTATCTAGACATCCAATCTCACGGGGGCGCAGGTTGGTGTAGTCGGGGCGCCCGCATTGCGCCAGAGGGTCCAGGTAGCAGGCCCGCACTGCGCCAGCACTTAAATCTACCACCCAAAATCAGACCTGTACTGCGCCAGAGCGGCTTTTTCTTTGTAATAATAGTTCTGAGAGAAACTGTCCTATTAATGAGTCTGAGAGTTCAAAACCCACTAGTCCGACGCTCTCCGACACGACACCTTCCGTCAAGTCTCCAACACCTTCCGACGCCTTCCGCAATGGTCCGACGGGCTCCGACAGTAGGCCTCCGACGAGAAATACACCACCACTCTAACAGTGCCAGTTGCGATGGAACATGTGATCACATATTGTTCACAAGCAGTAGATAGGGAGCAAATAATGAAAAAAGTCCATAATTAATATATTATTATTAATTAATATTAATAATCCATAACATGTATGACGATCTCTGTTAGTATGAGAGATTACAATGGTCAAGGACCTTCCTAGACCCACCTTGATAATTCCGTTAATATTTACTGTACTACAGGGAAATTAGCAAAAAGTACAGTACAAAACGTAAACAATAATACCCCCGTCCAGCAAACCTGCCGACTAAGCAAATTTCTTTTTACCTGAATTTATTTTCAATTAAGTGTATTTAATTAACATTAGGTTTTATGGGTACATAGGATTGCTGCTACAGGGAGGGTAAAAAGTGTGGTTTTTAGTAAAGTATTATAACTTAGTATAAAATAAAGAAATTTACCAAGTGTGATCAAAATATATCCATCAGAAAGCAAACTTACAATATTTTATAATATTCTCCATAAGAATAGCATGGGAATTTTAAAAAAAATTCTTTAAATCTTCTCCGTAACCAATAATTGTACAAAAACATCACACTCTTGTAATCACATGTTCCATATCTGTTCCACATATTGTGATCACACACAAAGCTAGACAGTGACTAAATCTAGGCCTGGTGCACGCAGAGTGGAGAAATGACGGATCCGACATCCGACAAGAATGCCCCAGAGAGCAATGTTGTCGTAAGCTATATAATGTTGTAATAGCTACTTCCCTATAGGGAAATTCGCTAAAACCTGTCAAAATTTCAATTGTGATATAATGACACGTTTTCCATAATTAATTTAGCGTTCAACTAAAGCAAATTAGTTAAGTAAACATTCTGTGCACCATCCCACTAGCTATAGTGATGTCATGTCATATTTAAATACAAACTAGTTTTGTTTCCATTATGGTAGTGTTTTATCCACGGTGGATTTAATGAATAATGATATTTCAACTACGTCCTAGTCGCGTTTAGAAGCACTGGTGAATATCGAACAGGCATTAATTGCGCCAACTACTCCAGGGAGCCACCCGATACTTTATTAACTGCTCTAAGTGGCAGCTCTCATAGACTGTATAATTTTAAGTAGGTTCGGTTTGGTTAGGTTGGATTAGGATAGCTTACGTTAGGTTAGTTTAGGTTAGGATAGGATAAGATATGTTAGGATGAGTTTTGTTTTCTTGGCGTAACTCATTAAAAAGTTAATTGGTGATGTCCATACTTTTGCCCAGCCCTGTATATGTGAATAAACATAAATATATAATTGAGGTATATTACTAAATAAATATTCAAAAACATACAACGGGTCTCATTTCATTCTGATTAAACATGATAAAATGGGAAGCACATGCGTGCGTAACATCCGTGACAATTTTCTGTGATCACAGAAACGACCGAGATTATTACTTGCTATCACGGAAACGCCTAAAAATGGAGAATAGTCGTAAGAAAAGTACTGATGGGAAAGTACCTGCTTCTGTGTAGTATGGTGTAAAGGCCATTTCACAGTAGTGTAGCAAAAAAGTAATGTTTTTGTTTAGGCCTAAATGGGTGCAAAATTGATAGCAATAACTTCAAGAAACAACGTAGGTCTAAGGTACCGGCTCTTAATTGATTAATTTTTGTTTCTACAAACTGTTGTCGAAGAAGCGTGGCTTTCTTTCTTGTACTTTTTTTCATTTTCCAAAGCACCGTTGATTGCTAATCATGTGTCTAATTGTGATTCCTTGATGTCACTGAGAAACGCAAAAATATTCGGATGCGGTGAAGAGCAAGATTTGGTAAATTAGCGACAAGGGGTGTTGAACTAGGTCAAATAACGAAAGCTGTGATGATTGTTTACATTCCCAATACCAATTATGCGTAAGGTGTGTGGTTTGTTTACATTCCAAATTCCAATGGGTAGGTTCACCAGAAGGCGCCCCCTCGCCTACCTGGACTAGTGCTGGCGCAGTACGGGCGTTTGCTAGAGAGGGATTATTTAGACCTGGCGCAGTACAGGTCTACCCGGTGTAGTGTTTGAGTGCCGGACTTTGGTCCCTGAGGTCCCGGATTCAAATACCCCCAAATAACCAATGAATTTTATCGAAGTGGTAAAGCCACAGCCCCTAGGTCTAATCTAAAGACATGACAACATCCATCCCAGGATAGAGATTAACGTCCTAGGACTATAAACATATAGGTAGAGTATAGGCTATGGAAACAAAAACCCTACCTTCTTTAATTATTTAGTTATATAAAATATTTTTCGTATGTAGACATTTTAGAAAAAGTATTATTAAATCAATATTTGTTTGAGAAGAAAATCTATTCTGCTTTAAGTTGACATGGGCTGTTACTGTAAGGTATAAATTATTTACATAAGCCTAAGATGTTCTTAATTTCGCCGTTTTACCTTAATTAGATCATTTTAGAATTTTCAAAGGAATAAATCCTGTTAGGGGCCTAATTAAATAAAATAGTTAAAATAAACATATTGGCCACTTAAATACAGTAGTTTTAATTGTAGTTATTTTAAAATGAATTACCAGCACATACACTTCCTATAATGCAGCAACCAATCATATTTTGCGATTTTCAATTAAAAATTCTTCCGAGTCAACCTCTGCACCATCAAATATTTTTTGTCATCCCTTGTTTAGAGTCCATTGTTTGAACTCGGGTGACAAATTAATGTTCGCAGCTGCGCCAACGACGACAAAACCTTGCGGACCTGAAAGCTTCGTACAATTTATTGAGTGTTAGATTTAAAATATTTCAACGTCAATTCGTATATTAATAAAATAACACCCTCAACATACTTAAAACATACATTTACACTTATACTGTTAACTCACAACATGGTAAATATACATAAACGATGGTAAGTAGTGACCAATTTCAATTGGCCAATCCATTAATTTAGAGAATCGTGTTTTATATTACTTTTCATTATATTACTTTTGCTATATAATTAATTTTGTTGCATAACACATATAGGGTTAGACCATTTTCACCATAAGCATTATTTGAGTAGCGTCATTGTCCCTCCTGTAAAAATGGCTCTGGCAGCGATATGGAAAAAAACGAAGAGACATTCCATTCATGATGATTTATGTTCAAGCTTTATTTCAAGTTTTATTTCACATTTTAAATTAAAGCTTATACATCTTGTGCGAAAATAATGGATAGATTTATCGAGGTAACAGATAAGATTTTGAAACTTAAAACCCATAAATACTAGCTTAAAATAGATAAAACAATGTATCAACATTTTTGCTTTAAGCAGTTTTATATAAATTGAACTGTTTTGCCTGCAAAGATTTTACTCTTGTACCCAACCGTCTTTAAAAACAAACAATTATAAAACTTGCCAAGAAACTCTATTTAACAAGAGCTTGTTTATCGTAAGATCAAAAACAACCTAATTACATCGACGGTTTTGAAAAGGGCGCTGTGTCAATAAAGATTGTAACTAAACTTGGTCTTATAAACAGTTTTGTTTACACTGAATGGTTTTATAGTCATTATATTTTACACTTTAATCTTTATTCTAAAGTATACGGTATATATATGAAGTGGATTTTAAGGACAATGTGGAAAGGTCGAGTCATACAGCTGATTGAAAGTTGATTTAAACATTTTTGTGTTAAAGATGATTTGACTATATAAAATGAACATTTTATGAGGGCATTTTACAGAAATACTAAATTATAAGGATAAATCAATATATTCTGTGTAATTTGGTATTTGCCACATACATGATTTTAATATATTGATCCATTGTAATAGATCATCATTTATTTTTTAAAGAGTTTTATTCAAATTCTTCATTATTATTATTGACATTTGTACAGATTAAGACAAATTAAGTCCAGTTAAAATACGCATTCCAAAGAAATATCGCGACAAAATGTTTTAAAATGAATGTTTGAAAAATCGTTTAAACTAATACTAACTCATGTATTTTATAAACTCTATAAAATGAAAAACTAAGTTATAAAATATAGCGTAACATATAATCTCACCTCAGATATAAATATTTGGTGTTACATTATCACCAAACATTCATGTGGTTAACACACAAAGTTCGCCCGTTCTATTATCTGATTACACAATATGTTATTGTGGGTGGGATACAACAAAGCTTACAGAGCCTAACCATATAATTTAGCATTCCATCGCATTGCCTCGAAATTGCCTTGTTCAATCAAATGCAATAAATCATGATATAGACATTTTGCACACATTCTTGTTTAGTAATTAAAGCAATCTAAAGGGACAGTGACTGAAGAGATCCCCTTGTTTAAACTCTGTATTTACGTTGGTTAAGTCAACCTGTCAAACATTGCAATCTCTGTAACCCTGCGTTGATAAAAGTTTCCAACCGCTGTATTTACAAATTTAATAATTCCAATAAGGATTTACTTGCTACATCAGAGTCAATCAAAATGTATCCGATGTATTTCATTTGATTTTGGTTTTTGGTAAAACATTTGTTTCACTAAGATTCAGTTTTTTCATTATTTTATTGAATAGAATACAATTGAACAAAGATATTTCATCAGAGTGTAGTGCATGTTGACTCTAAGTATTCACAAAGCAAGTATATTGCTGAGCCGAAACCTTATACCCTGAACAGTGAATGCTGAGTCACTAACAACATCAGCAATTGCTGAGGCATTAACCCTCTAAAATCAAGTTCACATGCAACGCTGAGTCAGAGACTAGAAACAGTTCAAAACCTCGAAGCTGTACTAAAACCAATGACGATTCTCTGTTTATCATAAAACTTAAGTTAGTGTTATACTGAGTAAATTTAGAACTAAACATATCCGGTGGTGGATGAAACATTGAATCGAAATCATCATTTACCCCATTGTACATATTATTTTCATAATATCCTGCATGGGTTCGAGCTGAATAAGATTTAATATTCACGATTTAAACTTAAATCTAATTTTATTACTTGACTATACGGCTTAAACCATTACACTACCAATTAACGTGGTTGAAAATAGAATCTTTATTCAATATTTAAACATGAAATGTTATTTGTATGAAGGCATAAGACAAAATGTACAATATAACTTTGGAGGTAAAGAGTTACTTATATAATTTGTACTAAATTTAAAACATATCAAATCGCATTTTTTTTAACATACGTAAAGCGTAGGCTACAGATATGCACAAGAATAAATTCACAAGATAATTTTACCATCAGGAAATGTTTTTTTTTATTTTTTTTTATTAAAATATCCTTGCGTGTCCCTTGATGATTTTAGGAAAGCGATATCAATTGTATCTGAAAAGAGTTACCACTCAAAGACATATCTTCGAATATTTTTTATATCAGATTGCATACAGTCTTTTAATAAATGCGATTACCGTTGTAACCATACCACCATGTTTAACTGAAGGTTAACACAGTTAAAAAGAGGCAACACAACCAAGCGTACACAACTGACAAACTTGATTACAACCAACAGGGAATACATGCTGCAAACGTGGCTTTTTGTTTTACCTCACGTTTAATATGAGGTTTAAACGTTAAACCCTAAATAATAATATTCGAACCGCGCTGTTGCATGATGATAATGAACGCATTATTATATATGTTCTGCATGTTACTCATAGGTAAAATAAATGAATATCGTTATATTGAAACATATATAAATGTGACTTGAGAAATTTGAAACCTCCTAATGGTTAAAGTAATGGTTTTCAATTAGAATAGCTACAATACTATAATTATTCAAACTCAGATTGTTTAGGTATACATTTTTGTCTGTTTGTTTGAATTAGTAATTTTTCTAAATACAGTAAAATTACGTTTTCAAATTACATGAATTGAATTAAGTTAGTAGTGTCGTATGTTTTATTTATACAAATAGATGGTACACCCACCAACAACATTATGGTATCATCCATAAATGTTTACTGGTATTACACCTAGCTGGGTTGTCCTAAGTCTTCAATAACGTGTGTTAGTAAATGCGAAAAGTAATCAACATAATATCAACAATCGTCCATGCTAAAAAAGTTCTTATGATATAGGTTAAGATAGACATGTGTTTAAATTTTATCATCATTGTAAGTATTAAGCTTCTATTCATATTTTCTGTTTAATATCAAATGCAATTTTTACAGGAGTTGTGTGTTTATAAAATAATAAAACAAAAAAATATGCAAAATAACTTACACTAAAAGAACCCTCCATTTATTCTTTCATATGTTTTAAACCCATTCGAAAGGAAATTCCAATACAAAGAGTTCAATATGCATCTAGAACCGTGAAACACGTCTTGAAAGGAACTGGAAATTGAATTCAAAGAGCAAAATGTATTCGGTCACACAATTGAGGCATCCATAATGCACGGAGTGGCTTCAGATTCTTATTGGATTCCCATCTTGTCTGTGCCATTGGCCTTTAAGACTGAAATAGAAACTCTTTGATACATATAGTCAAACCATCCAGAATCCAATAATTTTTCTGTCGCTGAGCCAGTTGAGTTTTGCTATTAAAAAAACCTAATTAAAAGTGTCAAATTGTTTTAACTCAGGTTTTGTATAAATTTAACTAGTTATTCCTTCAAAAATATTCCCATACATTTTCTCATCGACATTAAAATCTCTTGAGTCTTAAGTAGGCCTATTCTATTGAGTATCATGAAAAATGGCGTCAATGGTAAAAATCAATCACTATAATGTTAACTGTTAGTTGGTAGGTAAGTTAAATAATTTTAAATAATCATATTTCATTGTAATTGTATTTGTTAAAATGCCAAAAATCAACTTAAAAACGCGAATTTATTGTTCTGTAACATCTAATAAGAATAAATTAGGCTAACAAATAAACAAATGCTATAATTAAATGTCATAACAGCTTATACTTATTGTGTGAAAACTATCAATTACAAGGTGTTAGATGCAATGACCCTAAGTACTAAAATATTTACGTTTGGTAGTAGAGCAGTACAGCAAGTGAAAATGTAAAACGTAGTCAATAAACATAAATCTACCAGCATTGCAGGGCCATTGGCCATTCCCTGGTCACTTGGACGCTTGGACATAAAATAGTCATTCCCAGGAGATTCTAAAGCTTGTATGGTCGCTCGATAAAATCTGTATAGACTGCAATATTATACAATATTATATTTTATTAATATTGGCTAACTCTACTTCGCTTGACAACAATCTTAGTTGACCTATTTAAAAGTGTTAGCTATGTTATATGATATTATTTACCACATTTTCAAAACTAATATGAGTTTTACTCTTTAATATACATTTTAGTGAATTTCCCAAATAGGAAACAAGCTATGACCGTAGTACTCATGGTAAGACCTAGACCCGGGACCGATTTAATTTTCGTTCTGAGGACCCCAAAGGCCAAAAACACCTTCCGTTCCGAAAATATGTAAAATATCCGAAAATAATCATTCATTTCATACTAAACTATTACATTTCTCACAAAAAAAATATATTGTTTACCCTACCCGTTGCAAAGTACTCGTTAAACCAATAATATTTAAATAAGGGATAAATGTAATATTTTTAAGGAGATATTTTAGAATAAATCCAATCAGGCAAATGGACATTCACTCAGTCTGCAGGTTTTCTGTGGTGGGGTCATTTATCAAGTAAAATTTCTTTAGTTTTGGGACGCGTCTACACATACTAAATTATCTAAATAAACTTTTTATTATAACGGATAAACAAATTGCTTACACATTCCAATTCGATTCCATCAAAAAATAAACATCCAATTAGAAAAAGGAATTTGTTTTAATCAAATATCCCTATGCATGCAAAAGTAGTATACCTAATGTCTTTAAAATTACGAGTTCACTAATTAATTAACAGTAGGAACTTCACAAAGGCAGACTAAAAGCATTTTACACTACACTTAAAATGTTGAAAGCTAGATAAAAAAAAATATTTATGAAAAATAAATTATGGCATTCACTTACAGCTCCTGAAGACGGTAACTACTTCTACTTCACAAAAATATACTATAAATACAATCATATAAAATACAAGGAGTGTGTAAAAACGTCTTTGGTGGTAAAGGGAATATTTCTTGTAATCTAAATACTTTTGGTATTCTAATTCAATATTTTAGGTCTATTAATTCAAATCAATTGTAAGATGCTTTAATAATTTCGTCTATCTGTAAAATACGTATGTGCTGTCAAAATTGCATCTCTCAAACAATAATATAAAAAAAAACATGATGATTCGACTAAATCTCTGGTTCATGTGGTCGTATACCAAAGTAGCATTCAGAAAAAGCCTCGCCAATTAATTTCATAAGGCAAGAGCTTATATGTTACCAACGGGTCATTGTCTGAAGCCAACCTTCTATTACCAATGACATTGGCTTGAAAAAAACTCAATATAATCGGATATTCTGTCAGATGCATTTATCCTATGATGTCAATTCAATTGCCCAAGCTGTTGCGAGGATGAACTTGGATTTGGCGAATGTCAGTGAGTGGTCCATGAAGCATGGTCTCAAGTTAAACCGAGAAAAATGCACTGTTCTTCATATTGCTCCGCCCAACTATGTTCAATAATTGATCATTGATGGAGACGTGCAGGTAAAACTTGATGACGTGGAGTTGAAGGTGAGCCACACTGCCAGGACTTTGGGCGTAATACTGGACAGTGGTCTTACCTTCTCTGATCATATCACCCATGTTTCCCAGCTGGCGTTGGGTAGATTGCGGGGTCTGTACAAATGCCGAACCATCCTACCTGAGACAGCCAAGATTCAGCTGGTCCAATCAATTGTCTTGTCAGTGCTCTACTACTGTTTCCCTGCATATGGCAACAGCATCACAAATGAGGGCATGGAAAGGATTCAAAAACTTCATAACACCGCAGTAAGATTTATATATGGTCTGCGGAAACGCGATCATATATCTGAATTTGAAAAAACTGCCGGTCTTTTGCCCTCAGCAGCCGTATGCAGGATGCAAACCTGCACTCTGGTTCATCGGGTACTGGTCAAAAAAGAACCAGCATACCTGATGGAAAGACTGGTCTCCCGCGATCGGGTGTCTCGGTGCAATACTCGGCAGAACAATCAGTTTCACTTGAGTGAGTCTGGAGATTGGCAGGAGAGGCTTTTCATACTTTGGACCCAAATTGTATAACGACCTCCCCTGTGATCTTAAGTTGCTGGGTGTTCCAGCGTTCAGAAATAAAATAAAAGAAATGTATGAATGAAGTACCTCAAATTTTGTAAATAGATTGAAATAGAAATGTAAATAGAATTTTTTGCTTGTATACTTTCTGATTAGATTATACTTTCTGTTATTAGTTTTATCTAGTATTAGTTAATTGACAAAAGTTATCCTGTAAAGCAGTTTATACTGAGGAACGCTTGCTAAATAAAGGCATTTTTGATTTGATTTGATATTAAAAATTATGTATACGTTTCTACTACTGTAGTGTTTTTGATATTTCTGTTAATTTTAGAGCAGACATATTTT
This sequence comes from Macrosteles quadrilineatus, assembly GCF_028750875.1. NCBI lineage: Eukaryota > Metazoa > Arthropoda > Insecta > Hemiptera > Cicadellidae > Macrosteles > Macrosteles quadrilineatus. Next base: position 134,644,328 of record NW_026542595.1, on the reverse strand, counting down.
CAATTTTGGTTAGTTACTTGGTAAACAGTTTCATTATCCACCATCAATCATTGTGAAAAGCTATCATGAGACAAATATATCAACTAAACATATTTCCTGGAATACGCAACGATAACAAAATGACTATTTGAGTAAAAAAAGGTTAATTGGCATGGCAAGAGATTGGCATCTGCAATACACTTTTTACACAACGCGTTCTCTTTTCAAATCTCGGCACCGTTAATTATTTTTTGTCACTTTGTTATCAACGGTTCTTTGTCTGAAACGAGTGACAAATTAACTCCGGTAACTGCGTCAATGTCCGAAAAAACAACGAAAAAGGACAAAGTTAAGCTTTTTATACATCTTAATTTGCAGTAACACTAACTCTTAACAGAATACAAAACAAATTGAAGCTCTATGTTTTGTTTAAATTCCTTTCTGAAATATCAAAATTTCATACATAACATCTTAATACTCAATGATAAACATTGAAACAGATGTATCTCTGGGGAGAATATGAAAGTGGTGTGACAGTTCACATATGTAAATCTTGTCACAAATCCTGCAACAGAATATATTTTAGGAGTTGAATGTGGCTTGGGATATGCAGTTAGTGGATGGAAGTGTATTTGAACGTGTTTTTTATATAATGACAAAGTTCGCCGTTCAAAAAATCTTTCATCTTTAACTCGGAATCCAAAAATTACGAAAGCTCTATCTTAATCCTTTAGATGTTGAAGATACAGCAATATTTTGTTTGATAATCGATTTTAACTTTTGACGAATATTTATCTAGTTATTGACGATATTGAACTAGTTAAAAAGTGATCATAATGAAAGTTAAAGTAAAAGCATTCCAAAGTAATTTGAGGAAGAATAAACTCAAGAAACAAACATCTTACTCCTTTGAAATGTTGAAGATTAACTTGACGAATTTAGATTTATTTGAAAAGCGGTAAGACAAGTTTAAGGGCTAACTATCCTAAAGAAGTATTGAGGAAGAAAGAACTCAAGAAACAAGAATAAGCTGTAATGTCTGCCGTTTGAAGAACTATTAAAAGTATTTCAAAATTTTATCTTTTTATTTCGAATATTCTCGTCTACGTGTAATTCTCTTAAATACTGAGGCTACTAAGTACAATTAACACAACAAATATGATTGATAACAAATTACTTGTTACATATTAATTCCCTGTTTTCCTGGGGTTTTCTCATGGTTTCAAAGAGAAGATTATGTAGGAATTATTGAAAATACCAAGAAGTGAGCTATCACATGTATTAGCAGTACTGATAAATTTCTAATTACGGCACCGGGATTTAAACCAACGACATCACTGTGGTTTCAAAATCCCTCGCATCTACAGTTCCCCCAACACATCTTCCTGTCTAGGTTCCAATAAAAATACATAAAGGGTTTGGGCAGTTTTATTCTCAAACATTGGACTTAAAATCATATCAAATAGCTAAAGAGTAGCAAATAGTGAACAATACTCTAACTTACACATGTTATAATTCCCTCAAAGACATCTTTCCCGTTTAAAAGTCAATAGCTAGTGCAAGGAAGATGGGCAATCCGATAAGAATTCTATGTAACTTCATACATAATGGATGTCTCAATTGAGCGGCGAAATATGTTTTGCTCTTTAAATTTAATTTCACATTACTGTACTGAAGTTGTGTGTTGTGTGTATTTTATGTTCTCGTATACGTCCTAGTGTTTATTAAAATATTGTGTATATTGTTATGATTTTTTTTCACTGTGTATCCCAGGCATGAAGAAAGACTATGTATGATATTCTATGTGTGAACTAGATGCCCCCAGGAGCTCATCTATAAACAATATTCACATAAATAGCTAACAACAATGCTTTAGAAGCAGAATGGGTATAACCTACTATGGTACTAACATTAGAGTACTTAAAAATAAAATTAAATAAAGCTTAGAAAAAAATTTGTTCTTACAATAAAACTAAATCATTGGTAATGTAACAGTGAATTCACATTTTATATTTAATTGTACTAGACTATTGTAGTTCGCCAATAGTTAGGCAAGATAAAGCTTCTCTTTACAACAATACTGTTTTAGGCCATCTAATTACCTAATGGCTAGTGTAAGCGGATTTGCTTTATAGTTCGGTTAGCCAGGGTCTTTAGAGACCTAAACAACTCGTTAGTTGAATTTACAAAACCATTTTCCCTATAATTTGTATCGTTCAATGCTTTATATTAGCAAAAGATACGTCATCAAATTCTTAACCTTTCTTAAAATTGGTGAAGGTTCAATATACGCAGAACGCACTTCTTTAAAATTTATTTTAAAATGAAGGTTTTTAAAATACATTTTAAAGGTCTTAGCTGCCAAGTCTTAGCTGCCAAATAAATATATATCATTCCACAAACTAAAAGAAACAAGAGCACAGTCCGAATTCGTAACTACTAATTTGAACTAATATTGCATATCTGGTTCTACATATCACCGAACATTCATGCGGTTAACACACAAAGTTTGCCCGTTCCATTGTCTGATTACACAATATGTTATTGTGGCTGGAATACAACAAAGCTTACAGAGCCTAACCATTTCATTGTGCATTCCATAGCATTTGTATTGCCTTAGCCCGCATTTGTCAAATTAATGGCATTTCAAGTAACAAATTCAAGAGATTTTTTTTATACTAGGAAGTTATTGATTATGAGCGTATTAAAGACATCGCCTCCAACGTAGTGGGGCCTTGCTCCAACCCTTTTAAGTGATACATCTCCAACGTAGTGGGGCCTTGCTCCAACCCTTTTAAGTGATACGCCTCCAACGTAGTGGGACCTTGCTCCAACCCTTTTAAGTGATACGCCTCCAACGTAGTGGGACCTTGCTCCAACCCTTTTAAGTGATACGCCTCCAACGTAGTGGGACCTTGCTCCAACCCTTTTAAGTGATACGCCTCCAACGTAGTGGGGCCTTGCTCCAACCCTTTTAAGTGATACATCTCCAACGTAGTGGGGCCTTGCTCCAACCCTTTTAAGTGATACATCTCCAACGTAGTGGGGCCTTGCTCCAACCCTTTTAAGTGATACGCCTCCAACGTAGTGGGACCTTGCTCCAACCCTTTTAGGTGGTACCCTTTATATAAACATACATCAGGCTTATAATTTAAAGGAGATAAATATTTTTATATAGATTGGTAGTACAGTCCACCTACAATGAAACAACAAATGATCATTATAACAATACGTTCCTCTAAAATCAAAATTTGTGTCCTACTGTTTTGCTAAATGACATGACCAATGCATGTAATTGTTATTTTGGTTAAATAAATGACTTATTGACTTATTGACTTACTTACTACAATATTAACTTAACATTATGGAAATTTTCCATGGCTTTGAAGAAAAAAATTTCAAAACACTACATACGTGTGCATCTGAACAGACACTAAATAAATTACACGCATATATTTTTTTCTATTATTCTTTTGCTATTTGACTCTTATGGATGTTTTATCATCACTATGCAACACTTCCTAATCCTCTCTGAGCATGAAAACTCTGATTGCCGAATTCACCGATTTACTGATTCCAATAAAGCTTAACCAGCTCCATCTGATGTTTCTGATATGATGATTTGGTTTTATATTTTTTTGTTATTTTAAAACGATAATCCTGAAACTTTTTTTTGTTTTCTACAAAAATATACTTCACCTAAAACAGGATTTTAAAATATCACTTCACCAAAATATAGTGCTGTAAAAATTGCTAGTTTTTACGCTAAGTAAGTATTTTGTTAATCTGAAGCCATCTACCTCGAGTAACAATGAATGCTGAATCACTAACTACATCAGCAATTGCTGAGACATCAACTCCGTACAATCAGGTTCACATGCAATGCTTAGTCAGGACACTTCAATCCCTCCAAGTTCTCCTCAAACCAATTGACGATTTTCATGTTTACAATAAAAAATAAATTAGTATGATTAGTTTATTATTTTTGGAACCACAAACAAATATCTACACTATCCTGATGTTGATGAAAAATTATTTCTATGGTATCGCATATCCATTATTAATTATTTTTGACCTAAGTATTTATAACATCCCTTGCGGGTTTGAGTTGGATGGATCTAATAATGTTGCCAAATCAGATACATTTGACAGAACATGCATCATCCAAATATTGAGTTATCTTGACAACCAATCTTACGAGGTTGGTGTAATGGTAGAGCACACGTCTTCGGTCCCTGAGGTTCTGGGTTCAAATACCCCCAAATAACCAATGGATTTTATCGAAGTTGTAAAGTCACAGCCCCTAGGACTAATCTAAAGACATGTCAAAATCCATCCCAGGCTAGAGATTAACGTCCTAGGACAATAAACATATAGGTATAGTATAGGCAATGTAATTTTGTAATTCTGGAATAAAGAACTTATGACTTATGAATTATGAAAACAAAAATCCTACTTTCTTTAATTCTTTAGTTATATGAAATATTTGTCGCATGTAGACATTTTCGAAAAAATATTATATTACATTCAAAACCAATATTTATAAAAAAAACAATTCTTCTCTAAGTTGACATTGTCTGTTACAGAAAGGTATAAATTATTTACATAAACCTAAGATTTTCTTAATTCCACCGTTTCACCTTAATTAGATCGTTTTCAAAGGAATAAATCCTGTTAGGGACCTAATTAAATAAAATAGTTAATATAAACTTATTGGCCACTTAAAGAGTTTTAATTGTAGTAATTTTAAAATGAATTACCAACACATACACTTCCTATAATGCAGCAACCAATCGTATTTTGCGATTTTCAATTAAAACCTCTTATGAGTCAACCTCTGCACCATCAAATATTTTTTGTCATCCCTTGTTTAAAGTCCATTGTTTGAACTCGGGTGACAAATTACTGTTCGCAGCTGCGCCAACGACGACAAAACCTTGCGGACCTGAAAGCTTCATACAATTTATTGAGATTTACAATGTTTTTTCAACGTCAATTCGTATGTTATTAACAACAACTACTAAATCGTAACGAAACATAACATACTGATTGTAACTTCACATTTCAGTTTGAAATGCATCATTATCAATACAGGTAAGTTACGGTATAGGTCATGATTACGGTTTATCTCACGGGTATTTTTCAGATAACTCAAGGGTCATAAACATAACAAATTACGTCACCGGCTTGAAAATGCAAACAAAGTTAGTTAATTAAGTGAAAGTATATTATTAAAGACAAAATATACACAATACCAGACATTACTATTGTTAGTTTACATTTGAGCCAGTTTCATCATTTGTACAAGTTTACTACTAGTTTTATATTATTATATCTGCGGTATATCCCCTAATACCACGGCAATACAAATCCGTTTGCTAATAATTTGATTCTCGTCTGTGTCATTAATAAACATATTATTTGAACGAAGTTAAAGAATTGAAACAGTCAATTTTTTGTTCATAAAAATAATGAACTCTCGAGGTATATAAAATGGTACAAGCATTTATAGCCAACAGTGAATTGTGTAGTAACATGCAACACCATATTATTCTATTACAATATCATGGTTAATTTATACATTGAATTCATTTCAAACCCAGAATATACTAGGTAAAGTGTCAGTTTGTTGTGTGAGGGACGCATACAGGAGAAATTTACCTTAGGCAATAAACATAAATCTGACAGCATTGCAGGTCCATTCCCAGGTCCGTTGGATGCTTGGACATAAATAATGATTCGCACGATGCACCGTAACCTTCTATCGAAGCAGTGCAGCATTTTCTGTAGTACCGTACGTATTAAGTAATTTATAAAATAAACATCAATATTAAATGTTATTGAACAGATTTTACTCCATGTCACTTTTTGAAACTTGTAGGTTTAAAAGAATCATCGAATTGTATTTATAATCTAACATTTTAGCGTAATTTCCACAAATTTTACCAAATAGAGTAAATTCAATTGTATTGTAAAATGTCATCGGATAATATTCTTCAGTTAAAATTATATTATCAGTTAAAATCAGTTAATGTTAATAAACATCAGATGTTAACTTCAGAATATATATTCTAAAATATGACTTCTATTTAACAATAAAATTAAACTTTCCAAAACAAGGTTAACGTGACTGTAAAACGATTAGCCCCGTCGTAGTAATCAAACAAGTTATGAAAGAAAACTGAAGCTCCCGGCAAATATAAATCGCTGCATGTGATTAGAATTTGTGGTCTCTGTTATCAAAAGTTATATTCCAGGAGCGAGCTGGTAAAACGCGGGGCTTCGGATCACAAGGTCCCGGGTTTAAATCCCGCCAATCACCAATGGATTTTATCCATGTGATAATGCAACCCTCTAGGATTTGTTTGAAGTAATGTGTAAAACACTTCCTACAACCTAGCGTCCTAGGTTGTAAAAGTGGATAAGATTTTATAATCCATCGTCAGTTGGCGGACGTGAATGTTAGACGTAGGAAGTGTGCACAGGAGTGGAGGCAGTTAGGACTGCTGTCGCCCATAGGTTTCAGTTGAAGCAGCGACCGGAGTAATGCGAATTTGGCTTGTAATCGTGGTTTGACTGAGCAAAATTACCCGGTTAGTGGAACTACCAACTGTATACTAAAATAGTAAAATAAAAAAGTAAAATAAAAAAAATAGTAAAATAGTGGATGAAGTAACAAAAAAATTGTGTCTCAGATTTGTTTACGTGGCTGCAACGGGAGTGGGATGAAGATCATAATCTACGAATAACCCTTTTATTTAATCGTTTACAGCTTAAAACACTTTTAAAGCCATACACCATTTAATTATCATTTAATACCCCAACTATAATATACAACTACATTGTGTTAAAACTTAAACCTATAAGGGTGATTAATTATAATGACGCACATAAAAACTTAATAATTGATACGCTTTTTTTCATTTGGTTGTTTACACAAACGTATTTTTTCAGCCGACGCAGCTGGCTTCAAACCATCGTAAACATGTTTATGCTGAAGGTATTGTGTTCCTTGCATTCACAATCCTTTTTAACAAGGGACAATAAAGTGTACAAATCCCACAGGATAATAAACTATGAAAAACGTACTAATTGTTTATGTTTTATATATTTTTCAATTTTAATTCTAGTTGTGTTCCTTTTATTTTTTAGGTTAGAGCTTTGGGGGGAGGGCTATCCCACCTGTTTTCATTCAACACATTTTAATGAAAAAAAAAAACTATTAGGTAATTCCAATTACATTTAAGTGGAAAATTAAAAGATAATTGGTACACTTATCGAACGCTGTCAACAAAATATATCAGGACAGATAATCAAAAGTTAGCTTTAACATTTACAGTATGTAAAGTTTACCCATAACACCACACCAAACAGTGGTTTATGTTTTTTGTCATATACAAAACCTACTTGTAAAAAAACAGTTTTAACGCCTTCCTATTTTTTACGATCGGCAAAAATCCCAAAGGAAAACAACAAAGAGGTTGTGAAATATTACACATTACTCTTCTCACAGAAAAAATCATATGACACTACTGGGATTTTGCTGTGACTTATAACTGAAATATAACATACTGCATAAGAAGGTATTTTTGAAGCCTTTGGCTTATTGGCATTATTTACAGCGAAAATTGATTAATGGAAACCTGTGTTAGGCTCATATGGTATAAGATCATTATTATATGTTGCGTCAAGTAGTTAATGAACATAGACTTCCTTTTTCTGTATGAAACCAAACTAATTAGGGAAACAGTAGCTTCAAATGTTTAAGTACACTACAACGAAATCCGTTTATAAATCGAGTGTAATCCTGGCTGGTGGTACAGTGCCGAACCTGCAAGAATTAAGACAATAATAGGTTTTTTACATACCTCAGTCAAATAGTCCAAAAATGGTATTGCTCAACAGCTTACATGTTTCGTTGCGAAGACAACATTATCAAAGCTTGCAACTCGTCAAAAACACATTTAAAACACGAACACGAACACAGAAGACATTAATACGGTACGAATACACAATTGACATTTAGATAGCGCTATCATAATACTGATTTGGTCCGGCGCGGCGCGGGGCTGGTAGCAGACTGGAGGTCACGTCACATCGTCTCCTCTACTGTTATCACTGATGTTATCAGATCTTCGATCAGCTGTTCCTGAGTTTAATATTGTATTAAAAATCGAGTGAGACTGGAACTGTAATTTTTCGTTAAGGATGTGGTCCTTACACTGTTCGTCATTATAAATTTTATAAATCTCGAACTCCTCCAAGGTGTCAAGTTTGCTACCTTTCCCACAGACATGTAGAATTTTTAAACCATCGTCAATGCTACTCATTGAGTGATTTGAATCAACCAGGTGTTGTGCGAAGGCTGATTTTTGTTTGACCATCTTTGGAGTAGGCCTATGTTCTCTGTAGCGGGTTTCAAATGCCCGACCCGTCTGGCCTATATACTTGCATGGGCAATCTGGGCAACTGATCTGGTAAACACCGGTGTTATTTAATTTGTTGCTAGTCCCTTTATTATGCAAGATGTTCCTAGTGCGGTTGGTGGTTCGGAACGTTAAGTCGATGCCTTGCCTATTTAGTTCTTTTTTAAGGCTGTTTTCTACAGAGTGGCTGTACTCCACGCAAACATATTTTCTCTCACTCTTATCTGGTTTAATATCTTGTTTTCTTTTGTTCTTACATTTGCTAATTAATCTGTCTACCAAATCGTGTTTGTACCCATTGGCTGATGCGATATACTTTATTAATGAGCATTCTTTGTTATAATTATCGGGGCTTAATGGAACAGTTAACATTCTGTGGATCATGGAGTTGTAGGCTGCTATTTTTTGCGAAAACGGATGGTAAGAAGTGGAGTGAATTGTTTGAGCTGAAGTGGTTGGTTTTCTGTAAATACTGTAATCAAATTTGCTGTTATTCTTCGTGACTGTGAGGTCTAGGAAATTTATTCTATTGTTTGACTCTGTTTCTAAAGTAAACTTTAATTTGGGTGCGATGTTGTTCAGATAGTTGAGTAGGAGGTTTAATTGCCTATTGTTGCCATCGAATAAAACAATGGTGTCATCCACATATCTGAAGTACATGCTGATTTTATTTTTGTAAACGTTTTTATCGCAGAAAATGTTGTTGTTCTCGATGTAATTTAAATATATATCAGCCATAATACCCGATAATGGGGATCCCATTGCCAGTCCCTCATTCTGAACATAATATTTATCATTGAACTTAAAATAGTTTTGGTGTAAGACTTCAGTTAACAAGGCCATTAGTTCGTCCAACGCCTCTGGTAAAAGATTTGATTTTTCAGTGAGTTTGTCTTTAATTATTTCTAATGTCTTATCTACAGGAACATTGGTGTATAAATTTACAATGTCAAACGAAGCTAAGGATTGATGCATTTTTATTTGTAAGTCTTTGGTTTTTTCTATAAATTCCATGCTGTTTTTCAAACTGTGGTTGTTCTCAATAAATATGTTGTCTTTTAATATGCGTTCTAATTTTTTCGCTACTTTAAAGGCGGGGGCACTTGTGTAATCTACAAGGGGTCTGATAGGTATGCCTTCTTTGTGTACCTTGGGAAGTCCACGTAAAGCGGGTGCAGAAGGATTCATGGCACGTAATGATTTAATTTCACTATCGGTGAACAGCACTTTACTCCCATTTATGAGTTTCTTAATTCTTTTTTGAAATGACGTTGTTGGATCTTTGTTGATTTCAATGATGTTATTGTTGGTAATGAAATCAGTAACTTTGTTGTTATAATCATTGGTGTACATTATTACCGTGGTGTTTCCCTTATCAGCTTTACATAGAACAGCGTTGTTGTCAGATAGTTTGGATTTAATACTTTTTAATATATTTAAATCTTGTTTCTGAGACGGGAGTAAAGTAGTGCAATTTTTGTTCTTATATTTATTGTTTAGTCTACGTGAGATTATCATCCTGGCTTCATTCCTACATTCTTCGTTTCCAATAGATTTTATGGCAATTTCAGCATTTATTAATTCAGAAAACATTTTTTTCTTACCCTGTGAGGGAAAATTATGTTTTAGGCCTTTGTCAAGCAGCGCCATTTCATCACTGTCAAATGTGATCTCTGTTTGGTTTACCGTATTAGGAAAGAATTCAAAGTCGAATGCGACAGCGGTCTGCTTATCGCGTTGTTCATTCACTAACCTAGTGAGCTTTTTCCGTAATGTAGACTTCTTCTTCCTCATCACTCTAGATACGCTTGTTTCGACATGGCGGACGAGATGTTCCAGTTCCGCATAATGAGCTGTGTTTGCCATTTCTAGATACTTTTTCATTAATAATTTGTTTAACAATTGTTTTTTATAATAAAGATATTTTATTTCATTCCTGATCCACAATTTCTGTGCTATTAGTTTCGTTTTTTTAGCAGCATAAGACTGATTGTTGATTTTAATCTGTACGAAATTGGGTATAACGTTGAACCTCAGACAATCTTTGTTGAATTTTATGTTTTGTATCGTGTTGGCTAGTTTCAACTTTGTGTTTTTGAATTGCATGGCCAACTGTGCCTGACTGGCATTGGAATCAAAATTCATGTTTTCGGCCCCTGGACTATATTGTTAAGACAATAATAGGTTTTTTACATACCTCAGTCAAATAGTCCAAAAATGGTATTGCTCAACAGCTTACATGTTTCGTTGCGAAGACAACATTATCAAAGCTTGCAACTCGTCAAAAACACATTTAAAACACGAACACGAACACAGAAGACATTAATACGGTACGAATACACAATTGACATTTAGATAGCGCTATCATAATACTGATTTGGTCCGGCGCGGCGCGGGGCTGGTAGCAGACTGGAGGTCACGTCACATCGTCTCCTCTACTGTTATCACTGATGTTATCAGATCTTCGATCAGCTGTTCCTGAGTTTAATATTGTATTAAAAATCGAGTGAGACTGGAACTGTAATTTTTCGTTAAGGATGTGGTCCTTACACTGTTCGTCATTATAAATTTTATAAATCTCGAACTCCTCCAAGGTGTCAAGTTTGCTACCTTTCCCACAGACATGTAGAATTTTTAAACCATCGTCAATGCTACTCATTGAGTGATTTGAATCAACCAGGTGTTGTGCGAAGGCTGATTTTTGTTTGACCATCTTTGGAGTAGGCCTATGTTCTCTGTAGCGGGTTTCAAATGCCCGACCCGTCTGGCCTATATACTTGCATGGGCAATCTGGGCAACTGATCTGGTAAACACCGGTGTTATTTAATTTGTTGCTAGTCCCTTTATTATGCAAGATGTTCCTAGTGCGGTTGGTGGTTCGGAACGTTAAGTCGATGCCTTGCCTATTTAGTTCTTTTTTAAGGCTGTTTTCTACAGAGTGGCTGTACTCCACGCAAACATATTTTCTCTCACTCTTATCTGGTTTAATATCTTGTTTTCTTTTGTTCTTACATTTGCTAATTAATCTGTCTACCAAATCGTGTTTGTACCCATTGGCTGATGCGATATACTTTATTAATGAGCATTCTTTGTTATAATTATCGGGGCTTAATGGAACAGTTAACATTCTGTGGATCATGGAGTTGTAGGCTGCTATTTTTTGCGAAAACGGATGGTAAGAAGTGGAGTGAATTGTTTGAGCTGAAGTGGTTGGTTTTCTGTAAATACTGTAATCAAATTTGCTGTTATTCTTCGTGACTGTGAGGTCTAGGAAATTTATTCTATTGTTTGACTCTGTTTCTAAAGTAAACTTTAATTTGGGTGCGATGTTATTCAGATAGTTGAGTAGGAGGTTTAATTGCCTATTGTTGCCATCGAATAAAACAATGGTGTCATCCACATATCTGAAGTACATGCTGATTTTATTTTTGTAAACGTTTTTATCGCAGAAAATGTTGTTGTTCTCGATGTAATTTAAATATATATCAGCCATAATACCCGATAATGGGGATCCCATTGCCAGTCCCTCATTCTGAACATAATATTTATCATTGAACTTAAAATAGTTTTGGTGTAAGACTTCAGTTAACAAGGCCATTAGTTCGTCCAACGCCTCTGGTAAAAGATTTGATTTTTCAGTGAGTTTGTCTTTAATTATTTCTAATGTCTTATCTACAGGAACATTGGTGTATAAATTTACAATGTCAAACGAAGCTAAGGATTGATGCATTTTTATTTGTAAGTCTTTGGTTTTTTCTATAAATTCCATGCTGTTTTTCAAACTGTGGTTGTTCTCAATAAATATGTTGTCTTTTAATATGCGTTCTAATTTTTTCGCTACTTTAAAGGCGGGGGCACTTGTGTAATCTACAAGGGGTCTGATAGGTATGCCTTCTTTGTGTACCTTGGGAAGTCCACGTAAAGCGGGTGCAGAAGGATTCATGGCACGTAATGATTTAATTTCACTATCGGTGAACAGCACTTTACTCCCATTTATGAGTTTCTTAATTCTTTTTTGAAATGACGTTGTTGGATCTTTGTTGATTTCAATGATGTTATTGTTGGTAATGAAATCAGTAACTTTGTTGTTATAATCATTGGTGTACATTATTACCGTGGTGTTTCCCTTATCAGCTTTACATAGAACAGCGTTGTTGTCAGATAGTTTGGATTTAATACTTTTTAATATATTTAAATCTTGTTTCTGAGACGGGAGTAAAGTAGTGCAATTTTTGTTCTTATATTTATTGTTTAGTCTACGTGAGATTATCATCCTGGCTTCATTCCTACATTCTTCGTTTCCAATAGATTTTATGGCAATTTCAGCATTTATTAATTCAGAAAACATTTTTTTCTTACCCTGTGAGGGAAAATTATGTTTTAGGCCTTTGTCAAGCAGCGCCATTTCATCACTGTCAAATGTGATCTCTGTTTGGTTTACCGTATTAGGAAAGAATTCAAAGTCGAATGCGACAGCGGTCTGCTTATCGCGTTGTTCATTCACTAACCTAGTGAGCTTTTTCCGTAATGTAGACTTCTTCTTCCTCATCACTCTAGATACGCTTGTTTCGACATGGCGGACGAGATGTTCCAGTTCCGCATAATGAGCTGTGTTTGCCATTTCTAGATACTTTTTCATTAATAATTTGTTTAACAATTGTTTTTTATAATAAAGATATTTTATTTCATTCCTGATCCACAATTTCTGTGCTATTAGTTTCGTTTTTTTAGCAGCATAAGACTGATTGTTGATTTTAATCTGTACGAAATTGGGTATAACGTTGAACCTCAGACAATCTTTGTTGAATTTTATGTTTTGTATCGTGTTGGCTAGTTTCAACTTTGTGTTTTTGAATTGCATGGCCAACTGTGCCTGACTGGCATTGGAATCAAAATTCATGTTTTCGGCCCCTGGACTATATTGTTAAGACAATAATAGGTTTTTTACATACCTCAGTCAAATAGTCCAAAAATGGTATTGCTCAACAGCTTACATGTTTCGTTGCGAAGACAACATTATCAAAGCTTGCAACTCGTCAAAAACACATTTAAAACACGAACACGAACACAGAAGACATTAATACGGTACGAATACACAATTGACATTTAGATAGCGCTATCAAAAAAGAACTAAATAGGCAAGGCATCGACTTAACGTTCCGAACCACCAACCGCACTAGGAACATCTTGCATAATAAAGGGACTAGCAACAAATTAAATAACACCGGTGTTTACCAGATCAGTTGCCCAGATTGCCCATGCAAGTATATAGGCCAGACGGGTCGGGCATTTGAAACCCGCTACAGAGAACATAGGCCTACTCCAAAGATGGTCAAACAAAAATCAGCCTTCGCACAACACCTGGTTGATTCAAATCACTCAATGAGTAGCATTGACGATGGTTTAAAAATTCTACATGTCTGTGGGAAAGGTAGCAAACTTGACACCTTGGAGGAGTTCGAGATTTATAAAATTTATAATGACGAACAGTGTAAGGACCACATCCTTAACGAAAAATTACAGTTCCAGTCTCACTCGATTTTTAATACAATATTAAACTCAGGAACAGCTGATCGAAGATCTGATAACATCAGTGATAACAGTAGAGGAGACGATGTGACGTGACCTCCAGTCTGCTACCAGCCCCGCGCCGCGCCGGACCAAATCAGTATTATGATAGCGCTATCTAAATGTCAATTGTGTATTCGTACCGTATTAATGTCTTCTGTGTTCGTGTTCGTGTTTTAAATGTGTTTTTGACGAGTTGCAAGCTTTGATAATGTTGTCTTCGCAACGAAACATGTAAGCTGTTGAGCAATACCATTTTTGGACTATTTGACTGAGGTATGTAAAAAACCTATTATTGTCTTAACAATATAGTCCAGGGGCCGAAAACATGAATTTTGGCTGCAAGAATTCTTGACGACATAAAAAAATCTGATTTATCTGAGTGATAAGTTTATTTTTTTTAAATAGCGTTAAACTGAGGATAAATATTCCTTCTTGGGTGCTTGGCAAACTTGGTAACTTATGCCTATCTAGCAACCTAAAACCGAATTACAAATGTTTTATTGTAGTATGCCTATATTTTTATGTTTGGACGGACGGTTTTTTACTTACCAAGTGTTTTTAAATAGCGTTTACGGTTTATGCTTTTGTTTACGGTTTTGCTTAGTATTTATTACACATGCATTATATTCACATGCTAAAACTTACTATTTACCACTTTTTAATTTTTTCAACTTGAAAATCAAACAGACCATTTATCCTGACATCACACAATATTTGGTAATGTATTAATATCCAAATAGTATACACCATTCAAAAATGTATTTTAATTAAGTTTTTTTTTTGTTGTGAATATGAATTATGTCAATTGATAATACGATCATTGACATTAAACGTTCTTTTCGATAATCTGTACGTGAAAAATATACACAACGTATTTCGCTAATTAAATCGTAAAACTGTTCTTCAGCAAAACAAAAGGTGTCATTAAAACCGGATGCAGGATATATATCTTGGTCTAACAAGGGAAGTAGTGTGAAAGAGACAGCCGTGATTTACAAAGTGTCTCCTGTCTCTCTCATAGAACGAGGAATTGTGGGAACATGGTACGGTATTCTTTATTAGAAAATATAGTTTTCACTGATTACCAGTATCAGTCTATGAGGTTGCTCTTATTGTTGTTGCTTTATCATATGCATTTAATAAATGAGAGTAATAATTTATATTTTACATTATTTTTTGTTACCCTTATATAGTTTTGTTGTATGTTAATGAAAAACTTGAAAGACCATAATTTAAGTTAAAGGAGACTTTTAAAATTTTAATTGTTCAAGACTAATGAAATTGGTCTTTGATCTTAAATTTAATAGTGTGATAACAATATAATAAAAATACATTTAGTTAATTAAAAAATAATGAATCGCTAGAGTAAATAAAATAAATTTGAGTAAATTAAGTAAACTAAATCAATCCAGTTCACCCCTGGAGTATAACGAACCGTTCCAAATACAAAATCACTGTGTCTTACTGTAGATTAATTTATTGAAAGTATTCTAAACTTTACCCATATGATTAATAAATATAGTACATTTTAGTTAATTAGTGGATTGAATAAATCCAGTTCGCCCCTGGAGTATAATAAACAATTCCAAATACAAAATCACTGTGTCTTAATACTGTGTGTGTATCACTGTAGATTAATTTATTGAAAGTATTCTAAATTTTCAAATGAATGTGTACATATTTTGAATAGCTCAATGCATTTATCTACATTTAATCTGAACTAGAAAAGTATGAATACATTTCTTAAGTTTTCAAACGTTTAAAAGTGTAACATCTTTAAGAATAGTAATTTTTCGATAGGAAATTACAAGCATACTCTTATGATGAATACTTTTAAAAAGGGAGGGCATTAGTATTTCACGCGAACGTTGAAGTTCTTACTGAAGTAAAAATTCTGCAAGTAACCGTAGCTTGTAAAAGTATTCATTCTCACTCAGCTCCTAAAACTTTACAGAGACTAAACTTCTAAAAATATTCTGCGTAAGTTACAAAATACGAAAAAATGAGCATTGGTCCAGAATGTTAGGTTGTGTCAAAACTTTTACCCACGTAAATCCTTTGCTCAGTAATAAGTTGAAGTATTTTATTATGTTAGTACAAACATAATAAGTTGATTGGAGTTTTATGACTCGGATATTTCTATAACTTGAAAGGGAAACACGTTAAATTAAAACACTTTAAGCTGATCCAGTTCTATTATGAATCAGTAATTCCTTGTTATTACTCTGTTCTATAGTGCGCTTCTTGAAATGAATACAGGTATGCATAAGGCATTCATCGATTTCCCATATTGGCATTGATTATTGTAACAACTGTACCCTATTTGTCGTATTCGTCCACCATAACTATACACCAAGGTCATATAATATTTATTGTTATTACAAAATACGTGTAACATTTCCAATAATAATAAATTACCGTATTCCCTGAGCGCAGTGCTGTAATGTCTTATACTTTACCTTTCCTTCTTTACTTTATGTTATAAATTGTTAATCACATGTTATTTATTTTGTTTATTTATTACCTGTTTGTACATAACTCCTAACATGTGTAATTCTTTAGTGAATTATTGTTCCGTTCAGGTAACTATTCTCATGTCTATAACACGCAGTTAATTATCGATGAAAATATGTTTGTCAGAATAATGCAACCTTTTAAGGGAATTCCAGCAAAATAAAAACATTTAGCAAAATCATCTTCCGTTTCTTTAACTTGTATTTGCCCGTCTCATAGGCCAAGGCTCTGTTCTGGAATATCAGTAAGCCCGGGAATGAGCCGGTACAGGATAAGACGGAACAGTATAATTGCGGCATGAAGAATCGAACCCTAGCCATCGCTGCCGTAGATTCGTCATCAGACATAAGTTTACCTTCCTCTATAGTTAACTTGTGGTTCCAAATAAAACCATAAACATAAAGAATTAAATATATACCTCAGATGTGCTGCGGTTACCATAGTTTCTGGCGCACACCGCTGGGAGCGTCATGTAGTTACGGCGTACTTGCTACGTAAACTACACGGCGCTCCCAGTGGTGTGCACCAGAACCTATTGTAACCATGGTAACCGCAGCGTGGCTGACGGTCTATATTTAATGTTTTTGTCTATGATAAAACATAGCTTGTTCATTATCTACCTGTAATAGAATTTACTCACTAAGAAAGCATTGGAGGTAAAAATGTTATTGGGAATTTCAAAAACATGAGGAAGACAAATCCAACCTTCATGCCGAACACGATCCTTGTATCCTTTGAGATGATAGCTTGTCCGATATATCCCCTATACAATATGTCTTTATAAACCCATGATAAATATAAACATTTCTCAAATTCACCAACTCTCAATGGTATTGGACACGGCCCTTGTATATACTACTACAAATTATAACGTTGGATCCACCTGATGAAATTGTCTTTTATCTTTTTAGTTCAAAGCGAAATATTATTTTAATTTGGCTTATTCAGTATTACCATAAATATTTTAATCAGAAAACCTATCCATTTACCTGTTATAAAATCGTCACCTGCATCATTTTTTTAATTGGGTTTCATCCATTAGTTTGAGTATGGTTTTAATCCATATTCACTACCACTTTAGGGACTAGTATTAACTACACTATAACTACAGTAACTGAATTGACAGCAATTAAATCTCCGTGGGAATTTATACTATATTATTTAGCTAGGGATATTTAAGGGGTATTTTTGCCACAAGCTCTAGCTTAATGATTGAGGATTGAAAGTACGTTTTTGGCCCATATCATAAACCATATGTTTCGTCATACTGATGCCTTAATATAATAGTTTTATAAAAACATTTTATATTATATATCTTAAAAACTGACTGCCAAAATATACACTAATAGACATTTGGTATTCAATTTGTATAATTTGGTTTGGATTGTTTGGTCCAATTTAATTAAAGAAAAATAAATACACAAATTAGTCTAGTTGTAGGGTCCTCATACAACATCTAGCTCTTATAACCACTGATTAACCAACTAATTTACCAACTGAACACGTGCGAGGCTATAATTATAACATGAACTAGTTGTTCTGATCGTGTTTCGCAACGGGACAATAACACTTAAGAGAATAGTGTGGGTCTAAAAATCTACTGTAAAAATAACAGCTACACACAATTACCAATTTACTATGCAAACTACAGAAGCCAATCTCAATCATACTCATTGCTTATTTTTATGAAATTTGCATACAAAATAGGTTTATCTTTTTTAACATCTATAATAAGAATCAAAAGGTTAACTCATTTTAGAAATAACCTAGTGTTTCAATAATTTTTTTTATTACCTTCATTTAGGGAAAAGTTAAACAAACAAACCATTAATAAAACAAATATATCAGCTGTTGTATCTTCACTATCTTTTATGTGATCAAGTTCAGCCCTTTAATTGAGGTATGTGCCTTAAGGAAAGGGTTTATCGAGAAAGTGATTATTTTCAGTGTTCACATCAAGACCTTTCATTCAAGTAACCGATTAGGATTGACAGGTGACTGGCATGGGCACTCCTTAAAAGAATAATGAAGCAACAACAGCACGATGAGACCTAAAGTATATTCAAAAATGAAAAATATATATATGGAGTGATGTTATACCAAAAATATTCAATTTATCACTTCTGCTAGTAAGATATGTCCAGTCTTGTCACGTTGCCCCACAAGATGGTCTCTTAGAGACAGGAAGTGTATCTCTCTATTGCTCGATATGATAGCTTGAACTCACCTTATGAAGAAACAAAACTTTGAGAATTATTTTATTGACTGTGTTTTATTTATTTATTTACTGTATTTGTTTTTCTTGCAAGTTTTAGTCTTAACCATACAAAATGTTATTAGCCTTCACAATTTCGATCTGTTCTAATAAACTGCGACGGTTTCCATAAATTGATACTTTAACTTTGTTTTTAGTGTAGGCTATTTAACCCAGTAACCTTGTTATAAAAATCAGGGTCTACCTTGCATGAAATGGGGTAGTAGGTTTCTTTTTTTTATGTTGTTTGTAATAGTACCGAGATGCTAAATCGGTATGCTGCTGCGAGATGCTATCGACCTCGGCGACCTTCCGGATCACCTCCAAAAAGCTTAAAAATCGGCGGAATTTCGCACTATTTTTACGTTTGTCCGATTTTGACCCTAAAGCATCACTTTTTCATAAAGAACAACCGTAACCATTTTTAAAGTATATTAAATTACCTATCATATAAGACCAAAATGGTTATTACAGGCCTAATAGTTTTCAAGATATGACTCCACAAACAAAGGCTAAAATTACCAAATTTTTGATTTTTTTAAGTTTGGCTAATGTTAACCCTTAAGCATAACTTTATCGTTATTTTTCATTAAAACAACCATAATTACTTTGAAACTGCATTAAATTACTCACAATTTAAGACCAAAATGGTGATTATAGGCCTAATACATTGAGAGATATGCCTCTTTTTATCAAATCTTCCATAAATGTTTGTATTTTAAGATTCAACTTTCAATCTATTCAATTTGGTCAAGTTTTATAAAAGAACCATAATAAGAAAGAAACAAATTTATTTCATTTCAAGTATAGATTGTGTTATAACAATTTATTTTTAAATGGAAATAAATCTATTGTATCTATCTACATAAACACACACGTACATTGTTACAATAAATAGTTCTCGGGGATAGAACACAGGCCTGTGACGAACGGTATTCATTTTTACGTAATTTTGATTTTAAATTAAACTGTTTACAACATAGAAATACCTAACAATGGCTTAAAAACTATGATTTTGAATACAGATATGGCTTTTGTAATAACATAAAGAGAGTATAAAAGTATTACAATCGTATTTTTTCCAAATAAACCCCATTTAAGGTTTACATTACGTAAATTAATTAATTTGGTCTAACACATTTTGTGTCTTAAACTTTGAAATGCTTAAAATTGGCTTAAATATTATAATTTCGAATACATTTATGGTTTTTTTTAATTGCATAAAAAGTGTATAAAATGAATACAACTATAAGATATACAAATAAAGCTCATTTAGTAGGTGAAAAACATTACGTAAACATTGATTTTGCGTAACAGATTTTATGATTTCAACTTTAAAATGGCAAAAAAGCTTAAATTTAATAATTTTCAATAGGATTATGGTATTTTAAATTACACAAAGAGTATATAAATGGAATACAATTCTAACTTAGACAAAAAAATCATATTTAATGAGTGAAAAACATTACGTAAACAAAATACTCAAATTGTTTTTGCTAACATTTTACTTAATTTGTTTATTTACTTGCAGTTTATATATTTTAACGCTTGAAAATGCTTTATTATACTGAAGGACTATATACTTAATGGTATAAAATCAATTTAGACTATAAAAAGTCAATAGTTTGCTTCATAATTCAAAAACAAACTCAGATTTACAAGAATTTGAGCGAGTTTTGTTGTGCAAACCATACATTATTTGTTAATATTTTTCAAATTAATCACGATTGACTTTTTAAAACCTCATATATCAAAAGAGTACTAGTTGGAGCAAGGTAAGAAACCAAAATATTGCCAATAAAAACCTATAGTTTACCCAAGAACTAAGTTTTAACACAGGAAAGAACTAAAGACCACCCACATACCACAGTGCCAAGGGGACTATGGACACCTGTGGTCACTATTACCACAGAAAACGTACTACCTACAAACAACCATGATATGACTCATGATGACATATAGTTTTTTTGGTCAGTTATTGTAGATATTTGAATTATATACATCCTGCAGTTAATCCCATACTGATGGATTGAAGCGTTCAAAAGTTATAGGACTTTGAAATTTCAAATTGAGACAACTTTTTTCACCCAAAAAATCATATTATTAGTCTTATTTTCAATTAAATTCTCGAAATTTGTTACAATTTGTCCTCTTGATTTAATGCTTAAAGGTATAGCATACCTAAAGGTTGTTTAATCTTATTCCTTATCAAGAAATTGTGAAAATCCATAAGCATGCAGGCAGGCAGATCCAGTGTAAGAGTTCCTTATGTATTATCAGGCTCATGTAAGGATACCTATATCCATGTCCTTCTAGTGTCAGTGCTGTAGTTTGAACAAGTTGGTCCTTCCCCCCACTACTGCTCAATTCATACAGCACAGACAGGACAGGAAGTCCTGAGGAGTGCCAGTAAATCCTGGCATAAAAGAAGTATATTGCATGGCAGAACGACGGCAAAGTTGAAACCTTTTTTCACTGTTGCATCTTCATTCTTTATATCAATTCCTCTTGATAGTACTGTATAAACATTTTAATTACAATAGATTTCTTCCATAAAAAACTTAAAATATGTTGTTGAAATGAAATAAATTTGTTTATATTCTTGTTATGGTTCTTTCATAAAACTTGATCAAATTGAACAACTTGAATCTTAAAATACAAACATTTATGGAAGATTTTATGAACCTTGAAGAGGCATATCTCTTAATGTGTTAGGCCTATAATCACCATTTTGGTCTTAAATTGTGAGTAATTTAATGCAGTTTCAAAGTAATTATGGTTGTTTTAATGAAAAATAACGATAAAGTTATGCTTAAGGGTTAACATTAGCCAAACTTTAAAAAAAATCAAAATTTGGTAATTTTAGCCGTTGTTTGTGGAGTCATATCTTGAGAACTATTAGGCTTGTAATAACCATTTTGGTCTCATATGATAGGTAATTTAATATACTTTAAAAATGGTTATGGTTGTTCTTTATGAAAAAGTGATGCTTCAGGGTCAAAATCGGACAAATGTAAAAATAGTGCGTAATTCTGCCGATTTTTAAGCTTTTTGGAGGTGATCCGGAAGGTCGCCGAGGTCGAAAATTTGGATTTAGCAACTCTGTACTATTACAAACAACATAAAAAAAAGAAACCTACTACCCCATTTCATGTAAGGTAAAATGCGTTAGGTTACTGGATTAATTGTTTGTTGTTTTTTTTTATTTACTGTTCGCAGTTCAATATTGGTATATCTTTTGACGATTAAATTTCATTCATACTGTATAAACCGTCACTTATTAAGCTATTCATTAACAATGTACTTATTTTAAGTAAAATTTTTGAAGTTATTCTTCCAATAACTTGTTTTATTTCCGACATATTGAAGTTTTTTTAGTATCCAAATCATTGAACAAACTACAAAAGGTAAAAGATTTATGAGGATACCTGTATGATTCTTATGGGTGATTCGTTACAAAGGTTAAATCCTCATCTTCAGATCCTGCAAAAGATCATTAATACAACTGTCACTACGAAAAGGTCGTCAAAAGTTTGAATAAGGAACACTGACATATACTATATACAAATTGAGACATTTACAAGATACAAAAACGAGTAGCCCTACTGAAAAGAATTTTACCTAACCCTCCATGTTAAACTTCCCTATCCCAAGCGTGATGTATACAACTTCCTTACTTCTCGAGTGATGTAATGTATCAAAAACTCACTCGGTGATGTAATGAAACCCATTTAAATAACATTGAGTGATTAACTTATAGCTATTTACATTACAAGTGTAGTAAGAGCGTTTTTACATCACGCAGGTGAATGTTGTGCAACGAGCGGAAGCGAGTTGCATAATTCACCGAAGTGATGTAAACACGCTCTTGCGTAACGTGTAACGTACAAGATTTTGCATGACCCGACAATATTCAGGAGGTTACGAGCAATATGCTTCATTATCAATTTCACTCATCTTCTAACAGTAACGTTCATTTACAAACAAAAGCTAGGTTAGGAAAATTCTTCAAAGCATAAAAATAAAATTTAAACACACAGCTGATTTCTAGTGTTGAACGTCGTTGACTCCATAGAGGTATATTTTTTAGTTATCCACTCAATGTTATTTAAATGGGTTTCATTACATCACCGAGTGAGTTTTTTCAACTTTACATCACTCGAGAAGTAAGGAAGTTGTATACATCACGCTTGGGATAGGGAAGTTTAACATGGCGGGTTAGGTAAAAAAATATACCTCTATGGAGCCAACGACGTTCAACGCTAGAAATCAGCTGTGCTCTTGAATTTTATTGTTATGTTTTGAAGAATTTTCCTAACCTAGCTTTTGTTTGTAAATGAACGTTACTGTTAGAAGATGAGTGAAATGGATAATGATTAATATTGTTCGTAACCTCCTGTATATTGTCGGGTCAGGTAAAATCTTGTACGTTACACGTTACGCAAGAGCGTGTTTACATCACTTAAGTAAATTATGCAACTCTCTTCCGCTCGTTGCACAACCTTCACCTGCGTGATGTAAAAACGCTCTTACTACACTTGTAAGGTAAATAGCTATTAAAATATCTGACCGCGTGGGCACAGTTACAGTTCCCGCTATTTTTATATAAAACACGTATAAAAACAAGGGTAGTAGGGACTCATGGCTTCATCAGCCCAAGGTAAACATTAGTGCCAGTCGTGACTAGAATGTAATGCGATTATTAAAAATATAATTTCCTTCACTTGTACTTTGCTGGTCTTTGTTTGGGTGATAATCATTCCTATATTTGATTTAACACCATTGCGTCATTACTATTTAAAAACAACGTGTGTATTTGTTTAATTTTGTACTATATTGAAATTATAAATACTAACACTATACTAATCGAATGTAATAAAATTTTATTAATAATAAAATTCTTTTGGTCAATAATTTTCAATATTCTAGTAAAAATGTAAAATCTTTACTTTGGTCATCATTTAAAAATGTTACGATTAATATTTATTTAGGTTTGCTGCTACAGGGAGGCAAACCCTGTACTAAAGTATGTTATAAGTAAAATTTAAAAGTTTAGTATGAAATAAATAGATTAGTCAAGTTTTATAAAATCATATCCATTAACAAGCAAACTAAAATAATTTACTTATTCACCATAAGAATAACATATTTATTTTAAATTTATCACTCTTTAAATTTTCGCTGTAACCGCACAAAACACGACAATGAACCAAATCATATTTTTTAGCTTTACTTAATGGTTTGGAGAGTAAGTGGGATATTGTATGTTTTGAGGGGGAAAATGAGAAAAGCCTATTTATACCCCATAAAACCTCGTTCCCATGTTCCGATCATGCTGGTTCACGAGTTCGTATGAATTAACATAGTGTTTTTGGGCTCTGTCTGTGAACATTAAAAGGAAAAATAAATCGGTCCAGGGTTTACCTATTACCATTTCTTCATATTTTACCCAACAATGGATTGATGGCGTCATAATTTCAATATACAAAATACATTTAAAAACAACTGATTCGAGAAGGTACAAACATACATATTTACAAAAGATTTGGCATGTGGATATGCAGTTCAGTCTAAAAATTCAGGAAATGTATCCTCAAAAATATCCTTTTGTGAGTAGTACGCTCTTGACTTATGGAAAGGGACGAGCTTGTTCGTAAGTGTTGCCGCGAAACCTGTGGTAAAGGATTATTTCTCAAATGGAACTTTTTCTGAAATTAAAAATATTATAGTTTTCACGCTGCTCAAACAAAGATACCACTCAACGTGTGAGTTCTGACAATCCATTGTGACAGTTATGACAGATGAGTGTTTGACTTCGGTCCAGTCTAGTTGTCCAATCTAAACCAGCACTGATCTAATACCAGGATGATTGAACATTTATCGTTTATGTTAAGGAGTGCATTTGGTATAATTATACTTATACAGTATAGGCCAATAATGTGGTTGTGTACTAAATTGTATGAATCTTATCATTCACATGTTCAATAATTATATGTTTTGTTTAATTATGTGTAAAGCCTTGAAGAGCTATTACGTTTATTAAAGACAAAAAAAGTTTTATGGGTTATAAAAAGGAGTCATTCTTGTAAATAAGTGCTATAATTATTAAATTGGAAAGACAACTATTATAGTTTTATATTAGTTATGAGAAACGTAACTGTCAGTTGACAACAGTTAGATTTCAATATCACCATAGGCTAGGCATTAATATTTCCCTGTTAGTCCGGCTGATTATTAAAGTTAAATTAAACACACCGGGTCCGGTCATAAGTATTAAATAAATATGTCTGTCTAAATACCTAATAATGGTGATTGAAATGTGCCTATTTGATGTTCCCAACTCAAACCGGGAGAAAATAAAACATAAATTAGGATTTTTTTTGTAAGTGTTACGAGAAAAATATATTATTTTAAGAATGAAAAATAATGTTAAAATAAAAGGCTAAAGGGAAGTTTTTAAATCTTCACAGTGTACAAGGGTACCTGAAACATAGATAAATTTATATTTTGTTTATTTAAATATTACACAAGATTGATGTTTTTAGGGACTTCTTTTCAAGCCACTGGTCAAATATCTTAAATTTCCTTGATTTTATTCGTTACATTAACATTGAAAAACTTATTAAAAATTACTTTCAGTTTGCATTATATGAAGTTCTTTAAAAGAAAATGAGAATTTTTTTAATTTTTTTTTATTGGTAGGCAACAACTGGACTCGGACTCGGGGACTGGGCTCTTATCTTAACATTAATAAAGTATTTATTAGTTATCTAATATAAAATAATGCAACCCTCAACAACAGTACGGGCAAATTCAGCACTCGTAATGGTGGAGTGTAAATAAAAATCGTAATGGATGATTCGATACATCAACGAAACCCCTACAAAACTATTACCGAACTCTTGAACATGCTAACTATTCATGTCAAGATTGTCTGTTTTCCCATGTTGCGTTTTGCCCAGAGTTTCATTTTTAAAACCTCAGCTCCATTAATTATGTTTGTAGTCTTGTTGTCCACAGTTCTTTGTCTGGTGCTGATGACAAATTGTTTAGCGCAACTGCGTCAACGTACACAAAAACTGTAGAACAGTTTACGTGCAGGTTTTGTATCAATTTATGTTTATGACGCTATATATTATCACTTAACCAAATAAATTTATGAAGTTAAATGATATTTTCTTGTATAGAAATCGCATTAATTGTAAACGAATTGAATTTATTGTATCCACACATAATATGAGGAATTCAAGAAATATCAAATATTCTAGAATTTTTTACTTATATATTACCTTATGAGCACCAAAACTAAAGATTTAGGTAGCACATTTAGTTTTGACTAAATTGTTTTACAAAATTAAATGTTTTTAATAAATACACTTTGTGTAGAACAACAATTTAGTTGGAAACATTTATTTTCACATGAATTTGATTTTTAATGCGTTTAGTTAGAGCACAGAAAAGATAGGGAATCCAATAAGAGTCCGGTTTCAATTCATGCATTATGGATGCCTCAATTGTGGGCCAAAATGCTTTTTTTTCTTTATATCTAAGTTGCGTTTTCTTTATAGGTATGTTTCATTAAATTTTGAAATATCATTAATAACTATAAACCAGTTTATTTTTTATTCATTTTAGTAAATTAAATAGACTAAAATGACGTTTTTGATAGTGAAAAAACAGTGTACTAACAGACTAAAGACAAACTATGACTACAGAATAACGCTGTTTCGTAAACACATTTAGGGCTTAAATCAGCAAGTATTTCCTTCATCATTGTGAACACATGACTGTTATACAGTATCGCTGTAGATCTATGAAATCGTAGTTAATCCTATTGCAAAAAATAATTAGAAAATTTGCAAACTACCATGGTAAATATTTTGAAGTAATTATGTCTGACCAATATATTTTAGTATTAGTAAGTTTTAGTTTAGTAGGCTTAGTCAACTGTTATTTATTATTAAAAGATTTTCATTTTACCTGTCTAAAGTTGACAGTGGTAGGCTATCTAATATTGTTGAGTGCTTTACTTTAATTAATATGATTATTTTTGCAATTACGTTCGCCTCCCGGTTTTGAAATTAAAAGTAATCAACAGATTCCATTCTTATTCACAACAGGACCACCCCTTTACTTGCATGTTGAGATCCATGTACCCTATTGGCCTACGTAGAAGAGCAAGGGTAAAAAAAGGGTCCAAAAATCCTCAAATAAAAATATATTTGTTATTAGAAAGTACGTTGAGTGATAAATCTGATGAAAATGAGTGCACCGTATATTAATTAGTGTTCTTTGAAGCTGGGTCAGTGGCCAAATGAGAAAATAAAACAGATCGTTTTACGGTCTGAAAAGAGGACAGTCACGTCAGTTTCAAAAGTGAAAGCTCATAACCGGAAATGACACACAGCTCAATACTTCCTGTACGGGATGACTTCCTGTTATTCTGACTTTTCAGTTGTGCCACCCTTTTGAGCGTTTTGGAATAAATATATAAATACTAAAGTTTTCAGTCATGAAAGGGGGGTGGTGTTTGGCTGGCATTAGTTTAGGTATAACATATGATTTCATAAAAATATGTTTTTTTATATATTTTTGTCAATTATCATAAGTCAATTTAACATTTAGAATTGGAAACAGTTGAATTAAAAAAAAAAAAAACATTACAGTTTATACTTGTATAACAATCTTGACCTGATTAATATTTAATTAAAATAAATACTTGTTTAATACCCTTGTGAACCTTGGTATTTTATCTCTCTACCTTTAATAAACCCAAATGTCGGTGAAGATGAGAGAAACGAAGTCATAACTAAGAATAATTGGAATGCAAATACCAAAGTAATTAAATTTATACCAAGAATTCGGTCTTTGTTACTGAAATGTTGAAAGGAAATTGTGTTAAAATAGGTGAAGCTTGTGGTGGATTTCTTCTAGTCATTACACTTTATAATTATGGTTGAATTTTTTACTTAAAAGATTTTATATATTTATATAGAATAAGTATCTTACTATTATTATTTTCTTACATACAGGATGGCTGAAAAGTAACTTACTCCCCCCTTGACTTTTTAACCATTTGAGATATTTTAAATCTGTTTGCGGCAACCTTCTTAGATATGAGGGGCTAGAATAATAATTATGGACAATTTTGAAAATAGTGGGGGTAGGGGGTGGATCAAATTTTTCAAATGACAAGTATTGTCGAGTTTGGTATATTTTTTCAGGTCTTGACGAAACATAACAATTGACATAAAGAAAATATAAATCGGACCATTAATAACAAAATGGCAGCTAAAAATTATTAAGACAATGGTTATTAAAAGTCATTTTGAACTCCCATTTAACTTTTTTTTCATTAATAAAAAAACTATTAGATTTGCCACACATAATATTGTAACAACTACGATTTTGTGATTTTTATAAAAGTATAAATGCACGTTATTAGTATATTAACGAGTATCTTGTGACAAAAGTTATAAATGACATGTTGTCATGTAAGACCATTTTTCTAGTTTAAAAGATTATGTGACACAACAAAAACGTATCCCTGAGGATAGTATTTGTTCATTACTCAACTATTCCTTTACCTAAACGTAACACAAACGAACTTATTTAATACCAATGAGTGAAATAGACTGGTCGTGATAATATCGTTGCATGGTAATTTCAAAATACTCGCAGGGAAAAATTGACAATAATTAAATAAAAAATCTTGTTGTATATAAAGTTTAATCAACTACCACCATGTAAACTAAACAGTGTGTATCACACATGAAAAGCAATATATCTCGCAATAATATTTGATAGCAAAGAAGGTAGTTTCACAATGTCTAAAGTTGTAGACAATACCTGTACGATGCTCGATGTAACTCAATGCGGTTAAGTATTGAACAAGGTTTCGATTAATTAATTATACAGTATAGTTATAGAAAGTAAACCTAAAATATTGCATAACAAATAGTTCTACTGGAAAGGTTATACTGGAAGACAT
Organism: Macrosteles quadrilineatus; assembly: GCF_028750875.1. NCBI lineage: Eukaryota > Metazoa > Arthropoda > Insecta > Hemiptera > Cicadellidae > Macrosteles > Macrosteles quadrilineatus. The sequence continues at coordinate 134,615,593 of NW_026542595.1, read as the reverse complement.
ATTTGTTTGTGAAACTATGATAATGAAATAACAACGCCAAACTAGCGATTATATCGTTGTTTAACACAATTATATTATTTATTTTAGCTGTTAATAAATTCAGTATTAAGTTGCACTCAGTCGTTAGTGCGATGGTCTGAGGAACCAAATAAAAGCTGCAGTTCCTTGGTTCATGAACTGGGTTCTTACTTAAAATTTGCCAAAACAGTTCATTTTTGAAAATGACCAGTTGACCTTCTATGGTAAGTTGAAGTTTTTATTATTGATAGAATCGTAGACTTTCAGTATCCAAAAGTCATTGGTTGTATGCAAAGATCCGAGTTAAGGAACTCGGAACTCGGCATTGTTGTCCTTGATTTATGATTGTTGTCTTGATTTTTATGGAAAGAGGGACAAAGATGCCGGGTAAAAAAAAGATTGTCATCCTCTTAAAATTTAAATACTCTACAACTTAAAAGAAAACAAAATAACTTATTGGAACTCTTTAAGATAATTGTGTTAGTCAATTATATAATCGGTAGTTTTGTGTTGTTAATTTCATAATGGGAAGCAGAAACTGTACAGTAATATAACCTTCATTATAACACGTAAAGTAGGTTTACCTCTTCAGTAACATGGTCGTTACGTTTGTGCTCTAGGCAGAAATTTAATAATCCTTGAATTAAATGTCACATGTTTTGAGACGCGTTTCTATAGATCTTAGTGGAATTACACGTGGTCTAATAGATGCTACGTATCTCTCATATGGGAAGTCTGAGGGTTTATTGTGTTCTTTATAAACTGAAATATACAACAAGTTCATGATTTTTTTGTATTTTATTTTGCTATCAATTTTTTTTTTGTAGATGATTAGGCTATGTAACGATGTATTCACTGAACTGAAACTACAAAAATTCCTACTACAGCATAAAGTGAACAAGTGTCTTAAGCATGTTAATATAATTTGAACTTAGAATTTTTTCTCATTATTCTCAGAAAGAAATAACTGTCAATTTTAGCAGTTTGTATTGTGATATTTAGTTTTGAGACAAAGCATAGGCTAACACCTGCCTGACTGCTGTATGCAGGGTTTAAATTCAATCTAATTTAATATTAGTACATAAGATATACTTTTAGAAAAAAAATAAGCATAAGCAGTGTGAACACATTTTGCCACTGTGTTTAAAATGTGTAAAATAGGCCTACGTTTTGATTCAATTCATTGTGCAACTGTAGTATATATTAATTGGTTTTACATTAACTTTTATCAGTTCCAAATAGTAACCTTAGTCAAAGTGTTACATGCTTCGGCGAGCTATCATGGTCAAATACATCATTCCAGGAATATAATTTAGTTATTAATTTAACAATAATTAAATTAAACACGACACGCACGACGTGTAAGTAAATACGTTTGATAGGCCTATTCCAATTAATTTTGATTCAAGGTATAAAATAAATAAATTGTGTGAACAAAATAAGTAAGCTTTTTATTGCATGCAAGGTGAAATTTGGTGTGTATAAAACTCCCAATTGCATATATCTGACCAGTATATCAAAAGAGTATACCATTTTAATAGATTCATACAAGGTATAACTCTTGTCTAAAACCTAATTAGCATAATAATAAAACAGACATTAACTATCTGGGTAAGTGGCTATAGTGCTCAACTTGAAATCTAAATTTAACTAATTGGATTCAAAGTAAGATCATTTCCATACACAAATGACAATTGTCATTGGGTTATGAGGTAATAATACAATCTAACAAAAAAATCTACATTCGATGGTAACAAGACCAGTATTCTTACATAATACCCTTTCAAAATGCAAATATGACACTGTCGTAGAAAACAGACAAGATTAATGAAAAATATATTTGCAAGATTCTAATGACGTATACAAAATGTAAAGGTAGGTCTAGTGGGACTAAGTGAACCGTATACAAAGTTTTACATATTTAAGAAGTCCAATATCCGAAACTAAGGTGTCAAGGGAATAACCTCCTTCTATATCACTCCCATCGGGCTGGATGTGTTTTTAGTGTACAATTTTAACTTATTTTTTGTATTTTACCGTTCATAATTTAAATTACTATGTTATGTTTGTAGCATGTTCGAGAAATAATTAGCATGAACTATTTTGTACATATTTGTCTTACTCGTGCGACAAAAATTCCCCTTAGCCGTAGTCTTTTTATACTGAGCAATGTGGTTTTTCCGTTATGTTGCTATAGACAGAATAAAATAAAATGGGTAGAAATGTGAAACATAAATTTATTTTTCTTTTTGAGTGGTTTGTTCTAAAATGCATCATTATTATAGGTTCATACAGTTATGACTTTGTAAAGCTAGACTAAGCAGGATACTCTTACTTAGTTCATGCAGTTTCATTAAATATTCACGACCTTCAAGTGCTACTCCTGCTTGTAAACCTGTTATTAGGTAATTAAATATGCTTGAAAATGATGTTTCAATGTTGAAATGCGTAGTTTGAGCACACTACGTAAATTAAATGTCCCCACCGCAGACTAAGCAAAATCAATTAGTCGGATTGGATTTTTACTAAAATATTTTCACTAAGAAATCATATTTATTCGCTGATTTAATACAAGAAAAAAACATCATAAGATTCGTTGAGTACTTAAGTTTGTTGCTATGGGAAGGTACAACTAGTTTTTTTGATCCAAATATAATAGTATAGGATAAAAGAAATAGCATTCCCAAAGTTAATAAAATACATCAACAAATAAGCATCTAGACCTACTCTTTTTTCTCCTTTAGAATAGAATAGCAATTTTAAATGTACAGTACAATATAACTATTATTACTATTATAATTCTCCGTAACCTTAAATTTTACAAAAATGCTTCAATGTACAAAATTGACATGATGGCTGTTATAAAAGTTGGGAATTTTCACGTTTTAAAGGTAAACATTTGAAAAAAATTGCCTTTGAGGTCATCAAAATTAAAAACTAAATCGGTCCTGGGTCTAGGTCTTTCCATGCTACGGCAATACATTCTTTCTTATAGGGCAAATTATTAAATACTCCTAAATCAGTAGAGAAAGCTACGATGCTTAAGGTTTTATCTTCTAGAGTAAGACAAACTTGTATATTAGTCAACCTGAAAATAGTTATGTTTATAATGAGGGTCCTGTATTATCTTACAATTTAATAATGTGGTCATGTGGTACCGGTAATGGTAATGTTTAAAAAAATGCAACACATGAAAATAAACGTCGTGAAAATAAAATTTTACGTCATGAAAAACTCTTTTTTAGTCCAACTAAAGTGTTTGTGTTGCTAGTAATGTGGTCGGGAGACCTTTTCTTTGTACCTCATCAAATAATCAGTAAATAGGCAAACATTTTGAGTATGGAGGAGAGTATGTGCTTAAGTTTTAGAGTCATTTTTCACATTTTCAAACTCTTTTAGCGAATTTCCCTATAGGGAAGTAGCTATTACCGTAGGTGACACGGTAAGACCTAGAGCCGGGACCGATTTAATTTTTCATTTTGATGTCCCCAGAGGCCAAAAACACTATTCGTTCAAATTTTTATATATGTATATATATATATATAGACATATATATATATATATATATATATATATATACGTCCGTGAACGCGATAACTTGAGTAATTTTTGTCCGATTTTGATGAAATTTGGTTTCAAGGTGTAAAGCGGGATAAACTTGAATGAGTTCGCGAACCAGCATGATCGGACCATGGGAACGGGGCTTTACGGGGGGTTTTATGGGGTAAAAATTGGTTTTTCTCACTTTTGACCCTCAAAACACAAAATTTCCCAATTTCTCTTTAGACCTTTTTAAAGAGCTTAAAAAAACAAATAATTTAGTATATGAAAGTATTTTTGTTCGATTATTAATAACGGAGAAAATTAAAAAAATTGTAAATTGAAAATTCCCATGTTATTCTTATGGAGAATATTGTCAAATGTTGTAGTTTGCTTGTTTATGAATATATTTTGATCAAACTTGGCAAATTTATTTATTTTCTACTAAGCTATCAATATTTTACTCAAAAACACACTTTATTAGTTTCCTTGTAGCAGCAAACCTAGGTACTCGTTAAACCTAATGTTATTAAAATATATTTAACTGAAAATCAATTCAGACAAATGGAAATTCGCTTAGTCGGCAGGTTTGCTGCGGCGGGGGTATTTTTCTTATTTGTCCATTTTTAAAATAGGTTTTAGACTAGTTACAGTTAGCAATGCAATGCGTGTAAGAATTACATTATAAATTTTAACCTGGAAATGATTCATGCCATCACTGGCTTGGCTCCTATAAGTTCACTATAGTTTAGTGGTACAGGGATGTAGGTTAAATGAAAAAAGAATTTTAAATTTGAGATATCTCCTACCTTCAGAAGTAGGTCAGACGGTTAATGCGACCATTTCCTGTTTATAGCTTCTTCAATACCGCTTGGGTGTCGTATACCTCCAGATATTCCGTTTTCTTATTTTTTTTTATATTTATGAGGCTACGTTATCATTTTTCAACCTACAATTGCCATATAAACCTACCAATAATGTAAAATAATACTGAAATAAGTAGGAAAAGGACTTAACCTGTTGGTACGCCAGTAATAGTTTGTATGATTATTATAAAATCAAAATATCTTTTTAACAGTATTATTGAATTGTTAATGTGCTATCAAGGCTCAAATTCAAGTGAAGAGGAAAAATGCACTGGTCTCTACACACCTCTACACTGGTACATAAGGAGATTAGCTGTATATACAACCATCTATTTTAATTATAATTACCAGGAGACTGAGCTTTGCTCGGATTTTATTAAACAATAAAATTATTAAATAAGTTATTTAGCTTAATTAAGGACATTTTTATCCATGTTAATCAATGTGAAAAAAACTTTAGATTATACAAAGAACACATTATAATACACTTGTATAAATTCATAGATTGCAATAAAAATTACCGGTACTTTTCTGTTAAAGGGAACATTCATTATTATCGATGATTTTTTTCGATATATCGATATTTTTTATTACCGATCCATTACATATTGACAACTGATCTTGTTTCTTCAACTGATCAGCTGTTTTTATTAACTGCAGCTACAAAAAGGTATTGACGATAACATGGGCACTTTCAAGTGCTGTAGGGCGGAAACTGGATTTCTCCCAGCCTTGTGACGTTCTCCAATCGAGTTCTCGTGGCCAAATACTCCACAAGCAACAAAAATATTCAAAACCCTAGGACGAAAATAAAAGTCTGTCTGTTCACGCACTTGTTTTAGACTATAGGGTAGGATATGCGATTCAATTCAGTTTGAATAGAATTAAATAATAAGAGTATGTTGTTTGTAGTTGCATAAAAATTGCAAAACGAGCTAATTTTGCATAATAGATAAAATTTTCATGACATATTTAGAGTTTTTTCTTCAATACATTTTTCAACCGAAAATTTGGTGATATTATATAATTAATTTCTCAGACTACTTGGTTGTATTTTACATTATCTGTCTGAGCTAACCGTTTGGAGGAATCCCGCCAAAACAATAAACCCAGCCATGCATGCACCCTCCACACAACTGTCGCATTAGGGACATTGGCTGACGTTCAAATCTGTTTATTCTATAATGTCCTTTACCCTTGAAAATTGTATATATAATATGAGTAGCATAACCAAATCTTATTTTCACTACACATCATTATTCACATTTCTGTGTTTTGGATTTTATAAATTATATTAACTAATGCAATTGAAATGCAATTTGTCAAGTTCTGAGACGTACGTTAAGAGGTCATTCTTTATACATCATTTTGATTTTATAGGTAGCTTGGTTAAGGGGAAAGCCTTCTCTAATAGTATAATTTAACGATAGCTTCAAACATTTTTTAGAAAGTTACTTGTAGTAAGATTATAGAGCGTTTGTTTTAAAATCGCTTACTATCGGAATCAAACAAAGTGCCACAATATTAAGCTGTATGTGGCACTTTTCTAGAGTTTTTGTCAATATGAAGAATTATTGTTCGAAAAATAAACATAAACAGTGTTAACGAACAAATAATAAAATATTTTATTAACACTCAAATTAAATGGGCACCTAATTTAAAAATTACTTCTGGTACAGTATATTTTCGTTTATTTCAGCTTCTGTCATGCAGTTTAACGTAGTAGCCTTCTGTGTTGACTAGTGTTATAGCCAGAGATTTCTTAACATTGTAAATGTCCATATCCGTAGTCACCCTGAACCTCCGCAGTATATGGACAAGTATTATCTTGACTAGGTGATCGGAGTAGGTCTTTCCTACAACACACAGACATCCAATTATAAGTTATAGTATTTTTTATTTGGTTTTGAACCCTTATTTTTTTACTGATGTATGGTAACATAATCGTTTTAATCATAAAATCACTATTTTAAGTTCAGTTCTTCCGAAACCTGACCTATAGTACTCTATTCATTATAAAACTTAGTGGTTTTTACCAATACACATTCTTCTTCCTGTTCCAAAAGGAATAAATGCGTCACGGTTAGGCGAAGAAGAGTTGTTGGGTGAGAAGCGATCCGGGTTGAATTGTTCAGGGTCTGGGTAGATATTGGGGTCCTTTAAGGGCCCGATCAGACAAATGACCACCGAGTTACCAGCAGGGATAGTGCAATCGCCTGGAACAATATTGACATTTGTTAGCAAGTGTGTGTGGAAAGGTAAGAAGAATTTATGTAACATGTGTTAAGTCTAGGTGAACAAATTGCTACCTCAAATAAAAGTCTTGAAGTATAGTAGCCTACATGTCTATACAGCTTTTCAATCAAGTTAACCATAATTAATTGATTTCTAAACTATAATTCTCATATGACCTATCCAATGGTAAAATAACACATACAAATTCACTTGTTTGGCTCAAAATAGTATATTTGACCAATTTCTAAAAACTAGCTCCAAATAGTCAAATCTCATACTTAGTTTAACAGCCTCGGTAGTTTTTCTGAGGATGTATGGTACAACTGTTGCCCATCGCAATGTCTCTTTGAATACTTGGTCCAAGTAAGTCATTGACTGGAGATGTTCTTTAGTGACGTCATCAGAGGATCCAACTGTGTGAGTGATCTCTGCATACAAACGATCCTAAAAAAGTAATTTCAGACTGCAATTCTTATTATAAAGCTACAAATAAATGTATTACCACGAAGTGTCATACTGTTATTTTTCTGCAAGCTTTATCTGTTTTCATCAAGATTGTTCTCTTTTACTACAGTTTCACTCGGCTTACTGTATTGCTATCATTATTTTTCCTATACTGGTTTTGTTTTTCAAATCTATTGTTTCGTCAACTTGTTCAGATAGTTTGTTATTTATAGTATGTTATTTATAGTTTTTATTTATCTTTTATGTCTTGTTATTGAAGTCTTGTTTTCCAGTTTTTTTCACTACTTTTGTACTGGCCTGTGATTTTTGTTTTCTTCTTTCTGTAAAACAAAAATTGTATTTTTCTGTAAAAATGGTGCAACCGTTTACAAATAAATAAATAAATAAATAAGTGTCATCACACAAAGTACAGGGTCAATTCACACCCATCAGTCTAGTCACAGTTTCTTCAAGTCCAGTCTCAGTTGCAGCCACAATTCCTCAGTCAACTACCCGTCAACTGGTTCCAGTTAGTTTTCCGTCACTTCATTTTCAGTGATGTAAAAGTCAAGAATTTTCTTATTAAAACACAATATTCTATTAATTTTTGATCGTCCGTCTTATTTAATTATTCAACGGTACCTAACAACCATTTACAATGTATTGCTTAAAAATTATGAATACTATAACTTGAATAAGCAGTTCATACTTGATAAATTGGATGGCTATAATTTTTTTGTGGTACGAGATAATATAATATAATATGGCATCAATATAGCTTATGATAATATAATAGTTCATGTAATAAATTCATGTTGTCTGTTATATTTAAACCTCCAAACAATTATATATTCATTCGTAATGCAATACACTTGCCATTAGTAGGTAATAGTACATGCAACTGCACTTATACTTAACAGGCTTACGAATTACTACAATAGACATACATACAATACATTGTATTACATGCGATTATAGGATATTGATACAAAATAAGCTAAAGGTGCTTAAGCTTAAACGAGACAAAAACTACATTGAAAAAGTGCTTGAAATTACAGACACAACTCATACCAGTAAGTAATCTAAGATTATCTCCAACTCATGTACAGTAAGCGTCAAATGACCTATAGCTAGAACTGTTATTGCCATGGCAATCGTAATCTTACTATCCATTGTGCTAAAACTCAGTCAGTAGGCATGTGAACATGTCCTTAGCATTAAAACTTAGCACCTATTAAAAAAGGGACGAGGGTATAATTTCTTCAATGGCTTTACGTTAGCATTCACTGTCCATTAAAACCTAAACCTTTATTTACAAAACACAATAACATAATCTTGTGTACCTAAATATTTTTCACCGCGAGAAATTGAACGAAAAAAAGAAAAGTGTAAAAAATAAACCTGTGAAATATTTTGTAGCCCTGGTGTCATTCACTTTAGGAAAAAAATATAATAAGTATCAATTTAGTTAAAAAGTAAGTTAAGTTTAATTATTGCATGTAACATTTTTTTGGGCTTAGCCACAAAGGTGTCAAAATATTTCGTGCAAAACATCGTTATCCAAAAAAAAATCTCAATTTCCTACTTTTCTCCTTCCTTTTCCCAAACCAGACCACGAAGGGTGTAAATTCTTGCAGAACAGTACTGTATATTGAATATGAAGAGCAATTTTCAGGAGGGCAACCTTTTCTGATGCTCAGGATTTGGTCTAAATTCACTGTACTAAATGTGTAGTATGTTTACATATTTTAAAAATATATTAAATCGCAATAATTTGTTATGTTAACAAAAATCATGTGGCTTCTATATGAGGACTATAGTAATATACCTGTATTTCATGATACTTTCCAAGAAGTTGAAGACACGTTGCAATCGTTACCCCAACAGTGTCAGTGCCCTATGAAGAACATGATGATAATTAATTACTAAATAAATAATTAAGAATCATATATGATAGAGAAATTCTCAAGCAAGCATGAATAGAACAACTTTGGTTAAATTAGGTCCTTGGGGAATTCTCATGTTGGCTGTTTGCATGATCTTCAATAATTGTCTCGATCTTAATTAAACAGTAAGCTCCAAACCGGGGTTGCCACGGATGTTATCACGAGAAGTTACTTCTTCGGTGGTGAGGGAGCTCAGATTCAACGTATTTTGAACTGTAACTTTGACACCTATTACCATTTTTTTGCTCAGTTATTTACTACTGGGAAGTAGTAATATACCATAGGGATATGGGGCAAACTATCTACAGTCCTCGAACACGTTTCTTACTCACGAATACTTCTCTGCAGGAATACAATTCTAAAACATTGAGCACACAATAGATACAAGCAAGTGCGTGGTACTTCAGTGATTTATATTTTTGTAAAAATAAAAAAGTGAAAAATGAACAGGTATTCATAATTTATTTATGTTAATTTTAAACTGTAATGTAAATCTTGCAATCTTTATAATTCAATGAAGATTGGGTTTTCTTGGATTTGGTTATGAGTTATAATGGGAATGTATAAACCTTTTTGAGGGGTTTTTACGTATACTTTCAAGTAGATCTTTCATTTGTGGGGATTTGTGTTTCTCGCTATATTATATCCACAATTTGACAAACAAATAAGACAACATGAGTAGTATGAGTTATTTCACTTAAATGTAATAAAATTTGATAATATTTTTTTCAAACTCGTGTTAATAATGTGTTATACAATAAGTAAACCTAAAATAAAATAACTTTTTTTCAAACACCTTTGTTTGAATCGGACTTCTGCATTATGTCGAATTAATGTTCGTAATTACAAATTTTACATACCGTTCCATAAAATGTTGCCATTTCGTACTTCAAATCTTCATCCGTAAATTGGGGATATTTCTTTTGTAGCTCAGTATACACATCAATCAATGACAAACAGCCTGAAAATATTATAAGACTTAACAGAGAATCAAAACAGTCGATAGTCCCATCATCCATTTGTACAAAACTCAAATATCATTGGTGATTTTGTAGAATTGACTGATGTATGTACAAAACATATGTGAGTTGAATTAAAATTGAGGAAAATGGTAGTGGGAGAAATTTCAAAAACTACAGTGGGATCCCTAGTAATTAAAAACATATGCGCATATAATTAAACTCTTTGGTAAAATTGACCTTTAAATGCTGAAACGTCTTTCTCCTTGAGGTCCGTGGGGTTATGGCTTGCTTGATTCGATTTGAATCTTGCTCTCTAGAAAAAAAAACTGTATATTAGTTACATTTACTGAAGGTTGTATAGGGAATTATTATATTTTTTTAATGTGTGATCTTACTGTGAAAAATGAAAAGATGGAAGTGAAAATTTGAAAAATATAAATTCGGCCAAGTGTATTATTTTAAAAGTAAAAATAAAACTCAATATCTAACAATCAAGTGTTAAGATTTCACTATCATAAAAACTAGAACCACTTATTAATAGTAGTACTACAACTCGGACGTAATTATTATAAACCTACCTTCAGTGGTATCTCAACAAAGGCTCTCATTCCGTGATTAATCTTTTTTAATTCCTTTCTGTAGAGAAACTTGAATATGAAATCAACTCGAAGCCAAGGTCTAACAATTCTTTTCATAAAAAGTTCTGTAACACTGATCCACATAAAATTCGTGTTAGATATATTCACTACAGCAGAAGAATAGAACAAGAAACATCATTCATTTACTAGTTTTATGGCAAAAACTTCTTACTACAGTACTGTGTATGTAAAGTTTTGGATATAACAGTGTTTTTAAAATTCTAAATCCAAGAATTGCCATATATAAATCTATTCACTATACGTGTTAAGTATTGAATTAACATTACTCAATAGTAAGCAAAGTGACGAATATTACCAAATTTATGAAATAATAACTAAAGGATAATGAAACCAAATAAAATTCATTATGTGCATCGGTTGAATCATATTCTTACTTTCGGGCCAATATTCATATCAATATTTAATATTCAATATTCTATGGTTGCAGATGCGCCCCAACGAAATGAACAACGTACACTTGTTACAAACAAATATTTGTCGGCATAGCCATATTTGAGTATACGGTATGGGTATGCGGTATGGGTACAGTAATACTAAATACCGTTCGGCTAGCGTTATAGTGTCTTTGTCAGATGGCAAGTACTTTTCGGTGTTAGAGGGTGGGAGTTTTACCTTTGATGCCCGACTTCTGGTCGCGTCAGTTACCCACTTATTTTAGCTTTAAAATCTTCCATAGCTCGGAGGTTTGGAGCTATCTCTAAGCTGTATGTTTATCTTTCTAGAAAGCTTCTAGAAAGTTTACAAAAGGAAGCTTAGGAGTTTCAGGCGATAGGAAATTTGCTAATTTAACGATGACTTAACAATATCTTTACTTTTATATAAAAACCAATCACTTACTCTTGTACAGCTTTCAACATTTCTTTGACCTCGGACTCATTCATTGACTCGTCTGTCCCGAATATCAGCTCTGTAAAAAATGCACCATGTCATGAAAAATATTTGAGTGCGGAAAATGCAAGCACTGAGCCTGTAAATGTACATTTAGGGTAAAAAGCCAGTATGGTAAGTCAAAATAGTGGCGCTACTTTGGTAGGTACATTTGTCCTTTTGGAAATAAAACGTAGCACAATTTAACGGTTCAATAACAAATATGGTGTCATTTGTACTTCTCACAATCCAATAAATACCATGGTTTGACTTAAATGCACTTTACATTAAACCACTTATTGTCAGTAGGATAGTTTTATTAACATTAAGGAACCCTTAATATCAGGTTTGAGTAACACATTATGATGAAGATAAATGTTTACGAGGTATTCTCACAACATGTTTACCATCACAGTTGTCAACTATCTTCTGTTGCAGTATGTACTACGACTATACGCAGTACTATCCTAATAATTAGACCAATTCGTTAATTACAAAGCAATAATGTGGTTTGGATTCCACTATAAACTACAGGTCCCATAATTACCATTGGCTATGTGCTATTAATTACCAGCTGTGTCTAAGAAATTGTCGGCCTTTCAGGCAGTAAAAGACTACAAGATCACCTCCTACATTCATCTCCATTCATACTTGGCTTAAAATACCTGCAATCGTATGGTCACCATTTCAAAGTAAAGGATTAAAGTATAAAGTGAGAATTATTAAATACACTTACGGTATACACTTTGTAAAGCGACGCCCATGCACGGCTCCAGCACGTTTACAGAATGGCCTCTCTCATGTTTGCCCAACAGTGTTACAAACTGTCTGCTGTTGGAGTTGAAAATAGTGATCAGCTGTTGTATATTGGGTGGATGAAACAACGGGCCTATATTACGCCCTGTAACCTTCCAAATACAATCTGGAACATACGAAAACATTAGTCGTGTATTTGCGTAGAGTTAATGGCAATGGAATTTGATAAATCTATGTCCCTTCAAAGCTTCAAACTAAAATACATCAGTCACCTCTTAGTTTCAGACTTTTATCACAATATGTCAAGTTTCGAAATGCTCTTTTGCAATTTATTTATTTGTTTTTTGAAGGGTTAATAGTTTTATTGCATAACTTTAAGAAATAACTTTTAGTATTGCAATGATAACACTAAGTATATTTGAGGTTATATATTTACATGGAGCCGTGATAAGGCCGTTTCCAGTTGCATATTTGAGGTATTCAGTCTCATTGCCCTTTTCTGGCAAGCAGGACACCAATATTTTCTGAAAAGCAAAACACACATACAGGGTGATTGATATAAGTGTGCCAGCCGTTTTATTCGAAAACTATAAGAGATATCAAAAAAAGTTAAGGGGTAAGTGCCTTGGATTTTTTATTTAAAAAATTGTAGTCAAGTCAAAAAATTATTTCAGCCGCAATTTTTCCAATATGGCCGCCAACTTTGATTTTTCTTAGGGAACACCCTGTATTTTATGATGTATTCTAGTAGAAAAAGTAATTTTAAGACGATTTTATTCTTGTGATTTTTTTCATAAACCTAACCGTTTCAAAGATAATAATGGTTAAACTTTTGAAATTTCTGCATGAGAAAGAGTTTCGATAAAGGCCTAAGCAAGCATGCCAGCTGTTTTATTCGAAAACCATTCAAAATTTCACAACTTAAACCATTATTATCTTTGAAACGGTTAGGTTTATGAAAAAAATCACAAGAATAAAATAATCAAGAATAATCAAGTTGAGTAATACATTTCAATTTCGTTTCTAAATTAAATTTTAGGAGTGCATCCGTTTTTAAGGAATTTTCAAAGAACCAACATCGTCTCTTTTGTATACTGACCTCGTTGCAAGGCACGAGTATAGTTGCTAGTATTTCTATAAAATTATAGAGACACATTTATAATTTGCATACGCTCACTAAAGCGTAACTGGTCACGTAACTAATACGCAAGCTCGTTGAAAAATTGAAAATACCTAATGCAGTATCTTAAAGTCAATGGTTGGGATTATCTTACCTGTATATCTTCTAGTTTATGTATCATCACTATGGGAAGTGGCCCACACCAGGCACAGATGTTGTAAACACCTGTAGAAACTGCAGCCTTCGAAAACCTCTCTAACGCCAGTTTTGTCGTGTCTTAAACAAAATTATTTAATTACCCTCTAATGTAATCTTAGTATTATCAGTGGCAATACAATTATTGTAAATCATAGTGAAATCAGCAAACAAAATATGTCTTGGCGCTGAAAAATAAAAATTTACATATTATGATTCATTAAACTATAGGTATTAACTTTAAAAAAGTTAAGCTAAATTATAGAATATGTTTTATGTAGCATCTAGTAAGTATTTATTTACTCTACTTTCATTTATTATTTACACTCCACCAGGTCATTTTGAGATCATCTAGTATACTTTGTATTATAAAATTAAATGAAATTTGTTAAAGTTAATTTGTTAGTTTTCCATCGTTTGACATGAGTGTTTATCTCACGATTGGGCAAAAAAATTATTATTACTTCTATTACACTAAGCTGACAACATTACTAATTATGAGTTCCGCAAAAGATTTATTTTTGATACTAGAGTTACCTTTTGATGATTGATATAGTTAATAAATTTTAAGCCTGGTTTTCCTGGGCGCGGAAGTGGAAAGCGGAGAGCGGACTCCACTTGTCTTAGGTAATTTAATTTAATGTTACTGTTTTTCTAGAAGCGGAGCGGAACACCATGTTAATCTGTTTTCCGCTCTCCGCCTCCGCGCCTAGGAAAACCAAGCTTTAAGGAACGAGTTGCAAGCAAGCAAACTAATATGTATCCAATGTATGTATGTATGCAACCTAATCATTTCACACTAAAAGTATTACCTTCCCAAGTCCGAAACAACAAATGAGTATGTCCGACGATCGGTAACGTCTTGACTGTACAAGGTAACTTCCTCGCTTCCTGTAGAAGATCCCACTTGGTCCACTGGAACCAGAGCCAGAGGCCGACTGTCAGAACCCCGCAGTAGGCCAACACCTTAGTGGCTGCCGTTGTAGCCAATAACGCCAACATGGCTGGAAAATAGTGAAGGGTTACTAGTTTACTGCCTGCGAGTATAATTTCGGATATTTGAGGTTAAGGTAAAAACATTCCAAACATTTAAATTTATAAACTTATTGTACTAGGCCTCTATGATTGAACAAAACTTAATCAAATCATTTTATTTAGAACAATGGTGGAAAATAAATTCGAAAAGTAGTACCTACTCATCGTTTTTATTTTAATCCCTAAATTTTGATAGTTTTTTTCTTAGGACGCTAGGCACGAGCCCGGAATTGTTTTGCACATTACTTCAGGCTAGACCTAGGGGTTGCGGCATTATCACAGATAAAATCCATTTGTGATTTGGCAGGATTTGAACCCGGGACCTCTGGAACCGATTTCCCGCACTCTAACGACTAAATTTTGATAGTACACCTAAGTTAAGGGATATTCAATACTAAACCTCTTTAAAAAGAAACTACAAGTGAACAAAATATCTTATCCCATCTAGCAAGATATTTTACCACTTGTGTGACGTGGTGAGTGTACAAGGTTTTGCTCTCTTTTATGAGCCTCTGCAATACGGCTTCATTCCGTGGAAGGCTTAATTTTTAAAATCTTTAGATTTCTCATAAATATCCTCTTAGTGAAGCCATGAATATGGCAAAACCAGTCATCATGTTTTTTCTTCAAAGGTTCTCGATAATTACTATCCATTCATTTATTATCCTCAGTTTCCTTTTTTTTGACAATGGAATTTTGTACATTTTTTAATATAGTTCGGCCGCTTAGAAAGCGACCTCCTCCAGCATTGGTTTAGCATTAGCGCGCAGGTCGTTTTCTAAGCGGCCGAACTATAGTAGTAAAAATGGTCATAAAAATCGTATCACATACAAGAGTTAAGTAACCATGGATGTCTAAATAAAAGAGAGTTTTAACTGACTTTGACACTTCCATCAAATTGTTTTTTTATTCCATTCAAGGTAAATGATTAAATGTTTATTTTTATTTCGTGCATTAAGAAAAACGTTATTTTATAATATATTCGTGTTTGCATATGCAGTTAAAACAATAAAATATCAAGAAGCTTACAAACTATTAAATAAATAGCACCATATTTAATTTTGACAGGCAAAATGTTAGGCGTAATCAATTATTTATTATTTTTTAGTAAGCTTGAAATAGAAAAAGATCGCTTATTTTTTAGATATTTTCAACTGAAAATCTCTTGGATGAGAAAAATCATTTGGTCACTAAGATATGTCGGTATGCGATATATACGGTGGTAAATATTATTTCTATGAATTAATACTACTAAATGCATTTTGAAAATCTAACTTACCTAGTTGAAGTGTGGACATGCAGTACCTAACTCTTCTAACATACAACTGGTTATAGTGGTGATGTTCGCTATCTTTCCTGCACTTAATGAATGTTCATTAATACTATGCATATCATATTAATTATCAAATCAAGGCTTACCCACGGGAGTCAATCTACCAATACAAAGAGTAACGAAATGCTCACACAAACACTAGTAGGGAAACAAAATATTTGCATGTTAGATTAAACTAACATTCAACACGATGAACTGGAACTGGTGGAAATGAACTGTTAAAGGCATTTATTTTATATAGAATAGACAGTGTACTTAGATAAAGTTTTATTTAGAAAAAAAATCTACTTTTGTCATACTGCAGCAAAAAACAGTATTTTAATAAATGCGTAATCGTTAAAAAGCTCTTTGAAAAATAATAAGTCAGAGCTGAGACATCAGTTAGAAGTAGGGACTGCTATACATTAATGCATACCATAAAATTCGTCCCCTGAATTTTCTTAATGCAAGCCATAAATAGCAATTTTTTTTTTTAATTCAAATTTAATATGTTTCTACTTCAAACAACAACTATCAGTATTTAATTCTTAAATTTGTGGTTCCCTAAATAAGAAATGTTATATATTAATGAATTTATAATGTATTTTGTATTTTACGCAAAATATATTATTTTTGTAATGGTATGAGTATTTATTTACATTATGTAAACATGCATATATATAACCTTGACATTATTAAAAATCTTACACGAAAGTAAAGTTTGAGTTTTTTGTTGTCTCAAACGAAATCCACATTGTACAAATAGCTTAAATTTTGTTGCATAACCTTTCACTGATTACTTTGTTACAATTACAAGATTTAGGATCCATCGCATGTGTTAACAAACAAATTACAAAGAGTAGAACGTCTTTAATTAATTTGTTTTGTTACGGACGATAGCCATCTTAATTACCACAGTTACCGCACCCTTTACATAACAGGTTATTAAAATTACCAAACTGACTGGAACCATTACATCCCATGAACGTGTGATATTCTTGGCCTAATTAATGGCGCGAAGCAAACATTAGTGACGTCAAACACGATTCCAAACTGCAACACTAGCAGGTCAGCTGTTTGTAACATATGACGTTACACGGGACAAAACTGCTGCAGTGGTACAGCTGATTCGAACCAACAATATTTTTTTCTAATAAAGTTTAACTAAATTATTTCAGTTACCTAAATAAACTGATAGTATATTTTCTAACAATTCTAGAAAGTGTAATATCACAGTAAGATATACATTATTTTTTTTCGTTTTTTGCAAAGAGTTGGTAAATTTTAAAGCTGGACTTGTGTTAGACAGCATCATTACCTCAATATTTTAGTGACAGTCTGCATTCGGAAAAGATACGTTATGTTCTGTTTAGCACGAATGTGGTATTTTCAATTGATTATTGTGCAGTTCTGGTGCCCAGAAAATCCGTATTGTTTACTTTCCAGTTGGCGTTCGTTGTGACGGTCTTTTGATGATAATCTGAAAAATGTTTCCCATTATATCTTTTTTGTTAACTCTATCACATGCCAGCGGTTAGGAGAGCGGGGGCTGGGATGTTTATGCTATAAACGACAGTTAATTTCCAATATAAGTAGAATTGGATGTTTGTGCAAAGTTTGTTTGTTAGTGATTGCGCTTCTGGACCATAGGCTCTGACTCAAATCTGGTTATTTTACAACCAAATAACTTAAGGCTTGGACAATATAACATTATAGCCTACATTAACCTCTATTTAGTTCACCAGTTAATCACTGCTACTCATATGGCCGATGTTAAATTTCTAAAAGCGTTAAATCACAGGGAAAAAACCACATGGTTAGATTTGTACCATTTCAGATTTATACCTTCCCATAGCTTATGACTAACTTTGCGAACGCTACAGGTGTGTAGTGGGTTTGTTATTAGCAACAATAAGGAAATCCAATTAATATTTCAAAGCAAGAGTAATACTGAATTAATTATTCCTAATCAATTTTTCTTACCAGCTGTATTTTTTTGGTAAAATATTGGTTTTAATAATATTTCCAAAATAATGTAATCTCAAATGTATTCTTATCCCCGGAATTGTGTTAAACTCACAAAATTGAAAATAAATAATGCACAAAGAAAGAACACCGTTTGACAGGGAAACATATGCGGAATTGTATGTTATTGAGTTTATTTAACCTTGTTTCCTCTTTTCAGTAAAATAACGTTGTGTCATTCCCATAGTTCGTTTTTCTAATATTAAATATTTCAAAAATATATTTACCATACTTGAGTTTGCTTTGCAGTGAATTATTTGTGTTTTAAACTGTGTCTAACAGCTTAGAATAATAATATGCAATAATATGCTTGTAATATGCATTCAAAAATAGATATAAAAAAAATACTAAACATAATTCAATTCAATTCAATTCAAAATATCTTTATTCATTCAACAATACAACAAAATAACAATTGGCAATTAATATACATTACATAGGATACAAGACATAGTTATAACCAATACAAATTGAGAATGAATAGCTAGGTTCCTCATTTTCTCGTGTTGAGGAACCATTACAATCTAAAAGAAGTACTGGAGAACAAAAACAAATAATACATTATGCTATTATAAAGATTAAACATATATAATGGCAAATTTGTATCAAAACAATTTAAAACTATGAAATAAACGTTTTTCCACAGATTCATATCAAACATTAAATAGATAATAACAATAAAATGCAGTACAGAAAAAATCAAAACATGTGTACCGGTACTTCCATTTGCAACAACTAGGACAATTATGTTTCAACTCCAGGAAAAGTAAAAAGCCACTTCTTTAACCTATTTACAAATATTTTAGAACTAGTACTTGAATAAAACTAGAACAAATATCCTTTGGAAAAAAGTTAACTAACTTAGGAGCTAGAAAACTAAAAGCGTCTAAAAAACTCATTATAAGGGTGTGGCGTAACAAAAAAATTTTTAGATCTTAGTCTATCAGAATAAACCTGTTGATTTCCTAAAACGTGGCCAGATCTAATAAAATATATTCTTAGTACTCTGAAAACAAAGAGGTATCTTAGTGGAAAGATTTTTAGAGATTTTATAAAAGGGAAAACAATGTTCTAGGCTATCTACACCCATAATCAACCTTACTATATTTTTGGGCTACAATCAAAGGAATAATACTGGAATGGTAAATAACTCCCTATCATGATATGCCATATTGCAGGTTGGAATCCACCAAAGCAAAATAAACAGTTCTTAAAATAGATCGAGGACAGCAAGACTTTAGCAAATAAAAATACGTAAAAGCTACATAAAAAGCTAATAAAATACACATTATTAAAAATCTGACTTGTATTGTGACGCTCTTTCAACAATATATATAATCTAAACGGAAGAAATGCGTACCAAAATTTAACAATCATAAATTATCAAAATACAATTAATACTTGCAACTGTGATTATTAAACGTCATAAAAGAAGAATTGTACTGTTAAAAAAAAAAATAGTTGAACATTTTAAACATAATAGAACAAATATTTAAAACCCTTTAAAAAGCGTGCAATTAACATATTTGAAGATAAGTTGAACGTACCAAAGAGGAAAGATATTAAAACAAGAAGGTTTGGAGGGAATTAATTGATACCAAGAATGTCATGACATGAAAATGAAATTTGTTTCAAAGGTTCATGAATAAACCCTAATACTAAATACGCTGCATTACAATTGTTTGTCACATGTGCTAAAATAGATCATATGTAACATGAAACCATTCTTTATTATGGAGGTATATCATGTATAAAGTGACACCGGATTCTTATTGGATACACCTTCTCGTCTGCGATTGCCATTTGCTCAAATCTTCTGAAATAGACGGTAGAAAAATATCTTACAAAACAAAATTAATACATTTTTATATTTGTCTTTTGATTTTTAAAGTTCATGATTATGTTACAACACCAGAGAACTATCACATTTTTTTATATATACTCGTATTTGAAATCATACTAATCATTGACAATTGGATGAAAATCTTTTTTAGAGGTTAGCTGTTGTTAATACCCTCTGTGATATTTTAATTTTTTATGAAGAAATATATATTTAAAGCTAAATAAATATTATAATCGACTTCAAAAAAATCCACGTTACGATTATTAAAAGATTCCATAAAATGTTTCTTCGCTTGTGAAACTTTTCTAGAAGCCACCAAACTGGAAAACTGGACCCAAATATTCTGTAATGAATAATTAGTAGCAATAATCTATTTTCTTCAAACATTGGTACCCAAATAAAAAATCAACAACTCTAAATCTATTAAACTTCCAAGTTTTCGATATGATTTTTAAGTCAAGGCCATGGTCAAGGCTTGGACAAAAATAATAATACAACTAATTAATTAAATTTGCCACGTTAGAAAGAGTTTTCCTTTATATCCCTACGCACTGGCGACAGTGCAATAAATATTTGCTAAGCTGGACATTAGTACAAGCTCTACGACCACGGAAGCCTCACTGGGCAAAGTAATCCTGCACTAAATCCTAATCAAAACAAATGTTTGTTAGATAAATTTACTTTACAATATGTTGTTAAGTGACTTAAAACCGTTAACTTAATAATCATTTTATTTCAATAAATACAATTTTGTAATGCTTTCATTTCAGTCAAAACTGTAAGAACATTCTACTGATTTAACATTGGTTTAATCATGGGTTCAAATTTTTGTTTTACATTAAGGTAAAAAAAAAAAGCTTGCGTCATACGTTTTTTGTACGTTTTATTTATCAATACTATTCATTTCACATATATTCAAATTTTGTTTTTCTCCATTGGATAGTTTTGTACATTATTTCGTCACTTATTTTGCTGGTATAATTATATAACTGGCTACAGTACGATTCACGAGAGTCTGCAGTTGAGGGAGGAGCCTTTTTACCACGTGGCTTCGAAAGAGCCAATAAGGACAAAGTGGTGTTGCCAAATCTAATAACACCAGCTGATTTGAAAATATAGTTTAGTATGTTTTAATTAGTGTCAAAAATTAGTGAACGAGCGAGTCCAGTCTTGCTATTGGCTGCCGCTAACTGCAGACTCTCGTGGCCCCTAGTGTAATTCATTTACAGTATAGTATAAGGTTAGGTGTATACACATACAAATTGAATGAGATTAGGATGACTAACGAACTAGTATTATATCAACAACATAACCTACACTGAAAACTGTGTATTCCTAATAATTTTTATCAGTGATCAATCAGTTGTTCAAAACTATCATAATTTATATTTTACTAAGCCACACTTTGTAATGGGTATTAAAAAACCAATGTTGTACTGTGTCCACAATTTGAAGTTTTAAAGATCAGTTTGAAGTTATTATTTAATTTAGTATATACTCGAATTGCAGTTTTAATGAAGAGTTTTTTCTAGTTTATTATTAATCCTTCTGCGTTACACTAAAGTTAGAATCTACGTTGAAGTATTCTTAAGGTAGTCTCTAAAGGATACCCTGGAATTGTAAAATTAATACCTGTATAAGCTACAGTAACTTCTGTATCATGTTTTAAAATGCAATACCATTTTGACAATAAAGCTATTGCAGTGTAGCAGAAGTAACAGTTTTTACATGATATTGCAATATGTTATGAGATCATAACACTTATGTGCTGGATTTTGTATTACTGTAACTAAAATGAGACCATAAAAGCAACGAAGTACAACAAACAATATCGTTGCAGTGTAGATGTTATAACAGTTTGTGCACTTAGATTGTAGTGTAAATAGATCATAACAGTTATGTCCTTCAGTTATAGTATCAGTATCTAACGCGTCTTTATTTGAAAAGCAATCTTACTAAAACAAAACTATCGTAGCAGTGCAGGGCTAGTAACAGTACACAACAATTGCAATACTGAATAAACCCATAACTCTTATTTGCTGCAAGTAGGGTTTATGGGTTTATGTAGGCTACCTACTAATCTAAAACTTTAAAAGTAATATCAGTGGAAAACAAATAAATCCATCATATCAGTTTTCCAATAAAGTTTTGTATTCAAAATATTATTAGAATATTGTGAATGTAATATAATAATTAAGTTTTAACAATAAAATGAAGCTAAATGGTTTATGTTACCTGGCTTCGTCAAGTGATCCTGCTTCAGTAGTACACTACTATAGTTTCTTATTTAAAAAGTCCATCTTCAGGTTAAACAAAAACGTCAATAAGTCATCTAACCAATTTGAAGCAGGATCACTTGACGAAGCCAGGTAACATAAACCATTTAAATAGTTTAGTGATCCAGAAGCTACCTCACCATGAGAATAGAATGAAGTAAAAAATGTAGTAAATTGCAAATCTTGTTTAGCCTAAGGTACGTTGGTTTACAATACGACGAATACAAATACAAATACGAATACGAATACAAATACATACAAATACAATACGACAAATAATTCCAACGCACCGATTACAGATAAACATAAATATGGCTTAAACGTTGATTACTAGGAAATCCTAGAAGTTGCTAGGAAATACCTCATAAACTCATAGAGCTAAGGACTCTTTATTTTTTATCCTGACCATTTTCTAGTGCAATATGAACGACACTGTATTTACTGAAAACTAGGAAGTACGTTAAGTATAATAAGTATATAATATTATTTACAAATTTCTTCTGTAATAGGAACTGAAATCATCAGCTACATTAGATTACCACATTAGATAAACATTAATTATTAGTAAAACTATTTCTATACTGTTCAAGAATGTTTTCATTATTGACTAAAAACAATTTGAATTACAAGTTTATTCTCCATTCATTACCAACCGTAAGTTTTGTGAAGTAGCTTATTTTTATTTTTTTTTATTCTATTTAGTTAATGAAACACATATAAATTAGCGTTCGATATTTTCTGTAAATTTGGAATGTAGGAACTTTGGTAAAATTGTATATTCCAAATATAGCAGGGGTAATGTAGTTAATTTGTGCATAAATCAAATAACTAGACTATTATTATTTAAGTATTGAATACTTGCACTGCAATATAACCATAAATGGCTACTAATAATATGATTGTTTGATCAAAACTAATTATTTTTTTGTGTTTAAAGGGGTCAATTAGAAAATGGCTTAAAAATAGTATTTGTTACTGGAAAATGCAATGAACTCAATTATTATTTATTTTTATACTATGTTAAACTAAATTGCGGCACTCTTAAGAACAAAAATAACATGTCAACACAATGCAAATAAATACTCATAAAGCAAGCAGTACGAATTAGAACGTAATAAAAAAAAACGCACCGTGCAACGATTGGTTTGATTTCTGCAAAAACACGTTCATATATTCCAACACTAAGTCGGATGTTTTTATTAAATGAATATCACCTAAACGAAATGTGTTTTTGGTCATATTTATTCTTACCGCCAATAAATCCTTACTGTTTACCTAATTTTTTTCGATTTTTGACACTTAGTTGTCACAAATTATTTCAGTAACAATAGTTTGTAAGCAATAATGTTGTACTGAAATACTATTGACACTCTTGACTGAATTAACATAATCTCCACATGTATAAGGTTATTTAGCAATGTTTTGCAGCTCCCCACAGGTAAAGCACAGATGGCTTAGTTGAAGTCGAGATTGGTTTTATTGCTACAGCTTTGGTAGTAAATCCTAGTAGTAAACCAAGACCGGCTTTGTTTGCTAAGCTCACCTATTCAGCATTAATCATCAATCCTGTAAGTCCTGCATTACCAATTGTGTTATTTAATGGAACTAATTAAATTGGTTAACCTTATATTATGGTTTACCTTATTCAAAAGGTAAACCAATTTAATTAATCATTTTTCTTGAAACTGGGAATAACACAAATAGATATTTCTGTACAACAGTAAATCGAGCTTGACAGTTTGAAGAAAGAAAGAAAGCTATTTAAACTATGTAATAAAACACGATTTTATCATTTAATTGACTAAACTTAAAATAAAATTCAGTGATACTTAGTCAATGTCTTGTTGTATTGTTGAGGTCAGTATTGTTAATAAACATAAAATGAGTCAAGCAATCCTAAATTTTGTCATGAGGACTATAGTTTCGGGGTTAACACACCATTTTCCAATCTTCTGTAGTAAAATCGTCAAACATATCTTCTTGCACTTGCCATTGTCAATAGAACATTACACATAAACACACAAGGAAACATTTAGATTTACAAAAATTATGTACAATCTCGCTAGGCCGGCCGAGGATAAAACCAGACTGCCAAAAAGTTAATCCCAAAAGGATTGATTGACGACGGGATAGTAACCTCATTTTATGTCAACTGATCAATCCTGGAGTATGTTTAAAGTATTATTTAATATTTTCAAACATTGGATAAATAAAATAGTCACTTAAGACAAGATTTTCATGACTAATGCAACTACGGTACTACTTTTTCATGGTTTTATAGTTAGTGGAAAAAATGATTATTAGTTACTCCACCCTTTCTAAAATCTTAATTGATTATAAACGCATTATAATTAATTACTTATATTTCTTATGAAGTCCAGGCCTACACTCTGAACCCGCAGCCGCGTGGAGAGTTGTATAGCCATACAGTATTATTCGTTAGAATATGTGTTCGTGTTCATTTTTGTTATTAATTTTTCTCGTTATGTGTTTTTAAGACTTCATGACAACCTCCTAGGAGCGACAACCACGTCTAGGCTTGACAATGACACCATATGTGTCGAAACCGGTAGCCATTAAGTCTACCAAGGATTACGTTGGCAACAAGATATTTAACCTCTAGATTAGTATTTCTTTTGAACTTTGAATATCAATCTACAACTTATACAGAAATTGGATAGGAAATGCTCAAGGCCTTGGAACCTTATGTCTTTTATTGAGAGATAACTTACAACAATATTGCACGATCTGCTAAGTCAAAGAAATACATTGCCTACTGCTTTTAAATTGGTTCTTTAACCTGTATTAATTTCTACTATTCTCTTAAAACTGATACACTCCAAGCACCGAACATCAGTAAGCTTAAACGTGTTTTTGCAAAGTTCATTTTTTATCAAGTGCCGGGGTATTCCCACAATATCGATGGGAGTTTTATTATACAGGGTGGTAAAAAAGTCCCAGGACAGTTAAATATTTTAAAAAATAATGTGGATAGATCTAAAATCCTTGGTACAAAGTTACAGGGCATAAAACTCTATTTTAACACATATGCAGTGATCCAATAACTCTTCAGGGGGACGGCCTACAAGGAGTTTGAAGAAAATCTTCAATGGAAGGATAGGTCAATATGCACAACAAATTGAAGGTCTTTTTTAGTAGAATACAATGCTGCAAACCGCACTTCAAAAGGTTGATCCTGCGCAAAATGGCAGATGTTCAAAGATTTCTTGAATCCGCCATTTTGAATCTTTGAACGACTGCCATTTTTTACTCAGGTATTCTTTTGAACTTGAATTTACGGCATCGTAATCTACTAGTGAAGACCTTTAATTTGATGTGCATATCGACCTATGCTTACGTTAACAATTTTCTTCCGATTCCTAGGGCTCTGAGGAGTAAGCGTATAGCAATGTAAATTATATTATTCATTCTGATAGCCCCTGGACTACGAATAATGACTTATATAGGCTTACCTCCGTCAGTAGTCCAAAATTGTGTCTTTTTCAACTAATGTTGTTAAGACACAATTTTGGACTACTGACGGAGGTAAGCCTATATAAGTCAATGTAAATTAAATGAATCTTTGAACAACTGTCATTTTGCGCAGGATCGACCTATTTAAGTGCGGTTTGCGGCATTGTATTCTACTAAAAAAGACCTTTAATTTTATGTGCATATTGACCTATGCTTCCTTTTAAGATTTTCTTCCGACTCTTTGTGGGCCGTCCCCCTGAAGAGTTATTGGATCACTGAATATGTGTTAAAATAGATTTTTATGCCCTGTAACTTTGTACCAAGGATTTTAGATCTATCTACATTATTTTTTAAAATATTTAACTGTCCTGGGACTTTTTTACCACTCTGTATATTTAGGGTCTGTTGGTTGTAGGATGGAAATAGCTTATTCCAAGAAAAATTGTGAAATTTCTTTTCCTCAGATTTTAGTCGCATCAAGCTAAATATCTGGTTGTTATTATAAACTTGTTACGTATTTAAACTTCCCAAATAAGTGTAGCTCTTCAAAATATCTTTAAAAATAAAAAAGTGTGTATTACACGAAATATCGTATACTATACCTAAAATCAGTTAACTTACTTAAAAACTAGCACGCATTTAAATCTTCTACGGTTTTTGTCAATCAGATTTTTTTTAATTATTTTCAATATCGGATATTATAGATATTACTGTATATCATGTCTGTCCTATCCGGAACCATATTCCGGTACATTGATCAATGATCATACGAGACGACCTACATTTGACAATTCTCTAATCAGCAATATATGGGGCAGTAAAGAGGATCTGGACTGTCAGACCTAGCGATAAAGCGACCATTGCTGCACCGGCAATAATCATATATTGGACGTAGTTGGAATCTACATAAGTGGTTGAGGAGAGTTGCAATGAAACCCTTCATAACTATTTAAGTAAACTATTTCAAAGCCCTGTAAACATGGGCTAATTACATAGTCATCGGCATAATTATTGGTTTAGGAGTATGTTCTAATATTTGTGTAATGATGTAATAATATTTTACAGGGTTACAGGGTTATTTTACAGGGTTATATATTCTTATTATTATTATTTTCAAGGATATAGGAAATAATTATGATCGTATAATCATTGCCATGTTAACCTAGGATCTTATCCTGAGTTTTAGGAAAATTATTTTGTCGATATATTTTTGTGTAAACAGTAATATAAAACCCCTGCCTCAACAAACCTGCAGACAATGCGAATTTTAATTTGCCTGATTACATTTTCACTAATATATTTTAGAAAATTACACTACAGACAGGTTTGGAACTTGACAGCTTTTTGTTTACAACACAACCATTGAACATGTTATTTGATTAAACCTTAAAATCTATCATTGATTTCGTATCCTATGTAGCCTAAACAATTGTTCACAGTCTGAGTTAAGAAAAACATGCTATTATCAAGTTAGGTAATACAGTTCAATTTTCTTTCAAAATTAAATAGTAGGAGTGAAACCATTTTTAAAGCATTTTCAAAGAACCAACATTGTCTCTTTTGCATACTGACTCCGTATTGCTGCTAGTAACATAATAAAATGGCTTAATACTTTACTTATGTCAAACTATGATGAGTAACTAAGCTATTTGTCTTACATCGTTAAGTCAGAATTTTATTCATATATTTTTATTTTGAGGAAACTTATTTTCTTCAGCCACTGACTTATTGGAAATCAATGGACCACACGAACAACGACGACTCGAGGGAAATACGAGAAAGACTCATCTCTCAAGAAAGGATGGACAAACTCGGAGAGTGATTGGCTCAATATTGCGTTGTGAAATCATTTGTGGTGATTTGAGAGCCAAGCTCTCTGCGACTCTCGATTTACTCTTGTCACATTGTATACAAATTATTACATTGTAAGATTGGATAAACTTTTGTCTCGCAGTATTTTGGTACTTGTATAGACAACATTGTTCTATGAAATAGTAGTTGTCGTTACTAGTCCCTAAAGTAGGCTTTTTTTAGACGATAACGGGTTTAACGTGTCCAGAAATTCGATTAAGTCACAAAAAATCATTTTAGGACGGGTTACGAACAATATTTTTCATTAAATTGTCATATTTTCACTGTCACTACTCCAAAATACAGTAACACTGAATGAATTAGGTTATGTAAGAAACAAACAAAGTTTGTTTATATATTGTTGAAGCATTTTAAAGGATCAGAATAGCAGATTTGTTTTTGAGATAAACTTTGACATAACCATATAATTCGAGTCCGTAAAAGTTTACGGACTAGTCCCCTCAAAGCTATCTTTATTGACTCAAAACGATCCGTAAGACAGCTGTTTTTGAGACAGTGTAATGAAAAAAGCGTTAAATTGATTATAACGGTTTACCTTACTAATACAAAATTGGATTTATTTGAAGCCTGGCACGAATTTGTATAGGAAATTATTTTTGGACAAACTGGAGCAAAAGCAGCCGTTTTAATACAGTGCGTGCACTGTGCAGGTCTCAAGTAGCTCTTTTACTCTGTAGGAAGTATAAAGCCTTTTTAGTCCCTAGGCAGTAAAAATATGCTGTTTTTAAAATTTTTAAACTTTGATTGAAAGCAGGTATCGAAATTATTATTCGATTTACTTCATCATTCGTAGCTCATTGTTGCATTCCCGTCAATGTTTCGACATGTCGATTGTGTAATACACACTAACACAATCGTAATTGACGAAATAGTTGAACCACTTACTAATCGGTTGCTTATATGCATTGACAAAATTGAAAACAAGTAGAACGTAGTTTTAGAGGTTATCTTTGTATGAAAGGTATTTTCGTTTTCTGATGTGTTTTGTTAATTATGGTTGCAATATAGTTTCGTCACATTCGGGCGAAAAGTTACTTTTCAACCCTCATTCATTTTCGAGTGAAACTTGAGCTCGGGTCGAAAAGAATTACTTTACTCCCTAGTGTTGAAATATACTATTAAAGAATACAAATATTCGGTTTAAATTAGCACATTTTATGCTTGAAATATTTCATTTAAATGCTATTACCATTTAAAACATAATTTAAAATGTTTTTATTACCATTATTTATTATACTATGGCAGTTTTTTTTAGACCCATGTGTTTGAAGCTTTATTGTTAGTTTAGTAATCCATGACCTTTTTGAGTAAAGACACTAAGCAGTAAACTTGATCTTACAAAATAATAAAATGTCTTCCAAATTATATAAATATATTATATTATAATCAGTACTAGTGAATATTTTATTGTATCGTATTATAAAGACATCAATCTAAGCCATTCTGTTCAATGTCTGGAATTTCCGCTTTTGAGAAAATTGTGTTCCTTATACATTATCGATGGAATGCTCATTATATAACTCTTTAAAAGAACCGTGGTAGGATGTTTAACGATGTCATGCAATTAATTTGACATTCGTGTCTAGCTTTAAGATGTTTTTGCTTTAAAAAATGATCAGACGTTTTATCCAATTTTAAATACTGTACTGGCTTTTTTGTCCCAGGACGTTAGGCACAAGTGAATTTGTTTCTCATATTACTTCAGGCTAGACCTAGGGGTTGCGGCATGATCGCTTGGAAAAATCCATTGGTGATTTGGCGGGATTTGAACCCGGAACCTCTTCGGAAAGTCCCGCGCTCTAACCACTAGACCAGCTCGCTCCCCCATAAACTGTACTAGCTTGGGTTCATAAGTACGCTATTTTTGTATTCCAAATAATGTTATTCATGTATAGTTAGAACCTTACCGTATAGTACAAATAGCAACTGTATGGTGATTTTAGAAACATTATTATTATTGTGTTAAATGATTAAAAAGAAGGAAATGAAACAGCCAATAAATAATGCAAATAAACAATAATGTAAGCTCCACCAAATCTAATCCTCAATAAAACAATAAAATAAAATAAAATGAAAACAGAATAGACAAAAAATATATCTAGCTGCGTAATTAAAAAAACATTTCCCCGCAAAATTTTACTGACACAACATTTTACATTATTATAGAAATTTGAGTTTTGAGGTGACATTCTTACTACCACAAAGCACCCAAGTTGCCTGGTCCATTTAGAACTTGAAAGTTTCAGTTCACGCATTTTGGGAACTTTATGGGACATTACGAAACTTGGGTCTTTCGGGCTACTTAGGAACATTTATTACTTCTTGGACAAATTTGTCGTTTCTGCGAGCTTGTCGTCATCGTCAGATTTCAGTAGACCTTCCTCCTCCGTTTGGGTCAGACTGTCTACATTGTTCTCACGAATACCGGGTATTTAAGTCCACCTCCCCAGTGACCCGATTAGAGAGGTAAGGGGTGTGTACGACTGGGTTACCCCTGGTTCCCAGAAGGCTCCGTTAAGACACTGAATATTAAGCCCCCAGTGTCACAAGACTCTTGGCACGGATCGCATTACACCTTAGTCTAGGGCCCCCCTCACTTGGTTCTGTAGGTGGACCAACACCCAGTGGCAGAAGGTAGCTCTCCGCAGCTAACAAGTGAGAGTTGGGGTTTAGGTTGTGGCCAATCTGCCGAACCAACCCCGCATGCGAGGTTCCGCGGCGCGAAATTTTCTCCCACTCACTAAACCCCCATACCTTCCAAATCTAATCCTCAATAAAACAATAAAATAAAATAAAATGAAAACAGAATTGACAAAAAATATATCTAGCTGCGTAATTTAAAAAAACATTTCCCCGCAAAAATTTACTGACACAACATTTTACATTATTATAGAAATTTGAGTTTTGAGGTGACATTCTTACTACCACAAAGCACCCAAGTTGCCTGGTCCATTTAGAACTTGAAAGTTTCAGTTCACGCATTTTGGGAACTTTATGGGACATTACGAAACTTGGGTCTTTCGGGCTACTTAGGAACATTTATTACTTCTTGGACAAATTTGTCGTATGCGAGAAAATTATACTGTACGAGTATAGCCCTTTACTAATAATAGTTTGCCTTACAAAGATCGGATGGGCTGTAAATGAAATCTCTTGTAATTTATTGTAAGACAACGAATATGTATATGGAGACTAAAATTGTCTTGGAATATGAAAATTATGTACAATTAATTAATACTTTTTTAACTTTAAGGTACCATTATTCTTTTTTTTACTAGCCCATATGTGCTTCCTTCTTAACCTGAAATCCAAATTTGTATCCTTAGAAAGAAAAAAGGTTTTTCTTAATTACACATATTATAATTTGCGTTTATTAAACATATAAAATGTTAAAAAAACTTATTTTAATTTATTAACTCAATAGTTACGATTTGTAACAAAATCGATTGAAAGATGAGTTGATTCAAAAATTTAAAAATATTATGAAACCAATCACACGGAATAACGATAAACACTACTCTTTTTTCTATAGTAATAAAATATGGGACACGATAAAAATAAAAAATAAAAATTTCACGTTACCAGTTCAATTGTTAAACTACAGTAAATTAAAATCAGACCGGCCTGTACAAGTAAACTGATGGTTTGGTGACTATGGTTACTGAATGACACATGTGACTGATTATGTGGTTCGAGACACCAGCTAAGCTTATCAAAAGGTTTCATAGATTAAAATAATGTACTTGTCTACATTTCAACGTTAGACCGAAGGATATAATGGTTAATGAATGTTGAATGTATTTACAATAATTATTAATATATGGTGAGTTCAATATAATACGAGAAAGATTGCACATATTACTTCTAAATAGTTTAAACCTACTCAAATAAGACTACTCTTAGATCAAAACTTACCTTACCTTAATTTTCTGACAACATTGGAATAAATTCAAATTTAAAATTTCAAAAGATAAAAACCTCTCATATCGTTGTGTCACTATCTAAGGGTCAGTATAAATTCAATATGGACAATATGACACGGAAACCTTCCTTATATTCATTTCACTTTCCACGAATCATAAATTCACAGAATTTGACAATATTACATAACTTTCATCCCTCGCATAAGGATCGAACATACGCTTCTGGATCGGAGTTTTGCTTGAATTCCTATTAAATACTGACATTATAGTTAAATTTTAAATTTTTTCACAAAATAATATGTTTTTGATTGTATGTATCAAACATGCCTACAAACTTAAGGAAAATAATTAATTCGCGATCAACTAAGTAAACTAAAATATCTGTTCTCATAAAAAGTTGTAAACATCACCATTGACTGTACGTCTACGGATACTATCAAGAAGAACTCTATGCGAGTAAGGTAATTCGTAGTAGATAATTCGACTATGTTAAGAAGATATAAAATCGTTTTAATAACTTTTTATCTAAAGAAAGATTGGATTTTAAATGGAAAGTAAAACGTGCACTGTCATGAAAGCAGATTTGAAGACCTTCATTTTGACGATCATCGTTAGGTAAAATGAAAGAGATTTCCGAGGGTCAAAAAGAAATCTGGGCTTTATTCCTGCTTTGTAGTTGATGAGAGCTAAGGACGTGATATTCTCAATCCTAAAATGAGTCTTCTTTGATCTTTTGTTCCAAAATTTAAATGTTGTAAAGGTTGACTGATGATTTTTGCTCGTGGAATTTAGGACCAGGGCAAAACGGCCCTAAATTAAACGCTTTACGCTTATAGATCTGTTTTAATATCAATCTCAAATCACAAATAACATTATGAGTTTCATACAATTAAATTTATATAAATTATTGTAAATGTTATACAAAACCTAAATTGATATACTTGCTAGAATAAAATAAAATAAAATAAAGGAAAGTATAACAATGTAGCAGGGTATTCTCCTAGTAAAAATTTAATTTTTGTGTTTAAAAGTAACTCAAGATTCTTAAGTCTTTAAAATACTAATATTCCTAAACTACTAGAAGAACACGAACTTAAATTTAAGCTGTCAAAAGGAATAATTTACACTACATTCCTCTTAGGGAATTAGTTTTCATTAAATGTTGTGGGTTTGTTTTGGTATGATGCAATCTTTATTTTATGTCTTTTTAATCAGGGCTTAGGTACACACATATACGTCATGTGAATGTTTTTTTTCCGAATATCTTTACTAATTTCAAAAGTAAAATCGTGCCAATTGTTTTAATCATGTGATTTATACTGTGTTGTATTTTATTAAGAAGAGCATCACTGCCCAAATTTATTAAATTTCTAAAATAAATATTTAAAAAAAATACTAAGTATAGGCGGGCATTGAAACCCAGAGGTTGCTAGTATTTATGTTAGATAGATTGATTATTAGTCTAGCTTATTTATGTCGTTCCAATATATATAAACTAATATTTAAAACTCAATGCAGTAGAGAAATTATGATATCCCTCTAAACCCTGTAATTCATACTTCTACCCACAGTAGAATAGATCTAAAGGTTTGGTCAAATATTGGTGTAGAGGGTTGTGTATACAGAAGACCGAGGAATACGGTTTTTAGTGGCAAACACTTTTAGATCAATTGAATCGCAGTTGGGGACGTGGAACGGTTTTGTACATTTTCAACCATAATAATTCGAAGTGATGTAGTTTTATATGATGAGCTTCACTTAATTTAATCAGTTTACATACTGTGATGCAAAAGTTACATCTAGGTCACTTCATCATTAGGTATGCATATTACCAATTTATTTATTTTAAATTCAACTAATATTGTAGCACAGATCCCAGTAATGATAATTTAACGACGTCTATGTATTCTATCTTTGGTATTTAGTCTACCTTAATTGTTGGACCTTGATGTACAATGGGAGGGCTCATAAGTGTCTATAATGAAACAGAAAGTTTAATTGAAGTACACGTCTGACTGGTGGCCTATACACACTTTGTTCCTTTTTATTATGTCACCTAACATGAAGTGCTATTTTTAATGTCACTATGAGTTTTATACTAGTTTTAAACCGTAAATAGCATTGGTAATTTGTATGTGTTTCCATGCCATCTGAACATTTTTTTATGTTTTTTTCAACGGATCGGTCCAAAGCCTGCCTTTACACAATTTACAGTAGACATTTTGTTAGATACTATCTAATAGTTATTTGTGCAACTAGTGAGAAAAGTGAGCAATTGACTCACTCGAGAGAAATCCTTACTCACGAGCCGTAGGCGAGTGAGGAATGGTTTCTCGAGTGAGGCAATTGTACTTTGAACTCGAGTTGCACATTATACTTTTCCTACAGTTACCATAAAACAAATAAATTTGTGAAGAAACATAACCTATTTTTACACAAAAGTGAACTTTTAATATAACATTTAATGTGAAGTGACAAATACAACAGTACAACAGCTGACCAGCTGATTTTCAGCCAGTGCTGCCAACGTATTTCGCGCGCATACGACGTTGCCTGCAGGTTACGCGCTCACTATTTCGTGCCTTCACGTTGCAAATCTGGAGTGAGACAAAGTAATTAGAGTAACATTGTCTCACTGATGAGCGAATTGGCCACTTTGCTTTCTCAAATCAGTGAGAGAACATGTACAT
Organism: Macrosteles quadrilineatus; assembly: GCF_028750875.1. NCBI lineage: Eukaryota > Metazoa > Arthropoda > Insecta > Hemiptera > Cicadellidae > Macrosteles > Macrosteles quadrilineatus. The sequence continues at coordinate 134,581,535 of NW_026542595.1, read as the reverse complement.
TGTTAGGTAACTGTAGGAAAAAATGATAGTCCATCTGGATCCAGAAACGATCTCGCTTGGTAATTAAGTTTGATAAGAATAACTTGGTAGAAAATGTTCAAAGACGGCGCTGCTTGTAATTTGATAAGTTTAAATGGAAGGAAAGTTCAAGATTGCTTGAATACCCAGTGGAGTTTTGTAAGTAAGACTTAACTATCAGCACGTTTTTATCGCACGATTTGAGTTTCTTGTGCCATTTCACCACTTTAACATTGTTTTTCTATTATACAGTTTACATATTGGACAGTATCTTATGGTTTTGGTTAGCAAAAAAATATATCTCACCAAAATATAAAAAAGGCTGTTGCATATTTGTATTATATTGTTTGATTTTCATTCAATTTCCCTTTTAACCATAACCTGTATGTGAAATCTAGTTATTTGTTATTTTAACCGAGGACTTGTGGAAATTGAAAGAATTCAACGATTAATTGTCCGTAATATTTTATATGCTGATAACAAAATCTTGAGTTGGACAGTTTGATTAGATTTATTTTATGAACACATTTTTCGTTCTGAATGAAATCTTCATAGTTTTGTTGTTGAGGTTTCGAACTCTCCAACCATCAACTTAGTTTCAGTATAGTACTCGTCACTTCTCGATGGTGTCAGTGAGATTTCTCTTTCATAGTATTCGTTATTGCTAAGCCCAATTATGGTTTTATATCCGGTTGAGGTTTTTGAAGATTTGATTTTTATGCCACTGCAAGAGCTTACTCTAAATCTTTCCAAAACAACGCCAGTGTCTTTGACCACAACTGATGCCATTACGATAATAAGCCGTCGCGTGTCATCATCGACCCAACGGATATAGCATTTACATTGTATCAGTGTGGGCGACTGTTCTCCTTCATCCACAGTCTTAGTTTCAGGACATTTACGTGACAATTTGTAATTTTTTATGTTTGGAAAGTATTCCATGTCAAAAAAATTATCTCCACTCGGCAAAACATGTACTGAAAATAAAACACATCATATGTTAGTTGAGCGGAGTGAGCGAAGCTCTTTGAGATCGGACCTTATGCAGACTATATAATTATTTAACTCAATAACGGCAGAACGTATTAACTTACCAGGGTTATTTTGGCAAACAGTGAACATATTAAGAAACAAATTTCAATATGACCACCAAAAGCGTTGTGGCAAACGCTATCTTTCTCAGGAAACATCAGCTCGTGAAATTAGAGCCATATTCTATTTCAAATAACTATTAATTGTATCGTTTGGAACAATGGTAAGGCTGTAATCCTAAAATATATTTAGAATATTAAGAAACAATAAGAAATGTAGAAAACATTAATACAAATATAAGTAGATTGTAAGTAAAGATAACAAGACTGGCCGGGTAGCTGATTGGAAGTACTCGCTTACATTCAAATATCATTGGTTGAATCCTGAAAAGGTCAGTAGCTTTTTGGTGATTCAAAACTGGACACATATTGTTGATCATTCGGCTTTAAATAATGGTCCTACTGTTAAAACAACTCATCAAAGTTACACACACAGATTGTTTTACAAAGTTTCACTCATAAATTGTTTTAAAACTCGTTCTCATCTTAATAAAAATGGGTAGTAATAAAAATGTATGATAACGCTTAACTCACCTACACCAAATTTTAGCTTTTCTTCCAACTGAGAACTTGGATTCTAAACAGAAAACATATAATCACACAACAAATAAAAATCATTTAGAGACAACTTGTGTTAAAATGTAACAAACCATGGAACCAAAATTGATAATACAGCAATTTTTAAAATAGTCGATTAAAACATTTTCCGCAAAAAAAGTAATAAACCTATTAATTTTACTACCTGAGAAAACCTCAGGTTCCATAAAAAAACATAAAACCATGGGTTTAAAACCATATACCTGAGAATTTTATGTTATAAACTATAAGATTTTGAAAGTATGGTAAGGACACATTCCAAAATACATTACCCTACCTATACCTGGTGGTAGTAGTCTATATAGATGCACAATATAAAAGCGTTTACCAGCCACAATTGAATGATAGTATTTTTTGACACAAGTGTCATAGATGTGTGAAGTAAAAAATCGTTCGTCGCCCAGAAATCGTAGTCGTAAACAATTTGTCATTTGAATAATTGAATTCGCTTAAATTTGTTATTTTTCACTTAACTGGGAAAGGTTTTATTTTACTAATTCTATATACTATTGTGTGTCACTATCGCATGGGGTGATAAGAACTGGTGCATTTCTTCAAAATTTTACCATAAACTAATTAACTCAAGTTAAACCTTTAAGTGCATATCACAGTGTACTGCAGTGGTTAGGTTATTCTAGTATATTTTAGTTTGGCTTAATTAATTTTATGAAAACAACAAAATAAATACTGCACCACATATCTTTAAAAGTTAATCTTAAATGTGTAATTAAAAAAGCTTTGTGAGATTTTTTTAAGAGACAACTATACAAAGATTTCAATTTGTATTTTTTTCTGTTTGAGTTTGGAAAAAGGATGTTTTTTATTTTAAATTGTAGGCCTGCCTTGATTCTGATTACATAGCCTGAACAAATCTACCGACCAAACCGAACCTACTGAGGACCACGTTTTTATTTGCAGTCACAAATACACCACCTCTTAAAAATTAACACACACTACAATATTATTACTACTCTGGGGTAAGAAAATAATTCAACGTGTTTTTTATCTGTCGTTTGGTAGAAGAAATTACATGACAGTAAGAGTAGAAAATAACTAACCATAAAAAACAATGCTCTTAACATCTTACGGAAAACCCAGGAGGTAAAACTACTGTTGTGATCCTGAAAAAAAAAACACAGAGAACAATTAATAAGATATAATATGAACAGAGTACTGTAGTGAAACACGCTTACAGTGTGTGCTAAGAATTCGTGCAATTGTTTATATTTTACAATATATAAAATATATATATAAATATATATATATATTGTATTTTGTATTTTGTATATATTATATTTTTTGTTTTTATTTTTTTAATTTTCGCTTCCTAAGAGAAAATAAAACTAAGGGCGAATGTGTCAAAAAACTTACAATATCTATGGGAATTTCAAGATCTTCGGGATATTCAACACTTTTAAGTTCTGATCTCTTTACTAGAGCGTAGGTCTTTTTCTTTTCTACGCCATATGTTCTTTTCTTGCATTTCAACCGTCCATCTTTGTTATGCCATGTGTACGTTATGGATGTTTCAGTGTTTTTCACTCTTATTTCAGAACAGTATGTTCGTCTCATATCAGCACACGCCTTTTGATTGAAATCGTACAAAATTATAGAATCCAGCAATACTAAACCAATCCTGTAGATGTCGGCTCTTATCATGCCCTTGTATTTTCCACATACTATTCTAATATCACCATCTACTTGAGTATTGTCATCGCTTTCATACTCCGTGTCAACAGCGCCCGCCATTTCAGAAGGGAATGTGATTTGCCTTCCCATTCCTTTATCTATCCACCAGTAGCGGAGAACTGAAATGCAATGTTTTGAATAATTCATAAAATAATACTATTACGGCAATTGCAGCATTAATATTTGTTTAGCAATTGTGTACTCTAAAATGCGGATATTTATCGTTAAATATTAATTTCTCAATGTAGATTGTAAACAGAGATTAAAATCATGGTTATATTAAAGAATTATAAAATTGCAAAAAGTTTGGTTGGAGTTTAGGCTCATACAGTGAGACCCGTTGGAACTTGTGTGAGTTGCTACACATTTCACGAGATACACAACGTTAAAAAGACAGTAGTCTCCACAATCTAGGTATACCATTAAGACTAAGTTAGCAAATACTACCCAAAACATTTTGCTGAAAGTAGGAAAGCTAAAGTTTACTTCCCAATTGGTGCACCAATAACATTTCCAATTTCTTAAGTATTTTAACATTATTAAGAATAAAAATAATATCCTACCCAGACCATCGTTTTCAGCATCACTTTTCCAAATAAATACCTGAAACATAAGTATAAGATTCCAATTTAAATAGTAATTTATGGTTTTAAAATGTAGACATTAATTAATAATTACTAAACGTTTAGTTAAATAATAGGCATACATTCATTGTAGGAGAAACAGATTAGGAACAGTAGTAAACAATTGCATTTTTATTTCAATTTTTCTTAAATGGATGGAAAGGGTTCTCTTCTTCCTGAAATGTTATTATGACATAATACATTTATTTAGGTAATTTTCTTTCCATTTAAAGCGTAAAACTATTTCAATATTTTAAGCACAATGCTGCGTAGAATATACAGAACACTTTTAAGGTTCTCTGCACATCATCAAACACCTGATTTATTTATAAAATAAATATAGATAAATACTATATTTATACAGAAAATAAAATGATACTAGTAAAATATTCTTCGTGTTTTCATTTATATCTAATTTATCCAAGCTTCATTAATTAAACAAAATATTTCACACAAACTGTTAATGATGATTAAAAATATATAATCGATGGATTAAACATGGTTAAAAAAGTATCAACAAAATGAAACAAAGAAATTTAGAAAGATTATTACAATGATTGCAAAATGAGCTTTTATGTACAAACGTACAGCTAGTAGAGGGTGGCCACAGACTTCTAACACAAATAAAGAATCATTTATACCGTATTTTATTCTAGTATTATCCCGTATACTCGAGTTAAATGGGTTTTTATGTATATGCTTAACGTATTGGACTACAACATGCCACATAAGAGAATATAAATCATACACTAAAAATAAGATAATTCTATCCCATTCAGATTATTAAAAACTGTCAAATTTTTTAACAAGAATTGAAATACCAATTTCATAACACCTAAAACGTTACCAGTGTACTTCGCAGTACAGTCTATTTTTGCTATGAAATCTTAAATTGTAGTTAATAAAAACAAGAGGTAGTTATTAAACATTATCAGATGTGTAATACATTTTTTTTTAAAATAAAACTCACTTACCAGAAAATAAATTGATACTAGTAGATTCTTCATGTGTTATATGTGAATCTATCAAATCCACAAGCCAACTGAGCTTAACAAGCTCGATCTCAACAATTATTAAACACATCTGGTAATTAAATCACCAATCATGTTAGTGCACGTGTGCAGGTTCGGAATATCAAATGAAACTACAGTTTAATTTATAAATCTCAAAACTGTATATGCCCTTAAAAGTCAATCCGGTAACTATAGTCGTCATGCATATTTAATTCTGTTAAAACAAGTTAAAAAATTAACTCCAAAATAAATTATTTAAAAAACGATAGTTGAAGAAAAAACGATCGCATAAAATAAACGCAATAACTTTTTAAGGGGATATGGCAGTGAAAATGCTAACTTCCTTAACATTATCACTAAGTCTTTCAAAGTTATACCATGTGTTTTATAGGCATAAGAATAGGAAAAAAACATAGTTAAAAGTATTTTTTTTAAGTAAACTCTTAATTTGTTTAGGTAATTAAATAAATTTGATATAACTTCAGTTCTAATTATTGGATTTTAATCATTAAACCATCAGTTAGCAGGTAATAATTCCCTCTAAATATTTGGTTAGAATTATAACTGTATCTTGATTTATTACTTTTTTATGGGTCATTTTGTTAATTGAAAAAAAATGGTTTTCTGTGGAAATGAAAATCTATTTTCACTTTCAAATTGACATACATTTACAATTCTACCTAATTATTTAGATAGTAACATTCTAAACACTTGGTAAAAATTTGAATCATGAAGCATAAACCGTTTTGAACATATATTAAATTCAGTAGTTAAAAATGTTTAAAAACCAATTACCGGGTATCGCACACTAAAAGTTGCACTTGGTAGTGTAAGTTATTGAGTTATGGATCAATTTATTTGTTCATGCAAGCATTTTATTATTATTTATTATATTATTATGTAAGTATTACTTATTATTATTATTATTATTATTGAAATAAGTAAATGACCGGATTTCTCAAAACTATTAACCGTATTTTTCTTAATAAAGTCTAAACAATTAAAAAATTATTTTTTATTAGTAGTGGTGATCTAGCGGTTTTATCCCACTTTAGGCACGTTTTTCCCATGTTATTCTTATGAGGATTATTTTTAGCCACCAAATCCAAAATCCTGATCTTTGCCTACATATCCTTATATGATTGTCAAACATTTTTTTTTTACTTATTATCTATATATATATTCGATATTAAGCTAAAAAGCTAATTATTTTAATTATTGACTCATGCATGTGTATATGTAGTAGTGTAAAAACGCTATTCACTGGTGCAGGATGAGCAGGAGCAACCTCCAATTGTACTATAGTACCCCACCATGTGTACACGATATTTTACTCCATGTTGTTTCATCTGTTTTGGTTTTTGGGTTTTAGAGTGTACTGTTGTTGAACTTTAAAAATCTTTTTACTTGATTATGTAGTAGTATAGTTTGTTGGTGCCATTTTTTGAGGTGCGGTGTCAACTCCCTCCCTCGCCCCATGTCTAATTGCGAGTACATCTACCATTCCCCTATCCAGTTGTTATATTTACTGATATATATTTCTATTACAAATCCACACCCATTCTCAAAATCGTGCGTGGTTTGAACGCTCCCGGCTCATGGCGCGGGCAAACTCCCGGCCGTGTGCGTGCTCCCTTGGACATTCTTAGTGGAAATCCATGAGTTCTGGCTACTTGGGAATCCAATCCATTTGACATACAATAAATCACCCTTCCTCCTAATTACCTTTTCTATCAAATACATGTCTTTATACTTGGTTTTTAGCAACTCTTCTGTGTAGAATCCTCCTCTGATTATATTACCATTTTCATCTTTCAAGATATAAGTCACAGGCTTTGTATTCTTAACTTCTGCTATTGTAAATAGCTCCCCTGTCCAATTTGGAGTATAACCTTTATTAAAAACATGTTTATACTTGGAAATCCTTACGCTATCACCTACCTTATAGCTTGGCTTTTTAACTTGCACTACTTTAGAAGTCAACCTCTCATGCACATATTTACTATTCTTAATACTCACTTGGTTAGGCTTCATTCCTATAGATCTATGCACTTTATTATTATATTTTCGTATTAACTTTGGAAGTAAATCCAACCATTTATAACTCCCCTGAGCACTGAATTCCCTATATAACCAATTCTTTAAAGTTCTCTGAAACCTCTCCACAATTGCAGCCTTAGTTGTAGAAAAAGTGTGATAGTGATAAATATTTAATTTTTTCGTTAGTTTGCTAAAATATTGATTAAAAAATTCTTTTCCATTGTCAGATTGAATGTTTTTAACCCCCTTTGGTAGAATGGTTTTAATGGCTTCTGTAACCACCAACCCTGTCTTATTTTTTAGCGGAGCAGCATAAGCTTTTTTAGAAAATGTATCTATTAACGTTAAAATATATTTATTGCCAGAATTTTCTCTAGCATAGTTTTGCAAATCTATTTGTACGGTTTCATTTATACCTAATACTTTAAAAGACCTTCTAATGAAATTCTTTCTTGCAGGCTTATAAGGTAGTTTGATCCCGAAAAAAGACAGTTTTTATGGTTAAAAACTAGACTAATTAACATTGGTATTTTCAAGAAATGGCCCTTTTAAGAAACCTAAGGATTAAAAATGAGATTCAGCTTTTTTGGGGTCCTGATCTATCGCTTTCACAACACACATCCACCAGACGAAAAAATTCAAGACTGAAAAAAATTAAATATATGCCTCAAATCTAAGTTAAAATAATTTACTCATATTTAGATTCAAGATTGTCGTTAACAGATAACAACGAATGGGGATGTTGAAGCATATTTTTTAAGTAACAACAAATATGTTATAACAATTTTACAGCCAACCAAGTTATCGACATTCGAAACCAAGTGGTGATTAAAATAATTGTTTACTGTTATTAGTGTTACACCGTTTAACGTGCAATTTAAATAACTATGACAGATGTCGACCTTGTGGTTCTGAACTGCAGACTTTGTCAGCTATAAACATTGTATTTTTTGTTAAATTGCAAAATGTATAACTTAGTAATAATTTAATTATTATTTTTTGACCTCAGCTTTTTAAATGATTGTTTTTTTTTACATGAAGGACCGTATCATTCCACTGCAGAAAAGAAGTTTCACATGAATAATAATTTCAATTCTGTTATAAAATATAAAAAAACACAAACCGTAGTTAAAATTCCCTATTTTTCTACATTTTTTAGATAAAAAAATATATCATTATATAAATTATATAACAAGTATAGTTAACGTGCACATAGCTTCTTAAGATAACAGTGTAACAATGTTAACATATAAAATTATATGGTAATTTTTATTTCCCTATGTAAACAGTTTTAAAGTAGTTGTTATAGGGAAGAGCTTTTGATGGGACAACTTAGGGAAAGGCCAAGTTAAAGTCTGAAAGCTTAAGTTTCAGATTGTCCTTGGGTAATTTGCATTGACGACATTCATTAAATGACGTGAAACTTTGATAACAGCAGATTTGTCCAAGTGATATAATTGATTGTATAATATTTCATTTCGTTACTGTATTCAATGCTTAAAACCAATTAAGGCCTAGTTACTTTCTCAAAGGCAAATGTGTATCTGCAAACGATATCGCCATAAAAAATTTACGTTTGGGCCACTAAATGCAATTTGTTATATTATCTATTGTTAACGAATAATTTTAAGAGTGTGTATCTATTATTAGTATTGTAATTTATTACAGTTATTTGTATCTGAAACTATTACATTAATCAGTATTACTTATATATTTAATCTTTATAAAAATACTGAAATGGTTTGGTAAATTCAATATTCAAAGATTAAGTCGGTAAATCGTATAGTTTGTGTTTGTACAGATAGCAAAAGCAACAATTTAAAATTTCGTCTGACGTAGAGTTGGGCTTAAGTCATCTCCATGGAGATTCCAAAGTACTTAATTGCTTATAAACCTCTTTTGTTCTATAATGTAAAATAAACATGTTTCTTGTTAAAATATACATGGTGTAGAAATTTTCCAACGGTGAAAGAAAATGCGGTTATTGCATAGGCCCAGCGTGTTTCTTGCTGTGATTGCAACGCTGTACTTTAATTTCAAATATATCAACTTAATATACTTAATATAACTTAATATAAATCCAATGTACGTACTCGTTTTTATAAGCCTATATACACACAGCACCTTGCGAAATCAATATTGTACTTCAGTTTTTTTTTTGTTTTATTCCTGCAGCTAAACTGAGTGCTTTTATATTTAACTGAAAAATAAAACAATCCTAGTTTTGTGTACATATTATAAGCCAAAAACTACTGATTTCGGTAAACTATTTATACTTTTTTTTAATATTGCAGCAAAACAACTGTTTTACAATGTACGTTTGAGGTCGTTACGGAAACTATTATTTTTTGTTTCAACAACTAATCACATTTTAATAAAACATCCTAGCACAACCTTGTTTGAACAGATCAAACTAAGAAACGCACAAGCTTGCAACGCAAAAATCGTCATACAGCAGAGGACTTCGTGTTACTGTTAATTGATTTACAAAAAGGTCATTCCGAGTTAAATGTTAACATTTTCTATACACTCATCTATTCGTTATTAAGCTTTAAATTATGTTGGATAATGTATAAATTATTGCCTTTTGTCTGATACAGTTTTAGCCAGATTTTACCCACGTAAAACTAGGTATAAATGAGCTTTCAGTTACTAGTTTTAAAGATTGAAAAACTAAAATGTAAATGACAAAGAAAAATAAGCGTTACAGATCATCGTCTCAAATTTCATTCTAAAGTCGTCACAGAAATTTTAAAATGACAAATTCAATAGGTAGACGGAAAATTGTTAAATAAAACGATGAATAATTACTTAGGTACCTAAGTACAAACAATCACAATAATTTTTGGAAATGTAAATAAAGCTATATTTTCTGTTGATATGACCATTAATAATATTTTATTATAATTCATAAACTGTGGTTTGTAAAAACTAATTTAACTGGGTTACTGTTAACGGGGGTAAACGGTGTCACATTCATGCATGTTTATTCTGCAACTTAATTGGTGTCATTGTTTCCAAATTGTTACAACTGTAGGAATTTATAAAAAGTGCAATGTCAAGGAAATAAAACATTTCCTCACATTTCTCTGAGGATAGAGAGTGACAGAGAGTCTCTGTCTTTACTCTGTGGTTATCCGCAGTGTAGACACGTCTTGCTGATAAAGGAACTGATAAAAACTGTCACCAAGGTTACTGTTGATTTTATCACTCTCTTCTACTCTCTCACCGATTTCTAGAGTAAATTTTTATTGCTAAGGAATGCATATTTCATTTTCACCTGCCTATTTAGAGTTTGTAGTTTCATGTGGTACTTAAAAGTAATTGTACAAAACTAGTACATGCTAAGACTATAATCAATCACACAAATTGTATATAGCACATTCACAAACATTAGGCAGTTTAAGGGGAAGTTCTCATCCCTTTTTTTGCTTCGTGTATAGCAGCTGATTGGCGGGTTACGTAAATGTTTGTTTGTATCAGTGATGAGCTATAGTTTTTTGGTGAGGACAAGTGGAGGGATAACTTACCCTAAAACAACCTAAATTTTGGGAACAGAGAATAGTAAAAGTAGCGAATGGCCCTAAACAAAATTTCAAATGTCATAAAAATTCTTTACCTAACTAAAACATGTTTACATTAGTCAAATGATATTTAGGAAATATTAATTTTATTGTAGAACCATACACTTTCTCACAAACCAGATCAATGCATTCACAAAGAAAAATAATGTACAGTATTATTAATGCGTTGTCAAAGGACTGACCAAGGCATTTGAGCTTAAATATTTTACTAAAATCCTAATTTTAGTAAACACAAGATGCTACCAACTCCTATCATTCTACGAGTAATTAACTGCTTATTCACAACATTAGTTATACGATTTAATTTAAACATAAATTGGCTCTTAGTCTGGGTTTACAGACTAAGAGCCTGGTTCACAACAATAAAGGAAGGATATATACAACCGTTAAAGCCTAAAATCCAAATTGTAAATCACTTGTTATTACTACTTCACGTTGTAAATCTACCCGAGTCTATATAAATATCTTCACAAGATCTAAAGAGGATATTTTACTACAACGTTTCAAAAGAAGTACATACGTTACGTGTCTCGGCTCACACCATGTTATTTATCGGTCAAGTTCAATTGTGCAATCGGAGATCACAAAAGAGTCAATTTGGAACTTTCTACGAACCGATAAAAGGAGAATTTGTTATTGGCAAACACTTTATGCTATCACTTTTCTGCCTTTTTTGGCTGTTCATCCGTTAAATTGAATTTATGTTACATGGGGACTAATTAATGTTATGTGTTGAAGAAATATGGATATGTGCTCAGTGTAGTACCATTTTCCTAATACTTGACTACTAACACATTTATCCGCTTCTTTGGCTAGGGCAATTAGCCAATTAAATACTGTATCACAATGCTGGGTCATGACTTGAGTCTACCAAAATATCCTATATTTAGGATAATCCTTGGATTAATAGTCGTGCGCTACCACTATCCAAGTATTCGCCTACATTTATATTAGATATTATTAAAATATCTCCTGCGAACATATTGTTAGCACCAAAATCTTGTTGAAAACATCATGACCTGACAATAGTTTTAGTCTATTGCAAACGCTTACAAGCAATAAAATGCATTTTAACATACGATTCACAAAAGTACTTGTAACTTAATATTGCAACAAAACGCAAATGATTATAGTAAACAATTCCATGCTAAAACGTTAACCAATTACACATTGAATTAGTCAATCCACAAAATTTAGGCAGTTTAAGAGGAAGTTGCTCGTCACATGTTTTGCTTAATGTTTACAGCTGATTGACAAGTTGAATAAATGTTTGTAATATCAGCTGTTGGTGGAGGGGATTTTACACACTCTACGATATACGATATATGTTATTGGATTTTTATATAATAGACTATTATAGATTAACGATATTTATACCACGAAATAAACATTAATACATTAATTTATTGATTTTCTAGGCTGTGTTACATGCGGTATATCTCTAACCAAGTACAAGGTGTGTAAGCTACTCACGTACCTTCATAAACCTGTCTTTTGAGTCACGCACGAACCTAGTGAAAAATATAAACTTTCATTCCAGTAATACGACTGTAATTCAATATGTAGGATTTGAGAGGCCAGCGTCTATACTAGAGTGTGAAATGTGAACAGTATAGGTGGTTGAATAACTCGATGGCAAAACTTGGTAACAGATGGTAAAATTTAGGTTTTATTTTTCATCTATGTGCTTAAATTTCATGTATAACAACAATCACCATTGTATGTAAAATAACCAATAAATAAAGGTTTTAGTAATTTAAATGTTTTTCAAAATAATAACAATTGAATTTCAACAAAAACGAACGTAAAAAGTAAATTATAATCCTATTTCAGCGGCAGAAGCGACAATACTGTTTCTGATTGGATGGCTCAGCTCCAATAGATATTGTCAACAGTGTCATTAACACTTTTCAACCTTATTGGCGGGTTGAAAATAACACATTATCATCACAATTTTCCTGGATTTGAATGTAGTTCATCATAAGAATACTTTTCAATCAGTGTGTTGATGTAATGAAATAACTAGTTGTATTTTATTTTAGAATATTATTTCAAATACGGAACTTTGCATTAAATTGGATTCTTTGAATTTTAATATTTTTAATATTTTTATACTTTTAGTGATTTAAGGATAGTTTACCGAAATAGTGTATAAATACATAGGTCTGAAAATTATCTTGATGGTGATTTGATCAGTGTTGTTATAATCTAGCGGATGATACTTTTGTTTCATTTTGTATTATGAAGATAATCCCTAGTTAAAATAGTTTTTTTCGTCTCAATAATAATATTTTAGCAGTATCTCATGAATATTCAGTTGTATTTTGTTTTTAGTGTTGACTTAGGAATGAAGGGGTGACACTGACGCCATCGCCACTAAGTCGGGCTTAGGCTAAACAGACCGACCACAGATTTCGTGGTCATTAGCCTAATGAATTGCCTAAGTACCGTTGTTGTAGCTTAGGCTAAGATTGTCTCTTGGATATTTCCGTATAATCCAGAAGTGTCTTTAGTGCAACAACTCTCAAATATGATAAACAAATTTCTTACACTAAACGTAAATGAGTTATATACAATTATTGTTCGTTAAAGTTGCACTTTTTTGTATTAGAAAGTGTTTGATTGTTTGGGAATTTCTTCATGACACTGTTTACTATATGACTCACAAATGAGTACAAAGTAGTGCCTAAAATTAGGAAACACATATCATAATTCTTGCTCGTAAATACAGTTAGTTTTAATACACATTCACTGAAGAAGACCAATCGTAAGTTTGGAATATTACACATACCCACAAAGGATAAAGGAAGCCATATTCTCACAGCACTCATTAACTATAAAACATATAGGCCTACGATTCTTAAGTGTTCAAATAATTTATTTTTACATTTTATTTAAGTTTAACTTTTCTTTGTTTGTCGCTGAAAAAAACATGGCACAACTGGAAACAGGTAATATGTTTGGAAAGTATTACTAACGAAATTGTTTTCAATCTAACTTTGAGTTGAGAACGATGCCATTGTTTCTACAACACAATGGAAACTTTGTTTTGTTGTTTTGAGAGGATCATATGGTTGGGTTCAAATTCACTTTTGACACTCAATAAATCTTAGTAAAATTAAATTAGGTTTCTGACGAATTATATGAGATCAATTCTGTTTGACCGAATATATTTTGTAGTCTTCACACGGATAAAAACGTTTCAGGACTATATACATCAACACTCAACACATACATACTTAAACCATGTGTGTACCTCTGGTTGTATTTTCTTTAAGGTTTATAAACAGTATAATCTATCTATCAGTCTATCTATACTATTATGAATTGAGGTGGTGTCTGTCTGGGCAGATGTCACGACTAAAATACTAAACCGATACAGCCAAAATTAAGCACAAAGGTGGTCCACATATCTAGGAATGTCGTAAGCATATTTACTTCCCGGGGTTCCTCTCGGACTACGCCCCTTGGGTGTCCTAAGTTTAGAGGTGAAATTTTCAAAAGTAAATTATATTAGTTGGTATCCATGGAAGCATAAGAAAATTCACAATGTTTACCTTTGCGTTTATTACATTGTAATCTTACATTGTGAATGTAATCTTTAGGTAAAAGAATTCTGAATTTAAGAATTCAATCCAATCAAATTACGATAAATTTGTTTTAAAGTCTAAGAGGTTGTTCTACGATATCAATATCAAATCAATATATTTAGGTAACAAAAGTAATCAACAAAACCTGTCAATATTATCTGCGAGTGCATTCAATTATTGACTGAAACCAAGTAATTAAAAATTAAAGAAAATTAGTAGATTTAAAAGTTTGATTCAAGAGACAACATCAAGAACAGCGAATGTCTATCCGAAACTGTATAGGATTCGTTGCACCCTTTCAACATAGATGCAGAGCAATTAATACTTGTACTTATTTATATCCTTGCTAATTTAATAGAAAAAAATAGCCTTGGTTCATGCGAAACGCTACTCAAACTTGTTTTGAAAACCCTTACTTAAAACTAAAACTGAAAATGCAATAAGATGTTGAATACACACTTACATTTTTAAACTTTACACAATATTAAAATAATCCAAATTTTCATGTTGAATAACTAATAATAAGGCTATATTATTGAACTTGAAATATATACGTATGTCGGGAAAATAGCTTCTATTTATTGAACATTTCAAAATTATAATTTCAAAACCAACTGATTAGTATAATGAATTTAGGATGAAAAAATAAATAACTGATTTATTAAGCATATCGATTACATTTACGAAATGTAATTCAATAATTACAAACAACTACTACAAAACATTGTATCCTACATTGATTTACAGTATTCAATCAACGATAAGCCATTTAATACATCAATCAAGGTGAACCCAAAACAATCAATACCAATACCTCGGATGACCATTCTATAATTGAATTGGTATTGTTGTACTCTGAATTGATATAAACTAGAAGTGGCATATTTTGATTGCTGCATTAACTAGGTCAATGGTGTTTTTGTACTAAAATTATTTTGTACTTTTGAAATTGTAACGTTCTCCTAATATAGATTAGGAGAACGTTAAAATTTCAAGAACAACAATAATTGATGTTGCTAAAGTTTGTGCATGTATCTATGACACTGTCTGGTACGGATACAACTTTGAAGCTGTATGCAAAAATAATAGCTTTCATTGGCTGCAAATTTATCAGGCCAACAATGTTTGTCTCATTACCAACCCTGTGTGTTAAATAGTTTTATTACTATAGTTGGCTGCTACTAATTCCCCTACATTTTTCACCTAATAATTTAATGTCATAATTTGAAAGGTAATGTCTCACAATCTGAATAGTTACATCGACAATCTAAGGTAATTCTTTACCTTCTGTACTTCAAATCCAAGACGGTAGACCCTCTTATACATATATGAAAGGTGATACGTTATAGGTAACATCGGTTTGGCAGTAGTAATTATATCTACAATCTAAGATAATTAATTACCTTCTGCACCTCAAAGCCGAGACAGACTCTCTTATCTGAAAGGTTATACATTGTAAGTAGCATCAGTTTGACAGTAATAACTATCTCAACAACCTAAGGTAATTAATTACCTTCTGAACTTCTCAGCTGAGACAGACTCTCTTGCACTTATCCTAAAGTTGATTTATTATAGGTAACATTGATTTGGCCCTAACTCTTAAATCAGAGTGTTACTTGTCAAAGGGAAGTTACTGTCACTCGTTTTGTAGTTAGTGAAGCACGAGCACAAAATGTAATTATTTTGAAAGTTTTGACATTGATTTTTTTTCTTTTTAGCGAATTTCCCATATAGGGAATAAGCTATTACCGTAGTACTCATGGTAAGACCTGGACCCGGGACCGATTTTTTTTTTCGTTTTGAGGTCCCTAGAGGCCAAAAATAGCATCCGTTCAAATTCATATATATATATATATATATATTTATATATGTGTCCGTTAGCGCGATAACTCAAGCAAAAATGATCCGATTTTAATGAAATTTTGTACAAACGTGTAAACCTACGTTTATTCGAACGAGTTCGCGAACCAGCATGATCGGACCATGGGAACGGGGGTTTATGGGGGCTTTTATGGGGTAAAAATGGATTTTCCCATTTTTGACCCAAAAAACTTAAATTTTTGCAATTTCTTTCCTAACCATTTTGTAGAGCTTAAAAAAAACAAATAATTTAGTATATTGAAGCGTTATAATGCGCCTAATGGTTACGGAGAAAATTCAAAAAAATTTGTAAATTTAAAATTCCTATGTTATTCTTATGGAGGATGAGTAAACTGTTGTAGTTTATTATTTATTAACATATTTTGCCCAAATTTGGAAAATGTTTTTATTTCTTACTATTAACATTTTACATAAAAAAACAATTTAACCCTCCCTGTTGCAGCAAACCTAAGTATGTGTTAAACTGATTTGATTTAAATAGGGAATAAATGTGATATTCTTAAGGAGACATTTTAGTGTAAATCCAATCAGGCAAATGGAAATTCGCTTAGTCTGCAGGTTTGCTGCGGCGGGGGGTATTTGTGAAAATCTGATGGTGTAGAAATAAGAAATAAGATAAGTCTCCGCCAATTAATCAAGTTCTATGGAGCAATTAGAGGTATAGATCTTCATGAAAGGTTAAGTGTCTATGTTACCATTTCTGTATTGGTTTTACACGTTCTGTTGAGTATTGTATCAGATATCTCACCGCAATATATTCAGAACGGAAAGTTAGTTTTACAATATTGTCAAAGGTAAAGTGGATGAAACCTTGGGAACTCGGTTGAAGTGACGAATACACTCAGAGAAATTGCATTGAGAATATCCATGGAGTGATAAAGCACATGTAAAGTGGATATTTGGTACTCTTCCAGAAACTGTAAATGTTACAATGTATATAGTACCGGTAAATATCTTCTTTAAGTTACTGGTATTTATTATCTCGCATAGTACCCTCATCTCTACTATTACATAATAGCTTTTACGTCACACTACACTGTTTTAATGAACTTCCCACGCAAGGATTTAGTCCAGAAAACAGCTGTTTGCCGCCAGCTTAATCAAATGGGGTTTCATTACGTACTACTGTACTGTAGTGAGTTTTTACCGTAAGCCAACCAGCCGATTATATTTGGCAATGAGTAAAGTATCGTATAACAAAAACATAAACTCTCTCAGAGGTTATGAGTAGTTGGTCCTTTAGTCGGCTGGAATAAGGATCTGTACAGATTTTTTATTGTAACGTTAGCTTAGTAGTATGGCGTAAAATATCATATGTCACTCGTCCAAAATGTGTTTACCGGACTCTTATGGTAAGCCCGCACTCGACTTCGTCTCGCACAGGAAATACCACACTCTTCCGGTAAACACATATTTTCAGGACTAGTAACGTAATATACTAAAATGTCACTCCAGAGTAATAAACTATCAGACCTTATAGCTTGTAGCATTATATCACAGGATTCACTATTTAATGCCAAGGAACAGTAGTAATGTACAGTATTGTATGAGTAGCACGACTGTATGTCTGTTTTATTTGTAGTTACTTGGAAGTAATGTGTAGAAAAAGAGTAATAGCCGTTTTAAAAGATAGAAATGTTTGTGACCCACCTACCTTCCCAATTTTGAAATATCGTATGCAATAACAGAAATCCTTAATGCACAGCCATAGGTTTTAGCTGGTGAAACTACATAAGGTAGTTACAATAATAGGAGCTCTCCGTTGATGACCTATAATTCTGAAGTTCTATTGCAATTTCGAAAATATGTGCGAAGAAACCCGCTTAGTTTATGTATCAAAAGGTAGGTATTTAATTAGTTCTTATATGACCTTGATAAACAATGTGTATAAAGGAAATGCAAAGTGTTGACTTTAACTGATAATAGAGACAGACATTTTAATCATATAGAATTATTAGAAAACCCCCGATCCTTAGAGACCAAAAATCTTACTATAACTCATTTTGATTCGCCCTTTATAATCCCCGGGGTTTTCTTGACATATGCTAGATAAGGAACCTCTTTAAGGACTAAGCATCTTTTTTTGGACGAAAATTCATCGTTTTGGTAAAGTGTTAGTGTTTTGTCACTTTATGTGTTACTAAAAAATTTTAAACAAACCGTAAGATAAAAACTCCTTCCAGTATACTGCTTTGTTCAAGTGATTAATTCCTTATCTACTTTACCATGTTCTTCGTTTCTCTTGTAGTTATCTGACAAGTGATTTATTGCCTATGACGTCACGTTGTCATTAACTCCGAGAGGGATGTATAAGTAACTGAGAGAAATGGTTGTTAAATGGAGAAACTTTTAGAAAAATTAAGATTTTTTTCCATAAGGGACAAACTACATATAAGAAGAATGAAATGTAATCAGACAATTGTTTCAATATTTCACTGGTTCTGGAATGAAAGTTGACGTTGTTAAATTAAAATTAATCATTTGATCTGTTAACATATTCCATCCTAGCGAATGATTTGTATTCACAATGTGTGCTATTTCACGAATATTATAACAGAAAATGTATGGATCATAAACGTATGAGGTATCTGGCCCGAGAGATTTTTTTTTTAATATTTTAAATGTAACTTGCAAAAAACGTCAAAACTAAATGTTACGTCTATTAGTATAGACATTGGCTTTATTTGTTTATGTTTATGATCCATACCGTTTCTGTTCTAATATTTGTTATCTATCTTTTAAATTTATTTTTCATTCAATACAACTTGAACTTAATAAAACCCTGTGACGTTTTAATTAAATACAGCTACTCCTACTTAGCCAAGTTAAAGTTAAATAATAGTGGTTATATACATAATGCTGCTGTAAACGTTGCTAGTAAAGCCCGAGTTTACAGAGGGAACTTCCTGTTGTGTGCGTTTGTCGGATTATTTACAAGGAAGTTTCCCCGGACAAAGGTGACGTTGCATATAGTTTTTATATATTTCTGCTGAATGAAAAAATACGTACATTTGACTAAAACAAAATTTTCTTTGTAGTTCTTGTTCGAGTGTTGTATAGAATGAATTATGATAGCATCCAACGTAACAATACAAAATGTCATCTATTAAAATACTCGTCATAAGAACAGTTTCAACAAGAAGAAACTTTGATAACAGTGTTTTAAACATCATGAGGTTGTTTTAAGGAAAGGTCGACTTTAAATTAATTTTGGTAATGTTGTGGATAATTTCCATTCTCAAGGTACGTACAATAAAAATTAAAAAAAAATTAAAACATCCTTTCTTTAAGGGGAAGGAAATAAATGGGTCAATCTATACCACACTTATGATACTACATTGTTTCTCCAGATGTTATCTTTTGGCTATTGTGAGCAAGCTTTTATAAAGTATTTTGACAAATAAATACAACCGAGTATAGTTTATACATCAAATATTTGTATACATTTGCATTCGCTTAAATAAAGAACAGATCGAAACTAAACCAATTAATACACAGGTGCGCCGGATAAACAACAACTGTATGATTTGGCTTCAAGGTCTGTTGTATGATTGCTACATTGGTATATATATATATATATATTGGAATATTTTACTCAGCTATCTGACAACAATTTAAATCATATACAAACAGTAATCATTGCAGTAAGACAAAAATATATCCTTAGTAAAAGATTCAAAAGATTCAAAAGCTTTATTCGCCATTCAATACAAAATGTACAATAGGCTTTGTCTCACACATTATAGTATATTTTTCAAGACCTATTGTAAATACTGAGGGTCTGAATATTATATAGAAAGATGTTATTACACTTTGTTTACGTACACATATTTATACTCAAATAAAACATTTTATGGATTCAAATAATATATTCAATGAATTATTAAAGCATTAAACTATAATACAAATACCAATGTTATTCAAAATCGATAGATAATGAAGCTTAACTTTTAAAACTCCAACTTTACTTTTAAACAATCTTGATCGCTGCTTCTATTTAAACTTCAAATTACAAGATAGCACCGGTTCTAAGTTCGTCTACTAAGTTTATTCTTGTCGATCAAAGAGATTTTCAAACTTTCATGACAAGAGTTTCCAAAACAACTATATCCATTAACAAGACTTTTATCAAGGAAAGCGGTCAATAAGGGACACAGTAGTTGACGTTTTTATCTCAGTCAAAATGTGAGGGAGATGTCATAAAATGTATTTTGGAATCAGCATGATACTAAAGTTTAACTAAAACGTTTAACCTAAAAATAAAAATAATTTTTTAAGGTAGAGTTACTGTTCAAAGTTAAAGAATCTAATTCCTTCTTCCGTCATAATGTTAAGATTAAAAATCCATAAGACTAAGACTAGCTAGATTGGTAAAAATAAAGAAAACCCCTATAAATGTAATTGAACTTTCCACATAGTATATTGGGATGGCGCCAATTCAATCAAAAACAATACTCCTGCAGTTAAAAGATTGGATTCACCATAATTCTGCATAACACATAATTTCAAATGTATAAGTAGACACATAATGCACTGTTTTCTATCTTTTTAGCCTTCCGTACCTGACAAACACGATGATAAAAGTCAAAATGGTTCAAGTAACTTGAATTCTTATTACTTGAATAACTTATTACTGCTGATATTTCACGTAATAAATCACTGTACCTAACTTCTCTCTTCTAACTAAGTCTCTGACAGAAATATGTTGATAGCAGTGGGTAAAGGACCAAACAGAGTAGTATTTAAATAAATGGGGTTTAATGGGGGTTTGTAAGTTACCTTAAGTTTGCCTAAGGAATTAGCCATATATTTGTTCAGTGTGCGTATAAGGACGATTTGTTGTTAATGATGTTATTTTTCTTTATACTCAGTTTGAAAACATGCGTTTATGATACCATTGACTTATCAGGACTCCGGTTCCTGGGATCCCGGGTTCGATCCCCGCCAAGTCACCAATGGAGTCTATCTAAGTGATAATGCCACAGCCCCTAGGTCTAGCCTGAAGTAATGTGAAAAACAATCTCAGGCTCGTACCTAGCGTCCTAGGACAAAAAAAAATATCATATTGCCTCATCTCAGCGTCTTGTACTAAACATTCTATGTGTGCTATGTATGTATATTAAAGTTATAGTATTGTGTTGGCAATACTGTACGGATAGGTCAAGGGCCAAGCCAGGACAGGATATTTTTTAGGTTTAAGACTTGAGATTTATATCATAGTAGATCTCATTCAAGAAAATCTCTTAAATGCTTAGAAATTATTATCATAACCGTGGTGCTTCGTGTATAACTTCTTATAAATATAATTTAGTTTGTTATTTGAAAATGCTTTACCACGATAGCCAAACATTTCGCAACCGGAACAGGCAAATATGTTTGGAAAGTTTTACATGGGATTGTTTTAATAAAACTTTCAGCTGGGCGAGACAAGCGTGAATATTTGTGTTTGTGTACGCTTTAGCGTTTGGCTGAGTTTTTAGAATTTATTTCAAACTGCAGAATACTCTTGGAAACTGCCATTCTACAAAACAATATTGTTTTACATCGTAAAAGTAAGGTAAAACTTATTTTTTATTTTTTATGATGCAGCAAAAGCCAAAATAATCTTTAAAAACGCTGAAATTAGTACACCCATTCAAATGGATTCATATTTTTAAGAGACTTAATAGGACATACACAAAAAATAAAATTTTTAAGTAAACCAAACTCGTGAATCAATAGGCTAAAATCTACGGTTGCCAAGGAATCATATAAAACCCATGATATACACAGGGCAGATGCTGCTTAAATATACAACAGGGTCAATCTCCGGGGAGTCACATACATACTTTGACATCTAACTGAGACCTGTGTACCATTGGTGAGTAGACACAAAATATCATGATTCACCATTACTAGTAAAAGTCGTTTGACGTTATATTATTCATTGCCTACAATTTAAACATCCAGAATAGTTAATTAAAAGCAGAAAATTGACGCTTTTAATGCCTCACCTGTGATGAGTTACTGGATTTCTCTACTACGAATAAGGATACTCTATGGCATGTAGGCAAAGATGACGGATTAGTGTAAAATGACTGACGTGAGTGTCTTAAAAATGAAATCCCCTCCTTACTTATATTTTAGTTTATTACATCAAAAAATTATACAGCACTTGCTTTATAATTTTGTATGTAATAAATTCACTTTTTACAAATTGTATACTTTATTTTGTTAACTGAAGTTTGAATAAGAACTCAAATACTATATAAAATGTCATAGATGTCATTTAGTACACTAAATTAGTAACGGAACCTAGATACAATTTCTTTGAAAGAAGCTACAGTACTCATAATGAGGTAAAAACCTGCGGTGCTATAGTAAACTTATTTTTATTTGCATTCTATTTAACGCAAAATGTTTTCTTACATGACCAAAACATTAATTTATTGCGAATTCTAATATTTTAAATACCTCCAATGATTACAGAAGAACAGGTAGAAAACAACTAAATTTGTAAATTCGTGAATCTTGAAAAATCTTAAATAGTCATCACATTTAATTCACTATCAATTAAATATATTAAATATGTTTAAATAAAAGTGCCTCAAACCTAGTGTTTGTTTCCAGGAAATACTGTTTTCAGACTACAGTGTTGAGGCTTTGGTCCTGCAGCAAACCTTTGTCAGACAGAGACTACAAACAGACTCAACAAACTACCCTTAACTAACTCGGGGTAAATACAAGGAAAATACACACTCAACTGCTTATCGTTTTATCAAATCAAAGTGTCAAAGAATTATTTTAAAATATAACCTTTGTGAGATGTTTTTTCCAAACTGTACCTTAAGATAGTTATTTCTATTATGCTTAACTATTTGGGGAAGTGAGCTGGTTTAGTGGTAGAGCGCAGGCCTTAGGATCCCAAGGTCCCGGGTTCAAATCCCGCCAGAATCTAATCACCGATAGATTTTATCTATGTGATAATGCCGTCACCCTCTAGGACTAGCCTGAAGTAATTCGTGAAACAGTTCTTGGCTAGACCCTAGCGTCATAGGATGTGATGGTGGGGCGTTAAAAAACCTTGCGAAATTAAATAAAAGGTGTATGATCATATGTGTATTTATCCACAATAGGATAGCCACACACTTCCTACAGCATATAAGGAATAAAACGACATTTGTATGTGCTTGTGTGTATTCGGTTACTAACCTCTATAGAGTATTAAGGGGTTTTCATAAAAAGTCATTTATGCTGTGTAATTAAAAGGTAAAGTCGTAATTAAAAGGTAAAGTCAAAAAGTCATATAAAGCTTTTTTCAAAGACGTTTGTAGCCTTTTTTATCCTTTCATTTACACGCCCACATTTTTGATTGTGTGAGAAATGAATCAAGAGAAGGAAGTTCCAAACCGAAACAAAAAAGAATGAACTTTTCTGGTAAATATTTTGTAGTGGCACTAGAACCTACATCATCACTGGTTTGGGTTTAGTCTCTAACGCTACTGAGCCACCGACTCATCCAATAATAATAAATATCAGTATCATGCCTGGTAATTTATATTATGGGAAACAACCTGGTATAGTGATAGAGCGCAGAGCTTCGGTAACGAGGTCCCAGGTTCAAATCCCGCCAATCACCAATGGATTTTATCTAAGTGATAATGCCACAACCCTATAGGACTAGCCTGAAGTAATGTGGAAAACAGTTCCGGACTAGAACCTAGCTTCCTAGGATGTGAAGGTGGGACGTAACAAAGTAATTTATATGATTCGGAATACCTGTCTTCAGTCACGATAAAAAAGAATCACAGTTTGACATAATAACACTGTTCACGAAATAGTAGTCAAAGCCATTGAGTTAGTTACGCCTCAAAGTAATAATACATTATTACTCTGAGAGTACACTAATTGTTTTGGTTACTTTTAAACAACACATAATGTGTATTTCTCAATAAATTCGCATACTTTTGGAGTCTCATAGTTTAGTTTATTTTTCTCCCTTGGATAATTCACTGATGCTATTCAACACAACAATTCATCTATTTTAGTAAATACTCATAAAGTAAGCTGTATCGTTCGATTAAGATAGTATTACATTCTTTCGTCACGATCCTTGATTATGATTTAATTAACTCAAGCTGTGAATATGATTTTTTCCAGTGTCAAAAAAAATTTTAAATTGTAACATTAAACATTACCATGTTTATGCATGTAACATTGTGTTACTTGGTGAATATACAAAAGATAATTGAAGATATATAATAATAAATTGCCTACAGTAAATTTAGTAATTTATGTAGTATTCATGTAAGACTAACATTGCACTGAAAATATACGCAATAAATTAACTATACGTCATGGTATATTTCGATTGAAATAATTCTCCCAGAATCCCTTATTGTAAGAAAGAGACAGGAGACACTTAGTAAATCAAGGCTGTCTCTTTCACACTCCTTCCCTTGTTAGACTAAGATATATATCCTACAACCTTAAATGTTGTGGGTGTTCATGACACTGAATTCCCCTACACTCTTTAACACTCCTCAAATGTACCACTTAAGAAAATTCGTTTTAGTAAGACGTATAACTAATTATCGCTATTACATTTTAAGAAAATCTTTAGAGTAGCACTTGCATTTATCATTTTTTTTACAAACGTTTAGAGAATTTTATTCCGTTCGACTATTTAAAAAGGTATTACTTACTTACTTTGATACTTTTCAATGAAATGACGACCATTCAAAGTAGGTATTTTAAAGCCAAGTATGAATGTTAGTACTGTTGGTCTCCTAAGAAATGGAAAATTCAATATATTTACATTGTGTTTTACAGTATTATTCATTAATGAATAATTGTCTGTGAGTTAAGAGCTAAAATTAACCGATATGTTTCGATAGTTGCAAACTAGTCTCTGGCCCAAGTTACTTATCTGAGTCATAGACAAACTATACTCGTAATACTCGACATAGTGCTACAAACTTGACATAAGTTTGCTCCAGGAGCAATTAAGCACTATCTTGAACACTCTAAACTTAATATCAGATTGGTTGTATTGTTTTCAGCATTGTAATGACGCCATATTGTCAGATCAATGGTCTTACGGTATTAAACAAAATGTCATATTTCGTGCTGACAATTCTTTTGCTTGTATTGAAATAATCTGTACATAAAATTGGAAATCTGTTTACCGCATAAGTTTGATAAACAAATGTTTAATTATATCTCAACCGCGGTGGAGGTTTAAAAACTACCAAACTATGGACCAGAGTCACTAACCATGTTGTACATAACATAAGCAAAAAAAACTTTACAAAATGTTCCTGGTGTTAAGAAAAATAATAAGGACTATACAATCTCGACCTAACTATCTTGAAAAAAATACATCTTTCCCATACAAGTAAATAATCGTTTTTCTTTTAGAATTTTTCATAAAAGGTTATGTGTCAAAAGTTGTTGTGTGATTTCATAGTTAAGTTGGACATTTAGCAAAGTTAACACTGATTTGATTAGAAGTAATATAACAGTTTATGGTAGTAGTTAGTAGACTATAAAGTACAATATTTATTATTCTCCATAAGAATAACATGAGAATTTTAAATTTCCAATTTTTTAGAATTTTCTCTGTAACCATTAGGCGCATTATAACTAAATTTATAAATTATAACTCAATATACTAAATTATTTTTTTTTTAAGCTCTACAAAATTGTTTGAAAAGAAATTGCAAAATTTTATGTATTTTGGGTCAAAAATGGAAAAAAACCCATTTTTACACCATAAAAGCCCCCATAAACCCCCGTTCCCATAGTCCGATCATGCTGGTTCGCGAACTCGTGCGAATAAACGTAGGTTTACACGTTTGTACCAAATTTCATCAAAATCGGATCATTTATGCTCGAGTTATCGCGCTAACGGACACATATATATAAATATATATATATATTTATGTACATATATCAAAATTTGAACGAATGGTGTTTTTGGCCTCTGGGGACATCAAAATGAAAAAGTAAATCGGTCCCGGGTCTAGGCCTTACCGTGCCACCTACGGTAATAGCTACTTCCCTATAGGGAAATTCGCTAAAAGTCTTATAAAAAAGTCAACCACCATAAATGCTTTCATACATTTTTATCACACTATTTCCAAGCAAGTATTTTGTAATCGTATAGTTGACCTGGCTACAATGTACATATTCACATATTTCATTACCCTGGAAACCATTTTATTGTTCAACCTGAATTCAACTGAAAAGGTTTAACTTTTTGTTCTAACAATAATCAACCTTAGTTGAATAACAAGAACACTTAACTTCTGCATAGAATCCAAGAAGCTTCGTTTAGAAGCGTCAGTCCACTTAGAAGCGTTCCACAGAGGCTTCGTTTAGAAGCGTCAGTCCACTTAGAAGCGTTCCACAGAGGCTTCGTTTAGAAGCGTCAGTCCACTTAGAAGCGTTCCACAGAGGCTTCGTTTAGAAGCGTCAGTCCACTTAGAAGCGTCCCACAGAGGCTTCGTTTAGAAGCGTCAGTCCACTTAGAAGCGTTCCACAGAGGCTTCGTTTAGAAGCGTCAGTCCACTTAGAAGCGTTCCACAGAGGCTTCGTTTAGAAGCGTCAGTCCACTTAGAAGCGTTCCACAGAGGCTTCGTTTAGAAGCGTCAGTCCGCTTAGAAGCGTCCCACAGAGGCTTCGTTTAGAAGCGTCAGTCCACTTAGAAGCGTTCCACAGAGGCTTCGTTTAGAAGCGTCAGTCCACTTAGAAGCGTTCCACAGAGGCTTCGTTTAGAAGCGTCAGTCCACTTAGAAGCGTTCCACAGAAGCTTCGTTTAGAAGCGTAGCCTACTGAGAAGCGTTCCACAGAAGCTTCATTTAGAAGCGTTAGACTACTCCACTTCCAACCTTCCGATCTCTTAGACCAGCATATCCTTCTCCTTTTGAAATGGACGCCCTAAGGAGGGCTTGGTAAGTACTATTTTCTGGCTCTATTATGCAGAATATTAGTAGTAGATCTAGTACGGAGAGTTCTTAGTTATTTTAATTATTGAAAAAAAAATAAGTTTTAGACCACGTTTAGTTATTCAGCTAAAAAAACCTTACAGCGTCTAACATAATCCAATCAGTAGCCATTGAATGTAAAACAATGTACTAAACAATCTTTGTTTCCAAGTACGTTTGGTAAAACTGTATTACAATTAGAAAATTTGGTCTGTTTCTTTAGGGAGGAGCATGGTGCCCTGTTGGCCGTAGGGGGGCTGGGGGCCGTTGTCACTGTGGTGTCGGTGGGTATCTGGCTGTGGGGTAGGTGGAACGACGACCCACCGGCACCATCCCCCCCGAGATACTCGAGCCGGTTGTTGATGACCCCACCACCTACCACGCCACAACGAGAAGTCACAATAGCAGTGATCAATATGGAGCCGGACTGAAATTCATCAATTTGGAAACAATCTATGCTAAATCAATTTGTTAATCAAAAAACCAATAAATTTTTGTGATTTTAAGGGAGTTTTTTGATATTTAATTAGTGAAAAAATCAATTTCAAAACAGAATATAATTAAAAATATAACATTAAGTATTAACGTGCGATTCACTTATACTACATCATTGTATTTTCAAGCCTCTGCACCCTTAGTTACAGTGATTTTAACATAATATTAAAACAAATACAGTTTCAGTTTTACTTAAGTCTCAGGTAACCCTGGTCAACCAGGCTATCAAGCCAATCCTCTTACAGTAGCCATTAGGTAGATTGTCCGAATCTGTAATTGTTTAATTGTTGTCAAGGGTAGCTCCCAGAGGCCTTACCAATGTTTTAGAAATTTTCAAAAATTGTAAAGCACTAATTGTAAACAGTTCTAGTCACAAGTAGTGGATAGATATATACTAATTATGTTTAGTTTTCAATAATATAATTTTTCGAAACACTTAAGAAAACTAAGTAGGTTTAAAAAGAAAGGCTAATTATGATAATACTTACTTACTGTATTGTGATTCTTATAACTTGAAAGCCTTCTATAATATAATACCGCCAGGTACACTTTTAATATTGTACTGCGATTTGGACAGTTCAACAAACAATGTGATATTACGTCATTGACCTAATCGTTTTTTGTAACAAAATTATTGCATATGTAAGGTTAACGGGTTTGGTTAATATAGTTTTTGCCTGTGCAACATATTTATTTTAATAACACTTTCCAAAGTTACTCAAGCATGATATTAAAGAGTTCATATGTTACATTTGCTGAAAAAGTTCGCTCAACCATTTACATATTTAAATATTTTAG
Organism: Macrosteles quadrilineatus; assembly: GCF_028750875.1. NCBI lineage: Eukaryota > Metazoa > Arthropoda > Insecta > Hemiptera > Cicadellidae > Macrosteles > Macrosteles quadrilineatus. The sequence goes on along the minus strand of NW_026542595.1, from coordinate 134,553,149 downwards.
TAGTACATCTTATTTAACGTGTAAATATAATATTCTTTATATTTTCATAGTAGATCACGTAAAGATTTTTAGTAATAGTGTGATTTTAAGTCAATACACTTCATTTTCTCAAAATCAAATTTAGAATATTTCGTCAAAAAGTAATACCATTGTGATACAAACAAAGGAACACATCAGTGCAGATGGAATAACAGTTTGTTCGCAAACATCGCCATATTGTGCGATGAACGTAACAGTTATGTGCTGCAGGTGCGGGAATTGTGCGACTCCTGCACTGTGATTTTAAATTTTAAGTGAACAGAAAAGGTTTAAAATATCACAAGTCTTAAAACAAACTGTTTAGGTGCCTATCCAATGCATTACATAATTATAGCCAATAAAAAGGTTTAATAAATAACCTTTAGATGGATAAGTACTGGTTGTAACTTCTGATTACAAACCTCACTTTCCAGTAAAGTATCCACAGCTTTTACATTAGTAGTTTGACATTATGAAAACTTAAATGTATTGCTGATATACCTTTAGAACGATTTCGAGAAAGGAATATTGCTACTGAATATACCACCCCTACGGTTTATCACATCAATTACAGTTATATCTTATGACCAAAGCGTACTTTTGTATAGCCTTTGGCACAGAAAACATACTACTATAACCCAGAATGCCAACCGCATGGTAAAAAGCATTAAGTGTTTTGAGAGAGCTTTGCCTGTCAATTTGTAGGCAGCGCCACCAGCGTTGCCATGCACTCAGCATAGCTTACCAAAGGTAAGCTTATTGGTGGTTAAGTAGTTACAAAAACTTTTACTGTAAATGCATTCATGTCTGCTGGGAATTATGTTTTAGTATTGTTTGTATAATAACATTGCCTGTTATAGTCAAAGATAACAATAATAAATTCAAAAATGAATATTTGTTTTTTATTTTTAGCAACACAAGCTGCTAATGCCATTATAAATTACCCATGTCATGCTACAAAAGATATTGCAATTAAGGTCTACCTTAGCTGCAAGAACCAACACCTAAAACAAATTTGTTGTGTGCACTCATTTATTTTTCGATGTCATGGTCATTAAAAGTTGGAAACAAACTATTGAAGATATAGTTTAAATAGCATCCACTTGTTAACAAAGTTTGTACGATGGTTAGTAGCGTACAGCAATGAATTCCAACCACTACAATCAGAGCTTAGCATTAATACAGCTTATGTTTTGATTGCCAGGAAATCCCAAGCATTAGTTGATGCATTTTTGTTCTCTTTACTAAACATTTTACAACTTTTGGTAAAAAAAAATTGGTAAATACACCTCTGTACAGTAAGACTATGACGATCTTAACGTAACATTTATGACATTTTAGTCTACAATTTTTAAAGACATTAATGTATTGCTAAGTTTAAAATGTAGTATGAAACAACTATAAAAATATTGCATCGTGTTTTTATATGAATCAAGTTATACGCACTTAAATATCGGTGATTTTATACATCTAACAACTTAATTTTGTTTTTAAACTACCTATTGTCAAAATTGAAATAAGATTATATGATCGTTACGTAAATTTATTTTATTTCCATCTTAACTACAAAGATTACGTACTAGGGATGATGTTTATGCTTATATTTCTCTATAATAACTTATTATTTTCCAATATATTATTATTATAATTATTATAAACATTAGCTGTAAACTCTGTAAAATATTATTTATCAAGTGGAATTAAATATCTAATAAAAAAATAGATACTAGTGGTTTGACTTTCATAAGTTTGATGGGAGCTTAAAATAGCTATAAAACCTACAAAATCAAATTCTGTAATAATTATCTAAAAAATATTTGAACCCGAGACAATTTAGCTGTCTCTGTAACCAAGGCAACGATATCGTGGGTTCGACTACTGGCGCTACCTCGAAAAATTCATCAACAGTTCTTGCAGTCTTTGAGCACATTACAAGCTTTGCATGGTTTGTTTCATACATGCCTTTTATATGTTAGCCGGCTAATGAAGAGATTAAAGACTCCAATAATAGCCATTACAACAATAGTAATAGACGAATTTTCGTGTTAAAAAACACTATAGTAACTATTGGGAGTAAATTAAATTTCTTTGCATTTGGTACTACCATAAAATTTACATTTATTTATTTACTCACTTCAGCCTGTTGGGTAATTTTGCACATATTTCTTTATATTCCAGTAATCAATATAGTATTTTTTATTTTATTTATTGAAATAATCCGATGTAAATGTTTTTCTCGAGTATTCACATCTTGTCAAGTTGCATTCAGTACAATAGTAACAAATGGAGGGTTATTTAGCAATGTTTTGCAGCTCCCCACAAGTAAAGCTCAGATGGCTTAGTTGAAGTCGAGATTGGTTTTATTGTTACGGTTTTGGTAGTAAATCCTAGTTGTAAACCAAGACCGGCTTTGTTTGCTAAGCTCACCTATTCAGCATTACTCTTGTGTTTTAAATACAATTTTGAAACTCATTTCAAATTATTGTACAACAATTTTTATTTTGTAATTTTATAAAAGTTCTGATAGGTTTGAAAGCATTATGTTTAAATTTTTTTATATACTTATATCTACATTACTCCGTAACGAAAGTAATTATTTTCGATAACAGCTGAGCTATTCATAAATCATTAAAGTTTTTTTTTTTAATTTTTGCAAACAACCAAGCTTAAACCTGTAATTATAATAACAAGTGTTATAGTCACATGCCAGCGCTGCATTGTTGTACAGCGACGTTCAACGACTGTCATTAACTCAGCTGACTGTCATTAAACATGTGGTTCTTTCATCTGACACAGCAAACTGCCAGACATTAAACGGCCCTCAGTAACACATGTTTAATTGCTGAAACATTAAATGTAACAATAAATACACATTTTGTTTGTACACGTGTATTAATGCATTGCTGTTGCAGAACGTTAATAAAGTAAAAATAATCTGGCGACATTCTATTTTACTCTTCTGTACGAATACAACTATGCCTTATTTCTTTGTTTATGTATAAAAGTTTTAATGGAATTTGAAAATTTTCTCAGTGTCATATCTGCAAATAACTGTTTTAAAATATGCTCTCCGCTTAAATTGACTGTTTTATTTGAGGGAATATTTTTTAATAGTGGTACTGAAGACTCATCTGATTAAGCTGGAAGATTTTGATATTCTGAGACTTTCTACATGACACTTTTAGGTGATAATAGCAGATTGGACCCTTATAAATATCATGAACAATATCTATCTTTTACACATACACGCTATATAATCTGTGAAGGTAAACTCAGAATGTATAGCTCGTAGCATCATATCACTAGAGGGTAGTAATGTACGAGTAGCACGATCAGATGGTTGAATTATTTGTGGCTACTTCGAAGCAATGTAATTTATATTTTAAAGATAGAGCCTCTTCCTATTACAACACCACGTCCAAATAAAAACCATATTAAATCGCATTCCCCCCACCCACCACCCACCCAACGATCTTTAATAAGAGTTTACAGCTAATGTTTATCGTTTCTGAACAGTATTAATAATTCCGTATTTGGAACCTAATCCGGATTTTAGGGGAATATTAATGACTTGATGATATGAGGAATTAAAACTGTAAATTTTGGAAATAATTCAGTTTAAAGATTCGAGATTAAAAACTTTAAATGGGGTTAAATAAAGTCAACCAATATTTTTTTGTCAAAATGATTTAAATACATTTAAATGACTTTGATCATAAAATAATGATGCTCAACAAAATCCTAGCTATCTTTAATGTTTATCATGTAACCCAATTTCTTCATTTATCGGCATTATATTCTTTGACAATTTTCCACTCTTAGACTAGTAATAAGCCCCAACAAATGTCAGTCTATTGTGATTGAAAAAGGGCTTCTAGTTGAAAGTAATATCTGGTTAGATGAAAACTTATTCATAAAAAGTATTTCAGATAGTGAAAACATAAAGTATTTAGGTGTTAACTTTTCCTAAGGGGTCGTTTTTAATAAATAAATAATAATTAAACAAATCAAATCCCAATTAGAAAGACTAACATCGACTACATTACTTTTGTCTAGCCAAAAGTTTAATATAAATAATCAATGTATATGGCCAACGTTAATATATCCATTTCAAAATGCTCCACTCCATAAATTACCAGTAGCATTTTTAACTGACTTAGACAAACTGGTTAAAAGTAGGGTTAAAGAAATGTTAAGCTTACCAACTGACACTCCAGATTTCATGTTATTTAGTCCAAAAAAATATAAAGTACTTGGATTAATCAAGGCTCAATGGGAAACATATATTCAACAACTTAATTCTATACAAATACTCAGACGGGTTAAAAATTGTTATACAATAAATGAAGACAAATTTAAACGGATGGAAACAATTTGTTTAAAAAATTTACACCTTGAAGAAATTGATCGTAATCAAACAATAAATACCCAAAAATTAAGAAATAACTTAAGAGAAAAAGAGTTTGAAAATTGGAAAAGCTTAGAACAGAAGGGTAAAGGTGCTTTTCAAGGACTGTACTCCGGGAAATAAAAGTATTATTAATAAAGAAGGCTTGCCAGAATCTGAGTGGAAAGACAGTATAAAAATGATTGCAAATGTGGTGCCAGTGCGTGTTCTCCACGGCAGAAGTCAGGGCAATAACCGCTGCAGGCATGCCTGTGGTGAGATTGAAACCCTTGCACATGCTCTTGGCTTCTGTCCTTTTGGTGAACTTCTAAGAAACACAAGGCACCACAAAATAAGAAGTATCATAGCAAATGCCTTCAGAAAAAGGTATAATACATGGGAAGTGCAAGAAGAAGTACACTCTCTTTCTTCTAACGGAAGCACCAGAAGAGTAGATATTTTATTGATCGAAAGAGAAACTAACAAAGGCATAATTCTCGATCCAACAATTTGATTTCAAATAAACCTAAATCAACCTAATGAAGTAAATGAAGAAAATAAAAAAATTATGAATCTACCTTTGAATATTTCAAGCAAAATTTTAAAATTTCGAAAATTGATGTGATTGGATTGTTTATCGGTTCTACATAAGGAACATTATAAAACTTTTTTGTGAACTTTTGGAAACAATATGATTTGGACAGATCCTTTTTGAAAATTATTATTCATGAAACATTAAGAGGTTCATTGACCATGATTAGAAATCATCTATATGGCAAACATCAAAATTAATCATTCTTATAGCTGTATAATCCTTCAATATTTTAAGTGTATATTTTTTTCTGTGTCTACCTTATTTTTGGCAACCTTATTTTTTAATGCAGATGTATTTATTTTTATAAATAAATTCTTTTCTCTCTTCTAAAGAAATATATCTAGATATCAATATTAATGTATGTGTGTCTTGGTGATACTTAGGAGTGTAATTTATTTTGAGTGTTTTTTGTTAATTACAAAATTAGAAATTTCTGGTTTTGACCATCATTATATTTTACTACTCGTCTGGAAAAGTTACCCATTACGAGGCAAGATAGTGGATTCATAAACATAGAAATTATTGTGAATCACAATTTTCTAAGCTACATTTATTTTGAAGTATGCATGCATATGATAATAGATATTCTGTTTACTCATCTTACAAAAAAAAATATAAATGAAATAAAGTTTGGGATCAATTAGAGTTTTTAAAATTTTAGTAATAAAATAGATTAGTTTCTCGTTATTATAATACAAAACTTGAACATAAAACAATGCAGTAAACGTGTAATAGAAATCCATAAATAGTAAAGTTCTGAAAAAGGGTTGATAATTAAGTTTTAGTTTTAAAGCTCCTCGTGGAATTCAGGCAATCTTGAACGCTTCTTATATTTAAACTTATAAAATTACAAGACTTTGAAGTTTGTCCACGATATTATTTTTATTAACGTGAATCAATTTCAAAGTTATTAATGATCAAATAAAGCATAGTTTGAAGCTATCCAACCATAAACTTTTGATAGTTAAAACTAAAAGCTTAATGTAAATTTTATATATTTTAACATTTTTCACAGATCTTTGTAAAGCTCTGCCGAGTACCAATAGTAGTTTACGCAACGATCGCGTAAGGATATACTTTATGACACGAGTAGAAAATAGAAGTTACCAGCCTTGGCGAGAGATTTTAAAACTTCTACTAGTGTCGTAAAGGCTAATTACGACACTACACTAAGGGAGTATGTTTAATCTATGAATGAATGTTTAATCTAATCTACTTTCCCTACGTATCTACTTTCCCTAGTATTAAATGTCTACTTCTTTTCTCTCGTTCTTAAACCTTGTCAACAATAAACAAAATTTACAGTACCGGGATATTTTAAAGAAGAGGACCGCCGCTATTTACATTTCTTTCACTGTTTTACTGCGGGTAGTTTTGTTAGGTTTATGAAAATCAAGTGAACATTTCCAAATTGTCCGTGTACAATTTTCAGGTATACAAACTCTACGGATCGAGGCTGTGTATTTGTTGTTGCATGAGTCGTTGGAAGCTAACGGCCATCTTGGAAAAATGTTTATATGAGCTATAAAGTCTAGACCAAGGACTTTTAACACAAAAAAATAAATAAAAACATCATATAAACGTGGGTCTAAAGTTTCTGGTTTACCGTCTGTCTGTGATGTATACATTTAATGAATCCATAGTTTCTGAATTAAAAGTGATTAACTTGAGGATCAATTTACGGACAAAAGCTTGCAACTCGTCGACAAAATGTTGGAAAATATTGTCTTTTGTCACGAAACGTGTAAGCTATACTGAGCAATCTTAATCATTGAACTGTTTGACGTAGGAATGCAATCCTATTATTACAGTAAGTAACGATTAGACCCAAGACCAATTTATTCTTTCATTGCAATGGTCCCAGAGGTCAAAACATGTTTCGTGTTTTAAATTAAGGTAAACTATTTTCAAACTAAGCATTATACTTCGAAAAAATCGTATTTCTAAGCATTTTTTATAAGTTAATTGAGGGCTCTCGCAGATTTAGACTTCAACTTTTAGACTAAGTATTAAATTTGAAAACTGTTAGTCTTTCACCTAGTGTTTAATTGTTTAGCTTAATGTATTGGTTAGTTTCTAGCTGTTTATATTCTGCCGAAAGATATCAAATAGTAAACAGGGTTGAGTTAGGTAGAATTAATAAGACTAAGTAATTAGCTCTTCAACCCAAAGTAATTAATTACCTTCAGTACCTCACAGTTGCTTATGTCTCTCTTGCACTTAAGGCGATTCATTACTGGCAACATTACTTTGGCAGTAACTCTGAGAGGGGATATAACCTGCCAAAAGAAAAAAATACTATCGTCGAGCTCAGGGGAACTCCAGGTACAATATTATTAGATTGTAGTTCGCGTATTTCCCCCTAGGATTAGAGTAAGTATGTGTTAAATAAAAGCAATCCGATTTCTCTTTTATTTTATTTTTCTGTACGATGTGTATACAAGTAGGCCTAGTTATTACAGACACAAATGCAATGTCACAAACTAATTAAGTGACAAATAAAACTTTAAAGTTTTTCAAGCTTGAAATAAAATATAGATTGCCAATGTCAAATTTATTTAAGAAAGATAAAAATGCACCACCAGTATATTTCATAAAAGCATGACATTGCGCAAACCTTACTTTTACGTTAATTGTTCAAGATAATAGTGTACCATATCTGATGCGTAAATTGTATTCGATAAAACCATTGTAGTTTTTCCAAATTAAAAGTTTTAAAGTGGTCGTTGTAGTGGAGAGATCTTGGAAAACTTAAAAAGGGCAACGTCAGCTTAAGTTTAAGATTGTCCTTGGGTAATTTGCATTGATGACATTCATAAAACAGAGTAAAACTTTGATGATCGCCTTGACATTAATTAGATAGCAACTGGCCCCATCAACCTGGTCCGCAAAAAAGCTAGTAAATATAATCTTAGCGAGGCGTACGAGCGCATTCTGTGTCTGGCTCGCATATCTTGGTTCTTTTTTTAAGAAAAATTGGCGAGACCTGGTACCTGGTCCATATAGATAGGATGTCTACTTTGATATCCAACAGCCAATGGTGATATTTCCTGATTGTTTAATATAATACTATAACAATGCAATTAATTGTATTATACACCACTTGCTGATGGTTCATCAGGAATGCTTTTAAATAGGAAATGTTAGAATTTCACAGTGTGAATTATAAAAAAATAAATTTAAAAAACGGAAATAAGGGTAGATACAATTTGGCCTTCTTCAAAAGTTAATTAAATAACAATAAACAAATAGTAAATATAAATTCAACATCACCCTCTTAGACGAGTCTACAGTTTTAGGTCCTCTGTCTATCCAATGTCATCTTAATTATTTGACAGCTTATAAAATTCTTAATATTCATTATCATTTTGATTTCTTGACAGTTAAAAGAGGCGTTAATATTTTAGAGAGATAGCAGTAAACGCTTTATCAATATAGTATGAATTTTCCGTATGACAACTCTTAGTTTTTCAGAAACTCTTGTCGTTTTATCTTAACATTCTCTAGGGCCATTCATATCACTTACAAATATCATGTGCCGATAAACTGATTATCTTGTTGAATAATCATTCACCACATTGATGGTTTGAGGTAACAATTGGACATGAGGTAAGATTCGTTTTGCGTTCTATCAACGGTTTTTATGATTGAACTCATTTGATCACAATTTCCTATTGTTAGTGTTTAATTGTAGTACTGAACAAAGTCGTGCTCCTGCCCATGAATAATCTAATAATCATTCTTTCCGCATTGCAAGAGTGCATGAAAACTGTAGAACTTTATAATTCTCTTGTTATTCTCGTGGAGTAAAGTCAACTATTGTTCACTATGTGTATGGATATATTTTGAAAAAAATTGCAAATTTATTACATAAATTGGCCTAAAATGGGCCTTTAACCGTATCAAAGAGCAATTATGACCTTCAGACCCTTAAGAAATTTTGTTCCTTGAATAATCAAGAATACTTTAATAAAATACCTGATGCGCCCGAGACGTTAAATTTGGACACCCGTCTTTGTTTTGCTGTTTCTGTGGAAATTCATCTTAATTGCCATGTTTATTAAGTACCATTGAAGTATAGGCTACATTTATTTATTCACCAATTGTCCCCATGTATTTATTTTTAATTATTGGCTCAAAAACATTGCAAACATTTTTGACAGAAAACTTTGTTTCGCTATTTGTACTGTAAATATTTAATAAGAGGGATTCAAAAATTAAATCGACTATTTAATGAAAATCGTGTTGTTAGACCTTTATCCTTTTGCCCCTGAGGTCTTCGTTTATTTTATGCTGCACTATTCATATTTTATAAACAAATACTTTTTCCTTCCCTGTATCAGCAAATATTGCGATTTTATAAGAATAATTCTAAAATGTCAAAGGATAAGGTTTGGTTATAATCCAATCATACAAATGAAAATTCCCTAAAGGTTTTGCTTAGAGCGACAGTCGCTCAACGACGGTCAGCACATGGCCGTCGCGGGCTGCTCTAGCGGGTTTTACATACAGTAGTCCTGTTTTGCTTGAGTTAATTGTACAGTAGCTAGAGCCGCGAGCTGCAGTCGCGGGGTACAGCTCCAAGACCAGTCAGGAGCAACAGTAACTTTTTCGGAGGTATTTTCGTGACGACGTTGTAATTTTGGTTATTTCGGGCTATTACAAGTTATTTTAATATGCTTGCAGATTATTTAGATTGTAGAATTTTAAGACATATTCCCGCAAGACATAAGACATATATCCGCTTTGGGTGTCGAAATTGTTTCTGAATCAATTTTTATTTATCAAACTGGTTTACAAGTCAAGCGTGCCTTATGTAAATGTATAAAATGCCAATTATTACAGTAATGTGGCAAGAAGATATTCAAATATTAATTAATTCAAATATTTTTTATTTAAAATATTCATTTACAGTTATCAGCAGAATGTAATGTTTACTCTGCGAGAAGATCGTTTATAACACTGATTTACAATACAATTCAAGTGAAGCTTGTGTATTGCAAATTATGGTGGCGGGAGACAGTTGTTGCTCCAAGCAAAACGTACATTTAGTCTGCAGGTTTGTTGCGCCGTGGGTACTTTTACTTCCCTCCTATATAAAAAATAATGAACCTGTAACATAAAATATTTAATCCCTTACTAAAAGCAAAATTAAAGAAATATACGTATAGTATAAGTCTGTATTTCTCAAACTTCCAGGACCTTCCTGCTGGTACTGTTGTCACTGCTTGCTGGCTCTGAGGCTTGGCTATTCTCTTGGCTTCATTGGGGACGATGTCCTGAAATAAGTACAATCCCTTATATGACGTATTATATGGTAAGTGAACAAAACTAAGGAACCTCATCGTACATTTTGGTCAATTCAGGAAAATTTCTAGTTTATAAAAGTTATATTTGTCCAGTATGTTTTAATTTTTAGCTTAACCGATTTTTTTATTTATTCACCTTTACAGGTTAGTAAAATAAAAATATACAAGACCACACTCTTTTATCTCTGATTCTCCAACTTTCCTACTAGATAGAAGGCTGAAATTCATACTCATTTCTCAGGTTAGAAATAGGAATGTTATTTAGTTTTTATAATGATTTGACCAAAGGGTTGCCTTAAAGGGGAGGGGTTAAGCTTTCAATATTATCGAATACAATATTATAATATTGAGTCGGAATTAAATTTCAATATCATGGGGACAGTTGATTATTTGTTAGATATTGGTTTAACTTACATCCACATTATAGTATTCGTAATTTACACCTATACTTTTACTGTATTCAGTATACGTGTAAATAATATATTCCAAGAGGTATTTTTATTTATTCTCCATTTTAAAAACAGTAAACACGTAAAATGTTGATGGAGAAGTATTTGAACAATAAATCAGGCAAGAGTACGATTTAATTCCCCCAATGAAATTAAATGGACATTAGTAGGATAATGCAAGATGTCCAACCCAATACAAATATGTGTTTGTTCAACCATCGTGCTGAGTTATATTTATTTCACTATTATTATGTTTTCAGTACCTAAACGGCACATGGTACCTGAGGTCTGGATACAACATTGATCATCTACCAGGCACGGGACGCTGTGGATACTCACAGTACACCTACAACGACACCTCTGGAACAGCAGAAGTCAAATTCCGACATATGTCATCTTGGTAGGCTATTTTATTAAAACGTTTTTATTATGTCGCTTTCTTGTCCGCTACAAATTTTGCAACCGATTTTATACTAACTTCCCGATGAGCTAGGGACTTGAAACTTGAAACATATCTCACAAATGGAAGACAATGCAATATTATACAATTTAATTTTCATATTTCCCTTGGGCTACGCCCCATGGGCTTGTTTTTATTAAATCGATTTCTTACAAATTTTGATACTTCCCGATGAGCTAGAGACTTGAAATTTGAAACATAGCTCACAAATGGATGACATTGCAATATTATATCATTTAATTTTCATATTTCCTTTCGGGCTACGCCCCATGGGCTTGTTTTTATTAGCTTGCTTTCCTACAAATTTTGATATCAATTTTAAACGATGTAACCGATAAGCTAGAGACTTGAAATTTGAAACATAGCTCACAAATGCATGACAATGCGATATTATATAATTTAATTTTCATATTTATCTTGGGCTACGCCCCATAGGCTTCCAAATTTTTCATGTTTACATTTTGAAAGGATGTAAATATATCAACTAATTTAGGTCAGCTGTAAATACTTAAATTTGACAGTTCAAAAAGCAGAGGTTAAGAGGTACAGGTTCTGCTCCCAAGAGATTCTTTATACAAACAAACATTTCAAAATAAAGATAAACAATCTGATTGCAGATATAAAGGAGTTTGTTAATAATGTCATTTGTTATTTATTTAGTATTCTACAGGGTGGCGCAGATGGATCGGGTGGTTTTAAAATACTTGTCAAACTGTCAATTTTAAAGGTATTGGATTGAAATAAAGTGCAAAACGTGTAGTTACAATGGAAGTTTATTGACAAAAAATTTGTTAAGTTAGTTTTTAAAAATTACATCCATCTAATGCCTTCCTTCTCGAGCGACGCATTCTTGGAGTCGGTCCTTGAGGTTCCGCATTGCTCGCTCAAGCACATCACCAGGAATTGATGTGATTTCGTTGTGAATTGCAGCCTTCAATTCCTGAAGCAAGGGTCTACATGAACAAACCCCGGACCATTTAGGAATTGAAGGCTGCAATTCACAATGAAATCACATTAATTCCTGGTGATGTGCTTGAGCGAGTAATGCGGAACCTCAAGGACCGACTCCAAGAATGCGTCGCTCGAGAAGGAAGGATTTTGATGGATGTAATTTTTAAAAACTAACTTAACAAATTTTTTGTCAATAAACTTCCATTGTAACTACACGTTTTGCACTTTATTTCAATCCAATACCTTTAAAATTGACAGTTTGACAAGTATTTTAAAACCACCCGATCCATCTGCGCCACCCTGTATAAAGTAAACAATAAATCAAAAAGATTGATATATTTATAGTTAGTAGGTAGGCCATACATGCAATCTAATACATAATTATATGCAAAGAAACTTAAATAAACCTTAGATTTCCCACATGCCTCTGTCTTAATGTGATATAGACGCTTGAAATAGATTTAACATGCACACACATTAAAACTAAAAAGTATAAAATAATTTATAAATAAAAAATCTTTTTAAACAAAACGTTTTTAAACGCCCTAAAAAGTAGAAAATAATTTACAAATAATTTATAAATATGTTGAGAGAGTATAAATACTTGTACGATTTAAAACGAAAAAAGCGGGGTGCATGCAATAGATAGTTTACAATTACCTTCACCTACTGAACTAATGTATTATTATCAATTAATTGCATATGTAAGCAACGTTTTTACCAACGTTTTTCGTTTTAAATCGTACAAGTATTTATACTCTCTCAACATATTTATAAATTATTTGTAAATTATTTTCTACTTTTTAGGGCGTTTAAAAACGTTTTGTTTAAAAAGGTTTTTTATTTATAAATTATTACATTGTTTAAATGCTTATTTAGGAATCATTAGGAATTTTTAACTATGATTAAGAAAAACGAAGCTAGGAATAAAACATTATTGGGTGGGGTCATAGACTTCAAAATTCATCAGCTCTAACCGCCACGCCAGTTCGAGGGATTCGATTTGTGAGTAAGTAGAGGTAAATGTAAATGTAAATGTAGAGGTATAAAGTAACCTTTCCAAAGTTGTTTAAGATGATCTGGATGGATATGTAACGTGGATATGTCCTAAGGTTAAATCTGAAACGTTTAACTGGTGAAACGTTTGCTAGGTGCAGTGGCTTCTCCCTGCCTACTTCGAACGCTTTGGGTTCATCAAAATAGACCCTGACTTCTGCACCATTTTTAGTAACTGTTAACCTTTATGTGAATTTGACTCATCAAGCTTAACAAGCGATTACACAAATATTTAATTATATTCAGCTACAAATTGTCATAACAAGTAAATAAATAGCAAATTGATCTCTGATTTTTGTGTGAAGATGAACTACATAGAAATTGATAACCATGAGGCCACCACTTCGATGTATATACTTGAATTTGAAGTATATTCATGCAACCATTTACAGGTTGAACCGTTGGGAGTCTGTCAATGGAACTATTGCACAATCTCTACCTTTAACGTATGGAAAGATGACCTTAGACATTCCCAATAGATGGGGTGAGTACTAAACACCTTTATTGACACTTTAATACATATAATGAACAACTCTGTCAAACAACACAGTAATCTGTATCCTGTGATAAAATACAAACTACACAGTGGTTATCATGTTGTTGGTGCAAGTCAAATGTCCCAACTCCTTGTGATCCATGGCGGATATAGGTCATTTTCCTTACCATGTCTCCTTGGTTTTTTAATACTGTGTAAGATAAATTTGAATCTAATGCCCAACAGGCTTCCAATATGATTAAATGTGATGTTATTAATCAAAATAAGGTGATCGGATGAAAATTAATAAACTTTATGAGAACACGTTATTGTAATAGACCACGTCAACTTGGAATAAATGACATTAAATTTAATAAAGAAACATTTTTAAGTGATGCAATGATTTTGATCTAATTTAGCTCGTCTTTTCCTTTTGTGTATCCTACCCAATATCTGACGAAAGTTATGCTATGCCAATAGAAAAATTCCATATCATAGTTTTATGTATCAGGGGTTTGATCAAGTAAAACTCTGAGCTTAAATTTGCATGACTCACACAGCTGTTACATGCCTCAATGTTGTTTAAGTTAACTTGAAACCCAATATTTTTCGGGAAAGTCTTACATCAAGGGCTTTCATTCAAGTAGGCCTATGCGGTTGATAGGTGTGCGGCTGACGGTTTTCCCAACAGTTCGTGATCCTTGGTAGCTTTTATATAGAAAAGCCACTTTACGATTTCTTGTGTAAATTATTACTAACGAAAAGATCTGTTTCTGTAGGTTTCTGGGACGAGACAATGCCCTACTGGGTGCTTGACGAAGTTCTGGCAGATTATAGCATTGTGTACAGTTGTAAAAACTTCCTGTTCAATTTTTATTCTTGTGAGTATATATAATATAGGTAACAATAATGGTATTTTAGTATGTACTGGATCAAAGGCATGATATTTAACGAATATTGTCTAGTTTTATGTTTGAGGTGCATTCTCACTGATACACATAGCTGTGTAGCTGAGTGGTTAAAGTGCTCACTAAAGTTACTAGTAATCAATTGGTCACCGGTTCGATCCTGAGAAAAGATGGTCGAAACTGGACCCAGCTGTCCTTGAACATTGGGCTGTTAATCAATGGTCCTGGCTAATGAAACCGTGGTCGTAGTCAGTAACAAAGCTACACAAGGTATCTCGCTCCATTCTTCAAACATATTTGGGTTAAAATACGCACCTAGGTAGCGTCCATCTCAACTGGTTATAATAAAAGTAATATTATTTGTTGTTACAGACAGCAGTTGGATTTTGACTCGATCGCCAATCAGAGATTTGGCAGACCTTGAAGAGGAATTGAAAACTTACAACCTAGACCCAAACAAATTTGTTAAGTACGACCAAACTAATTGCCCTCCTCATTACTAAACTATTAGTACCATTTTTGTAATCTGTTAAGGGGGTAAATGTCTTTAATATTCTCAATCAAATGTGGTAAAATAAGAAGTTGTGCCAAACCTTACCAATTTTCAGTGTATAATAGTATAATAATAATAGGTGTATGTATTGCCTACATTACCTTGAATCGTGCTAAAATAAAAAATAATCTATGTATATTCAAAGCAGCATTTTGTCTATACCTACCTTAATGTCCTATTTTTTTAACATTCTAGTGTTTATGATAAACCCTGTAAAAGCTACAGTTATTAAAGTTTCCAATATTATTGTTAAAATGATCCATAAGAAGGGCGCTGGAAAAGAGGGGCAGGTGGATTTTGCCCCCCCCCCCTGGAGCATAGATTTTTTCAAATAATGGTGAATATGGGTAG
This sequence comes from Macrosteles quadrilineatus, assembly GCF_028750875.1. Lineage (NCBI taxonomy): Eukaryota > Metazoa > Arthropoda > Insecta > Hemiptera > Cicadellidae > Macrosteles > Macrosteles quadrilineatus. The sequence goes on along the minus strand of NW_026542595.1, from coordinate 134,537,637 downwards.
AAACACTTCGGCACTTCACACAATTATACAGTGCCTCCCAAAATTACCTTGTTATTATTTTAATTTGACTTTAATGTTCATACAGCACTTAGGACGTGTATAGTTCCATCTTCAACATTTGTTTGCGTCACTAAATTGAACATAACTGAATTCATTTATCCAATAGCAAATTTATCCTATAGTAAAATAGTGTTATTTTACTTTAGGATACAAAATGTACTTGCAGTATCTAAAGTCAATGTTAGAAGAAAATATAAGTAGCAACTACCTCTATGTAAAATACATCATATTAACGTAAAATCCAGTAACGTAAACATTGACGTTAGAAATTGTGTAACAAAATTGAACAAAGTAAACTTTGTAACTAACGGTTTTTAACAATATATGGCTCGACTGTAAAAATGCTTATTATCTTATTCACTAATTAACTAGGTGTAAAATGCAGTTTTCTGCTTGCAATATTGAGCGGAGCTAGCATATTAATCCAATAACTTCCCAAAAGTCATTGCTATCTGGTTAAACTAAATGAGATGTATACTAAGTCAATGCTAAATCTAGTTCACTTAAATGATGCGACGCTCTTTCCTGCACTGGAAAAATATTACAAGTACCGTCGCAAATGTTTGCCGAGGATAGCTCAGCCTACAATGGCTGGGTGAAATTCCAGTGTCTGCGATGAGGAACCAATAGGCCAAAAGCAGATGTCTAGCCGGTATAGAGCTGGCTCATACACGGACACTGTGAACAAGTAAAAACAAGTCACCGTGAAACAAATGTGTAATAATCACCACAATTATGCTGTTGTAATAATCACCACCATTGTCGTTGAGCTGTTGTACAATGAGATGTCTCCTTACAGTATTCAAAGTAATTTGTACATCTGCTTCACAGAAATTGGATTGTCTACTTATGTTTCTCGTAAATGAGATATCTACTTGCAGTATCCTTATAAGTAGGCCACGTCAAGGACTGTTCACACCGGCGTAGCCAGACGTATTAATACGTTTTCGAAATACGTAGCTGACGTAGCTCTTAATGTAAAGGACTGTTCACACCGGCGTAGCCAGACGTATTAATACTTTTTCGGAATACGTAGCTGACGTAGCTCTTAATGTAATTCATAGAGAGTGTTCACACCGGCGTATTAATACGTGAGCTACGGAAGCTACGGCGCTGCCGCTACGCCGGCTAGCTACGCGTAGCTCGCATCGCCGAATACGCGCATGCGCACTAGCACACCGGACTGTCACCGCCACCCTCCCTCCACCTTATAATAAATTTATTTAAGCGGTAAATGTTGGATTATAACACAAAAATTAAGAATCACTTTAAAAAATCATTAAATCACTATAACAGGTTTATACTCAATGCTATAACATAACAACCAAGAAAACTTTATATGATCAATATAATAATACTTCATCATACGAGTACCTAATGTTCACTAACATTTTGCTTGTAAATCTCCTTATCAAAAAAGTCGTCTCTCTATGGCTTATTATGGTTCATATTGTGGGCTGATATTTATGAAACATTAATGAATTATTTTTAGACATAGGCCTACGTCTTACTTACACCATAGAATATTTTATCATGTAATCCATGGATGAGCAAAATTATTGCATGTTTTCTGATAATATTTATTTTATATTATAATATATCACAAGTTTTATAGTCTACTACTGTATATACGGCCTAAAATTAGAGTGAAACATGTTTATCAACATTAACTCATTAATCAACAGACTTTTCAGGATATACTATAAAAGCAGCAATTGAACCGTGACAATCTTAACTGAAATCCATAAAACGCTAATAAAAATAAACAATAAAATTACCAAATATAAAATAATATAATAAAATAAACCAACAACAGCCGGCTCACCGGCTACGTAGCCGTCAGACGTAGCTGCGGTGTGAACAGTGCACGGTCAACGTATTAATACACCGAATACGTCTGCAGACGTCGGGCTACACCGGTGTGAACAGGCCTTAATTCATAGAGTGTTCACACCGGCGTATTAATACGTGAGCTACGGAAGCTACGGCGCTGCCGCTACGCCGGCTAGCTACGCGTAGCTCGCATCGCCGAATACGCGCATGCGCACTAGCACACCGGGGCTGTCACCGCCACCCTCCGTACACCTCATAATTAATTTATAAGTGGTAAATGTTGGATTATAACACAAAAATTCACTATAATTAAAAAAAATCATTAATTCGCGTTAATCTATCACATTCAAATTAGACTATAACATAACAATCTTAAGACAACTTTATATGATCAATATAATAATACTTCATCATACGAGTACCACTATTTTTTTGTTTATGCTTGCAAATCTCCTTATCAAAAACAATGTCTCTCTCTTAATATGGTTTATTGTGGTTCATATAATGGGCTGACATTTATGAAACGTTAATGAATTATTTCTAGACATAGGCCTACTACGTCTTTTTACCTACACCATAGACTATTTTATTATGTAATCCTTATGGACGAGCAAAATTTTTGCATGTTTTCTGGTATTTTTTTTATATTGTAATATAGTGCAAATCTTATAGTCTACTATATACGTCCTAAAAATTAGAGTGAAATGTTTTTGTCAACATTAACACATTAATCAACAGACTTTTCAGGGTAGCCTACTATAAAAGCTGCAATTGAACCGTGGCAATCTTAACTGAAATTCATGAAACACTAATAAAAATAAACAATAAATTAACAAATATAAAATAATATAATAAAATAACAAACGACAGCCGGCTCACCGGCTACGTAGCCGTCAGACGTAGCTGCGGTGTGAACAGTGCACGGGCGACGTATTAATACACCGAATACGTCTGCAGACGTCTAGCTACGCCGGTGTGAACAGGCCTTAGTGAATACAGTAGTTCGTCTGGTTCTCATATAAATTAGTTAGTTGTCTACTTGCAGTATCGAATGTCAATGGTATTTTTGGTTCACATAAATAGAATGCCTTTTTGCTTTATCCAAAGCCAATGATCTATTTACATAAATGAGATGCCTTTAGCAGTATCCAAAGTCTGGTTCATTTAAATGGAATATCTATTTGCAGTATCCAAAATCAATAGTACTTGTGGTTCATGTCAATTTGATGTCTATTTGCAGTGTAAGTCAATGGTATATTTTTGGTTCGCATAATTGAGAAGCCTATTTGCAATATCTAAAGCAATGGTATGTCTGGTTCACGTCAAAGCGATGTCTTTTGGCAAGTCAATGGTATATTTCGTTCGTAACATAAATTAATTGCCTATTTGCAGTATAACTTCTTGATCAGCATCGTACGTGTTACTAAATTACCTGAAAAAAAGCAAAAATATATACATCCAATAACACTTGTAATAATATGTTTGCAATTATACTGTTGACTTACAAGACGGTAAATAAATATATAAGGTGGTAAGTGGTGATCGATTTCGATTGGACACTCGGGTCTGATGATGATTGGAGTGTCCAACCACTTACCAACTTTTATTTACCGTAAGTCAACAGTATAAGTGTAAATATATTATTACAAGTGTTATTAGACGTATATATTTTTGTTTTTTTTTTCAGGTATTTGCGGTATCCAATGTCAATGTCTGGTTCACGTAAATAGAATGTTTACTTGCAGTATCTAAGGTCAATCGTATCATTGGTTCACATAAATGGAATAGCTATTTGGAGTACCTATCTAAAGTCAATGGTGCATTACCCTAATTCCAGCGACACTAATTAGTTATGTAGTAAATTATGCTCAACAGCTCAACTATATTAATAACATCGTTCTTTCCTTTCGTTCTGTATTTGTAATGTGCTAGCACGGAGCATTGCTCGTGGTGTTTAATTTGTTTGGCAGGTTTAAAAAAATTACATATTTGCCTAACATGTTTAGTTTCTATAATCTAATATATAAAATTCTCGTGTCACAGTGTTTGTCTGCAAACTCCTCCGGAACGACTTCACCGATCGTTATGAAATTTGGTGTGTAAATTCTGTAGGTATGCGAATCGGACGTAAACTATTTCCCGTTTCGAAATTCTTAAAAGGGCTCCGCCCCAGTGGCTCTGGAGTTTCCCATGTTAACCTTATGAGAAATGGAATTAATGAATCTTAACAGCTGTTTCAATTAAACAAGTTGGTTCTGTTCTATGATGTTCAATAGCATTAAAGTTACAAGGATTACCAACAGGGTGCAGCACTATTATTTCTTTTACATTTATGACAACAGCTAATTTGCAACCAAAAGGTGAGTGAGCGTAGCGAACGAACTTCAACCTGGAGGCGAGTTAGCGTAGCGAACGAGCTAACCTGAAGGCAAGTGAGCGCAGCGAACGAGCTCCAACCTAAAGGTGAGTGAGCGTAGCGAACGAGCTCCAACCTAAAGGTGAGTGAGCGTAGCGAACGAACTTCAACCTGGAGGCGAGTTAGCGTAGCGAACGAGCTAACCTGAAGGCAAGTGAGCGCAGCGAACGAGCTCCAACCTAAAGGTGAGTGAGCGTAGCGAACGAGCTCCAACCCAAAGGTGAGTGAGCGTAGCGAACGAACTTCAACCAGGACGTGATTGAAAATGCGAACGAGATCATCTTGAAAATTAAACGTAACGGTACTTTCTTTCCATCGGTCTGTCTTAGGGGAAACCTATAACTTAGGCGATACGAAGTTCGCCGGGTCAGCTAGTATTACAAATAATATTTTATTGCAGTAAATAACACAAAATGTTATTAGACTCTTCTTTTGTTTTCCTTTTTTATGGTTGTTGCAAATAATGTTATGGCGTCAATTTCACCCATAAGGTCCATGTCAAATTTCTAAAAAACTAAAACCACGTTCATAAACACCCTTTAGTCCGATTTGTACCAGATGTATATCAGATTTCAGATGTATATACATTCATGAGGAGTTCTACATAACGTGTATAGAAATATACATACAATTTGAGTTATAATTTAGTTAGTATAGTATTCGTCCTAAGAAAGTTTGACAATTTAACAAGAAATTTTACTAAGAAGATTTGACACGATAGAGGAAGCCATAATCAGTGTGAGTGAGTGTGGACCAATGAGCTATCTGGATAGCACTAGTATTTCAGATTTAGATTCTAGTCCCCCCGACAGCGCTATAAAACCTATGCTCGTCGTAAGTCAAGCTAGCGCTGTCGGGGGGACTAGAATCTAAATCTGAAATATTGAATTTTCAAACATAAAAGGCACATTGGTATCTAATTCATAAAACTTCATTTCAACCTATCAATCATAATTTAACGTACCCAAACGGTAATTGTTTTAAATTATACGTTTTACGAGACTGTATGATAATGCGTTTAAAGCCTAACCAACATTAGGTTTCTTCACGGGAAGTCGAAGGAAAAGATTTCAAGGGTAGTCTCTTTTGTTCCATTGTAATGATTTATATGAAAATTAAAATAAATAAACAGCAAATTCGAAGAACTTATCCCCAAGAGACGCAATTCTGGGTCACCGGAAGAATGCCCCCGGACAACTGCCCCCAAAGCAGGTTCCTGCGTCATGTTGCCGTCAGTGATCAGGGGGGAGGGGTAGTTTTACAGTCCACAGACACTCAAGTTTCGTTGTCATACTGTTCTAAACTAACCTAACCAACCAAACTTGTTGTAACATTTCAAAATTCTGTATGATATCCCCGACACGCCTTTTCTGTTATCAAACGGAATTACTCGAATTAAAATTGCAAAGAATAACATTTTGCTAGGTGGCGGGTAGTATTCCAGTCGCGGACACGAATCCCATATTGGTTAGTTGGCAGATTTCGTGACGTTGCGTTTCACCTGTGAGGGGGTGGTTTTACGGGGGGTAGTATTCCGCATCCCCGCAATTGTCTGTTCTATCATTGATTATACATCTCCCAAGGTGCTACCTCCAGATACGATGAAATTATAAGCTCAATAATAATCATTTTTTTATGAACTTGAAGGTTAGATAGGGCGCATAGCATAGCAGCACCTCTGCAGTCTGCAGCCTACCTGCACTCTGCATCTCGACTCGATCTCAGTCACTCCACTCCACTCAGTCAGTCAAGTCTCCTCTACTCAACGTCACTCTCACATAACACTCAACACTCCACTCCACTCAACTCATTTCAACTAAAAAAAATATTTTTGTTGTTGCCGTCGTTCTATTATTTTATTTATTTCTGAAATAGGCTATGAATATTAGCATTTCATGAATAATTAATGGTTTAACTACTTTCTAAAAGTGAAAGATTCAAATAATAAAGAAGTACCGTAAGTAAGCCTATTAGTTGAGTGACAGTAGGCTATGTTGTTAGGCCTAGTTTAAGTTTAGTTTATGCCAGTAGGCCTAAGTTCATGATTCACAATTTATCACTTAGGCCTAGATGGTTAATTTTTTTTATTCATTTCACGGCAATGCCATTTACAATAGGATAAAGAGTTATATAAACAATGTTAATCGTATATTAGATAATCTAATAGGCTACATAAAATAGGCTAGTTTCAATAACAAATGCTAAATAGCCCATATGAAATTTCTCTTGCACGATGTAAGTTACTTATACAATAAACTTACAGAGAAAAAAATCTTTTCAGATACAAGAAGAGAAAACAAGTTAGGGTAGGGCCTACCGTAACAGTAACATTAAATTAAATAAGTATAACAGTACCGTATGGTAAGCTTACAGTAGCCTACATGTATAATGGTAAACCTTATTGACATCTTCACTAAGCCTAACCAGGCATAGGCCTAACACCATTCAATCCTAATGCTGAACCTATTGAAATATCACACATCTCGTAAGTGAGTCACTCATCAATGGAGTCTTCCCAAATGCATAGAAGCAAAGTAGGCTATTGTCAGGCCATTGCCAAGAACAGCAGCTGCACCATTGGTAGAAAAGCTTAGACCAATATCAATTCTTCCAGCAATAACTTATCAAAAATATTAGAGAAACTAGTGATTGACCAAATATCCCAATTTATGAATGACAATAAAATAGGCCTACCTAAACTACAGTCTGGTTTTAGAAAAAAATCATAGCACATGTACGGCTTTGACCAATTTAAGTTATTCTGTGACATGATTGATGCCAAGGACCAAGGGAAACGTATCTTACCATGTTATGCTTGATTACTCCAAAGCATTTAATTTTATGGACCATACTAAGCTGATTGCAAAAATGAAATATAAGGGTTTTAGCGATAGAATCACTACCTGGATTCACTCTTACCTTATTACCTGAATTACCTGAATTACCTCCCTCGACGTCCATGACCAGCTCTTGCTGGATAGACAGAGTCAAACTATTTACAATTTATATATATATATACATATTTACAAATTTACATTTTGCAGTTTAGGCGGCAGGTTAGACGCATATTTCAAAAAATTCGTCCAGGGAGTACATGGGCCTTGCCAGTAGCCACTCTCTCAGCTGATTTTTAAAATCCTGGGCTCGAAGGTTTTTCAAGTATTGGGGCAATCGGTTGTACATCCTAACAGCCAACATAGGGAAACTGTTCTTTTTTTTATTCAGTCTGCAGTAAGGGATATCAAGGTTGTATTTTGACCTTGTATTGTGGACATGTAGGTCTTCTCTCAATGCATAACTGGCAATGTTGGTCTTTAAGTCATTTAGGGTGATAAGGATGTACTGATTATATACTGTTTGGATGTTAAGGTTTCTGAAAAGGGGTCTACAATGTTCGTCGTAGTCAGCAGATGAAATGACTCTAACCGCCTTCTTTTGTATCAGAAGTACATCCTTACAACCAGCTGCATGGCCCCAAACTTCCAACCCATAGCTGAGATGGCTGTGGAACAAAGCAAAGTAAACAGTCAACAAATACTGCTTTGTCAGCATGGGTTTGAGCCTCCTGAGGAGATGTAATGCCCTCGCAAGCCTAGTGCAAACTTTTGTCGTATGATTTTCCCAGGTGAGTTTGGGGTCGATAGTGAAGCCCAATAATTTAACCTCAGGCAGGTTGCCAGGGATAGGAATTCGAGACAGACTACAGGTCATGTGTTGGGTTTTACCTTCATTTAGGCAGAGCTTGTTTACTTTGAACCAGTTCTTAGTAATCTCAAAAGACTGTTCAGTTTTGACCCTGGCCTCCTCAGGAGTACTTCCTTCTGCAAAGATGGTCGTATCGTCTGCAAAAAGCAAGACGTTACCAAGCTGCCCGAGGTCGTTCACCATCACCAAAAAAAGCACAGGGCCCAACACAGATCCCTGGGGCACGCCATGTTTAACTGGCAGTGGTTGTGAGTTTGCCCCTCTTACAGCCATTATCTGTGTTCGATTTGAGAGATAGGATTCAAAGGCATGCAGTGCTGGCCCCCTAACACCATACAAATACAACTTGTCTAGCAGTTGATTGTGGGGAACGCAATCAAAAGCTTTACTTAAATCGGCTAGAGTCAGTGCAACTGTATTTCCCTCTTCAAAGGCATCGACTATTTTAGTGACAAGCTTAAGAACTGCAGTATTGGTGGTTCTACCACTCCTAAAACCATGTTGAGAGTCGCTAAACAGACAGTTTGATTCAAAGTGCTTAACAAGTTGATTCTTTAATATGGTTTCATAAACTTTTGCGAACATAGGCACTATAGAGATAGGCCGGTAACTTCCCATATCTTCAGGGTTACCCTTCTTAAAGATAGGTACGGTTTTAGAGACTTTCAATGCATCGGGAAAAACCCCATGGGTCATGCAGACATTGAGCACTTTTGCGAGGGGTTCAGCGATAATATCGGCAACATGTTTCAGAACAATAATGTTTATACCATAGATGTCTTGACTAGTCGAGTTCTTAAACTGTCTAATTATTTTGATGATAGTTTGAGGCGTTACATAGAACCAGTCATTTAGGAGGTTCACAATAGGCTTGTTCGGTACTTCCGTTCCAGTGTTTACATTACTGACAATTATTGAGTCTACGATTTTGTCAATTTCCCCAAGAATATGTTTGTTAAATTCATCAGGATTTGCAGTAGGCCTACACTTGAGAGTTGTGGTTTGTTTTGATACACTATTCACCAGATTCCATGCTGCCTTGCAGGGATTTTTGGCAGTCTCAATACCAATCATGTTATTAAGTTTCTTTGCCTCATCCACCTTTGCTCTGTACAACCTCTTACTTCTAATGTATAAACTAAAAAACCTATTTCTGTCTATTTCATCAACAGCGTACTTATATCTATCGCTAAACGCCAATACAAATTTCCTCAGTTGAACCAATTCAGGTGTGTACCAAGACTTGCTACCATTATGTTTAGGCCTACTCTTGGTTGGCCTAGGCTTACCAGTAGTTGATGAAGGTTATGGGCTTAGGCTTACGTCCAGGCAGTATTTTCTGAGGAAAGACCTGGTCAAAAGAGTTCATAAAAATATTAAAGAAAGAGTCAAAAGCTATAATCGGGTCATTAGTCTGAATTTCTGCATTCCAGTCTTTACACATCAAGGATAACCTAAGGTAACCAAACTTATCTTCACTAATAGGTCTTATAATCTTACTATACATAGCAAACCAAGGTAGGAAATCTGGGTTACTCACCCTTTGAGATGGGACATCCAAGATTACCGGGCAGTGATCCGCCACTATCGGATCAGCAACAGTAGTCGCACAAGTCCTGGTGTCAAGCGAAGTCGCAAAGGTGTCCAAACACACAGGGCCACGTGTGGGAGTACGGCTTGTCACAAACAATCCATGGCTTTTTAGAACAAAGACAAACCTATGGGTCTTTGTTTCATCTTGGTTTAGATGGATGTTGAAGTCACCGCCCAGTATTATTGGAGTGTTGAAATGAGCCAACCAGGTCAAGCATCTGTCCAAATTTGTGAAAAAAGTATCAATATCCCCTCTAGGGGGTCTATATACAGAAATAACTAAAAGTGAGAGGTCCACCAGTTCCACTCCTGTGAGTTCAAAGTCTGTTTCAGTACAGAATACACTAAGATCAATCTTCTTATATTTAATGGTATTAGCCAGATAAATCGCTACACCACCATTCTTATGTTTAGTTCTATATAGGCCACTGGCCAAAGACAACGAGTTTATCTCACTATAAAATTCGGCCTCACTCTCTTCTAGCCAATGCTCACTCAAACATAAAACATCAGGAGATACATCATTTAAGAATAGAGACATCAAGTTAATTTTTGTCCTAAGGCACTGCACATTGACACAAGCCAGCCTAAGTTCACTTTGACTTACTCTAGGCCTACCCTCCAAACATCTATTACCAGTCCTAATAGAAGGTAGGTTAGGCCTTATCGAACAACTGCAGGGTTCCAGATAGGTTAAGTGAAACATCTGAACCCCTTGTCAAAAAACGGGGCGTTCCTCAAAGTAGCTGTTTGGGGCCTGTACTTTACACGCTTTACACAGCTGACTTTCTCAGTTGCACTTGTCTTAAGATCACCACTGATCTGGAGAACATCTCCAAATGGTCTTACATTAATGGGCTTAGGCTGAACCCAGACAAGTGCACTTTTTTTTTAGGGAGAGGTGGGAAAAAGGCATTTATGCACACATCAAATCAAATCAAATCAAATCATTTAATCAAATCAAATTATTTAATCAAATCAAATCAAATCATTTATTGTCCATTTCACATAGGTGGCTAGCCTGTAGTGTGGGACTCCAACGGGCTTAAGGCCCAGAGACTACCCACTAAAAACCTCTACTCTTCGGACACTAGCCTGGGAACACTTGTCACAGTTTATAGTGAAATCCGAACCACATTTTTCCTTGTAATTTACGAATTGGTCTTAATTATCAGGATAGTACTGCGGATATTATTCTTGCCACATCTGAAAAGTGCGGGAGCGCTCTTCCGTTCTTGCAGCATCCTTTCCGATGTAGCCCAGACAAGTGCACTGTACTTCATACTGCACCTAGTAAAGACACTAAGTTAAAAGATAATGGCTGGAACATCAATCTTGATCATGGCAGGAGTCTGGCGGTCTGTGACAAAGCCAAAACTCTTGGCGTCATTGTTGACTGAAATATGAAATTAAAAGATCACATCACACATGCCTCTCAACAAGCAATAGGAAGACTGAGAAGTCTGTACAGGTTCAGAGCTATGCTGTCTGAGGCTAGACAAAGCTTCAACTCATGCAGTCACTGATATTTTGTCAGTAGTTTACTAAGTTACTGCTTCCCTGCATATGGCAATAGTATCACTAAGGAAGACATGTGCAGAATACAGCAAATTCAAAGCTCAGCAAGCCGATTTGTACTCTGCCTTAAAAAAATGTCCTATCATGTTTCCCCCTTCCGTGAAGCAGCCAGCATGTTGCATATGGAAGCCATGTGTAGGTGTTTGACGTGCTGCATGACTCAAAGGGTACTGACTCTCCGTGAGCCCGACTATCTTTGCGAGAGGCTTTCTATCCGGGATGAGATCATACAACGTAGGACACGTCATGGTGGGAGGCTTCACTTTCCAAGGGTCACCTTGGAATTGGGAAAGAAAAGTTTCTCATATTTTGGACCCACATTGTACAACAGTCTAGACCCGAGAGCCTGAAAACCGTTGCATCCAGCAATACCTTTAAGATTACGCTTAAAACGTTCTTAAAAGATATAAATGTTTAGTTGTAAGTACAGTAGTTTGGGCCTAATGACAAAAGTTCTTCTGAAAAACTGATAAGTTATGTACCTATTAGAGAAACGCTGGCTAAAAAAGACATTTTCATTATTTATTTATTTTATTTTATTAGGTACTTGAAAAGACCCATAACAGAAACTCAATATTTATGCTACATTCAGTATTTTATCAAACTAATATTTTATCCGATAACATATCGTAGATTCTCTGGAAAACTGTACCCTTCAGTGGCAGCCTATGGATTCATTCTATGAACAGAGCTTTAGAGCAAAGTTAAAGTGTGAGTTAGTAAGAGGAGTGTAAATGCCTTTTACACACGAGCCCCATATCCTTTGTTGTTTGATCTTACCTTAAGCCTGGTAAGCTAGGTACATATTTTACATAGGTATTTTAAAGATTAAATAATAGCTTTCAATATCATGTTTGGGCATGTTAGTTTAGGCATAAAGAAATGGTTCTATCTTAATTCTGAAAGACTATACTCCGTTCTCAAAATTTAAGTTAGGCGGTTTTTGGAGGAAGAAATCTCTTCCCCTCCACTTGATCCTACCTTTAAAACAATAGCTTAACAGCTGAGGTTTGCCAAAACCTCAATCAGCTGCACTAAAAAAAGTAGTGGGGGGTTTTCCCTTCAAACCAATAAACTTTGTGAACGTACTACGATAAACAAATACCTCAGGCCTTTTGGAGAAATGTTTGAAATGATCTGTTTCTTAATAATCAATCACTAACCCTAAGAAATCTTTTTGATTTCAGAATCAAAGCTCAACAATGGATGACGATCAAGTAAATCAATCAAAAGACACTGCTATTGTTAATCAAGGTAAATGTTTAACTACGCTACTGTAGAAAAGTATTAATCATTCTTGCATGGCTCTTTGATTAATATTGTCTTTATTATATTACAGTTAGGCCTAGCATTATGTAAGCTCAGGGACGGTTCAAGGAGTTTTATTTTGGGTGGCAACCTATCATTTGTTTGATACCTACTTTCATGTGCCTATTTTCCTACTACATTTTCAAAGAAACACAGGCAATTAGCCTAGTAGTTTAAAATTGAATAAGTTATTCAAATACAAATTTTTATAGTCAAGTACCGTACGGTAGCACAGATTAAAAAGAGTATGTAAGTTTGCTGCTACTGGTAAGGTAAAAAGTGTTTTGACCAAATGTTAAATACTAGGAGGAAATAAATAAAATTTCATTTGATTGAAAATGCCATTAAACAAAGTAAAGTTTCCCTCCTTGCATGGGAAGAAAAATCCCATCCCAAAAATCAGGAAGGAAATAAGAATCCCGCCCACCTCCTCCCTTCTAGTTACCAAATGAGATATGTGGCTTGTGGGTTATTGTCTGTTCGTGGAAGTGAGCCCTACTGGTCAACTCAGATCAAGCGGAAAAAACTTTTAAAATTTATGTTTTTTAAGCTACACCTGATATGGTTACACCTACTGGTTGACTAAGTGCGTAATGTTTTATCTGGGTGTTGGGCCGAGTACAAATTATGTCTTGTAGCTGATTCACTCAATTACGTTTCCTTGAACCATTTTAATTTGACCTTCACCAAGTAAAACAGCATTGTGTGTTTTGTCTTCAGCATTTACTGATTTGTTATGTTGAATCTTTTTCATGTCACTTGAAGATGACCTCATCCTGCAACAACAAAGAGACTTGGAGAAGGAGGTGAGTATTTGTTTTTCATTTTGATGATATGTTATGCCTATAGTAAAACTACGTAAAAATTATTTTCAAAGAGACCAAGATATTAATAAATTTAATATAGGCCATAATGTTTATTTGTTAAACGCTTAGTGTAGCCTACTTAAATTATACCACAATATGAAGTAGATGGTGGTAGGGATGGTTATAGATGGTAGGCTATAATTAAAGTCAAATTAAAAACCAATATCGGGAAATGAGACTGATTAAGAAATAGGCTTTTTTTAAGTAGGGGAAAGTGGGGCACATTTGAACACTTTTTAAACTTTAATTTTTTTATCGGTGAATTTATGTGTTTTTAATAAAAACATTATTACATTTAGTTATAACACAATGTTAGCTTTAATTTAGTTATTTTTTAAACCCTCCAAGTTAACATGTTAATGTGTAGGCCTAATATCTGTTTTCTCAAGGGTATGTAAATCGTTCAAAAGTACCCCACCGGTGGGGTACTTTTGAACAAGAAGTGGGGTACAATTGAACACACTAATTAAGTAAAATAAAAAATTTTATTTTACAGAAATTGTTATGCATTAGAGTTGATAAAAACAATTCTTATTTCTATTGGAACTAATTCTTCATTTAATGTTTTAGATTCATATTATTTGTAGCTAAATGCTGCAAAGTTAATAGCAAAATTGTATTCGTTCGCTGCACGTGCAGTTCTCTCACTCATTGTTGGTTGAGGAAGCTTAAAGTCTTAAATTATTATTATTCATTACTGTCTTGTATAGGAAACAAATCTAGTCAGTTGGGGTACATTAGAACCACATGCTTACCAGGGGAAAACATGGTGTTCAAATGTACCCCTCAAGACTCTGTTCAAATCTACCCCACTAGGCACCATTTTGCAAAAAGTTAAATTATGTTTTCTTGAATTGTAATTTATCAATGTGAAGTGCATAATTGTATCTAAATATGTATAAGCCATAAGGTAAATTGATCAAACTTATCTCTAATGTAGTTTTTCAATGGGAAATTTACAAATCCCTACTGCTAAAAAAGTTTTCTTGTGGCGCTCTAAAACTTCTTTTCCCAACAACAAACTAATAACTGATCATAAATGGAGGGAGATGAATGCAACCTGTTGTCCTATAGGAGGGCTACATTTTACAGCTGGTCTAATGGCCTTCGAGTATAATAATTTATTAATAAAAAACTTGTTTTAAACAAAACGTTTTTAAACGCCCTAAAAAGTACAAAATAATTTACAAATAATTTATAAATATGTTGAGAGAGTATAAATACTTGTTCGATTTAAAACGAAAAACGTTGGGTGCATGCAATTAATTGATAATAATACATTAGTTCAGTAGGTGAAGGTAAACTATCTATTGCATGCACCCCACGTTTTTAGTTTTAAATCGTACAAGTATTTATACTCTCTCAACATATTTATAAATTATTTGTAAATTATTTTGTACTTTTTAGGGCGTTTAAAAACGTTTTGTTTAACCCTCCCAGTGTTACTTGACGAAAATTCGACAAGCAGCACACTTTGTGTAGTGTTACTTGTCGATTTTTCGACAAGCAGACATCGTTTACGGCGAAGGCTCTATAACTGACTGAATCGGATTGAACTGGATCGAGTTAGGTATCGTTCTTTCCGTTTCATTCTAAGCTTTCTCCAGAGGTCTGTCTCAGCGCTGTACGTTATCTGAGCCGATCGTAATATGTAGCAGACAGCTGACGTGCGTGTATTTGTAAACAGCTAGGTTACCCTCCGACCGATGACTGATGTGTTTTATTACGTTTATCATTGTTTTAGTGTTAAAAATCAAAAGTAGTGATATACGTGTTGCATTATAAGAAGATTTAAGTGGTTTTGAAGTGCTGGTTGATGATCCTGAAGAAGTATTTAGTGATATTGATGTAAATTATCAGCCAGATTCCTAGCTATGGTTAGGCTATGCATTCTTAGCTAAACGCTATGTACTGAAATCTGTTTTTTGCCCATAACTTATTTATTTGCAAATCTACTTCCTTATATTATTATATATTTGTAATCCTCATAAAATTTAGAACAAAGTGGCTATTTTCAAATATTTATAGGCCTATAATTTATACAATTTCATTGAGCGTGAACTTATTTTTTTTTGAAAATTTTCGAAATTATATTTTTTTTTACCTAAAATTTTTTTTTTTTAATGTTCCTTATGTTTTATATATAATATTGAAGCCCATGATTTTCCAAACAAAATGGTATATAGAACATTAGAATTAACATTGTTTTAAGCTTCTCAGATCCGTTTTAATAACACCTTGCAAATGCGCCAAAAATAGGTGGACATTAAGGCCTAAACACTTAAGACACCTAAACACTAAAGACACTTGGAGGGTTAAAACAAGTTTTTTATTAATAAATTATTTTCCATTTTTTTAGTTTTTTAATGCGTGAGGATGTTAAATCTATTTCAAGCATCTATATCAGATTAAGACAAAGGCATGTGGGAAATCTAAGGTTTATTTGAGTTTCTTTTCATATAATTATGTATTAGATTGAATGTATGGCCTACCTACTAACTATAAATATATCAATCTATTTAATTTATTGTTTACTTTATAGAACATTAAATAAATAACAATTTACATTATTAACAAACATCTTTATATCTGCAATCAGATTGTTTATCTATATTTTGAAATATTTGTATAAAGAATCTCTTGGGAGCATAACCTGTACCTCTTAACCTCTGCTCTTTGAACTGTCAAATTTAAGTATTAACAGCTGACTTAAATTAATTGATATATTTATTTACATTCTTTCAAAATGTAAACATGACAAATTTGGAAGCCCATGGGGCGTAGCCCAAGGGAAATATGAAAATTAAATTATATAATATCGCATTGTCATGACTTTGTGAGCTATGTTTCAAATCTCAAGTCTCTAGCTTATCGGGAACATCGTTTAAAATTGATATCAAAATTTGTAGGAAAGCGAGCTAATAAAAACAAGCCCATGGGGCGTAGCCCGAAAGAAAATATGAAAATTAAATTATACAATATTGCAATGTCATCCATTTGTGAGCTATGTTTCAAATTTGAAGTCTATAGCTCATCGGGAAGTATCAAAATTTGCAAGAAATCGATTTAATAAAAACAAGCCCATGGGGCGTAGCCCAAGGGAAATATGAAAATTAAATTGTATAATATTGCATTGTCTTCCATTTGTGAGATACGTTTCAAGTTTCAAGTCCCTAGCTCATCGGGAAGTTAGTATAAAATCGGTTGCAAAATTTGTAGCGGACAAGAAAGCGACCTAATAAAAACGTTTTAAAAATGAGGGCAAATTTAAACTGTTCAAATGTGCCCCATGTTCAAATGCTCCCCACTCTCCCCTATGTAGACTGTAAAAAATATATTTTTGTAACATTTCAAATTTAGCTCTTGCAAGGAAATTGTTTTTCCTGCTTTTATATTATAAACTATTTGTTTTTAAACAGGTCTACAGAGAAATTGTGATATTTTGTTTTTGAGTGTCAAAAGGGAGAAAAAACAATTTTTGTTAATACTTTAATACTTTTCGATGAAATGGCGACCATACAAAGTAGGTATTTTAAGCCAAGTTCTTGTAGTCTTGTAACTGACTAAGGCCGACATATTCCTTCCCTTAAATCCCCGTTCCCATGGTCCGATCATGCTGGTTCGCGAAACTCATTCAAGTTTCACCCGCCTCACACCTTTAAACCAAATTTCATATAAATCGGATAAAGATTACTCAAGTTATCGCGGACGAGTAGGACTTACAAATTACTACTGTAGATCAAATTTTGAATGAATGGTTTTTGGCCTCTGGGGACATCAAAATGGGAAAAAATCGGACCCGGGCCCAGGTATGGATCCAAATGCAACCAGGTATGAATCACATTTACAGTCAGGATGATGATAAGTATTATTTCAATATCCAATGTGAAACATAGTAGGCCTAGTTGTGACATACATATAATTTGGTTGGTTTAGTCAAATATGTTTTAGATATATATATACAGTATCCTACCTACTGTAATTTCGTATTCAACTGAACCTATTTAACCTATTATATAGGTCTACTAAAATTTTCTATTTTTCATTTATTTTAGATATCAGAAAAAATTGCATTGGTTGGAGAGAAAGAAAATCTCTTGTCCTTAGAATCAGAATATACTGCTGATGATATTTATATGCAAAAAGTACAAGATTTAGCGAGCAAGTACAAATATATCAGAAGAACCAGACCGGATGGAAACTGTTTTTTCAGAGGTTTTGGTTTTGCCTACTTTGAAAGACTGTTGGATAATCCAGAGGAGTACAAAAGGTATGATTGCCAACCAGGTTATTTTTACCTGAAAATATGGTAAATAAAGATTTTAAGTGTCTAACAGTTTCGCTCATGATAAATTGTCATATTATTTACAATATAGGCCTATAAGAAATGTATGTAAACGTAAAGTTGTAAATACTCTGTCCCATTTCATAGGCCTAATTGTTTATAAAAAGTGTTACAGAATTTAGGAATTTTAATTCAGTTTTAAGCCGCGTTCCTATGAAGCTGGCACAAGGCGTGAAGCACACATTCACACACAAGCACACAAGGCGTGGAATACAGTCTGTGGGAACGAGGTGTAGTGAGTTTGCCTCTGACCTCACCTGGAGTGAGGGGAGTTCTTGTGCGGCCACGCTTCGGATCAAACATATGTAGTTTTCAGTTGTGAACAGTTCTCAACTGCTTGCAGTTTTGCATTCCTGGCTGAAGTTTTGTTTGTTCCTAACGGTTTTTGTGTTTTTGTTAAGAAGTTTAAATGTGCTAATGCTAATGTCAATGCCATGAGAAACCCGTATAATTAATATTCAATACAATAAAACTGTGGAGTTCCTGGAGTTGTACTCTGCTGGTCATTGTACCGTGCAATCAATCGATGCACCTCTGCATTCCTTTCAAGTATCCACTTCCTTACCTAAAAACACCTTTTCTTCTTTTTCCTAATTGGTAGACTTTACTGTCGTAACTTAAAACTCTTCTTATAACTTTCACAACAATACACTTTGCCATCGTTGGCTTCCTGAAGTAAAATCCAAAAGATATACTAATGAATTTTGGGTCGTGTGAATAGTCCACGCCTTACAACTGGTAGTAATCTCATCCTCACTACAGGCGTGGCTCACGAAATCATGTTGACAAGCGTGCCGCGCATTTGTATTCACTTCAAGTGGGAACGCGGCTTAAGGTAAAGATAAACTGTAGAGATTCCATATCCAAGTAGTATCCTGTTTGAGGATAAAAACAACTTAGATCTGTTGAGAGTGTGTTAGAAGTTAAGGCCTACTACAGGGAGCGGCAGAAATATCTGACGGTTTTCAAGCGAGTACAGTCCGGCAGCTGAGTGGAGGGGGTTGGTGGGGAGCGGCTCATTATCAAGGTCAAGTGACCCCATTTCAGTCGCCATGGAGCAGTGGACCGGTATAGGTACATCGAACGTTTGTCGTTGAGGCGTATTTTAAAAGTGGCGATTCTGTTGTTGTTACGCAACGTAAGTTTCGTAGGCATATTATTGTGGCTCGTGGGGAACCTATCCCATCCTGATTCACCATTAAATTGTGGGTGGATACCCTTAGATCCACAGGATCAACTGCAAAACGTAGGCCTACAGGCCGTCCAAGGTCAGTGAGTACGCCGGAGAACGTGGAGCGAGTGCGACAAGCTGTGCTAACGAGCCCGCATCGCCCGGCGCGTAGACAAGCTGCTGCTCTTGGCATGTCTGATCGCTCTATTCGACGAATTTTGCACTCAGACCTTCACTTTCACCCATATAAAATAGCAATCGTCCAAAAACTTCAGCCTCACGACCACGCTAATCGTCAAACATTTTCAGAGCAAATGATTGATTTGATGGATGACGAAAAAATTCTTGTAATGAGTGATGAGGCCCATTTTCACCTAGATAGCTATGTAAAGAAACAGAATTTTAGGTACTGGTCGAATAGTTGATCCTGTGGATCTAAAGGTATTGACCCAAAATTTGATGGTGTTTCGGGATGGGATAGGTTCCCCACGAGCCACATTAAAATGCCTACGAAACTTACGTTGTGTATCATTAACAGAATCGCCACTTTTAAAATACGCCTCAACGACAAACGCGCGATGTATACCGGTCCACTGCTCCATGGCGACTGAAATGGGGTCACTTGACCTTGAGAATGAGCCGCTCATTCCACCACCCCTCTCCACACGGCTGCCGGACTGTACTCGCTTGAAAACCGTCAGATATTTCTGCCGCTCCCTATACTTTTGCTTTTATACACTTGAATTAGTGTTAAACTGAAACGGTAAACTTGTAAACTACAGGATCTTCCTTGTACCCAACCAACTGTCATAGTATGAAAAATTCATAGAAAATAGGCCTTCAAGAAGTGCCATCTATGAGAGACTAATTTAATATCTCTTCCCCATAGAAGAAATTGGCTAAAAGGTCCAAACCATCTGAGTTCATTCATTACGAGAAATGAATGTGATTAAGTTTCAAAACTACCCACACAACCACTACCTGCAACTACCTGCAATAGCAGTTAACATAACCTTTGATTACTAGGCAAGCACTATAACCACTCAGCCACCCAGCTGTGTTGTATATCTAACTAATGTTGAGTATGTACCAATTTTAGAATTTGTATCATCAAATACATTTTTGTGCTTGCAGTTTCAGGGAACTTGCTTTAAAAAGCAAAGATTTATTAATTGCCTTGGGATTTCCTAAATTTACATTAGAAGATTTTCATGATACGGTAAGTATAAATAAAGCGTCATACCTAGCTACTAGTTTGAGTTAAAATGGCTCATAATGAATTCCAAACAGATGAAATCCCTACTTGCTAAAACCAGAAATGGTCCTAATTAATTTTTTTTACTTTAAGTTTTAAAAAAGGAAAATATTTTGCAACCACTAAAACAACTTTAACCCCTTCATCATCAAGAGTAGGCCTACTTATCTTCATTCAAAAATAATGGTCCTTCTGAAATCAATTTATAATCTAGAAGTCAAATTTATAACTCATGAGATACCTCAACATATTCTTCTCTAAACAAACTAATTGCCCCCTCAAAATGTTTTACAGTTCATGGAAGTGATAGAGTTGGTAGGCAAGGGGCCTGAGTCTTACGAGGCGCTACACAAGATGTTCAACGACCAAGGCTACTCAGACTATGTGGTTGTGTATCTACGACTGATAGCCTCTGGATACCTACAGAAAGAGGCGGAATTCTATCAACATTTCATCGAGGGAGATCGCACGGTCAAGGACTTCTGCAGTCAGGTCAGTCTTAGGTTTAGTGGTAGTGGTAATGTTTTCAACATTAGGAATTATAACAATTTATTTGAATTTCTTGTGTGATTAGATTTTGGATTTGTTTACTGTGTTTGCAATGAAGTATACTGCGTTCCCTCACAGAATGTCAATCCCTTCCAAATCACTAATCCTTTATGAACCATGAGATTCTCTTGACAGTGGTTTTCCTCTCTTCCACTTAGAACTTTCCTTAGGTTTTCCTCTGTAGACCTGTTAGGGCAGGCATTCGAACAGTACTTGAAAGCCTGTCACCTCAATTAATTTCCTGCATTGTTTAACGACGATGAAGGATTCGTTTCCTTAAACTTCTCTTTCATATCCGAGCTAGAAAAATCAACGTTTCTCCGTACATTTAAATGATGCATGATGTTTCAGGAGGTGGAACCGATGTTCAAAGAAAGCGACCACATTCACATAACGGCTCTGTCCTCCGCACTGAAGGTCGGGGTGAGAGTTCGGTACATGGACCGAGGCAACACACCCGAGGTGATTGCTCATGACTTTCCCGACCAGTCTTCACCAGCCATTCATCTGCTATACAGACCTGGGCATTACGACATACTGTATCCGGGATAGAGGTATGACCTAAGAAATATTACAACAGAGAAGTGTACAGTTGACTAGGATTTTAAATACAAAAACATTTGTTCACAGAAAATAATACTGAAATCAACTCAAGAGTCCTTGGAGCCTAGACGTTGTAACTCATAAAACAATAAGAAAAGAAGGAAGAAAATTTCTAATCTCACAGTGCACTAGATATGAACATAGATGAACAAAATTAACATTGCTCTTATAGTGGGCAAATCCAAGATGGCCGTTGCCTCCATGGACTCCCTTGGAAAACAATTACAGTACAAAACTAGCAACGAACAAAACAACAAAAATTTCTGATCTCACAGTGCACTAGATATTTAAATTACAATCACTTTGGTATTCGAATAAATATTCTTGGATGATAACCCTTCAACAGCGGTTTGAAATAATCCAAGTTGGCCGCTAGCCTCCAAGGACTCTTAAGCTAGAAGTCAAATTAATGTCTTATTATGTATTCTTTTAGTACACTAGAGTCCCACCAATCTGAACTGATCAGGACTAAATCCGCAATAACTGTTCTGATCAGACGAAAATGCAGTAAAATTTATCAAATATTAAAACAATTAGTTTTTATATCTGTAAATGGCCATATTTACTGTAATCAAAACTAGTTTGTAATTGTCTTCCCACAATTGCACCTTTCTTAATATGTGATGAAGATAACCAATTGAACGTCGTTATTGAATAGGCTATCGCTATAGGTGATTTTTTCAGAATTTCCCTCTCCCATACAAAATGTAAGGTCTTTTTCCTGGTCATGAAAATTCACATAGCCTACAATTAGTGGCCATGTGGTTGAGGACTTGCTAGTCCTAACTTTGCCTCTCAAATAAAGACATTTTTCATTATATTTCATACAATTCTTGGTTCTTCAGTATCCCAGTCGGCTGGACAACCTGGTCAGTACTTCAGAACAATAGCTTTATTTTTCATTCATAAAATCTAAATCTAAGGGAAGCAAATTTCTTTTGAGCCAAACTGTTAGGGGAAGTAGGATTCTGACCCATACCACAGAAAATACCCGGAAAATCTCTTTGCTTTGTTTTTCAATAAGTTGGTAAGAAGCAAATTAAGGTGTGTAAGAAAATATGGGGTTCACTAGAACACTTGATCCTCATATAGCCTTCCATTGAAGTAAATTTGTTGTTCCTAATACAGTACTAACATTTTCAGATGTAAAATGTGCTCAAAATCTTGTGATCTCCATAAAGGTTGAAGACTCATTTCATTCTGGTTATGAATGCACTGTTTACTATTTAATGAATTTTGTAATTGTGAAACAATAAATTATTGTTACGACAAAGTGGAATATTGTTCTCTTGGACCTGATTAACATTTTAAAACTGTTGTTGATCCTATACATTTTTGAGCGTTTGAGGCTAAGTATCCATTAGATAGACACACTTTCTTATTCTGACTTGTTGGTATGCAATTTTTGTAATGCCACAAACATTGTACATAATGTGAGTAAAATAAAAGATCTGTTACCAGTGTATTACAGATTGTGCATTTTGTCCGTTTTTAAATTGAGAGTTAAAAAGGTATTGATTATTGATACCAAAATGTTTTGTTTTGTCTGCTTTTTAATTTAGGATTGGTAATTTATTGATTATTCGTAACAAATTCATCTATGTGGTATCTGTTTTTGGATAAATGATTGTATTAACAACTGTGTTGTTCAGTCATCTATATAGACAATAAAACAGGTTAAATACCTAAATGGGCTAGGTAGCAATAATGGAAGGTAGAAACAATTTTCTTGGATATTAATACAATTTAATTTCTATCAGTCAGTCAGTTCTTTTGCCAAATGTAAATCCATTTAAGAAAAATAACTAAGTAAAACTAAATGTAAACTATATAAAAGAACTAGTTTTTATAAAAACTAAAAATCAAATCCTAGGTAAAAAAAAATCGGTACAAAATATTGATAAACCAACAATAGTTATTTGTGCAACTAGTGAGAAAAGTGAGTGTGTAAAAACACATAATTTACATAGCCTATATACAATTATTTCTCAAAAAGACTATATTTATCAATGTGTGATTCAAATCATATGTTTTGTTTGTTTATACATATTTTAAAAACAAACTTATAATTATTACAGTCCACTGCTACTTTCAATAAACATGTACTAGATATTTTCTATCTTTTATTTTACAATTAATTTCAATTTCACTTTACAGTGAGCAATTGACTCACTCGAGAGAAATCCTTACTCACGAGCCGTAGGCGAGTGAGGAATGGTTTCTCGAGTGAGGCAATTGTACTTTGAACTCGAGTTGCACATTATACTTTTCCTACAGTTACCATAAAACAAATAAATTGGTCTTATGTTTCTTCAAACATAACCTATTTTTACACAGAAGTGAACTTTTAATATAACATTTAATGTGAAGTGACAAATACAACAGTACAACAGCTGACCAGCTGATTTACAGCCAGTGCTGCCAACGTACTTCGCGCGCATACAACGTTGCCTGCATGTTACGCGCTCACTATTTCGTGCCTTCACGTTGCAAATCTGGAGTGAGACAAAGTAATTAGAGTAAGACAATGTTAACATTGTCTCACTGATGAGCGAATTGGCCACTTTGCTTTCTCAAATCAGTGAGAGAACATGTACATTGTTAGGTAACTGTAGGAAAAATTATTTATCATGTTTCTTTACAATGGAATGAGAATGTAAAGAGAAGGCTGTAAGTTGTAAAGCTGTTAAGGAGAAGAGTTACAGAACCACTGTTGATTGTTGAAATTTCATTAACTAACCAAACTCAATCAATTGAATATAAGCTTGATTAGCTGCCTATCAGAATAAAATTAAATAGCAGTATTGTTATGTAAACGTTTTTTCAAACAAATTACACATTGTATGCTCATACTTTGTGTAAAAATAATATTATTTAGGCAAAGCCTTAAAAAAAATTTTTTGTAAGGTGTGACTTGTAGTTTTTGGTACGATACCTTTTGTTGTGTAAAATTAACTTTAACTGGTCCAGTGGTTTTTTGTAATAGGAAAAAAACCATTACACAGACAATATTACATTAGACAGATAATTCGTCAGAGAAATGAACCATTATAAACGATAGTGAACCCCCAATATAACAAACCTCGAAACAAATTCATTGATACATCAATTTTTCAAATCCCCTAGAACTCTTCTTAAGAAACTATATTAGTTTATTTCATCTTAACAAAATAAACAAACTGAACTCTAAATAATCTATTATATTTTTTTCAAGCAAACTGAGTCAACCTTGATTTAGCAAGATTATTTTAATTAGATTAGAATCTCTAGATAGATTTTATCATCTCTATAAAATTCAATTTGTTCAACTATATCTCATTAATTAGGAACGTAACATACTAAAATCAATTGACATGATAGCTTAGTCAAAGCACTTTGATCAGTATTTGTAGAAAAGTTGATTCTGTTTCCACAGAAGGTTTAGATGGTAATAGTAACGATGAATGGCAAACACAAAAGGAAACTATGGGCTCAACATCATAACCTAAAAGCAAACCCCTATCACCAAATTTATCAAAGAGGATGAACAAAGCCTGTTCAATGAGTTAAACAAAATACATCCTGATAAGGGCAGTTAATTTTCCAGTTTCCTAATTTATTGTTGGTTCTGTATAAATTTAACTTTCTGTACCTTGTGATTTTATAATTTTTAACTTTTCTTACTTTTAATGTATAAGCCTAGAACTAGCATTGTATTCAGTTTTTTCTTATTAAAGGTCCATTGTATAGAACGGAACCAAAAGGTAGTTTATACATCAAACCTTTTCTAAAGAGTGAGAAACATACATAACGAATATGGTTTGTGAATCGTGCCGAGTTTTCAGCTTGCCAATCTTGAATATAACAAACCTTATTGTTAAGAAATACTGAAATAAATTCTAGTTTGGTCCCTTGGGATTCGTTGTCAAGGTTGCATCTCTTAAGTAGACAGCATCATTGTGAGGGTCTTCTTCCATAGACGACAACCAGAGAGTTCTGAGTGAGAATCTCCCCAGTGACAGTTTCCGAGATAAGTTGTTGGTCTTCTATCACTTGCTCAAAGCACGCCATATATTGCTCTCGTGTTGACTGGTTCATTCTCTTCACAAATGGGTTTACGGCCTCATTCGATCCTAAAACATTTAATTTAACAATAGTCAAATAATAGGCTAATCTTGGACCACACTGGATAAGCAGCCAAAAATTGTTAAGTAAAATGATTTTAATAGGCCTTTGTGTTTGTTTGGCTCATTACTTTGTTTAAAATTTCCCTATTTGGTTCAGTGATTTTTGTATGCACTAGAAACAAAACAATACAAAAACAGAAACCACTCTGATTTTACAATATTCAAGGTATCAATAAAGTTTCAATAATCATTGACTTTGGATACTGTAGTAAACATATGGACCAACCACGATTACAATAAAAATTATAATAATTCAGAGATAGTACAACTCTGTAATAAATGAAAAGGACGATACATGTATACAGTTGAGGAGTTTGAAATCCACAAGGCGTAGGAAAAACAACCACAGCAAACAAAAAGAAAAATTATCAGAAACATTATCTACAATACTGCTATTCAAATCCATAATAAACAGACAAGAGCGAGATAAGGATAGCACGGGAGGATGTGTTGGGTAGGGGTCAACTCCGACGACATGTGTCATTCGCGACTCACCCTCAGCCGGCACCTTGTGTTTTGTTACCGTCTGGTCGACCATTGCTAAATGTTTCATTTCAGTTTTCCGTGTAATGTTGTTTATTAACTACTATACAGTACATACTCAACCACAAGGAATATTTAATGACAACTTGACATTCTTCTGACCTGATGATATACTCCATCCGAAACACAAAACAACTAGTCCTAGCAAACTACAAAGGGTAGTTTTGGACAGTAACAAGGTAATAAACCAGCATAGTATACCGGACCAGCTGAAGCCAATAGAGCATAGTAAAATGAATACATCACAGAATACACTGCAATCTGAGTCTAATACAGTAATATATTTTCACCCATTACCTTTGTGAACTGTGATAGCTGTTGATATAAAAATGTGATATACTTTTTTTCCTACACCCAGCATACTTAGTCAGTGGATTAATTTAACCACGTTTTAACACCAAATTTGACTGTAACTTTAAAATGGAAATGAAACGTCTAGCTCAATCTAGAGTCAAATATAAATCAAACCTTTGATAGTTTCAGCACTCTACTTACGCATCAGTTTAGCCATGGAGGGGAAAGATACAGTCTGTTTCCGTTCCTCCAGCGTTATAATTTCTAATCCTTGACGCCTCACTATTTGCTCTATGTCGTTGCAGACATTTGCTGAGTTGTAAAATTTTGGAATGTACATGTCGACATCCTGAAAAATTATAAAGCTATTAAATATATTTTTATTGTTGAAGGTTTAATTCAGATACATACATACAGATACATACAAACATCCAAACCTTCACATTTATAATATTAGTAATAGGTTATATGATCAAGTTTGATGAAACCTACCTTCATATAGGTCTTCCACTTCTCCATCTGACTGAGGATCTTGTATATCAGGAAAGTGCTGTTTTGCGGTGCCATGATCACCAGAAAATGGCCCCCTGGCTTTAAGAGGGTGAACATGTTCTTGAACGCTTGCCTACAATGCAAACATTTCTTAAACAAAAATGTCTACTCTTAGAGTGCCTACCCTTTTTTAAGGAATAGATTTGGGCATATCCCAACTCCTTGCGGTGGTCAGATATCTGTCAAAACCGATTCAAATATCTATTTCAACAAGAGACAAGACAGATTGCTTGTACAGTTGACATACTTATTTAATTACAAGGATGGAATGACTAATTTAGCCATGTAAATATACAAAACTATCCAATCTAAGATCAATCAATATGGATAAATTGTGTTATGGTTCTATAGTAACTTGCAACACCAAAATTTAAAAAAAAATTATTTTTTATACTTAAAAGTATAAAAAAATGTTATTAGTTTCTATATTTTGTTACCATTGCGGATGAACAATACTTACTCTTGATCTTGTATCCAGTGCAGACAGTAAAATGAGAATACTTTTGAAAACCTTTGCTCTGGGAGGAAATTTGTTATGTGCTTTGTTGAAAAGTCAACTGCCTTAAATTCCACTTGATGTTTTGAATACTTATTGTTGGCATAATCTACCATTGACTTGCTGATGTCCACTCCAACCTAGGAAAACAGATCAAATAACTCTCCAATTTGGAACCTTACATAAATATAAACTTTAACAAATCTGAAATCTTTTTCCATCAGCATAAATATAGTTGTTCCAGTTTTGAAATTACAGTTAAAATTAAAATGTTAAACAAAAAGTAGTTTTAAAAAATAGAAAGAAATGTTTGTGTCTTTGGCAAGGTAATACTATATTTAGTGTATGTAGTTCAAAGTATTGGGAATACATATTGATTCAAAATTAAATTGGGAAGATCATATTTAATATGTAACAAAAGAATTATTATCTTTTCGCTATGCAATAAGTGTTATAATTGATACAACATCTCTTGAACAACATGTGGTACAACCTTTGAACAACATTAACTCACCATCACCAACAATGAACTTCAAACAAAGAATCTCTTGAAGTTTGTAAATTATTATACTGTGCCTACATTGAATCTATAATAGGATATGGGATTGTACTCTCAAGATCCTGTTCCAAAACAAAAAAAAAACTTCTTAATGCACAAAAATAAATTTGACGGACCATGGTTAAAGTGTCAAAAAAAAGTTGTAATCCTCTGTTCAAAATATTTGGGTTATAACTGCTACGAGCCTGTAAACTTTTTATATGATTTAACGATTTAACTATTATTGAATAACAATTTAGACAGTTTTGAACATTTTTAACTTACACATAATTTATTCCTTACGTCAGAGACAGTTATTTTAATTTCCAACATGACTCACTCTTTCTGAACATACACCCAAAACGGCTGTACATTTTTTAGTAAATTACCAAAAAGATTTGCCCGCAATCCAAAAACATAAGCTATTTTTGAAAAAGCTACACAAGTTATTAATTGAAAAAGCATTACTACAAAATAGAAGATTTTTATTCTGATCTTTTTTTGAAAAGGACAAGACTTATTTTACAAACCTAATCCTGTATGAATACACACCCCTGAAGGTGTTCATTAAGTTATTTAGTCTTAATTGTAGTTTTTTATAATGATATCTTTTACTTGATGTCAGCAGTAATAATGTTTAGTTCTGTAAATTTACTACTGTAGTTATAGTTTACTTATTCATATGACGACTACTATGTTTGTAGTTTGTAAGATGTAATGATTTGATTGAACGATTTGTTGATGATAAAGATTTAAATTTGTAAAACATAAAAGAAACTATATTTTACAAGGGTAGTCCGTTAATTACTGTCAGGTTCTCCAGCTCCTGTTGCAGCCAAGTGAGCTAATTCAAATCTTTTTGAACAACATCATGTTTCTTACTTCATACATAAGTATTCTTGATTGTCAGCACACCTATTGGACAGTTAGTTTCATCATGTTATTCAAAAACAAGAAAGAAAATTTACACTTTGTCAAGTTTAAATCACATTCTGCGATTAGACTTCTGTTCCTAAACTGTGTCTTCTGTGTCTGAAGACACAATCGCTTTTGAGGTCTATCGCCGGTTGACAAATGTGAATAAAGTTAAGTGTTTTGCCGTAGAAAATGTGTTTAAGGGGTGGAAAGAGTTTGGAGGTGGTTTTAAACATTTGCATTATGTTTTATATTGTGTAGGACTGCTGTCATTTACCAGTCTCGTTTAAAGCAGCAAATAAAGTTAGAAATTTTGCATGCAGGTCATGGTGTAACTGAACAAGAGAGATTGTTGAACTAATTAGGGGTGTCTGTATAAGTATATGAAGGACTGCATCATCCCTGGAAGTCTGAAACTTGCCTAACTAAAAGCAAAGTTTCCTCAAAGACAATCACTGTCGAATTGAATTTGATAACGGCTCTTCTGCAAACTCCCTAAGCAACTAATGCACATTTTCTTCCTCAAAACACTTTTCTGCATACATGTCTGACGACTGACAATAATAATCAAGAGGGATTGATCTTCTTACTTGGTTGAGCGTCAATTTTCTTTCACAACGTTTTTCTTATACTCTACTGATAAAAAAAAAAACTTACTGCCTAAAAGGCGTAGGGAGCAGGTAGGATAGTAGTGAGTGGATGAAGTAAAAAACACAACGTTGGTCTAAGATTTAAATTAGCTTGCTTGGCTACAATAGGAGCTTGACGGAGAACTGGAGACCTTAATTTAGGGACAATCAAAGTTGGCAAAGAAAATTACCAGTTTAGCAGAGACAGGCAGTCGAGGCATTAGTACTTCAACAGTAACATCTCCTGGACCACAGCCAATATCCAACACAAGCTCTCCTTCTGTCCAGGACAGTCTAGTAGTAAACTCAGCCAACACGGTCTCTGTGTCCTGACGTTGCATAGAGTTGTACAAAGAGTACAGTTCTGCATTGTCCATCACAACACCTGTCAACATTACATGTCTAGTTAGCATCTCCTGAACAACAGCCAATATCCAACACAAGCTCTCCTTCTGTCCAGGACAGTCTAGTAGCAAACTCAGCCAACACAGTCTCTGTGTCCTGACATTACATAGAGTTGTACAACAAGTACAGTTCTTCATTGTCCATCACACCTGCCAACATTACATGTCTAGTTAGCATCTCCTGAACAACAGCCAATATCCAACACAAGCTCTCCTTCTGTCCAGGACAGTCTAGTAGCAAACTCAGCCAACACAGTCTCTGTGTCCTGACATTACATAGTACAGTTCTGCATTGTCCATCACACCTGTCAACATTACATGTCTAGTTGGCATCTCCTGGACCACAGCCAATATCCAACACAAGCTCTCCTTATGTCCAGGACAGTCTAGTAGCAAACTTGGCCAACACAGTCTCTGTGTCCTGACATTACATAGAGTTGTACAACGAGTACAGTTCTGCATTGTCCATCACACCTGTCAACATTACATGTCTAGTTAGCATCTCCTGGACCATAGCTGATATCCAACACAAGCTCTCCTTCTGTCCAGGACAGTCTAGTAGTAAACTCAGCCAACACAGTCTCTGTGTCCTGATGTTGCATAGAGTTGTGCAAAGAGTACAGTTCTGCATTGTCCGTCACAACACCTATCAACATTACATGTCTAGTTAGCATCTCCTGGACCACAGCCAATATCCAACACAAGTTCTCCTTCTGTCCAGGACAGTCTAGTAGTAAACTCAGCCAACACAGTCTCTGTGTCCTGACGTTGCATAGAGTTGTACAAAGAGTGCAGTTCAGCATTGTCCATCACAACACCTGTCAACATTACATGTCTAGTTAGCATCTCCTGAACCACAGCCAATATCTAACACAAGCTCTCCTTCTGTCCAGGACAGTCTGGTAGTAAACTCAGCCAAAACGGTCTCTGTGTCCCAGTGTTGCCACCCTTGGTTAGGGAAAAATCGAGACATGGCCCCCCTCCACCCAGGATTGACATAGGCTTAAACACGGGCATAAGTAACCAAAATCAGGACGGGTGGCAACCATTCGCAGGTACGCTAGATCATAAGCTTTAAAGAGGCATCTCAATTGTTAAAGGGATGTAACAGGGAAAACCCTTAGGGCCGGTTGCTGAGCTCGGGATTTAGCTAAGTTCTAGACTTAAACCGGCTTTAGACTCTGGAGTCTAAGAAATGGCTTGCTGAGATAGGACGTTAACGAAGTCCAGAACTTATTAGACTCCGGAGTTTATTTGGCTGGTTAGACTCTGGAGTTTAAAAATTGACTTGCTGAGACAAGGACCTATAAGTCCAGAACTTAACTTAGATTCTCGTCTCTTGCTGAGACAAGGATCTAGTAAAATCCGTTAAGTCCAGAACTTAAAACACTATGATTTTAGATCCTCGGCAAGGGCAGGATTTAAATTAGATTCTAGACTTAACAGAGTGTATTAACCTTGTTTGCGCGTTATATCATCATCATATTAGGACGTATATATTAGGTATTCATATTATGTATCATCCTAGAAACTGGAATTGATAATTTAAGACATCCTATTTTTTTTTAATTGACAAACATCCGCTAACAAAAAGGAATATTTGTTTGCCGGTGATTTTTTTTACTACGAAACCGGTGTGTTTAATTTACAAAAATGACAATGTTTCAATTTTTACATATTGCAATAAAACATTGTTTTAGAAAAATCCTTGTAGTAAATTTTAGTAAATGTAATTCCTGCTCTATCTTATAAGTAGTTTGAGACACCCAACATGCAGAGTCGAATGGGTTAGAGTTATGACTTCCATTCTTTTTGAATATCATACTCGATTGTGAACTAATACTTACTCACTCATACTTAAATGCGACATGCACTTATGTACTATATTAAACTTTTACTACGACTGTACTATATAGTATTTTATCATGGGCTTATTAAAACATTACATATTATACTTTTAACTCAGTATATTCGACCAGTCCCATTTGTAACCATATTTATAATTTACAAAAATCTACTTGGAAAAAGAGTATGTAATATAAATAGTAATTAAAATATTATTCATGTAATTGATTTAACTATATACAAAAACACAAGAACTATATACACAATACTTAACCTTATATTTACATTTTTGTTTCTACACAAGCTCTATACCACACACATTTTACAAAGTCCATAGCCCTATTTTACCCTCTCCTAACTGTAAAGGTTTTTCTGTTAGCCACTTTGCCTTTAGATTACTTTTTTCAAGTAGGTGTTAGGGTTGGTACTATTCATGAGTGGATACGTGTCTATTTGAACTGATTTCAAACATTTTACAAATTTGAAAATGTTTGGGCCAGGCGACGTACAAGCATACAATATTACTTTATTTTGTAATTTGTGTAGCTTGTAAGTTAGTATTTTCCTGTTATAAAACAAAATTTCAGTTTTACAAATAACAAGACTAATATTATTAGTTTGTATTTTGTTATGAAACAGGTCCCAGACCTGGTATTTTTAGTTTTAGTTTATATGTTGTGTTTGTTTAGGGCCATTTTTTTGTTCATGCTGAATTTTATGTTGAAAAAATAACATGGACCATATCATTTGTACTTCCTGTACAACAGCTATAATATTTCGGCTCTACAAGTTTTGACATTTAAATAGTTTCCAGTAAATTGAGTCTTTCGTGAGTTTGCACCTACCCAGAAATTGTTAAATTAGAATAATCAACACGTTATAAAACTACTCTTTTCGATTTTGGTTATCTAATATACATAATTTATCTAAATAATAATTTATAAAAATAATAATTGATCTAATAACATAATCTATCTAAAAACATTAATTTATATTATGAATGAACATGAGCTTAGTATTGACCTTTGTGGTACTCCAAATCGCATTTAACTGGATTTGCATTGATTTTTTATTTCAACCTTATTATAACGCTTTTCTCAGCCATTACCTCTAACTATAATATTTTCGTTACAAATATTACGACCCTATATAAAAAAAAATTAAAATAATAAGTTTGCCACTCAATTTAATTGAAAAAATATATATTATGATTCGGTCGTTGTCACTCTCTCCGTCACATTCAGCTGATAGGTCTAACTGTCAAAAGTGACCAAAAACGCACGATATAAGTAGTTTTGAAGAAAGTGTCACTTTGAAATTCTAGCATTAGCCAATCGCGAGTATGTATCGTGGGGTGATGTCTATTGTTTACGAAGCGCGGAGCAGACAGCCCGACTCGGCTGTCACCCATTGCCAACATCACAACGCCAAATACTCTACAATTCCCTCAATCTTTATTACTTTAAGTTCTGGACTCAAATAGGTCCAGGACTTATAGATCCTGGAGTTTCAGAGATAGATCCGCGTCTCAGCAAGACGATTTAGATCCGAGAGCTTATTTGAGTCCTGGACTCATTAAGTCCAGGACTTATAGATCTGGAACTCAGCAACCGGCCCTTATTGTATCTATATTATTAATTCTGTAAAGCTACGCACGCACTAGGGTGGCACGGCACAGACGTACGGGACAGGACAACCGCACATCCGCAATTTAGGACAGTCTGCGAGCTAAAACTGTGAGTCCGACTTCGATGAAGACCGTAAGACCAGTGGAGAATCGCGGAAGTGTTGCCGGCCGTCCCGCCGGAGTGGGCGCACTCATTACATTCAATATTCAATGTTACCGTATTTACTTTTAAAAATTGCCGTGCCGCCCTAGTGCGTGCGAAGCTTAAGAGATGTTTTAAAATCAAAATTGTGATAGTTTGACAGCTTGAAGGATGATAGGAGAGGGCTCAAATTAAAGGTCTTGATCCCAGGGAGTCGGGAAAAATAGCAGATTATGTCCAACTCTATCACAAAATGAGTAACAACAAAAAATATCTTTTATTTAAAATGCATTGGAATTGAAAACTTTTGCTTTGTTTACATTAAACATGTGTTTACAAATGCATTATCATTTTTATTCTACTTTCAATTTAATTCTGTTCACACTACGTCAAGTTTGTTTACTAACCAATAAATAATTTTGATAAATTCTACTTTCACTAAAGTGATCTAAAATTATAACCTACAATTTTCAGAGCTGATGCATGAATGATCATTTGATTCTTAGTTTGTTTAAGTATAAATACCCCCGCCGCAGCAAACCTGCAGACTAAGCGAATTTCCATATACACAGCTGGATTCCACTAAATTATTCCCTTAAAATTGTCAGATTTATTTCCTATTTAAACATCATTAATATTAATGAGTACTTAGGTTTGCTGCTACAGGGAAGAAAATAGGGGTTTTTATTGAAATATTAATAGCTCAGTATAAAGTAAACAAAATTTCATTAATATATGTCCATACACAAGCAAGCTACAACACTGTATTTATTCTCCATAAGAATAACATGGTAATTTTAAATTTACATTATTTTGTGATTTTTCCGTAAACGTTAGGCATGCAACAATGCTTCAATATACTAAATTATTTGTTTTTTTGAGCTCTACAAAATGGTTAAGAAAGAAATTGCAAAATTTTATGTTTTCAGGGTGAAAAATTAGAAAAACCCATTTTTACCCCATAAAACCCCCCATAAACCCCTGTTCCCATAGTTCGATCATGCTGGTTCGCGAACTCGTTAGAATAAATGTAGGTTTACACGTTTATACCAAATTTCATCAAAATCGGATGATTTTTGCTCGAGTTATCGCGCTAACGGACACATATATAAATATATATATGTATATATAAATATATATATATATATATATATATGAATTTGAACGGATGGTGTTTTTGGCCTCTGGGGACCTCAAAACGAAAAACTAAATCGGTCCCGGGTCCAGGTCTTACCATGAGACCTACGGTAATAGCTTATTCCCTATATGGGAAATTCGCTAAAATAATTAGTTTTACCTTTGAGCTTGGACTTATGTCCCTACATGCCACTAGTTCACTATACAGATAGATATATATGCATTTTAATTTAATAATTATTTATTTAATTTTTCAGCAAATATAAAATTGTGACGGGCCTTATAATTTTAATAATTAAAGGTTACTTTGTACATATATCTTTATGAATCAACAGAAGATCCTATCAAGGTTCGTTTCCATCATATAGAATGTTTACCATTTACTGCCTATTATTTCACCAAGATAAAATTATTACTACCTACACTGTTTTAACAAACTTCCCACGCCAGGATTTAGTCTAGAAAACAGCTGTTTGCCGCCAGCTTAATCAAATGGGGTTTCATTACCTACTACTGTACTGTAATGAGTTTTTACCGGACACCAACCAGCTATTTGGCAATGAGTGGTTATAAACAAAAACATAACCTCTCTAAGAGGTTATGAGTAGTGATTGTTAGTAGTCGGTGGTAATATATAAGGATCCGTACAGTTTGTTTTTTCATTGTTTTAGAGAAGTATGGCATAAAACATCGTACGTCACTCGTTCAAAAATGTGGTTACTGGACTCCGGACTCGTATGATAACGATTTATTTTTAAACAATTACCTAACACATATGATATTGAACCAACCAATTAAGCATACACTGAAAATCGACTCTAAAAAAAACAAGTTGACATCAGCATACACAACTATAACCTGACATCTGATTGTATCCAAAGTAACCAGTAATTGCTATTCAGATGCAAAAATACACTAATAAGTTACCTACCTGTTTTAAAATGTCCTCTAAAATTTGACACCGAGTTGTTGTGAGGCAAGCCGTTCTGCAACAGAATAGTTGTATGGTAACAGTGTAAAATTGAACTTAAGTGTCACATAAATATCAATTGCCTTCCCACAACATCAGCATTGTGCAACTGAGTGGACTATTCTGCTTAGTGCTTACCCTGCGAACTGTGTCAAGTTGCATATCCTTCAGCATTCATTTGCAATTTTACATAAAAATATTGTAATAACATTTGTTACCGTACACTAGATTATCAGACGTTTTTATGCTAAATTTTAGGGGAGAGAGTTTTTTTAAAGATAATATTTTTGTTCCTACTGAATTTAAAACTGTTTTGCTATTTCACATTTTATTCAAGAGCTTTTGTGTTAAAAGATTTGGTTGTAGTTGTCAGCATCTTACATTTCTGAATTTTTAAAATAGATCTATGGAAGACTTTCAAGAATTCCCATCATCAAAATGAAAAAATTTTTGAATATCTATTAATTGTGTTGTAAAGAAGAACTAGTGTCTGCCTGTCTGTGTGTGTTTTTTCTAATGCAAAAATTACTAAATGATTGAGTTTTAATTTAACATTAAGGTAGCCCATGATTCAAAATAGGACCATCCGATGTCCTTAAAACCCCATATGGGCACACTGTAAACATAGAAATATTTGAGTTGGAGCTTTTAAGAAACGGAAAGTAAATAAAAGAAACGTCTTATAACACTTAAAACATATATTTGCGCTTATACTGTTACTCACAAGACGGTAAATATACAAAAAAGATGGTAATTTACCGTCTTGTGGGTATCAGTATAAATGTAAATATATGTTTTAAGTGTTATAAGACGTTTCTTTTATTTACTTTCCGTAAATTTTATACGTACAATGCTGATCAAGAAGTTATGTAGCTTTTAAGAGTAACTACTGGTATCAACAAAAGATGTAACTTTAAGATGTCACTACTAGAAAAATGTTTGTTCATGTACCTAATGCACCTTTAATTGCTCTCTTTAAAAAGTTCAAAATTCCAAATACTGTAGTTGTTTAAAAAAAAATTTTAAATGTTCAGTTTCATTAGATAAAATATCTCTAATGGTACAATAAGCCAAACATTTTGCTTATAAAATAACACTGGACATTTTTTAGCGAATTTCCCGTATAGGGAATAAGCTATTGCTGTAGTACTCATGGTAAGACCTGGACCCGTGACTGATTTACTTTTTCATTTTGAGGTCCCTAAAGGCCAAAAACACCATATGTTCAAATTCATGTATATGTATCCGTGAGCACGATAACTCAAGCAAAAATGGCCCGTTTTTTAATTAAATTTGATGTAAACATGTAAAATTTGATGTTTAACGAGTTTGCGAACTAGCATGATCCATGATCGGACTACAAGAACGGGTGTTTGTGGGGGGTTTTAAGATATTAAAATTTATTTTTCCTATTTTTTACCCTCAAAACACAAATTTTCATAATTTCTCTCTTAACCATTTTGTATAGCTTGAAAAAAGAAATAATTTTGTACATCTTAGTGTGTATGCGCAATGGTTATGGAGATAATTTAAAAATTTGAAATTCTCATGTTATTTTTATGGAGAATAAATAAACTGTTGTAGTTTACTTGTTTACGGATATTTTAACCAAATTTGAAAATGTTGTTTATTTCATACTATGCTATCAACATTCCAATAATAAAAACCTCAATATCTTCCCTGTAGCAACAAACCTAAGTACCGTACTCACTAAAATTAATTTGTTTTAGATAGGAAATAAGTATGACAATTTTTATGAAATATTTTAGGAGAAATCCAGCCAGGTAAATGGAAATTTGCTTAGTCTGCAGGTTTGCTGCAGCAGGGGTATTTTATTTTTGTGAGAACAATTTTCATAAAATTTCAAGAGCAAGCTACTTCCTCAGAATAAAATTTAATACTTCAAAATAGTTTAATTATTAAATTTGAATGTAAATGTAATGTTAAATTTGTATGTATGCCTGTACTCAATGTTGACTATATCAAACTATTTGTGCATGTAATACTTTTTAGTGTTTTGAATGTCATCGGTATTTTCCAACGATTGGCAGAAAATTTTTATCCAATAGACTAAAAAAAATCAAAAGAAAAAATAATGACTTTGAAGGTTACTCAACATGTATAACTAAACTTTGTTTGTAAAAACAGTAAATACTTACTTACCTCTTTTCTGTTTAGTTTGCCAAAGTGTTGTGGACGTGTGAATACTGATGTACACCAGTTTTATATGTGGATGTATTCAGAAATAGTTAGTTGACCCTTGCCATTGTGTGGACGCATATGTTAACACTTACTGTAGACTATGCACATCTTGGTACACAAATAACTGCCATTGCTGACTTTCAACAATACACCATTCGTTACAAAATTGGCCACAGCCTTAGCTCCAGTAAATCAGCAACTTAAATTTTGACAACCAACAGTTGCCAAAGAGCAATGGTGCTTTGGAGAGAATATTTTATTGTCGATATATAGTAACTTGCCTAGGAATATATTTTCTCTTGTAGGTTAAGACTTGTCTCCTGTTAGCTTCGGTGTTTACAAATTTCAAAATTTGTCCAATAATCTGGCAAAGAACCAAGTATATTTCATAAGCTAAACGCACACTCACCAGGGTCTTATAGTGAGACGTACGCTAATAGTTTTCCTAGGAAATTCACTAAAACAACAATAGGTAAAAAAAATACAGTTTACAAAATTTATCAAATTGCAAATCTTTCCTGACTACAAAGACGTGCAATCGAATAATGACTTCCTAATCCAATAAAAACACTCATTACTATACAACGCTCACAAGATGAAGTCAACACTACAAATGGTAAAGTGGCTTTCAGCAAAGTTTGCAAGCAACTAAAAATCTTAAATTACCCTATCTGCAATTCCTGCATAATAACATAGAGTCATAACCAGTGATTAACATTCCTACCAAAGTCCAACACCATGATTAGGGCACAAGGACTGGGTCCCCTGCATACCAAGGGCTTAGTCAGACATTGAGGAAATAAAGATCTCAAACTGACAAAAGATCTGTGACAAGAAAGGTATCATGAAGTTGTGTCTGTAAACTCTATTTTAAACAAAAACAAACATAATAACACCTTATAAAATAAATAAAAATGTTACTTTAATACCTTAAAA
The DNA here is from genome assembly GCF_028750875.1 of Macrosteles quadrilineatus. NCBI lineage: Eukaryota > Metazoa > Arthropoda > Insecta > Hemiptera > Cicadellidae > Macrosteles > Macrosteles quadrilineatus. The sequence goes on along the minus strand of NW_026542595.1, from coordinate 134,498,959 downwards.
TGTTATCACTAATTGTACAAAATAAAACACACACAGTTATTCAAGTTTTAGGATTCACATTTATTCCTTTTAACGCAATAATTGTTTCTTAGACTAATTATTTTTCCATCTAAATTTTGAGATTTTCAAAATGGCAAAACCATAAACATCCAGGGCCATATTTAAAAAAATTTAAGAGCATACCAGAGGCCTAAGATAGTCAAGTAAAAGGACATGAGTGTGTGTGTGTGTAGTAGTGATAAGGAATTATTGAATTTATGATCTAAATATAGTCGCATGTGTATAGTTGCAACTAACTGGTTTAAAAAGTTTAAGTTTTATTAAAACGAATCAATAAATTACAAAAAAGCTGTGTTCACAACAAATTTTTACAAAAAACTACTCTCCAGTACTTAGCCTACTGAATTACTTATGTATAATTGTAATTTCTAAAATAATCTTAATACATATTAGTAAAATTAATGTGGACAATTAAATGTGCTGCTCTGGTACCCATAGTAATAATATAATGATTTTATTGACAGTTAAAAAAAAGGTTGAATATTTTTTTTTTAGAATACTTAAATATAGGTACATCTTATTTTTGAGGTATGATAAAAGATCCTGGCTTGTGAAACAGCTGATCTTAGTCAGTAACAACGCTATACAGATCTCACTACATCCTACACTAATATTTCGGTTAAAATACGCACGTCCCCAATTATATTGTCATCATAACTAAATTTTAAACTTCAAATTACATAAGGGACATATAAAAATAAAGACTTTTTCTATTAAGTTCATACAGCTTAAAAAATTAATTGGCCTTTTTATCCACGACTAATCATAATATTTTAATTACAACTAATACTTAATTTTCTGAAAAAATTATTCACTATTTATTGTTGTACCCTACAAAACAACATATCAAAACATTGTTGGGACAATCCAAAAAATATCCGTACCTGCGGAAAGCTATAGATGCAACCAACTGGGGCAGCAGACACAAAATCCCCGGATAAATGAAAACAGAGTGAAAGAGAGCGGCTGGCCTGTCCCTATCAATCACATGCACGTGCCAGTACCTAAGCTCTGATGTAAGAAGAATCAAACTGGACTGAAACCTCCACACCATCTCTAGGACCTTGAGGACCAATAGGGCCACATGTGGGTCAACGAACCCGCTTTCTCTACAACTATTGGCTACTAGTTTCAATAGTACAGTAATAAACTAATTGAGGTTGAAAACTAAATACTTTTGACTTTTAGGAAACCATAGTAGTGAATAATCTGTGCTTCCAGCAATTTGATTCAAATTATTGATGTTTGCAAGATTGGTCTAACAATATCGAAATTGCTAAAATTTTGAAATTTTTTTTTCATCCTTTTTTTTACTGAAAAACTAATGGTGTGGCTGTGGAAATGCAAATTGTTATTTGATAAACTTGTCTATTTTAATGGTTACAATGTAACAGTATTTATAGTTTTTGTTACCGTTTTGAAAGAAGATATCCAAATCCTTGTCGGTTTACTTTCTAATATTGACCTGTCGTGGCTTTCCAGCCTGAATGCATCTGTGAGTACAAGTACAACCACAATAAACGGTATCAGTATTCTGACCCATACTTTCTCCCATAAGTTTGTCAACAACCTTTATCATGGGTAAGCGGTGAGAGTAAATATGATATTTTATAGTTAAAAATCACAAAAGTTGCAATAACGTTTGAACCAGAATTGTTACAATGGGGTGTTGTACTATTTTTTTTTTAGAAAGGACCATAACATATTAATTTGATCAAAACCAGCTTTCTCCAAAAATCAGATTTTTTTGTTATTTTAAGTTTTTTATGGGAAAATAACATAAGTTACAATAACTTTTGAACCGTAATTTTTACAGATATGGGATTTGTACCATTTTGTTCAGAATTTAAAGGGCTACAACATACACATACATTTTATCAAAATCGTTTGGGCCATTTTTGAGAAAATCAGATTATTCCGACTATTATGGGTTTTTATAGGAAAATCAACATAAAAAATCTAAATTTAAAAAAAATGAAAAATATGGCTGGAGATACCAAGGATTAAAACATACACACCAAATTTCATTGAAATCTGACCACAGGTGTAGTCCCTAGCTCTGTACACATACACACACACACAGACATCACTTCGAAAACCACTTTTTTACGGATATATCCACTTAAAGATCAAACTCGAAAATGTTGACGAAAACAATACTTTCTCCATATACTATGGTATAGGGGGAGAAAGTAAAAATGTGTTCTTTTTGTCACAACCTGTAAAATAGATGTAAATAATACATTATTACTAATAGTTTCTCAACAAGTTTTTTTTTTAATGAAATATTTAGAATTTATGAACTAATAAGATATACATTTGTTAGTTTGAAAAGCATTAACTTGTGTTAAAATTAGTGTTCTACAAAATTATGTAAAACGGCCATAACCCTCTATTAACTTTCAATCCATTCATAAAAAAAATACAACACTTACAACTGTACAGGATACTGGACTTTAGTGTTTAGATTGTTCTAATCTATCACTTTTGACAAATCTTACAATTTTTATTTTTGTGACAAAAACATAGGCATGAAAAAATAATCTTACTTTATTAATTTCAAGCATTGATTATCAATTATTTAAGGCAGCAACACACACTTGGGTTGTATTTTAACCTGAATATGAATGCAAAATGTCGTTCAGATGGAGTGAGATGATCTGTGTAGCTTTGTTAAGTTCAAAAATCAACTCCAAATGTTCACAGAACATGAGTTATAACACCTAATCTGAACTTATCTAAAACATTTTTTTTATTACTGTTAGAAAAAGTACTGTATGAAGGAAACTTTAAGATATACGTACTCACCTTTTTAAAATGAATGTTGATTGAACCCTTTAGATTCTAAGAATGCAAAGAAACTGGTATTTTCAGAAGCTCAAGGTAATGTCCTTGAGCTAACTGTACCGTGTAATAAACACTTATTATCCTTTTTATGTCAGTTTTGACATTCCAAAACACTCCAAGAATACACAAAAGAACAAAACTTTAAGTATTGGCGTATTGCTCAATTTGTAACATAATTATACCAAAAATATCAAATATGTTCTCAGGAAAAGTTGATCCTTATTGTGTTCCAAGCTTTTATTGGGTGGTCCAAAATAACCTCACAATTTTTTACTGCGTTTTTCTGGTGTTATTATGTTTAGACTTTTGATTAGTGCAACAATTAAGAAATCTGATGTTATTTTAGTGGAGAAGTGAACAGTTCAATATCATCCCAAAAGCTGTCCTTTAAAAAAAAGTCTGACTGCTACGCAATGGTTTTTGTAAGAATTACCACTTTCCTCTTCATGGTACTTTTCCATATAGGAATACTATTAAAAGTTAGGATGAACAATTCATCAGTTTCATAAACAGTGCTTCAGCATTAAAAGTGAATTGAAATAGTAGGCGTAGGTATATTTGTTCACCAGAAAATGTTAAAAGTGTGCACTAAGATTGTTCCCAGGGCTTCTCTTTTTACGTTTTGACGGTTTTGATTATATCACATGGCTTGCCAGATCTGACCGCTTGCCATTTTTTGTTATGGGATCTGGTTATGAGCAAGATTTCAGTTACAAAACCTCACACACTCGCTGATTTCAGAACTATAAGAAATCAAAGGGGGTAATACTATAATGTACGTGATACACCCTACTAAAAGGAATTACCGTGTGAATGTGGTTGGTGAACCCCTATATGATTTTATGTTCTATAAATTATAATGGTGTATCTTAGTAGTAGTGTGTGTTTATTTGATCCTAGAGAATCTTTTATTTTTAATCTATTAAATATAGTAGATTGATGGTCACAGTGATGAGATACGGCCAGTTTAATTTTGATTTCCGACTATAGAAACAACAAACAATAAAATTTCTGGAACTAGGGTCTTTCTTGATTTCAAGTACTGTAACAGGTTTCGCTGTTAAGATGGATTTGCTTAAAAAGTACTATCAATATATAGTTTGATTTTGAATTTAATAATGTTAAAAAATAACATACCTCAGAATTACTAGATTATAAACAATGCTGTGTGGTAAAGTTTCCTAATGTGGCCTACAAAAATTAATTAACAGTTTGTCATGTAAAGAAATCTACGTACCTCTAAAGATATTGAATTCACAATGGAAAGTTGGTTGCCTAAAGCGTTTAACATGTTTAACGTTGAACATAGCACATACATCTAATCATATGAAAAATATTTACACACTAACCATTAAAAGTTATAGATGTACACTCTCTTTAATGCCCACCAGTGGTATGTTACACACTTGAACAAATGGGTCAACCAAATGAAAAGTATGATTTTCATTTTCACAAAATGCGAATGTAGCAAACTTGACTTCAAAAGCAAATATTTCAATTATACTTTCACTAAGAGGATTTAATGTAACAATGACAAATTGACCATTTCATCAAAGATAAATTCTTTGAACTGTGTGAACTTGATAAAGATGCAACTGTGATGTTTTATCAGTCCATGTGCAATAAACCATTTTACAACAAAGTTGTAGTTAAACTGATTAGCGTTAAGAAATTACTATTGGAAAATAAAATACCTGTACATTATTCGACAAAGTTTTGTGGTTTATCAATAATTTATGCCCAATTTATTCAAATGCAAATCAATCAGCATACAATTATTTTTTTTAATGCCATGTTAAATAATTATGTACCGTAATATTTATAATATTGTATAGTCTCTATACATTTTATCAGAACACTGACTCACAATATTTGCTTCTCATCAGTTTGAGAGTTACCTTATATGAATACCTAGATATGAAACAATATGTTGTCAATGATAGAACAGGTGAATAGTTATCAACGAAGAAAAAGTGTGTTTATTTAATTTTTACATCTACTTTACGGTATTACAAATTTACAAAGAGTAAAATATATTCACAATATAATAACAAATATCCATGCAAACATTTATCACAGGTTAAGGAGCTTTTCCAAAACTATTTAAGTTAAAATAAACATTTATAACCATTTCAGTCAAATCCAATATGGAGACTAGATTGAATAATTGCACTTAGCTGAATAAGACTGTAGAGTACCTATTGAGACAAATACAATCACAAGAATATGAAGTTACCATCTTGTAATGCACTGTAGTGAAGTATCGTTAATTTAATAAAATTGAAACGAAGTAAAATCTTTAAAAAATCAAATCAATATACATCACATACCCTCAGGGGGGTCACAAGCATATGGGAGACCAGGTTCGTAACCCGGAGCTGCACTCTCAGACAAAACCAATTCTTTTCTTCTATGATCAGTACATTTTCTCTTTGGAGATCAAGCTTTTCTTTTCTCTTACTGAAGAGCTTTTACACTTCCGTTTGCTTCTTCGTTTCAGACAACCCCAGAGTTGTCTCTACGATGGCCTAGTGCTTATGGAATTTCAAGGATACAAGGAGACCTCCTGAAGTAAACTGCCTACCTCTGGCACGCAGTACTCGAGTGGTCGATTCTTTCCTTAGCTGATAGTATGACCAAGTAACCTCTCGATGTAGAAATATCACAACCATTAGGACATCCTCTGGCAAACCCGGCAACAGGGAAAACAGACATTGATATCAATGCAACCTTCAGAATAGTCTCTTTAGAACATCAGCGTGTCGTGAAAGTCGTAAAGGTGGTATAAATTTCCAAAAGAAATTTTCAGAAGGAGAGCAGCGTGCTAATCCTAAGCCCTGCACTTCTACAATCAGAACCAAACAAGTAAGACAACAGTTTGGTTTGGATGTGACAGAACAAAATTGGAGAAAAACCAAGATAGCATTGTTTGGTCTAGTAAGATTGGATGAAGAAAGATTAGCTTAACCCTTTCAGTGCTTTGCAATGATATATCGTTGTGCGTCTTTTTCCCGAAAAGGGCTATGGAACGATATATTTGTGGTTTCCGTTTCATCCGAAAAGCACTAAGCGACGATATATCAGGCCGGCCCAACTTTCGATTGTATTAGTTTAAATGAGCATATCGGTTGAGCGAAGGTTTCTTTTGAATCCTCATATGATCGAGGCCTGATCTATCGTTCTTTAGCACTGTTGAGATAACAAATTTTATTTTTACAGATTTTTTCCCTCCCACACTAGACTTTGCCCCCTTGGCAAGCCTAGCACGTTTCAGACAAAATAAATAAATAACTCTAGCACTTTTCGGAAAATTACAAAAAAATATTCTAGGATCAAAAGGGTTAAATCAAGCTGAAAAGAGAAATTTGTGAAAAGATAAGAATTGGAATACCATAAAATAATTGGTAAAACATTATAAAAGAGTGTGTAATGGCCAAAGCAATGAAATAGGACATTAACAGTGAGTAGAAACTTTTAAAAGTGAAGAAGGGCAATGTTACCTAGGGAAAAAGGATGAAAGACGGTTTTCAGCAAACCTGAGAGATCAATATATTGTAACAGATTATCAGATAAAAGTTTCCACAAATCCTTGTGAGACTTGTTTGTTTGAATAAAAATAGTCTGGTTCAATTGTTGACACATTAAGAAACAGCAGTGCCCCCACCCAGATGTGTCTTTTGCTTCAAACTCCCTCACTACCTGTACAGTGTACAACTTAAGGTGTTTTGTACATCATTTCATATGTCCCATAGCTAAAATGCTCTTCAAACGTTTCCCAATCACTGAAGATCACAGTGCCCTTTTGTAGTCTGAAGTATACTTTAAGTAATCAGTCATTTCGTACCCAAACAGTTCAAAATCCAGCTGATATTTCTTGTACAATTGCTGCACATCATCAGTAGTCAGCTGTGAGAAGTACATACGAGCAATGTCGCTAGCTGATGTATCAGCTGGTACTGTCTTGTGCTGCCACCTAGGATGCACTAGATGGTCAATGTTGGCTGCTCGTAAAGCATAAACTTGGTCCCATTCCAGGGTTTCCACCTGAAAAAAATACATTATTTTGCTTTCAGGCTTCAGTAGGGATACAATTTAAAAAAATAGTCTAAGCCCTTTTGCTATGAGGGTACCTTAGGAATCGCAACAATGCTTTTCGCACTAAGATTTGAGTTGATAACCTTTATGCTGGTAAGATATACAAAAAAAAAAACATTAAAACTTAATTTGCTTGAGGTGTTTGCATTTATACATATGCATATATACAAGGTTCTTTTGGGGGAGGGATTGATAATAAGGGGATCTGATGGAAGGTATATTTAAAGTAAATATTAATTATGCATCAATAATTATTTTTTAATTGAAAACTAGTTTTCTATAGGATTACTTTGAAATAATGCAAATAAAAATAAAACCCTCTGATGTATTTATTATCATAGACAAAAATAATTAAATATAGACTGTCAGCCGTGCTGTGGTTACCATGGTTACCATAGGTTCAGGCGCACACCACTGGGAGCGCCATGTAGTTACATAGCGCGTATGCCGTAACTACATGGCGCTCCAAGCGGTGGGCGCCAGAACCTATGATAACCGCAGTACAGCTAACGGTCTATATTTAATTCTTTTTGTCTATGTTATTATGCCACAAATATGAAAAGTATATTAAAAAGATAAAAAATCCCAGCCAGCCCATGATTAATTTTTTCTAAAAACACTGATTTTCTCTTATGTAACTAGAATAATGAAGTTTGCATACCTTTGCAATAATGTCATACTTAAGTAGACAAGGTGTGCAGAAGAGGTAGATCGGAATCCAATGGTCGTCTGAGTAGTTGAGTAAATCTAAATCTATCAAATATCTGCAACATATTACAAACAAAATTTAAAATAGTTGTGGTAAAGTCTAATATTTTATAGTTCTTTTAACTCATAAAATCTCACTTTGTAGGACAGAAAAATGCAATGAAATATATTTAGATCATCATTAAAACATCAATAAAGGATTACGTTTGATCTACATATGTTGACAATGAATACATAAAGGTGAAAAAGACATTTATGTTGTTTGTAAGTCATGTTCAAATTATCTGTTTTTGGTTTTAGGTTTTTTACAGTATAAATTCAAATTCAGACACTATAGCAGAATGTGTTGTTGCAAAGGTTTCTTTGTTATACAACGAGTTCAATCAATCATATGCTCAACTTAGAGGACTACTAAAACATTTTCATATTTTTGTCACATCAGCACTGAGATTAATATCAAAACTTTCAGTGCAAATAACATTTTGACAATATGACATAAAAACTAGCTTTTCTGTTCAATTTAGATATGTTTATCAGTATCAAAAGTCAATACTAATAGCTTTGTTCCAACAACTTCCATTGTTGTGCTCTGATTTGTTACCTTACAAACTCGCGGAAAGTAGGTTCCACGCCTGCAGGCTCCACTTGCCAAAGGTACTGCCCTGGTTTCAACAAGTCCTTGGTACGGGTTTGGTTGCCCCCTGGTCTGTACTTTGCGACTATCTTGGCGCCAAATTTCCAGTAGAAGTGCAATGTCCCATGCTCTCCTCCTACTCTGGTGTTCTCCAGCTTATCTCGGTAAGCCGAGAGAAGACGCTCAAATGGATGACGCACAACCAGCAACTTTAGACTGTTCTGCAGAGCCTAAGGATTGATTAATGGATTATTACTGAAATTCGCAATCACTGATTGGCAAATTATATTGAAAGAAAAGCATAGTGGCTGGCTAGGAATGATTTTGAAAAGGGATATGTTTCAGTTCGCTTTCCTGAGAAAATTATAGGGTCAGTCAGTTGGCTAACAAAACTATGATAAAAGTAAAAGGTAACAAAATTTAAAACTGATATTTCGTCTATATATTGTATTTCTTCAGAGGAAGGTTGAAGAAAAATGTTAGTGGGATCAAAAAGTGATATGGAATGTGAAACTAATTTTTTGAACTGGAATTCTTCTGATTTTGAGTGAAGTGTGTGGTGAAAAGGAATGAGGACCTTTTGAACTACCTAAGAAGAGGAGTACGAAGTGTATAAAGATATGATGAAAATGAGAGTTAGTGAAGATGTTGAGGCCTTCAAGACGAGGAGGCAAATTGTTAGCGAGGCCAAATACCACGGATAGAAATGACCATAAAAATATTTATACATCTTTTAAATGAAAACCCACCTCTTCAGCCTCGGGATATTCAAGCTCAGGGAAGACTTTACGAGCTAAAGTGCTCAGTTGCTGTGTCCGCTGATCTTCTCTCAGTTGATCTTCACTGTAACCTCCTAGCAGACACAAGTTGTACAGCCAAGTAGTACTGGCTGCCTTGTATACTGGACACCAGCTCAGTTTGTGAACCCTAGCAGAGAGAATATTAACTTGAATATAAGCTGGTACTAGTCACCCACTTGCCTGAACATCCAGCGTCAAAGTTCAATAAGCCCAGGTTGCTGCTAAATTTATGAAATCAAGAATCAAGAGTTTTATTGCCATTGACCTTTATTTGTACAAAGGAATAAACATAGTCAAAACACATAAAAAACATTCCAAAATAACAAATTCATTCCTCAAGGATGAAGGGAGACCCAAAGATAATTAGCATTCCGAAATTGGAATGTATAATGTGAATATGTGAGCTACCCTAAGATATTTTAGGTATAGAAAGTGGTATGTATTTATTTAATGAAGTGATTGGTTAAATGAACCCTTTGACTGTGATTAGAACTAAAAACATAGAAAGTAGACATGCCATTTCCATGGTCCATGGTTGAGTCCAGTTTCAGAATTAAAATGGATTCCTCCTAAAGAGTGTCCTGAGGTAAATTACTGTCTGTCAAAAACTTCAACAATTGAACCAAGGCACAACCAAAAACAACTCCCATCAACTACTACAGTACATACCTAACCAAAATTTAGGGAGAAAATAATATTTTAGAATTTAGTACTAGCACACTCGATGATGGCCCATTAAACTAAATAAATTTTGATAAAAGTTTGGGTGCATCTGGTCCATAGATGGTACTTCTGTATCCAATAGTCAAACACAAAACTCACCAAACCTAGCTCATTTTACCTTCATGTTTTTTTGTTTTTTTAGCTGATATTTGAAAAAGGTTTAGATTTATATTACAGTGCCAGGGTTTTATTAGCTCCAACTCACAAGTCAATGTAGAAGACGCCATACTGTGGAGTGGGAGGATGCTTAAACCCAGAAGGAGAAGAAGAATCTCGGTAAAGCCCCAGGTTGTATTTGTGGCAAACCGTCTGCACTCGAAGCAGTCTCTTGGAATTGTGAATCTCAGCTTTTCTCTGGAATAAAACATGAAATGCAATCAAACAAACTTAACTGAGCAAGAAGATTGCTTAAACCAAACAGAAGAAGCCTCATCAATTCTACTACAACCAGTGGCGGATCGAGAGGGGGGGGGCAAAGGGGGCAACCAACCGCCCCCCCCCCCTCGGGCAAATATATATATATATATATGGCATATATATATTTTTACTGGATGTAAATCAGTAGTGCATACACATTGCGTAAGATAATATGTCCCACTAACTTTGGATAAAGAAATGGGATAAAACTGTCATTTTGGAGACTTAGTTTACACTAATTTTTTGCCCCCGAACCCCCTGGTTCGCCCCCCACCCCCCCTATGACTGTCCTAGATCCGCCACTGACTACAACTTGTGAAAACAAACATGAACAATAGAATGGAGATGCCCCTTAAATTTTGGATGAAATGTAGAGCACAAGGGCCTGAGTTTGAAGAATGTTTGTGAGGTGCCCTCCAACTAGAAATTGTGTTTGGTTAGTAATTGAAAGTAACGTTTTTTATTGTTCTGAATTGTGTTTGATATGAAAGTTTATGATAGTTAGTGCCAGTCAGAGTACCTTACCATATTATGACTTTAGTTTCAACAAGATTTCCACTTTCAGGTAGGAGTTTAAATAATTGCGTAACACAAGACATGTTAATACTACCAGCCATCAAACCCCAAATTTTGAGGGACCTGGCAGTGAATGTGTTAACATAATGCATGGTTAAATTTTATATCTAATTACTTAAAGTACGATACTCACGATTGCATACTGTATTTGTCTCTCTGACAAAACTGCATCAGTCTTGTGTTCTGAGCTGGGGAGATCCTCTGTGTATTTGACAAGAGTGATGGTAGACAACACTGTAGTCAGCAAAACTAGCAGTGCTACCAACCTAGGCCAGGTCAGCCTCCACCTCCACATCTACAAATCAAACTGTATCAGTCTTGTGTTCTGAGCTGGGGAGATCATCTGTGTATTTGATCAGGGTGATGGTAGACAACACTGTAGTCAGCAAAACTAGCAGTGCTACCAACCTAGGCCAGGTCAGCCTCCACCTCCACATCTACAAATCAAACTGTATCAGTCTTGTGTTCTGAGCTGGGGAGATCCTGAGTGTATTTGACAAGAGTGATGGTAGACAATACTGTAGTCAGCAAAACTAGCAGTGCTACCAACCTAGGCCAGGTCAGCCTCCACCTCCACATCTACAAATCAAACTGTATCAGTCTTGTGTTCTGAGCTGGGGAGATCCTGAGTGTATTTGACAAAAGTGATGGTAGACAACACTGTAGTCAGCAAAACTAGCAGTGCTACCAACCTAGGCCAGGTCAGCCTCCACCTCCACATCTACAAATCAAACTGTATCAGTCTTGTGTTCTGAGCTGGGGAGATCCTGAGTGTATTTGACAAAAGTGATGGTAGACAATACTGTAGTCAGCAAAACTAGCAGTGCTACCAACCTAGGCCAGGTCAGCCTCCACCTCCACATCTACAAATCAAACTGTATCAGTCTTGTGTTCTGAGCTGGGGAGATCATCTGTGTATTTGATCAGGGTGATGGTAGACAACACTGTAGTCAGCAAAACTAGCAGTGCTACCAACCTAGGCCAGGTCAGCCTCCACCTCCACATCTACAAATCAAACTGTATCAGTCTTGTGTTCTGAGCTGGGGAGATCCTGAGTGTATTTGACAAAAGTGATGGTAGACAACACTGTAGTCAGCACCACTAGCAGTGCTACCAACCTAGGCCAGGTCAGTCTCCACCTCCACATCTACAAATCAAACTGTATCAGTCTTGTGTTCTGAGCTGGGGAGATCCTGAGTGTATTTGATCAGGGTGATGGTAGACAATACTGTAGTCAGCACCACTAGCAGTGCTACCAACCTAGGCCAGGTCAGCCTCCACCTCCACATCTACAAATCAAACTGTATCAGTCTTGTGTTCTGAGCTGGGGAGATCCTGAGTGTATTTGATCAGGGTGATGGTAGACAACACTGTAGTCAGCACCACTAGCAGTGCTACCAACCTAGGCCAGGTCAGCCTCCACCTCCACATCTACAAATCAAACTGTATCAGTCTTGTGTTCTGAGCTGGGGAGATCCTGAGTGTATTTGACAAAAGTGATGGTAGACAACACTGTAGTCAGCACCACTAGCAGTGCTACCAACCTAGGCCAGGTCAGTCTCCACCTCCACATCTACAAATCAAACTGTATCAGTCTTGTGTTCTGAGCTGGGGAGATCATCTGTGTATTTGATCAGGGTGATGGTAGACAACACTGTAGTCAGCAAAACTAGCAGTGCTACCAACCTAGGGCAGGTCAGCCTCCACCTCCACATCTACAAATCAAACTGTATCAGTCTTGTGTTCTGAGCTGGGGAGATCATCTGTGTATTTGATCAGGGTGATGGTAGACAACACTGTAGTCAGCACCACTAGCAGTGCTACCAACCTAGGCCAGGTCAGCCTCCACCTCCACATCTACAAATCAAACTGTATCAGTCTTGTGTTCTGAGCTGGGGAGATCCTGTGTGTATTTGATCAGGGTGATGGTAGACAATACTGTAGTCAGCACCACTAGCAGTGCTACCAACCTAGGCCAGGTCAGCCTCCACCTCCACATCTACAAATCAAACTGTATCAGTCTTGTGTTCTGAGCTGGGGAGATCCTGTGTGTATTTGATCAGGGTGATGGTAGACAACACTGTAGTCAGCACCACTAGCAGTGCTACCAACCTAGGCCAGGTCAGCCTCCACCTCCACATCTACAAATCAAACTGTATCAGTCTTGTGTTCTGAGCTGGGGAGATCATCTGTGTATTTGATCAGGGTGATGGTAGACAACACTGTAGTCAGCAAAACTAGCAGTGCTACCAACCTAGGCCAGGTCAGCCTCCACCTCCACATCTACAAATCAAACTGTATCAGTCTTGTGTTCTGAGCTGGGGAGATCCTGAGTGTATTTGACAAAAGTGATGGTAGACAACACTGTAGTCAGCAAAACTAGCAGTGCTACCAACCTAGGCCAGGTCAGCCTCCACCTCCACATCTACAAATCAAACTGTATCAGTCTTGTGTTCTGAGCTGGGGAGATCCTGAGTGTATTTGACAAAAGTGATGGTAGACAACACTGTAGTCAGCAAAACTAGCAGTGCTACCAACCTAGGCCAGGTCAGCCTCCACCTCCACATCTACAAATCAAACTGTATCAGTCTTGTGTTCTGAGCTGGGGAGATCATCTGTGTATTTGATCAGGGTGATGGTAGACAACACTGTAGTCAGCACCACTAGCAGTGCTACCAACCTAGGCCAGGTCAGCCTCCACCTCCACATCTACAAATCAAACTGTATCAGTCTTGTGTTCTGAGCTGGGGAGATCCTGAGTGTATTTGACAAAAGTGATGGTAGACAACACTGTAGTCAGCAAAACTAGCAGTGCTACCAACCTAGGCCAGGTCAGCCTCCACCTCCACATCTACAAATCAAACTGTATCAGTCTTGTGTTCTGAGCTGGGGAGATCATCTGTGTATTTGATCAGGGTGATGGTAGACAATACTGTAGTCAGCACCACTAGCAGTGCTACCAACCTAGGCCAGGTCAGCCTCCACCTCCACATCTACAAATCAAACTGCATCAGTCTTGTGTTCTGAGCTGGGGAGATCCTGAGTGTATTTGACAAAAGTGATGGTAGACAACACTGTAGTCAGCAAAACTAGCAGTGCTACCAACCTAGGCCAGGTCAGCCTCCACCTCCACATCTACAAATCAAACTGTATCAGTCTTGTGTTCTGAGCTGGGGAGATCATCTGTGTATTTGATCAGGGTGATGGTAGACAACACTGTAGTCAGCACCACTAGCAGTGCTACCAACCTAGGCCAGGTCAGCCTCCACCTCCACATCTACAAATCAAACTGTATCAGTCTTGTGTTCTGAGCTGGGGAGATCCTGAGTGTATTTGACAAAAGTGATGGTAGACAACACTGTAGTCAGCAAAACTAGCAGTGCTACCAACCTAGGCCAGGTCAGCCTCCACCTCCACATCTACAAATCAAACTGTATCAGTCTTGTGTTCTGAGCTGGGGAGATCCTGAGTGTATTTGACAAGAGTGATGGTAGACAATACTGTAGTCAGCACCACTAGCAGTGCTACCAACCTAGGCCAGGTCAGCCTCCACCTCCACATCTACAAATCAAACTGTATCAGTCTTGTGTTCTGAGCTGGGGAGATCCTGAGTGTATTTGACAAAAGTGATGGTAGACAACACTGTAGTCAGCAAAACTAGCAGTGCTACCAACCTAGGCCAGGTCAGCCTCCACCTCCACATCTACAAATCAAACTGTATCAGTCTTGTGTTCTGAGCTGGGGAGATCATCTGTGTATTTGATCAGGGTGATGGTAGACAACACTGTAGTCAGCACCACTAGCAGTGCTACCAACCTAGGCCAGGTCAGCCTCCACCTCCACATCTACAAATCAAACTGTATCAGTCTTGTGTTCTGAGCTGGGGAGATCATCTGTGTATTTGATCAGGGTGATGGTAGACAACACTGTAGTCAGCACCACTAGCAGTGCTACCAACCTAGGCCAGGTCAGCCTCCACCTCCACATCTACAAATCAAACTGTATCAGTCTTGTGTTCTGAGCTGGGGAGATCCTGAGTGTATTTGACAAAAGTGATGGTAGACAACACTGTAGTCAGCAAAACTAGCAGTGCTACCAACCTAGGCCAGGTCAGCCTCCACCTCCACATCTACAAATCAAACTGTATCAGTCTTGTGTTCTGAGCTGGGGAGATCATCTGTGTATTTGATCAGGGTGATGGTAGACAACACTGTAGTCAGCAAAACTAGCAGTGCTACCAACCTAGGCCAGGTCAGCCTCCACCTCCACATCTACAAATCAAACTGTATCAGTCTTGTGTTCTGAGCTGGGGAGATCATCTGTGTATTTGATCAGGGTGATGGTAGACAACACTGTAGTCAGCACCACTAGCAGTGCTACCAACCTAGGCCAGGTCAGCCTCCACCTCCACATCTACAAATCAAACTGTATCAGTCTTGTGTTCTGAGCTGGGGAGATCCTGTGTGTATTTGATCAGGGTGATGGTAGACAATACTGTAGTCAGCACCACTAGCAGTGCTACCAACCTAGGCCAGGTCAGCCTCCACCTCCACATCTACAAATCAAACTGTATCAGTCTTGTGTTCTGAGCTGGGGAGATCATCTGTGTATTTGATCAGGGTGATGGTAGACAACACTGTAGTCAGCACCACTAGCAGTGCTACCAACCTAGGCCAGGTCAGTCTCCACCTCCACATCTACAAATCAAACTGTATCAGTCTTGTGTTCTGAGCTGGGGAGATCATCTGTGTATTTGATCAGGGTGATGGTAGACAACACTGTAGTCAGCACCACTAGCAGTGCTACCAACCTAGGCCAGGTCAGCCTCCACCTCCACATCTACAAATCAAACTGTATCAGTCTTGTGTTCTGAGCTGGGGAGATCCTGAGTGTATTTGACAAAAGTGATGGTAGACAACACTGTAGTCAGCAAAACTAGCAGTGCTACCAACCTAGGCCAGGTCAGCCTCCACCTCCACATCTACAAATCAAACTGTATCAGTCTTGTGTTCTGAGCTGGGGAGATCATCTGTGTATTTGATCAGGGTGATGGTAGACAACACTGTAGTCAGCACCACTAGCAGTGCTACCAACCTAGGCCAGGTCAGCCTCCACCTCCACATCTACAAATCAAACTGTATCAGTCTTGTGTTCTGAGCTGGGGAGATCCTGTGTGTATTTGATCAGGGTGATGGTAGACAACACTGTAGTCAGCACCACTAGCAGTGCTACCAACCTAGGCCAGGTCAGCCTCCACCTCCACATCTACAAATCAAACTGTATCAGTCTTGTGTTCTGAGCTGGGGAGATCATCTGTGTATTTGATCAGGGTGATGGTAGACAACACTGTAGTCAGCAAAACTAGCAGTGCTACCAACCTAGGCCAGGTCAGCCTCCACCTCCACATCTACAAATCAAACTGTATCAGTCTTGTGTTCTGAGCTGGGGAGATCCTGTGTGTATTTGACAAGAATGATGGTAGACAACACTGTAGTCAGCAAAACTAGCAGTGCTACCAACCTAGGCCAGGTCAGCCTCCACCTCCACATCTACAAATCAAACTGTATCAGTCTTGTGTTCTGAGCTGGGGAGATCCTGAGTGTATTTGACAAAAGTGATGGTAGACAACACTGTAGTCAGCACCACTAGCAGTGCTACCAACCTAGGCCAGGTCAGCCTCCACCTCCACATCTACAAATCAAACTGTATCAGTCTTGTGTTCTGAGCTGGGGAGATCCTGTGTGTATTTGATCAGGGTGATGGTAGACAACACTGTAGTCAGCACCACTAGCAGTGCTACCAACCTAGGCCAGGTCAGCCTCCACCTCCACATCTACAAATCAAACTGTATCAGTCTTGTGTTCTGAGCTGGGGAGATCATCTGTGTATTCGATCAGGGTGATGGTAGACAACACTGTAGTCAGCACCACTAGCAGTGCTACCAACCTAGGCCAGGTCAGCCTCCACCTCCACATCTACAAATCAAACTGTATCAGTCTTGTGTTCTGAGCTGGGGAGATCATCTGTGTATTTGATCAGGGTGATGGTAGACAACACTGTAGTCAGCACCACTAGCAGTGCTACCAACCTAGGCCAGGTCAGCCTCCACCTCCACATCTACAAATCAAACTGTATCAGTCTTGTGTTCTGAGCTGGGGAGATCATCTGTGTATTCGATCAGGGTGATGGTAGACAACACTGTAGTCAGCACCACTAGCAGTGCTACCAACCTAGGCCAGGTCAGCCTCCACCTCCACATCTACAAATCAAACTGTGTAGGAAATTCTCATAAAGATATCCTTTTACATTAATTTGCCAATATATAGCAACATATATGTATGGAAATATTTGTATCTGTTTCCTCATAATAATCGCAGCCATCAGCTGTAAAATTTGAAGATAAAAACCTTCCTTTGTCTAAAGATTTTTTTTTTTTATTATGTGTAATTGTTAACACCAGTATATTTAACAAAATCACACTCACATATTTAATTGTGCATGCTAATTTTGTTGTTTATTTTTTGCCCAGTATTTTTTCATAGTCAAGATTATTTATATTTTCTTGTTGTTGCTTGTACGTTGAATACTCTTATCCATTATTCTTTGTAACAAGGTTTCTTGTTATTTAGATAATCATTTAGTGTTTCTTTTAGCGACAAATTTCATTGCATGATAATTATATGGAGAAGTTTTTGATAAACTAAAATAAAGTAGTATAATATCTATCTTTTTTGGATAGTATTGGTACTTAGATACACTCATAGATTTATTAACCCTTCGGACGGGCAAAATCATGACATAGGACAGGAAAAAATTAGAGGAAAAAATTAAATTTGTTTTTCATTTTTGTGTTTTGTTACACAAGTATACATAAAAGAAACACAGTGGAACACATCATACTGTCAATAGTTATTTGTGTAACTAGTGGTGAAAGTGGCACTTTGCTGCACACGAGAGCAATGTTTACGCACGAGCCGCAGGCGAGTGCGGAATGATCTCGAGTGCAGCAAAGGCCTTTTTCACTCGTGTTACACATTATATTTTTCCTACAGTCACTATAAAACATAAATAATTAATCTTTCAAACACTATACAACACGTTTTTAGGTTCAGCTAGCAACACAATTACACAAATGGTGCCCTGGAGAAAGTAGTACCCGTGGTCCGTATCACTCCGCTATTTTTCCTTGGCAAGAAATGTGCTCCGTCTTTTGAGAATATAGTTCCGTATGTTTTTGTAATTTGAAGTGGTTTCCGCGCCTAAAAAAAATGCTTTAAAGGTATTTTCTTGTTTATTAAGACCGTAGGAATGTTTTAAAACGTTTAATAGAAATCACCAAAGACTTATACGGATATATCCGTCACCGTCCGGGAAGGGTTAAAAGTGGACATATCGGTAGGATTGATAACTAATGGTAGATGTATAAGAATTTAAACATCTCTGCCGCAGCTAACCTGCCAATTAGCAAATTTTTTTAATCATCTCTTAGGTTTGCTATAGGGATGGTAAGTGTGGTTATAGTAAAATGTATGAAAAAATTATGAAAACTTGCCAAATTTGGTCAAAATACATCTCTAAAGAAACATAAGATCTACAAAACGGTTTGAAAGAAAATGGGGAATATTAAGGATAAAATATGAGAATAAAACTCATTTTCGCCCCATAAAACTCCACCCATAGACAGAGCATGCTGGTTTGCAAACTTGTTCAAATAAACATAAGCTCACTAATTTTTAGGAAAATTATATTTATTTCTAAAATTAAATAATTTAATTGAATGAATTCCATATGTCAATAAGTAATATGCTACTACAAAAGTAGGAAACACAAATCAAACATTTTGTTCATGGCAGAAAGCACTTCCCATTTCACTGTTTAATATTTTATCTTAAATCATAAAGCATGACTTAACTCATTCATAGTACATCACGAAAATAACATTATTAGTTTAACAACCACATGTAGGCCTACCTATCCAAATTAATTCTTGATGCAAACAATTTTGCAATGTAACATAATCAGAAATCAGAAATATTTATTTGTCATTGGAGATTACAAAAATGCATTGACAATTGTCATGTATATAGCATGGCTACAGTCAGGCTAGACATTACAACTAACATGTCCAATATGTTAATTATTTTGGTGTCAGCTCTGTGGATTACCAACAGTATGGAATGCGATTTAACAATAAATACATTTTGTAAATAAATATGAAAATTTAACAAAGAATAAATTATATGAACCAACAACAAAATACAGATATTAAGATAAAAATTTATAAAAATTAACAATTGCAACAAAGTTGATGGACAATTAAAATATAAACAACAGTAGACAAGGTCCTGCTAACAAGAGATAAAAACAGTATAACAAACGCTGATAGACAATTAAGTTAAAAGATTAACAACAGTATAAACTAACCAAGATTAACAACAATATAAACTAACCTAGGCACTGACAATGAGTCTAAAACTGAACTTCCTTTACGGCCATGAAGTCGTCAATAGAAAAAAAGGGTTTCTTAATAGCCAGTCATAAAATTTACTTAAAAATAAAGAATGTCTACCTGGATAAAATTGAACGGTCTTACTCAATTTATTAAATACCTTATCGGACATAACAACATGACTTTTCAATGTTTTACTCAGCCTATTAAATGTTCTGTTTATCTGACAATTACTTCTTGTATTATATGTATGGACTTGATTGTTAAAAATTGAAGTTGGTAGATTCTTTAAAGCATAAGACATAAGATCAAAAATGTACAAATTAACAACAGTTTGAATTTTTAACTCGAGGAATAAAGGTTTACTATGAGCGTCTTGGGTGGAACTGCAATCCTACATAATGTAATGTAATAAAGAATTTACACATCACTTCATCTAAACTATTCACTCTTAAACAAATCAGCTGATGTAAACAACTAACCTCACTCAACGCTGTGATGACAGTGGCAGTGGATGTGGAAGACTCCAAGACGATATCAAGTAAGCACTGGTTGTGGTTGACCTTGAGAAGAGCATCGAACCTGTCTTGTTTGGCTATCTCAACCTGTCATAGTTGGTTGACCACCAGAACCGGAAGGCAGTGCCATTGTTATTGTTTAATTTCCTTCCAAGAGAGGGAGAAGTTTTCCTGATGGGATCAGTTAGCTACATTATGGCACTTAACAAATAACACAAATGTTTATTTTTTTAGTAACCTGACCATTTAGTTTTGGATAATTGATCAAGGATGCACCTTGTTTGTATTCTATTAATATTCTAAACAACAATTTTTTGTAAAATAAGTTAGGCAAAAACACTCCTTTTTAAATGAAAGAAAACAATGTGTACAGTAAATTGTATTGAGTTTAAAAAGACTCTTTTCACACAAACGGTCATTGTATTTTGTCCATATAGTTAATTTGCTTTATGCTTGGAAAAGAAATTTTAGTATTATTTTATTTTTTTATTATTATTTCCATAGTTTACTGTTAATATGAGTATTTAGAAGAATTTAGAGAATTTATAATTATTTGTGTGATTCTTAAAAGTTAGTTTCTTTATAAATAAATGTAAAATAAGTTGGTTAATCTTCCTTCAAACATTTTATCTTTTAAAATTCATGTTTCTGGCCCCTGTACTATTTTATTTAGACAATAACAGGTTTTACGTACCTCCGTCAAATAGTCCAAAATGATTAAATTGCACAGTCAGTACTAGTAGCTTATGCTTACATGTTTTGTCGAGAAGAGAACATTCTCAAAGCCTGCAACACAATTAGAACACAGGTAAAACCAACACGACACGGACATAAAATGTTTTAATAGTTTGTTTTAATTGTGTTCTTGACAAGATGTAACTTTTGAGAATGTTTTCTTCGCAACGAAACATGTAAGCTGCTGAGCAATCTTAATCATTGGACTATTTGATGGAGGTGCTTAAAAACCTGTTATTGTAATTTTATACTTAACTCTTATTTTGTTATTGTGTTTTCCATTTATAAGAAAAATGTAAAATATTTTCAAATAAATATGCAATTTTGCATACCGTAGTATTTTTTTTTCTTTTAGTGATAAAATCAATATAACCAGTACTAGATTGTTGGTACGGTATGTCAAATAATTTATCTTGCATTAAGTCAAATTTATTGAAATGAAATTAAAATAAAATAAAAAAGTGCTGTGTTAAACAAGAAGGTAAAATTACACATCGTAAAGTTATGAGACCAGATGTTATCATTGCAATATCAAACAACTAGGTCGCTGGTTCGATCCCAGCTGGATCGATTCTGGATCCAGATCAGGGCTGTTTTAATATATGGGGCCCATAGCGCATCACACAAAAACCGTGGGCATGATCCAGATGCTATTAGTCATTGGTCTATTAATAATGCTATCAATGATAAAAGACCAGTGTTAAATACAGTAGTACCTAACAAGAAAATTGCTTAGATTATTCCCTAACAAAAAGTGTAAAAAAACCCAATGACGTCAATAGGCCTACCTAATGCACTAACAAAGTTACGTTTGGTCAGTAAGGCACAAGGAATTGAAGAAAAACTTTATTTCAAACATAATTGACATAACCTAGATAGTTGTTTTGTCTTTGGCGTGACCCGACGAAAGACGGCCGTTTATCAAACAACGTTTCTCTGTAGTATAGTAGAGCCATACAGCAGCATTGCAATGCAATAACAATCAGCTGTGTCCTGTGAACAAATCAGTTCTTGAGTTTTGTCAACTTTAGAATTTTAATAGTTCATACAGTTTTATAGCAATACAGTTGTCATTTGCACTGAAACTTTGTTATGAGTGTTATTGTTTTTAATGAACTACCCAGCACTAAACCTAAGATCCTCAGGTTTTAGATTGATGAATTAAACATCATCAATCTAAACACCCCCTCAGCTACGCCCTTGTACATTTTCACAATTTTTTTGTTTTATAGGCACAATCTGTCCCATATATAGCAGTACAGCACACTTTACTCTTGAAAATAGAAATACTTTGTTAGAAACAACACACAGTACAACGTTGAGTTTTAACGAATATATTATTACGGTTTATTACACATACATTTTTATTTTTATTAAGGAGAAAGGAAGGATACACAACTAACTCACCTGAATAAAGAGTCCCAGAAGGTCAATAGAACACATAGAAAGTACACATTAAACTGATATTTCGCCCCTTTCAGGGGCTTCTTCAGAGGTAGAAGGTAGAATGGCAGTTATAGTTCTAATCGTAACTGCCATTCTACCTTCTGCCTCTGAAGAAGCCCCTGAAAGGGACGAAATATCAGTTTAATGTGTACTTTCTATGTGTTCTATTGACCTCCTAGGACTCTTTATTCAGGTGAGTTATTTGTGTATTATTCCTTCCTCCTTAATAATTATTCCAAAGCCAAGTTGCCTTCATGACACAATTGGATTTTGTTGCTGCAATGAGGATGGTTACTAAACATGAGTAATAAAAAATCCGAATTTACAAAAGTTTTTTTAGTGAGGGTCGGATCTGGATATCGGACTACCGGATCCGCCGGATTTGAGCTAGAACCGACGCCCGATCGGATCCGGTTTTTTCAAGGTCCGAATCCGGATCTGGTACCGACATTTTATTGGATCCGCCCATCACTAGTTTTTTTACTTCGTAACTGATGGGCCCACAGGTTACCATTTTGGTAAAGAATATGGTAATGAAAAGGTAACCCGAATAGACATAGCATCATAGCTGCTTACAAAAATAATTTACCAAGCCATAAGTAAACTTAACCAACAAGTATTGTCAAGATACAAAATCTAGCAAACTTCTTCTAAATGTCTCATATGTTATCCAAGTAAACTGGCTTGGTAATATGATTTTTACAATGTAGTTGACTTACCAATAAGAGTATCCCAGATGTGCTTTTCCATTGGAATCGAGGAGACCAACTATCGTGTCCACAGTTCCCATGTTTCTGCTCAGATTAAAGTAAAATTCGATGCCCCAAGTTGCTAAAGATAACGACTTTAAGACACCTGAAATATTAATATTCAAATAAAAATTTAGTCTGCTTTTCATTGAGAAGTCTTAACAATTTTAAATATATACCTTAAAAATGTGTAAACCAAAACCAAAAAATAGCCAGCTAAATATTTCTATTGCGAGACTGTATAAATCCATCAAAAGCCACAACACAATTCACAAGTCCTCCAATCGTAGTAAAATTCCCATCATCCGTATCACCAATTATCTGGATAACTACAAGGAGAAAAATATATAAAATCTACCAGAAAAATTAGTTTTTAGAAGTTTGCAGTAATCTTTTAAATATTTTAATTTGTGTAATGTACATAATGCACTGTTCTATAACACTGTGTTTTATACTATGTATGTAATGTCAAAACAAACATTTACTAAAATTAGTTTTAAACTGTTTATTGTTTATCATAAATAACTTTTTTCATAAAACTAAAATAATCTAAATTTTTTGATTATTTGTATAAGAAATTTGGGAAGTTGGTCCCAATGGACCCGGATAGTAGGAATTCTGATGTAAAGTTTCCAATAGACTGCCTGTATTATATCAACAGCAAAGCTTTGAAAAATTAACAATAGCATGGTGGACAGACTCCTTGAACTGTGTTTCTTTAGGAGATATTTCAAATCATAACATTTATAGTACCATACAGTAGTCACTTAAACAACACAAAAACAATACTTACAACAGGAGCCGAACCAGAGGTATAGGCCTCGGATGGAGAGCCAATAGCAAGACGGTGTGTGGTTCACATTGTAGACTGTCAGGATCAGAGCGATCAGACTTGCAAGTCCGCTCAGTACAACAGCCACCACGGTTGCCAACCACGCAACACCATTGATGAACCTCTCTCTGACCAACAGCACCGGCAGGGCTACCAACCTTACGCCAAGTCAGAATCACACAATTGTCATCATCAAGCAGAAATTACCGATACTATAGTTTTGGACAGCCTATGGTGAACCAAGAGTTGGGTCTTGGTCCTAAACCAGGTATTGTTTACTAGGTGGTCAATCCTTTATTACTGCTACTAGTGCTACTTGTAAGCTCACACTAAAAAGAACCCTACTCAAATAAGTATTTTTTTGCAATACAATATTACAAATAAAATTATAGTATTGTTTTCTCAAAAATGTCTGTTAATTTTTCGGTTGATAGGTCTACTTATCTGAAACTGTTTATTGTTTTTCGGCAAAACAGCAACCAGACATTGTTTTAAAAAAAAACCATTAGACAAAATTAATTTTTTTTTTCTTAAACAGCAATCTCACAAGAATCCATTTTATAGATCTGAATTGCAAATTATTTAGTAAAGAAGACATGATTGATACATGTGAGTGGGGTAACATTGTACACAAGAAAAGGTATACTTCATCATTATAATGTACAAAAGACTTACCAACATCCTGTGTCGTGTTGGAGCAGGAATGGAGGAGTTTCCCGGAGTTGTAGAGCTCCTGGATGTCATCCTGTGGGTGACCCTCACACGACCAGGCACATACGTTCAGGTACAACAGACAGGTGACTGCAAAGTTATAATATATTAGTGTGGAGTTGGTATAGTATTTTTTTTTTTTACTTTAGTGAATACACAAGTTCAAACATCATAAGCCACTAACATATTATTGGGCTTTATTTCCAAAACTAAGTTGAATTATGTTGAATTGAAATTGAACCATGCTTGTTTATTAGTGATTGAAATTTTTCAGAAATAGAATCACATCACTTTTAGAAGGATGATTGCTAGAAAATAAAAGTAAATAGCTCATGTAAAGTAAGTCTCAGGTACAGTCTATGTACAATCTCCGACAGAACATGTACTCCATGACAACACTATAAATACCTCAGGATACTTACTGGACAACATAGCTTCATCAGAGGTGTTGCCACACACCATGGAGCCTTGGTACAGTCCGTAGCTAATGTGACACTCAGGTACAGTCACTGCCACAACCCAGCTCTGTGACATCTCCGACACTATGTGTACTCCATGGGAGCACAGGGACAACACGAATGTTGCCAAGATGTACCCTCTGTATTGCCTCTTCATCATGTGTTGAGTGTTGTCTTGCATTACATCAGTTCCTATCTTATCTAGGATTATTGGTTATTACTAGCCCTGGCTAAGATAACACTGCTATTGTGACACAGATGATAATATTGATATGGTTATAATGCTGATGAGTGTACTCATTGCAAGGAATCTTATTTAACATTCTCATATTCCTTTACTCCCTAATAGAACAAACAGTTTACAATACACTAAGGTTTGGCTTAGGTTGATATTTATTTAGCTTATTTGATTTGAGCTCTCTATCATCTTTTTCAATGATATGACCTGAACCTGAAAGTAAAGCTTATTTATTATGCAGTACAATCTCCAAATAGGCCTAGGATTCAGTTTTACTATTCAAAGCAAATGGAAAGAATTTTTTTTTAATACCGTAGTTTTTTTTAACAAGTGATTTAGCCTAGTTGAAATTTAATGTAAAATTTCTAGTCTCTATTATTTTCTAAAACATTCTAACTCTATACATACCCTTTTGTATATTCTTTCTTCAATTTATCTTATTAGAATCAAAATAGTATGGTTAAAGATTTTAAGGTAAATAAAAATGCACAAATTAATTTGAGGAAATATGCTTTTTTAATAATTACAACAATTCAAACAAGTATTATTCTTCCAATATTGAAGTAGAGAGCATTGCACATATCATAAAATCGTATTGTAGATTATAAAATTTTCAGCTCAAATACAGGGAGCGGCAGAAATATCTGACGGTTTTCAAGCGAGTACAGTCCGGCAGCCGAGTGGAGGGGGGTGGTGGGGAGCGGCTCATTCTCAAGGCCAAATGTGACTATTTTAGTCGCCATGGAGCAGTGGACCAATATACATCGCGCGTTTGCCGTTGAGGAGTTTTTTAAAAATGGCGATTCTGTTGTTGGTACGCAACGAAAGTTTCGGAGGCATTTTAATGTGGCTCGTGGGGAACCTATCCCATCCCGAAACACCATCAAATTGTAGGTGGATACCTTTAGATCACAGGATCAACTGCAAAACGTAGGCCTACAGGCCGTCCAAGGCCAGTGAGGACGCCTGAGAACGTGGAGCGAGTGCGACAAGCTGTGCTAACGACCCCGCATCGCCCGGAGCGTAGACAAGCTGCTGCTCTTGGCATGTCTGATCGCTGTCGGGTGAAAGTGAAGGCCTGAGTGCAATATTCATCGAATATAGCGATCAGACATGCCAAGAGCAGCAGCTTGTCTACGCTCCGGGCGATGCGGGGTCGTTAGCACAGCTTGTCGCACTCGCTCCACGTTCTCAGGCGTCCTCACTGGCCTTGGACGGCCTGTAGGCCTACGTTTTGCAGTTGATCCTGTGATCTAAAGGTATCCACCCACAATTTGATGGTGTTTCGGGATGGGATAGGTTCCCCACGAGCCACATTAAAATGCCTCCGAAACTTACGTTGCGTACCAACAACAGAATCGCCATTTTTAAAAAACGCCTCAACGGCAAACGCGCGATGTATATTGGTCCACTGCTCCATGGCGACTAAAATAGTCACATTTGGCCTTGAGAATGAGCCGCTCCCCACCACCCCCCTCCACTCGGCTGCCGGACTGTACTCGCTTGAAAACCGTCAGATATTTCTGCCGCTCCCTGTACTTAGGATTATGATTTTTTTAGATAAATGACCTTTATTATTTTAATGATATATAAAAGGTTTCATTTCGTTAAATTGCCTCCCTGTATATTATCAACAGGAAATATGTTAAGTATCAAAAGCAATATTCACAAAATGATGCTTTATACTTTAAAAAACTAGCTACTGGCAGATTAATTCAGGTACATAGAAAAATTAAAACAACAATTTACTACAAATAGCACTTACATGGAAATAGAAATACAAATATGAGTTACAAGGCAAGGAGAGTATTTTATAACCTAGTTATAACCAATTGCAAAAGAGGAAATTGTGAGTAAGGGCCCTTTGGTGGCCGCCACTGGTTGCCCGGCACAGCTTTAACATTATTTTAAATGGGAGCATTCACACACAGCCATTGCAGTTGCCGGCCAGAACAAAGTGGCCGAGCAGTGTCTCCTCGCGCAACTGCTAGTCGGCAACCGCAGTGACGGCAACTCGTCGCGAGGCATTGAATTAAATGGGAGCTTTCACACGAAGCAACCAGTGGCTGCCACGGTGGATGCGTACGCAGCTACTATTTTGGTTCAGTTCCCGTGCAGACTGCAGAGACAAATGCAGTGTGGTAGTTGTTGTGTGTTTTCGTATTGAATTGTTTGTTTGTGAAAATGAGTGATCAGAAGAAAAATAAAGAGGACGTTGCTGAAAAAGAAGAAAGAAAGAAGACAAAGGAAGAAGAACTGAATAAGAGACTAAACAAAATAATAGAAAACAAAGTGAATACAGATCTAATTTGCGAAATTGAAAAGTACCCGGCAATTTGGGATAGTACGCCTGTGTCTTCGCCTTCTTTATGATCAATGCGAGAAGATGTTCATTGTTCGACAGCATCTTTGAACTTTGATTTAAAGGAGACCACAAAAGTAATTTATATCAAGTTGTGTAATGTGTTACGATTTTAGCCCAAAGATAAAGAGGATAGGGTCTGGTTGGTTTCCAACCATTGTTAAGTTTCTGCCTGACTGAACCATTTTTGCCTGACTGAAAAGGAAAAGTTTTAATTAATAGGCGAGCACAATTACAAAAAAAAAAAAAAAAAACAATTTTCTAGTCAAGTAACCTAGTTTGTATCCTGGACTAATTTTAAAACAAATATTGAATTAGAATTTCTCTATTATTGTTGACAATTTTGATATACCGTACCAAATTTGTAACTATTAAGTGTTCAATGACCTTAAAATTGTGCAAAATAAATTTAGTTAATTTATTAATAAGTCTTATTTTTGGTAACAAATATCTAAAAAAAAAATCTTTTTGACAATTTTTGAACCATTTTAAAAATATAAAAAATGTTAATTTTTATTCTTAAGGAATAACCGATTAAAATTGCCTACAGCTTTATAACAACAAATTCTTTTGTAGAGGAGATTTGAAGAACCTATAAAAAAGGGATTTTGTGGGCCCCACTCACTTTATTATTTTCTTCACAACTTGTTAGGCAGACAAAGATACACAAAAAATCTAGTAACTCACAACTAATTAATTGTCCTGATAGGTAGGCTATATCAATACTCATCAGGTATGCAAAACTAAACCAAGTTTCCTTTAACTCACTTTTTTTCAGAACTAAATTTTCTTGGTATCTTTGTGTACTTGACAAGTTCAGGAAAAAACAAAAGTGAGTTAAACAAAACTTGGTTAGGTATTGCATACCTGACGAGTATTGGTATATTTATTAAAAACCCAAATTGGTAGGTTTTTCCTTAGCTCCTGACGAAATATAAGCATGGAATGTACATAGAATACTTTACAGGTAACAACAATATACGTTTTGTAATAATTAACAACAGTCATGTAACCACTTACAATCTAACATATGGCTTGCGTATGGTTACGCTAATTGGCGTAGACAACTTTTCCCACAGTAACTTCCGAAAGATCCTGCCAAGCCTCTAGGATTCCATCCACAGTGACAGTGTGGTGAATATTCGGTCTAGAGAGGAAAAAATAAGATTAAAAACTGTACTTGCAGCCTACCTAATGGGTGAGCTTTTTGAATATTGGAAATCCAAAAGGTTTCTCAAACTATTCTAGGTTGTATTAATATTTTTCTGTGAAGTTTGCATTCTGCTCATATATTATATTTTAGCAAGTTTATGTTTAACAAGACTTAAAACAATTGGGCCAGTTTACTATTACTAAACATAGTTTTGTTTGTATCCATTTTATTTGCAAAACCAAACTGAAAGGGTAACTTATATACCATAAATAAGCTGGTGCATAATTTATGCCCAAACAGCTATCAAAAGAAAAATTGAAAGATAATAGAACTACAACAAAGCACATTCTACAAGAAGTTCAATAACTAAATGTCTCTGATTAAAAAGCTTATTACAATTGGCTACAAACTTATTTAGCGAGCATTCTTTAACTTAAAGTACCTATCTTTGTTGTTGCCATTTCAATTAATAAAGTATAAAAGTATGTTTTTTACCAACCTCTCACGCTCTTTATAGTTTTCTTTTCCCCCTGACAGTTAGACTTTTTCAAACAATCCCCTGTCCCTAACTCTCCGACTATCCTGGTCAATGCTTATCAATTTAGGTTAACTCTGTAAAAGACATACCAATGACTTTTTCTATTATTCACACTTGGTGACTGGTGAATTTACCTGATGGTGTAGGTGGATAGTTTCTCAATGATATCCATGAGAATGTGCTGATATTTGCCCTGTTGTGTGCTAGAGAGGAACCACGCCTGGTCGAACAGAAAGCCTAAGCTAGCACAGCGCAATGACATCTGCCTGGAAACCGGAGGATCAAGCTGAAACAACAGACAACAGTTAAAGAGACTCAATTAAATTACTTTAAATATTCACAAATTAATAATTCAATACTTATCTGGTTTGTTGTACAATATTTGCCTTAACATAGCTCCTGTAACAGCATTTCACTGTCTACTATGATATTATTATTGGTTATTTCATGGTCTTTGGCTAAGTCTTCATTATTGATTTTTTACTAATCTTAAAAATATAATTGTGTTGTTTTAGCTTAGTGAACTACCAAAATAGCTTTGAGCAAATCAGAAATCAACAAAAATTAAAATTAAAATTTTAAGTCAAAAATTTTTTGTAGACTCCTAAATTTCCTGTTACTGTAATAATTTTTTTTAAAAGAGCTTCATTGATTAAATCAATATGCTGGTTCTTTGTTATAAAATATAATGTTTCCAATAACACTGAGGTTTAAGTCCTAAACACAGAGCACAGAATAAATATAGAGGCAGCACTTGCTGTCTGGAGTGAGGCAGGCTTGTCGCACCAAGATGACGGCAGGCCCGGTCTGCATTTACATTTAAACCAATATATTGTTACCATGGAGACCACCAATCAATATTTACTTTTAAAACTCTCACCTCAGAACTTTGAAAGCCCACGGGGCAGAGTCCTAGGTCAATATCAAAGGGGGAATAGTTTTATGTTTATCCTCGGAGCGGTAGCTTCATCTAATTCATAAATTAGCATAGAATAACACAGTGGTAATGACGCTGAGTTTTCCAAGTTTTGAGCCCGACTCTCTCACCAAGATGGCGGAAATCGGCTTCACTACTGGTATAGCTGTAGGTATAGGAGTGATGACTATATTTATTCTATGCTCTGTGGTCCTAAATGACGTAGTCTGTCTAAACCTTGTAGGGTTCTACACTCTGCAGTCCAGACCTTTTACATTGGATCAAACATTTTGGCCCTTGGGTTTCAGCAAAATCAAGTACGTTCCCGCTTTCACAGCAAAGTCGTGAACATCTTCTGGGGTTACAGTGAAATCTGAAACTTCTTCTGAATTCACAGTAAAATTTTGAACAACTTTCGAGGCCTTGAAAAAATCAAGAACGTCTTCCGCGGTCACTGCAATATCGGAAACTTCTTCCAACATTATCATCGTCAATTGTAAACTTAATTGACCTGGTGTATATTCATTACCTGTAGGTTACAGTTGGTGGTGACCCATCTAGCCCCCACACCCAGACATGACACCAACTCATGGTTGCTAGGCGACACCCCCTCCTCATCCTTGCTGAGGTTGGAGTCCATCTCTCCGCAATTCTTGTTACTCTGAACATATCAAAATACTTGTTCACTGGATATTTAGATCTTGGCAGTTTAAATGCTAATACATTTTTTTCAACACAGTTCTAACATTACAAACTCTGAAATGTAAATTAACTTCAAAAACTCATTAAGTCAACTACAAAATATTAAATACTACATATAAATCCAGGTGGTAAGATTGGTAATTTGGTAATTGGTGAGATTAAATTGTTCTACATACAGTAAACTGAGAGAAAAGGGTCATAACCGAAATGCAACACTAAACTATCAGATGCAAAGTTTCTGTACCTGTGAGGAGTTAGGAGGCCTGAGATCGATGACCATGTCCACTCCCAGATCAGCTGTTTCCTTCATACAAGCAGCACGTAGTGTCGACTTGTTCTCCATATCCACAACATGCACTGCAACATCCAAGTAGTTCAACATAAAGAGTCAATTTTTGTATGGTATTTATTACAGGATTTTCACCATATTTAATAAAAAATGGTGACAATTTTAAAACCCTAAAACTACAGTGATAAGATGGGGAAAATATAATGAAATTGTTGATGAAGAAGACATAGGCCTGTAGTCACAGCCAAATCCTAAACATCTCCCGCAGTCGTGTTGACATCATCATGGCCTCCCGCCGTTACAAAAACATGATCGTCTTCTACGATCGTGGCAAAAGCGTGAATTGAATACCTTGATCGTGAAATCTTTACAGTCTCATTATGCGATCGCAATATTATCAAGATAGGCCTACTAAAATCTCGGCTTATTAGCTCAAATTTTTACTAGGTCAACTCACTCTAACGTTTAGGCTAGGTCTGACTCAGCTCAAAAATCTTTACTGTGTACTTCATGTTCTCTATGAAGTATTGTCTATAAAATACCCTAAATTTTGGCAAAAACCCAATTATCCTAATAGTTGATTAACCAAATGTGAAACGGTCGTATTTGATTGGATATTTGGAGTTATACAGTAAATATTAATGAGTGTAGGAATTAATAATATTTTTACAGTATTTTGTTTACAGGAAAAAACTTATTGCCTACATTTCCTACCAGTTTTGTTGTGAAATTTAAGTTTTATGCTACGATACCTGAAATGGTTAATAACCAATACAAACATAACTTACCATTTCCAATAAAAATGTTCGACAAAGAAAATTATAACTAATGTGACATACTAGGTACCTAAAACTGACAACCTATAAAACAAAAATGGAATTGATAAAAATTGCAACCGAGACATCACTAGTTAAAATGAAAACGAACTTTCTGATGTCAAAACATAGCTCACCTATCTCAATAAAACACTTATTTTATCATTATATAAGTGTGTTACACTTACCAAGTTTGTCAGACAATGTCTGCAGGTATAATTTCTCATCAGAGGAAGAACAGGTAGCGATGACCCTGGCACCCCAATGATGAGCCAGCTGTATCAAGGCACTACCAAGGGCTGTAGCTCCATTCAGCACCAATACTACACAACGTAGTAAGTACAAACAGATGCCTTGATCTATCTTGATTACGCACTAAGCAGTTTGGATTTTTCAAAAAGGGAAGAGCTGAGCTAGCTTAGCTAGAGTCCAGGAGCTAAAGCCGGGTTTACACGATGCCAGTTGGCGAGACAATTGTCAGGAGACAACTGACTGGCTTGGAATTACTGGCTTCGTGTAAACACTTCAGGCCAATTGGCAAGCCAATTGGCCCGCCAACTGTCCCGAAATTCAGTTGTCTCCGGGAGTAGACTGAGGACAATGAGCTGGGCCCAGTGAGGCCCCCACCCCTCGAAAACCCAGTTGTTGTGACAATTGGCGCCGTGTAAACGGTGTAGAGGCCAATAGCACTGTCTTGTCTTTTGGCAGTAGTACCCTGGTTCACTGTATGTCTGGGCAAGTGTTGGCCACGTGTGAACAGGTTCTCGTTCAACTTGCCTGGCCTACGACAATTCCAAAACCACGTGATGCCAATTGGCAAAGACAATTGTCTCGCCAACTGGCATCGTGTAAACCCGGCTTAATAGATAATAAGAAGTCACACACAAAGTATAACATTGATATTTCGTCCCTATACATTAGCACTTCATTAGGGGAGATTGAAGAGAATTGTTAGAAACGGGTGTCTTCAGAGTTACCAACAGTGGCCACAAAAAAGGACTAGAAACTGATACTATGTTCAACTTCAACACAAGAAAAGAGAAGTATTCTGTATGTATTTACACCAACACTTTTAGGGAAATCTAAGAAGGTAACTGAGCGGGAATGTTTGAGTTATTATCTTAAATTAAATTGAGGTTAAAACAATTTCTAGAGTCTGTAATGCACTTGTGGTCTAATTTCCACCTTCTCAGTAGAAAAGTGTTGAATCGGATAGCCTATTCAGTTTATTGCTTTGGTGAAGCTAGAATCAAAATCTAACTAGTAACTGAACTAGTTCAAGTTCTTGTTAATTATAGAATATTATTTCTCTAATAGATTTAAAGAAAAAAAACTCTCATAAGTACAATTCTAGGAGAACCTTATATGTTATGCCTAGCGTGAACAATAAATATACCAAGAGAACTAAACATTATTTAGTGCCATATTTGTTTAATGAGTTACCATTGAGTTTGAGTAATTTTAAGTCATACTCTTCCTTGAAAGCTGAATTAAAAAGATTTTTAATTAATTTTTAAAGATTTCAGAATTTATCTTTGTTAATAGTTATAATTCTATGCGTTGTTATTGTTAAATATTGTTTAAATAGTTTAAGTAAAACATGGGATTGTTAATTAGGCTACCTGTAGTAATTTGTTGTTTTTTTTCAAATTATTTACTTGTATTAATTTTTTTGTTATATTAGTTTTTCCTATTATTGTTAAAACAATGAAAGAAATGGTAATGAAATGTGAAAACTTATCTATTTAATACAACGGATTGGGAGAATAGCTTGATTTTTGTGAATGGACTTTTGAACTGGACTTTATCTATAGCTGTGGACAAGCCTACTGAGGCTTTTGTAGCTTTGTATAAAATGTATTTTGTTTATTATGTTTTTGTTGCATGAAATAAATAAAATAAAATAAATATCTATTGAGCAGTGGATATTTAAAATCACTTTAAAATTTAAAAAGTACCCTTGTAATAACTTTTTACAGCGCTATAATTTCAGTATTTTAATAGCTCCCCCAAACAACCCTTCAAGTACAGTAGTCGCAGCTAGTCTGGGCGCGCGGACCCTTGTGTACTAACCGTCCCCCACGCCAAAGCCATGAAGACAGCGCTGAGGCGCTGAACAACCTCAGAGAGCCGTGTGGGCCAGATGTTTTTGGTAATGAGCAATAAACACTCCCCTCTACACCCCCCGCCACAGCGCTGCCGCGCGCCCAGACTAGCTGCGACTACTGTAACAACAATGAATACCGTTATTTCCAGAAAACACTCAAACTTTCTGGCCAGCCCTTTCCCAACACAGCCAGTTTCCCACGCATTAAATAGCTTGTAAGTCCTGCCAACCTATACATCCTACACGGTAGAGAATGTCATTTGCATCGTCGTTTTTTCAAAATCCAGAATGTATTGTTTGCATTGTTGTTCTACGGAGATTTTTCATTTAATGAAATAATTGTAGGCTAATGTATAATTTGGCAAGATACAAACCTGTATCTCCACTAACCAGTCGCCCCAAGTAGTACAGAGCGAGGTAAGATCGGACACATTCCCCCACACACCCTGCAGCGTCCACAAAACTCACAGAGTTCGGCTTTATCACTGGAAAAAAACAGATCTGCGTCACTTTTACTGTTGGAGTTCATCAACATGTTTAAAAAATTGATTAAAAGATATTCCAAGTCATTAGTCTTAATTAATTTCAATCAATACAAACGCATTGTCAACGCATGTTTTTGCTGATCGGCGCTGGGACAACCACTGTTTAACCTGGCATCTGACGGTCAACAACAATGCAAAATTATAATCGACTCCTGCCGACTCTTAAGTTAACTCTTCATTTCAATCAACCACGGTATAATTGTTCTTGTTACACCAATTTGTACGTTCTACAATAACTCAAAAGACAATGTCTGTGTCAAAATAAAATACAAAATGCAGAAGCTTTTACTCCTCCAACTTACCAACATCGAACTCCTGAAGGACAACTTTGTCAGCACAGCCTGATTGTTGACTATCAAGTGGAATAACACCTTCAACAAACACAAAATTATGTAAGTTATCATGGTGTTAACCATGTACAACATAAATAATTCATCTACACTTGTATGATTGAGATGGCATAGCATAGAAACAAATTTTTATTTTATGTACAGTAGGCTAACAGCCATTCTATGAGTGTACCTATTGAATTGGTCAGATAGCCAAGACGTTATAGTTATCGCCTTTAAATCCAATCTACCATCTGAAAAGTAGATGAGTTAACCATGCTTTTAGGAACGGTAGGTATCAAATGAGGCGACTTTCAAAGTGATTATGATTTTCATTACAGACCCAAAATAGACTAAATTTAAAGTTGAGTAGCCTAAGTAAGTGTTTGTTTCATGGTAAATTTAGGACAATTTCTAGACAATCTTTAAATATTTATATTAACTAGGCCTAATTACTAATAGTAATATCAAATGGTAGCACATCTGCGATTCACAAATCTATCTGTTAGGCCTACCTGTAACTTGGTCCCCAACATGAAGAGAAGTTACATCACTTCCAACAGCTCTAACGATTCCAGCAATATCTTGGCCTGCTGGTAATCGGTTGCATCCCATTTTACGGATCAGAGACGTCAAACTAGCTCCATCACCCAAAGGCACTGATAAGCCACAAGCTTTGACTTCAACAAGGATCCCATACTTCCCAAGCTCTGGTAGGGTTTCCTAAGAAATAATAACACTCGCCACATTAGGAAAAACTCGTACCTATAGACCTAATGGGAAGAACAATACAACTTCAAAACTTCTTGAGCATATTAGCCAACATTTCGTTTCCACAGTTTAATCTCATCTTCATCTCCAGCAAAGGATTGAGTGATGACAGTTTAATATCTTGCGATTAGCCTATATTTGTTATGTTATTAAATAGGCTAATTGACAACTATGAGTCAGATTGAAACAGATTTTAGATTCGCATTTGCGAAACTTTTAACTTAACACTTGACAAGCTTGATTTTGATACACTTATCACACGCATTAGCATTGAATATAAACACTAGGTGACTTTTTTATTCATGATTTTGTCCCAGGTTGTGCCACAATCATTGTAGCAGTTAGGATGATGGTTCCAATAAGTGAGGGATGACTGAGGAGGGCCTAATTCAATTTATTGCACATCTAAAAAAATATGAAAGAATATGAAAAAAGAATATGAAGCGGATATTCGGCATGCAGGTATCTCCTGAGTAAAGTTCGTTTAACAAGTAAGAGTCAGTTCTACTTTATAATTTGACGCTTGACGATGACGGAGGAAAATCTAGTTTGCATTTACGAATGAGCATAGTAAAGTTTCATAGCTCCTTTCTTCTTAGCTGTAGAGGAGAAAGTATCAGAACAGCCCAAGTGGGCTCATCACACAATGAAAAGTCATCGTCTTGAAGCCACCTGACAGCTTTTGACAGGATTTGACTGTTTACATTGAAATAAATTCTGTAAAGCACCCCTAGCTAGGTAAAAAAAAAAACGTAGGACTATGGTCTATAACACCAAACTCACTTAGTATATTTACCTCTTTAGACATGATGTAATTTGGCGTTATAGATAAGCTGTCATACTCTAGAAAAACCGAGTGATTCGTCTTCATTATTCAGATTTCGAAAATCGAGTATTTGAGATAAAGGAAGAATGAATATTGGATAAACTCCTCAACGGAGGTTCAATTCATTACTTTTGACAACCACCTTACCATAGATTATAGCGGAAAACTTGGAAGAGTATTTTAACTACTAGTTTGATAAACTAATTCTTTGTATTCGCGCCTAAAAGCTAATAAGTTAGTTTAAATCAAGAAAACGCGTCCTTGACCACAGATGATATAGATCTAGGTCTACACAAGACTGCAAACCAGAGAATCAATAATTTCAAATTAAGAAATATGGGAATTGTTTACAAAAACATAACCTAAATACCATATTTCATTCTTTTTGTCTATGATACCATCTACATGACAGATCAGCTGATAACCCTTTTTCCATCCATCACAGCAGAAGGCTGAAGAATCAGCTCATTTAGCTACAGAGTAATTTTGATACACTCATCACACGCATTAGCATTGAATATAAACACTAGGATACTAATTAAAAGTATGTTACAAATCTGATATTGCTTCTTATGTGATCATATAAAAGTGATTTCAACCAGAATCAACAATAAATTATGTGGCAATGACTTTTGAGTACTTGCAAACTGCAAGTAGACTTTTAATCCTATTATAAAAATTAGCAGCACGTCAAGGCACTACCACGACAACCTGCCACCAAAAAGAAGAAGAAATTGAGGCGGTGGTTGACGTGGTGGCTCCTTGTCGGTGTGGCATCCGGACGCGAGCGTGCACGACAACCAGCCATCTCGGGTAAATGTGTGGTGGTGGTGGTACGTTGTCAAGATGGTCCCTAGATGGTCCCAACATCAACTCGCCATCTCTTTACTTTAGTGTTGTCGAGGTGGCACCTAATACATAGTGCAAGGTGGCGGGTTTACGGCCCCATGAAGCGCACACATTAACCCGCCATCTTCTGAATAAAGTGGTAGCGAGTTTCAAGCTGGTATCTTGGAATGCTAACTATGTTATTCTTAATTTATGCTAATGGTGTTATTTTTAAAGTGATAATAAACATTATAAGAAGACTGACACTTGATTAACAACCCTGGTACACAAAAATAAATATATTGTGGCCCAAAATAAATAGTTACATGTGAAGGTTTTAATATTTGCTATTTAAGGGTAGGTACACGTCCCATTACATCCCAATCCCATTACAATTCCAAACATCCATTACAATCCATTAAAATAATCCCATTACATCCATTGTCACCATAGTGCAAGGTGATGTGTTTTTTTGCCGTTTTTGCCCCTAACCAAAACACCAAAATGTCAGGGTGGCACCTTGACGGCGGCCCGTAAAATATGAAGCCTTTTAAAACATATTTTATGTTGGTTAAAATTTGTCAAGTTTAAATTTAAATTTTTTTAAACAATAAAATGCAATTTGATAGAAATTGAAAGTAATGTATTGCGTTGATTCAGGTAAGGGAGGAAAAGCGCGCTAATTTACTATATATGAGCAGTCCCTTACTTTATCTAGATGTTAATTCAAATACCACACACAAAAATACTTCAATTTAAAACGTTTAAAACTCGTTGAAGTCTTCTGCGCGTCTGGTTTTTTTTAGGGCAGAGTGTGCTCACATCGTCCAATTGTTAATCTCTTATTTTATATACAATTCAGGAAATGTTATAAATAATTATTATAATTGAAGGGGTGAGTGGATGAAGGGGGTAAGTAACATTTTGTTACTTTTGAGATAAATGGACTTAAAGTTTGCAGGTTATAACTTTTAAATTTTTTCATTCTTTAAACGCTGTTAGGAAGGGGATGCGGAATACTATCCCCCGGAAAACTACCCCCCCCCAGGTGAAACGTGACGTCACAAAATCTGCTAACTAACCAATATGGGAGCCGTGTCCGCGACTGGAATACTACCCCCCCCCCCTAGAAAAACCATGCTATTTAATTTTAATTCAACTAATTCTCTTGTATAATAGAAAATGCATGTGGTGAATATAAAACATTTTCGATTTTCGAAATGTTACAGCAAGTTTGGTTGGTTAGGTTAGGTTAGATTAGAACTGTTTGACAACTAAATTTGAGTGTCCGTGACTGGAAAACTGCCCCCCCGGTCTCTGACGTCAATATGACGTAGGAATCTGTTTGGGGGGGGGGGGTAGTTTTCCGAGGGGCAGTCTTCCGGCGACCCGTTAGGAAGGGCAGAGAAGTAAATTTTTGTGTGCAATACTTAATGAAAATTGAAATGTTCCTTACTATTAAAATTTTAACTTTTCTATTACTTACCTCCTTTATCCACTTAAAAAAAATTGTTTCGTAGTGGAAGAAGGGGTTAAGTGATGTAAACGATTATAATAAATTATTTTTGGTAAAAAAAATACTTTATTTCAACATGTTACCGTAAAAAGTACATTTATATAAGGTTGTTGCACCAAAATAAACTTAAATGTAACAAGTCAACTTACTTAAAGTCTTTATCATAGACTTTATGTGCTGACTTGTAACTTTGTCCAAAAAATAGTAACTAAAAGCCAGCTATGCAAAAGAAATGCCACAATATAAAAAATACTAAATATTTTTTAAATGTGCAAGTAATAACTGTCTTTTATTAAATGCTTATCAGTCTTATCTCTGCAATCTTTCTAAGAAATATTTATTTTTCATGTACAATCTTTTACTTCTTCGAAGCAGTTACCTATAAAGAATAGCTAAAAACTCGTTGTACTAAGTGGGTCCAATACGGTCCGATACATTTTTAAAACGCACTAAAATGCAAATAGGAAATGTTCAAGGTAATGTTCATTGTCAGCTGATTTGGAAATTATGTTAGCTGCAGTACGTACGCTACTACTATTACCTAACAATAAGGGAGTAAGTGCAGGGGACAAGTGCGCAGAGTTATGGATGAAGGGGGTAAGTGAAACTTTACATGGATGAAGGGGGCAAGTGAAGCACAAAGAGTTATGGATGAAGGGTGTAAGTGAAACTTAACGTGGATGAAGGGGGCAAGTGAAGCACTTACCACCTTTATACACTCCATTTGGGTGCATTCCCTGTACTTAACCCCTAAGCTAAAAAAAAATACCTCAGCTATTATTATACTTAGGACTATGGGAGTCAGTGTACTAAATAGAGCATCACTTACACCCTTTAACTAACTCAATTTTTACAAAATTGTTACTTGCCCCCTTCATCCACTCAACCCTTCAATTGGTATTCTATTTAGAAAATATCATGCATGATACCTACGTAATACTATGGCAAAACCCAACAATCCGTGTGTTTCTCTCCTTTTCTTTTAGCTCTTAGTGTACGTTTTTACTCCGATAACATCGGGCAACAAAAAAAAAAAAAAACAAACAAACAAACTTCTAGACTTAAAATGATGTTAAACAGACACCATTCTAGTTTACGCAAGTGTTACTAAAATAGGAACAATATGACTGGGCATTAAGGTCTACAAAAACTTTTTGCAAGCAAATTTGTTTTAACCGTCATTGTGAGGAAAGTCCAAATAGTAGTTTTGTGCCTCGCCTGTTATCGACCAGTGATAAGATAGGTAGCAATCAATAACACACACCTTGTTTGAAACTGTTAATTCGATCTGCAATTGTAGCAAGATTGAACAGATGTATTCGGTTAGAATTTTCTAGTTTAAT
Source organism: Macrosteles quadrilineatus (assembly GCF_028750875.1). Taxonomy (NCBI): domain Eukaryota; kingdom Metazoa; phylum Arthropoda; class Insecta; order Hemiptera; family Cicadellidae; genus Macrosteles; species Macrosteles quadrilineatus. The sequence continues at coordinate 134,458,923 of NW_026542595.1, read as the reverse complement.
TTAATTGTTTTTTTGGTTGTGACAAGGTAGCTGAAGTGTTATGGTTATCACCATAGCGATCTATCACTCATCTTCGCCTAGCTATCTCAACGACATAAAATTAATTTAGTGCTGGCTGGTTTGACCACGTGGAAAGTCCAGCTGTCTCTTTAGACAGGACCAATATACATACTGTAGCTCAATGTCATAAGAACAGCTGATCCCAGTATTCAACCATTGAAAATTTCTGACTTCATCTTCTCGAACTGGAGACTTTCTGAATGTCGCAAGCACTAAAATGTTCAAAATTCAAAGGTTTTTAGATTCACACGTCTTTGGTTCGTCTTTTAAGCTTAATTTAAATTGCTTAACTCTGCCTCTTTCTGATGATTGAACTTGCGGTCTAGACGGGTCATAGAGAGGGCTAGGCATTCCATTTAACTATTATCCGTCGAATTGCGGTCAACATTGAGGAGGATCATTAGGTTTTTAATTCAATCTCCAAGAAACATATGGTGTGGCGATAAGGGTGGAATGGAATGAGCTGATATAAGTAGCTTTCTTACTGACTAAGATCAGCTGTTTCTTAGCAAAACACCATTTAGGGCTTTAGTTCAATGATTAAGGACAGCTGTTCCAGTTTCAACTGCTGACTTTTCATGATCAACCAAGACCACACTAAAAATACCCCCGCCGCAGCAAACCTGCAGACTAAGCGAATTTCAACTTGTCTGATTACATTTTTACTCAAATATTTCCATAAATAAGACATATTTATTCCCTATTTAAATAGCATTAAATTTAACAAGTGCTTAGGTTTGCTGCTACGGGGAAGGTAAAAAGTGTTTTTTGACCATACGTGAATAGTATGGGATGAAATAAATAAATTTGCCAAATTTTATCAATATATATCCATAAACAAGTAAACTACAACAATTTTTATTTTCTCCATAAGAATAACATGGGAATTTTAAATTAAACTATTTTTTAATTTTCTCCGTGACCGTTAGGCATACAACAGCGCTTCAATATACTAAATTATTTCTTTTTTTAAGCTCTACAAAACGGTTTAGAAATAAATTGCAAATTTTTTTTGTTTTTAGGGTAAAAAATGGGAAAAACACATTTTTACCCCATAAAACCCCCCATAAACCCCTGTTCCCATGGTCCGATTATGCTGGATCACGAACTCGTTCGAATAAACGTAGGTTTACACGTTTGTACCAAATTTCATCAAAATCGGATCATTTTTGCTCGAGTTATCGCGCTAACGGACACATATATATATATATGAATTTGAACGGATGGTGTTTTTGGCCTCTAGGGACCTCAAAATGAAAAAAAATCGGTCCCGCGTCCAGGTCTTACCATGAGTACTACGGTAATAGCTTATTCCCTATATGGGAAATTCGCTAAAACTATTTTTTTTTTTGCCTTGAATCAAACCACTAAAATTTTGATTTCCAGGCGAACAACATAACTTAAACTACAAATAAAACTACTAACAACGAATTTATTCGGTTATTGGGTCTGATGATGATTGGAATGTCCAATCGAAATCGATCACCACTTACCATCATTTATGTATACCGTCTTGTGAGTTAATAGTATAAGCGTAAGTATATGTTTTAAGTGTTATTAGACGTATCTTTTATTTACTTTCCGTAAACAAATTGGGAAACATTATCCCATACCATTTTTACTACAACCCCTCGTTGATTTGGATATACAACAAATACTTTAATATTTTTCAATGAAAAGGCGACCATACAAAGTAGAATATCTGCTACCTTTTAGTATGTGCCTGCATGCTCTATGCATAATTTTGGACGATAGAAATATATAGTATGCAAATAATCGATTCTATGGTTGTTCTAGAAGTAAAATTGTAACTAATATTTACTTAAACGGGATTTTCGGTGAAAACAAATGGATTTATATAATGAGATTAACCAATCTAGTAAATAATAGTTTCACAATTTAATTTTTAAGATAACACGTTTTAAGTTTTGGTTTCAAGATTGTGCATCAATAATACCACAGACAAAATAGTACTCTCTGTCTCGTGAAAATTCAAACTTAATAAAAAAAAGGAGCTATAACGGGGCCGTTTGGACACTCCTTTAACAGTGATAAAAAAGCTTAAAAGAGCTTGAAAAGGAATTTTTTGTCAGAAAATGAAATACAAACCAGTAAAGTACTGGTCAATGTAACCTGCACACCACCACATACAAACTCCTGTCGATTGGACTGGTAGTGTTAAAAGGGCCAGGGTTTACTATGCTAAAATCATGTGACAATGGATTTGTGAGTGAGATAGATAACCACAACACACGGCGAGGAAGTGAAAAATCAAACCAAAGTCAAAGTGAACCAAAGTCAAGTACAATCGAGTAATTGTACGAAGCCAGGATCGTGACGTCACATACTCGAGATAGGCAGAAGTGAGAGGCTATAAACTTATTGAACATTGTGGGAGCAATTGCCTACTCAGGTTCAATAGCTACATGAGTTCAGTCGAGTACCTGATAATAGGAAATCCATCATTTGGGTATACTCTCAATAATCGCGATTGAGCTGGAATCGGAAAGGTTTGATATATACAATCAATTAATGTCTATGTTACTGTTTTATGAACTTTTTGTTGAACTGGTTTTCATCTAACATGTGCGTTTCTCGTGTGCTCGTTTTTATAGAACTTTTTTTAAGACCTGATTACATTTTGCTTGTGGTTGTTAGTGCTCGCCTACTTATCAGGAAGTTGCCGCGGTGCGAACCTGACTCCTAAGAAAAGTCACAAGCTTTTGTTGGCTATAAACTTTACCCACCTGGTTCTTGTTCTAGGTCTAAGGATAGATTCTAGATCTCGAAACGTAGCGAATGTTGAATAAATCAGTAATGAATCAATGAATGACTTCCTCAGTAATATGTTTTTATAATTCAAATGCAGGTGTATGTCGAGGATTAAAAGGTGCGTCAACAAGGATTTCAACCACCTTATTTTGTAGCAGGAGAAACATGGACACACGAGATGAATACCAAATCTCTAAACATCCATGTCTTTTGAAAGAAATATGCGTACTGTCCAATGGACATGATAGCAGCCTTAGGCAAGTAAGTCGTTTATAGGAAGACAGACCTTTGAAGATCTATTCGATACAGAATCCTATTAGATGATAGTCTGCTACAAAATTCACCCTTGATGCATATTCCATAAGTTTATGATCAAGATGGAAACCAACAAGAACGTGAATAATTAAATACAATTTACATACGTGATTAAAAAATTATCATTTTGAGCCTTATTCTACAATACTTGTCATTCGCCTATTGGGCCTGATGATTGGAGTGTCCAACCGTAATCGACCACCACTTACCATATATTAAATATATTTATCGTCTTGTAAGTTAACAATAGTGTAGATATATGTTGTGTTATTAGACGTATTTTCATTTACGTTCCGCCCTATTCTACCACAGTACCTCGTTCAGTACCATAGTTACCTCGGCTGTCAAAGGATCGTATTTGTGATAAAAAAACACCTTGCTTTTTGTGTCATGTAAGGTTAAGTCTGAGCAAATTGCTCCTGATAGACTTTGTCCTTCACTATTCATTTTTTAGTATATTTAAAAAAATTTAAATAATTGCTACAGCTAATCCATATTTATAAATGGTATGTGTACCCTCAGGGTTTATAACTAAATACGACGTAAAATTTGTCTGAACTTCGCCCTAATGGATATTTTTAGATTTTATATTAATTTCATCCGGTTCTTCAATAATTTGCCGCTATATTAACAGTTTGTTTGGAGTGAGGCACACTTCTAACGATACTTTGGTTCAACGACGTGCACTAGACGCTAATCTCCAACTCAATTCGAGTACGACTATGTTGTAGTTTTCAAAGAGAGGCCAAAAAATGCCTCTTATTTGGGGGATTAATTTTAAGTGCGACATTGTTCTCTACCAACGATATGTTCTAGATAATTGAGCAATTACTGTTAAATGTGGTATTTTGTTGCCGAAAGAAATAGTCAAATCAATTGCACTATTTTTTGTTTGAAAATCCGATTCTTGTTATGCTATTTATACAAACTAAGCAATCGACGACTGTGATTTGTAAACGTTGTTTATACAAATTAAGCAATCGACGACTGTGGTTTGTAACCGATGTTTATACAAATTAAGCAATCGACATCGGTGAGTTGTACCCGATGTTTATACAAATTAAGCAATCGACGACTGTGGTTTGTAACCGATGTTTATACAAATTAAGCAATCGACATCGGTGATTTGTACCCGATGTTTATACAAATTAAGCAATCGACGACTGTGGTTTGTAACCGATGTTTATACAAATTAAGCAATCGACATCGGTGAGTTGACAGCTTCCGTGAAGGAACTGTGTGAGAAGACAAACAGATAAGAGCCTCGGCCGCTCCTTGAGTAAAGATTGCACGAGCGGTTATCACCTTGGACGTCAGCTGGTACAACTGTAATATTTTTAATCAGTACTTGACACGTTTGCCAAATTAATTAACCTATTTTAAGTGAGATTTTAATTTTTTGCAAACATTTTTTAGTGATGTTTAAACCGTCATCTTGCAAAAAAAAAAACGTAAACATGCAAATGGTTAACCAATGGTGTTTTACATATCAGATTCAAAAAATTAATACATTATGTGAAACAAACATAGGCTATTTGTTATTCGCCTCCTTCATCGTAGTTTCATTTTTTGTAGTTCATTGTGAATAGATCTATGCAACTTCAATTTCATCTCAGCCACTAGATTCAGACATGCCAAATCATGACAACAGCTTCTTTCATTAAAGAGTATGGAAGTCTCATCTTTACAGTTGTGACAAACATGATACTGTAACACCAAGGTTTGCGTAACATAGTGTGTAGTATGTAATGTACATCATATGCATCTTAAAATGATGCAACATTTGAAGATACGTTTCAAGCTTTTTCTTGATTCAGATGGCTTTTGCCATTGCTATTCATTCTAACAAAATATCCAAGTTATATAGCAAATCCAGGGTCTGGAACATCCCTTTCAAAAACAAAAAATATACCAATGAGAAAAAAACAATAAATTCAAAAAATAATCGAGTATGAGGTAATAACCATTTCTTCAATGCTGAAAATATAAAAACTTTTTGTAACATTGGTTGTCACATTGAATGATCATCATAAATCTTGAATATATTCAATTTTGCCTATAGCTAATCAAATACCAACACCAGTAGTTTGAGGCGAGATGTAGAGGATGCGCGGCGCAGTCACCTGATAAGTGACACCTGCCGATTATCCTATCAGTATTGATAACAGGTTCGATTGGGCCAATAGTCAGTGATAGTCAGGTGTTTGGGCGACATGGCGCTGTACAACTCCTACGACGCGGACCCCAGCTACATCAGCGACGGGTCTACATGGCACTTCCTGCCTCCGGACTACCCCATCTCTCCAGAGGACGACTTCCGGTATGGGTGAGTTCAATTGTTTATTAAGAGAATGTTTCAAGAACTTTTGGCTGTATACTTCGTCAAGGTTGTGTAAGCCATGTTGAAAAGCATCAGCGGGAGTTGTGTAAAGACTTAGAATATAGGTAGAACTAGGCCTACTGTAGAAGTTTCATTCCTGTAAATATGTAAAGACATACAATCACCTCCAGGGGGTGCTGAAGGTGCTCCAGCACCCCCTGAAATTCTCATAAAATTCAGTTATTAAGTTCTTACATTTTCCTATGGTCCGCAATGAATCGAAATAAGAGATTTTAAATTCTCAGATCATCTTACGCACAATTTTGCTCTAAAACTTACAACAAAGAAGTTTAAAATTTAATCCAAAATTTACAGCCTGGACCCCTTATGTGTTGGGGGGGCTAAACCCCCCTTGCTGACCCGTAAATGTAAACCCCCCCCCCAAAAAAGAAAATCCTAGCTACGTCCTTGTTAATTTGTAGAGTGGATTAAATTTACTCCTTTAGCCAGTTTAATAGAAATGAGAGTCATTGCATTGCATCCGAATGCTAATGTTAAAGGACCGTTGTCTTATATGTGGTGTTAAGATTAGCAGCTTAGACCCATAGTTTTGGTCGTGGTTTTTTGGAGAATCTAAACCTCAACGGAATTAGTTGAAATTGTCTAGTTGTCTGCCGTTTTTGGCAGATTACTATTTTAATTAGTCCTTAGTAAATTTGCCAGTATTAAAATTAAAACTTCGTCAAATTGTGTCATCTTTAAAACATACAACTGGCGTTTTGTAATATCTTTGATGGTAGATTAAACCAGGCATTCTATTTGCATGTTAAAGTTTTAGCATGAACTAAACGTACTACCTTAGTCATTTTTAGAAGATTAATGACAGTAGCTTAATTAAATTGAATCTCAAAGTCAATGAGAAAATTGTATGCCCGTCATATATGGTGTGACAATATATTACCAACACTTCTATGTCTTGTCTTTAGTTTCTAGTTTCTTTGAAGAATCAAAACCTCATTGGATTCTGTTTGAATTGTCAAGGTTGTTTTTGGCTGACCCGGGATTGAATTAGCTCTTTTACTACGTAGGTATAATTTGCCGGTGTTAAATTGGCCTCAGTAAGGATTTAAAGTTTTTAATTGAAAAAATCCCTTACTTCTTGGGCGAACCAAAAAATTTTAAACACCTAGCCTAATGGTCTTGGTCTAGTCAATACTACAACATATAGACGCATTCTTATGTCAAATCCCCTTTAGGGCTCCACCCCAGTGGCTTTGGAGTTTTCCATGTTAAACTTATGAGTATTCATATTTTAAAGGTCCGTGAAGTTGGCGTACCCATATTAGCGTATCCACTTTTGATCATACCAATCGTTAGTTCATCGTTAGTTCTTGATAGTTCCCAAATTTTGTCGTTAGTTCTCAAAAAATAAAAAAGTTATAGCCGATAATAAGTGGGTACGCTAACTTCACACTTCCGGGTTCTAGCGCACGCCGTTTCCTGATGAGAAATGTTTACATCTATATATCAATCGTTAGTTCTTCGTTAGTTCTCGATAGTTCTCCAATATTAACGTTAGTTCTCAAAAAATAAAAAAGTTACGAGGCATACAAAGTGGGTACGCCAACTTCACAATTATAGAATTTCCAGCAGGCACACTTTTTTGAATAAAAATGCTTACATCTATATACCAATCGTTTGTTCTTCGTTAGTTCTCGATAGTTCTCCAATATTAACGTTAGTTCTCAAAAAATAAAAAAGTTACGAGGCATACAAAGTGGGTACGCCAACTTCACAATTATAGAATTTCCAGCGGGCACACTTTTTTGAATAAAAATGCTTACATCTATATACCAATCGTTAGTTCTTCGTTAGTTCTCGATAGTTCTCCAATATTAACGTTAGTTCTCAAAAAATAAAAAAGTTACGAGGCATACAAAGTGGGTACGCCAACTTCACAATTATAGAATTTCCAGCGGGCACACTTTTTTGAATAAAAATGCTTACATCTATATACCAATCGTTAGTTCTTCGTTAGTTCTCGATTGTTCTCCAATATTAACGTTAGTTCTCAAAAAATAAAAAAGTTACGAGGCATACAAAGTGGGTACGCCAACTTCACAATTATAGAATTTCCAGCGGGCACACTTTTTTGAATAAAAATGCTTACATCTATATACCAATCGTTAGTTCTTCGTTAGTTCTCGATAGTTCTCCAATATTAACGTTAGTTCTCAAAAAATAAAAAAGTTACGAGGCATACAAAGTGGGTACGCCAACTTCACAATTATAGAATTTCCAGCGGGCACACTTTTTTGAATAAAAATGCTTACATCTATATACCAATCGTTAGTTCTTCGTTAGTTCTCGATAGTTCTCCAATATTAACGTTGGTTCTCAAAAAATAAAAAAGTTACGAGGCATACAAAGTGGGTACGCCAACTTCACAATTATAGAATTTCCAGCGGGCACACTTTTTTGAATAAAAATGCTTACATCTATATACCAATCGTTAGTTCTTCGTTAGTTCTCGATAGTTCTCCAATATTAACGTTAGTTATCAAAAAATAAAAAAGTTACGAGGCATACAAAGTGGGTACGCTAACTTCACAGTTATACAATTTCCAGCGGGCACAGTTTTTTGAATAAAAATGAATATATCTATATACCAATCGTTAGTTCTTTGTTAGTTCTCGATAGTTTTTCAATATTTACGTTAGTTCTCAAAAATAAAAAAAAGTTACGAGTCATACAAGGTGGGTACGCAAACTTCACAATCATACAATTTCCAGCGGGCACAGTTTTCTGACTATAAATGCTTATATCTATATACCAATCGTTAGTTCTTCGTTAGTTCTCGATTTTTCTCAAAAACGTACCCTCAACTATTCTTTCAAACATTCACAGCATCGTTCTTAAACAGTTTCAAAATACGTTCAAAATTAAAAGTGTTAGGTTATTAATATATACCGAGAATAAATATTGTTATCTTATGATAAATTAGTTATAATAAAATATTAATTGAAATTTAGTTTAATGATTTGAAAAAAGGGGATTTTATTCAAGTTCCATGCCTTTAGCCGGCTCCAGACTGTACCCACGCAAAGTACAGAACAGCAACTCGCCGAATCGCGAGTAGTATGACAGCAAATGCTCGTGCTCGTGTTTTCCGTTCATTGCCGGTATTTTTGCACACATCAAAGTGAAGGAATATTTTTGCCATTCTTGAAACGAACAGTTGGTGGGAAAACAGCACATGTGTGTAGACACATGTAGATATAGATATAAGCATTTATAGTCAGAAAACTGTGCCCACTGGAAATTGTATGATTGTAAAGTTTGCGTACCCACTTTGTATGCCTCGTAACTTTTTTATTTTTGTAGAACGAACGTTAATATTGGAGAACTATCGAGAACTAACGAAGAGCTAACGATTGGTATATAGATATAAGCATTTTTATTCAAAAAAGTGTGCCCGCTGGAAATTCTATAATTGTGAAGTTGGCGTACCCACTTTGTATGCCTCGTAACTTTTTTATTTTTTTAAAACTAACGTTAATATTGGAGAACTATCGAGAACTAACGAAGAACTAACGATTGGTATATAGATATAAGCATTTTTATTCAAAAAAGTGTGCCCGCTGGAAATTCTATAATTGTGAAGTTGGCGTACCCACTTTGTATGCCTCGTAACTTTTTTATTTTTTTAAAACTAACGTTAATATTGGAGAACTATCGAGAACTAACGAAGAACTAACGATTGGTATATAGATATAAGCATTTTTATTCAAAAAAGTGTGCCCGCTGGAAATTCTATAATTGTGAAGTTGGCGTACCCACTTTGTATGCCTCGTAACTTTTTTATTTTTTGAGAACTAACGTTAATATTGGAGAACTATCGAGAACTAACGAAGAACTAACGATTGGTATATAGATGTAAGCATTTTTATTCAAAAAAGTGTGCCCGCTGGAAATTCTATAATTGTGAAGTTGGCGTACCCACTCTGTATGCCTCGTAACTTTTTTATTTTTTGAGAACTAACGTTAATATTGGAGAACTATCGAGAACTAACGAAGAACTAACGATTGGTATATAGATGTAAGCATTTTTATTCAAAAAAGTGTGCCCGCTGGAAATTCTATAATTGTGAAGTTGGCGTACCCACTTTGTATGCCTCGTAACTTTTTTATTTTTTGAGAACTAACGTTAATATTGGAGAACTATCGAGAACTAACGAAGAACTAACGATTGATATATAGATGTAAACATTTCTCATCAGGAAACGGCGTGCGCTAGAACCCGGAAGTGTGAAGTTAGCGTACCCACTTATTATCGGCTATAACGTTTTTATTTTTTGAGAACTAACTACAAAATTTGGGAACTATCGAGAACTAACGATGAACTAACGATTGGAATGATCAAAAGTGGATACGCTAATATGGGTACGCCAACTTCACGGACCTATATTTTAAAGGAATAAAAGAATTTTGTCAGCTGTTTTAACTACACAAGTTGGTTCTATACTATTAAAACCATCATTGGCTATGGTAGATGTGCTATATAGTATACCGTAAATTAATAGCTATTTACCTAACCCGCCATGTTAAACTTCCCTATCCCAAGCGTGATGTATACAACTTCTTTACTTCTTCTTCGATGTAAAGTTGAAAAAACTCACTCGGTGATGTAATGAAACCCATTTAATTAACATTGAGTGCTTAACTTAAAAATTATACCTCTATCTCCATAGCTATTACCTTACAAGTGTAGTAAGAGCGTTTTTACATCACGCAGGTGAATGTTGTGCAACGAGCGGAAGCGAGTTGCATAATTTACCGAAGTGATGTAAACACGCTCTTGCGTAACGTGTAACGTACAAGATTTTACCTGACCCGACAATATACAGGAGGTTACGAACAATATTTTTCATTATCCATTTCACTCATCTTCTAACAGTAACGTTCATTTACAAACAAAAGCTAGGTTAGGAAAATTCTTCAAAACATAACAATAAATTTCAAGCGCACAGCTGATTTCTAGCGTTGAACGTCGTTGGCTCCATAGAGGTATATTTTTTAAGCTAAGCACTCAATGTTATTTAAATGGGTTTCATTACATCACCGAGTGAGTTTTTTCAACTTTAAATCACTCGAGAAGTAACGAAGTTATATACATCATGCTTGGGATAGGGAAGTTTAACATGGCGGGTTAGGTAAAAGAAAAAAAATTTCTTAAACCATGTCCTCTCCCTTTGCAAACGCAAAGCACGAGTATAACTGCAATAAGCATTTCATACTTATACGCCAACCCCGTACGAAGTACGGGTACTCTGTTAGTAACTTACATAATATACCGAAATAGTGTGAGCGGAGTAGATTCCGATCATAAATTGCAAAGATGAGAACCAAGAAAAACTTGGTGGAAGAGTGAAATAAAATTGTTTAAGAAAATAAGATTTTTGCTGTTCAAAAGTCATCACAATTTAACATAAGATTTTTAAATGGACGCATTTGTTACAAAAAGTTATCAAATTAAAAACACTGCAGAAGTCACTAAAAAGGTCTGAAACGTCAATACTATTATGGTATGAACACACCATATCAATGAATTGATTGATAATTGGTATAGTTCAAAGAGATATTGGCCAATAAAACATTTATCAAATAAAGTAGTTTAAGCTCTATCGTAAAAATTACCTAAACGTAAACGCGACATGTGCTAAAACCAAAAACTTTGAAGAAGGTATTAAAATATAGAATTAAATTTAAACTATTTTGGTTTTATTATATTGTCAGTTACGTAATTAAAGTAAACAATGTCTTACGAACGAATAAGCTTTAGCAATTCTTCGTACACCACCTTCTCCTCTTCAGTTGGTTCGTATGTCCACCTAGTCCCTTCTTCATCTTCATACACACCAGGAGGGATCCGATAAGCATCCTTCTTGATTTTCACTATGCCTCTGTAAGGATGGAAAAATTCAAAAGGAAAAACACACGAGCACATCCCGTTGTAGCACCACCAGCATAGGAGTAACAAGTAGGAGGAAGGAAAAACTACTAAAAATGTTTTCAGGAACAGAATGACGAAGTGTGAAAACCTTCTGGTGGAAACATTTAGAATTTCGTGCACGAGACAAGGAACTCCGAAAAATAAATATTTCCAAAGCGACATCTGCAAGCAACTCTCCGAATATTGGTCATTTTCGGTGACTTGGAACGCCCTGTCGTCCTCAGCTTGGGTGCTTGAGTTGGTCAAAGGAAGAACACTGGCGATTTCAGGCATCTCTGGTGTTCCACTTTCGTAATCCTTCTTGAATCCATCCAGATCGTAGTCATTTTCTGTCACAGTTCCGTTTAAAAACGTTTCTTCAGTGGAATCATAGTCTTTCCCATTCACTAGTCTCTTCTTAGGGGACTTTCTAAGCTGGTCTAACTCGTAGTCGATTTGGTAGTCGTATTCTCTCAAGGGAATTTCTCTATATTCTTCTCTTGTCTCTGGTTGATTGTCAGTTAAACTGTCGAACCGTTCTAATTTTCTTTCGTCAATCACAAGGCCTAGCGATGCCAACATTTTGGAGGGGATTCGTTCAAGATCTTCTTCGAAGTCACTGGAGCTAATCCTTATATCATTCTTCCACACGAGTCTGGTTTCAGAGATGTATTGGAAAACTTCAATTGTCACTAATAATGTGATGAGTTTCATAATTTGTTATTTTAAAAAGTGCGTTTATGGATAGAGAACTTAACATTTAACTTCCTCTGAAAAACATTTTCTTGTAGAATCAAAACATAACTGCACCACATTTTGTCTCAGCTGTTGGTGTTGGTACAATAAATCAGAAAAAAATAATGTCTACTTTGTCCAAACAAACGCTAACACTTAACTTAACAGGTGTAAAAATATAAGTTTTATAGGTATTTAATTATTGTTTTATTTTTGCGTTTTAGGAATAGAAAGGGGTTCAAATCTTATCTATTAACAGTTCTTTAAGGCTTCTGCTCGTGAGATACCAAACTAAAAAGTTATTTCTTTAATGCGATATTCACTCTTTTGCGTTCCTCAATAGAAGTCCTCGCCAAAAGATACTCACTAAACATTCATAAATGGCTTGACGTTTTTGTAAATTCAGTTTTTGACGACAACTAGCTAAACGAAAACGAACTTTACAGTGAGTAAGACTGACACAAAATGTTCAAATCAATGCAGACAGACACGTGTGTGCGCCGCCTCTGAACATGACGAGGTCTCAAAGAGCATGAGGAAAACCAACGAGAAAATGGATTTCCTATGGACAAAAACAATCGGCTAAACGAAGAACAATTATTTTTTTAACCTACGTAAAATGCAAAGGTTACAGAAATTCACCGGCTTAAAAATGAATGCATAATGACTAGTTAGTTGTTATATGTTTGTTGTCCTTTGTTTGATCAACCATAAGGTTCATTAGAGAGGAGTGTAAGATGTGTTTAGTAGTTAGAGGTGCACCCAACATATCTTTATCCCTTTCACATGATATATATAGACTTATCATCTACACTTAGTCCTGCAAAATCCACAGACTGTTCTTCCTTTTTTTTCTCATTCACTCTACCATACAATCCCCTCCACCCAGTTATCCACCAACGACTTATCAAATGACTTTAACATTCCCCGGAAATAATCCAGGAGCGGATGTTGGATGAATGGGAGGTGGCTAACGACGATCACGGCCTTGGCTGAGTCGGATAAGTGAATGGACGGATGAATGGAAGCTGTTTATACTGACATCAAGCTAATGGGGCCACCCGCATGCCTCTCAAAAACACTTTACCCTTTCCCGGCTACCGACCGTGGACTTTTGTGGGCCTTAGGGATTGAAGATTGAATACTATTTGACAAACGTAGAGAATTCGATTCGATACAGTTTTCATTGAAACACAATCGTATGTAGGTCTTAAATATACTTCCTGGGACTCATTACTTCTGTGATTATACATGAAGTGGGTGTCAAGTTTTTCTCTCATGTGGTTTTACTTCACGACTCATGCTGTCTGTTGGCCAACGGTTTTACATTAGTTTGCGCCTCAAGAAGAATTGATTAGGCTAAAACCCTCGAGGTTACTGATATAGAGCTAATACATTATCTTGTGAATATTCTGGCTTGAAGATCGAATAAACTTTGACAAACGTGGGGCATTTGAATCGATACAGTTAATATTAAGTCAAACAATCGTATGAAGAGGTATTATCGAAACACACCTCTTGGAACTTGGAGGATTACGTCAGAGCTCCTCGTCACTTCTCCAATTATTCATAAGTGGAAATAAAATGTTTATATATTCTTGAGTGACCATCAAACGTAAAATAAGAATAACAGTAAAAAGACTCATTTAAGCTTAAGATTAAGCAACCAAAAACTTTAGAAAATGAATTTCCAGCATATCATTTTCCACGATCAAATTAATCGGATGTTATGTTCGATAAAAATAGCTTCGACCTTTACAACACAAACTCCTTTAACCACTCAAAATGTACCAAGAATAAAATATAGACTTCTTTTTTGGTCTGCTTAAATAAATCCATATCCATAAACGATTTTACAGTGACATTTCCGTGTACAAATAACTTGTCACATTTTATTCACGATACGTAATCATAAAAGCCTAAATAGTTTCCTCTATTATAGCCCGTGTTAAAGGGGGTGAAGGACATTATCAACTTTATTGATAGTAAAATCTCTAATGTCAACTGGACCATTGAGTAAAGCTTAATCTATTTAACCTTTACCACCACCATTACGTCTGTTGTTAATGGATACACTTTATCATGTTTAAGGTCCCAATCCTGATATTACATAAAAAACATCGCCAACACAATGAGGTAATGCCTGGAAGTTGTTCTTAGCGAAAAAAAATTTAAGGTTGTTTTTTTTATTTGCAGATTAAATATGACTTAAGCAAACGAATGAACGATAGTAATCCCGAGTACAGTGTTGTTTTTTTCTGTAAAAGCAAAAAAAAATATCCCTGAATATCAATGTATCTCCTTAATGCAATATCCTAATGCGATAACTAAACTAGACGACCACAGAAGAAGAACTTGACAAGTCCAATTTTTTGCATTTTCTGTTTTTTTATATAAATTTGCATAATTTCTAAGATTTACTCAGTACAGAGAAATAACTTTAAACGTCTAGAGAAATAAGTGATAGAAGCTTAAATGGGAGAACTTGAGTTGTACATGTTTTAAAAACGCTGTCATGAAAAATATACATGTGCCTTATCAAGTTCTTCCTCTGTGGCCTTCTAATATAATATGTATACAATTATTTTAACTAAATACATAATCCTAACTAAATACAAAACCTTGATAGCTGAGTGGTTATAACGGTTGCCAAATAGTGAAACGTTCGCCAGTTCGATCCTGAGAATTCTAGAGGCTTTTTGGTGGTCATAATTGGGTTATATGTATATTCAACCTGCGCAGCCCGGTTGCAGAAATTAGCCCGGACAGCCCGGGTCTTATACAGGGTGGCTGGTCATCAGTGTTACAACATTTTTTTGGCGTAAGTACAAAGTAATTGCAGTGTAATGATGCATATAAAAGGTTCTAAGTCCAAAAATTAGCTTCCCAAAGAATAATTTTATGTTTTTCAAAAATAACTATGTTTTCAAACCTAATACAGCTATTTCTCAATTACCGGTAAATGGATTTGAGTAGACAATGTCATTTTCGTGTTCTACATTAAATTTTGAATAAGAATAATAGAAAATGACGGAGGATCAGTTGTAAAAACCCCATTGTAAATAGATTCAAAGATAAAAATTAAGATGTTTCATAAAAATTTAAAAAACATTGGTCTATTGTATTTGTTCACACCCTGTATACAAGAAAGTGGCCGATTATGTTAAAAACTGCGCCATTTTATAAGCTTTCTAACCATATGCTACACTATTGAGGTTTAGATATTCTGTTGTTTGTTTTAGTGGTTTGAATGCCAGAAAACAGGGTGTCTTTAACATTTAAAACATAGAAAGCCGGCATGTATATAAGCAAAAGTTGTATTTTTGTTTCAGCTTGAAAAACAGTAAAAAAGTTCCCTGTTTTCTGGTATTCAAACCACTAAAACAAACAACAGAATATCTTAACCTCAATAGTGTAGCATATGGTTAGAAAGCTTATAAAATGGCGCAGTTTTTAACATAATCGGCCACTTTCTTGTATACAGGGTGTGAACAAATACAATAGACAAATGTTTTTTAATTTGTATCAAACATCTTAATTTTTATCTTTGAATCTATTTACAATGGGGTTTTTACAAGTTATTTTTGAAAAACATAAAATAATTCTTTGGGAAGCTAATTTTTGGACTTGGAACCTTTTATATGCATCATAACACTGCATTTACTTTGTACTTACGCCAAAAAAATTTTGTAACACTGATGACCAGCCACCCTGTATATCAGCCCGGGAAGCCCGGGTGTAGAAAATAAGCCCGGTCAGCCCGGGTCTACAAATTCAGCCCGGGTGTATAAAATCAGCCCGTGCAGCCCGGGTGTAGAAAATCAGCCCGTGCAGCCCGGGTGTAGAAAATCAGCCAGGTTGCAAAAATTAGCCCGGACAGCCCGGGTCTTAAATATCAGCCCGGGATGCCGATTTTATACACCCGGGCTGATTTTCACACCCCGGCTGCTCGGGCTGATTTTCTACACCAAGGCTTCCCGGGCTGATATATAAGACCCGGGCTGCACGCGCTGATTTTCTACACCCGGGCTGATTTTCACACCCCGGCTGAAATTAGCCCGGACAGCCCGGGTTTTATATATTAGCCCGGGCAGCCCTGGTGTAAAAAAAAGCCCGGTCAGCCCGGGTCTACAAAATCAGCCCGGTGTAGAATATCAGCCCAGGTATATAAAATCAGCCCGCGCAGCCCGGTTGCAGAAATTAGCCCGGACAGCCCGGGTCTTATATATTAGCCCGGGATGCCCGGGTGTAAAAATCAGCCCGGGTGTATAAAATCAGCCCGCGCAGCCCGGTTGCAGAAATTAGCCCGGACAGCCCGGGTCTTATATATTAGCCCGGGATGCCCGGGTGTAAAAATCAGCCCGGGTGTATAAAATCAGCCCGCGCAGCCCGGTTGCAGAAGTTAGCCCGAATAGCCCGGTAGCCCGTGTGTATAGAATCAGCCCACGCAGTTTGGTTGTAGAAATTAGCCCGGGTGTATAAAGTCAGCCCGCTCAGCCCGGTTGCAGAATTTAGCCCGGACAGCCCGGGTCTTAAATATCAGCCCAGGCAGCCCGGTAGTAGAAAATAAGCCCAGTCAGCCAGGGCAGCCCGGGTGTATAAAATCAGCACGCGCAGCCTGGTTGTAGAAATTAGCCCGGGTCTTAAATATCAGCTCGGGAAGCCCGGGTGTATAAAATAAGCTCGGTCAGCCCTGGTCTACAAAATCAGCACGGGTGTAGAAAATAAACCCGTGTAGAAAATAAACCCGTGTAGAAAATAAGTCCGGTCAGCCCGGGTGTAGAAAATCAGCCCGGGTGTATAAAATCAGCCCGCGAAGCCCGGTTGCAGAAATTAGCCCAGACAGCCCTGGTCTTAAATATCAGCTCGGATGTAGAAAATCAGCTCGGGCGGCCCGGTTGTACAAAATCAGCCCGCGCAACCCCGGTTGGAAAAAATCCACTCTAGTACCATGAATAAAAAAATCCATGAGGGAAATTGGAGGGATAAGTATTTCGAAAAGTTCCCTCGCAAACTGACAGAATCCGGGTGGTCGTTCAATTGTTTCACAGCCAGGATGAGTGCGAGCACTCTAAGCGAGCCCGGGTGGCCTGGTAGTAGAAAATCGACCCCGGTCTAAAAATCAGCCCGAGCAGCCGGGTCGTGAAAATCAGCCCGGGCTGCCTGGGCTGATTTTCACGACCCGGCTGCTTAAATATGTCGGCCCGGAAAGCCTGGGTGTAGAAAATAAGCCCGGTCAGCCCGGGTCTACAAATTCAGCCCGGGTGTATAAAATTAGCCCGCGCAGCCCGGTTGCAGAAATTAGTCTAGACAGCCCGGGACTTAAATATCAGCCCGGGATGCCCGGGTGTAAAAATCAGCCCGGGTAAATAAAATCAGCCCGCCCAGCCCGGTTGCAGAAATTAGCCCGGACAGCCTGGGCTATTTTCTACACCCGGGCTACCCGAGCTGATTTTCACACCCCGGCTGCTCGGGGTGATTTTCTACACCCGGGCCGCCGGGCTGACTTTCTCCACCCAGGCTGATTTTAATTTTTTAAATTTTAAATTTTTTTTTATTTTAGATTTAAATTTTTTGCAGCCCGGGTGTATAAAATCAGACCGCGCAGCCCGGTTGTAGAAATTAGCCCGATTGTATAAAGTCAGCCCTTTCAGCCCGGTTGCAGAAATTAGCCCGTACAGCCCGGGTCTTAAATATCAGCCCGGGATGCCCGGAAAATAAGCCCGGTCAGCCCGGGTCTACAAATTCTACCCGGGTGTATAAAATCAGCCTGCGCAGCCCGGTTGTAGAAATTAGCCCGGACAGCCCGGGCTAATTTCTACACCCGGGCTACCCGGGCTGATTTTCACACTCCGGCTGCTAGGTGCGATTTTCTACACCCGGGCTGGTTTTTTACACTCGGACCACCCGGGCTGATTTTCTACAACAGGGCTGCCCGGGCCGATTTTCTGTACCCGGGCTGGTTTTAAATCAGTCCTGACAGCCCGGGTGTAGAAAATCAGCCCGGGCAGCCCAGGTGTAGAAAATCAGCCCGGGTTGTCCGAGTGTAAAAAACCAGCCCGGTTGTAGAAAATCGCACCTAGCAGCCGGAGTGTGAAAATCAGCCCGGGTAGCCCGGGTGTAGAAATTAGCCCGGGCTGTCCGGGCTAATTTCTACAACCGGGCTGCGCAGGCTGATTTTATACACCCGGGTAGAATTTGTAGACCCGGGCTGACCGGGCTTATTTTCCGGGCATCCCGGGCTGATATTTAAGACCCGGGCTGTACGGGCTAATTTCTGCAACCGGGCTGCCCGGGCTGATATTTAAGACCCGGGCTGTCTAGGCTAATTTCTGCAACCGGGCTGCGCGGGCTAATTTTATACACCCGGGCTGAATTTGTAGACCCGGGCTGACCGGGCTTATTTTCTACACCCAGGCTTTCCGGGCTGATATATTTAAGACCCGGGCTGTACACCCGGGTTGATTTTCTAAACCCGGACTTCCCGAGCTGATATTTAAGACCCGGGCTGACCGGGCTTATTTTCTACACCCGGGCTGCTTGGGCTGATATTTAAGACCCGGGCTGTCCGGGCTAATTTCTGCAACCGGGCTGAAAGGGCTGACTTTATACAATCGGGCTAATTTCTACAACCGGGCTGCGCGGTCTGATTTTATACACCCGGGCTGCAAAAATTTTACATCTAAAATAAAAAAAAAATTTAAAATTTAAAAAATTAAAATCAGCCTGGGTGGAGAAAGTCAGCCCGGCGGCCCGGGTGTAGAAAATCACCCCGAGCAGCCGGGGTGTGAAAATCAGCTCGGGCAGCCGATTGTAGAAAATCGTAAATTATCATATTTAGGGTTTCAACCCCCTCGGAAGGAGTAGATCTGTCAACACTTAGTACCATCATGAGCTTCCAAAGCTATATATCGCCATAAACAAACATATTTGAAGTATTTTTATTATTTTGATACAAAAATATAATATAATATATATAGTATGTTTTTAAAAAGTCAATGAGGGAAATTGGAGGGATAAGTATTTCGAAAAGTCCCTTCGCTACCTGACAGAATCCGGGTGGTGGTTTAATTTTGGGTTTCAAACCCCTAGGAAGGAGTAGATTTGCCAACACTCAAGTACCACCATGAGCTTCCAAAGCTATATACTGTATTGCCATTAGCAAATATATTTAAAGTATTTTTTTTGTAGTTTAATACAAAAATAAAATATAATATACGTACTGTAGTATGTTTTTAAAAAATCAATGAGGGAAATTCAAGAGATAAGTATTTCGAAAAGTTCCCTCGCTACCTGACAGAATCCGGGTGGTGGTTCAATTGTTTTACAAACCTTCGAAACTGACAATTATAATACGCTTTAATCGTCGCGGTTCAAGTATCTCGGGACGGCCATTAAACACGTGGTGGTTCAATAACAGTCGGGCTGTGTCCGGGCACTGTAAGCGAGCCCGGGCGGCCTAGGTGTGGAAAATCGACCCGGGTCAAAAACGTCGGCCCAGCAAGGAAGGGTTCCCCAAGGAGGCCGATGGGACAGGGCTATACAGGTCGCACGGGGCTGTCGGGTTGGCGACATGGGCCGGGCCGTTGTGGTCAACCCGTCTCTACCGGGAATGTAGAAAATCAGCCCGCGCAGCCCGGGTGTAGAAAATCAGTCCGGGTGGAGAAAATCAGCTCGGGTGGAGAAAATCAGCTTGGGTGGAGAAAATCAGCCCGGGTGGAGAAAATCAGCGGGTTCAAGAGGCTTTTTGGTGGTTCCAAACTGGACCCAGCATCCTTGAAATGGTCCAAGCTAAAGAACCATTTGGATTGAGTCATAAAAAAACTACACATGTCATTCATCCAACACCTTTCAATCATCACCGCCATAAAAGTGTTGTAAAAATCTAGTTTATCTTGTAAATCCCAGCGGTGACAGAATATAATATCCTAAAAGCTCGTTGTCTATACAATCCTTTACTCAACAATTTGGTAGAAACTCATTTAAAATCAACCCCTTGGGGACTCGAGACTCCGTCGCATGACGAATGTAACGAAGTAAGGTGACAGCGGCTCAAACAGTAATTGCGCCGGAGAAGGTGGTAGAGTGGATACTCCAGCGATGGACTAATTGCGCCCCTCACGCCATGGGAACTGAGCCACCTGGTCTGTGAGTGTGTCTGTGTGTGTTTGCTTAGGTGGCATCGCTGCTCCAAATCACCCAGGTTATTGTTATTGCCACCAAACGCCCCAATCACCAAAGCACCGCCGTTTACCAAGTTTTGTGTGTTTAGGTCGAACAGCCGACTCCTGATTTACAAATTTGTTTAGAGTAAACATTAGCCACGGATGTCTTTTGGGTTTGAAAAGGTTTGTAGGTTTTGTCATGCCACCTACGGTAATAGATTTTGTAATTTATTGTTTTATTTATTTTATTGGTAAAAAATGTCAATGCATTTCAAGAAAAAAAGAATTCAGTCAATATTGAACAATTTGTCAACAAATACAATAATTGATATAATAATTGATTTATTCATTCACCGCTTTGCACTACACCATTGCTTACATGTTAAGGTATATTTGTTGATTAGTTATTACTCCCAGTGGCTAATACTCGTTTACCGAGTGTTAAAAATTTCACAAAGGTGATTCATAGCCTTTTTCCACATTGAAATATCTGCATTCGATAACGTCAATAGTGCCTGTAACTGAATAAAAATAGTTATATTGAGGTAAAACAATTTCTATGACAGTTAAAGGAATGTTCACGATCGAACTTTGGAAGAGTACTAGGCATAGATCAAAGGAATAGACACTCCTTTTATTTTGTCTACTCCTTGTATCTATGATATAGGGTTCATGCCTATTGTGGAGTCAGGGAGTCAGCCACTGAGACATTTAAAATTTCAGAGATCTAAAATTCTCTTCCTGTCAATATTTTAGGGTACAATGTTAATAAACATGATTAATTTAGTCGCTGTATTTTTAACACAAACAACCAGTAATAATATTCTCCCAACAAAACTGTCGAGGGTGGCATCGTCAAATGTTAATTGGTGGAGCGAACGTACAACATTAAGGTCAACTTTAAGTATATAAAAAAATGTATAAATCATAATACAAATTAACATCGTTCACTGTCACGATTTGGGGAAAATAATCACTACATTACGAAAATATTTCGAGCAACGGAATCGTAGGGCGGCATCTACAGTTACTCAGAATAATAAAATGTTTATTGGCGGAACATAAAGCTCGTTCGTGTTTCGGCGGGGTGGGCAGCTTCGTCGTTAAAGGATGATTTGTGACCGGGAACTGAACAGGTGGCGCTCCGTGGCACAGACTGGTACTAACTCTAACCTAACCTAATTATCCCATCGATCAACAACAACTCTATCCACAAGTCTTTGGTTCATGCCTCCAGCCAATCAGGGATAAGTATAGCGCAGTGTCAATCTGGTCCTTGTAACTCATATCTACATCTTAATAAACTCTTAATTCAACCATTGATATTGGGGACTGAAATTCGTTTATTCAGCCAAAAATTTAAAAACAACATTTGATTAGCCAAGTCTGAAAAATACAATTCATTTTAGGATAATCTTGAAAAAGTATATATACAAATCAGCTTAATAACACAATAATCTTACCATCTATGTACAACGAAAATTAAGCTTATCATCCTCTGTTACAGATTGTAAAAACTCCTTGACGCTGTAACATGGGATGAGGAATTCATTAGATGTTCTTTCAAACGTTTTATTCAGGCACAGAGATAGGTCATTGTGTAGTTTAATACCGTTATAGAGTGTATGTTTTCTAAAGATGGAGGCTAGATATTTAAAAATGGTAAATCGTGTAAATTTCACATAGTATGGACAAAGATAAAACATACTCCCTTATGGACAAGTTAAAGATTTATCTGAGGATACAATAACGAATATAAACTAGGGAAGGTTAAAATTTGCTATTTCTTGAAGTCGGCATCATCTTGAAGTTGGTGATAGGGTAGTGAAAACATAATTCGCACTGCCCATTGGTGTTTCTTCCAAGTAGGCTTGAAGTAGACAACCATCTAAGAGTAATGGACCAGCTGTAGACAATTGTTTATCCGAAAAGTTCTGAAGCTAACGAGTCAATCAAGTAGAGCGCAACTGTCTAAAATTATATTTTCAATTTTAGTTTTTGTTGCTGTAAAAGTTTATTTGATTTGCAAGATGCTATTTTTTGACGTCGTTGTCTCTGTTTGACTTGATTAAAAGTTGTATTTGACAGAAATAAATAATTTACATAAGCGCTCTGATATAGTGGCTCGATTCAACAGTGTTCATTTTTGTTATATGTACACAGAAACAATAAATATCTTTGTGTCCTTCATATACAACCAAAGAATGTGTATGAATATGTGTTGTTTATTTTCAACTCTAACAATACAGAAGTCTCGCATATCCAGCCCGGTGCTGTGCCAGATCGTAGGTGGGGTTAGTCACTAAGCCTGTTATCACAGTGATAAGCCTATAAGCCCTATCTTGTTATCAATATTGGGATCATGGTGATTTACAAATAGTGAATAACTGTTATCAATGAAACACAGGTGGTGAGTAGGAAACTCGAAAATATCAGTGATACATGCAATTGATATATAATAGGTATACATCCCATTGTTGTAGTCAATTTTGAAATAAATACCCCCGCCGCAGCAAACCTGCCGGCTAAGCGAATTTCCATTTGTCTTAATTGATTTTCAATTAAATCTATTTCAATAACATTAGATTATGCAAGGACCTAGGTTTGCTGCTACAATAGAACTAATAAAGTGTGTTTTTAGTCAAATATTAATATCTTAGTATAAAATAAATAAATTTGCCAAGTTTTATCAAAATATATCCATAAACAATCAAACTACAGAATTTTACAATATTCTCCATAAAAATAACATAGGGATTTTAAATTTAACATTTTTTTAATTTTCTTCGTTACTAATAATTGTACAAAAACACTTTAACATACTAAATTGTTAGTTTTTTAAGCTTTTTAAAAAGGTTTAGAGAGAAATAGGGAAACTTTGTGTTTTGAGGGTCAAATATTAGAAAATTCAATTTTTACGTCATAAAACCCCCGTAAAACCCCGTTCCCATGGTCCGATCATGCTGGTTCGTGAACTCATTCAATTTTATTCCACCCTATACCTTTAAACCAAATTTAATCAAAATCAGTCAAAAACTACTTAAGTTATCGTGTTCACGGATACACACACATGATTTTTCATGTTGCTATATATATAAACAAATTTGAACGAATGGTGTTTTTGGCCTCTGGGGACATCAAAATGAAAAAATAAATCGGTAACGTTCCTAGGTCTTAATGTGCCATCTACGGTAATAACTACTTCCCTATGGGTACATTCTCTAAAAGGAACAAAAATTACGCAACGTATATAAAAACATGTCACAATATGTATGCAAAATTAGCCATTATTAACAGTTGTAGTACCATCAGGGTGGCGAGGAGTAACAAAATTCGCTCGAGGAAAACTCCCCTCGTATCTCGTTTTAGGCCAAAGTATTCACGCAAAATCACTTTTCAACACGCCACAAATCCGGGGTAACAAGATGGCGTGGAAACTTGACGTTGCAACTTTACAGCGGGTAAAAGTGCAGTTGCACTCGGGAATCAATTTGGGAGGCCGCAAGCACGCCACAACTCCAAAACAATTCTGGGGCTGTCGCTCACGTCGACGGGCGACGGGCCCCCGACAGCAAAATTGATTCCACCAGGCTTGCTGTCAAGTGCTGCTTTCGGGGCTGCCTGAAAACTTGAGTAGTGGAAATACTTTTAGGAATTATTTATAGATGGGATAGGGGGTGAATTGATGTTAAGTTTTGATGTCAATGCTCTGAACGCAATCGAAGTTTACCTAACTACAAATTTAATTAGTTTAATAATGATCTAAAAGAAAAACTTTTTAGTTAACTTAGTTCATGCACGGGCATGTTCGTTTCACCCAATTAAAAAACAATGAATATCTAGTTGTGCATTCAACTATTCTATTACTGATCCCATAGATCGTTCCCCCCTATTTAGCACAAACTGCTATTTGGGTATTTTAGACCAAGTAGACACATTTTTTTAACTCTAGAGTATGGCTGTGACTACTACAGGGTGTTTATTCTGCAATTATTCCATTCACATTTTTGCATTTAGGTACTTATTTAAATCGTTAAATATGTGACATTGTGAAAAAACGACTCCTATTTTTGTCTTAAAAATTCATAAACATTGTGCAATGAAAAAATAGCGGTGAAATATTAAAAAAATATATATTTAAACCAACATTGCCAATTCCTCATTAATACTGTGCGAATCATAAAATTATACTGCCCATAAACACACAACGTCTAAAAAAACAAAAAAAACATTGACGGTACGTCGACATATAAGGGTTTTTATTGTGCGTTTATTCTTACCTTTAATCGCCTTTTAAAAGCTTTTTGCAAGGGAACGGTCCGATTCTATTTCACTCTGTGATACTTCCTTGCACCATTTACGTTTCAAACAAAACATTTAAAAATAAAAATACCCCCACCGTAGCAAACCTGCCGTCCAAGCGAATTTCCATTTGCCTGGATTGATTTTCAATTAAATCTATTTAAATAACATTAGGTTTAACGAGTACCTAGGTTTGCTGCTACAACAGAACTGATAAAGTGTGTTTTTAGTAAAATATTAATAGCTTGTTATAAAGTAAATAAATTTGGCAGCTTTGATCAAAATATATCAACAAACAAGCAAACTATAACATTTTACAATATTCTCCTTTAAAATAACGTGGAATTGTAATAATACAATTATTTAAATTTTCTCCGTAACTAAACCGTACAACAACACTTTTATATACTGAATTGTTTGTTTTTTAAGCTCTACAAAACGGTCTAGAGAGAAATTGGGAAATTTTGTGTTTTGATGATAAAAATGAGAAAAAATGTTATCCAATGAAAACCCCCCGTAAAACCTCGTTCCCATGGTCCGATCATGCTGGTTTGCGAACTCATCCAAGTTCATCGCGCCTTACACCTTCAAACCAAATTTTAGTAAAATCTGACAAAAATTGCTCAAGTTATCGCGTTTACGGACACACATACAACTCTATATATATGTGTATAAAAATTTGATCGAATTGTGTTTTTGGCCTCTGGAGACATCAAAATAAAAAAAGTAAATCGGTCCCGTTCCTAGGTCTTACCGTGCCACCTACGGTAATAGCTACTTCCTATAGGGAAATTCAAATTGAAATTAATTTATTAGGGAAATTGATAAGAATGAAACTTATATCAGTAATTTAACCCTTTAACCGCGTCCAAGAGTTCGCATGAGTTGAAAATGTGAGACATATTATGTAATAATTGAAAAAAATAAATTTAGGCTAGTTATATGTATTTAATTTAAATACATATGTGTATTCTAAAGAATTTTTTTTTATAAAACTTCACCGATATTTTAGAATTTTATTTTCAAAAAACTTTGGTGAAGTCTTTATCTAAAATTTTATTTTACTCAATATTACCAGTTCTTAATGAAGAAGACGTTTTTTGTATTGACTAGACTTGCGCTGAATCGGTGTTATTGTTGATTTGGTTTTTAATAGACTTTGTAGTACTAGGTGAATAGTAATAGAATTACTAGGTGGAATCTGAAACTATTTGTAGATGGAATAAATCGCTTTCAAGTAATGTATAGCTTTGAAAAATAACTGAATTCTCGATTTATTTATTTACAGTGTGGCTTTAAGCCTAAAAGAGGTACCAATATGGCCATCTCTGAATTTGTTAAAAGATGTATCTATGGGCTGGATGGTAAGAACACTGTGTTTGGTAGCTTCTATGATATGTCAAAAGCTTTTGACACTATCTCACATGCTGTTTTGTTGCACAAACTTAAATTTTACAGTTT
This sequence comes from Macrosteles quadrilineatus, assembly GCF_028750875.1. Taxonomy (NCBI): domain Eukaryota; kingdom Metazoa; phylum Arthropoda; class Insecta; order Hemiptera; family Cicadellidae; genus Macrosteles; species Macrosteles quadrilineatus. The sequence continues at coordinate 134,432,801 of NW_026542595.1, read as the reverse complement.
TGACGACTTAACCATTGATTTGGTGAAATCTTTCCTGACTGAGAGACTACAAGCAGTGTATTATAATGGCTGTTTTCCCATTATTTAGGTGTAAGAACTGGTGTCCCACAGGGCTCAATTATGGGTCCTGTCTTTTTTATTGTATATCTGAATGACTTATCTTTTGCTGTTAATAATGACCATGTTAATTTTTTTTTGTTTGCTGATGATTTGACTGTTCAAATTTTCAATGTAATGATGTCTTATTTGCAAAAAATGTTCTAATCAAGGTTAATGATATTGTTAAGGACTGGTCAGCTGCAAATTCACTTTGTCTTAATGAACAGAAAACTCAAAATTTGGAATTTTGTTTGAGGTCATATGCAAATGAGAGTATTAATTCTGTTAAGTTTTTAGGAATTCTTCCTCAAAGCAATGTAAAATGGGACAAACTTACCGTAATGTTATGCAGTAAATTACCCAAGGGAACTTTTATGTTGATTAGGCTAAGATCGATTGTGTCAACGGATATTCTCATTACAGTTTACTATGCCTACCTTCTTAGCTATATATTATGGAATTATTGTATGGTTAAATGACACTAATGTTACGGAATTGTTAATTGAACAAAAGCGTGCTATTAAAGTCATAGCAAATGATGACATGAGGACTCACAGTAAGCCATTGATTAGAAAATTCAATATACTCACTGTACCTGCAATTTATATTTTAGAATGTCTGTTGTTTATTAAAAGATATTTACATACTATAACTAAAAATAAAAATGTTCATAACTATTTCACTAGAAACTGTAACTCACTTAGAATTTCCCAGTGTAATTAACAAATTACTCTGAATTGTTTTGTTGAAATAGGAAAACAACTGTATAATTCTCTACCCTCTTATTATAATTTAGAATTTAACTGTTTTAAGAGGAACGTTAAGCACTTTTTGATTAGTATTAGTCCATATGACATAATTGAGTTTTTCCTTAATGTTAATGACCATGTATAGTAGGCCTATAACTAAAAATGCCTGTGAGTATCTGTGGACTGTTTTATAGTTGTATTTATTATAACTAGTTGACACTGCTATGCATTGTAAAATGTTCTGGCAATAAAGATTTGATTTGATTTTATAGTAGAACATTCTACAACAGAAACAAACCCCTCTTCTACTGTAAGAGGTCAATCTTTTTTTTTTTTTAAGACAATGTGGTCTGTGCTTTCCTTGGATTCCGAACCACTGGGTCACGATATTATCAGATAAATAATAGTTATTGTTGATCAATTGATTGGCGGGATTCTCATCCCGAGCTCCCATCGACTGCCGGGATCTTACCGCTAGACCAACAGCACGTCCTGCTTCAGTAAAGGGTTAAAATCGTTTAAAATACAATACGTATTCATTCAATTACTACCCTTCAATTCATGGTAATTAAATAAAGGAATTTTAACATAATTAATAGATTACTAGTTGTTGCTTGGAAATTCACTGTGAATAAAATCAAATATAATATGTACGATTTCTTGAAATATCTTCTCACCAGAAATACCAACATATCTGATGAGCACAAATTGTATAGACTAGGAAACGTGTTGTAATACAACACTGTAGTAATATTTAGAAGGTTCTTTATGCCGTAACCGTTAATGTAGTTAATGTAGTGTAATGTAGTTTTATTGTAAAAATTGACTTGTTTTTTAAAATAATGACGAGAATAATAATTTAGTTAGAATAGACAGTATTGTGTATTGTGCAAAGTGATTGTGTTTTGTGAAATAATGAAGAGAATTTATATTTTACTTAGAATCCCAAATGTTTTATAAACTATTTAAATATAATGAATAAAGTACACACGTGTCCCTTTCCATTTCCGGGTTTAATTAACTTGCCTCAATAATTAATTTAAGTTGTTCATGAATATTAGTGTTATTCATGAATGAGTTTAATTGTTATATGATTTTGTAAAATCAATAACCCTTAACGTTATATAATTTTTTTTATCACTCGTTTGTTACTGTAAAATAATATATAAGTGATGTGATTTATTTTAAAATATACTTATTGTGATAATAAGGTATAAAGCTAAATTTTGAAATACTGTAATGGTGACTATGTTTTTTTTTTACTGGAAAAAGTGTAAAAAATATACCATTACAGAACTAACTAGACCTATCAATTTTCTTCAAACATTTATTAGATATCCGATAGACCTGTCAGATAATTTCAGGACTTGTTTTACAGCTTAAGCTTATTCAATTCAACCAATCACATGCGCATTAAAATATTTCTGCTGTGTTACACAGAAAAAAATTTAAGGGATTTGACTAAATTGGTAAACTGGTGGCTTTTACTAGCAAAGTTTAATTTTCATTTCTGGATGACTAATTGCTTAACCACTGCATAAGTGGTTTGTCCTTTATTCTGAAATTAAAAAATAGCTACTAAAAATGTTACAACAATCAAATGAACATCGTTTGCTTAAGTTAGGCCTACTTACATGTTATTTTCCATGATTATGGACAACACTCAAAAGGTTTTAGAATGAAGATTTCTTTACACTTTATAAATACATCCCCATTTTATCAAACTATATGCTCAGATTAGAATCTGCAAATACGTAAATGTATTCAGGAATAAAGTAATGAAAAGTCAAAATCACATTATTTAATTAAGCTTAAAAATTGGACATGATTAACAAGTAAATGCACAAATTTCTATAATCCGATTATACTGTACATATCAATATTACCAAAAGTTCCACCACAATTTCAAGACCATTAAAAAAAAAAACATAATTTTTCACTTACAGTACACACGATTACGATAATTCAACCACATGTACGATTCGGATTAAAACCGTTCTTGCAAAATGAGTTATTTCACATACCCATTAATTTAGAATTCCACCACATCAACTACACGTAAAAAAGCTGTCCTACGAGAAAAATATGTTTCCATACCGATTAATTTAGAATTTTACAAGAAGAATTCAAACCCGTCGCGAAAAAGTTTGTTTGCAGCTTTCAACTTTTGTTTGCAACAGCCTAAACGCCGGGGAAGTACTCCACGAGACGATAAAACAATCGTTATCACATGACCGATAATTTGTGGCCCGTCCAACTGAAATATCACCGCTCACTTAGAACCACACAGCACATAATCGAACGCCACAATACCCCGCGAACAATAAGGGTGCACGTGTGACTCCAGCCAATCCTAGCACCCCACAGGGAGCCAATGGCGTGACGCCGCCGTCGCGTTCCCATTGGCCGCCCGCTAGCCCCTCCCTCGCCCATTGGCGGCCACAAGTGGTAACAGGAGAAGGTTTCGAGTTTTCCAAATTCAAGTGTGGAGGGTGCTAGTGCTCAAGTGGAGCCGAGTGGCCGACAAACACTCCTCTGGGACGTTTCAATTACAATTTGCATTTTGGAACCGGTTAGAAGTTTGAGAAAGTTCGAAGTACACGGGGTTGAAAGTAAAATAGTTTGTGGCAGTGTTGAATTTTAACTAAATTCAAGAACTTCGGACCTGTGAAGGCGACTGTGTTTTCCGTGGTTTGAGCGGGAAGTTTCAACGGTTGGAATAGGTGAAAAGTGGTTGTGCTGAATTTTAGGACGCTGTGGACTCTTTTTTATGTGGTACTGAGTTTGAACGACCATGAAGTGATAGTGTTAGTGACATTCCCAAGTGTTAGTGATCATGACGGACTCCACGAAGGCCCGTGCCCCCCGTGTTCCCCACACGCCGTTGCTGTGGTGCCCCACGTTGTTACCCCCTTGGTGTTCGTTTCTACCAGCCGCATGGTGTAACCCTGCCGCAATACGGTCTGCCTTCCCTGGGTATGTATTTCTATATGATGTTTATTTCCATTCTAGTAACTAGAATATAAATGGGCTAAATATTTGGCTAAAGGTTTCTTCAAGAAGAGAGGGAATAAAGTATCATGCGTGATTCAAACAAAAAAACCCTATTTTACTACATAAACCTTTTTATATGTCAATACATTGCCTTCATTGGGTGTTTATTTACCTATATCATTGTATATTTGCTTTGCACTAACTGAATTTATGAATGGGCTAAATTTTTCCAATGTTAGTTCGAGAGACAAGTGAAAAATTGTTAAAAAAATTTACAAATTGTGAATATTTGTATTGTTAATATTTTTGTTACTATTGATATTGTTACTACTGTGGTTATTGTTCACTATTTGTACAACTTTTACTATTTTGTTTCCTGTAATTTCAAGTTGTAAATGTTTTTCATTGTAAAGTGGCTATGCCGTTGGGAAATAAAATAAATAAATAAAAACGTATTATCCAAGATCCAACCCGAAAGGTATTAAGTAATAAAAGGTCCAAACACGATTTAATCAAAAGGGCGCAATTTATCGTGCATATATTAGATAATGTTTTTTTAATTCATTTTTAAACCAATCACACATTGGGGATGATCTATGTGGACAGTGTTGATTTTACCGTTAATTATTCGTTTTAAACATTTAAATGCGTTCAAGGAATACGAACTTAGTGCAATAAACCATCGATTATTGCAGTATACATTAAATTCTAACATGTAAATTACCAAACAAGCTTGTTTCATTGTTATAATGAAATAATTTGGATGTGAGACCTTTTCTCGTCGAGACTGAGGCTGAATTTCAATAGTAAACGTAAATACAATTATTGAGTCTTATATACTAGGTGAAACAAAATGTAACATACTTGACCTAAAGCAGAAAGCCTTATTTTTTCAATAGTATAATTTTTGTTTGATAAAATCCAGATAATCTGTAATCGTTTTAATTAATTATGTGTAAACTGTCTTACAGACTCGCACATAGGAGTACAGAGATTAAATTTAAAACGATTTTATGTTTTAGGTATTAATGTATGGAATCTAGTATTTACAGTAAAATAATTTACAGCAAATTTAATATAAGAATAATATACAAAGAAGTTTATAAGAATTAGACATGTTATGATATACTTTATGTTAAATAGGTTGGGATTAAAAACCGATTGGTGGCCATCGTATAAAATATTATAATCGAACGAAAACAATAAAACGATTATACGAAATACAGAATTATTATTTAGACTAATATAAACTTTTAAAAGTGGAAGGTTTTTGTAAAAAATACGTTTAACGTCTAAAGATACTTACACTCTTTCAAAAGGCTACTTAAACACAATTGAATACAACAATACCACCACCTTTTATTCTTAAAGTAGATATAAAATATAGATTGTTATTTATATTCAACATATTTATTCATATCGCAAAAAATTGGTTTAACAATTATAATTTCAACTAAAGTACCATTCATGGATAGATAAAAAACACAATTTTAAGCTGTGAATGTAGTTATACATAAAATATGGATTTACAGTAATACTGCGTTAATTTAAATTCAAATGCAGTATACTGTTATGTGAAAATATTTTTTGAACTTGGTAATTTTCTGTAATGTATTCAAAACAAGTCGGATTCCCTAATACATGTATACAACTCTTTCTCTACCTAAGCCACGCGCGTTGTAGTCTCCGTTACTACAATGCTTGACGTTTATTTATTTATCAAGATGTAATAATTATTGTATAACTTACAAATCTGGTATTTTATCCGTATTCCTTTTAATAGTAGGACTACCGCGTTTTGATTGAAATAAAACCGGGCCAAACTGTAATAGTCATTAAACATATAAATGTAATTTCATTCTAATAATGACGATTTAGTTTTCTTGTGGCTTAAGTTGTAACTGAGTATACCACCTGAACAAATAAAAAAATTCAGTTGATTTTTCCTCCTTTAAATCGATATTCTAAAACATGTTTGCTGGCTACTGTTAGCCTATATATTTTGTTATAACCCCTAAAGACAATTTTAAGCTTAAGTGTGAAAGTACCTTCATTGGGAATCTGATCTTTTATTCTGTTTACTGCTGTAAATTTTAATAAAGTATGTAAATGTAGTAGTTTTTAAAGTCAGTGGGCTGATAATATTTTTCAAACACTAACCTCTCTCCTAAATATCGAATTCTGATATTGAGCCATTCTGCGTTCATCGTAGATAAAGTAGTACGTATATTTACTACGCACAGTGTTATGCAAAAACGTTTTAACATGTGTTCCATAGCGCCATACACTTCCATTATTAGTCAATGTACATCAACACTATTTAGTATTTTGGATAAAGTTGCTATTTAAATATAAAAGACAAAAACAACTACGAATTATACAACAAAAATACAAATGTATGAACACACAAACTACAATAGTAGGGTAAATAAAATAACACATTATTGACACCAATATTAAATGGCCAAAAGATTCACAGGAACTTAAAAAATGAAAGCCAAAATTTGTTGTAAAAAACGTGAGTTTCTTTTATACTTTATTGCTTTTACAATCGACATAAACTATACCATGGATCGGTCCCCCGTTACTGAAAACTTAACACAGTGAGTAAAAATAAATAAATAAAAAAAAAAGGTTAAACACATTAATTAGCAAACAGCACAAACTTAAGTTTAGCAATCAAATCATCCATATAAATTGATTGAAATATAAATTACGCTTAATTTATTTATTTATTTATTCATACCAACGGTCAAACCAATACATAAATATGACAAAATTTTATAGACTTAAACAGTATATTCCAAAAAGATTTAAATTTCAGGCCATCCCTTTCAAAACGAAAAAATTGCCTAATCTTACAAATAAATTATTCTCATTCAGACACTTACAGAATGAATCTATAAAACCTACTGGTCGTTATGCCAGTCCCCATATAGCCCTCCTTCAAAACGGAAACATGTAAAAGGGATCACCAGATCTTTCAAACAAATTACTCTCATTCAAAAACTTCCTTAATTAATCTTCAATAACATATAATATATCCTAAATAGTTCACATTGTGAAAATAAATATAAATGTAAATTGATCTTCCGATCTTATAAAATTAATCAACCTAATTCAAAACATTTAAGAATGAATCATTTTACAATCTACTCCACCGTTCGTTATCCCAGTTATCTAATAACTATTCAAACATCTGACATAAAAACGAATAAATGTAAAATGGACAGTCAGATCTTACAAACTGCCCTCCAAAAATGAATGTTTTACAATCTACTCCACGTTCGTTATCCTAATTCCAACCTAGTTCTCCAAAATTAACTTTTCCACCCCCAGACCTGAAAACGAAAAAAATATCATCAGCTCTTTCAAACAACCTGCCTTCCTTCACAAACTTCAAGAATGAATCTTAACAATGAACTCCACGGTCATTATCCTAGTTCCCACCTAGTTCTCTAAACTCAACCTTTCCACCCTCTGACCTGTAAACGAAAAAGTCATCAGCTCTTTCAAACAAATTGCCCTCATTCACAAACTTCAAAGATGAATCTTTTACAACCTACTCCACCGGTCACCCTAGTTCTCCAAAATCTAATCTTCAACCCTGTGACTTGAACACGAAAAGAATGTAATATGGATAGCTCTTGCGAAAAACCTGCCCTCATTCACTTCAAGAATAGATCTTTTACAAGGTACTCCACGGTCGTTATCCTAGTTCCCACCAAGTTCTCCAAACTCCACTGTTCATCCCTTTGTATCGCCAGGGACGTGCCGTTCCACAGCCTCCTCGTTTACGTCGCAGGTTCTAGTGGAGGTAACCTGTCCATAAATCCTATTAGAAAGTAAATTGGTTCCCAAAAGTCGCTACTTGAAACACCTGAGTAATCCTCGGGCCCACGTCCCTCGCACGTCTGCACCATTGTAACTCTCGGACAAGTGGCTGTAAATTGTAAACTAGCTGGGGCAAAAAACACTTTGACACCTCCCGCTACTCACCCTCTGGGGGATGATAGTGGTGCAATTAATGTTTGGCAATGTGTTCCGTTATATACAAAGCTAAAAAGTCTGAATATTCGACAGAAATCAGAAATTTACATCAGTGCTATCTGTGGTTGGCACTTAAACTATACGTCCATTTCAACAACTGGCTACAACTTTGACATTGGGGATGGAGTGTCTAATTTAACTTAATTAACACTTGCAAAATTAATTAATTGTATACATAACTGTATATACGCTTTACTCGTGTTTTGCAACGTACAATGAAGTTCTGAAAAGCTACTGATAAAACCAAGCTAGGCTGAAAATACTTTTAATTCCAGCCAGTTTGGTGCACACAATGGAAAATGATACACTGGGTACAAGGGTGTAATTATTATTAAGTAACGTAATGTGTTCCTTTTAACATAATTATAATTATTAGCTTTACTCGTGCTCTGCAATAGGTGATATGATAATGATAAAATAATGTATTGTATGTACGAAACAAATAAGGATAGGTAAATCAAGTCAGGACGACCTGTGTATTAGAGAACTGTCAGCAAAAGCCATACGATATCTGTGCATTAGTCGTGTGTGGCGGGCGGTGCTCACATTAGGGTTGTGAGTATTTGTGTAATGGTCGCGTGAGACATACGTCACGCCCTTGTATGTAGCCTCACACCATCTCACTTACACACAAACACTCGTCTTCTCTCTCACTCACTCATGCACTATAACAATTCGCGATATTATGTGGGAACTGTTCGTATATTACGACTAAGTGAAATAAGTTTAAATTACTCGATTACCCAAGAACAAACGACGGTGAAAAAAATAGGACCTTTGGGGACGGTGGCACTGCTAGGAAGTCATATTATTTAAATCAGGAGGGATGGGCAAAAAATATTAAAGTATTCAGGTTGAAAGTAATAGCTTTCAGCTATTTAAAATTTGCATGAGGACTACTGCAATTTCTCTGAGTATTTGCTAACCTAAGGAAACAAATGTTAAAATCCTCAGTCTCCGGAAATTTACAAATATATAAGGACTACTGCAGTTTCTGAAGTCATGTGCTTCCAACACGAGGAATAGGTTCAAACACTTCTGTCTCCAAAGTCCAGCTCTTTGCAATTTTTTATGATTACTGTGTTTTCCAAAGTTATAAGCTTCCATCAAGGATAATAGTTTGTAGATCCTTTTCACAAACTTGTAACGAATTTAAAATAATGGTTGTCTGGTTGTTTGAGCATTTCATAAATCAGTAAAGACTACTCTAGTTTTTTTAACGCTACACTACACTTTTTTAACGAACTTCCCACGCAACGATTTAGTCCAGAAAGAAGCTGTTTACCGCCAGCTTTATCAAATGGGGGTTTCATTACGTTGTGACTGTACTGTCACCGGACACCAACCACCTCATTATATTTGGCAATGAGTGGTTACAAACTAAAAAATTATGAGTAGTAATTGTTAGTCCTTTTAGTAGGTGGGGAGAAGGATTTGTACAGATTTTTATTGATAAGTTATCTTAGAGTAGTAAGGCGTAAAATATCGTACGTCACTCGTCCAAAATGTGTTCACCGTACTCGTATGGTAAATGCCACAATTGTATGGGAACGACCACACTTGTCCGGTAAACACTTATTTTCGGGACTAGTGACGTAATATGTGTACTATTACAGAATAAAGAAGTGTAGACTATTAATTAATTGTAGGATATTCATATTTAACTTGTAAAATCCAGCTTATTGAAAATACTAAATCGACAGAGAATTGAATAATCTCAGCGTGATACAGAGGGCACTTTTTATTTATATATTATGTACGTTTTATAAAACACTCATTGACAAGTCATTTCTGATGCAGGTTGCTGGACATGAAAATGGCTCCTCAAGCACGACCTTCTGGCTTCCACATCTGCGACATCCTCGACCTCAACGATGGCAAAGTCACCCCTGGCCAAGAGCCACTTCCACCCCAGACCTCAGGTAAGGAACTGTAACACAGTGCTATTAAGATCCATGCGTTAGCCCCAGAGCTGAAATATAACAAAAATGGGATTTACCCTCGTTAACAGCTCAACATTTGCGGTTACGACCGTTTTAGCATCCAATATTTATCTTCAGACAGGTTAGGATCTCTGCTGAAGCAACGTTAAACACAAAACACGAAACGTTATTAAATATTACGACGGCCCTGAAGGGACATTCTGTTTCTTTTTGTCTTCATCATCATCATCATTTCATCATCATTTTTATTAAACGGCAAACACCATTTTACAAGTGGGTTTAACAAGATTACATTATACATTGTGCATTATACATACATACCAACAACGACAGAGCCATTTGAAAATGAGCGAAAAACAGTTTCCAGCATAAACAAAAAAACAATAAGACAATCGATAGAAAAATCAACAATAAATAACAATAAAAATAAATAACAATATAAATAAATAACAATAAAATACATAACAATATAAATAAGTAACAATCCCGTTATATTACAAATTATTATATTACAAGATATTAATATTCGAGAAGATAATCAATCAACAATAGAAATAACACAAATGATTGAAAGGAATATATCATTAAAAACTATAGAAAACAACAACAAGGAGTAACAACAATTGATAAAGATTTTTAAAAAAGTAACAGGGATTAAAATATTAAGAATGAAAACGATACAGTGATAAATCTCAGACAAAAAGAAAAACTTGAATTGACAGAATAATATTGCTTGGCAGTTGGCACTTCCTCTCACTGATTGTGTGGCCCTTTAGAGGCACCACCAAAAACACACTCACTTCACTGCACATGTGGCACTTGAAGTGTAGCCCTCTAGAGGCACCACCAAAAGCACAAAGACTAAAGCTGGATCTGGTCAGCAGCCCACTTAAACACTACTCTCCTAAAGAGTGGCAAGGAAGGCCCGAAGAACTCAAGTTGAGCTGCATTTCCCAGACGAAGTAAACGGGGAACTGTGCTATGGTAAGCGTAGGCAGTTGGCTGGTGATGCTTGGAGAAGGGTCGAGATCTCCGGGTGGAGACTGGGACATGAAAGTTAATCAGTTCAAGAAATTCAGGACTGTCCACCTGACCATTGATGATCTTGAAGAGTAGTCTTTCATTCTACTTCGACTTTTATCTCGAAGTACTTCGACTTTTTTCTCGAAGTACTTCGACTTTATTCTCGAATATGCTTATTATAGTTTGTTATAACGAAGTGACTATTCGCACGTCAAAATCACTGTCAAAATGCTCCACAGCCCGTTCCCGTTCCAGTTTTCTGTTACAGTTCCAGTATTACAAAATAATGCAACGGGAACTTTCAGAACGTTCAGTTTCAGTTACTGTACTTCTAAGTTATAGGCCTAAGAAGCCTTGAAACGTTCAAGAACAATCGATATAGCCAGAAAGAAAGGTGTCAAAAGAAAAACACATAAGTTATAATTTGAAATATTATCAATTGACTTACAGATGCATACACAGTGGTACAAGGAAAAGTACAAGCTCGGCAAAGCGTATTAGTAATTAGCTGTATTAGTAATTTCTTTATTTAATGTATTATTTCTCTTCCCGCTTCCGCTGTCGCTATAAGATGGTAAAAATGGCTGGCCGACAGTGACAGAGGTCATAGTCAGAGACAGAGAAAGAAGTCTGAAGTTTGACAGAAACAGAACATTAGAACAGAACAGAATCAGCGAGCACATAATAATAATAATAATAATATTTTGTTATGTGTTCGCTGAACAGAATGAACTAGCTCAGTGGAATGAACCAATGAACGTATTTGTATTGAAGTTGAGTTGAGGTTAGACTAGACTAGAAATGTCGAAGTACTTCGAGAAAAAAGACGAAGTACTTCGAGAAAAAAGTCGAAGTAGAATGAAAGACAAAAAGAAACAGAATGTCCCTTCAGGGCCGTCGTACAATATACAAAACATTAAAGTGAGTGATTTTTACGTTCTAATCTTGTTTAAACGGATATTACTTTATACCTAAAAAGTAAGTATATATCTACAAATCTTGAACTTATAAAGACGTAGTAAACACCTTATAAACACGGGTTTTGTAATTTTTCTTAGTATATGACAAACAAATTAGTTATTGTTTTAGGCCTACACTTATTTCGTTTATCTGTCTACCACATGCAATTTTGTACTGTCTCAACCACTTTTAAGAGAAACCCTTTCATCTCTCATTCAGACTAAGATGCTAACCACTATTATTCCATTCACAAAATTTAGATGGTTTAAAGGGAAATTCCCCTACCATATTTTTGCGTAATGTAAGTTACAGCTAATTGATGTTTTGATAAACCTCAGCTTTTTAACTACTGTTTTAAAATGAGGATCAAGTGGAGGGAGTAGATTTCTTCCCCTAAACAGCCTAAATTTTGTGAACGGTCTATAGTAGGCCAGAAACACGCCCCAAAGACAACTTTTCAAGACAAAAATACAGAGATACTCTTCACTACTACAACTACAGTCGTATTGTTAATGTTGCAGGGCCCGAGTTGACGACTCTCACACCCCACGGTCTGTTGTTCTCCAACCCCCAGCTCCCAGAGTCCATCCCGCCCCACTGGCCCACGTCGCTGACGGAACTCAGGGGTGAGTACCTCCCCTAGCTACAGCACCCTGCATCCCACACACTCCCGGTGTTTACACGATTGATGTACGATCGTAACTGGGCCAACGTTTGCTCAAGCTTGATAAATGAATTTCAACTGTTTGCGCGGGAAGAGCGGTGAGAATGGCGGGAAGAATGATTGACGTTTTTTGGAGGGAAATGCTTTTACAAAGATATTATTTATGAGTTTTACTGTGGAATAATGTAATTAATTTTCCTATTATGAGTTGTAAAATTTTTAATTGAATGTTATTTTGTAGGAAGATCTTTCTTACTTTTTACCTCTTATTCATTTATGAAAGTTAAATAGCCAGATTCATTGAATCGACATTTGAAATGGGGTTTTCGAGAATTATATTTAGGGTGGATATAATTTTTTCTTGATTTTGTTTCTTGAAATCGTGATCAATAAGGTAACATAAAATTTTGTTGAGCTCTTCCTTAGTGAATTGAAGGATTCGTTGATTATAATTGTAGTAAAGTATAAAAACCCATGTATTCAGTTTTAAATAAGTCTAAAATGTCAAATGAAACAATGCATCTTCTAGCAAAGTTAGCTTCTAAAAAAAGTGAACTTTAATATACAGAATACGAATATTTTAAGCTATTTCGATCTTCGTCATTGAAAAGCGTATGGACAAAATATTAGAATACTGTAGCTAAATATTAGCTTTGAATGCATGTACACAATCGTGAACTATATAACCATCTCCTTGTAAAATTAAAAAAGGTCTATCCCACCGAGCAGCGATAGTGTTCAATACAGTATTCAATGCAGTATAAAAATTGTTCAAACATGCCAATGTGAAAAGGCGTTTAGTTTCACTAAAACAACTTTATTACTATCAACCATCACAGTGCGACTAAAGGGACACGTCGGCCTTGACAGTAACAAGAACCTCAAAAACAAGACTACAAGATCGCACCATTCATCCGAAACTCATCTCAATCCACACTTGGCTTAAAATACCTTCGTATGGTCACCATTTCAGTTAAAAGTATTAAAATATTAAAAGAGAAAATAGAAAACTTCTCCAAAAAGTCTATGTCCTATATGAAAAGCTGACTATTGAGATAACTTATCTATACAAATCAAATGCTTATACCAAAGTTCAACCCACTCTTCAAGAAACTCCTTTAAATTAAACGACCCATTATTCTGCGATCACGTGATTTAAATGACCGAGTGACGTTTCTCGTGATGTTGACCCAAACGAGGCATGAAATCCAACTCAATCGATGGCAAGGGGCGGTGGTAACTCAAGCTAACTCTTTCATCAGTCTCTCATAAACTGAATTGATCAAGGCATTAATGAGCCCAAGGGCTTTATTAAAATCGGGCGGGTCCCAAAATGGCGGCCCTGAGCACTTACCCTTTCACACGAGTAGCAGCCGGTCGACACCCTACTCGCACAAAGACAAATTCATTTATTACTCATATGTAAATCGACACTTCAAAATGAAACCAGATGTTCGCATGAGTTGTGGTACTTGTTACGGTTTTTGTGTTTGGGATTTCATCGTTAGACTCCAATATTCAAAAGGGGTTGTCGAGTTTTGTTCGTTTAGTTTTGGCTCAATTTTAATCAGTCTCTGTGATTCTAGCAAAACCCTATGTGAAATGATAGATAATTAAATACGTTTCAACAATACTGCAACGTTACATTTTACTTGCTCAGTTAATTGTGAAATGAAGAAATAACCGAACACGGCAACACAGTGGTTCGACCGGACTGCACCATCCTTCCATTGGTCACCATTGGTTTGCCATGACTTACGGTACACCATATGGATACTTCGCTGCCTTTAGATTACCTCACAGATAAGTAAGTATTCTATGATGACGGAAAGCTGAGGCTAAAAGTAAAAGAAGAAAACAATTAAATATTTTGTGGAATACGTTCTCGACTAATGATTAGAAGGTCGTACATTGGACCCTAACATAAGGTTGCTTTAGGTTTATTCGAAACCAAGTCCTAGTTGTATGAATGATTCTGGTTTAATTACCTGAACCAAGTCGAAATGAAGGCTATCATCTGATTTATTAATAAACATCCCTTCTTTAATACTCTTCGCCTTACTACAGACTGGTGTTTCAGCGTTGAAGTAAATCCAACCCAATATAACTTACGAAAACTTTCTATCCCAGCGATGAAAACTGGATAAGAATGGGTGTATAATTCCCCCACAATTACAGTTCTCCATATCGGCGGTCTCTGATGTGATATCGATCCTTAGAAGACACGCTACGGCTTCAACTGAGTGCCTACCTAGTCACGACTGGGTGCTAAAGTGTTCTAATGATTTGAGTGCAGTTAAGTGTATTCATTTGTAATCAGATAGTGTTAGCACGCACATGCATTTAAACTGTGTAAATCACTTCACTATTGTTGCAAATAAAGGGACGAAACTGGAAAACGTTTTGTTTTTTTCCACATATTCATCAAGCATTCTTGTGCAAATGTTTACTAAAAAAAACTTAATATTATTTTTTTGTTTACTAGAAAAAAATATATTCAAGAAGATAACATTTATCAGTACGTATGGGTTATTTTCGTTCCTTCGTCACTTTATAATTATTTTCTTAGGCTCCAAAATTTTTATCCAAATATTTCTTTTACAGTACTTACTTCATCCATCGAATTTGTTCTGTTCTCAATTAATTCATCCTACTTCGATTTAAATAGAAAGTAAGGCTATGTTAGGGTGAATATTTAGCTTTTTCTTCTTGATAATTTATTGTTTATCGGATGCTGCAAATTTCAAGAAATTTACCTTTAAGGTTTGTTTGGTTCAAAAGCTGGTTTATTAAAGTAAAAACAGTAATTATTGAAATGACATACTGCGTCTGATAATCTATTCTATAGTACGGTGGCGAGGGCTATAGTACGTTAATTTTCACATGAAAAATATCTACAGCTTTGGGATACTTTCATGATTTAATCTGAAATGTTCATCATAAAAGGTAGGTTAGAGGTTCGGGTTTATTTTCTGTACGTACGGGTTCATTCCCTAGCATTCAATAAAATCTTCGGGGTTTGTATGGCTTTACCTAGCGCGTTGGACTTTCCACCTTGACTAGCTTAGACACTACATCCTAACATGTGTTATTCCATCCATGGTAAAAGCTAAATTTGAACCCGACAAAGATCCCTCCCCCGGCTAGCCACTGTGTAAAACACGATTTCATCGACAGACGATTACGTCCGGGTCGCCACCTTTGTCGGGAGCGTCTCATTGTACCGAATGGATACCAGATTAGAAGAAAATAAGGAGATGGCGAACTAGATTGATGCGGCAGATGTCTATATAGATTACAGGGCAACAATGAGGTGTGCAGATGCACAATGGTAGATCAGCAGCCGGCAGCAGCCCCAATGGTGGGGGTATTGTGTACCTCTCATGGTGGATTACATGGGGCAAAATGTCGGTCGTGACAATTGTCAGGGACAATTACTGAGGGGGAGTTGTCGGTTGTGGGAAATGTAATTAGAGTTCACAATTTGGAGGTAGTTAAGGGTGATACTGCTGCGTATGAGTTCTTGTAGAAACTGAAGACAGTTTCATGATTGTGTCCAGTGTTCAGGACATTGGTTAAAACAGCTTGAAAAATATTTGACCAAACAAAATGATATATTTAAAACTATTTATCACGGTTTCTTTTAGTCTGGTGTTAAAACCTGAGAGTAAAGTACATACCGTAAAACTTACTCTAAAATAGGAGAAAATAATTTAGTACACATCATCGCCCTCCAACTTCACCGGACAAAAAGTACGAATCAAAATAGGCTTCATAGCAATAGTATGACAAATCCATTTATTTAGAAACTATTCTTCTTCTCTTGATATTATAGCTAAAGAGGAAAGGCAAGAATGTTAAACTTATTAAATCAGTTATAGACAGACATTTGGCTACAGCGCACTCCAATTTTACTTGACAAGAAACACATAAAACAGGCCTCACGTTTTACAATAGCAATTAATTGTCAATGCTGATACTATTGCAGTCTTCATACTATTTTCATTTATTTACTTAAGTTCGTCAACATATATTTACATTAAATATTAAATGAAGGTGATAAACATCCTTCCGTGCTTTTAATCGTTTATAGTATAATTATTTATCATCATACACCCTTTTTAATTCAAAGATGCAAGTGCAATCAGGTACAAATGTTCATACAATCTTCTAAAAAAGACTATGAAGTATATTGTGTGCTGGCAAAGGTTTCCTAAAGTAAAAGTTCACACTACCGTGTAACCAAATCCCAAAACTCACTCACTCTAAAACTCAACAGTTTCACTTACTTTCTCCAAAGCAGACCTTTAATAATTTTAAAACCTCATCTCGTTTTCAGGATTAAGCGGACCTCAGCAACAAGCGTCCCCCGACAGCACCTCCGCCTCAGCCACGGAAGGCACGGACTCCGGCAGCACCTCGCTGGTCCATGACCCCCAGGAGTTGGAGGACGAGGGTGACGATGGCCACGAGAGCGATCACTCCAGAGGTGACCACAGTCAGCCACCCGGCCAGGGGCACAAGAAGAGGAAGCGGCGAGTGCTCTTCAGCAAGGTAAACTTTTGAAAACCACTGTTCTACTCCTTGGCTGCGCACTAGATTTATGAAATTCTTATTTTAGGAAGAGTAAGACAATCATTAACAAATCGCAAGCACGTAAAATGACTAGAATTTTCAAAGCAGAGAGGATAACATACAGAAATTGTGACCCTATTGATAAAATATACTATTATTCACCTAATAACTCTCTCAAACAAATATAATGTTTTACAAATTATATGGGTACTTGCATTATTCGTTTTTGTAATTTTTTAGTTTTTTTTATCGAACCCTATAGAAATGCACAACTTACGCACGGATCCCCTTTCACATATATACACTAATATACTATTCACACAGAACATGTTCTAATGATACGATAGTATTTTTTATCAAGACTGTTTTCTTCCTCGAAATCAGCAGACGAATTTTCAAAACGGCTAAAATCAGTAAATTGACGTCTAATGTCCTTGCTTTTTACACTGATAATTACTTTTAACTATCCTTGAGCATACTTTTTTCCTGTAACACATGTATTAAGCAGCCATTATTAGTTAAGTATGACGAAAACTCAAATTCTTGATTGAGAATTTTTATCTTGATGTTTGATATTAACAATAGACTCAAGCCTTACGTGCAAATAGTTTTACTGCAATTTCCCTGTATCAATTGGCAGAGTTGACGAATCGTTATTTCTGATACTACATATCCTAGATATCTTTGCTTTTCACTGATACACACTAGTTATATCAGACAGACCGTCCATCAGAATGACATATGACATGCTTGAGTGCTTGTCTTGTTATCTCTGTTTAAATAAAGCAAAACAACCACCTTTTCTTTGTGTACACGCTTATGGTGTAATTTATCAATATTGTTTGTGTTATATAGGAATAAGATGCAATATAACTATTTTCATGGCATAACAACGCTGAATACCAAACTCTGCTTTAGAATACGAAGAGTCTCGTCTGTTTTAAGAACGATAAGTTAACCATTGATTGTTTTCTCTACTATTCCAAAATCAAACCACAAAACATCCTAAATAATATAGGAAGATCTAACAGACCTAGAGCATATTTATGCACTCAAAATGTAAAGCTCAAGGTTGACACATAATTTGATTGATAATTTTATATTTTAAACGCTTTAGAACATTTTGTTTATGATGAGTAATGTTTTCAGGCACAAACATACGAGCTGGAGAGGAGGTTTCGACAGCAACGCTACCTGTCGGCGCCGGAGAGAGAACACCTAGCCTCCATCATACATCTCACACCTACACAAGTCAAGATCTGGTTCCAGAACCACAGGTAATTGAATATTTAAGATTGATAGCTTTGAATCAAGTTTATATTCTCCTATAAATTGTCTTGTTTTAAAATATGCCTTTAATCGTCGGTCTTGGTATGGTTGTGTATCGAAGGATATAGTTACCAATAACAGCAATTTTGAAGTAGTTAAAAAATAGCACGTTTCAAATAAAAAAAAAAAATACTTGTAATTTATTAAAGGGATTATTTTATATTTTTTTATAGTATATCTGTGTGTTGACATTTTATACAGTTCCAGAATGTTCACATATTATGACTAAAAATGAGCACTTGTTTTTTAACCAAAGTGTTTGATTAATGTTGTATAGGTATATAGGTTAAATGCTAGAATCTATGTTATCAAGCTAGAGGGTCTAGCATTCGCGATTGGGACTTAGGTAAACCCACCAATCACTATTGTCGGGACCACGTAAGTTTGCAGTTTAGGGAGGAGCCCATTGACCATATGGTTTTGAATGAACCAATGAGAACCGTGCGATGTTGCCAAATCTAATAATACCAGCTGATTTGAAAATATTGCTGAGTATATTTTAATTAGTGTTGTCAACGGGCGATGTGGCAACGTCGCACTAGCCTTGTCTTGTGATTGGCTTCCACCAACTGCAAACTTACGTGGTCCCGACAATAGTGGTTTATATCTATGTGGTAATGCATCGACCCTCTCGACCTAGTCTGGAATTAGTGTAAACTGTTTCAGACTAAAGTATAACGTCCTAGGATAAGGATTCATGTAAATGAATGACATGTGAGAATTCAAAGTTCTAACATCACTATATTCTCTAGGTACAAGACCAAAAGAGCACAGCAAGAGAAGGGGATGCACATCGACCCTCACGGCGGCTCCTCCCTACCATCCCCTAGGAGAGTGGCTGTCCCAGTTCTGGTGAGGGATGGTAAACCTTGCACATCCCAGGGGAAACCCAACGATCCTCTGGTGTTACCTTCTTATCAGCATCCCCTCATGCCGCAGCAACGGTGGTGGTAGGCGAGGCTTGGCCTGAACCGAGCGAGGTACAGGCTACATAGGCAAAACCAGTGAAGGACAGGCTTCATGGTAACATCACTAGTGAAGGACAAGCTTCATAGCAACATGTACGTGATGGGCTACATAGGCAAAAAACACGAGGGGCTACAAGCAACAGTGTAATATTGTGTGCAGTACAGGTCCAGACAATTATCAGATCTAGTTCCTGCTTTGATGCATTGACTTTGGATAACAAGAGATCATTCTTATTGGTAGCCTACGGAGAGGTGCCAATTTTGCGTGTTTTGAGATACGAGAGGATAAGAATATACTGACGTGAACCAAGGCCACACTAAAAAAAAACAGGCCGTAATGCTCGTCAAGCATGACGTTACGATAGAAGACGGCTATGACGTATAAGTACTTATTGATTTATTTTCCAATGAAAGATTAAAACAAGCAGCTGATCACAAACGGCTAAATTGCGTCATTGCCGTCTTCTATCGTGACGTCATGCTTGACGAGCATTGGGTGAACTGGACGAATTTTTGCAAGATTTATACACCCATTTAAATCTTGCAGAAATCCGTTTAGGTGTGTTTTCCATCCGTGTTCCAATTTGTTTGTTGTTCAAAAAAGTCGCAAAAGTCTAAAACAGTATATATTTCTTCACCACACATTATATTAAGCTCTAATTATTTACAACCAAAACATAGTACTGTGACTATTTGTTTCCTAATACATTTTACACCGTTTGTACATTTTATGTGGTACTAAAAATTATTGTGTTAATTTTAAACCGTTAATTAAGAGTGTACTTAACGATAACTTTCAATTAGTTTTGTATCAAAGTTCTTGTAGCACACCAAAATTGGGTGTGCCTGTAACGATGTGAATGTTTCTCTTTGTATCTCAAGTCAATGTAAGATTAAAAGTTATCGGTTTAGGGCATGGATAGTGAATAGGCCCGTTTTTAGATGCTGGCCGTTTTATATTGCTCTTGGTTCAAATAATCATTTTTTTTTTATAGAATGAGTGATTCAAACTAATAATGTAACATGTAACTATTACAAACAATAGCTGAGGTATTATAGCCTTAATTTAGATTCTCTCTTAATCCTCTTAAAATACGTCCTTTCTTCAAAAACTAAACTTTCAATTTTTTAAATAAAAAAGATGTTATTGTAGATTCCTCTACAGCTTCTCTTCTCTAGTACATATTCATTGTCTATCACTACATATTGGGAACTGAGCCAAAAATATTACATTGTTGCAACAAAGCAAAATGACAAAGTGAGTTTGATCTCTTTTGATTCTTTATTGTTTCTTCTCTGTCTCTAATAACATATTTCTACTTCAGTCACATCCACCAAAACTCAAGAGACGAACTAAAGTTTCTAAGATTGACATGTAAACATTCCTACTTTACACTTTTTTAGTTAAATGTTGTCAAATATTTAAAGAATTTAAAATGTTAATCATTACTGTAAAATGTGTCTTTGGCTTTATTTAGATTAAGAAATTTAGAATAGATATTCTTAATACCAAAATGAATTTAAGTGTATTTTCTATTTATAAAGTTTTCACTGTATTCTCTCTTCGTTTATCGATTCAAAATAGGATCCAAATATTAGATGATAAAATACATAGAAGTAATCAAATCTTTCGTATTAGCAATGCAGTCTATTGGAATCGCTAGAATGATGATTCCTTGTTGGAAGACTATTGACTAGTTATTTATTTTTTTAATTTATAACTTGAGCCAAACTTTTTCGCATTCCAATTTCCTCTGTAAAATATCTGTTCTACATGTATTCCATTTAAGTGGCAAACATAGTTAGAGTGTTTTATTTTACTAGAAGTAATTATAAAAATACATTTTTTACGACATTTTATCATGTTTGCAATTTTGAAAGTAGAAAATCTAACTTTTTACTCATCTAACAGTTTGCCACTACCATTTACCCTAGAATAGGTCTGTAATGTTATGTCCATGTTCAGTACAGTAGAGAGTCTAACTATGTTTTTACTATGGAGTTTAAGTTTTAGGATGTTCAATGTAATAACTGTATATATTCAGACGTTTGTCTATAAATCTGTTTATAGTGTGATAGTTTGTCAGAAGCCAATCCATAATCAGTGTAAACAACATGTAAAAATTGAATTTTAAGTTTCTGAAGAACACTTTACAAGCTTAATAATATAAAATAAAATTGTCTTTAAAGTAAAACCGCGTCATACACCTGATCAATTGAGCTAAAGTTTCGGTTCTTTGCAGATGATAATTTTCAGAGCATTAATTGAGCACTACAACCCTGAATAAATACTATTACTGTATATACATCGTTCGTTAACTAAATAGTAGTGCCCCGTTACTATGCTCTGAAAATGGTCATCTTCAACGATGGCGAAACTATATCCCAAGGTATCAGATGTGGCACTGATACTCCGAAGACGGGTGTGTAGTTTTATAACAGTACAAACCTTACTCCTAGTTTAACAAACAAGTTTTACGATTCAAACTCAATCATACAAAACAAACTGAGTAGCTTATAACTTAACTGAGTTTTTATGTGAGCTTGAATCATTGTATAAATAACCAAAATTTCCTTCTCAACAGATTTCATTTACAATCCTACATTTTCTTCCAAAATTGCATTGGCCTCTGACAGCGTAGTCTTCGGACTTGTACAGTCTCTGTAAATAATATAGATACCGGTAATATAGAAATCTAATTTATTGTATTAGACATACATGTCAATAAAGTATTATTGCTGATAAGATAGTGTCTAATTGAAATCCCGAGAGATACCGCTACTGACAGCTGATAAGGCCCAAGATCACAGCGAGGTATGTGACTAGTCACGTGGTTATCAGTCAGACCTTGGCTAGAGAATTAGTCATGACTTGAAGGTTTTGTGATTTCAGTATTGTACCGTTTTTGTAACTGAAACCTTTGTACTTGGAACAAGACATTTGACTTCCATTTTGATGTGGTCAGTTTTAAAATAAACACGGACATAGTTGAGTTGAGCCATTTAATAGACGTAGGTTGCCAATTATAAATTTTGCTTTAAATTTTTGAAAGCAAATCAAACTGAAAGAACCGAATACTTCAATTGAATTAGTTAATTGAAAAAGGTAGGTTACACATTATAAATAATTGAACTGAGATAGACATTTCTTCTTTAGGCGAATTTATCCATTGAGCGTAAAGGAACATATTTCTTTACGAGTTAGATGCCATTGAGTCGAAGAAGGAGCAGATTTCAGGAATATGAAGAAAATGTATACCTCAGTCCAATTTGTAGTGTATACCTTTTTCAACTCACGAAATTTAACTATGAGGTTACAGCACAGAACAGAGTCAGTTTATTTGAGTCTTTAACGAGCCATGAACTCAAGTTTTGGATAAGTGAGTCAGCAAGGCAAAACCAAATATCCCTGGTGAAGTCTCCTGGACGCTCTGAAGAAGCAGGTTGATGAGTTTCGTTCCAGCTTGCAGAGGATTCTTCGAGAAGAGTGATATTCTGTGGCCATTTTAAATTTCGCATCGTACCTTGTGTGGTATTATTGTAAGTATAAAAGACAGCATCTTTTGACGAAGAAACCTTCATTGTATAAAGTTATATATGTACTGTAATAAGTGTTTGTTACATAATTGAAAACCTACATGTAAAAAAATTTACCAAGGTTGCGTCCCATCTCAATTAATAATATGGAAAACAAAATAGAGACTGCGGTATGTTTGCGTAGCATTTGAAAGTCTCTCTGCACCTTTCCCATGGTTGAATAAAAACCATCGATCATGTTGCTTTCCTCCGAAGCACCATTCACGTTGCCGGTTTTCCTCAGGATGATCTACCTCAAAAGATTATCTCGTTTCTAAGGTGGGATCCGAACAAGGCTAGGTAGAATGCTCTAGTTGCTTCAGAGGTGCTGATATCTCGTCAACTAGCTCAATTAAGGAAATCAGCATTGGGTAAACTATAGTATCATGTAAACTATAAATTAACTTGGTATGAAATGCTCAGACAGAAAATTTTGACAGTAGCAGTGACTCATTCAACTATGTTCAAATTTAAATTGCCTCCAGTAAGTCAAGGGTACTTTTGTCAGTAGTAAGTTATATTTTAGTAATTTTGTTTTGGCACAAAATCAATGGTAATTTTTCCAACATGAGTCATTGGTTAGAGATTTTGTTGTTCTGGCACACACGAATTACATCCTTTAATATCTTTTTACTAAATGTCCATACCTAATAAGATATTGACATAACCTACAATGAATTTAAATTGATTAATTATTATCTGATCATTGGATAGGCGGCACATTTCTTCAAATCTTTAGATGTCAGAACATAAAAAATTCGCGTCACATAATGTTATATTGTATCACACAACCAACAATATAGGTGGTATAAGAATGGAAAAAGATTAAAAATTACATAAAGTAATACTAAATTCAAAGTAAAAACGCCAACGTAAAACAAACATTTTTAATTGTTTTGGTGATATTCAAGTGAAGTTTTTGAAGAAACACTACCTTGAGAAGTAAAAACATGGAAACGTTGCTAAAGTAGGGCTCTTAATTAGACAATAATTAAGACGAAGAGCTCCTTTGGCGCCTCCATTTTTAAATTACCCCCTCCTTCTCCACCCACCTTCACATCCTTCTCCTTCTTTAAGGACCTTCGCTCCTTAGGATCCGTGAGGGGCTGGTTATGAAGAGTAATGTAAAGGTGTTAATTAATACCAGTGAAAAGGTTGCCTTTTTAATAACCAAGGGTGGGGAGGGATTTAAAAGGTGCTCTAAAAATGGGTTCTTTCCTAAAACTTGTGCTATGCATTTATACTTACTAGTGGCCACCCAGTGGTCGGAAACTCGACCAAAAATATGTAATGTACTGGCTTCTCTATTTTCGCCCTATGCTGTAAATAAAACATGTGATTGTAATTACTTTCATTTGTTTTGATTTTCTGTTTAGTTTATATTTTGTGGTTATTTTCGTCACTAGCATGGTAACCGATAAGACTCATATATTTTTTTTATTACAAATTATTTTTTTTCATTATTTTTTAGCCTATTTTAATTTATAAAGGGGTTCTGCACGTATACAGGAAAATATATTTCCAACAGTACATGCATAGGTTTTCCCAGCGATGCTCATAAGCTGAGAAAATTTGTCTAGGCTATACCGGTTAAAGTTCTGTACCGATGATGCGATTTTCATCTGATCCACGTCCAGTTTCAAGTTTCTTTTGGGTCGCTGAACGCAAAATAAAGAAAAATCCCAATTTTTTATCTTTACAGAATTAATAAGTGGCTGCGAGATATCCCTAGTCAAAGCCAATAGAATCTTGTATAGAAAAAAGGCTGTATTTAAAAGAGTATTGAAAATGTTGCTATTACATTAATGCTCTCAATTCGGTCTCTTTAAGGGGATAGCTTAACAGCTTAATTTTTTATCAACACAACTATAGTAAGCCATTGTTATACTTAACACTATGTATCTTCAAAGGCATAAATTACATGCATGTTATATTCTTTGGGTTTAAAAATATTAATCCTATTTTGTATTACCTTTTTTACGTATTAAACTGTAATATTTAGAATACTTGAAATTGAACTAATGATTTCCTAAATATTAAGTGTATATAAAGTAAGATTTGCGGATGAGTGGAAAACGTAATTGTAAATTTTGTACTGCATTAAAGGAGCACAAATAATTTTCTCCGATTTTGTTTCAAACAACAGTTGGTTTGATCGTAAAATCAATTATTTTCATGTTGTTTC
Organism: Macrosteles quadrilineatus; assembly: GCF_028750875.1. NCBI lineage: Eukaryota > Metazoa > Arthropoda > Insecta > Hemiptera > Cicadellidae > Macrosteles > Macrosteles quadrilineatus. Next base: position 134,407,686 of record NW_026542595.1, on the reverse strand, counting down.
TAAATTTTTTTAACCCATCGCTTAGACATATTTTATATGTCCCGTTAGCATCCCAAACCTAAATACCTCTTTGCTGCTCCTCTAATTCTATGCCAAAGCTTCACATAAAAACTGAATTTTACAGCACAACTATAATACAACCCACAGGGAAAAACATCTCGAACGTCCCTCTCTAAAGTTTGACCGAAGCAAATAAACATCAAGTTTAGCACAAAAGCTTGTCCAAAATAATCGTGGAGGGCAAACATTTTGGGGGAAGAACAATAGCAAGACAGCCGGAACCAGATCAACTGGTAAAAAGGCGACCGGAAGTGAAGTTGAGTTTCCTGTGGCGGTAGAGGGTGCTCTACGGAGTCTGGGGTGGACCACTGGAGCACCATTGGAGCACTGCGGAGTGCGGAGCATTGTCGAGAGTCGGCGGGTTGGAAACTGCTCAACTTTGAAACTTAACCGCAGACGAGAGGAGGTGCTTAGTTGGCTGAGTTACAACTGCAATTGTGAGTGTGTGGTGGAAAATCAAGTAAGTAGTCGCCCAAAATGAATATAGTGTGACTTCTAGTTGAACTGCATATTTTGATAGTTTAATTATAGTTTGCTATTTAAAAATTTACTAATTTGAGCTCACTATGTTCATTTGTGTTTCGCGGCTTAAGGATTAAGGTTAAAGTTACCGTCTGATGCTGATGCATAGAGTTAGCATTTTTCAATACACGTTTGAAATCAACATACAATGAATATTTTTAAACCTTCTTGATACTTGTGAAACCCCCCACCTAACGATTTTAAGCTAGGCTGCATAATATTCGATTAATGCACACTGTTTATTTTTTTCAATCGTTGTCACACCATAAGGAATACAGTACGTTGTTGAGGTATTTCGTTTCAGTTAAATGTTCTATTAAATCAATCAATACAAAACATTTTGAGGTTTTGGTTGGAAATTCATCGATCCACCATTATTGCATATAATAATTTCCAGCTTCTCTATTTTAAAATATTCAGTAATTTGCATTTATTGTACTAAACCTCTAAAGAGTTTTAACATCACAGAATATGTTTAAACACCTTGATGATTTTAAAAGTAAAAACTTTTCATGCAAGTACTTGTATAGAAAATATTTTCAATCAATTTTACGGAGGGATTTCGAAGAAGTCATCTTTATTCTATGGATATCTTAGGAACTACATAAGGAAAATACAAATCGTTAACTAAATCTACAGATCGTATGGTTGGGATCAAAACATAGAAGATTGATAAACAAAATAATTTGTATTTTGTAGATTAACTATTAGTGTTCGTGTTTGATGGCAATAAAAGAGAGTCGGAATATTCTTTGAATACAACACCCAAATTTATAGGCTATTAAATTTATATATTACATACATATTTTACGAAACCCTACCGGGGATTTAAATTTAATTGAATCCCATATATATAATAAAATTAAATTAAATTTAATCCCATATATATAATAAAAAATACCCTAACATGACTAAATCATTGAAATCCAAAAATAATTCCAACAAACAAAATCCACCTTTTTTATTAAAATTTATCACTACAAAGCACAGACGTGATCGTCAAGGAAAAAATAAAACCCGGTGCACAGGATGAAAGAAATAACGAAGCGGAAGGGGACAGTTATATTTCAGGAGAAAAAAACACACGGTTGACAGTGTATATTCACCGCTCGCGGAGGTGCAGAAAACCCTTTGTATGAAACGATATGGCTCCGCGTCAGAGTCGGGCGTTTATCAAGGCAGCGACACAGCGCAATATGTTAGCCGGTATTAGCGACATCATCCACACATACATTCTTTACTTTCGCTACAATAAACGTGGCAAATTGCTCCCAGAATCAGCCGGGGGTCCGGCAAAAAACGCGGGAGAATTGTCCCGCCCGGAAAAATCTACTAATAAATTACAAGGGGCGGCGGGTAAAAAAACGACAATAGAATAAGTGACCCGAGCGTGGGGGCGAGATTCTGTCGGATTTTGGGTCTTTACGTCACTGTAGGGTTATGAAGAATTGTTAGATTATCTTTTTTATAATTTTGAAATTATTTAGTAAAAATTCTAGTTGAAACATCCTCCAAGAAGGAGGTTGTAGCGTATTTTTTCTAGCGGCCTATATTCATGCGGTTTAAAGAATGAGGGACACCATTCAATCAAATCAAAAACCAAAAAGATATAGCAATAAAAGTGAATATTTTCTCACAAAATTTACTTAATTAACAGTTTTTAAAATCTATTAATTTAAAATTGATTTGTACCCATGAATTGCATAAGTAGCTAATTTCAATCAATCAATCATTGTAACCATCAGTTAAATAGCCCAAGATTTTGTTGGAATAGTTAAACTCATATAATCGACATACATCTTTACACACTGTATTTGGCTACGTATTGAAATATGCACACCACATTCTCTAAATTTGCGATTCTTACTACAGTATGTCGAAAACCTTCGATTTATCTGACAAACTTATTGTTCATCAAGCCAATAGACTTCCATTTCGTTTAGTTTAATATGACAGTAGTAAACTGGCTTGACGATCAAGTGACTTGTGATTTGTCGCAAAGATGTTGGCCCAATTTTACCTGGTTTTACAAACTAAACTACCTAGTCCTAGTCTTCACATAAGGGCTGAATACCAGACTTTATGGAACTATGTGTTTACGGTGTTTTAGTCATCTCTTGGCCTCAAGAGTCCTCATCAGCAGTAGCCATATTATATTTTAGTCCATAACAGCAATGTTAAATTTGAAAGAATCATTCGAAGCAGTATGCCGGTTTTACTTATAAAGATATATTTGAAAATTTATGATTATATTTACAACATAGAGTACTAAAGAATGAAGTAAAGATATTTAAAATATTTATTTTTGTCTTTACTTAATAAATAATTTAAGGCTTAATTTATGATCAATAACTTATTAAGTGGAGACAAAATCACTCCCTAGAGCACCGCTAAACCTAAATTTTAACACCTCAATCATTATTTTATCATAAAAAGTTTTTTTTAGATATTCTGTCTCAAAGTTAAAATACACTTTTGTTAATAGTTAGTAGTTTTGGTTGTGGGACTAAAATTGAATATGGCTACCACTTATGAAGACTCTTCAAATAAAACCCGTGTCCGTGTGTCAAGAGTTGAGACAGTTTGTACACACTGGTCAATAATGACCATAAAATAGTGAGATCACTGTCCAAATTGATACCATCACTCGCCCACCGCCAGGTAGCGCAGAGTCACCGGAAGCGCCCGTGTTGCACGTGTTGACTTCCGGTTGACACGTGGCACTGTCACGCCTGCACTAATGCATCTACTTCCGGTCTGGACGGTTATTGTTTCAAAAACCACAAAGTCACGTGGCCAGGACACGTGATCACTTGTTGGGATTTTACTGGGGCGGAAAACGCGAGAAACATCTTCCCTCATCTTGAAAATTTACTTAAAGGGGTATTGTTTGCTATTTTCTTTTTAAACAAATGAGACATAAACTTGATTTTAGAGTTATTTGAGGTATTTAAAAACCTTGAAATAAAGCTATTGTGTGACCATCCAGATTCAGAATTTAATGTTGCACGCTGAAAAAGTTTATACTCTAAGTACTGTAGCTATTTTCCATTTGGCTGTTGGTTAGTCTCATTTATGTATGAAGTTTAGATTCGAAAAAAACTTATAGACCATTTACTTTCAAAGTGTTAATACATTATGTAATTTTAGACAAGAGATCTAGCTCGCAATCCAAATGCTTACAGTATCTCCAATTGTTCTATTAATGCACCTTTTTTCGAATGACTTTTCTTTACCTTCACTCAACAAAGAATCTTGATAATAGAACGGTAAAATTTTTTTTCTGCAGTACTGAACATTCCTCTTTTATCAGTTTGTGGGAAATGTCAACAACGTTAACAAAATAAAGGTAATTTTGCACAAGGAGTACAAGAGTGCATACCAAGACTTTAATAAACATATTGCTATGAGATGGGATTTTCCCAATTAAATATTGAATAGTCTTTACAGCAACGGTAAGAAAATCTACTAATTACATTTGATTCGTTTACTCTTTTCAAATATATCAATGGTATACTACCCTGCACGTTATTTAACAAATCGAAAAGGATATTGATTTTAACATGGTTATTTTCTGCCAGTGCATGTATAAACTTACTAATAAACTTAAAATAAGTTGGTACTAGTATCATCTCACATTCTAACATAAACTTAATCACATTCATCTCCAAACAAGAAAACAAAACAAGTTGTAATTTACCGACGGAAGTTCGGAATAAAACAAATCCAGACGAAACTACCGTTGTTTAAAAATTTATCGTCGAAAAGAAGCCAAGAGGAAGTTCGGCTGGCGTGTTGTACCCAAAATTGTTCGGATCCGACAAACTTTACGACTGCTAAGTTTCTGGTGGTAATCGCGGTGCATATTCCACCCTCCGCCCCTGATATTGATAGCTTCCCCTTCTCGGCTCACTACTCCCGCCCGGGACAAGCACTTATTCACTTAGTGCGGCAAACATTTCATACTGACGACACGGTCAAAAGCGTGGAAAACATCGCTTCCGGCAAGGGATAGGGCAGGGAGTCGTTGAGTCAACTAATTAACACGGTGGGAAAGCTAGGAGAAATTACAATAATATGTCATTACTAAACTCAAAAACGTTAAAGCAACATGAAGGGAACGCATTGTGTGTATCCATTCGTTTTATCGTTCCACAATCCAAGAAGGCAAAATTATTGGACACTGAGAAGTATGTTTAGGTGAATCAAAGTGAAAAACCTCAAAAAAGGGAAAAGATTGCGTATTATCACTATTGCGTAGAGAAATAAACATCAGACAAGACATGCTTTTAGGTTGTCTACTTACCCTGTTATGATATAGCAAATCCATCACATGGTTCTAGGACTTCTAGACTCCCTGCTACCTCTACGAAAAGTAGTGAAACGTCTTTTTTCCTAATCAGTGATTAGAAATGTCTACCGCAATAATCCTTCAAACGACAGCAAACAAAAGATAAGATAATATAATATATAAGACTTACCGTCTTGAAGCAATCCAGTTTTTGTACTTAGTGTACAGCTGTTTCGGCTTTATAAAGCCATCCTCAGCACATTCTTCTAGAGGTCAATTCATTATAAATATGCGAACATTCTGGTTCTTGTCAACTTTTTACAACACATTTTACACAACATAAAAGATGAAAACATAAACTTTGGTAGGCCTACCCTACTTGTATGTCGCGACATAGGCCTACCAAAGTTTATGTTTTCATCTTTTATGTTGTGTAAAATGTGTTGTAAAAAGTTGAGAAGAACCAGAATGTTCGCATATTTATAATGAACGAGAGGTCGTCCAGTGGTCGAAACTCGACCAAAAATATGTAATGTACTCACTTATCTATTTTCACCCCACACTGTAAATAAAACATGTGATTGGAGTTTCCTCCATTTGTTTTGATTTTCTGTTTATATTTCGTTGTTATTTCGTAACCAGCATAGCAACGCATAAGATCCATGTTAATTTTTTCAAATTTTTAAACTCATTTTTTGTGCTTATCTTTGAGCCTATTTAAATTTATAAAGGGATTCTGCACACCTACAGGAAAATAGCTTTCCAACGGTATGCGTAGATTTTCCCTACGATTCACACGAGCTGAGAAAAAAGGTTTTAAAGAAACATGCTTGCCTATTAATATATAGATAGATTGACCTCTAGAAGAATGTGCTGAGGATGGCTTTATAAAGCCGAAACAGCTGCAAAAACTGGATTGCTTCAAGACGGTAAGTCTTATATATTATATTATTTAAAAAGCAAATCCTGGTCAGCCAACCACAAAGAAAAGATAAGAAAGTAAAATGTAGGTGAGAAGTACACAAAGGGGTGTTGTATCCAAAATAGCTACTGTAATTTCTCTAGATGGAACGGGCGATCTTCTATACATTTTTGTTTTTACGCGTTTACGATTACCATTAACCAGCATATATTCAAGTGGTTCACGAGCTGGGACTACACCCGAAATCGAGCTAAATAGTTATTTGATTATTTACGGTTGAAATTCTGTCAAAAATATCACCACGAAAGTTAAAGAATGAAAAACTAAGATTTCAAAGATTGAATAAGATTCCGAATTCTCTTCGCCCCTCAAATTTTGACCGGGTGTCACTTTTCTCATACGATAGAGGGCAAACGTCGGCGTGTTTGACACAAGGGGGGGGGGGGGTGAAATTTGCAAACAGGGGCGAAAAGCGACCGCCACTGCGGGTAAAGATCAGCAGAGTAGAGCACAGTAGAGCACCCTACACGATGGGGTGGGTGTGATTGGCACGGCTTAGCAGGCGCAATATACCCCAGATATAGCTAATTTAATAAGGTGTCAGCTATTGCTTTCGCTTTACAAATTATATCCCGTCGTAAGCCGGTGATAATACTTTCACACCCTCGTTGTTCCGGGGGCGGCCGAGGATCACTTGGTGGATTGAATGTGCATGCGCAACATGGTTATGAAACAAATATATGCTACCATCGACTATTGGATTAAGAATCGGATTCTATACTTGTTTAGGCAATTTTATTTCTAACTGTCAATGTCTATATACACCGGCTGATTGGTTGTAGCACACAGTAAAGATTATACTTTTGATTCTGCGGTTGTAGCACTCGCCTGACAATCAACGGTCACCGGTTCGACTCTTAGAAAAGCTAGGAGCTTCTTGATAAAAGTATTGGGCTTTTTAGATGGTCCAAGCTAAAGAAACGTTTGATCCTAAACAGAAACAAAGCTTCAGAGATTAAAATACTATTTTTTGTCTACACTCGATTTAGTCATATTCAGCTTAAACACACCTCGCTGTTTTAAAAGTAATGCCAACAACAAAAAGAATCCACAAATTTTCTCTTTTTACTGTGCAATAACTTTGATAATCCATTGATAAGTGTATTACCTTTCTCTTGTCTCACAGTTGCTTTAACTACAACTAAGACTTTTTTAGAAATTTAGCATTTCAATAGACTAAGTTGTGCAACTAAATCTTGTTTATTTAATTAACGGTTGTGTGTTCTTTCTGCAGAAATTTAAAAGAGCCTCTTCATTCTTTTCTGTAACCTAATTTCGTTGCGAAACACAGGTATAAAAATAATAAAAATAAAAATGGATTATTTATCAATTGTGAATTAATTTTTTTTTTTTATTGTTAAAGATTATGTCAATGTCTTTACCTTATACGCTACACTTGGCTTATTTAGTGAGATAATTTGAAGTTGAGTCATTCCTATAATTTTTTAATATATTGTAAAACGTATTAAGAGTTTGGCCAATACGGTAAGATTTGATCGAAGTAGGGGGGAACTGGGCGTTTAAAAACAGCGCGTGCAAATATATTATTTTAGCATGTTAGATGGGCAGTATGAGGAGTCAAGGAGTTGAGATGTGTAGGTGAGTGTAGAGGCGCGTGGCGCGGCGGTCCGGAACGGTAGGTGTGGGTTGGGCGAGGTATAATCAGAAGGTAGTATGTTATTATTATAATAGCTAGGGATAGGATGTTGTGATGAGCGTGTGATTATAGAGTAGAAGCGGCGCATTTTGATGGTGCTGTGATGGGTGTGTAATTATAGAGTAGAAGTGGAACATGTTGATGGTTATGTGACCCAAGTGTGGGAATGGGGTTTCATGATGAACGGCACGTGTAATGCTATAACTGAGGGTGGACCTAAATCATGATGTAATATTATATAGCTGATGGTTCTGTTGACTTTTTAATAATTTCTAAAGTTGTTTTATTTAAATAAATTGTTTTAATATTTTAACTGGGGCAAACCGATATGTTTAGGTGTAGATATGTCAATATAAGGATAGATGTTTAACATTATGGTAACATGGAGATGGAATGTCTAGTTTTGTTAATAGTTTAAGGTTTGAGTCATATTAGTTATTAGTCGGATTATTTTATTTGTGTAATGTGTAAAAAAGTAGTATAATGTTTACTATTAGTGCATATAAAATGTTGTATTATCATCTGCTTTTAATAAGCATATTAGGTAAACATAATAATTTTAACACACCATTGTGAGTGAATATAATTTAATTCTTATGGTAGAATGTTTATTATTGTTTTATATGGGAAATCATAAATCATAGGTTAACATAATATTAACCATTGTTTTATAACAAGTTAGTTTATTTGCTAATGTAGGATAGTTAAATATGTGAGCTAAGATGGTAATACATATTCCGGTTTTATTTTTTAAGAGGATAGTTTTAAAGGTAATAACGCGTATTAAATATGTTTGAGATATATAGTATTGTTATTTTTAAAATGTCCTACTCCACATTTAAATTTAGATTAATGGAAATTTTTGATTGCTAAATTTCATGTAGTGAGGACGTGCACTCGTATCTTGGCTGATACTGTTCTGCGCACTCGTCCACGTGACTGGGTGATGCTGATACCCACGTGTCAGCTACCGTCCGCATGTGCTAGTTCAGTCCGTCGAGCAACGACCTCGTGCGACCTCCGCGTCCGGGTATATATACTTCGATATTCTTATCGGGCTCCATCAGTCCCACTACAGCACCACGATGGCTTCAACTGCGTTGACTACTCCTTCAGTCTGGGACATCAGCTATGTTGAGGGAGCTGGGATCGAGTGCGCTGACGACCTTTACATAATCTTAAAGAGTATTTTTCCTCAAGGAAATATCGAGGTATGTGTAGTATATCCTAGTTTCGAACTTTTAACTAATAAATTTTTAATATTTGAGTTTTATACGAAGATTTCATCCCTAAACTATTAAGTTGTTCTGATTTTTGTCTGTAAACTAAACAATTAATTGTTTTTTACCTATATTATCTTTTTATTAACTTGTAAATGATTTTTTGAAAGAAATCCAACTCTGTGAAATAACAATAGTAGTTCTACACCTAATAATATTATTTGGTATTAAATTATGTAAGTACATACTTGGATTAGTTAATATTACATCTCATTTAATATGAATTGTAAACCATTTCTGTATTAAACTAAAACATATTGTTTTAATAATTTAAATTTTCTATTTACTAAAAATATTTACTAATAATATTATATATTGATTTTAGTTTACTCATATTGAAGCTGATAAAGGATTTTAATATAAGCTAGTTGCTACTCACGGGCTTTATTCCATTTAACTTCATAAGTGTTAATAAAACTATTGATTTGTTAATTTAAGCTGAAATAAGCAAAACATAATATAACAATATAAACAAAATATAATCTGACCTGATTTTAATAAATAAATTAGAAGAAAAACATATAGATGAATACAGCTGAGGTATTTTTAATACTAGGCATATGGAAAGTTATCTTTAGAAAGTAATTGCGACCTTATAAGGTAATTTAAGATATAATGGATATAATATAGTTTTGTGTAAGGTTTCTTGTTATGACGAACATTTTAAGTATATGGTTTATGAGGGTGTGACTTATAGTTTTCTTAAAAAGTTCATAGATACTTCTGACTTTATAGATATAATCGTGAGAGAGTATACTCATCAATCATATGTTTATTTAACCATTTTGAAAAGTTAAAATGTATACATAACCCACTTGATGTTTATTTCTGTTTGGGTATGGTTAACAAACCTCAATTAATTTGATTTAAATGGAGATTGAATTCTTTTATTAGCTGTTTTTATAATGTATTAACTATTAATATTTTAAAACATACTATTTTAAAATGACTTTTTTTAAATATATATAATATGAGTTGATAAAGTTCATTATTACTTCATGCATAAATCATAATAATATTTATTAAAACTGTTTTAATGTTTGACAAATATAATTAAGCTATTTATTTATCCATATTCAAAAGTTTAATTAAACACATAGCCCACTTGATACTTATTTATGTTTAAATATAGTAAAAAAAAACTTCAATTAATTTAAATGGGGAATAATTTGTTTTACTAACCGCTTTTAAGATTTGACCAAGTTTATTACTGTATGAAAAAAGTTTATGTACAGATCAAAATATTATTTATTGAGCTGTTTTATTGTTTGTTAAATTTAATAAAGCTATTTTTTCTGTTTTGTTTAGATCACTAAGCGGGATGAGATTACCTACAGGGTGAAACTCCCATACTGTACAAAACATGCATCGATCATCTGCAAGTTTGGGGAGTTCGCTGCGGCCGTCACCGTGGTGTGTTCCGGGGCAGATTTGACCATGGCTCAGACCAGGAGGTTGGCGTTCCTAAAGGCTAACATGAAGAGAATCCACTACGGTGACGGTCAGTAACAAAACATACTGAAATAGTATACCACTGTAGAAGCTAACGGCCATTAGTGATAGACATGAAGATTAGTAAATAGTAGTGAACTGTAGTTAAAGTGAAAATTAATAAAAGTTAATTGTGGAAAATGAGACTAGTATTTTCTAACCTTTAAAGTGTTAGGTAAGAAGATAAAAAGACTAATTCAAAAATGCAGTCATACATTTCAACTATAAAGTGCAAACGTTGCACGGTTTGTGATTTGTGGTACCGCGAAAGTGATGCACATTTAAAAAGCCTTGAACATTTTACTAAGCTATATGGGTTTTGCCCAATAGTTGAAACTGAAAGTGCTGCTAAATGCAGACTACAGACATTTTTTCTAAAAAATGGACTTGATATTTTAGACTATGTCGGCTTTTTTGACCATTGTAAACCGTTTATCATTGATAAACTAGAGGAAAAGCTTGCTACATGTAAGGCAGTGAAATGTAATTTTATTTTAAAATCTGTCTATGTGAAAGATGGTATCCTGAAAGATAGGAAAGAGTTAGCTTTTAAAACCCGTAATGAGGCAGTGTTTGAATCAACAGATTTAGATCAATTTTGTGACGAGTTCTTTGTTAAATTAACAAAGGAGGAAAACAATTTTCTAAGTAAAGGATCAGGTTGGAGTCTTAGTAAAATTATTGGTATTGAAATCAGAATAAACAAATACACACCTCTTAAAGGTAAAAAACATATTCCCCTTCCTGCGGATATAGCTTCTAAACATGCAGTTATAAATGTTGTAAATGATGACCCCAATTGTTTTAAATATGCGATATTGTCAAAATTTGTTGAAGGTGGTAATGCACATAGAGTTTCAAAATATAACAATCCAGAGCTAGAAAATAAATATAATTGGGATGTCATTCAATTTCCTGTTTCTGTAAAAGATATACCCAAGTTTGAAAAAGCTAATAACATTAGTGTGAATGTGTTCGGGTTGGAAAAAGATTTGAAAACTAAAAAACATTATGTATTTCCAATTAAAATTTGTAAAACTGAAAAATCAGACCATAGGGATTTGTTACTGTTAAAAAATGATATAACAACACATTTTGCATATATAAGTAATTTTGAAAAACTAGTATGTCACCAAATTACAAATCATCATGGAAGAATTTATGTGTGTAAGAGTTGCCTCATTCATTTCACAACAAAAACGGGTTTTGAAAAGCATAAAATAATGTGTAATTCAAATACGCCAGTAAAAGTTGAAATGCCGGATGAAACAGAAAGTAAATTACGTTTTACTAACTTTAAAAATAAACAAATTGTGCCCTTTGTAGTTTATGCTGATTTTGAGGCATTACTAGTTAAACAAAATCCTTGCCCGATTTGTAATGAGGCAACTTGTTCAGAACCCAAAGTGTGCTTTTTAAAATCTAAAGAAATAGATGAAAATCATTCATATACTGAGAAACAAACTAAACATGTTCCTATGAGCTTTGCTTATCATATAGTAAATACATTAGGAATAAGATCAGAACCAGTGGTGTACCGTGGTGAAGATGCAGGTAGGGTTTTTGTGGAAAAATTAAAACAGGAAGCTCTAAAAGTTATGGATATTTATAATGATATAGTTCCCATGAGGGATTTAACTACTGATGAAATAAATACATTTGAATCGTCAACAAAATGTCATATATGCGAATTAGATTTTGAAGCAGATGATGTAATTGTAAAAGATCATTGTCATATATCTGGCTGTTTTAGAGGGGCGGCACATAATAAATGTAACTTACTCTTTCAAAATCCAAACTTTTTACCCGTTATAATGCACAATCTTAGTTCATATGACCTCCACTTCGTGTGCCAAAATTTAAATATTGACGATTATGCTATTAAAGTCATACCAAACACAGAGGAGAAATACATTTCACTCAGTAAAAAAGTTAGTAATAAGTTTGAAATCAGATTCATTGACTCTTTTAGATTTATGAGTAGTAGTTTAGACGCATTGTCACAAAATCTAAGTCATGACCAATTTAGGGAAACAAAAGCACACTTTGGGGATGAATGTAACCTAGTAACTAAAAAAGGTATCTTTTGTTATGAATATTGCTCAAGTTGGGATAAATTGAGTGAAACTTGTTTGCCTGCTAAAAATCAATTTTTTAGCACATTAAATAACTCTGATATAGCTCAAAGTCAATATGAGCACGCTCATAAAGTATGGGAAAAGTTTAATATTAAGAACTTGGGTGAATACTCAGATTTGTATCTTAAAACAGATACATTGATTCTTGCGGATATATTTGAAAATTTCAGGAAAGTGTGTAAATCAAATTATGATCTGGACCCTGCGTGGTATTATACTGCACCGGGCCTCTCTTGGGACGCCTGTTTAAAGATGACTGGTATTGAATTAGATTTAATTACGGATTATGAACAATTTATGTTAATAGAGAAGGGTATTAGAGGTGGCATCTCGCAAGTAATAACTCGTTTTAGCGAGGCAAAGAACAAATATATTGATAGTACATCCTCAGATTTGAATGTTGATGATTTAGATTCCACTTATTTAATGTATTACGACGTTAATAATCTTTATGGTTGGGCCATGTCCCAACCGATGCCTCATAAAGATTTTTCATGGTGTTCAAACGAGGAGCTAAAATCATTACCGGATAGAATTTTACAAACTAAAAAATCCGATGAATTTGGATATATTCTAGAAGTAGATTTAACATATCCACAATCGCTGCATGATAAACATGCAGCGTTTCCTTTCTGCCCAGAGAACAAGAAACCCCCAAATGGTAGGTTTGAAAAACTTTTGACAACCCTAGATAATAAAACGAATTATGTTTTACACGTCCAAAATCTGAAACAGGCTATGAAACACGGTCTAGTCCTAACTAAAATACACCGAGCTATAAAGTTCCGTCAATCGAATTGGTTAGAACAGTATATAAACAAAAATACTGAACTTAGAGCGGCTGCCAAGAATCCTTTTGAAAAGGATTTCTTTAAACTCATGAATAATTCCTATTTTGGGAAAACAATGGAAAATGTCCGTAAGAGGTTAAATATGGAGTTAGTTTGTAACAACAATCGGAGACTTTCCAAATTAATTTCAAAACCTAATTTCTTAGACAGAACAATCTTTTCAAATGACTTGGTAGCCGTACACCTGTCAAAAACAAGGGTAAAATTCAATAAACCAATTTATATCGGTTTAGCTGTGCCAGAACTAAGTAAAAAATTGATGTATAGGTATCATTACCAAACCTTTGCGAAAGTTTTTGGATTCGAAAACATGCAATTAAACTACCAAGATACCGATAGTTTTGTGTATACAATTAAATGTCATGATGTGTATAATTTAATGAAAGAAAACCCTGAGATTTTTGATTTTAGCAATTACCCTGAAACCCATCCTTGCTTTTCATTAGCAAGAAAAGCACAGGTTGGACTTATGAAAGATGAATATGGTGCAATTGTATTGCGAAAATTCTTAGGATTAAGAAGTAAATTGTATTCAATATTAACTGCAGAATTCTCATGTACAAAAAGAGCTAAAGGTGTAAAGAAATCCGTAGTTCAAAAAGAAATAGATTTTTCAGATTTTGAAAATACTCTGTTTAATAATGTAACACAATATAGGAGTATGCATTTGTTTAGAAGTTTTAAACATATTTTGTATACTTGTAATTTAAGTAAAGTAGCACTATCATCATTTGATGATAAAAGGTTTGTAATGAATGATAATATACACACATTACCTCATGGTCATTTTTCAATAAAAAATGATCGTAAAAGAAAACAAGCCATTCATAATGAACTCAAAGTAAAAAGAATGAAAATTAATTGATTTATAGTTCTTGTTACTGTTAATGATAATATTATTGCACATATAGTTTAACATGTTGTTGTTAAAAGTTTTTTTCTTTTTCAGATAAAATCGTTTTTGTCGTAAAAATGAGCAAATTTAACTTTTTTGATACCGATTGTTTTATCACCCAATTAAAATAAACGTTATTATAGTTACATAATTATACATAGACTCATCTTCTTCTATTTACAGAAAATGCGGTGACAGTTAAAGTAATGCGAGTTCCCGGTCATCCAATTTATGAGGAGATAATCACCATCCCAAAGTACCACTCTGATGGATGTTCGGGCGTAGATCTACACGCCCACCTACCCGGCCCACTTAATCGGTTGCGCTTGTATCCGAATAACTACACATTAGTGCCTACGGGTATCGCTGTGGCCATCCCATACGGGTATGAAGGACAGATACGTCCACGTTCCGGCTTAGCTCTATTGAATGGGATCACCGTCCTAAATTCCCCGGGGACAATTGACTCCGACTTTCGAGGCCAAATTATGGTATTATTGGTCAACTTCAGTGCCACTATGTATGAAATTGTTGATAATGAGCGTATCGCTCAACTTGTAGTCAGTAAAGTAAACAGAATACGGTGGCAAGAGGTCTCATCCTTAAAGAAAACTAAACGTGGGGGTAATGGGTGGGGATCAACCGGTAGCGCTGGGGGCTCAACAGATTCCGATCCTCAGATTGATTTAACTTCAGATGCTAAGTCCGATTCAACTCTAGAGGAAGTTATAGTCATAGACTGAACAAGGCATACCTGCACGATTTTTATATTTGTTTTATAAATAAAACAAATCATATACTCTAAATAAACAAAAAAAAATATATATAAATTAGTAATGTCAATAACTTATATTAATATTGAGAAAAATCATTTAATTAATTTCATATTCACACGAATTGCTTGTTTTCTTGATTGAAATTGTTATCAAAACAACTGTTCATATCAAACACCATGTTGTATCTGTAATATCTAAGAATGGTATGTATTGCATTCTATTGTATTTTATATTAATGTTGAATAAAATTAAAATTACTAACACCAAACTGTATTTATCTATTTACCCTATTCCCTATAAACTATGTTAATATGATTAAGATATTTCAGTCTTCATACGACAGCTCGTGGTAACGGACTGCTACTATAAATTGTGATCCAAATGGATAATATTATATATAATGATGTGCAAGCATATGAATATAATAATTTTAGTAGACAGAAAAAACGTGTGAACTTTTCAAACCTTTGCACTAAATACATTCCTGGTAAAAAGCGATTTTGTGGTAACTATTGTCATCAAAAGAATCAAATTTACAACCGAAGATGTTGGAGACATAAAAAAACTAATAGTGCTTCACTTCCTCCAATTATAATTTTAATGATAGTTTCAGATAAAATTTATAATAAAAACATGTGGACTGATTTTCTAGTTTCATGTGATAAGCACAATGTTCCTCTTGAGCTATTAATATATAATGAACATATGTACAAAGGAACAGTAAGAAACAGTTATAATTTTATATCTAGATTTCGTCCAATAGCTAAAGTTTATTCCAAAAAATATTTAATAGCTTCTTTAAAAAATGCACATGGTAGCATTACTTACGCAAACGTATATTACGATATGTTAAATTATGTTACTAAAATTCCACAAGTGCACAAATGTTTTGTTATAACTGAAACAAGTATACCTATCCGATCACCAATTACGCTTTATAGGACTGCAATAGCAATTAAAAACTGCGCACTTGATATAAGCTATAATGTAAAATATTCTAACAAAATACCTCATTCTCTTCCACTTAAGGCGAGAGGAAAACGTTTTGAACTTGTTAATAATAGAGCTCAGTGCATGTATTCTATTTCTTTTTAAAAAAATGCCTTGCCATGTCTTAAGCTGTATAGTAAGTATTTTGGAATCATAGATGGTATCCATGGGTATGAAATTATTAACCCAGATCTTTTAAAAGAATGGGAAGGTTATACTGCGGCAATGCTTGATGAATTTTGGTTACTGAATTCGTATATCATCCATCTTTACTTTAATAATAAGCTATATCCAATAAAATATATTAAAACTAATGTAGAATCAGAACTTCCTGAAATGGATCGGTTGATTGTTGCAGACATTCCAGAGTGGAGAAATAACATTCGTAGATCTACTCGGTTCTATTCATTTAAAAACCCCAACTGTTTAAAAATGTTTGATGATTATAGTAAAAGATATTATATTGGATTAGCTAAAGATGGGAAAATAAAGTTTGCTAATAATTTTTGTACATCTTTAAACAATATAATTAAATATCTGAGAATGACAAAACAAAACGTTCTTTTTTTTAGATCAGTGATGATAAGATAGTAGAATTCATTTTATCATAATGTAATATATAACTTATCATCAGTTACCATTAAACCTTTAAAGAGTAATGAAGTTGAGCATTGATAAATTTGGAGGTTATTTAGGTTATACAAGTAAAGATAGGTTACCTCCTGGGCTTCCAGGTGTAGGGTATAATTTGACACCTTCCAACGACTATGACATTGGTAAGAAACGTCTTACGAATATTGGTCTAGCAATAGATTCTAATGATGCTGTGAACATAGATTATGTTAAATCAAATTGTCTCATTTTAGAAAAAAATGAAGTTAACTTAAGAAAAAGGAAGTTGGCTGATGTAGCTGATCCAGAATTGGATACTGATGCGGTAAACAAACAATATTTAAAAAATAGGATTAACAAGGGTTTGGAAAATTGTGTCACATTTAATATTGTAACAAATACAATTAACTGTAGGAATAGTAGAATAACGAATGTATCTAACCCTATCAGTGAAAATGACGCTATTACATTAAGATACCTAAAATTGCATTGTTTAGAACATGAAAATGGTCATTTTAATGCAAAAAAATTTAAAATTACAAATATTGCTGAGCCGGAGGAATCGACCGATGCAGTTACAAAACAGTTTACTGAAAAATATACGACTCAACAAATAAATGATAAATGTCTAATATTTGGTGTTGATGAGATTGATTGTAAAAACTATAAGCTAAATAACTTCAAGATTGTGAATATTCCAACAAATAGTTTTCATGCAATTAACAAATTATACTTTGATAAGGAGATTCTAAACTTTGATAATATCATTAGTGGGAAACTCCAATCGTTTATAAAACTAGAAAAAGGTGAAGTAAATTTAAAAAATTATAAGGTTATTATAAATGGTGCTGAAAATGAAGAATCACCAGTTAATCTGAAACAAGTTAATTTATTATTAGGAAAGTATATTTTTATCAATGATAAGAATGAAATAAATATAAATAATGTATACCTACGGAACGTTAAAAAACCTATAGAAACACATGATGCTGCAAATAAGGAGTATGTAGATCAAGCTGTACGAAGTAATAATACAACCTTAGTTAATGTTATAATTAAGGATTTACTAACAGGTTTTGTAAAGCCAGATGAGAATAACGTTATTGATTTAAAAAAATTTAATATAAAACTAGTTGTTAATATGAGTGATAATGATAATTCACCTGTAATTAATAGACAGTTTACTGCTTTTAAAAACAGAATAGCTTCAGAAATGTCTAGAATAGATGAAAAGCTCAATGTATTCTACCCTTCGCCATCATCACGTGCGAGATCGGGAGATAAAACTGGTAAGCCATTATCAGATGTGATTAATTTGATGGCTAATGAGTTAACTAATTTAAGATCTGAAATAAGAAAATTAAAAGAATCTAAATCGACTGAAGATGATGATAAGGATGATTTTTGGGATAGGGTGAATAAATTGGATAGTAAGTAAAAACTGTTTATCAGTATGGTCTTAGACTTCAAGCGAGGAGGTGGTCTGCTAAACAAATTAATTAATAGTCTACCATTTGAATCTCATATACCCGGCTATCGGTTTTGTGGTCCAGGGACTAAATTGGAAAAACGTTTAAAAAGAGGTGATGTAGGTATTAACCCACTAGACAATTACTGTAAGGATCACGATATTGCTTATGCTGAGAGTAAGGATTTGAAAAGTAGACATACAGCTGATAGGATATTAGCAGAGAGAGCTTGGACGCGAGTATCGGCTCCAGACGCTAAGGCAGGTGAAAAGGTTGCTGCGTACGCAGTTACGAACGCGATGAAAGCAAAGGTAAAACTAGGTGCGGGAATGAAAAGAGTGAAAAAAATACAACTAATGGTAAAAAAACTAAAATAGTTAAAGGTATGAAGAAAAAAGGTTTGAAGGTACAAAAGAAAAAACATCTTCGAGATGCTATAAGAGCAGCTAAAAACGTCCTCAAGAAAAGCAAGAGCAAAGAGTTAAAAGTGTTAGTACCTGCAGTTTTAAAAGCCGCAAGAAAAGCAGTTAAGGGTAATAAAAAAGATAATATAAAAAAACCCAGGATTATTCCAATTCCAAAGTCTGGAGGAGCTCTACCATTTCTATTACCACTATTTGCAGGATTGTCTGCAGTAGGAAGTCTAGCTGGAGGAGCAGCTTCCGTATATAAAGCTATCAATGAAGTGAGACGTGCAAAAAAGGAAAATGTAAATGATGTTAAAATTCATAAAGGTAAGGGGTTGTACTTAAGACCTTACAAGCAAGGAATGGGAATTTTTTTAGACCAAACGCACTAAATAACTTTGACATTGAGAAATATGCCAAAATATTAAAAATCCCAAATTTTAGAGGTGTGTTCGCAAAAGACAATCTGCCTACGTCTCCGTGGGAAAAAGAAGCAGTTATAATTAACTTGGACAACGATGATGGACCTGGGACCCATTGGGTTGCTCTACGCAAAACTGGACTACAAGTTAAATACTATGATAGTTTTGGAAATTTAAAACCTCCATTAGAAGTAATCAAGTATTTAAAAAATTGTGTAATATTGTATAATTATAACAGAGAACAAAACTATAATACTGAAATTTGTGGTCATTTATGTTTAAAATTTCTTTGCGAATATAAGTAAATATTACTAATTAATTGTGTTAGTGTTTATTAGTTCCTCAACCCGATAACATGTCAAACCTATTTGTATTAACTGGAAAAGGTCCCATTTTAAGTTGTGAAATTTTCCCAAAAATTGAATTAAAAAGTGAACATGATTATGTTTTAGGATTAATTAATTTTGAAACCTTTAATTCCATCCCAAATGTTGAAGAGGGGTGTAATAAGTTTTATTATATCGACAATGAAGGATCTCAAGTTGGTATAAAAATACCTACAGGTTCATATGAAATTGCGGATTTACAAAAGTATTTAAGAAAAATATTTAATGATAAAAGAGGTGAAACCGAAACAGACATTGAAGGTGCATCCTCCAGTTTTAAAAGTGCTTATAATATAAAACATAATGTTCTCATTACAATACAGTCAAACAATAATACCTTAAAAAGTGAAATAAAATGTTCAAAGGATATTGATTTTACTCCTTCCGACTCGATTGGACCTTTACTAGGTTTCAAAAATAGAAAGTTGAGCAAATTTCAAAGTCATATTTCAGATGAGACTGTTAACATCCTTAAGGTTAATACTATAAATCTCGAATTAAATATAGTAACATCCTCATTCGTAAATGGGAAACCGAGTCACGTGATTCATACATTTTTCCCCACTGTGCCACCCGGTTTTAAAATTGTTGAAACACCTGCTAATATTATCTACCTCCCAATTAATACAAGGTCAATTGACCATTTATCTCTTAAAATAACAGATCAAAACGGAAAACCTATCAATTTCCGTGACGAGAGCATCACAGTAACACTACATCTCAAAAGCTTGTAACCATGCCGATGATCTATCTCCCCATCAAAAACACGTCTTACATGAAGATTGGTGGCATTACTACACCAGCCTCCGTGAAGAAAGGTTCTCCACCGAAACAAGGTTCTCTTACTAAGATCAACAAAGAATTTTTACTCTCATTAGGATTTAAGATAAAAAATGGCTGGTAATATATTACAAGTAAAAGAAAAAATTTATTTTGATGAATCAATAAATAAAATTGAAATTCACTCTCATCAGCCTTATGCTAATTCGTCATTTAAAAATAATGATGAAATTAGAATACCAATTCAACACCAGGATATATATACATATCCTTGTAATAGTACACTTTATATTGAAGGTGAAGTTACGGCTACAAATACTAAATTTATAAATAATGGATTTTTATTTTTATTTGATGAGATAAGATATGAAATTGGTGGTGTGGAAATCGATAGAGTAAAAAATGTTGGAATAACAAGCACGATGAAAGGTTACCTTTCATTTAGTGAAAGTGATGTGAAAATGTTAACTAATGCAGGTTGGACTAATGAAAAGGATGGTTTATTATCTCTTAAAGAAGATACTCAAAAACGTGGTACATACTACTTTAATGTTTGTATTCCTTTAAAAACACTATTAGGATTTGCTGAGGACTATAATAAAATTATATTAAATGTAAAACAAGAACTCATTTTAATAAGATCGAGGACGGATCTTAATGCCATATTTGGAACAACCACCACTACAGGTGCTGGTACTACAGCTACAAGCGTCGAACCCAATGCAGATATAAATATTAAGAAGATTCAATGGCGAGTGCCTTATGTGTATCCATCAGACAGCGAAAAGATTTCTTTGCTAAAAGTTATAGACAAAAATCAATCGGTCTATGTTAATTTTAGAACGTGGGAACTTTATGAATACCCCTTATTACCCGAATCGACCAGACACACATGGAGTGTAAAAACATCAACCCAATTGGAAAAACCTAGATATGTTATATTAGCATTTCAGACAGACCGTTCAAGCAATATTAAAAAACACATGAGTCGCTTTGATATATGTGATATTTCAAATGTAAAACTTTATTTGAATTCGGAATGTTACCCATATGATGATATGAATTTAGATCCGTCAAAAAACCATCTAGCAATTCTTTATGAAATGTATATCAAATTTCAAGAAAACTACTATTTTAAAAAGGGTGAGCCACTATTTTCATTTAATGACTATATCAATTATGCTCCCTTAGTAGTTATTGATTGTACAAGGCAGAATGAGTCTATTAAGTCCGGCCCTGTTGACATAAGGTTGGAATTTGAATCAAAAAATACAATGCCGGCAAACACAACAGCTTATTGTATGATCCTCCATGATAGAGTTATAGAATATAACCCAATGACAAGTATTGTTAAAAGATTGGTTTAGGAAGTGTTTAGGAAGTCATACCGTTTAAGGTTAAAGGGTCAACAGGTTATGAGCTCATAGATCATCATGATTAACTCGTAAGGTCATCAGGTCACGGGTATAAAAACAACAATTTTCTTCCATTAGCTCATTTCTACTTTAGTCGTCAACAAGATGTCAGACAGAAAGGTTATTTGTGATATTCAAGGTTTTCGTGGTTTCCGAAATGAATTCATCATAAAGGAAGCAGCATTTCTCTCTTCTTCTGGAAGCAAGGTGCAGTCGCTGGTTTTCAAGCCTCCATACCCTCTCACAGCTCTACCTGAAACACAGCAAAAGGTTGCATCATGGGTAAAACACTTTTACCACGGAATGGATTGGAATGATGGATACGTCCCATACCATGAAATGAAGAACGTTTTTAATAAGATTTTCGAAAACTATGACTCTATTTATGTTAAAGGGTCGGAAAAACTAAGTGTTATTAAAGGTATTTTAACGGACCAGAATAAACACGTTTTTGATATGGACACAATCTTTTGTCCTCGAATTAACGAATTAAAAAAACAAACACGTTTCAGAAAATGCTTTTATCACATGCAAAAAACAGATCAGTGTGCTAGTGAAAATGTTCGATTGCTTCTACACTGGTATACGGATAATATTTTGAAAAAGTCCGCACTTTTACAAACCGAAGAAAGTGTCATAAGAAAAATTGGTGAAATAATTGGTAAATTCAATAAACGTGATGAATATGGGAATCCATCATTGACAAATCTGCACATACCAGAAATATCATATCTCCCAAAAGAGTACATAGTCCATCATGTCTCACTGCCCGACCTCCAGTATGTGTGGGACTTTCTTCCGAGCTGCACGAAGAATAAACTGAAGGATCTCATCTATTGTACCGGTCACCATAATCAGCCCAAAGACGCGGACCACATTGACGGACCACCACCGAAGAAGGAGCATTGCCAACTATGTATGCAGCAGAACTAGAACTTTTTATCTCCGGAGATCCACATATTACTCAGCATTTTAATGGGATATTTGACGCAAGAGTAAATCTACATCGTTTCATCAAATATCCGAGTTCATATATTTTTAATACTGGAAATTATTGGGTTGCAGTATTTATTGACCAATTTCATCACGGGGAATATTTTGATAGCTACGGCCTACCTCCTCCTTACAAGATCTTTTTGTTTCTTGAACACTTTTGCACGAAATGGGATTATAACCATGTGAGAGTGCAAAGTGAGTTTTCCAATATTTCCGGAAAATGTGTATTATTATACTTGAAACTCCGCTCATCAAATCAAGAAACTGGCGACTTCATTTACAAACTTAACCACCATACCGAAGAAGATAAAGACATTTATATTGAAAATTTGTTTTTTAATAGTTTTGGTAGTTCAAAAATAAACTCTGTAAAACTTGCTATGGAAAAAATGAAATTGTTATATTGTAGAATGGAAAACAGGACCATGTGGAAATAAAGTGTTTTGATTATATCCTCTTCTTTCATTTATACCTTACTATTGTTAAGTTAGCATAAGTTAGTATTTTTAATGCATTATCATCATTTCGTAACAAGACTTCAAGCTAGAAGGTTGCCATAACTTACAAATTTGAAAATGAAAATATTAAAACAAAAACAAAAAATTAATATTGAAAGTTTTGATTGGAAACATACATCTTCCAGACAAAGGCATAGTAATCTCCTCCCTAACTCTATTAGGTGTTTAATTGCAGGGCCATCATCCTGTGGTAAAACTGCAGTATTATTAAGTCTGGTTACTGACCCAAACGGGTTAAGGTTTGAAAATATTTACATCTATTCAAAATCATTATATCAACCAAAATATAAATTTTTAGAAAATGTTTTAAATAAAGTTAAAGGTGTTGGCTATTATAAATATTCAGAAAACGAGGAAGTAATTAAACCATGTGATGCTAAGAAAAACTCAATATTCATATTTGATGACATAATATGTGATAAGCAAAACAATGTAAGTGCTTTTTTTAGTATGGGTCGACATAAAGATGTTGACTGTTTTTATCTTTGCCAATCATACACCCGAGTGCCAAAACAGTTAATAAGAGATAATGCAAATATGCTAATTATTTTTAAGCAAGATAGTAACAACCTCAAACATATTTTTAACAATCATGTTAACCCAGACATGACATTTGAGGAATTTCAAAAAATGTGTCAAAACTGTTGGAAAGAAAAATATGGCTTTCTTGTTATCGATAAGGAAAGTGATTTAAAAAATGGGAGGTATCGTAATGGTTTTGATAAATTTATTATAATAGAATAAAAGTGAGAATATCAAACAGTTTACATTCATCTCTAGATGAGTATGGACATCAAGAGGGAGTTAATTAAAACCAGCAATGCTGTTAGAAAAAAATATTTAGCTTTAAAAAGGGGTACCATCAATGATGAAGAAATATTTAAAAAGAAATTCAAACCAATTGTTGAACCAATTACAGAAATTGTAAAAGATATCAAAGAAAAAAATAAAAAAAGAAAATTGAGAAAAGCATTTTTAAAAACAAAAAAGGATGATGGTGAAACTGATTATTTGTTACCACCGGACAACCAAGAAGATGCTGACAAGGAAAGTTTAGCTCACAGTGTCGAACAAATATCAGAGGAATCAGAGTCTGAAAGTGAAAGTAATGAATCATTTAATGATTATTTAGAAAAATCTACTAAGAATGTGAAAAATGAGATGGATCATACATACGGAGTCTATTTAGGAGAAGATGGTAAATGGATGATTGGTAACAGTAAAATCAGATATTCTCCATCAGATAATATCATAAAAATTAATAACTCAAGTTTTAAACCTACTAAAGGATTGTTAGAATTGATGTTTAAAAAGAAACCGAATAAATCACTTATCACGAAAAATGATTTGGACTCTTATAAAGAAATTTTGATGCTCACAAATGCTCACTTAGTCAAATACACCGATGGTGAGAGGATTCAAGCAACAAACACATTGAAATATCGAAATTATATAAAAAGCTTATTCAAAAGAGGAAGTGGTTTAAAAACACCATACATAAAACTTGATAGTTATCCATGCGCTCCAGACTATGTCCATTATAATAATGTAAATGAAATAGTAGAAAGATTGCGAATATTAAAAGCATCTGAGGCAGCTGGTAATAACAGTCATAATAACGAAATAGTTAATATTATTTCAGAACTTAAAGATAGTGGAGTTATATATTAAGTAAGATGGGTGTTAAGGAAGATATTGCAAATGAACTACACAAACCAGTGAGAAAAAACTTTATTAGACGTAAAGTAGTTGTAAAGGGATATGATAATCATTGGCAATGTGATTTAATTGATATGACTAAATATGCTAAATTTAACAAATGCTTCAAATACATCCTTACAATAATTGATGTATTTTCTAAATATGCCTGGTCAAAACCATTAAAAACCAAAACAGGAAAGGAAATTACTTTAGCTATGGAAGAGGTTTTTAAACAGGGTAGATTTCCAAAAAATATTCAGTCTGACTTAGGAACTGAATTTTATAATGATATATTCAAAAAATTAATGATAAAATATAAAATAAATCATTATTCTACATTTAGCAATTTAAAAGCTAGTGTGGTTGAGCGTTTTAACCGCACTTTAAAGAATATAATGTGGAAACAATTTACAATAAATGGTAATTACAACTGGATCAATATACTTCAAACATTGATGAAGTTCTACAATACAAAAAAACACTCTACCATCAAAATGAAACCTTGTGATGTTACGAAAAAGCATGAAAGTGAATTACTTCAAACAGTTTACTCGTACGATCGGTCAAAGCTTAAAAGCAAACAAAAATTTGATATTGATGATTTTGTACGAATAAGCAAGTATAAAAGTGAATTTGCAAAAGGGTATACTCCAAACTATTCAACTGAAATATTCCGTATCATTCAAGTACAACCAACAGATCCCATCACTTACAAACTTGTGGATGCAGAAAATCAACCAATATCTGGAGGATTCTATCAAGAGGAGTTAACAAAGGTGAAACATAGTGATACATACCTGGTCGAAAAAGTCATCAAGAAAAAAGACAATAAGGTTCTTGTAAAGTGGTTAGGTTTTCCGTCCAGTAAAAACTCATGGATAAGTAAAGATGATGTTATTTAAAATTAAACATTGTAATACAATTTTAAATACTAAATAAATAATACTTTATACTTTTAAAGTTTGTTTTTACTAACACCCATATATTCTTTTATCGTAACCAATATTTTGCATGTAAAAAAATAAACTATATTAATTTACTCACCTTTATATATTGTGGAATCGAACCCGGGCCGCCAGTTTGGAAGCCTGAAGCGATGACCACTGCACCACCCCGCCGAGAGTTTTAGCATATCCATAAAAAACTATTAAATTACTTTTTGATAATACACTTTTAAAACATATAATAAGA
Source organism: Macrosteles quadrilineatus (assembly GCF_028750875.1). Classification (NCBI taxonomy): domain Eukaryota; kingdom Metazoa; phylum Arthropoda; class Insecta; order Hemiptera; family Cicadellidae; genus Macrosteles; species Macrosteles quadrilineatus. The sequence continues at coordinate 134,381,856 of NW_026542595.1, read as the reverse complement.
TAGTTACCCGAACAATAACATGCATTAATCATCACTTTTAACAACCTTTAATAACGTCAATAACCTTCGATAACCTTTGATAACCTCAACTGACTTTAACACAACATTACATAACACATTACATAACACACACACACTTACAATTATAATACACCATTACATAACCATACATGCACCTACCATTACAACACACCTATAACACCTCGCCCAACCCACACCTACCGTTCCGGACCGCCGCGCCACGCGCCTCTACACTCACCTACACATCTCAACTCCTTGACTCCTCATACTGCCCATCTAACATGCTAAAATAATATATTTGCACGCGCTGTTTTTAAACGCCCAGTTCCCCTCTACTGATCGAAACGCAAGTGAGTAACCTGCGTCGGTTTGTCCCGGCCTATCGTCTTAAATGTTTCGTAATTTCTGTTTGTTAAATAATAAACTATATTATGTGTTGACCTGTATTTATATAATGATGAAGAATTCCGTCGGATTTTAGACTATCTTCTACACGATGTTTTACAGGATTCGATCATGTGTCTTTGTACCCGAAACTAGTCATCCATTGACTAAAAATAAGACTGAAGACGGACCAAGGTACGTAACCTATTATATATTCGAAACGCAAGGTACTGAATAACCAAATATTGCATTTTGTCAAAAAAATTAAAAGAAAAATACGTAAACTTTTACTATAAAGTAAAATAAAAGTGTATAATCCATTCACACTATATGATGTACACAACTACGCAAAATAATACAGAAATAAAGTTGTATTAATTTACTACGATTTCATCAACATCTAAAACCAACCATCGCTAATTATTGAGACAAAAGCTCATCAGTGTTAAATTATTTTCCCTCGTAAATTAATAAAGTGAAAACAACTTGAAGTTTTTTACCCCTTAAAACTTTACTTATCTCGAAGTGTTGGTGAAAAGAATTGAATGTGTGAGTTTGAAGGTTGAAATTGCTTTACACCATTTCACAAGTTAGAGTGGACTTCGTCCAGAGCCCTCCTGCTGCTGAGCTTCGAATTTAGATTACAATAGCCCCAAGTCTAATGGAAGTTTAGAAAGCCCTAGGACATCTTACAACGTATTTTTGTTATCTTAAGACTTGGTATGAAACTAAAAAATAAATAAGATGAAGGCAAACTCGGGAAGTCATCAAAAAGTCAATTGAAATTGCAATTTCATTGAACAAATTTAATAATCAGTACTATTTAGTATCGCAGACAAGGGTGAGCTTACACATTTTATTAGAATGTCACAGTAAACAACTCTTTTGCACATTTTTATTAATTTTTAAAAATCTTCTCTTCTAACAGTTCAACATTTTAGTAGCGGTGCATGTAATTTAAAATTGCCAAATTTTACACCACCAAATTTGTACACATTTATACGAAGACTTTAACCAATTTTCTCATCAGTTTGGCTCTCAACAAGCTCTCAGTTGAAACCCTTTTCGAGTTTCGGAAGTAGCAGATTACGAGGGAGGCGCATAACGTCGCTCAGCTGATATATCAGCACTTCCGGTACCAATAAATACCCCCCTCCCCCCTGGACAGCGATAAATATCTCGGTTGGGGATGATATGGTCATATTCCGTGCTAAACTAACAAAAGGGTGGAGTGGGAGTAAGACGATTGAGAAGATAGCAGCCACTTGTAAGTATGTGTTGAGTACTTTTGAAAAATCGAAATTAATTCCTCATATCCTATCCTATTTTGTTGCTTGTATACGAGCTTAGTCTGTTTGTCTGTCTAGATCTCAAAATCCAGCGGATTTTTACTAAATTTTGGAATTAGGGACTTATAGCCCTAAAAACGTGATTGGTAAAAGCCACTACCTCAGGAAAATTCTCATTTCGCTACACAAATCATTTGAAAATTTTAACATTTAACATTGGCCTTATGAGTTGCAATGTAACTATGTTGGTTTGGGAAAAATAACAAGGAAAGGTAAACAAAATAATTGTCACATGTATTTATAACAAGCCATCCACAGTACACTAGCAAATTACAAAATACAGTACGAAGGAAAAAACATCAGTTGTGTAATTGAGAAAAGATTACACTGAAGATTATTTTATATAGGGTAAAAAAGTGGCGATCAAATATTACTACTAATACTGATTATTTTACTTAGCTGCATCCCCCCAAAACTTAATCCCCGAAGTACTGAGGCATCCAAGTTAACTAAATACATCTGGGGGTTTTAATTGGCATAAAACTATTACCATATGCTTATTCCCAATAAAAAATAACAGGATCTAAATTTATTTAGAAGTAGCAGCGAAAAAGTGAAAAATCGTTGTCACAAGCCATTTTTTAATTACAGTAATATAATTTTATTTATTTAATATTTTTATCTGCTGTCATTGGTAATCGTAAAAATCGAACCACGGGGGCTAGAGTCATTGAAAACCGTGGTTCAATTTTTACGATTACCAATGACAGCAGATAAAAATATGATATAAACAAAATCATATTACTGTAATTTCAAAATGGCTTATGACAACGATTTTTCACTTTTTCACTACTACTTCTAGTAGTACCCCTCTGTGAGAACAAATTCTGTGTAAGTAGCACTTAAGAAAGATCATCTTTTGTTTACTTGCATACTTTTACACTAGAAAGTTTTTATTATTCCACCGACAAAATGTTTATGGTTTGTAATAAAAATGTTTTCGTAAATTATAAAATGTCTGTTTACTATGTTGTTTTAACGAACAATAACGTTTTAAACCCAATCAAATACAACCGAGCAAGGCTCGGCCCCCGGTACTTTGTATAATGTAAAGAAGAAAATTACTTACGTTAGATTTTGTGTTTTGATAGTATTTTGTCCTAAGCCAACGACAATTAAGTAAATCCCCCTCTTTTTGAACTTGGACTAATGAATGAAGTATATAGTTGTTTTATGCTTTATATTTTAGACGTGAAAAACAGCTACAGTTGTTTTTAGAAAACGATATCATATCGTATTGGAAAATAGCCTACATAATTACAAGTCAGTGATAAGTTAAGGGTTATCACGTAATAAATAAAAAAATTTAAACTTAACTCAGAGAAATAGAAAATAGTAAATGAATTCAAATATATCAAGGATCTTGAAGAACAGTTACAACAACGAAGAACAATATGAAAATCAGCTGATCAGAGCTAACTTGCTGAGATTGCTTGTACCAATGATGCCCCAATTTTTCTTAGGATTGTACTCACAAAAGCACATCTTTATGTTTCTCTAACACATTTTCCAAAACGTGCAACAAAACGGATGCAACCAAAGCCAATAACTCATTTTGCATACAAATCCTATTGTTTGCATCAGAATATATGGCAGGCGAGACTGCAGACTGTGTTTTATAGGGCAATGATACAGGTGACAAAGAGGCTAGGTGAAATATACCTCCCATGCGTCACTGGGAACAGCTCTGCTAAACTTGTGAGCTACGGTCTTCCCCAGCCACGACCTGTGTATAGTTACGTTGCAACGTATAATCGTTGTCTGAGGCTATTTTCAACATATGTCCAAGATTATTTAATTAAGGTGAGATTAATAATTTTCCAGTATAATGTTTTAGCATAATTGGTGAAGTTCTTAAGAACATTGGAAACAAATTCACATTGATTTCGCTGGTCTATGTAAGACAAACTCTTCACTATTACAGAGTTTACCCAAATTGGATGGAAATTGTACAACTATTTTAGAACAGCTTATAAGAAGGTTAAGATTAAGGATTATATTTTATACACTTGGGATTCCTCTGGACAAGAACTGAAGGAATCGCAAATTGTCTGTCGGAGCAATGTGCCTCAATTAACACCATGAACCTTAAAACTTCCTCCAGTAAAATAATGTTGTTAATATACACGTGTTTCATTTATTAGCACCGTAGTACCAAAGCAGAAGAACTGGAAAGCCATAAAAGATTAAGATGGAGTCATGAACATGAAACAAATTTTAAGTGACACTTCGGGAGGAAATGCTATTTTTACTACGTAATGTTAGACAAAACTTAAGAACAAGGTTGTATCTTATGATAAAAGGCATAACACCTTGCCTTGAGTCAACTCGATAGAAAACAATGGTCTTAGTAAGAAGTTTGGTTGCATTTATGAAAAACTAAATTTTATTTTTTTATTTTATTGACTTGCTAATACAAGTTATTGTTAGTCTGCTCAATAAATGACTTATTGAAGCAGGATGGTAGGTGTTGGAGATAGAGTGCAAGCAACGAAATAGGAAATAAATAGAATTTTTTCAAAATTATGAATCATCTTGCGGATAGAAAAAACTTGCAAATTAAGGAGTCCCCTATCATATGTTACAAATTGTGTTGTCGAAAATGTTCAAATGTGCAAAATGTTCTTGCGAATTTGTAAGGGAGAATTTATATGCATTATTTCATTAACCACCAGCACATTTGATTGTTACACATTAGAAGAAAGAAAACTCCCGACGCAGAGCCAAAGCCACTTCAAGACCACGTTCAATGATCTGAATACTCGCAAGTCAGAAGGACGTCCCGCAGTCTCGAAGCCACAGAGCCCTCCAGGACTGAATGGAGAACTACGCGCTTCCCCAAACAAGGCTCGCTGGACAAAGGTGCGCCCGTGAAATATGTTGCAAATTAGCCACCTTCCACTGTGAGTTATTGGGGACTATTGCTGTGAAATTGAATGAAAACAACCCCCGTGGTGACCCTCTTCCTGTCCGGGGCTGACACCCCCGCACTCACACACGCACACGCACGTATTCACACCACCACACAAGCATCACTAGAGCGCAAGGGATGCGTGGCCTTGGCTGGAAAATTATTAAAATACGTATTTATGAAAGTATTACAAAACTATTTTTCCTACAGTTACCTGACAAAGCGTGCTTTCTTGTACTGATTATATCACGCAAAGTAGATAATTGCTACAATACTCACTTTTGATGCACTCTTTTTACTTTTGCCGCACGCATTTTTTGCCGCACCTAAGTATTTCAGCCAAACAACAACAAAATCAATTACATACAACAAATTCACATCAATTACAATTATCATTAGCTCATTTATTATTTTTATTATTTTTACTCTCTGTATTCTTTTATTCTTCTTTGCATTATCTTCATTTGCATTCATTGTCTCACCCTGCCATTGCATTACTTGTTCAAATGTTTGTTTGAATAACTTTTGTTTGCATAGTTGCATATTTGATTTTATATCTATTTGTATTGTCTCATTATATTAGTAGCATGTAACTTAATGATTGGAACATATTATTGTCTCATGTATTTGTTGAGTCTGTATTTAATGTATTTATTAAGAGCATTTTCATCAGCTTTAGGCATCATTGTACTTGCATGTTAACGGATTATTAAACATCAAAATATTTATTATAAATAGATTATAGTTGTAATTTTGTTATAACTGATTGTATATTACAGTGTTTCCCACTTCGTTCAACACTTGTATTTAACGTAACCTAAAAACATGCTGTACAGTGTTTAAAAGACTAGTTATTTATATTTCTTATAGTATCTGTAGGAAATTTATAATGTGTAACACGAGTGAAAAGTGCCTTAGCTGCACTCAAGAAACTCACTAGTTACACAAATAACTATTGTTACACCTACACACTTTCTCACATTGTATCTTATAGGAATAATAAACCTTCGGACGGACTTTCGAAGTAAAAATGTTAAAGGAACGGATTTTGAAACAATTTAAAATAATTTGTCAATGTTTTTGGACAGATACTTTTTGAAGTATCGCACATACCCTGAGAGCTTCCATGTTTAATGACTACCGGACCGATTTTTTAATCAGATAAAAGGTTACTAGAATTTATGCTTATCAAACCAATGCAAAACATTACTTTTGAGGTATTTACTTTTGGATCAAGTACAATCAGTAATAGTTTTTTAGTGTTAAGCATCTTAGAGCAATAAGATATAGTCCACAGTCGTTTACTATGGAAATTACCTCTTGCCACTTTAGTAACATATTTTTAAGATTAAATATATATCAAGACTAAATTATAATAACTTCATTCTTTTATGTTTTATATCGAATTGAAATTAAATTATTTATTTATATTCTACAAAAACGTGAAAATATAGATCCAAACTTTTCGTTGTAGCGTGGATTAAAGAGTGGACTTTAATCCATGATACCTTAACCCTAAGAGATATAGACTACTACAAAATATTTTGACCCTAAGGTCTACTCTTAAATCTATTGTTGGAGTTCAACTAAGGCTGTAGGCCTACATTTCTAGGAAACTCATATGATTAAAACATAATAAAAATTCACTTACACCAATACAAAATATTAATCAAGGTCACCAATCGCAACTAATGGCATGAGTAATGCCCGGCAATATCGGATAGGGTGAAGCGATTCCGGAGCAAATGGCCCGGTTTTTGGCAAACGACATAAAAAATGTGACAGTGAGGGAAATTGGGCAGTCGAGTGAACTGGATTGGACACGCTTTGACCGAGGCGTTATCTCTCCACCCCGCTGGCTACAGACACCCCGCGCTTATCAGTGGGCCTATATCATACACAGTCATCGTGACAGCGGCTACATGTGTGGGGGCAAGGAGAAGTGGAAAATTAAGACGTGTACTTTTCTTTGGTAGGGGTGAGAGGAGAGAAATTTAATTACTTGACAAATCCTAAATTGGACTGCGGTGGGTGGCAAGACACTGGTTGTGGTGAATGTATGTTTATCGTTTTATTTGGATTTAATTTTACATGAAGGATTATTGTTCTAAAATCCACGTATGGTCGTGTTCTAAGATTTTTCTTAAGCTACACAGCTTTTCCACAAATAGCTAAATTTATTATGTACTGTTATACGATCCAAAACACGTCACCAAAACTAATTCATTCCTTTAGTTGTCTTTTTGTATTATTACTCAAATGTAGTTTGTTGCTATTGTTAAATGCCTTAGCATAAATGGTTAATCTGTACTTTTCTCTTGTGTGGAATTTGAAATATCAATCAAGAATACACTTGTTGAAGATACTAGAATATGAATTTACTTTACTATTTTACTCCACCTTACCCATTCATGCGGGTCCCAAGAGCGCTGTAGGTTATGAGTGTAATGAATAAGTTGCATCATATTATGTTTAGGCTATTGGAGAAAAACATGAGTATTCACTAGTCATTTGGAGAGTGATCATGTTCCAATTATGAGTATTCTGTACATTTTAACGCCGGAATGTTTATCACCCGATGCATTGTATAGTTAGCAATATACCCTCAGAATCCTCTTCAGTCCATGATTATCCTAGACTATTCATCCCGAAGTATTATCTTCGATAATAAATACTATCCCCGGAGTTGTTAGTTGATTAATTAATATATTAATTTTACCTTTAATTCATGAGTATCTCACTCGTCCCCGAAAAAGTGTTCTCTTTTTATACACATTATTGACAAATTATCCTTGACGTAAGTATTCTCTGGTTGTAATAATCCAAATAGATTATTCTAAGAGATAATTAGAAAAATATATCTTATTCTCTTATCAAAAGTATCATAGACTAGCCATCTTTTGGGTGAGTATCCTGGAAATGGTGTCCTTGGACTGAGTACCCTTAGAAAATGAGTATTCTAGGTAGGATATTCTGGGATTAGGTATATTAATGGAACACGTATCTTAGGCTACTCTATAACTGGTGAGAAGTATCTTGGACTAGTTATTCTTTGGCTATGGAGTCACTGGTCAGGTTGTACTGCACCTCCTTAAACTGGTTACCCTCAGGAATCAAGGTTTCAAGATAGAATGTGTTCTGACAATAGGAATATTCAGGAATAACTTATGTTTGAAGTCAAGCTGTACTAAGAGTATTTCTGTACTCTGTATCTCCATGGAGTGGGGTATCCTCAGTATCCTGGGTGGAATGTTTTGAGATAATGTATATTCAGGTAATAAGTACATTTGACAAGTTTCGTCCAACGTAAAGCTGTACTAGGAGTATTTCGGTATTTTATATCTCCTTGGAGTGGGTACCCTCAGTATCCTACCTAGGATGTTTTGAGAGTAGGTATTTTAAGGTAATAAGTATTTCAGACTAGTTATTTTTGAAGTCAAGCTGTACGAAGATTATTTTGGTATTCTATATATCCTTGGATTGGGTACCCTTAGTATCCTACCTAAGACGTTTTTGACAGTATTCCGGTAATGAGTCCGGAGGACCAGCTATCCTGTGTTCATTACTATCCTCTTTGCCAGGTGGTGTCCACGGCCCAGCGATGGTCGAGGGTGGGTGGCCGCCCAGCCACGCCGCAGGGACACCTTTAAGCCCTTAATCCTTATTGGCTAAACGCCCGTCAAAATAAACCCCCAACGTCTATATTCACCAAGTGGACCTCCGTGTAGTGGACTATTGTTCTTTGGCTCTTAATCTTGTTAGTTGACCTACAAAGAGAGTATGGAAAAGAATTAAACAGCCGTGATCTAAGTGGCATACTTTTCAAACTTTCTCATAAAATCCCGGAGTTACCAGATCATCCATCATATAGGTACTTTAACTATAAGCTCACAACAATTTGCTTAATGGAGAGACGATTAAGTCTTAGTTGAATTGTTTGTTTTAACAATAGTCTTTATTTTATGAATAACCATGCGAAACTAATATTAGGATTCATGGAAGGACTTTTGTCATCAAACGCGATCATAATGAAACAAAAATAAAAATAAAATCAATACATGATCACAAGCAGTATTACCAACTAAGTGACCTTTACATAATCACAATAAGTAATATTAAACTATATTAAATATTATCATAAACAGTACTAACAAGTAACTAACATAATCATCGACTAAAACTATTCACCCAGCTCTACTGTACTTCAAGAAATCATACTACAGAACACTATACTTAAGTAATCACCACGAATAACCTTATCACATACCCTCATCGGATATCACAAATATCACAATCACTTGACTCCCTAAACACCAAGATCCACCCCAGAGGAGGCCGGGGGTCAAAAAAGTGCTTAGTCTGTTATCAACCTTCTGGGCCAGTGGTTGAGGTGATTGATGGTAGTCACCCCATAAAACAGTGGTCATTAACCCCCCCCCCCCCCGGGCAATATGTTTTGGTGAATCTGCCTCAGCTGCCCTCGCCTGCACTCTCGGCAGATTGCTTTCAAACCCTAGCTTTCCTTACACTCCGTTATGTGGGTAACGGATCGTTTGAATAGTGTTTTGTAGGCCTACCTATTCAACGAAATATACCTATGCATAATCAGATGTTTTAATGCATACGCTGCTGGGCTCAAGTAGCTCTTTTTCTCCCTAGAGCGAAAAAGAATCAGCTGATATAAGGAAAAAATTGTTCCGATTAACTGAAGTACACTATCCAATTGTTATTCGAGTTTGTCTTATTTTATCATCGTGCCTTATTGTATTATTATTTCACTACAATTTATCAATTTACTCAAATCAACATTTATACAAGTTTAAATGTAAAACAATGTCCGTTTGAATTTTAATTTATTATTGTGTTGGCAGAGAAATACATGCTGCATCTTAATTAAGTGACGGCTGTTCAGACAGTGAAATTTAAATAAAGTAGGTGTACTTTTAATCCCTAGGGTAAAAAAAAACTAATTGGAGTAGAACGATTTGTGCAACTTATGAGCTCAATGGCTCAATGGTACTTTTTGAGGAAGGAAAACAATAACCTAGTTCAAAAAAGGTATTTTGCACACGCATTGTTCATTAAATTGGGTCTACAGTTATGTTACTACGTACTGTATGTGACAACTACAACATAATAACATTTTTATTCAAACATATTCACATTATTTTTATTGGTAATGCTTCCTCTCCATTTACCTGTATCTAAAAAACAGTCATTCTATTCTGAAGTGTTACCTCCAAAAGAGGATTTGCACATTTCAATAAAGTTTCAAGGATTAAACTTACAAAACGTCAAATTATAATGAAGTTATGGTTATTTCAAACTATGTAGGGACAAACTTTCCTCTAAAACCACTCTCCTGTCACCTCCATCCTGGAACAAATACTCTTTGCTAATTGTTTCTCTTCTAGATGGGTTTGAACATTTGGATCCTGGCTAATGAAACAGCTAATCTTAGAAACAAAGCTACACAGATCATCTCACTCCATCCTACACCTCTCATATTTGGGTTAAAATACACACCTATTTGGCGCCCCATCTCAATTGATAATGATAGATATTCAATGAATTAACTTAAAAATATCAAATCTATTACCTACTTTCTTTACCATCCTCCTGTGACCTCCATTCTGGATTTTTTCCTCCCAAAACATTTTGATAATACTAATAAATTTTCAAAACTATTATACTTCCAAAACGGCATGTCCATTGATTTTTGGCTTACCCTTTAGCCAGCGAAAAGTTCTACAGAATCATCCCTTCTTCGATGTCTCTCCCATCCAGGTAAATAGCATTTAAATTCCAAAGTGTTTCATCTCCAAAAATATCGTAATATTTCGATTAGTTTGCATTGATTAAACTTTCAAAATGACAATTTCCTTCACATTAATCATCCGTTGCAATTTCTGAAAGTTCTTATAATTACCCACCCTACCTCCCTATTTAGGAGATGCATCTTCCCTCTGGAGTCTCCTATCCTACAAAAACATTTTGACAAATTTGCTGTGATCCATCTGCAATGTCAAATCTATTCATATTCCGTTTTTCCCTTCAACCAGTGACAGTTTCTCCTCATTCACCACCCTCCTGACGCCTACCTCATCCTGGGAACAGGACCTCCATTCTGAAGTGTTTCCTCCCAAATATTGTGAGCCTGGAAGGGTTGAGCTGGTGACATTGTGTTGACAAACAAGCTCGCCAGCTGCCCGTGTGTGAGGTCCTGTACTTGCTGTCGTACTCACCAAAATGGCCGGTCTTTGTATACTGTATTGTCAGCCTCCCCCACTGTCAATAAGGCATTGTGAGAATGGGTCGGGATAAATGCTACTTTGGCCTTATTGAATGAACCCAACTTTTAGACACTATACAAGATTTTGGGTCTCGAACGCATTTCATTGCCACATGAGTAGGTTGAAGATTGGCAGGTGACCTAGTGGATTACAAATTTAAAAAAGTTTACTTACCTTGTTAATTATGCTGTAGATTTTCTAAATTTTTACATAAATAGTTGAGTAGTTGTGTGGTTGTTTGGTACTTTATAGCTTAAAATGAGAGCATTTTGCTGGTTCGAAATTGGATCCAAACTGTATCCCAGGATGTCTTTGATGAAAGACAAACTGCAACTGCATGTCTTTGAGTTTGTAAACTGAGTCAGGATGTCTTTGATGATAGAGGCCTCAAAAATACATACCCCAGTAAACATGCAGACTAAGCGAATATTTATATACTTGATTGACTTGCTACTATTTCCTTAAACTTGTCGGGTTGCAAGATACTAGTACAACATTGAAAACATGAAGAATGTAATTTCGTCTCAGAATAACTCTTACTAAGGCATCACTTATTCCATTTAGAACATCTTTGTCAAGTAGAGGTGTTAAGATCTTCTTTCATCTCAATTTTGCTCATTGGGTGTTCGTTCACCCGTTTGTGATAGTATTAGTGCAAGGGTCTTAAACGTCGCAACACTAAACTCAATTTTGACTAACCATTAGCTTTCAACTCGGGTTTTCTTGTGGAAACCCTGAAAAAGGAAAGTTTGCCCCTTTGTACTCACCGTTTATCCACACAAAACTCTAGGTACGCAACACGGCTTCTCCTCCACTGTTTAGTCTTTCTCAGACCAACAGTAATTTCATCACCACGACATGAACCGGAGAAACTTGCGTCACGGTGGTCCGCGTAACTCGGCAGCCTTTTCATTGAGGTGATAAATGAACGCGGTTCAGTCACCTCAACAAAGCGAACCATCAGTGGCTCTCGACTCGTCTATTAGTGAAGGAATGCTGGGACAGACCGCCTCGGTGAATAGTCTAAACAAACACCAGCAGACGGCTTCCTACCGCAAAGGGTGATGAAGAATGAGAGAGTACGCAGCGAGTGCTGAGTATGCAAGAAGCTCATTTCATCTGAAATTTCGAGGGAGGCAATCCAGTTGTTGAGTACAGTTTTCTATATGAAATCCTAGTGCTTTGGTTCAAGTGCTGAGTGTCATCATTTAATTTTTGTATACCGGAATTGACGTCTCGTATAAATAAACCAGCTGCAAAATTAAAATATTAACTTTTGAATTTCGAAATAGATAAGTATACCTAAAGAAGTAGAAATTCCAAACCTATGATAAAGTTTCAGCCAGTTTGCAATGTAAAAAATAACTCAGTTTAAATTACTTTCCGACGGTATATTGTCACTGTACAGAAATCCGTTTTCTTTTCACAGAATTTTGAACTTGTAGAACTGAAAGGGCAATTCATTGGAAACTAACTATGCATGGTTTTTATCTCCAGCAACTGTCATCGTATGGAAAAATTCTAAGATAAACTCACTCTATGATAGGCTCATTCGAATAAACCTACCTGATATTCTCTCTCAGTAAGAAATCAACTAAATCTGTTTCACATAGACATCATGACGACTTCAGTGCCCATCAGCAAAATCTGGTCCATATAGACGGATCAGTGTCTTCTTTGGTACCAGAGTTAATACTTTATTATCTCTTTTTTTAGAAAACTAAACCATGTCGTGTCCAAATAGATCTCCACTCTAACACCCAACAGTTGTCCTTATTCACATAATTCGAAACTCTATGCCATTGTTTAAAAATCATACTTTTCATATTTGGAACCTACGTCAATTCGGAAACCCTTTAAAGGATTTCCCCTATCTCAACTCTAACCACTTTCACCCAGTATGAAGTCGCTAAACAAATCGTTCGCTCGCGTGGCTGAGAATATTCAGGTCGACAAATCCTGCAATCGAGAGGGGATGAGACTAATAACAATCGATCAATCAGTCTAATAGGGTATAAACGACGTGGGGGTGGGGGAGGGGGCAAGATGCGTGAACGCAGCTGACTAGAACAAACAGCTGAGGTGAATCACTGGACACCTGGGGAGGTAATTGCCACAAGCCCTCTTCTTTGTCTCACACTCAAACAAGGCCTAGATACCTGTGGAAACAAATTGGACAAATTTTGCTTACAGTCCCTAGTTTCAAGCACGTAATTGACATATATTTAGAAACAAGTCATAAGGCTTAGTCACTGGATACTTCCTTCTCGGATACTGTACTATCGATACTACAACAAGGCTATTTGGGCTACTACTAGATATCGGATCATCTAGATTTTGACGCTTATTGGATAAAGATTTCAATAAGGTAAATATAACCAAGTGCGTATTGTAAATCTTGTTAGCTCCTTTAAACCCCTCAAAAGCTAATTTATAGTGTAAATGTAGAAGACTACACCCAGAACAGTAATAATAAAAGCAAATCTAAGAACTTTACCCCATGTTATGGATTAAAACACGCATGAACAATAAATTATTTTAGGGTCAAGGGTAACTTTTGTTGGTATTGCTTAAACATGAAATTTGTATACATACACATTTTATTACAAGCCACCAAATCCACTTAACAAGCTATTTAAAATTTTTGTTTCATCTGTATACTAGTAGTTGGCATGATGTTAATGTGGTATAATGATCTTTGGAATGATATTAGATTAAAATAATCCAGAGTGCCTATTCCGTCACTTCCTTCCAGGGCTGTAGGAATGTTGCTATCTGTGTATTTCAGCCAATATGATTTCATAAGCTCTCTACCCCATCTCCAACATTCGATCTTGGTGGCTTTTGGTAGGGGCTAAAGAAGGCTTGGACATATAGGGACTGAAAATTAAATACAACAGTACCAGAAAATAGGAAAGCGATATTTGGGGAAATAACCCTTGAAAAGTAAACAAAACCATTAATCTGCGGAATCAACAGACATATGATAAGGGAAATGAACCAGCCGCACTAGAATTAATTTTCAAAAGGTTTTCTTCCATCTAGATGATTACGAAGACAAGCAATCAAAACAAAGCCTTGGCAGTTAGTTCTAAAATCACAAGCCTTGACAACCCACCAAATAATGGCAAGCACTGGATGATTATAAACGTGTTAAGTGAAAATTTGAGTGAAAAACCTGTGATTACGGTGAACAACGTTTTATTTTAAATTTGTTCAATGAACTGGACGCCCTGCAGACCCAAATTGAAGAATTTGGGTAAAACGTCTCTATTTTATATTGCATCTTGATCAAGTAATGGATTTCATTGCTACACTAAGGTATGAGGTTGATTCATTCTTTTTATTGACTGCAAATTTAAGTAGGGGTTTAAAAGTAAGTATACATTTGATAACATTTGGATTACACAGTAAGGGTATTTTTTCACCTAGATTGCATGTATCTTTTTTTTCTTTACTTGTTATACATGTTATTGACATGATCTATTGCATGATTGTATGGCATCTGTCCATTTATCTTTTCATATTAAATCAAATACACAAGGATATAGTTTTTTAAATCAGCATCATCGTCATCACACCGTACTAGGTAGCTTCAAACGAGCCCTTATCTAAATTTTGAAAATCAAACTAAGCCGTTAAATTAAGTTTTGATTCTAAAATCATCTTCCACGTCCTCTTCCTGTTGCAAATATTAGGTATATCAGGTTGGTGCCTATTAGTTATACATTTAAATAATGTGAATGACCACTGATACATGTCATTTCATCTAAAGCAGGGGTCTGCATTGAACCCTGTGGTCAGTCTGTTCCCATGGGCGCGGAGTCGAAGGTGCTGTGGGTAATCTGGCGAGTATCCTGGCTAAACGGATTGTATCTGGGTATACAGAGGTGTCGGACCGTGTCACTTCCGTTGCTTTGACCAGGTAGAGTCGACCACACACCTGGCCAGCCGGGCCGAGCCCCAGACTGCGCGACGCCGAGACACAGAACACAGGTGGCAGCGGAAGTCGTCAATGGGCGACTGTGAAGAGCTTGGGCCCTTGGTGCATTCCGGGGAAAAAACTTGTAGTATCCTTCAGGTTGTTGATTTATTAGCTACGGAGAATGGGAATTCCGTTCGAGTGGGCGAGGGTGTTATGGTGAAACGGCGAGAGGTGGAGAAAATCAAAAATACTGTGGAATTATATTTTTTATACGTGAATTGAAAGAATAGCTGATATTAAGGCTGAGGTAGGCCTAAGAAGTGGAATACCACTATTAAAACGATTGATCACATTGACAACAAGATCTTCCTTGCCATTGTCCGTAATATTTGAATGCAGACATTGACTACCTATATGGTGTACAGCCAATACTACACAGACGCTTTGAACTGTTCTTTCATTCCTGTATTAAAATTGAAGTTACAATTTAAATTCTAAACAGTTTAATTGAGGACTGACAGAGTGCACTCCTGTAAAATGCAGATTTTTTTATTCAACATAACATGCTAAGCCAAGCCTGAGGTACAGGCTGTCAATAGTAGCATCATTTATGTCACAATATCACAATAATCAAAAATAATAGGTATCGTAGTATCAAAAGCTAAATAAGAAAATTGAATTTTGCACGGTTATGTGTGAGTGGCTTATTGAACCAGGTCTTATTTGAAATAAAAAATGGTTACAATATAATAGTATATAAATTTATTCAGCATTTTGTATTTTACTCAGGCAATGCAACAGTTTGAAATACAAACCTTATGTTCAAAATAATTGTGTATGCATCAAATTTTTAAAATAGTTCAGTGACGTCACTACTTAATTATTCTTAGACAAGGAAACTATACAAAGTAAAAAAGAAGTGGTAAAGACTACAACACAATCGCTGCACTCGTACGTACACTATACAATAACTTCTAATCCCCTTTCAACATGTATAACATAAGGGTTGAGTCTAGTGACGTCAGCACGTACTCCTGGTATATTAAAACGTCTCCGGACGAAGGGCGAATGTAAGGAGAGAGAGTTTGTAGAGGACGGGGCGGTATGATCACGCAGTGGTAATCCACTTTGGCCAAGGCAATATTACCTCCCCCCTCCCATCAAACACCCACTACCCCCCCCCCCTCTCATCCCCCGGCAGAGATTACAGCGAGCAGATGGACGTCGACATTCATAGGTTATTAAAACCGCCAATTTGCACCCATATGGGCTTTAAATTGGTGTTGAAAGGATAAAGCTTAGCTCCCAAAGAAAGATTGATGATCTGGTTGATTGAAGTCGGATTTTAAGGGAGATTTTGTTTACAAGAGATATAAAATAGATTTGTTTCCAATGAAGAGTTATCGTTCTTTGTTGGTGTATCAGGAGTAATTGTATACGTTAATACAACTTATGCTTTTGAGGTTGATTATGTATTTGAGAAAAATGTTCATAGACGTTTAATAGAATTTTTCTGTGGCTAACATACCTAAAGGTTTGAGGAAATAGAGCTCAATGGAAACCTATCCGCCTTTATGTGTAGCTTAAACATATTCTCTTGTATATTTCATCCATGCAGATCAGCTCATACAGTATTTGGGTATATTTCTGTCCATTAAGCATTAGTGTCTATTTTTTATTTGTTGCCAAATAAACTGTTACTGTATTTTTCTTTTAAAGCACACTAACCTATTTTACCCAACAACGCAAATATTTTTTAAACACTAATGATTGCATAGTAAAATAAAGAACATCTTTGTACCTAAAACTGACTTTTCCATTTTGTTACATATACAAGTAAACAGTACATTTAATATTTAGTTATTTTTAGACGATATCGTGTTTTGGGGTCATTTCGTACTTTGGGCTTATGAAAAAATATTTTTAATGCATAGGTACAATCCTTGGAAAGGCTTATTCCCACGAGGGGGAAAATGGGTCATTGGATAAAAAATAACTAACTCGAATAATAATCAATCACTAAATTAATTATATTACTTTAAACTCATTAACAAAGGCAAATCAAAGGCAATCGTTATCATCTGTGCGTTATCATCTGTGATTGGATTTCAATTCAAACTTTATTTTGAAAATCCCACAAAACATCGCAAGCCACATTGAATTCGATAAAGCAATATATTATTCTAATATATTTTAGATTCTAATACGGTATATCTTTTGGTGGAGCGAGCTGGTCTAGTGGATAGGACGTGGAACTTCGGTCCCGGGTTCAAATCCCACCAAATCACAAATGGATTTCATCTAAGTGATAATGCCATAACCCCTAGGTCTGGCCTGAACCAATGTGAAAAACAATCCCAGTCTCGTGCCTGGCGTTCTAGGAAAACAAATATTTTAGATTCAATAACCACAGGAATTTATTAATTGGATCAATCTGAATGTTAAAATAAAAAAGTTGTAAAATTTAATATATTGAAACGTTTGAAACTTGTTATTCTGATAAAGATTAGAAACGTCAACCATGAATGAAAATTAACAAGCTTAACATTTCCAGTTTAATATTCTAGTTACACAATATTCGCTGAAATAGTTCACTCAAATACAAAAGGATTCCTAAGTTCAGCAGACCACTTTAGAACTCGATTTTTCTTTCCAAATTGAAAAAGTAAAGAGGGGAAGGGAATAAGGAGCTCTGGGTACCTCGTAAAGACATGTTACTAGGAGTTGCTGCTCTCTGCAAGAGAGGGAGATATCTCACAACGTATGTTGGTATGTGTGTGTGTGTGTGTGTGTGTGCGTGTGTGTGTGTTACATTACCGTGTTCAGTCGTCTCATAACATCGCACCATTTATAACAATCTGCGGGTCTTGGCAAACTAATGAAAATGAATGATGGGGTTGCCTTGATTGAATTGCTGCCCGTTAGCAGGCAAATACACGTAGATCCCTCCCTCGCCTAATTTGACGACACAAACTACCCCTGATAAGCCAGGGTATTGTTAGGGGTTATTGTAGACTTCCCGCTCTCTGATGTGTTATTCAACCGGCGCTTTTACGAAGTAGCTTTTCATGTAACGTTTCATTAACGCTCCCTTTTGTATAAAATCTACACTGTTGTTTTAAGTTATGGCGGCATATATTGTTTGAGGCCAGATACATTTCGGTTTTAACGAAAAGTGAAACTATCTAACAACTTGTAGTTTCATGCGATGTGAACTATCACTGCATGTTAAAAATCAATTGAATGGCATTTTATTAACTTTACCCACAACCGTTTTTTTAAGTAGCCGTTTCAGTTCAGTTCTTAGATTTGAAAAGGTTCTCATAACAGCATTGTTTACTTACATTACAGGGTAGTTTTACTTGACAACACAGTTACAAAATAGGTTCAAGGATTGAGAGAGAAGTACAATTGTAATTCTTCGAACTTCAACTAATCAGCTATTAACTAATTTAATTGTTAATGATTGGTGCATTAGTTGTTGCAATACTGTAAGTGTCAATGAGAGATTATAAACGAAAACATAAAATCTCTTAGTAGTGTTGAGTAGATTATTATATAGTAATTTAACACCAGTCGTAGGCAAACCATCGATATATGTGTTTGTTATATATCGATGAGGCAAACTAGTGTACGTAACTCGCGTAACGTAAAGGATTTCTACTCGTAGGCCTATCGTCGTATTTACGCGATCGTTGCGTAAAGTACTACCAGGCGATTGTACTGATATTTAATTTGATTATGGTGTTGAAAGAAATATTTTCAAATTGATGTATTATTATAGGTCCAATAAATTTCGTGATTTACGTTTAACATTTTAAACCAAGGTAGATACAAATCTGCCTAAGCGTTTTAAAGCCTTTAAAAGTATTACATTGAGAGCAAAACGTGGAATTAAGTAATATCTTTGTAATATACAGTCGTTGAATCAATTTACAAAATGAGTAGATATAAATAGGCATTACTGGTGTGTATATTCTACATGTAAACTTATCGTACTGTTATCAGCTAGATTGGAAAATGCCAGTAATAATTTTCCAATCTAGCTGATAAATTTAATATTTCTTATGGCCCGCTCTGTATCTTGTGGTTGTTTTAAAATTTAAATGGGGTTTAGAAATGTTTTTTATACATCTTCTATCAAATTACTCGTTTATGAGTTACATTGCATTAAACCTCAGAAAAAATACTTGCTGTGTATATTCTGCAACACGTAGCTCCTAAGAATATGCATAGAGTAAATAAGTCTTAAAATTGCATATACATCCTTAAAAGATCATAAAATAAACAGTATTCCAATTTTAAAGGGGCATTTTGTTGATACTCAGACATACTAATTCTTCAGAAGAGGGCGGTTACGATTGGTCCGATTCAGGCTGTTTGGACATGTAGGCCTTAAGCTAGACAATTAGAGATCCTTACAGTCAGAATATTTATAGATTTTTAACCATGCTGTAAACAATGCTAGAAGATTGTAGCACAAGAAGGAATCAATGTCACCATATTACCCATAGAGTTGTTGATTTAGGCATACTACGATGTCATCTTAGTGTGTCACAACGTGCCTATCCTCAAACGCAATGCACCTAGAAGTCATTAAGAGAGAAATGCAAGGAGTAAATAAGTCTTAAAACTTTATACTTGAGATACCTAAAATACACAGTATCCCAATCTTCAAGAGGCATTTTGTTGATACTCAGACCTACTAAATCTTCAGAAGAGGGCAGTTAGGATTGTGTCCAATTCAGGCTGATAGGACCTGTAGGCCTTTAGCCAGAGACTTGAAGATCCTTACAGTTTTCTTCAGAATGTTGTTAGCTTTTAACAATGCTGTGCTAAAAGGTTTCAGGACAAAAAGGAATCAACATGACCACACTACCCGTAGATTTGGACATACTCGGATATCACCTTAATAGAGATATACAGGATGGGACACACCACTATTCGGGCAATAAATAGCTCCTCCCATTTGACGCAGTCTATCCTATATGCATTAGTCACCGAGGAAGACGATAAGTATTACAAGTATTTAGGTACAAATACCGTTAAACAAGCTGGAGCTGAAAACAACCAAAAATATCTTTGGTAAACAATACAAGCTTTACACATATTAGTTAACACACGACCACAACGCATACACACACCAGCACGTGACAGGTGACGTCGCGGCGCTGTGATTGCTGCATATCCGGTCACTAATGTGCGGCGGCGGCAAACGCAAACAATACCCACGACATTGTGACCTGTTTATTAACATCGTATGTCAATCTGTGGGGGGAGAGCAATAGCGATCGGGATATCACCACGCGGGGAACGGTGCGGTAACGCGTGGGAAACGAACTATCAAAACGTAATTAACTCGTGGTAACAGTGCGAAGTAGTAAATAAAATCAGAGTTTACAGATACAGATACAATTGTCTTAGTTGTTCCAATAATTTTCCAATAATTGGTTATCTACCTAATTATAACAAAATCGAGTTAAAACTCTATACATTTTCTGACTGTAAGGATCTTTAATTGTCTAGTTGTCTTAGTTGTTGTGTTCTAGCAGATATGACTTACTACGTTTCAACTCAAACTTGAGTAATATGTGGCAAAATTATAACAAAAAGTTAAATTCAAAGAACCTATTAGAATGTCAACAGTTTGTTTTCCGATTAAGATCTTTGGCACTGTAGCTTCCCTTCTTTCTTTGTGTTGGTTCGTTGTAAGTGTAATTTCTTGAGCTAGTATTTTTACTAAGGGATAAGAACATATAGTTCTAGTTTTGAGGATTAAAAAACTACAGATTTTTCTCAGGATCGAACCGGTGGCCGGTGGCTTGATTGCTAAGACTATTAAGTTGACCAGCGGCTGCTCCAAAACAATGGAAAGTACTTTAGGAAAATTATTGACCTGTATTTGAAATATTGTTAAACTCTGCAGGACTTGGAGCGATAGGGAGACGAGATGAAAAAATCTAAAGTACACTGATTTTATAAAACTACGTCGACCTCTACCCGATTTCAACCCTTGGCACGAAAATACCTTTTTCCTACAGTCACCCGACAAAGTTGGATTCCTTGTACTGTTTATAGTACAGAAAGCTGCTAATTGCTGCATATTTATACTTTGCCGTACGGTTTATACTTTGCCGCACATCAGGATTCCAACGAAACAACACAAAACAGCGTGGTTCTATTATGCACGTAATCCGTGTACGCTTGGAAATAGGTTGGCAACACTTAAAGATAATAATACTATGAGCAGCTGATTGTCTATTATAACTACGATTTAACCTGTCATTTCGTGTTTATAGTTTCGGTATTTCTGAACTTCCTGGACTTTTCTTTTAAACGTTTTTAAAACATTCCTACGATCTTAATAAACAAAAAAATACATTTAAAGCATTTTTTTAGGCGCGGAAACCACTTTAAATTACAAAAACATACGGAACTATATTCTCAAAACGCGGAGCACATTTCTTGCCGAGGAAAAATAGCGGAGTGATACGGACCGCGGGTACTACTTTCTCTGGGCTTGCCTTTACTGGGCACATGCGGCAACTGAAACACCTTGGCTGGGCACATCCTTTATCTTTGGCAGGGAGGGTCTGCCCCCCTCGGTTCCAGGAATAACTCACGTAGCCAGTAAACTAAAGACGTAACTAATGAACGTAAGACTAATAAATAAATGCATTTCTCCTATGTGCAGGTTTTATATCGCATATCAAAAAGATAGGTTTTACAAAATGTACAATGCTTAGATCAGATGAACACAAATGTTAACGTGATACTCTGTACGAGATACACTCTACAAAGTGCAGTCTGTCAATATCCCGATTGTTTAGTAGTTCAATTTGTTGATTTATGAAACGCACCTTTTCTTTCGTTTTCCTGTCTGTTGTTAGTGGGGCCCAACATGTACAGTATTACCTTCTCCGTAGTAGCAAACGTAAGCACTCGTTAAATCTAATGTTATTGAAATTGGGAATAAATAATGTCTTATTTATAAAAAAAATGTAACCAGACAAGTTGAAATTCGCTTCGTCTGCATGTTTGCTGCGGCGGGTGTATTTTATTATTCTTGATGTTTTGTAGAAAGTTTTTCAAACATTGTACTTTTGGATATTTGATGTTTAGTTTGATAGATTGAAATTAAGAATGTGTCTTTGATAAATTTCTTCAGGTTTCTAGGTCTGATAATCACAAAAATGAAAGTTCTCACCAGGTTTGGTTATTCACAGTGGCTTATCGTGAAATGTTGATGTGGCAGTACAAATTTTAACAAAAACAAAAGAATATATAGCCCACTGCTCTTCTAATTGCTAATAGATATATTTTTATAACCTTTTACTTTAGAAAATATATTTATGGATGAGACCCTCACTGAAATAGTATAACAAGAGTAAACTATCGTAGGTCACTCGTCCAAAATGTGTTTACCGGACTCGTATGGTAATCCCGCACTCGACTTCGTCTCGCACGGGAACGACCGCTAGTCCAGTAAATACTCATTTTCAGGACTAGTAACGTTGTGCTTGAGCTGCCATGTCTGATAGACAAGCGAAATTTTTTTTACTAGCTGTTTGCCCGTTCTACGTACGGGAATCTTATAGTAAGTTGAAACCTTATATTCAGAACAGGAGTTGGTTTGCATATTTAGTGTGCATTTTTTACAGATATGCTGGAAAAACTATTATTGTATAGGAATACATATAAACCTTCGCAAATATCTGACAGTTTCAAAGCCAAAACGAATGCTTCGCAATTAAATGTCACCCGATCGTGTTAGTCCATATTTTATATCTAATGATGAAAGGAATTGCTTTATGGATCTATGAGGCATAGCCCTAAGGTAGGCCTGTAATTGAAAGTTACTTTTCACACTGGTTAAAAGTACTTAAAATACTACCTCAACCTCACTACTGCACACTCTATTCGGGTTGAAATTTTCATTAACAATGGTGCTCTTGTCTTTTCCACAAAACACTGAGAAATAAGGTGATTAATGCGTTACCAACAGACATACACACACAAATGCATAATTGAATTAGGGGATTTGCTACGCTTTAACCAAGGCAAATTACAAACAAAATAATTATTTGGAAAGTTTTGATAGTGTCATCAAATTTTATGATAATAGTTTTTAGGTCTAATCAAATTGTAATTTTTTCTGTAAATCCGTTGGCAAATATATAAATAAGTAAATAAATACAAACTAACATTTTGGAGTCCAGACAGAAAACGCAAAAAATTTAAAGTAAGACATCAATTAAATTTAATAAGAAATAAGGTGCAGCACTAACCATAACTATAGTTGTAAATAGTAATGTGTTTGTACCTAAAAATGTTTCTTACTGCTACCACCGGTTCTAAGGAAAAGTAGCAGTACCAAAAACCAACGTTTACATTTAAGAAAATAACTATATAAATATAAAATACTATATAAAATACTCTTATCACACTGTATTATAGGTGTTAATCCGTTGGCAAATATATAAATAAATAAATACACAGGCCACAAAACATGTAAAATGTAACGTTAACAACGTAAAGCTTTAAAGACTCACTATGGTTTGCTCAAAAAAATTTGATTTGATGTGGTGCAGTACCGAAGCTATTAATATGCCTTGGTTTTACATTTTTTTTAAGTTTTTGAAAATCAAAGTTATTTCCCATTAATAGCATTATTTGTAAGCAACTTTTAATGTTAACATATTAATGGCAGTTTGAAGAAACCACCTTCATACAAACAAAGGTTTCTTATTTAAAAGATTACGTAATCTCTAAACGATAATCGGTACATATATCTAGCAAACATTCGGAGGAAATGTGACAATAAACGCACAAATCTGGGGTTTTGGATGTTTGTAGTTTTACTCACAGAGCATAGAATAAATAGATGGCCAAAATCGGCTTCACTACTGGTATAGCTGTAGGTATAGGATTGGCGACTCTATATTTATTCTATGCTCTGTGGTTTTACTTCCTAAGCAGGAAAAGAACCGATATCGTTGTCGAAATGTAAGTAAGTAAAAACCAAAAGTGACACATTGGAAAAACGAGCTTGTTAGCTACTTCTGTAAGTTAAACCTCTGTTACGATCACAGCGAAATCAGAAAGATCTTCCAAGATCGCAGCAACATCCACGATCACCCACTGCAGTTGTGATTTTTAACTTTGCACTTTACACAACTGTCCTTGAAGCGCCGCCAATGAGTGGAGTCCTTTTTTGTAAGCTATTGGTGACGATGGTTAAAAAAATATAAGTTTCCCAGCACTAATACAACACTGATTCACGGTATTTCCCCCGGTTATCAAAACTCAAGAACAATCGTTGCACTTGCGATTAATTAAACCGGTTAAGTAAGGCACAACGTTTTTAATCTCACTTGGTTTGGATGTGCTAACAAAACTTAATCGGAAATGGTTGCGGTATTTGTATACAGCTTTTAATGTAAACATATCAGTGACAGCTAGAAGTGAGAACTAATCCAAACAGCTGATCGTTATTTCATAAAATGTAATAGTAAACATTGGGAGAAAATTTGACAAAAATCTAACAAAATTGGGTTTTTGATCGTTCGTTATTTTGTTTTCAAAGAAGCGAGGCCATGTTTTTATAGCCAAAGACACTCTCACCAATCCAGTAAATACAGAAAAATGATTTGGACCTTGATCGGTACTCTAGTTTTCTAGGAGTAGACCGCGTAAAATGACATTTTGGCGTCACAGACGGAATCATAGAATGGACAAACAGACAGACAGACAGAAATTGAGATAATACTCGTTTCGGCTTTCTTAGGCTATGAAACATAAAAATAACCAAAAACTGCATGATTCTAAGCAATGTACAGACAAAACTGTAATTTTATTTATATAGATTTCACACAAGAGGTTCATTGTTGTTGCCAGCTGTCTTTCAAATGTGTGCTGTGTATCAAATCACTTCACTTATATTTTGGATTTTGAAAAATTATCTAATGTTGGGATTTTAGGATTAACTTAACCCTTGTTTTCATTAACATGTGACATGTAACATTGCACTTTCACTAGTCACTCGGGATTTTCTAGGAATTCATTGCCGCGCGCCGTCTGCCTGGCGTGGACCTTGTGCCCAGCCAAGGCGAGGATTAGTGAACCCTTTTTGGTTTGTGCCCAGTCAAGGTTCGTCCCTTTCTCTAAGGGCACCATTTGTGTTGCCAGCTGAATCTAAAAACGTGTTGTATAGTGTTTGAAAGACTAATTGTTTATATGATTTATAGTGACTGTAGGAAAAATATAATGTGTAACACGAGTGAAAAAGGCCTTTGCTGCACTCGAGATCATTCCGCACTCGCCTGCGGCTCGTGCGTAAACATTGCTCTCGTGTGCAGCAAAGTGCCACTTTCACCACTAGTTACACAAATAACTATTGTATACCACCTAACCTACAATTGCTTGAGTGGGAGAGCGGCCTCGCCCACAGAGGCCAGAATGACCGAAGGCCGAGTTTAATAAACGCTTAAGGCCGAGCGGAGCGAGCGGGATGTGCGGCCACTAGCCAGACAGAAAGACACATCCGGTGTGTTTGACATTTCCACATTGATTTGCCGCATTGTGCGAGAATAATGCTGGGAACTAGTCTCTAGTCTCCCCTCGCCGTGGCTACAAAGTGACAGTCCGGCTTTACAGCCGAGGTGTTTTATACCGGCGTAAAACCACCGTAAAGTGTTTTGTAGCGGATTCTCTCTTTTATTCAATCTTTTCTTAACTTTGAGATTTTGTGTCACACGAGTATTTGTGAAAGGTGGTTCAATTTACACGATTTTATTTGATTTAGATGTATAATCACATTACAAAATAATTTTCTTGTACAAAGTTTTTTATGATTATTCGTTGAGTCGCATCGTTTCTATGATTTAGGTATAGGTGGATGATTTTTACGAAAAGTCTCTCTACTTCGATTAAGATAAATATTCTAACTACATTGCAGAATATTCCCTCGTTTTACACAACTTATTTTTATTTATATTTTTAAAATAGCTTGATTTTGCAAAGTATTGTGAAACTACAGTATATAAATAGACGATTAACTATATATTTTGAAGTCTTTATTTCATTTTAAGATCTTCAGCATGACGAAAGCATTTTACTTTCAATCTGATCCTGTATAATGATTTAAGGTATACAGGGTGTCCGGTCATAAGTGTTAAATAAAATTTTGCATCAAACTACATGGTAATGGCGACATAATGACGCACATTTGAGGTTCCCAACCTAAACCGTTAGGGAATAACAAATAAATTAAGATTTTTCAAAAAAATTTGTAGTTGTTATGAAAAAGGTTATATTACTCTGTTAAAAATGCAATAATTGTTAGTATCATTTTCAGAATCCTCACAAAATTTTAAATAGATATAACACATAATCACTGGGGTACGGAAAAATATTCTACTTAAATTTCTTCGTTAAACAATTATTTTTAATACTGACGAAAATTTAAATAACATTCAGCGATTTATTTCTCGGTTACCGAGATCCGCTGAGTTTAACAAATATCACTAAAAACTTCCTTATTTAAAGGGCTTTCCAATGGTGTATAATAGTTTTTACCAAGCTTAAAATTTCCTAATGTAATTAAATCATTGTTGTGAAAAAACATGGTAGGGCAAAGAAAAGCTATTGTGAAGAATAATACATTTAACTGCAGGCAACGAATAATTTGTATTTTTTCTCTCATGCAACGCTTTTTTTATAACTATTAAGCTAAGAAAATTTCGCTGGGTTACGGAAAAATATTCTACTTAAATTTCTTCGTTAAACAATTATTTTTAATATCGACGAAAATTTAAATAACATTCAGCAATTTATATCTCGGGTACCGAGTTCCGCTGGGTTAAAGAAATATTACTAAAAACTTCCTCATTTAAAGGGCTTTACAATTATGTATAACTACAATTATCTACTGTCAAATCTATGGTGAATTTTACGTAGGCCTACTATTGTGAAAAATCACTGTTAAACCAAAACAGATATTGTAAAAAATAATGAGTTTTTCTTACTATTTTATGAGCTTACCACTGATGATATGGGTTTGTGTAATTTATGATTGACCAGACTACACTTTTATCAAACTAAAGACTTTTTGTTTAGACTTTGGAAAATTTGTTATTAAAAAAAACACAATACATTAGTAAAAAAATACAATACAAATCAAATCTATGACATACTTCGTCCGAAGCTCAACATTAAGGTGAAATCAAAGTTTGGGAGTAAAGTGCCCTCCGTTTTCCCGCAAGCGGGCTTTCCCAGCACCCTCAAAGATTCTCTACCGTAACTCAACTTCAGAGTTTACAACAGTCGAGTAAACTAGACTTTACATGTAACCCCAAACAAAAAATCTAACGGGCTCAAGTCTGGAGATCGAGGAGGCCATGTCACACTTCCTCCACGTCCAATCCATGTCGGGTAGTTTTGGTACAGCCACAAGCGAACTTCCGCGAGTTAATTGAAATCTTATCTGAAATATGAAAAATATACGATTATCGTAACTTTACCACAAACCCATTTTGCTACTATATGTTTCTTTTCTTAGCTTAATAGTTATTAAAAAAGCGTTGCATGCGAGAAAAAATACAAATTATTCGTTGCCTGCAGTTAAATGTATTATTCTTCATGATAGCTTTTCTTTGCCCTACCATGTTTTTTCACAACAATGATTTAATTACATTAGGAAATTTTAAACTTGGTAAAAACTATTATACACCATTGGAAAGCCCTTTAAATAAGGAAGTTTTTAGTGATATTTGTTAAACTCAGCGGATCTCGGTAACCGAGAAATAAATCGCTGAATGTTATTTAAATTTTCGTCGGTATTAAAAATAATTGTTTAACTTAGAAATTTAAGTAGAATATTTTTCCGTACCCTAGCGATTATGTGTTATATCTATTTAAAATTTTGTGAGGATTCTGAAAATGACATTTAAACTAACAATTATTGCATTTTTAACAGAGTAATACAACCTTTTTCATAACAACTACAATAATTTTTGAAAAATCTTATTTTATTTGTTATTCCCTAACGGTTGAGGTTGGGAACCTCAAATGTGCGTCATTATGTCGCCATTACCATGTAGTTTGATACAAAATTTTATTTAACACTTATGACCGGACACCCTGTATGTAGAACTAGCGGAGAATCCTTCGTACGAGGTGACGTATAAGTATAAAATATTTATTGCAGTTATGGGAGAGGACACGGTTTAAAGAAAATGTGGTTCATTTAATCCATACGGTATGCTATAGTATAGCACATCTACCATAGTCATATGTTCTACCACTACACCTAAACCATAAAAAAGTAATGTTCTCATTGCGTACCACAGCTTTTTGTTGCTGCTTGGTTCAAATTAGCTGTTGTCATAAATGCAAAACATAATAGTGCTGCACCCTGGTAGTAAACATTATAACGTTTTAATGTTATTTAATATCATAGAACCAACTTTTGCAGTTGAAACAGCTGACAAAACTCTTTAATTCCTTTTAAATATGAACAAGCTGCTATACCCGTGCTTTGCAACGGGAAGAGAATGTGACCTAGAGAGCTGTTAAAGTGGTGCTGATGCGTGTTTTAAAATACAGAAACTCTATGATTTAGTTTGAAAATATAAACTTATTAAAAAAGCGTAAACCTACTTACTTTTAAACCCCTACTTTTGATGTTAATAGATCCATAAGAATATGAAAACATACCTTAGTGTAGCAATAGCATCAATTGCTTCATATTGATGCTTCATGAATAAAATGTTTTACCATAATTCTTCAATTTTAGTCAAGCCTCCTTACATGTAGCTTACTATACAGGGTGTTTTTTTTAAAACTTGCATCTTTATTTATGTAAAAACCGCAATAGATAGAAATATGCAGTTTGCAGGAATCATCTATTGACGTAGGGGGACCAATTGTTTTGAATTCAACGTTACATTCACATTCCCCCCCTTTCCCCCCCTGCCCCCAACTTAATTTTTTTAAATAGCAAGGTACCTCTTGTGACATATCAAATAAAAGAGCATGAAAAAAGAAAATGTTTGATGAAAAAAAATTGAAAATCGGTTCATTAATTTGTGAGATATTCCCCCCCTTACCCCCCCGGAACTTAATTTTTTTTTAATAGCAAAGTACCCCTTGTGACATATCAAATGAAAGAGCATAAAAAAAGAAAAATTTTGGTGAAATTTATTTTTCATTTTATATGTCACAAGGGCGGGTACCTTGCTATTAAAAAAACAAGTTATGGGTAGGGGAAAAGGGGGGTGATTATCTCACAAATTCATGAGCCGATTTTAAATTTTTTTTCACCAAAAATTTTATTTTTTCATGCTCTTTCATTTGATATGTCACAAGGGGTACTTTGCTATTAAAAAAAAAATAAGTTCCGGGGGGGTGAGGGGGGAATATCTCACAAATTTATGAACCGATTTTCAATTTTTTTTCATCAAACATTTTCTTTTTTTATGCTCTTTTATTTGATATGTCACAAGGGGTATCTTGCTATTTAAAAAAAATAAGTTGGGGGCAGGGGGGGAAAGGGGGGGAATGTGAATGTAACGTTGAATTCAAAACAATTGGTCCCCCTACGTCAATAGATGATTCCCGCAAACTGCATATTTCTATCTATTGCGGTTTTTACATAAATGAAGATGCAAGTTTTTAAAAAAACACCCTGTATAAATTAAAAAGTAAAACTTTGAGCAATACTTTACAAAACGTATACAACCTCACTTTAAAACCAAACATAACCCTCCTCAATCTACATAAAGCGTCACAAACATCTTTTTTGAGTAAATAAACAAACACCAGTTCATTGCACTGCCCAACTGTTTCATTAACTATATTAAATAAAATCATTTAAACATTGAAATCAGCCTGGAAATCAGCCTGTGGGGCAGAGCCCTTAGGACATTCATCATATCAATACTTTTCGGCAAACCTACATACTCTAAAGTTCATTTTGATGTGCCATATGCCTATATTTTTATTTGATAAATGACCTTAACCGTTTACATAAAAATTGATTGTATCACTTTAATAATATAATAGATACTCATAAGGTTAACATGGGAAACTCCAGAGCCAATGGGGCGGAGCCCGAAAGGAGTTTTGAAATAAGAATATGTCTATACTTATGTTAATCGGGAATGTGAGATATCATCATACCAACTTTCACCCATGTCGGTTTAGTATTTTTTGCGTTTACTTGTCACATACATCCATGCATCCATCCAAACTTTCTCACTTATAATATTAGTAGGATACCAATTATATATTTAAGTTTTTCTTTTACATCGATCGTTAGCATTCTAAAACCTCTTCTAGGAGTTGTTTATCCTCAAAAAAATCTCCTGTAAGTTGTTATGAATCGGTTTACTTTTTCCACGTTGTTGTAATTCCTTCAAAAATTAACCGTTCCATTTTATCCAAACAAAATTAAAATAGAGCAATTTAAAAACCATGTTCGACTTGTAATATAATTAATGGAATTTATGAAGGGAAATTGCTAATATAAATATGTTTTGTGATTTTCTGACAAATATGCTACACATTTTAAACCACATTCATTGAAACAAGTTCGCGATTCAGCATTAATGAACAATATAAAACTGGGTTTTATAGGGTAAAAAAGGAATTTTGTGAAACTTAAAACAAACAATTTAGTATATTAAAGCGTTGTAGTATAGGAGGATTAAAAATAGTGTGTTATCCTCCTAGGTTGTAGTACGCTTATTGGTTGTGGATAATTAATAGAAATTGTAAGTTTAAAATTCCCATGTTCTCTAATGAGAATCAGTAAACTATTGTAGTTTGCTTGTTTATAGGCTATTTTGAATTAATTTGACAAGTTTATTTGTTCCATATTAAGCTTTACATATTTTATAAGAAAACACACTTTATTATCTTCTCTGTAGCAGCAAGCCTAAGTATTCATAAAACTTAATATTATTTAAATGAGGAATCATAGGGATAATCAAAATATTTTAGTAATAATTGAACATGGAATAATAGAAAATGGTGAATTGAAATTAGCTTAGTGCTTAGTGAAATTAGGTGTGCAGCGGTAGAGGTATTTTACATAATCGATGGACTTACAGCCTAAGGAATAAACTTACCCAAAACTATTGGGTCGTGGTATCATCACTTAGCCATTGACTATTTGAGCTCCAAAAAACGATGTGCTCCCACTTCACCAACCACGCCCCGGTAGTTTTCTACTGCAGAAATATCAAGTTTTCCAACATATTTCAAAACACAATAGGTAAAGCGACGAAGGGTAGTTAAGGGTAAAACATTAGCCTGCAGAGAGAGGGATGAACAATATGCCTCCCCCAGCTGATATCCGGATCCGGCGTGACGTCACGGCTTTGTCTCCGACGGTAATAGAGTTGTAAACTGGGGAGTCGCCCTTGTAGAGAACACTACAATAAGATCACTCAACGATCAAGACTGAAAAAATTAATGATTTCAGCAATTAACCATACAGTTACTTTACGTATTCTCAAACAGACAATAGTTTCCTTATGGATTCCCTTGTTGAAAATATTGGATTTCTAATAGATACTTAAACTAAGATACCCTCTTATATCGGCAATAACCTTGTTCTAGAACTGTCCCGTCAACGAATCGTGTATTCAACAATTAATTTGAATGAAAAAGGCTGCTATCCTTGTGGGATAGGCCTGGGCAAGTTAGCGTTAGGCATAGGTTTGTGCTGAAGTTAGAAATCGGACTTAGCTGCCTTTGTCACTGGGCTGATGATAAATAATCCTGGTTTAAGAAATAACTGATCATAGTCAGTAACAAAAATACACAAGGTGTATGTAGTTAACTATACTCTAACTACCTAACTACACTCCATTTTGCGCTCATCCATTGTCCTTAAATGGGTTTAATTGGGCGCTGGACGAAAGCCACGAATGTTTATGGCCCTAAGCTATGGGGCCACAAAGCTAGGGGGCCATAAAGCTAGGGGGCCATAAAGCTAGGGGGGCGTCTTCATCAGAGATTTTGATAGTAAAATCATGAGCCAACGTTAAGGATAAATCAAGGATTTATGCATTAAAATCTAAGTTAACATTCGTTTTCATCCAACACATCCCACCAATCCAATTGCTTACATCCCTATAATAATGAACACTGATACAACTTTTCAATTGCACAAAATCCCCTCAATCTGTCACCACCTCGAGAAAGAAGCCCCATTTACGTGCGTTTCCGGCGCATACAAAGCCTGGGGCTGAAGGTGTGGGGGTGAATTGACGCCTGTTTTACGCTAATTTCAAGGTTAGTTTGCGCCGTTTGCCCCACAACAAAGCGGGGGTGTCGCAAGTCGCGGGGGAGGGGACAAAAAGTGTTTGCCGTGTTTCAAATTGAGTGGAACAGGGCCTTACACGCTGCTTTATTTACTATTAAAATACGGGGTCGGCTTAGCCAGGTAGAGGCTTGATCCGACAGACGGGGATTGGCCGATAATACATCTGGACCTGTGATTTCTTTTGGGGCGAAATGAAACGGGAAATTCCCGTGTTTGCCACCTCCGCTTTTATTTCGTAATCTGACATTGACGGATCTGGGTGTGAAAAGAAGCAGTTTCAGCAGTTAGTGGAGGATTTCACCTTGTCAGTTTATAAACCTGTGCAAAGTAACCTTGTTTATTGTCACGCTGCTGAACATTTCAATTTCAAAGTCTGCATTACCTTTTGTCGGTGTTCTTTTATGCAGTGACTATTTTTTCTCCATTACGAAATTTCTGGAAATTTGACAAAACTGAGCAAGGAATTTAAACTATGGAACTAGAGAATGTTTTATAATACTGGCGTTTAGACGTTCGCTTTTTTAACAACCAGACTTACAGATTTAACAATTTAGGCCTTTCGCAATCATTGTGACCGATTTATAGACGTTTGTATTTTGGAATTCATTGAATTTTGAAACTCAGTCATGTTTTTGTATCCAAGTTCAAATATACCTCCAACGTGTAAATACTCGTATATAGCGTACGGTATGTAGGCTAAGGTTATTATACGGTATAAATGTCGTTAATTTGTTTCCATTTGAATTTTAGTGCAACATATTGTAAAGCCTATTATATTTGTTTACCCATATTTTTTCAAACTATTTATGATAGTGTAGACATTTTTTAGATACATTGAATACCGTAAGCCATGTTTAATATTTCTACAGTATTCACTTTGGATACTGAATTGGGCATTCCATCTGCATGTACTAGCAACCAGTTAAGGCATCTTAAATGGTAAAATGTTCAACTTGTTTAAAGAGTCAAAAACAGAGTGTACCATTGACTTTGGAAATTGCAGTAGAAAGCCTACTGTATGGACCAGCTTAACTCAAAGAGAACACAGTTTGAGAGCCTTTTAAATGTTGTGCTACTATTGAGTTTTTATTTTATCTTTCAGTTGTTTGCAGAGGTTGCCCTTACAGTTTGTCATGACCATCGATTTTTAACTACCATGACAAAAACACAAAACAGTCGGTGTACAAGGGAAACAAAATTTTTGCTTACAATCTGACACCGATTTTCTATACAAGTTTGCTGGAGCCAAAGTTATAGAAAATTAATTGTTTCAATTTTATTTCAGGCAAAAATGAACACAAATCTTATGAGTAACAAAAAAAAATCCGTTTGCTCTCGTATAAATGTTATGCCTAAGTCTTTCGTTAGTGTTTACCCTAAAGCGTGGCTTTTCTACTTGAACATATTAAAGGTGTTTAAGATATACAGGGTGATTGATATAAGTGTGCCAGCCGTTTTATTCGAAAACTATAAGAGGTATCAAAATACGTTAAAAGGTAAGTGCCTTGGATTTTTTATTTTAAAAATTGTAGTCAAGTCGAAAAAAATATTTTAGCCGCCATTTTTCCAATATGGCCGCCAACATTGATTTTT
Organism: Macrosteles quadrilineatus; assembly: GCF_028750875.1. Taxonomy (NCBI): domain Eukaryota; kingdom Metazoa; phylum Arthropoda; class Insecta; order Hemiptera; family Cicadellidae; genus Macrosteles; species Macrosteles quadrilineatus. The sequence continues at coordinate 134,348,048 of NW_026542595.1, read as the reverse complement.
CTTATGGAACGCCCTGTATTTTATGATGTATTCCAGTAGAAAATGTAATTTTAAAACGATTTTATTCTCGTGATTTTTTCCATAAACCTAATCGTTTCAAAGATAATAATGGTTAAAGTTTTGAAATTTTGGCATGAGAAAGAGTTTTGATAAAGACCTAAGCAATATGCCGGCTGATATATTCGAAAACTATTCAAAATTTCACAGCTTAAACCATTATTATCTTTGAAACGGTTAGGATTATGAAAAAAATTACAAGAATAAAATCGTCTTAAAATTACATTTTCTACCGGAATACATCATAAAATACAGGGTGTTCCATAAGAGAAATCAATGTTGGTGGCCATATTGGAAAAAAATAATTTTTTCGACTTGACTACAATTTTTAAAATAAAAAATCCAAGGCACTTACCATTTAACTTTTTTTGATACCTCTTATAGTTTTCGAATAAAACGGCTGGCACACTTATACCAATCACCCTGTATTTTAACATTAACAAGTGAGGTATAGAACCAGATTTATTTTTGGACTTGGTTGGACATTGAAACGTGATTTTGTGTAAGTTGGACTTAGAGAGAAATACAAATTGTCCAGCGTACCCTGTTAACTTAATTTCTTATTTCATCGACAGCGCTGGAGTCTAGTTTTAAGCTCGTAGTGAGACAAGATTATTTTATTACTCTGTCATTAGTATTGCTTTTGAACATGCAAAAGTAACCTGCTACTGAATAGAAACAAACGTCGGTCAGAATAGATTTAGACATTTTACTGTTCCATGGTGTGTTCTACTTTACTATCTAATTGACACAGTATTGAAGTTCCTAGTGTGTAGGTGGCGTAAGAATCTAATTTTCGAGGTTACAAGGGCACATTACTCCCCGGAAACCTAAAAGCCACATCAATTTCAGAACGATTTCAAAACCATTTGAAAAGACCAATGTAATACATTATAACCTCCACAATACCTTTCAATAAACCCCGCGATCATTCCCGCCCTTCGCACCTCCTCATTCAGAAGCCAGGACGTTGTAAACGCGTGTAAGATCAGATGATTCTCGACCACAGATCATTGTTGCCCTCCGGCCTTTGTAGCGGTCCAGGTGTCCGAAGAGCTCCGCCTCTTCCTGGCTTGCGTAATCGATCAAAATTTGTCAATGGTCCGCCCCGCCTAACCTAACGCACTTATGATAGCTGCTTTCCCTCGCGTTCTTTTCAAAGCCTTTGGAAAAGTCGCACGACTTTGTCATAGGATAAAGCCCGATTCGGTTTCTACAGTCATTTCTGGATGTTTCCTATAGAAGTTTCGAAATTCGCAGCTGATGGTCCATCGTGTGGATTGAATGTTAAAGATTTATCAAGCATTGTATTTGTCAAAAGAGATTTGAACTTAATTTTGATAGGTCAATGGTTTTAAACAAGGAATCAGATTTTAACATAACAGCTTTCGAAGATAAAAATATTGGGTTAAATAGTTACGAATCACCTTACAACTCAAACAGGTTACAGTTCCGGCACCTAATCTTTCTACAAATCGAGCACTGGGTACTATAGCATAGATTAAAGGGAAAAGGAGTAAACAAGGAGAAGAGTATCTACTCCTTTTATCTATGGTACAGTGTATGCGTTAGTTGATGTAATGGCCAGAAAGAAAGGCTAACTTCACTGCCCGTATAAGGGTTAAAGGCAGATAAATTAATTAAAGTACTCTAATCAGTTCAAAATCGGTTGTCTGCATGTGTTCTCGATTTGTGCAGAGTTTTTGGGATGCATTTTCATGACTGCCTTATCCTACACTTACACTACAACCCAAGAATGAGTTATTATTCTGTATTTTGTTTTAAATAAGTCGTAGAAAAATGAGTCGTATGTCACTGAAATGTTGGTTGACCACAGTGGCTACGTAACAGATCCGTCTTGCAACATTCTCACTTAAAATTTACAACATGTTTCTATAGTTTATCCAGTAGGGTATATTTGATAAATTAAATATATCATTATAAATGATATAATATTATTATAAATATATCACTTGTCCTATTATTACTACTACTTATTGTTTCTGCCTAGAATGGAAAAACTCACTATTTACTGTTTGCTTAGATCTTGCTAGTGTTTGTTATCACATTGTAAATTAATTTATTGTATTTATTGTTCTGTTTTTGTTCTTGTTTAAACTTTTTGCATTGTTATTGTTATTGTTGTTATTGATATTTCTCGTTGACTGATCTGTTATTGTTTCCTTTGTTGATTTTTAAATTATTGTTCTTTGCCTTTGCTTGTTAAACTTGTTGCACAGTATCATGAAATTTGAATTGTTTATGTATAAATTGGCAATTTTGCCGTTGAAATAAATGAAATGAAATCATTAATTAATCATTCTGAAGAATCATCTTATGACAATTTATATGTTTCCACCCAGTATATATTGGGTCCAGAATTATTCCCGATCGTAATCGAACCAACAAACTTAGATTTGAAGGCGACCTTTAGAACTCCTCGACAATTAAACTAAATTAAGCATCCAGACGTAATTCAGAGGGATGTAGTTGAAAATCAAATCAACATATGGACGCAATACACTTAACACAATTCACCCATCTGATCCAGCAACATCTTAAACAAATCGCGACCCTATTCTGGATAGTAAAAATCACAATAAGGGAACAAACATCGTCAAGCGAAACGAATACGACTCAATATCCTTTGCGAATCGGCGGAAGAATCTCAGAAGAACAATAAAATAAAGTTCCCGATCAATCCAGGGCAGTAGCAGCGTTCACTTAAGTTTCCAAGATCCTCTCAGGAATACAGGAATTGATCTGGCGTCGGCAGTTGCCATGGCGACTGCTCGCTGATTGGCCGGTTGAGAGAAGCCCCGCCCACTACTTAGTGTATGGCGACACCGCTCACATATTACAGTCTATTAGAGCCTGTTTTGATACTTAGCCCTGATTGCGTATCATGTGCCACGGTAACTCGGCAGTTACGCTCCTCAATCTGCTATATTATGGCGGGTAAAGTTGTATGGCGCGGAAAGTATACGGTCGTTTCAGACATGTTAAAAGAGTTGCGGAAATCAGTCGTGGAAAAACTGGCCAATACAGGTTTTATATCAGCCTCGTAGTGATAATGTTGAGATGTGTCCTTGCTTCTTTTTATCAACTAGCACCATGTTGTATTGGTACTATACAATAAACCCCGAACATAGCAAGATAGGTGTAGTTGGTTGTCATTTTTAAAGGAAGTACTAAATTAGTAAGCTGGTTAATTTCTAATGTAGCTCTCTGTACGTTTGTTTTATTAAGGGGATAGACATATCGCTTGCTAGTCGAGTGTCAGTAATCGTCTTTCAATCGATCCTAAAACAAAATCAGTGGATTTCGATTGTTTAAACTGTCTTGAATAATTATCCTTTTTATTGATTCTGGTTAATGAAATAGCTTATTTAAGTAATAAATAAAGATGTGATCATCTCACACTATTCCTATTCTACATTCAATTTAGATTTATACTTAAAACTCAACTAAAATGTAACTCAAGTTAGTTAAACTCAAATTTGAAAAAAAATCACATTATTTAGGAAAAACACATTTAGGTGCTATCTTACTGAAGTTATCAAAGATGTGTAGGAAAAAATAAAGAGAAATACAATTTTTTTTTTGTAAATGATTTTGATTGCATCTTGGGAAGGCAGAGTTTAATGTGAACGCCATTGTTTGTATTCATTATAATTAACGAATTGTTGTGTATTTCTATTTTGTAAATGACACTGGCCATTGATGAATAGATAATAATTATGAGAGCTAAAAACACTGACGGAAATCTCATTATATAAAATGTTAAGTTTATATTTAACTACTGGAAATACTTTGTTTTCTACGTAGTCTGATTGTATAAATCGGATTAAATATGTCCTCATGTCGTCTATTCAATAATACACCATGTGTCTATTATCTAGTTTATACACTTAAAAACACATTAAATAAAAAACTCTTATATCCAAAACTATACAAAAAGTCTGACCTATTAATATTATATCTCTGAACTTACGGCTAGTTTAATTGGCAAAGGCTAAACAAGTTTTAGAAATGATAAAACTAAAGTAGAATGAAATTGCTCATAGTGATTAGGACAAATAAACAATTCATATTTAAAAATAGAATAAAAATTCATATAGAAAATAGAAACGGTACAATTCATATAATAATATTCAATGTGGAGGAAATCAAATGCATTTGAACAATATATTTCACATCGAAACGAAGCCCGTTCAATTCAAAGCAACAAGGAACAAATAAAGATGTGTAACAAACAAAGAAAATAAAGGGCAGCATTAAATAAGAGAGGAAAGAAAAGAAATTGGAAGAAAGTTGCCTGACGGAACCCTCTATTCTGAAAGGAAATGTTTCATTACTGTCTTTAGGACGATTACTCTTTTAAACCCCAACTGCTTTGTAACAGACAGACCATCTTAGATTACATGTGAGCATCATGCATAAATATTTGTAGAAATTTATGTGATCAACATATAAAATTGTGTTTAGTTTTGCAAGGAGGAATCAAGCATTGGTATGTTAAATTTGTATCCAAGAGTTATACATTACTATCTTTGTATGTTCATGAAAGCATTATTCATGAACCACCTATTTTGTTAACAGTGTAGGCATCCTGCGTACTCGTAAAATCTTAATATCATTTCTGGTATAACGTACAAGTATCTCGCAAACTATGTATCGAGTGTATTGCTGGTATAACGTATCTACACGTCTCTCACAAACTGTGTATCGAGTGTATTGCTGATATAACGTATCTACAAGTCTCTCACAAACTATGTATCGAGTGTATTGCTGGTATAACGTATCTACAAGTCTCTCACAAACTGTGTATCGAGTGTATTGCTGGTATAACGTATCTACAAGTCTCTCACAAACTATGTATCGAGTGTATTGCTGATATAACGTATCTACAAGTCTCTCACAAACTGTGTATCGAGTGTATTGCTGGTATAACGTATCTACAAGTCCCTCACAAACTGTGTATCGAGTGTATTGCTGATATAACGTATCTACAAGTCTCTCACAAACTGTGTATCGAGTGTATTGCTGGTATAACGTATCTACAAGTCCCTCACAAACTGTGTATCGAGTGTATTGCTGGTATAACGTATCTACAAGTCTCTCACAAACTGTGTATCGAGTGTATTGCTGGTATAACGTATCTACAAGTCTCTCACAAACTGTGTATCGAGTGTATTGCTGATATAACGTATCTACAAGTCTCTCACAAACTGTGTATCGAGTGTATTGCTGGTATAACGTATCTACAAGTCCCTCACAAACTGTGTATCGAGTGTATTGCTGGTATAACGTATCTACAAGTCTCTCACAAACTGTGTATCGAGTGTATTGCTGGTATAACGTATCTACAAGTCTCTCACAAACTGTGTATCGAGTGTATTTCTGGTGTAACGTATCTACAAGTCTCTCACAAACTGTGTATCGAGTGTATTGCTGGTATAACGTATCTACAAGTCTCTCACAAACCGTGTATCGAGTGTATTTCTGGTGTAACGTATCTACAAGTCTCTCACAAACTGTGTATCGAGTGTATTGCTGGTATAACGTATCTACACTCTCACAAACTGTGTATCGAGTGTATTGCTGGTATATCGTATCTACAAGTCTCTCACAAACTGTGTATCAAGTGTATTTCTGGTGTAACGGATCTACAAGTCCCTCACAAACTGTGTATCGAGTGTATTGCTGGTATAACGTATCTACACTCTCACAAACTGTGTATCGAGTGTATTGCTGGTATATCGTATCTACAAGTCTCTCACAAACTGTGTATCAAGTGTATTTCTGGTGTAACGGATCTACAAGTCCCTCACAAACTGTGTATCGAGTGTATTGCTGGTATAACGTATCTACAAGTCTCTCACAAACTGTGTATCGAGTGTATTTCTGGTGTAACGTATCTACAAGTCTCTCACAAACTGTGTATCGAGTGTATTGCTGGTATAACGTATCTACAAGCCTCTCACAAACTGTGTATCGAGTGTATTGCTGGTATAACGTATCTACACTCTCACAAACTGTGTATCGAGTGTATTGCTGGTATATCGTATCTACAAGTCTCTCACAAACTGTGTATCAAGTGTATTGCTGGTATAACGTATCTACAAGTCTCTCACAAACTGCGTTTCGAGTGTATAACGGATCTACAAGTCCCTCACAAACTGTGTATCGAGTGTATTGCTGGTATAACGTATCTACAAGTCTCTTACAAACTGTGTATCGAGTGTATTGCTGGTATAACGTATCTACAAGTCCCTCACAAACTGCGTATCGAGTGTATTTCTGGTATGGTATAACGTATCTACAAGTCTCTCACAAACTGTGTATCAGTGTATTGCTGGTATAACGTATCTACAAGTCTCTTACAAACTGTGTATCGAGTGTATTGCTGGTATGGTATAACGTATCTACAAGTCTCTCACAAACTGTGTATCGAGTGTATTGCTGGTATAACGTATCTACAAGTCCCTCACAAATTGTGTATCGAGTGTATTGCTTGTATAACGTATCTACAAGTCTCTTACAAACTGTGTATCGAGTGTATTGCTGGTATGGTATAACGTATCTACAAGTCTCTCACAAACTGTGTATCAGTGTATTGCTGGTATAACGTATCTACAAGTCTCTTACAAACTGTGTATCGAGTGTATTGCTGGTATGGTATAACGTATCTACAAGTCTCTCACAAACTGTGTATCGAGTGTATTGCTGGTATAACGTATCTACAAGTCCCTCGCAAATTGTGTATCAGTGTATTGCTGGTATAACGTATCTACAAGTCTCTTAAAAACTGTGTATCGAGTGTATTGCTGGTATGGTATAACGTATCTACAAGTCTCTCACAAACTGTGTATCAGTGTATTGCTGGTATAACGTATCTACAAGTCTCTTACAAACTGTGTATCGAGTGTATTGCTGGTATGGTATAACGTATCTACAAGTCTCTCACAAACTGTGTATCGAGTGTATTGCTGGTATAACGTATCTACAAGTCTCTTACAAACTGTGTATCGAGTGTATTGCTGGTATAACGTATCTACAAGTCCCTCACAAACTGCGTATCGAGTGTATTGCTGGTATGGTATAACGTATCTACAAGTCTCTCACAAACTGTGTATCAGTGTATTGCTGGTATGGTATAACGGATCTACAAGTCCCTCACAAACTGTGTATCGAGTGTATTGCTGGTATAACGTATCTACAAGTCCCTCACAAACTGTGTATCGAGTGTATTGCTGGTATAACGTATCTACAAGTCTCTCACAAACTGTGTATCAGTGTAATGCTGGTATAACGTAACTAAAAGTCCCTCACAAACTGTGTATCGAGTGTATTGCTGGTTTAACGTATCTACATTCTACAAGTCCCTCACAAACTGTGTATCGAGTGTATTGCTGGTATAACGTATCTACAAGTCCCTCACAAACTGTGTATCGAGTGTATTGCTGATATAACGTATCTACAAGTCCCTCACAAACTGTGTATCGAGTGTATTGCTGATATAACATCGTATTTACAAGTCTCTCACAAACTGTGTATCGAGTGTATTGCTGGTATAACGTATCTACATTCTACAAGTCCCTCACAAACTGTGTATCGAGTGTATTGCTGGAATAACGTATCTACAAGTCCCTCACAAACTGTGTATCGAGTGTATTGCTGATATAACATCGTATTTACAAGTCTCTCACAAACTGTGTATCGAGTGTATTGCTCGTATAACGTATCTACAAGTCCCTCACAAACTGTGTATCGAGTGTATTGCTGATATAACATCGTATTTACAAGTCTCTCACAAACTGTGTATCGAGTGTATTGCTCGTATAACGTATATACAAGTCCCTCAAAAAATGTGTATCGAGTGTATTGCTGATATAACATTGTATTTACAAGTCTCTCACAAACTGTGTATCGAGTCTATTGATGGTATAACGTATCTACCAACAAGTATCTCACAAACTGTGTATCGAGTGTATTGCTGGTATAACGTATCTACAAATCTCTCACAAACTGTGTGTCGAGTGTATTGCTGGTATAACGTATCTACAAGTATCTCACAAACTGTGTATCGAGTGTATAGCTGGTATAACGTATCTACAAGTATCTCACAAACTGTGTATCGAGTGTATAGCTGGTATAACGTATCTACAAGTATCTCACAAACTGCGCATCGAGTGTATTGCTGGTATTACGTATCTACAAGGCCCTCACAAACTGTTTATCTAGTGTATTGCTAGTATAACGTATCTACAAGTCCCTCACAAACTGTGTATCGAGTATATTGATAGTATAACGTATCAACAAGTCCCTCACAAACTGTGTATCGAGTGTATTGCTGGTATAACGTATCTACAAGTCTCTCACAAACTGTGTATCGAGTGTATTGCTGGTATAACGTATCTACAAGTCCCTCACAAACTGCGTTTGTAGTGTATTGCTGGTATAACGTATCTACAAGTATCTCACAAACTGTGTATCGGGTGTATTGCTGGTATAACGTATCTACAAGTCTCTCCCAAACTGTATATCGAGTGTATTGCTGGTATAACGTATCAACAAGTCTCTCGCAAATTGTGTATCGAGTGTATTGCTGGTATAACGTATCTACAAGTCCCTCACAAATTGTGTATCGAGTGTATTGCTGGTATAACGTATCTACAAGTCCCTCACAAACTGTGTATCGAGTGTATTGCTGATATAACGTATCTACAAGTCTCTCACAAACTGTGTATCGAGTGTATTGCTGGTATAACGTATCTACAAGTCCCTCACAAACTGTGTATCGAGTGTATTGCTGGTATAACGTATCTACAAGTCTCTCACAAACTGTGTATCGAGTGTATTGCTGGTATAACGTATCTACAAGTCTCTCACAAACTGTGTATCGAGTGTATTGCTGATATAACGTATCTACAAGTCTCTCACAAACTGTGTATCGAGTGTATTGCTGGTATAACGTATCTACAAGTCCCTCACAAACTGTGTATCGAGTGTATTGCTGGTATAACGTATCTAAAAGTCTCTCACAGACTGTGAATCGAGTGTATTGCTGGTATAACGTATCTACAAGTCTCTCACAAACTGTGTATCGAGTGTATTGCTGGTATAACGTATCTACAAGTCTCTCACAAACTGTGTATCGAGTGTATTGCTGATATAACGTATCTACAAGTCTCTCACAAACTGTGTATCGAGTGTATTGCTGGTATAACGTATCTACAAGTCCCTCACAAACTGTGTATCGAGTGTATTGCTGGTATAACGTATCTAAAAGTCTCTCACAGACTGTGAATCGAGTGTATTGCTGGTATAACGTATCTACAAGTCTCTCACAAACTGTGTATCGAGTGTATTTCTGGTGTAACGTATCTACAAGTCTCTCACAAACTGTGTATCGAGTGTATTGCTGGTATAACGTATCTACAAGTCTCTCACAAACTGTGTATCGAGTGTATTTCTGGTGTAACGTATCTACAAGTCTCTCACAAACTGTGTATCGAGTGTATTGCTGGTATAACGTATCTACACTCTCACAAACTGTGTATCGAGTGTATTGCTGGTATATCGTATCTACAAGTCTCTCACAAACTGTGTATCAAGTGTATTTCTGGTGTAACGGATCTACAAGTCCCTCACAAACTGTGTATCGAGTGTATTGCTGGTATAACGTATCTACAAGTCTCTCACAAACTGTGTATCGAGTGTATTTCTGGTGTAACGTATCTACAAGTCTCTCACAAACTGTGTATCGAGTGTATTGCTGGTATAACGTATCTACAAGCCTCTCACAAACTGTGTATCGAGTGTATTGCTGGTATAACGTATCTACACTCTCACAAACTGTGTATCGAGTGTATTGCTGGTATATCGTATCTACAAGTCTCTCACAAACTGTGTATCAAGTGTATTGCTGGTATAACGTATCTACAAGTCTCTCACAAACTGCGTTTCGAGTGTATAACGGATCTACAAGTCCCTCACAAACTGTGTACCGTATCGAGTGTATTGCTGGTATAACGTATCTACAAGTCTCTTACAAACTGTGTATCGAGTGTATTGCTGGTATAACGTATCTACAAGTCCCTCACAAACTGCGTATCGAGTGTATTTCTGGTATGGTATAACGTATCTACAAGTCTCTCACAAACTGTGTATCAGTGTATTGCTGGTATAACGTATCTACAAGTCTCTTACAAACTGTGTATCGAGTGTATTGCTGGTATGGTATAACGTATCTACAAGTCTCTCACAAACTGTGTATCGAGTGTATTGCTGGTATAACGTATCTACAAGTCCCTCACAAATTGTGTATCGAGTGTATTGCTTGTATAACGTATCTACAAGTCTCTTACAAACTGTGTATCGAGTGTATTGCTGGTATGGTATAACGTATCTACAAGTCTCTCACAAACTGTGTATCAGTGTATTGCTGGTATAACGTATCTACAAGTCTCTTACAAACTGTGTATCGAGTGTATTGCTGGTATGGTATAACGTATCTACAAGTCTCTCACAAACTGTGTATCGAGTGTATTGCTGGTATAACGTATCTACAAGTCCCTCGCAAATTGTGTATCAGTGTATTGCTGGTATAACGTATCTACAAGTCTCTTAAAAACTGTGTATCGAGTGTATTGCTGGTATGGTATAACGTATCTACAAGTCTCTCACAAACTGTGTATCAGTGTATTGCTGGTATAACGTATCTACAAGTCTCTTACAAACTGTGTATCGAGTGTATTGCTGGTATGGTATAACGTATCTACAAGTCTCTCACAAACTGTGTATCGAGTGTATTGCTGGTATAACGTATCTACAAGTCTCTTACAAACTGTGTATCGAGTGTATTGCTGGTATAACGTATCTACAAGTCCCTCACAAACTGCGTATCGAGTGTATTGCTGGTATGGTATAACGTATCTACAAGTCTCTCACAAACTGTGTATCAGTGTATTGCTGGTATGGTATAACGGATCTACAAGTCCCTCACAAACTGTGTATCGAGTGTATTGCTGGTATAACGTATCTACAAGTCCCTCACAAACTGCGTATCGAGTGTATTGCTGGTATAACGTATCTACAAGTCTCTCACAAACTGTGTATCAGTGTAATGCTGGTATAACGTAACTACAAGTCCCTCACAAACTGTGTATCGAGTGTATTGCTGGTATAACGTATCTACATTCTACAAGTCCCTCACAAACTGTGTATCGAGTTTATTGCTGGAATAACGTATCTACAAGTCTCTCACAAACTGTGTATCAGTGTATTGCTTGTATGGTATAACGGATCTACAAGTCCCTCACAAACTGTGTATCGAGTGTATTGCTGGTATAACGTATCTACAAGTCCCTCACAAACTGTGTATCGAGTGTATTGCTGATATAACGTATCTACAAGTCCCTCACAAACTGTGTATCGAGTGTATTGCTGATATAACATCGTATTTACAAGTCTCTCACAAACTGTGTATCGAGTGTATTGCTGGTATAATGTATCTACATTCTACAAGTCCCTCACAAACTGTGTATCGAGTGTATTGCTGGAATAACGTATCTACAAGTCCCTCACAAACTGTGTATCGAGTGTATTGCTGATATAACATCGTATTTACAAGTCTCTCACAAACTGTGTATCGAGTGTATTGCTCGTATAACGTATCTACAAGTCCCTCACAAACTGTGTATCGAGTGTATTGCTGATATAACATCGTATTTACAAGTCTCTCACAAACTGTGTATCGAGTGTATTGCTCGTATAACGTATATACAAGTCCCTCAAAAAATGTGTATCGAGTGTATTGCTGATATAACATTGTATTTACAAGTCTCTCACAAACTGTGTATCGAGTCTATTGATGGTATAACGTATCTACCAACAAGTATCTCACAAACTGTGTATCGAGTGTATTGCTGGTATAACGTATCTACAAATCTCTCACAAACTGTGTGTCGAGTGTATTGCTGGTATAACGTATCTACAAGTATCTCACAAACTGTGTATCGAGTGTATAGCTGGTATAACGTATCTACAAGTATCTCACAAACTGTGTATCGAGTGTATAGCTGGTATAACGTATCTACAAGTATCTCACAAACTGTGCATCGAGTGTATAGCTGGTATAACGTTTTTACAAGTCTCTCACAAACTGTGTATCGTGTGTATTGCTGGTATACCGTATTTACAAGTCTCTCACAAACTGTGTATCGAGTGTATTGCTGGTGTAACGTATCTAATAGTCCCTCACAAACTGTGTATCGAGTGTATTGCTGGTTTAACGTATCTACCTACAAGTCCCTCACAAACTGTGTATCGAGTGTATTGCTGATATAACGTATCTACAAGTCCCTCACAAACTGCGTATCGAGTGTATTGCTGGTATGGTATAACGTATCTACAAGTTTCTCACAAACTGTGATGCACAAGATACACAGTTTGTGAGGGACTTGTAGATACGTTATACCAGCAATATACTCGATACACAGATTGTGAGAGACTTGTAGATACGTTATACTAGCAATACACTAGATACACAGTTTGTGAGGGACTTGTAGATACGTATTGCTGGTATAACGTATCTACAAGTCTCTCACAAACTGCGTATCGAGTATATTGCTGGTATAACGTATCTACAAGTCCCTCACAAATTGTGTATCGAGTGTATTGCTGGTATAACGTATCTAAAAGTCCCTCACAAACTGCGTATCGAGTATATTGCTGGTATAACGTATCTTCAAGTCCCTCACAAACTGTGTATCTAGTGTATTGCTAGTATAACGTATCTACAAGTCTCTCACAAACTGTGTATCGAGTGTATTGCTGGTATAACGTATCTACAAGTCCCTCACAAACTGTGTATCGAGTATATTGCTGGTATAACGTATCTACAAGTCCCTCACAAACTGTGTATCTAGTGTATTGCTAGTATAACGTATCTACAAGTCTCTCACAAACTGTGTATCGAGTATATTGCTGGTATAACGTATCTACAAGTCCCTCACAAACTGTGTATCTAGTGTATTGCTGGTATAACGTATCTAAAAGTCCCTCACAAACTGTGTATCGAGTATATTGCTGGTATAACGTATCTACAAGTCCCTCACAAACTGTGTATCTAGTGTATTGCTGGTATAACGTATCTACAAGTCCCTCACAAACTGCGCATCGAGTGTATTGCTGGTATTACGTATCTACAAGTCCCTCACAAACTGTTTATCTAGTGTATTGCTAGTATAACGTATCTACAAGTCTCTCACAAACTGTGTATCGGGTGTATTGCTGGTATAACGTATCTACAAGTCTCTCCCAAACTGTATATCGAGTGTATTGCTGGTATAACGTATCAACAAGTCTCTCGCAAATTGTGTATCGAGTGTATTGCTGGTATAACGCATCTACAAGTCCCTCACAAATTTTGTATCGAGTGTATTGCTGGTATAACGTATCTACAAGTCCCTCGCAAATTGTGTATCAAGTGTATTGCTGGTATAACGTATCTACAAGTCCTTCACAAATTGTGTATCGAGTGTATTGCTGGTATAACGTATCTACAAGTCTCTCACAAACTGTGTATTGAGTGTATTGCTGGTATAACATATCTACAAGTCCCTCGCAAATTGTGTATCGAGTGTATTGCTGGTATAACGTATCTACAAGTCCCTCACAAATTGTGTATCGAGTGTATTGCTGGTATAACGTATCTACAAGTCCCTAACAAATTGTGTATCGAGTGTATTGCTGGTATAACGTATCTACAAGTCCCTCACAAATTGTGAATCGAGTGTATTGCTGGTATAACGTATCTACAAGTCTCTCACAAACTGTGTATTGAGTGTATTGCTGGTATAACGTATCTACAAGTCCCTCACAGACTGTGTATTGAGTGTATTGCTGGTATAACGTATCTACATGTCCCTCACAAACTGTGTATCGGGTGTATTGCTGGTATAACGTATCTACAAGTCCCTCACAGACTGTGTATCGAGTGTAGCATGTGGAGGGCCTTTAGTCATATGACCTCACTCAGACACGCACATTGGTATTGACAAGCAAACTACCCACAACACGCCATGCTGGGTGTTCTGTGTGCTGCTATAGGGTATGACGAGCTGTTGGGAAATGCTATGGATATTATCTTGTAATAGGTAATATATTTGCAGTTTAAATATGTCAAAGTACTGTTGAATGATTTGCATACAATTTTTCTCAATTTCTTTGATAATCATATATGATTTTGTTTATATTTCAATAATTTATATGCAATTATCACACTGGTATCACAGAATAGTTAGTGAGACATTATTTATACAGGATTACTTTTTTTTCTTTGAATGCAATTTTTTTAAATCCCATTCAATGCGAGTCATTGTAGCACTTATAACTCGTATAACTATATATATATATCAATAGACAAACAAGTACATTCAAACAGCCTCAATATAGTTATTACTGTACCATCATCGCTAATAAAGAATTTTCATAGCCATTGCCTGGTATCCTTGTATCAATTAATATATTATTATGTTAAGGGTATAATTATAACAGTGCTATAATTAAGATATATCTTCAGTTTATTGCAATTTAGAAGTTAGAGTATGAAATAGAAAGCGGTATTTTACAGCACCTTACTCTGTTGATGGCTCTGTTAAAATAAGTTATTTTTTAGCGAATTTCCCCTATAGGGAATAAGCTATTACCGTAGTACTCATGGTAAGACCTGGTTCCGGGACCGATTTACTTTTTCGTTTTGAGGTCCCTAGAGACCAAAACACCATCCGTTCAAATTCATATATATATTTTTATTTATATGTGTGTCCGTTAGCGCGATAACTCGAAAAAAATCATCCGATTTTGATTAAATTTGGCACAAACGTGTAAACCTATGTTTATTTAAACGAGTTCGCGAACCAGCATGATCGGGCTATGGGAACAGGGGTTTATGGGGGGTTTTATGGGGTAAAAATTGCTTTTTCCCATCTTTCCAAACCATTTTGTAGAGATTAAAAAAAAATAATTTAGTATGTTGAAGCGTTATTATGCGCCTAATGGTTACTGAGAAAATTCCAAAAATCTGTAGAATTAAAATTCCCATGTCATTCGTATGGAGAATAAGTAAACTTTTGTAGTTTGCTTGTTTATGAATATATGTTGATCAAATTTGGAAAATGCATTCATTTTATACTAAACTATTACATTTTACAAAAAAATACCTTTTTACCCTCCCTGTTGCAGCAAACCTAAATACTCGTTAAACTAAGTGTTATTTCATTAGGGAATTAATGTGATATTATTAAGGAGACATTTTAGTGTAAATCTGGTCTGGCAAATGGAAATCACTTAGTCTGCAGGTTTGCTGCGGCGGGGTGTTTAAATTTTAAACCTGTTTACAACCTCTAACGTTGAAACGTAGTATCAACTGCACGGAGACATCTTTAGTTGAAGCTGATACTAAATAGTTAAAAATCTTAGTTTTCTGTGAAAAAGTAAGCTCTTTATTGTATTTGACAAGAAAAGATTAATAATTAGCAAAATAATTACCGTAAATTGCCTATGATAAAGTACACTAAAGTATTACTCATAGAGAGACATTTTCAAATTTTACCAGAGGATTTACAAATATCACAATTTATTCCTCACCAAAAAGAGTCACTTTTTTGCCTTCAAGTTTGTTTGGACTGTTTAATAATACAGTCAACGATAATACTGTACTTGTAACAAAGCGTTTTCTTGTACGATTTTACATTTCGACTTAATCTTATGGTCTGTTCAATAGGAAAAAGTAATCAAAGTTCTAAAAATTAAATACTTAAACATTATCTGCAAATTGTGATGCAAAATTGGCTATTTAACCGTCGAGTCAAATGTGAGTTCGTCATCGTATTTTTGATAGAACATATTATATCATAGCATATTATGCTTCGCGAATTCTTCTTTTTAGTGAATTTCCCATATTGTAAATAAGCTATTGCCGTAGGTCTCATGATAAGACCTACCATGAGGACCCGGTGACGATTTTATTTTCGTTTTAATGTCTCCAGAGGCCAAAAACACCATCCGTTCAAATATACTTTGTCTGGTGTAAAATCTGACCCTCGTATGGTGGATATTTCAGTTAAAAGTATTAAAGTATTATGTATAAAGTATATTTTGTTACGGGAAAATCCAAAAACTGTAAATTTAAAATTCCCATGTAGGTAAGTCTTGTGGAGGATAAGTAAACTTTTGTAGTTCGCTTGTTTGCTGATAAATTTTGATCAAATTCGGCAAATTTGTTTATTTTAGTCAAACTGAACAAACCACAAAAACACACCTTGATATCTTCCCTGTAGCAGCAAACCTAATTGCTTGTTCAACCCAATGTTATTCAAAAATAGGGTTATACATTTGACATGTATAAGGAATATTTAAGTGAAATTCCAACCAGTATGAAAATTCGCTTAGTCTGCAGGTTTGTTGTGGCGAAGGTATTTATTATTGACCTTTTATTACAGTCAACTGCAAAGTTAGGAATTAAATTAATTTATTAGACTAGGCTATATTTGTTTTTTTTTACGTTTTGCAATCTATGAAACCCCCTTTCATGTGGAGAAAAGTTGTTAATAATTTAGTTTTCTTCTCAATTTATCAAAATGAAAATTACACGTAGAAATCAGCTTATAACAGCTTTTTCCAGTTATATGGATAAGCTGTGAAGTTAAAATTGTAATCAATTAGTATATAGTCATTACCCTTCACAAAAGGTTATTGATAACCAAGAGACGGCAAATGTCAACTCCAATAACGTGTTTTAAGTTTTTAAGCATTTTTGCAAAGGCAAAGTTCCAAACTGTAATATCGATTTAATTATAAGCCTTTTGTTGACTAGCAGCAATAGCTCATTTCATAAGCTCAAGCTTAGTTAATTTCATCTGGCCACAGACTTCCTCGTGCTTGAGGAATGATTTAGTTGGTGTATGAGTAATTACGGTAAATTACCTCATCTCACAGATCCTTCCCAGAATCCAGCTTGTTGTTTAATAAAAGTTCTCTGTAGAAGTTACATTTCACGGAATATAATCATTCGCGTGTGAACACTAACTAATATGACTAACTAACTACTGACTGATATAGGTAACTAATGTGTGACTAAGATCACAGAAAACATACTACTATAACCAAACTATAAAATATACTAAAACATATAAACATACTACTATAAGGTTATAGTAGTATGTTTTCTGTGCTAAGATGAATAGGCCTATCCACTTTATATTGACCAGCTGTAGCCAATTTCACAAATAAAACATAGTGAAATGAGCCATTCGCAGAATTGTAAAATTTAAATTCTATTTCCCCCTTAGTTATAAAACTAGCTGTGTACCCGTTCTACGCACGGGGATCTTATAATATTCAGTTGAAACCTTCTTATATAAAGAACAGCAGTTGGTTTGCATATTTTAAGATATGCTGGCCAAACTATTATACATAGCTTCATTTTATGTTGTTTTTTGTTGTTCCGGATCGGTATGACAATCAATAAAAGGTTAAATTACCTCTGTGTCTGCCGGTCGATCCTATAACGGTAGGCTTACTTTTATTTTTACTATCTGATCTCGTTTGCATGGCTCAATCACGTCCTGGTTGAAGTTCGTTCGCTACGCTCACTCACCTGTATGTTGGAGCTCGTTCGCTGCGCTCACTTTCCTTCAGGTTAGCTCGTTCGCTACGCTCACTTGCCTTCAGGTTAGCTCGTTCGCTACGCTCACTCGCCTCCAGGTTGCAAATTAGCTGTTGTCATAAATGTAAAAGAAATAATAGTGCTAGTGCTGCACCCTGTTGGTAATCCTTGTAACTTTAATGCTATTGAACATCACAGAACAGAACCAACTTGTTTAATTGAAACAGCTGTTAAGATTCAATAATTTCATTTCTCATAAGGTTAACATGGGCTTCCAGAAATTCCACGTCAAAAATCGACAAAAACTTGATTTTCAAGGGTTTACTGTTAAATATCTAACTGTCTCATATTCGATGAAATACGTCTAAAACCATCTCATATATGTATAGTATTTTGAAAATAAGTTTCAGGCGGGACAGTGCTATAGTTATTGAGGAGTAGTTGTAATAAAGTGCGTATTTTAGCGTTACCAAGAGAATGACAGATAGACAGACAGACAGACAGACAGACAGACAGACAGAAATTGAGATAAGGTTTGATTCGGTTTCTCTGACCTATGAAATGTAAAAATAACCAAAAAGTTCATTATTCTAAGCAATGTACAGACAAAACTCTAATTTTATTTATATAGACTAGACATCACATCCCCTACAGAACTACATTCTTTATAATATAAAATTTGTGACAGCTGGTCCATACAGAGATACATTAATCTAAATGATACAAATCAAAAATATCTATATTTCCTTGTAAGTAGAACCTCTTTAATCCGAACCCCCGTAATTCGAACGTCCACTAATCCGAACCCCTCATTGCTGTACTCTGTACACAGAACAGTTACTGTTCTGTACAATGAAGAACTACTGTAGTTCTTCATTGTATGCTGTATTTATTGGTATAGGAACCGTAATTGTTTCTATTGTAATGTACCGTACTGCTTATTCCCTATGTTTACTACTGTATTAAATAAACACTGTATTTTACTTTATAAAGCATTTTTTTCACTTTTCCCAAGCAATTGTTATGTAAAAACAACAATATGTTCTGTAATCCGAACTATTCAATAATCCGAACTATCCCCGGTCCCAATTAGTTCGGATTAAAGAGGTTCTACTGTAATTTGCCCTGTAAGTGTGGTATTGTTAAAAAGTTAAGAGTATTCGAAAGTTATCAGTCAAACCTACCAACGGACGGTGGCTAAATTAGAGTTTATTCGCATTCAAAAAATTGCTGCAACTTAAACAACGGAATGGAATGACAACTTAATAAAAAAAAATTTAATTGAATTCAGAGACCATTATAATTACTATTTTGAAATTACAGCTTTACGCCATCTAACTGCAGTTGTTGGCATTCCAGGCGGTCTGGCGTTGGTACATCGGTAAATGTACAAACTAAATAACGACTTGGAGACTTTACAGTGTCGCAATCGCACAAGCCGCCAAATTTTTGTGAAAAATCCCGAGACAGGTGTGGGAGGAATGCGACTTGGGATGCATTCTAGTGGCTATAACTGGAACTACCAGCGTTGTGGGGCTATTGTTGTCCGCAGCACGTTGCCTTCACATGACACTAGTGTTTCGTAACTAATTAATTGGATGAAAATTTGTTCCAACGTGGAAAATGTTAGCTTTCTTGGTTGTACTAAAAGCAACTATTTATGTAAGAGTTGTGGGGGCGGATGTATTGCACTGAAAGTGCCCTAGACTCGCTTTGCGCTACAATCTTATCTTATATACTAAAAAAAACTTTATGTCAGTTAGCCTGACCATACTCCTGACTCCTGGACCGAGTTAAATGCTGTTGTACCAAAAGAAAGGTTATCAGTCCTAAATGTGCAGGTTTTATTTGTGTTTTGAAAATATTTATGTTGATCGGGTCAGAAATGAAAATTAAACTTTTCTTGTGGATATTTAATATAGGGCTGATTATATATGTTAATAGGCAAGCGTGTTTATTGAAACCTTTTTTCTCAGCTCCTGTGCATCACAGGGAAAATCTATCCATATTGTAAGAAAGATATTTTTCATTTAGATGCGAAGTCACTCCCTTTGTTTAACTTGGTTAAAAAGACAGTGTATTCGGCAGAATTTAGTAATTTAGACCAGCGCAATCTAAAGGTGGCTCACATCAACTACGGAAGATTTTGATCAAAAAAAGCTGCTAAAAATTGAATATGGGGATGGATTGTCTATGGTGCGATATATACTATGCCCGTGGATGTGCAAAATTCCTTTATAAATTAAAATAGACTCAAAAATAAGCACAACAAATGAATAATTTTTTTTAAATATTAACATTAGCCCTATGGATTACCATGTTGGGGACGAAGTAACAAAAAATATAAACAGAAATCAAAACAAATGGAAGAAATTCCAATCACATGTTTTATTTACAGCGTGGGGTGAAAATAGAGAAGTTTGCACAATACATACGTTTGGTCGAGTTTTCGACCACGGGGCGAGCTCTAGTAAAATGTAAAGGCAGTAATAAAAATACATTTAGAATAGAGTATTGTAAGCACAAACATTTGCCCTTTCCATTTAATACCAAACAGTGAACTGAGCATTTACCATAACATAAAAATGAATTTCAAACAAAATTAATTGCTAAGCTCATTAAAAACCACACTTAAACAATTTGTTTATTTCGCCAATTATATTGTAGCTGTAATTCATTCAGTGGTCATAGAATAGATACAAGATTACAGCACCGTTACAACAGTTAAAAACGTATAAATACCTAAATAACAGGTATACAGAAATAGACTGAATAGACTGATAAGTATACAGTGGTAGTTACATTACAGTACATACACGAATATATCAGTGATTGAAAAACACTCCAGATATTAGTAATAAGTTACAAGTTAATAATACAGTATAGATTGTGATATAGGTGATACAATATCAAGAAGAGCCCTAAAAATACATCTTAATAGCTTACTGAGTAGACAGGTTTACAGTGGAGTAACAACAGAATAAAATATTAAAACTGCATTAGGAAAATTGCAAATGTTACTTATAATAACTCTACATATCACAAATGTATGCTATCATCATTGGTTTCTATTACTACAACATTCATCATAAATGTAGTAATAGAAATCGATGGCTATCATTGATTTGATGCTATTGTTTATTTATTTATTCATACGGTAAACACCACTTTTACAATCAGTAACTACATTAGTGGCAAGTTACAAGGGTACTTTCCTGTTAAAGGGAACATTCATTATTATTGATGATTTTTTTCTCGATATATCGATATTAACAAATTGAAACATATCAGCTGACAATTACGAAAAATATTGTTCAGTATCAATAAACATTAATGAAATTAAACTGTTCTAAAATAAATAACCTAACATAACTAACCAAACTTGCTGTAACATTTAAAAATTCCGCGTTTATAACTTGCCTTTTATATTCAAACCCAAACGGAATTTTTAAATGGTACAGCAAGTATGGTTGGTTATGTTAGGTTAGCTTAGAACAGTTTCATTTCTTGTTGTCAATTTGTAATGGATTGGAAAACAAAAACATCGATATATCGAGAAAAAATCATCGATGATAATGAATGTTCCCTTTAACAGGAAAGTACCGTTACAATATATAACTTTAGATATAACAAACCAACAAAAAACACTTTTCAGCTGTTGGAGTACTGTTGTAATAAACTGATTTTAATAGTAGGAAAAAAGAAATATAGAGTATGTTTTATCTATGATAATACACTGCTAGAGAACCATTTTAATAGACTGGTAGTTAGTTTACACAACAAATTAAACAAACAAACATTACAATAATCAGAATTACATATACAGCTGTTACAGGACTGAGTAAATCATTTTTTATCTCAAAAAGTACAAACATAACTAAACTGTTTGAACATAACTGTTGTTGATTACTAAACAACAAATTCAGACGACACCCGTTCAATCTTAGATGTAGGGAGTATTTTTCAAAATCAGCACGTTGTATAGAAATGGTTTGTGTTGCAATTCTGCAGTAAACAATCGAAGCGCAACTATGTATCAATGTTACAGCTTATTTGAAGCAATCTACAAAGTTAGCACAACTCAAAAACCCAATTTACAATCATGTTCCTAGGTCAAATGTTGTGAAATTAAATCAGGCCAAGCATAAAGCACATGGTTGACAAGAGCTTAATCCAGGGGTGAGCAAAACATTATAAATCAAAGTGAAAATGTATCAAAGGTTGCCCAGTGGGGGGAGCGCACTCCTGGGGTATTTCGGGCGACTGTGACGCAACTTTTTTTTATTTCGGGTCAGCCGTCGCGTTTTCGCCGTTTACCAGCCTCGGCCCACATCTGACATCGGGTAGAATATAGGTCAACACAAAATAAACTTGTCTGCTGGATTTCAGGGATTTACGTACACAAATTATTGACAAACTTGTCAAACTTGAAAATCTATTTTTTTATGTTAAGTTCTGAGTGAAAAACGCAATCAAAGCGTCAAACTGTATCAATTGATTATGTTTTGCTTCACTATATGGTTGAGAAGATTGGTGGAAATATTATTATTGAAGTGAAGATACGTGGGTAAATAGAAATTGAGCTTATAAACTACAAGCAGTAGAACTTGTTGTCTAGTTGATACGAGGAATTAATGTTGTTAAATCATGGAAACCCCAAAATACATATAATATATTGTACATCATGTAAGTTGTCCTTGAATGGCAAAGAAACACTTTGGCCTTAGATTTTGTACTACAACATAGTTTTTATTTTACTGTTTTATTTTTACATTGTTATTTCTTCCCTTAAAATTTCTGAATTGACGCAATCCAAAGATACAGCATAGACCAAAATGTGGACAACCCTTCATTATTGGTAAATACTAATCAAACCCTGCAAGTGAAAAAGATATTCCGATATTTACGGTAAGTAACCCTTACACTAGTTCAGAAATACGTTGTCATTTGTTCCCGTATGGCACACATAAGTTTAACGCGCATATTTCCCTTCACCAAAATACAAATGTTCGATAAACTCATGAGCGAAGGTGTGCTCGCTCACTTGTAAGCGATATCAGATTTTTTGCCGACCAAAGCTCAGTTTTTGGCCAGGGGCTTAGTAAATAAGTGTGCGATATTCCACTGTAACATTCTGTATTCTACTTTTATGCTATCACTGTAAAATAATCACTGCAGGCTAGCAGAGGTAACACCTGATATTCTTATCCTTCTTCTGCTGTACCTTTTTTAGGTAAAAATCACATGATCAATCGGTAATTTTGTACATTTTTTGCGAATTTTCCATATAGGGAACAAGCTATATAAATTACCTTAGATTTCAAGTTAAGACCTGGGCCGGATACCGATTCCCTTTTTCGTTTTGAGGTCCAACAACATAACTAGTACTTTTCATTACTACACTTAAACTGCATTAACAGTTACTGCTTTAATGCTTTAACCCCAGAGGCCAAAAACACCATACGTTCAAATTCATGTATTTATATATATGTCCGTTGGCACGATAACTTTGAGTAAAACTGATCTGATTTTGATGAAATTTGGTACAAACGTGTAAACCTAACTTATTCGAACGAGTTCACGAACCAGCATGATCGGAATATGGGAACGGGGGCTTAGTTATGTTTTATGGGGTAAGAATTGGGTTTTCCCATTTGTGACCCTAAAAAACATATTTTTTTTTCATTTTATTTTCAAACCATTTTGTGTTTTTGAGCTTAAAAGAACAAACAATTTAGTATATTGAAAATGGATTGTTTCCATTGTTGTCTGCCTGACGCTTATGGAGAAAATTCTAAAAAAGTGTAAATTACCCCACCAATTTTCCATGGAGAAAAAGAAAACTGCTGTAGTTTGTTTGTTTATGGATATACAGAGTGAATAAAAAGTCAAGACCCCCCCCCCCTCTATTATTTTTCTAAGTAAATATACAGAGATCCTTTTGGTGGTCGTGCAATCTTAGCAGGAAGTTTCATTTCATGATTTTGAAATTTTTGAGAGTCCCCCAAAAAGGGGGGATTTTGGGGGGCAGCTCAAAACTTTGAATGTGAACCCCCTTCAAGTGACACCTCATTTAGAAGTGTTTACAATAACGCAATCTCTGTGTGTTGCATCTCTGTATATTTACTTAGAAAAATATTAGAGAGGGGGTCTTGACTTTTTATTCACCCTTTATGTTAATTGAATTTGGCAAATGAGTTTATTTTATACTAAACTATCAACATTTCAATTACAAAAGCATGCCTTTTTACATTTTCTGTGGCAGCAAACCTAAGTACTTATTAAGATTAATATTGTATTTGAATTGGAAATAAATATGTCAATTTTAAGGGAATATTTTTGTTAAAATCCAGCCAGGTAAATGGAAATTCACTTAGTTTGCAGGTTAGCTGCAGTTGGGGTATTTAATTATTTAATATACTGTATACTTCAATTCAGATTTATAATTGATTAAGATTAACAATTTACAACAACAGATACGATAGTTCACTACCGTTATCTAATCTCAACACATTGTTGGCCTCTTGTTGAATTTGCTATTTCTATTGTTGTACTGTGGTACGGATTGCTTGTGTGCATAATCATCTGTTTGTGAATTCCAAGAGTTATAAATACACTTGACACCTTAACTAACTACGTGTTATATGATATCTTTATCATGAACTTAATTCTTGAAACTTGATTTTTATACAGTAGCATTTTGTTAATGAAACAATGAGTCTAAATACAATTATTTTGTAATATATCCAATTGTAGTGTTTAAATGTAAGAGTTTTAATGAAGTTTGTTCTTAAATAAATACAATGCAAATTATCTTGAGATTTTTTGTGTATCGTTTTTCTCAACAATCTTATAAAATAGTGAAAACATAAACGGTTCGAATGACATCTAGACGTGTTTGGAAATTGGAAACTATCAACTTTATTATAATATTGAGCTATGGAAAATATCATAAATGTTGCTATCTAGCTGATCTTAGTCAGTAGCAAAGCGACACACGGCATCACACTCCATTCTACACT
The DNA here is from genome assembly GCF_028750875.1 of Macrosteles quadrilineatus. NCBI lineage: Eukaryota > Metazoa > Arthropoda > Insecta > Hemiptera > Cicadellidae > Macrosteles > Macrosteles quadrilineatus. The sequence continues at coordinate 134,323,292 of NW_026542595.1, read as the reverse complement.
CATCCTCCATTTATATTTGGGTGAAAATACGCACCTAAGTGGCGTCTCCATTTCAATGACTGATAATTTATAACAATAATAATTTATAATTATCGTTAAATTAAATAGTTTAACAGTAAACGTACGGATTAAAAGTACCCCCCTATTGTTTAATCCAATCAAAAGGTCGCCGGTTCGATGCTGAGCAAAGTCAGAAGCTTTTACGATGGATCGAAACTGGGGGGTAGCGGATTTGTATCCCCCTGGAATTTTACCCCCTGGGCAAACGTGACGTCACAAACCAGGGGGTAAAATTCCGGCCTCGAACTTTTGAGTTTCGCGACATCAGCTCAATGGATTAAACGCGGAATTAAACATATATTTTCACGGTTGTGAGTTTAATCAGAACACATCAAATTATAAAAACCTAGAATGTACGGCCTGGAATTTTACCCCCCGGAATTTTACCCCCGGAATTTTACCCCCCGGATTTTTACCCCCGGAATTTTACCCCCGGAATTTAACCCCCCGGAATTTTACCCCCCGGAATTTTACCCCCTGGCCAGATATAAATTAGTGAGAATGATTAATTATCGTCATTCAGTTTTAATTTAATGGTAAACATTTTATTATTAAGTAGCCTATCTTAATTTATATGTAACATTAACTAATCGAACAGGGTTTTAATATTAATTTTGAGATTCGAGTGTCAGGATTCGATCTTTGAAGCCAACTGTTGTTTAATATGATCAAAATAAAACAGCGAATTCTGTTTACTTAGTTGAGATTACAAAATAAATAAATAAAGATAAGCTACTAAATAATGAAATATTTACAATTAATTAAAAACAGAAATTAAGAAAATCAATCATTCAATTTCTAAAATCAGCCAGGGGGTAAAATTCCGGGGGGTAAAATTCCGGGGGTAAAAATCCGGCCCGTACATCTTCAGTTGCCTAAACGCTAGTTATATGGACAGGGGGTAAAATTCCGGTTTTTATCGCTAATCTAATTAATCACGCTCTGACTATTTTCATTAGACTTCCAAATCCGCGGGGGTAAAATTCCGGCCGTGAACAAACTTTTGGCCACTCAGGTTAATACGTCATAGTGACGTCAGCTTTGCCCAGGGGGTGAAATTCCAGGGGGATAAAATTCCGGCGACCCGAAACTGGACCCAGCTGTCACTGATCATTTGGCTTTAAAAAATTATCCAGACTGATGTAACAGCTGATCTTAGTCAGTAACAAAGCTACACAGATCATCTCACACCATTCTACACTCATCCTTCACCATTCTAAAATACGCCCCTAAGTCTCCATCTCAATTGATCATTTGATAATGAATCCGCTGACAATTCAACGAGTGTTTACGTAATGATACGTAGATTTGTATAAAATATACTACACAGTATAGAAAAAATGGCTCTAAGAGGCTCAGCGTGGTGATAACCGTACTTTCCGAATTGACGACTTTCTTAATTTCGTTCGAATACTGATAACATCTACGCGACTGTATACCTCTGGTCATCGCAGAGCTGTGGTTGGTTGCTGGACAAGTCCCAATGTATGAGTCACTTGGCTCCAACAGCTGATTACATTTCATTACAGGAGTGCCAACCTAGCCAGCAAAATATCTTAACGTTCTTAGAATACCCTCTTTGTTGTACTCGCTCCTATTGTGTTGGTCGCTATGTATTGACAGGTGGTTTTAGTTTGCGTTGTTATTTTAAATGTTTCGTTTAACAATGTTTTGTGAGTAATACGTCGGTTATTTGAGGCCCAAAGTCATTGTTTGGAGGAGTCAAAGTCATTCATTAGGAAATTAATTATATTAAACTATGGCACTCCACTATGGCTATTCTTCGTAAAGTTTATACTCTATCCAACGATTTTGGGTACAGACAAAAAGATCGAAGAATGAGGAATATTAATTGTTGTTTCCAATTTTGAACTTTGACATTAGGTATATGTACAATCTGAGGATGTGTATATTTTCAGAAAAGTAATTTACTCTTTTAAAGGCAATTTTCACTATCATTATTTTTGGAAGTACTACGATTCTCTGATAATTATATTTGGTCGGTAAACGTTCGAGTATTAATGCAAAAGTTAACATACAGTTTTAATACAATTTTGTACTATAAATGTTAGACTGTATGGTCTTCTACAGATTTTATCTATGCATTTTCTCTTTCAACAACTCTCAAGTTTTATACAAATAATCTTTAAAATACAAAACTATTGACAAGTTTTTCTCTGATTACCGTTTACATGAAGACATTTTGTATTACTTTAATATAGAATCTTCCAATACAAAAACTATTTCATTTTTAGTTAATTTCCAATAATACAGGAAATCAGCTATTACTGTAGGCTTCATGGTCAGAAAAAATGTATCCTATAAAAACCCTTTATTAACTTCCCTGTAGCAGCCATAGGGTACAGTATAGTGATATTTTTAAGGAGATATTTTAGTGAAAATCGAATCAGGCAAATGGAAATCTGCTTAGTCTGAAGGTTTGCTGCGGAGGAGGTATTTTCGTTCAATACTGTACGTGGTTTAACACTTTAGTTGTGGTCTCTGGACTATCAATCACGGGGTAGAGGGGCTATGCGTCATGTCATAGGCAAAACCCATTGGTGATTGGGGATATTTTAGTCCATGCATTCAGAACAGATTATGCTCTTAGCCTCGACTCAGTCTTTTTATACTGTTTACACTCAAACATGTAAAACAGCCTGGAACACATTGGCACGAATCATTACGTGGGGTACCAAAAAGTTTCCGATAAACACAAGAACCTTCAAAGCAAGATTTATTTACAGCAGTTACTGTGAGTTTACATTGGGTTTGCCATTGATAGGAAACTCTCCACAAGAACTATATTGGTACTGCAACATGGCTCAGCCTGAAACAGCATGTTGATACATGCCACATGCTGTAAACTGCGCACCTTCGGCCTCCTGACCTTCACACTTGACTTATTGCTTTACTTTTAGACATGAGTTGGGATGAAATTGAAATCTTAAATGGTTTCGCTTGGTTATCAAACAACATTAAAATTAATACTGTGTATATGTGGGGCCTATCATGATTGTTACATGGTTTACCACTAATAAGTAAACTAATTACGCTATATTTAGTTCACAAATTAAAGTTTGAATTTTTGTATACTTTTTATCACACTAATATGATGAATTCGAACGAGATTCGTGATCAATTTCAGTTAGTACTGAAGATTTAAAATATTTAAGACGTTATGACCTTTAACGGGTCAAATGGTCATACACATTTCATAAGTGTGTAATCCTATCTAGCCCTTAAAATCTGCATTGAAAGTGGTTGGTCGTCAAATAAAGAGCCTGATGCAACCTTTTCAAACTTTCAAGAGCAATGCAATTTTTTTTTGCGTGCTGATTTCTCTTTTACCTTTCATTAGAACAAACTAGCCTTTGGTTTAGTGAACCACGATAAAATGGTTCTATGCTTTCCACAATTCCACAACTCGGGAGATTACAGGGTGTTAATACTTATATGTTTGCGTCGAGGTTTCATCAAAGAACACAAATACCTCAAACCGAATCAACAGAATGTATAACTTCTTGTAATTTCATTACTTGTAAGTAAAATTTTTCCTTCAATTGCATGCTACTGATAGTAAATTTTTAGGAACCATCTAAACCGTCCGTGTTAAGTAATCTATTGTTCATGACTTTTGACCAAGACTATTTTTTCAATCAAACTATTTTTTTTTTTTTCATTTTGACGCGTTTTGAAATGTGTAACGTATATCCCTCAGACCCATTAGACAACATTTACTACTTTTTAGTTCAATCCATACAAAATTTGTATTTTCATATAGTATAGCCATCGATGAGTGTAGCTTTCTAATTATTATTGAGTTAGCATTTAAATTATATTACACTCAATGAAATGTTTGGCAAAGTTTTAAGGATAACTTTTAAAAAACAATTGAGCAAAAAATCAACCCACAATAATAGACCTTCACCGTCATTCAGTTAAAGCCTAATTTGAACCTTCAGTCACAGTCGTTGAGCAGCCGAAAATACATTCCTACACAACAAGTCAATTTCAACCGCATGACAAGAGAAAAAGTGATTTTGCATGGTTGTAGAACGTATGTCGACACTGTTTTGGAAGTGCCCCAAGTCCAGCCGTGGCTATTTCGGAGTTATTATCCGTTTGTGGAATTGGCTTGTGGGGTAACTGCGACGTGCCTTGACCGCTAAAACCGGACGTGACGTCACAGCAAACGTCACAAGTTACGATCTGTTGGTTATGTACAGTCGCACGGGCCATTGTCAACAACCTTCTATGGACGAGGAAATCTTCGGAGCTGCATTGAGTTCTCAATGTCAGATCCAGCTTTGAATTTCTCTTAGATATTCGTCCATTCTAATTGTAGTTTATTTTGTTTGTAATAAAAACTGTTGCTCAACCTTTGCCACAGTGTTATATGTTGTTGAACATGGAGAAAATATTTTGAAATTGATATAGAAGATTGAGGTTAGTTGTATCTTTGACCATTGGAAGACCAATATGTGACATACCCTTGCTAAAGTTTTCACCAGTTTATTTTTTCAAAATGGACTTAGTTGAAGGGAGCCACAACAGATTGTGGTGGTATAAATTACAGATTATTGTTGAATTTGTGGACTTTTTAAAGAAGTCAAAATGTTAGGATGACTGAGATCACTAGTGTCATAAACTCTTATACTCTGTGTACTAGAGAAGGCTATGCTACGTCTTTTATGTCACGTCAACTATCTTAGTATTAAATATATGATGAAAAATATAATTTTAGTTAATATCTTAATCTTTGACTGGCTTACAGAACAGTGTGCTTTTTTGTAACAAATTGGCAACCTCCATATAAATAGGCGGTCTACATCAGCATACAAAAGTCAAACTACACTGCATCAATGAAATATAAGGCATTATCGTAACTATTGTCGTCATCAAAAAACATCTCCGATGCTAAGACGGTTCTTATTACGTAAGGGACCCATCCTAATTGTTTTATAGACTTTTTGTGTTTGTAAGATGTATGTAACCTAACATTTTAAGGTGAGTTCTGATAAAATGGGATACGTCACTTAACCAAAACTATTGGTTATCGGTAGGATTTAAACCCGACGCTATAAGGATAAATTTAATGTTCCGAGCTCTAAACACTACTGGTGCCTCACAGGAGAACTTAGCTCATTCGTTATCTTGGATCATTATTGCGACTAAAAGCCTAAAACTAAAAGGACTTGCAACTAAAATGATAAGTTGTTAGTTAAAGTCTACGATGAACTAATTGGTTTTTGACCTTAAAAATTGTCTTGTACATAATTTAGTTATTACTACTTGGTTATGGTACTAAAAAAGTATAACAAACCTTACGGATTGCTAGTAACAACCGCATAGTTCCTCCTCTTGCTATCACTCAAAATCCACTGATACTTTGTGTGATTATAAACGTAGTTTAAATTTTAATGTATTAACATTTTTCAATGGTAATATTATTGGATGATAAAATTAGGTTTAGCTTATTGGTTTGGTCTTAAACCACAAATAACCCAGGCCTAAGCGTTAAACGAACTACATTCACTTTGAAAATACATGTCATAACAACTGGGACGACAGATATCATTGTATCGGTAATACAGCAATAATTGTATTGTTGGAAGCTTTTTATATCATTCTGTATTCGCTATATAGTTTTATAAATATTGTTATGTTTCCAGAGGTAATGCTAAACACCACTGTACAATGTACATAGATATCTGATTTTGCGCCGTGCTCTTATGCAACACCCGCAGCACACGCCTGTAGCTGAATTGCGTTCTTGCGCCTTGACAGTTTTATAATACGTGCTGGGATCGTATTTAATGACATTAGACTGTATAATTAATAAACATCTATGTTTAACCTATAAACAACACTCTCAATTACACTTTCTATTCCTTTGTGGCTAGTTTTAATGTATTACGAACCTTGTTCAATTAAGCCACTAACGTAGTGTTCTCATCTACAGGACGCGTTTTCATTATGGAAAATAAAAAAGAACTTTAGGATATAACCGCTGTTAGAAATTATGTTGTCATGTAAAATATGTTGAATTCGCTTTAAAAGATCTTTCAATGACTCGATGAAATAATTATTTAAGATGGGAATGCCACTATGTGCGTATTTTAGTCCAAATATAAGTGAAGTGTTAATTAGTGTAGGATGAGTGGCGTGATCTTGTAGTCTTGTTAGTGACTAAGGTCGACTTATTCCTTAGATACAGCTGTTAACTAATAGCCCATACAGCCAGTCGCAACTAAGGGACCTATAGTTTATAGTGGAATCCAACTTCATCTTTCTCTCGAGACTAACTTGCCAATGAAACTGTAGAAACAATTTTGACTAAAATACTAGAAAATATAGGCTTGCTTATATTTATCTGATGGATTATAAATGTTACTTATTAAACTTTTTAAGATCCAATTACCAACAAATCAGGTAATATTTGGTTAGAAAGGACCTTCTAAAAGGCCATCTAAATTTTTTCCCGAATCAACATTTGAATTGTTATCATTATTTATCAGTAAAACATACAAATAAATAGGGGCATAAATTGGACTATTTACAATATATTCATTTGACACTAATTGCACCCCCAAAAATAATTTCCCTAATAGATCTCACTACCTTTCTATATAAAGTATTATTAATAATATTTTATAACAGGCCAAGGCTAATTTTGTGTTATGACTATCCCAAATTCAATAAGGCCTTAGCCTTCTATTGGCTTATTTTTAAGTAAGAAAACATACACTCAACAAAAAGTCAGAACGCAATAAATCCAGTATTTACGCGGTTCCAACAAACATAAACACTCCACACACTCAAGATACCGTTTACAAAGTTGATAATCATATAAAACAAAGTGTAAATACTCTTTAACCAATCCAGCCCTGCCTCAACTCTCCAAACATTTACACATGTTCAATGACGCAGCCAGCAAATATATTCCGGAAATAACCCATGATATCCAAACAACTCACCACTTCCTGTTACACGATGTAAACCGTTTACGTCTCTTTTATCAGGATTATTTTTACCGCCTTGAACCACCGTATCAGCTGATTCGATGTTTATCAGCTGGTGGCGCTGCCTGCGTCGGTATTCCGCATCAATTTTGGCGGGAGGCCCAAATAAGGCGGGTCTCGAGTTGCCAGCTGGCCCGTGCAACCGCCATCTTTGTTTCGTGGTTTGCGCGGTTATTGTCTAGTAATTAGGACAGGTGTATACTGCAATCGTTTGCAGACAGGCTTATGGAGAAGATTAGGATTAAGATGTATGAGATTTGTAATCCTAATTTTGTGTTGATATTTTGATAGGGTTCAGAAACAAATTACCACCAAAATGTCTGCAATCTTCTAGTAATTTATTTTAGGTACATGACAAGGATTTAGAAACTGTATATAAACTTTAAAGGACACACATTACAAAGGATTCACATTACCTACAAATACCACCAGGAATAACATGAAAACTGGTTGGTGTAATAAGGGATTAGCGAGTGAATTATTCTCATAATGATTTGCTAAAAGCAAAGTTTTACATTCTCAGCTGAGGACAGGACCTAATTACACTGTGAAAGCTTAGACTTAGCTAATATTTATGAACATTTTTGCAACGATCCATTAAACTCCCATTAACTGACATCACAAAAATTATCATCTAAAAGCCCGGTCAGTAGCTTTACGTGGCAAAAATTATCCCATATCATTCTAGACCCTTTGAAAATCCTGACTACTAAAAAAACAACTAATGTGCAGTGTGTTTACGAACTTTGACCTTTTGACAGATTTTTACTAGTATGAAAATAATAATTAATATAACATTTTGTGTAGATCCTGAGTAATTTAATAGGCTATTTATCCTCTTTTGATCCAATTAAGGGTCAGGAATATGTACGGTTGCTACATCAATACCTCAGAACAAACATTATTTTTCTGTTATTTTTTGCTAGATAATTTAAAACGGCTACCTAATTATATCGGCTTTATTTGATTTGATTTGATTTGATATTCAATTTGACATGCGATGATAGATCTTTTTAAAAAAACTAAACTTCATTATAACGTCAGTTTATCTAATTTTCGTAGCTAAAAACTTAGTATTTTCAACATGTAAAAGAATTTACTAAAACTGTAAGTGAGGAGGTGATGCAATGAAAACACTAAATATGGATGAGTAACAACGAAACACTCGTTTCCAAGGAAAATTGGCCGCTCTCCTTTAACACCTGTTAGGTAAGTTTATATAGCTTGCTACCATGAATGATAAAAAGGGATATTATTTACATTTGCACGCACATTACGTTTTCTATTTATAAAACAACCTATAGTTTTTATCACTTGACAATGATACACTATTCAGTTCTTTACTCAAGGCAGCCAATAAAACCAATACGACATACATGTAACAATTTTAAATATGTCATCAGTTATGCTGCACAGTATGTCAGCAGGCGTGTGCTATGTCAGTTATGCCATTGAGCCAGACGACCAGAATAGACTTACAGCAGGTGTATTAATACAGGAGCTGAGTCGGGCCCTGGCCTAGGTAAACTTCGTGGCCACTCCACAGAACATGTCGTAAAAAATATGTTAATAGAGTTTAAAATCCTATACTAAACCTTTCGAATGGATTTCATCCTATACTGTAGTGCGAATGAGATTTGATTTAAACTTTGAAGTCAAATGGAGTTGAAGTCATACAATAAAAATATGTATGTGCTGTTTGGCCGGTCCTACGTATGGGAATCGAGTAGTCCATTAAAACTGTTTATAGTGTGTCTATTATTACTAAGTTAATTCAAGCATAGCAGTTCAAAATTTATTGTTGAGAAAAAGCTGCCAAGATGAATTAAAACATGTGATCATTGTTATTTTCCCAACCTTTCATCAAAAAGTTGAGTAGTAATAGTAGATTTCGTACCTAGGGCCGAAAATGAGGTTTTGCCGGTCCGAGATAGTTTTTAAGTTCGAGACGAAATCGAGAACTTAAAACTATCGAGAGCTGCGAAACCATTTCGGTCCGTGGGATGAACACTATTTTTCACCACACTATACCCTATTACTACTATTCACCACAATAATAATGCACACTGATAGTCAACACAATTACATCTTAAAGGTTAACTTGTATGAAGAAATAATTTGAGGAATCAGTAAAAATAATAATAAATAGTTGCTAGGCAGCGGTGACAATAAACAATTGATTCTATTACTACAATGCTGTGGGTACTGATTGTGTATTTAATATGCATTCATGTTTAAAGTAAGCGGGCAGCTGATTTTGCGGCCCTAGGGATGTAAAGACCTGCTCGGTCCCCAAATGACGATGACAGCTGGCATGGCCAGCAAAACGTAACTTTCAGCCACCAATTAACGTATGTAAAACAGCTAAAAACATCATAGTGTGTTTCATTATCCTGGACCATTTATTAGAAGCCCAATGATCAAGGACTGCTGGGTCCAGTTTCGAACCATTAAAAAACTACAAACTTTTATCACGATTAAACCGGCGATGTTTGGTCATTCTTAGAGTAAGCAACTGATTGAATACACGACGATTTAATTTGACCAACTTTAAGAATCCCCACTTCATGGGAAACAACAGCCAAACGACACCAATTAGTTTTCCCAAACGCAGACAGTAAATTTAACACCCTTCATTAACAACTGTAAGATCCAAAGGTCAGACAGTTAACCTTCCCCTCCCTTTCGTGTTATTTACCACTGATAAAAACTTTGATTTATCACTCATTGTGTTATTTTTGCTCGGAACACAAGAACATTCTGACAGCGTAGAGCGTCAAAACCGCTCGCATGAACTGGGTCAGACGGAGCATAAATAGAATAGATGGAGTGATATAAACGGCGTATGATTGCTGGGGCCAACAACAAGGGCCTTGCACGTCCGAGGAAAGTAAGTATTCAACTTCGATTATTCAGGACTTTTAAGTTTAAAATTACAAGTCAATGTTCCAGAATTAGAGTATTACTGTGGACAACAACAACAGCCTTGCACGTCCGAGGAAAGTAAGTTTTCAACTTCGTTTATTCAGGACCTTTCAGTTTACAAATTACAAGTCAATGTCCCAGAAATAGAGCATTACTGTGGACAACAACAAGAGGCCTTGCACAAGAAGAAAGTAAGTTTTCAACTTTTGTTTGGTTGGGACTTTTCAGTTTAGAATTACAAGTCAATGTCCCAAAAATAGAGTATTACTGTAGCCAAAAACCAGTGTATTGTTACGGCCAAAAAAATTAAAGTCTTCAGTTTTTATTTATTCAGGACTTTTCAGTTTGAAAATCAATGTCTCAAAAATAGAGTATCAGTAAGCCAACAACAAGTATTACGCCAAGAAAAGTAAAGTCTTCGGCTTTTGTGAATTTAAACTTTCTAATTTCAATCACAAGCCAATTTCCAAAAAAAGACGGACTCACTTTGGCCAACAATAGTCTCATGGTGAAACAGCCTCTGAATTTAAGCTAATGTGTTTATATTACCTTGTTCCATCAATTGATCTTATTAGTGATTGTTACGTAGCTAACCAAGGTAACATAAACCTTTTGACAAAATTCTACAATTGTCTTATGTGAATCGAGGAAATTAATGAATTGAAGAAAAAACAACAAGCTTATTACAGTGGCCGTTTATATTAGAGTCTTTAACTTGTTTAATTTTCGACTTTTTACTTCTCAATTACAAACTCATCTTTCAGAAACCGTCAGACAATTATTCCGGCTAAAACAAAGATTACAGAAATCTATATTAGGTATAATTTCCCCTCTTTATAATTCAAAACCGTATATGCAAGAAAAAGGGGAAGATTTACGTAAACCGGTGTTGCTGAGACTGATTTTATGATTAAATTCCATGAAATAACTTCTTGATCAGTATTGTACTTGTTATTAAATTTATGGAAAGTAAATAAAAGAAACATCTTATAACACTTAAAACATATATTTACGCTTATACTGTTACTCACAAGACGGTAAATATACAAAAAAGATCTGAAGATTTTTTTATTTTTTAAGATTTTTTAAAGAAGGTTACAAAAAAAGAGTAACCAATGTAGAAAATGGAGCGGATCCAAGACATACACGTGTCTCTAACACCTTACTCGTTGCTTACCTGCCCTACCTGGTCAACAATATAATGTCATAATTTAGAGATATTTTACAGCTAAAGGCAGCAGCCAACGAAGATTCTCTTGCAGCTTGCGATGGCGAAGGCACATAAGCTTGGACAGCGTCCAGCAGCGCTTCAAAGGCACTTTTGATTTACATCCAAATCATTACGCAAATTGCACTCCGTGAAGTCTATCTTGGTACACTATTAACTTGTTGGTTTCGACCGATGTGAGGGCCATGCGAATGTTTAGTTCACTTTCTGGCTCTACGCTACAGGCTCTAACATCTTGTTGTTTTGATTGGGGATAAACAACGAATGTGAATGAGACTTCAAGGAAATTTGTACACGGAATATTTTCCAAATATACGATCATAGTTCCTAATATAAAACGGGTGGTGCAGAAAAGTAAACCAAAACACTAAGAGCTATTACATGAATATTTCAACAATCATCGATCATGTAAATGACTGGGACGGGTGGCGTCGTCCTGTAATCCAGCTACTAGGAGGTCACGAATTGTGGATATTTACAGGCATGCACTGTGGATGCGATACTCCCTGGTGTGGATTAACGTCCACACGAGTGAGTACTACGACTATCTGCAGTACTATACTGATCATTAGACCAATTCGTATATACCAAGGCAAAAATGTGGTTCGGATTCCACTATAAACTGTAGGTCTCTTAGTTGTCATTAGCTGTAAGGGCTATTAAATAACAACTGTGTCTAAGGAATGTAAGGAATGTGTGTCTAAAGAAGTGAGGAATGTAGTCACTAACAAGACTTCAAGATAGCGCTACTCATCCTACACTCATCTCTCTCCATTCATACTTGGCTTAAGAGGCCTACTTCGTATGGTCGCCATTTAATGAGAAAGTATAATAGTATTAAATTTTATCGATATGGCCAAGATCATGGACCGAATGGAATATGTTGTTACTAACGAAGGAAGACACGAAGAACATGCTTTGTTTATTTATGTAAATTGTAAGCTTTGTTTTAGTAAACGATTACATCTACTACATCGTTTATTTTTGGGTTTCCTTTTTTTTGCACCACCCTGCACATAAACTGTCTATAAGATTGGCAGGTTTTGTTATTATGAGTTAATGTTTACCAAAACGGGAGAAATAATGAAAATTATAATTTTCCACCCATTGTGAATCCCGGATGTGGAAGATGGTTTTTAATTACCATAAACCTATGAAACCTAGATAATTCTAGAATTACGAGTCACTTACTATCGCTTTTAAATAACATATTAATGTGCTTACTGTTGTTTTTTCACCAGCAATCTTTTGAAAACTCAATCAAACAAATTTAAAGATTTTGAAACAACGAAAAATAATGTCGATGGTCTTTTCATATAACAATCGAACAATGCAGGGGCCAAAAACTAATTACGTCTTTCATGTATTGCCAAAAACCACTCTGAGGGTTAATTTTGACAACTCAAAGTCAGTTTTATTCCACGTTTCGAAACCCTCCCACGTGCCTCAATTGGCAGTCTGTTTGTTGGTTATCTATTTCGGGAAGTTTCCCAATAAGGTCTAGTCAGCCATAATGTCGATCGTTCATCAATGAGATGTGGCAATAATGCATCTCTCTAATCTGACTCAACGATTATAATTTGTCTTGTCTTCATGAGACATGTCCGTTATGAAACCACAGGTTTATTTAGATGTATGAGACATTGAATTTGAATAGTGCAATCAGAATTATCGTAATTTTGTAAAATCTTATGCATGTTTTGGTGTGTCTCATTTTGCTAACGTTAGATGCACTACTGTCGACCGAATGCTGCCTTCTTAGGGTTGATTTTACTTTCTCCCCCTATACCATAGTATATGGAGAAAGTATTGTTTTCGTCAAAATTTTCGAGTTTGAGTTTTGAGTGGATATATTCGTTTTGGGTCCCCCTGGACCCAAAAAAGTGGTTTTCGAAGTGATGTCTGTGTGTGTGTGTGTGTGTGTGTGTGTGTGTGTCTGTGTGTCTGGATGTGTACAGAGCTAGAGACCACACCTTTGGTCCGATTTCGATGAAATTTGGTATGTAGGTTCTAATCCATGGTACCTCCAGGCGTTTTTTTCCTTTTTTTGAAATTTTGATTTTTAATGGGGATTTTCCCATAAAAACCCATAAAAAACCGGAAAAATCGGATTTTCTCGAAAATGGCCCGAACGATTTTGATAAAAATTGAGTATGTTGTAGCCCTTTAAATTCTGAATAAAATGGTACAAATCCCATATCTGTAAAAATTACGGTTCAAAAGTTATGGTCAAATATGTTATTTTCCCATAAAACCCCATAAAATAACAAAAAATAGGATTTTTGAAAAAATCCGGTTTTGATTTAACATAGTATGTTATAGTCTTTACAGTTTTGATAGTTTTTTTTTAATTTTTTAGAAATTTTTTTTAATGGGGATATTCCCATAAAACCCTATAAAATAACGGAAAAATGATTTTCCCAAAAATGGCCCGAACGATTTTGATAAAAAATTAGTATGTTATAGTCCTTTATATTCTGAACAAAATGGTACAAATCCCATTTCTGTAAAAATTACGGTTCAAAAGTTATTGTAAATTATGTCATTTTCCCATAAAACCCCCATAAAATAACAGAAAAATCGGATTTTCACAAAAATGGCCCAAACGATTTTGATAAAAATTTAGCATGTTATAGTCCTTTAAATTGTGAACAAAATTATACAAATCCCATTTGCGTATATTTACTCTCACCACTTACATATGAAAAAGGTTTTTGACAAACTTATGGGAGAAAGTATGTGTCAGAATGCTGATACCGTTTATTTTAATTTATATTTATTTTTCTGTTAGGTAACAGAGTTAATGTAATTTTATTGTGTAGTTAGATTTAATTTAAAGTAGTTTCAGCAATTATCTAGCTTGCTGAAGGGGTGATAAATCTATATAAGGTATGCATGGTTTATGGTTAATTTTGAATTTGTATCAATTTATTAAGAGGTTCAGATTGCAAACTGATCTGTTTGTAAGGTCTCATTTAGCTTTCGCTGTTGACTTAGAACACTGCAAGTAGCCTACCTCTCATTCTGTTGTAAAAATCAAAAATATTTTGTCCGAGTATATTTGAGGGTTTTGAGGTCGACTGAATGTGTTTAAGCCATTGACCATTTACCATGCAGGTATAAAAGTTTACGAGTTTATTTTTGGTACATTTTATGAGGTGCTGAACTTTTTGGTTGCAAATCCAGAGTACGAACAAGTAGTTAGCATGGTATATAATATTCATTTCGGTAAAAATGATTAAAAATTTATGAACCACCAAGAAATAGCCAGTAAACAGCAGTACACTAGGTGAAAAGATCCTTAAGAGTGTCTTCACGTGATTAAAAATTATCTCAATCAATATATAAGGGAATATGTTTCATCTATAGTTTTTACTAAATTAGGAAATGTAATACCCAGTACTTCTGCGCTGTACATCTGATACCCAAAAGTCTATGTGGCACCCACCATTTCAGAACACTAAGTTAAACTAATTTCATAATAAAATTTCTATCACATTTATTACTTTAAGAAAATTTTACTTGTGGCACCTATTTGACTGTTCATTGATCCTATAAAAGGAGTAAACCAAAAAGGAGTTCTGATTAGTAAGCAAATAGTTTAAGATCAATATCAATTTAAGATATATCAAAACTGCATCCTACTGAGTAAATATAACATGTAATAAGCATGTAGATAAGCAGTTATTAGTCAAAGATCCCCAAAAAATAATTGTTAATTGATTAAAATAAAACTCTTCTAAAACATTCATTTTAATTAACCAAAACAGCGGATCTAAAAATATACTGAATGAAAAATTTACAAATAATTACATACTACGTACATTCAAAAACCATGGAAATGTCTAATACATACTTATTTTTACAGTTCAGTATGTATTGCAGTGGTATATAATTTCTTTCTGAAGGTGGAAAATTAAATAATAATCATGTTTAAAAGAGATTAATTGCACTATCCGAATAGCCAGTTCTTTTGGGTTCACAAAATATACCACGGCGCAATGGACGCAATTCAGCTACATGCGTGTAGTGCGGTCATTGCATAAGAGCACGGCGCATGCTCCCCACTGTTAGTTCTATACATTGAGAGTATAGTCAAAGTATAGTATATTATATATTTCCACCTGGGGTTTTTATTTACGAGATAACAAATTTGTAAATGGATTTTTTTTCTACCGATAAGGGGGTTTTTCATACAATTAGTAGCTCCTTCATGTAACCTACCTCAACAATCCCCATAGCATATTTTGAGTTGCATCTGAAGTTTTTACCAAAGAAAACATTTGCTCGCTTTACGACATTTGATCTTGTATTGTACGCATTGGCCTTCACTTGTGCCAAGTAATTGAGAAACTCAGCCAAACCGATACGATTATTGTTTTTATATGCTGAGTCATATCTGAGAATTTCTTTAGACTCTAGTCTAGACCTGGCTAGACCTAGGGTAGATATGTCTACCCGATAAAAATGTCAAATAGAGGTGGCTTACACGGGTGTACAAGTGTATTTTTTCGAGTGGACGCAAAAACAACCTACTGGGCAGTTTTCTATTAAGTGTAAACAATGCACCTGGTCAATATATAGATTGGATCATGTCTTTGAACATCAGTTAGAATCACTAGCTGTTACCCACGGGCTTCACCCCGTTTGACTTCATAAGTATTGATAAAACTATTGATTGGTTAAGTTAAGCTGAAATAAACAAAACAGAATACAGTAACACAAACAAATAATCACGCTGATTTTAATAAGGTAATACATTGAAAAAATGACAAACAAATAAGTACGGCTGAGGTGTTTTTAACATTGGTATATGGAAAGTTCTCTTTAGAAAGGAATTACGACCTTAAAGGACTTCTTGGTCAGCATTGTACGTGTTATTAAATTTACGGAAAGTAAATAAAGATACGTCTTATAACACTTATAACATATATTTACGCTTATACTGTTACTCACAATACGGTAAATATACAAAAGATGGTAAGTGGTGATCGATTTCGATTGGACACTCCAATCATCATCAGACCCAACAGGCAAATGACAAGAATCTTTAATGGCGTCCCTACTTATACCCTAATGGCTGTAGCGTAAGCGTAAATATATGTTTTAAGTGTTATAAGACGTATCTTTATTTACTTTCCGGACCTTAAAGGGCAATTTACGAAAAAATGGATCGTTTTGCGCAAGGTTTCTCGTTATGACGAACATTTTAAGTATATGTTTACGGGGTGTGATTTTTGGTTTTCTCAAAAGTTCATGGGTACTTTGGTATTTATACATGGATTACAATAATAATTCAAAGAGACGTCTGGCTATATACTTAAACGTAATAATAAATAGCCTACGGTAAGTTTTTACACAATTAATCAAACCTACAATTTTCATTCAAACATGTAAAGGTGCGCTTCCATTTTAACAAGTCCAAAATAGATATTGCAGGACAACATTCAAATCTCATGACTGTTTGGCTTTAATACTTTGTAACTATCATTCTTCACTGAAAATTGCATAAATGAATTGTTACATAAATTATGAATTGGATTAAGTAATTACTAGCTCATGTACCCATGGATCACAACGGTTGAACACGAGAAAAGATCTATCTTTGCACAAATTACATTAGGTTTGGAGACATTTTTCTTCATTTTAATTCAGGTAAGTTGTAAAAACTTACAAGGGTCATAGTATGAAATATAGGCTGATGCACGTATGAAGATAATGTAACTATGAGATTTAATTTTAAAAATATACGCTTACTAATCGATCGTTTGTTTAGTTGAAACCCCTAACTATAATGTCAAATGTAAAAATTATCGTATCACAGAGTTCTGTAGTAAATGAAAAAATAAATTAATTACCATTGAAAATGAAGTCAATAAATTATATATGTTTTTTACAGCCACACAAAATTTTCAAAATTTGCATTGTTCTTTACCTGCATATCGTTAAATAAATCACATAAAACAATAACATAGCTTATTCCCTATATGGGAAATTCGCTAACATTGGCATTAAACCCATTGGTAAAAGAAACCCCAATTTTTGTTAGTTAAGACAAACACTTCATAAATGCAAATAAAGAATCAACAACCCACATATGCAAACCCATAGCTAAGTTTTAAAAGTTCTATAGATCATTGCATCTACGTACAATGCATACCATTGTTTATAGAAACATAGTTTCATATATTACATTGGTTTAAGAACCAAAAGTCAACTGCGAAAAACTTTCCTTTATTAATTCGGCCTGAGGGGTAGAGCTTCTAGAGAATTCGTCCATACCAATAATGTTGTACAACTCTAAACAGTCTAAGCATCATTTTAATGGACCAAATTTGATCACTTCCATGATAATTGATTCTAAGCTCACTTGTTACTAAGGTATTCAAAGTGGTAACCACAGTACATTGTCTCCCACGTCATTTTAAGAAGGTTTAACTGGTTTAACCTACTAATTAATTTAGACTGCTTATTTATAGGTAATTGACATTTTCAAACGTCCTCCCTTCATCATAGATTAAATTCTAGCCAAAAACAACGATTTGTATTCCCCTATGTGCAGCAAACCTAGGCACTCATTATGAACAATTTTATTTACTAGGCGAGAGTATAAATATGTATTTTTTAACTTTTCCACCTAGTTTAATCAACCATCAAATCCACTTTCAAAAATATTATGTAGATTAATGGCAACTGGGCGTATTTACCCCCATAATCACCAAACATTCTCCCCCAGCCCACCAGTTCACCCCCAAAGAACAAGCCTACGACATGCTATAAATACTTGTTGTTTACATGATATTCAAGTTTACCAAGGTATTTCGGAGTGGTGATTAGGTCAGTGTGTGACGTCACGGGGTGGGGAGGGGAGGGAGCCAACACAGCCGCGTCCACAGCAAGATCCAACAGTGGTGACTTGGACAAGGACGTGAGCAGACGAATAGGTGAGCACTCCTAAACGGTATTAACACAGCTAACCCAAGGATTAATAACACCGATTGTAAGTAAAAGCTGTGTGGTTTGAAAGTATTTTAATTTCTTAGCGATTTTTGAAAATCAGGAAATACTTGTACAATATTTTAACACACTAGTTCAAATATTTTAAACTATTCTTGTAGGTAAATTGACTATGTATTGTTTAAAATTCTTTTTAAAAAAAGTTTGTGGATTTTGAAATCGGTTTCAAGGATTTGTAACTTCATAAGTAAAAGCTACCTTTTATATTTCTCATTAGGTTTTTTTAGGAATTTATAAAAATTTTTTGTAAGTATAATTTTTGCAGAATATATTTAAAAAAAAAACCTGATAAGCCTTTCCCAATGTTAACGATAATAATTTTGATTCTATGGTTTGAAAACGCATTTCAGTATAGTTTGTAAAGGTTTTTGATTTTTAGGGATCTTTTTTCTTTTCTTTTATTTTGCTAATATATTTGTTGAAACTATAAGAAAACATGTTTCATTAATAAAAGTCCATATATCTACCTATCTACTTCAAAAATAAAATCAAAATTCATGTTTTCGGCCCCTGGACTATATTGTTAAGACAATAATAATTTTTTGGACTATTTGACTGAGGTATGTAAAAAACCTATTATTGTCTTCAAAAATAAATAGATAAAACACATTTCTCTCTATTTTGCACTTTGTTGAAAATGAACCAAAAACGCAATATTAAACTTTAAAACATATCTTCTAAAATAATTTTATCACGCGAATGATTTTAACTCTTGATTTAATGCCAGCTTGAATGTACAAGCCTATTTAAGTACAATACAAAATTATAAGAAACCATTGTTTCAAAACTATTTGGCTACATTAAAAATTGCGTCCACACAGTATACTTTAAATACCAAACTGTCTAAGGAGGACCATCTTATAATGTTCAAGTTTACTATGGAATGCATCGTTTATCCGATATGAAATGTTTACTAATACATTAATCATCCACAAAGCTATTTTTTATTCTGCTTCATTTAAGCTAGAGGGTAAAATTTAACACGTTTTTTGAGAGGAACCAATCAAACATTGAACCCCAAATAAATATCAAAACATGATTATTCTGCAAATGAAATATATATTTAGCATTTCCTTCTATCTCGATAAGATGTATATTTTTCGTTGAGATCAAAAGAACCAGACTTGACGAGTAAGGAGAAATTTGGCATCAACAGTAGCTGCTCCCAATCTTCCGACCCAAATAGAAATGTCGTGGCTGGAGTTTTAGAGTTTTGGCAGCGTTTATTTTGTTAGCGTTTTATTTCGTGTCGGCTGACATTTTTGCAATATTAATTTATTCGTTGGACGATTAATGAATGTAAAATTAACGATTGGTTTCGTACGATTTAATAAAAGATTTAGCTAAATTATTTGTGAACAGACTGTAATCTGTGACCAAACAAGTTTCATGTGCGATTAATTTGGTTGTGAGAAATAAAAATAATGTATCCAACTTTCTCAACGATGTACAAATTTACAATAATGTCTGAGGAGTGGCTGGGCAGAATTACTGTACCAATTTTTTGTATGTGGGCGTTTCTAGTATCTATTCATCATAACACAATATGTTTATGATAAATGAGATATGTTTATAAATTAAAAGCCATGAAGCAAGTTAAAATAGATATCATGATTTTTCGTCAGGGTTAATAAATAATGATTTTTAAGTCTTGTAACGTGTAATACAACAGGATAACGTGCTCTAGTTTTCCCTTAATTTACTTAAAATCATTCCTATGATAAGGGTAAAATCTATCTTGAAAGTTTTGTTATAGCATTAAAAGAAGTTGACTTTTGACTAAAACCCACAAACTTTCAATTGCATTTTATAATAGTATAGATAATCACGAAACATTTTCTGCAATCTAGAAGACATAAACAATACATAAACAAAACATAAACAATAACAAACATTCAAAAGACATTAATTTAAAAAGCTGAATATATATAAAAAATTCGAAAGTGTCAATCATATAAGTAAATCAACCAACCATATTACAATAGATAAGCATATTGATAAGCTTTTCAACATTTTATTTGGGGTTTTTTACTGTCAACTAAGTATATGTACACATTCCAAAATGTTAATTTTATGTCAAATGTTGACATTCCATCTACTGGAAATCAATTAGGTAGTCAAATAGAAACAAAACAGCAACGCCTTTTTAATTGGATGGACCCTAAAAATGGGAGAAACCCTGGGGGAATACGCTGAACCCAATCTACAATTTCTTAATTCCTGTCATCGTTAGTGTTGGCCTTAAGTGCTAATTTCATATTGTGTTAAGATATATTGATAACAGGTAAGTAATAGTTATTGTAGCTAGTAAGCAAACATTAAATGTTGCATTAAATCGTAAAACTTCACGGTTACGCTGCACAAACTGCTTTAAACCCTATAAAACAACAACATTAAATATTGATGAAAACAAACGTCAACCATTAATCTTATATATTAAACAACTTTTGCAGAACTTATGACAGCTAGCCTGACCGATTACTACAGGACCGAATTACAAGCGATTTGTACCAAATGAAAGATATTTCCCTGTAGATGTGCAGAATTCCTTTTTAAATTAAAATATACAAAAAAATAAGTACAAAAAATAAATAAAAAATTTAAAAAAATTTGCATCCGCCTTATGGGTTGCTATGTTGGTGATGAAATAACAAAAAATTACTAACAGAAAATCAAAACAAATGGAAGAAATTCCGATCAAATGTTTTATTTACAGTGTGGGGTAAAAATATATAAAATCGTACAACACATACTTTTGGTCGAGTTTGCGACCATGGGGCGAGCTCTAGTTTATTATGAACCTAGAAATGATAAATCACCAATAATTGAACAACTTTGAATTTTATGAGGGAGGACAGACTCAAGGCCACAACCCTTTCAATATTATTGGACTGTGGGAATTCGATAATAAAGTATTTTGTATTTGTGAGTAAACAAATAATATCACCGGGAATAATCAGAAAGGTTTGTAAGAGTCTTTCTCTAATAAACAAGGTCCACCCCAAGTTAACAGTGTTGGCTATTCTTGGCTAAGTATACAATGTAAATGTTTACTTCTTGAACTGTTGAAACCACAACACCGTACTCCTGGCATATTGTTCTAAAGAACCTATCCGCTGTAGTTCTAATAGCTAAAACTAGTATTGATAAAGAAAATAAATCGACTTACCATGTACCTAGTACACAGTAAATATTTCAATTCCTTAGTTACGATGGAACTTTCATAGCATTAATGTAAATCTGGCCTAATTAAGTGAATATGGTTAAACTTTATCTCTAATTTGAATTTATGTAGAACTTCAATAATAAAACAAAGTCAATTGCGTAGAAACACAAACACTTCTAAGCATAACAAAGTCAAACATTTTTTTTAAAACTATTCTCTTGTGAAATACAAACACAAAAATGAACTTTATGAGACACACATACCAAGGACATTATTTTAGAAAAGCGCTTACAACTTAAAAATTAAGCCTTAAAATATTGAAGAAACAACTCGACTGGAAACAAATGTTGTCACTGTATTTACTCAACAACAATGTAAGAACAGCTGATAGTTTACTTACAAGTTTACCAACATAGTTAACACAGTTAGATAGTAACAAGAATAGAGGTTTGACCCCTTAAAAAACTTTAAAATACTTTGAATTACGCAGAGGTGCTTTACTACTACAGGATACGCCTTGAAAGTTGAAAGTTATATTTTCAGCAGATACATAGCAGCTGTAGCACTGTAGCAAGATATAATTCAAATACTACATTTCCCTATTACAAATTAGTACACCATTTTGTTGTGAAAGCAAACCAATTGAAAGGTATTGTATTCAGCACTCATACAGTATTGCCCTGTTTACAAACTAACTACACATGCGTTTTACAGAAATTTCAATTGACAACATATCTTACCTAACAAAAATATATTATTGTTGTATATCATGTTGAAACAATAAAGATTTTATAAAAACCCAGTTAAGCTTTTACTATATACACGTTTATTACTAGAAACGGTTATGTATTGACGGTTTGACTCAAATATGGAAAATGCAGATATATAGGAACTACTAATTCTATGATGAAGAGTAGTACTTCGGGGGTTTCGGGACTGTTATGTTCAGCTGATGAGAGTTACATATTTTATTATCTAACTTCGATAAAAACAGTAAAAAAGTTAAACATTTTAATTTTTCTTTATTTACATTTGTTCCATGTTTACACTTAAATATATTTTTTTTTATTTTACTTTGCAAGTCACCTCAATCAAATTTAAATCAAGAAAGAATTATTTAGTAAATTCTAAATCAGGGTAACATTGAGATTGCATGATTAATGACATCTTATGAATCTTTTTTACAATATCTTTAAAGAACACATTTTTGGGGTGATGTCACTCTGTTTCCGTCATACAAAATCTACTTGACCAACTAAGATTTTAAATAGACAAAACCTAACTATTTAGGCCTCTGTCCCAGGTTTGACTTTAGGACATAAATATGAATGACATAGGTATTAAAAACCCCAGTTGTAATATTTGTTTTGTATAGGCCTATGTTTGCTCTATTTTATATCGTGTCAAAACACCATCTTAAATTTATCAAACAGCTGATTGAACTAAACTAATCAATGTGGCAGGAGTCGTTTATAATCAATGTTCGTTAGCGACGCAAATTCATACGCTGGCTTAAAAACACATTCTACTCTTCTCCTCTCTTACCCCGTTGCGAAGCATGTAAAATAGTACTAAGTTAGTTTTTACATTATTATTTTCCTTTTATGCTTTTTATTGGACCACTTTAATCAGTTTCTTATAGTGTTATTCTTTCCATGCCTTATAATTAATCGTTCGGATATTTATTTGTTCCTCCGAGATCACTTTCCCTTTTCTCTGTCCGCTGATCTTAATTTTTATTTTGGCCCTTCTTCTTTAAATATGTATTACCTTGTGTTTTGTTCATCAAAATCTCTAATGTAACGTATTTCTAACTATCCTCTCGTCTTATTTTATTTCTGGAATCCACTTTGTCTGCTGTATAATGTCCTTAGACTGATTCTGACCATTGAAGTTATGCTTACATGACCAACTACGCAAGTTAGTTTTTTCCTTGGTGTTTGTGACAGGTCCTGTACAGTCGAACTCAAATGCAAGCATTTTGTTTAGTGTATGTTGTGATAGTATTTTCTAAATTTTTAATAAACTGTCCATTACTGTGGTAAATTAATTTTACCATGAATATGTATACAACTGTGTTATAAAACGATTCTTAAATGTACGGATAACTGAGGCGTAGCAGCAGGCCTCGAATTGGTTTTAAGTTGAGAAATATTAAAATTGTGTTCAGTTTGAAAATGGACCCAGCTAGCAGTGACAGTTAATCTTTTAATTAACAATCCGAGCAACTACTAGTTATATGCAACAAAGTTACACAAAGAATTACTCTCATCCCATACGTTATGAACTTTCATACTAGGCTTCAACTACGCATAAGATGCTCTTTGATATACTGTTTGATTAAACATAATGTACCATAGTTTTCTGGGTATTGCAAGTGGAACCGAATTTGAACCCAGATGACACTCTTATCATGGCCCTATATATAAATGATTTCCAACTAAAGGTTGACGACAAATACTAACAACAATAGGGTTTGAATTGTTCACTTTAAAAACGCTTCGTCAATAGATACTTATGGATTGAATAAAAATAATGTTAACTATATAAGCATAGTTGAACGTATAGTTAAAAATACCGATGAAATTTTAAAATTTAAGAATCCATAGTGTTATACATTTTTGGAATGCTCTGAAGCGTATTACTCATTTTCATTATCGATCCGTATTACTTATTTGGTATACGGTAAATAAAACACTTTTTGATAAAACACTTCAATCAATTCAAAACTACATATTTGATAGCGATTTTTTTATAGGGACCATAACCACTGACTTTTAAGAGTGAAAGTAGACTACTCGTCTATCGTCTTACTGTTTTATAGTTATATAGTAACATTCTATTCTGTTTTTATAATAATAAGACAGATTTTTCTAAAACTGTCATGTGTGTTGGTGACATTCGAGTCCACTAATGCTGACCAAATTATTTTCCCCTTATTTTGTGAATGATAGTAGCTTATATGTGGATAATTTTAAATTAGATTGGCATATTTAACTTTTTTGAAATAACAAAACACAAATAGGAAAACAAAAATAAAAACTCCCTCCATCTTAACCTGGCAGAACCGACAGTGAAATTGACATGTTTTTTCAATATCCAGAAGTATAATAAATCTATAATGAGTATGTTTAATATTGACTATTGACAGTTTACTCCATTCCCGTGTTCAACGTGTCACAATTTTCATAATCAAAATGGACGTAGTTCAACTGAGGCACCGACAGAGTGTTCTGATTTAAATTACAGATTCATTTAGAATTCACCTACTTTTAACCATCCATAATGATAGAACGGCTGTAGCATCTTTTATCCTACATCAACTATCTCAGTAACAAAAACTAGGGATAAAAATATAATTTTAGTCAAGCGTACTTTATGAATCACTCTTTCAAATATAGTCTTTTAAAATGAAATAAATCGTCTACATCTCCACAGATGGGATATCTACATCAGTACATCCAAAAGTCAATTCTACGTATTTTAAAAACTAAATCCTTCCACATTTAAACCAAAACAATAGTGAAAGTAAAAGTGGTCATTAACGTTATAGGAACATTATACCCTATACAACCGCGGGTTGGGCGAGGGGACGCCCTTGGGCTATTTTGAGGGGGAGGAGGTGTCATGATGACCCTCAGTAGGCCATTGTAGCTCAGTCCCTCGCGATAGTCGCTCCCACTCTTCTCCACAGGTAAAGTGTGACCTACTAACATTTCAGATGCACAGTGCACCTAAAGATTTGATACAAAGTTCCTTTTGGAAAACATTTATTTTATTTTTCCAACATCTCCTTAAAGCTGTCAAAACGTGTTTATGGAAAAACGCCCGCTTTTCCCTTGATTCAGTTCTTAAACGTTAATGTTGTGTTTCTGTCAGTCCATTGACGTGTAAATATCTTAGCTGACTTCTCATCTATGGATTATTTGTAGCAAATCTTTGATTGAAAACCCTTGTTTGAAATTAAGCATCCCACAGAGTGATTAAATATCATTATCATTATTAGTTGTCGTTACTGAGATAGTTAAAGTGACATAAACTGTTATATTTAAAATAAGTTCTTTAACTATGGCTTGGCTTAAAAAGTCAATAGAACGGCGATCATGATAAATTTGCAGCATAATTTGACGGAGCCTCAATCAAAATTTGTTAATTTATACAACTGGCTACAAAATTATGAATTTAGGTACAAATATCAAGATAGTTTATACATTCTGAAGGATCTCTATAATACCATAGCACCTTTTCAAAGGGTGTATAGTTAGTTTTAACATAAAGATGTGCTCAAATGACTGTACATAATATGAAAAACAGTCTAGACATCAACGGATCGCTCTGCATTAACACAGTTAACTTAAACCTTCATTTATTAAATGTGAGGCTTTCAACAATTAAATTGGAAACATAGCTCCGTTGTATTATTGGCTTAGGGTACTGAAGAAGAATTTCCATCTATATGGACTATCTAAGCCCATTGTTTTATTAAATAAAATATCGTTTAACGAGTCATCCACATAGTGGGCTGCAGTGACAGTTTGGATCTCTAGTTTAGCTTTTTACTATGATATTTTACCATGACATGAAATAAGGTATATTTTTAATCAATTATACTTTTAATTCAGCTTGGTTTAGAATCTTGAGATTCAGACGTAATATTTAAGACAGCATATTTTTGAAGAAATAACGTCAAACGTCAAACTTTTTGCAAGAAAGTAAACCGTTTTTTTTTTAATGTTTTAGAGCATTGAGGCAAATCCTAGACCGTTAGTTCAAATAAATTGACTGTAAAATTACACTATTGAAGCCCATTCACACCAAAAGGTATTTTTAATAATTCACGTTAGTTGTTTTTGAGGTCAAACAGTACACCATTGAAGTAAAACGGCAGAGTGTTATTTTAAAAAACTTTTATTTTTGTATACTAACATAGACAAATAGAACAAAATTTTAATTCTTTTTGTCTGTGCTAACACATTTTACAAGTGCAAAACAATATTCTATATTCTTTTTTTTTATTGAATTACAGTTGTCTATTTTATACTATTAGTGAATAAAACTATTTAACAGTTGTATGGGTTTTTGTGTTAGGTAATATTCGCGAACATTAAATTTATTTATTTATAAAAAACTGTGATGGATATCACAAATTGACTTTTGAAAGATTTTATTTTTTACAAGCGTTATTTTCACACCGCAGTCTTATACATTGTATTCTTTCACATTCCTCGCTTAGCTCGTTTTTTAATGAAACATTTTGGCGAAACGTTATTTAAACATTCATTAAAAAAATATAGTATATGAAAAGTCAGTTCAATGTGTCATTTCCTGCTTCCCTTCGAAGAATGTTACAGCATATATGTGAACTAACATAATAAAAAAATAATATAATATATTATTATTATTATTACATAAATTTAAATTGTACTAGTTCATATGATGTTATACTTGAAAATTTTTAGAGAAAATGTTATTTGTGTGCTTTTTGGTAACACTTATGATTAATTAAAATGGTTCAGCATTGTAGCCTCAATAAAAACTGTGTGTTAAACTTCATAACTTTAAACAGGGTACCTAACTGATATAATATTAATTTTGAGAGAAGAAGTTGATATTTTATAGTTCAAGAATTTATAAATACGAGTGTAAGAGTGGATGTAACTTTCCGGTTTATTTTCCAACGCGATTACATTAAATTACCAACTTAACTACTTAATTTTCTGTTTATAGAAAAGTAATAAGTTTTAGAATTGAATTTTGTCGGTTAACTAACTACCAATTTGTTTTCCCACCGTCCGGGCACAGGCTCCCGGGCTACAAATAACGCGGGCAACCTTCGCGCCAAAATTAGCCGCGTGCGGCACCCACAACCCAAGATGGCGTCCGAGTAGGGTTACATACCAATGGTGCCAACCTCTGAAAACATTAACCTGTTTTACTAATTATAATACAACATTCGACAACATGTATATGTTCGTGGTATAATGTTACTTTGCATAAACCTAGCTGACATATTGTGTATTTATTGACACAGTAATACCATGTCTAACAACTGCATTTATGAAAAATAATTAAATGACGCGATGGCATAAAATAGTTTTATGTTTTTTTAATTCATTTTCTTAAAGATATTAGTGATAAACTAATGTCCACATTGTAATTTTATTCAGACTGAATTAAATGGGACAAAATTAATAATTAATCATGTTGATTGGTAAGAACAAATCAGGCCAAATTATGTCAACAAAACTGAAGTCTAAACAGGTTTTGCTCATCACCTTTTAAACTTTAACTAAAGGCTACCCTTACGACTGTTTAAAATTGGTTTGGCTACCAAATTACACAGGATATTGTTAATTTTAATTCAAGAAAGAATCAAACTACAAAAGTGGTTTTAAAAATTATAATTTATAATGTTCTGCCACTTTAAAATCAGTTTTTCGATGTTCAAAATCTGTAACATTGTGAGATGACGTAAAATACTGTATACTATTTGTAGAAACAATAAACAATAATATAGTTTGTTCCTATATGGACCATTTTTCTCACTAATATCATTGACTATACATAGAGTATGCTTCCCATCCAATGTAAAATATTGAGGCCTAAAACGAGGTTGCAATTCGTTGAGATGGTCACCAACTAATGACAACATTCTTTGTTAAGTGATAAATCAATAAGCTGTTGGCATGGATTTTAATTAATATTTACTCCATTACACAACTAATACTCAATGCTAGTACCCTCAGGTGAGATGGGCCAGGATTTCATCCATTTTCTTGGCTTCAAATTTTTACATTGGATGGGAAGTCTATGTGAATATTAGATTTCTCTTTCAATTTTACAAAAAATGTCGCTATCTATATCATATAACGCACGTTCTTGGAAAACTACATGACCTAGGATGTGGAAAAAAACATTATTACACCAATAGTGTTATTTAAAGATGTTTAAACTCAACTTCTTGTTTCAGGACCATCAGGCAAGGACACAAGACAAACACAACATGCTTCTTAAACAACATTTGGACATGATTGGCAGAAACGAGCCTGTACAGCGGAAGGCCAGATTCTGGCAATCCTACGTCAGGGCACTGAAAGGTATCTTAACCTGTTGGTTCTTCATTTCACCCCTTTGTGTGAACTTTATGCTAAGTTTAATCCATATCTGTTGGGACAGATGATATGATTAGCTTCAGAGACAGCAAACATGTTGTGGAAAGATAACTCAAATTTAAATGTATACTTTAGTGTAATTTATAAAGGATATAAATATAATAATATTTAATCTGTATAATTTAAAAATATAATATAAATAAATGTTTAGAAACTATTGATAAGTCAGTTTATAAAATGGCTACCATTCAAAAATTATAATGTGCATATCTGAGTTGAGGATCTTGAACAAAAATTGTTTGAAATAAACCTAAAATTGATATTTAGTAATTTTAAAAGTCTAGTATAATTATTACCAAGCCTATCAATATGATTTAGAATCATAACATATAGTATATATTATATAATATAGTTATTTTCGATTAAAATGCATGCAAGCGACATCCCATGTCAAATACTTTTTGGAACAAAGAAAATCAATGCCTAAAATTAAACTTCAACTAGCTATGTACTGGTTACAAGTCCTACTGGTTATCAGAAACAAAAACAAAGGCTTATCACCTTCTGATTCATTTTAGAGAAGTTCTGCGTTTAATGTAGCTAATGCACTGGCATTGTGAAATTTTCTAAATTTTTGTATTGTTTGTTTCTTGAACTGGCAATATAAATTAATACTTTTTCTTGTTAAAACAGAAAAGACCTTCACAAATTGTACATGTAAATAATTCATACATATTAAAATCTTCTGAAGTTCTTATTGTAAAACATGTTTCCTATTGCGCAGTATAATAAAGAAATGCACGTTTTTCCATGGCAGGTATTATGCCTATGCATCTATGTATACAATCAACAAGAAAATTAAAATGTATGTTAACTGACTTAATTAAAGATCTGCCCGTAAGTGGAAGAACAATAACATTATAAAGGGAAGTTCGAAACTGAAAAGTATACAACCAAGTGTGTTGTCTGTACAAACAATCATGGTGTTTTGGTGTTTGAATCAATAATATGCTGAATATTTGTCTATGAATAAACCTAAAGACAAAATTAAAATTTACTTCTTGAGAAATTGTTTGAAATAACTAGTGTGTTGAATAATATATATTTTTAACTGCAACCAATATGTTATAACTTTTACAACTTGATGTTTTTTAACACGTTAAGGGTTTTTGAAAATTAGACTCTCCTGCATTGTTTGTTGATTTTAATAATTTTGATGCTCTCAACATAAAATGATTCTTACCAAAATTGAAAAAAGTAAGTCAATAGGGGAAAGCACAATCTAATCTTGTATTTTTCAGTAAAAAAAATGATATGGTGATATGTTTGAATTGTAAAAAAATAATAGAAATAAAAATTTAAAATTATATAAAAACATCCATATAAGTCTGTTTATAAGATATTTTCTGCTTATTTCTGGGCATGAGGAAACTATTATCAAACAGTGGCAACTGATTATATTAATTAATTATTCAAATAATGAAATGAGATTGCAATAACATAGATTGAATTACAAAACTAGGCATAATTTACCTAAAACTTTACTTAAAATTACAAAATCAATCATATATACAAACTTGTAATTTTCTTAGAAATATTTTAATCATCATTATATAATATTATAACATCCTGTAAGGGCAATCAATATTCATTAGGTATAAGGTAAGTTATTTTTTTGTTTTCTTTAAACATGAACATTTTGTATTTTTAATGGTACTAAAATTATGTGTTTTCTGTCACCTATTTTTGTAAGTTGTTTTGAAATCACTGAAACTACTTTTACTACCAAATATGATTTTTTGTATTTCTCAATAAAGATACACATTTTAATGTTAATTTTCAATTGAAAATTAATTACAGTTCACAATAATGTACAATCCACTCAACAAAGATATGTAGAACGTATTGGTTCAGACCACCTAAATTTTGGCAACCATTCTTGAGAAGGAGTGCTTGGCAAGTTAGCACAGATTCTATTTGTAGAACGTTATCTGTATCATTCCTAACTAATGTTCAACTATTTTTTCAGTTTATTTTCTACTTCTCACCAATCAGAGTGAAGCATAATTAGGTCGATTGCACCACTTAGTTAAACCTTATACATAGAATCAATTACTAATAAACTAGTTTCAGTTATAAAGAACCATTTTGTTTTTAAATATTTGCTAGGACCTGAATACCAATATTTAGATATGTTAGAATGTTAAAAACATTGCTTAAACTAACAGAAATACAAAAAATTGAAAGAAAATATAAGTATAAATTAAATTAAAGTTTTAGGATTTATAATGACACACGTGTTTTAATATTTACTTATTAATAAATATTTACAAAGAATTTAATTCATAACTAGTGTAGACTTTTTTCCAAAGAATTGAGGAATTTTTTAGATTGAGTCTTTTGTGGCGATTCTATACTAAAAATTGCTTAACAACTATTTTCTTTTTTCCGGCAACATTTTTGTACCCAAAGATTACAGATATAAACTCTGCATTAAAATTTTTATTTAAAAAGAGTGTACCGTTAGAACTTTCCTCTTAAAAATTGTTCTACATCCAAAGCTAAATACTTCACATTTCACCAAACTTAGATTGAGTCAGAAAACATGTTTCTACAAATTATTAGGGTGTGTAATGACAGTTTAAGGATTTTGATGAAATAGGGGAGTAAATTTAAGAGAATAATAAACTTAAATAATCATTCTTCAAATCTTCTTGGATTGTTAGCACTACAAACGTAGTTCACACTAATCTCTATCAACAAACCTCTAGGTAGAGTACCATAGAATGTTGTGAGTTGACTCACTCCCAATTCTCTTTCTAGGCACAGACGACATGAAAGCTCCAGAACTCACGCACTACAGATCCCCTAGGAGTGTTTTCAGGCCACTGATCAGTGATTACCCGACATGGCCCTCCAAGTCCATATACGACGACCCCATCCACGCGGGCGAACGTATCCTTACTCCCGGCTACCGATACCAACCAGTCTCACGGGAGACTTACGGGATCTCCCCCCGCCCCATTTACGCCCATCACTTCTCCAGCCCCAGATTCGGCGCGGGCCACTAGGCCGACACTCAGAACCGACGTCTGCGAAAAGAACTGTTTGAGAGTCCGTTGCGAGAATCGCCCCCCGCGGTGATTGGCTCTCGAGAGGGCTTCGTCTATTCCCGGGCCCACCGACAAAACACTACCAAACAGTAAGAAATTCGCTCAAAATTTTAATTTCAAATTCCCACAAAACGGAGAAACAGTTCTTTTCGCGGATGATGCCCGACGGACGTGTAGTGTTTTGTTGTGTGACAGACAAGCTCACTCGAAGCTCTTGAACTGAAACCTTTCGATTCGAGTGCCCGTCAGTTTTGTCTTGTGCCGAGCGAATGTGTGGATTGGAATGCCTGTGCAGAGTGGCTAACAACAATCAATATGTTATCTTTTGTAAGATATACCATCTTTTCTATGGTTAATAAAAGTTACCATTCAACCTGTTCCTGACTTGCGTTAACACGATTTATTTCATTAACACCTCTAAACACAATAATCGACTTGCCCGTTTGGTATCTCATTCATACGTTGTATAACGGTGTAAAATAGCTAGATGAAGTCAACATTCAAACTGGTCAAGCAAATTTCAAAGGAAACCCCCTTGTAATACTTGAATAGTAAAAGAAATTGTTTAAAATATAAATATTTTGCCTTAATTACAACAAACACAGTTGACACTTTATCTCCAAATAATTTGACCAAATTTTGATGAGACTTCAACTGGTCGAGTTTCAGCAAGTCGTTTGGCTAAGCATTCCCTAGCATTGCGATACTAGGACCTGTATATAGTGTGTGCTTGAGCTAATGCTAAGGAATGGCTAGCTAATGTGTACCTCCTCTAACAACACCATTCCTTCCCTGACTTAGAACTGAGTCGACAACCATTGCTTTACAAGTGTTACTCGTAGAATACATACAACATAGAAGTTAATTGAATTGTAAGCTTATGAGCAAATCAGAAGTGTAAAAGATTGATACATATCATCTATTAGTTTGCCTCAAAACCTAGTAGAGGCGAGCTTGATATCCTAGTATATGATAAAATCTTAAGCTTATAAAGAAATTCGTTCTTGAAATGTATCCAAAATATTATATAAATACTTTGAAAGGGAACAAATTAACTTCTACGTTGTATGGGTTCTTGAATCAAGTCACAATGGTCTATCTATTGAAAATTTAAACTACTTATACCCAAATTCTTTAATTTGTCAATCACAATCAAACATAGGAAGAGTCTTTAGAAAAACATCTTGCAAGAGAACTTTAAAAAGTGGATTAAATAATTATATGTCCTCATGCTAAATTTTAAATAGATTTTGACAATAAAGTGCAGTAAATCTTGTAACGAACAGTTGAACAATCTTATAATGACAAATTAAGTTTAACATCAGTTGCATATTTCGTCCGTGTCATCAATGACTGTTTCTATAAAGTCATGAACATAATGAGATAAGAGAACTTACTTAAGTTGAATTAAAATCTTTCGAATGAGTAGGATTACTGTATTTATTTAAAACTTGAGTCTCCATTATTTTTGAGAAAAAATACAAAAAACACAAAGATTACAACAACTGTTGAAGATTTTACTATTCCTCATAAAAAAAAACCAGAAATAACAATATGACAGAAAATGAATCATTCTAAGAATGAAAGAAGAAGTCAATTTAGTGATTTCAAATTAGGTAGTGATCATGAAAGGAAATTATGAATTACAGATTATTTGGGCCAAACAAATGTATGTTCTAGCACCAGAAATCAATTTATGAAATTGATTGCAAAAGTAAAATCTTTAGTCTTTTAGAAAAAATTATATTCATAAAAAAAGAACTAAATCAAAGAACAAAGAAACTGAGGGAAATTGCAGTCACCAAAACACAATATAAAACACTTTACTCAAAAGTATACTCTTGTACGGTTTCTAATAATAATTTTAAAATCTTCAATGGAAATTAGTCAAAGCCACACTAAAAAATGGCAAAAAAGTAGTTAGAACAGTAGATTAAGTGCAAAAGTGATGGTGAAATATTGAAGATAGAAGAAGTGGGGGAAGAGCATGTATGGTCTGCTGGAGTTTCAACCTACAAAATACATGTTTGGTACGTACACACAGATAATTATGTAAAGCATGGTAGTGATGTCCTGATATGCATGGCTTGAATAAAAAACTAACTTAACACGAACAAATCATAAAAGTTCTTCATCCTAGATTAGAAAAATAAACTAATGACTTAAGAAATACAACTCTTTCTGTTGTAAAAAATCTCAACTGTAATAATACAGAAATTATGAAAAAAATACAAAAAAAGACTATTTTTGACAAAATAAAAACATGCCCTAAGCACTTATAGTAGACAACTATTACTGAAATACATTTTCAAATACATATTAAAAAACTGATATTATTTTGTAGCTAGAGAGAATTATTTTTGTCTTTGGCTATGAATAAATATTTAAAAAGAAATTTACTTTGACCAGTCCAATTTTATTTATTTTAAATTGTAAGGAACATTTTCAATTATAATTTTTATTTGTATATATAACAGGAATGGCTTAATAAGCTTCATCATTAAAGTTAAAGCGCTTGCTAACAATTCCATTTTAATCCCAGCTAAACGCATAAACTAATATTGTGTGACTGAACTTGCGGGGCCAAAATCAAGTAGAAACATCAGAAAAATTATTAATTGAACATTTCTACATGATAAAAAAATGGAAAAATTCCGGGTAAGATCGGAAGCCGTGGTTAAGTAGTGCATGGCCTGAAAACGCTTTAGGTCACCTGGAAAACTTATGTCTGTAACAAACTTCTGTCTTCTTTATTTTTATACAGGTTACTTCAGCCCAGCCTGCAGAAAATGTCTTCTCTTTTACTCTTTAAACACAAATTTTACACAATCTGACAAACACAACCCCATGAGATTGAACCATACATTTATTTTTGTAAAATATTCTACAAAAATTGTTTTTACATCTACAATATTTACTCCTCTTACATAGGTTATTATTATGTAAACAAGAAACTTGGTGCAGAGCTTATTCTTTGCCAATCAATTCAATCCCCAAAAGTGGACTTCTGAAGAATACCATTCTTGATCATTTGAAATCTAAAACTTGGTATTTTATTAAATTTATATACCTGCACAATTTACCACGAAGAGAATGATTTTCATGATAATAATATATGATTTAAATACAATTTCAGATTAATTAAAACTTTTCAAGAATCTATTTCGATAGTTAAAACCCAATCTGCTACAACTTCACTCTCCACAACCCTACTAATGATGTTATTTCATTTTGATGAGTTGTATTACAAAATCTTTTTGAACATGATATACTTTTGTATAAGCAATATGGGGTATATAAAACTATAAATAACGTGATACCATACCTTAGAGTGATTTCCAATGATTAAATCCACAACTGAACCGTCTACCCTAATATACATACACAAAGTTCTATACAAAAGCAAATACAAACATATTTGTAAAATTCCTATTTTTTCTAGCAATGAATTAGATAAATATTTTCAATTAGTTTAAAAAGAGATAAAAACAAGGTATGTAATATTTTTCCTTTTTAAACTAGTTATTAAGATTTTAAATAGTTGTTTGATTAGTTTGAATTCTGTAAATAGATTGGGAATGCATTTTTGAAAAAGGGGGAGTTCTAGCAAGTTCTAGTTTGGTTTAGAAATTAAAAAATCTTTCCATAATTTATGGACGAATTGGCATGTGTATTTAAGGCATGGTTCCTTATGTCAATAGTTGTGAAAATATAACACAAAAATTTTAAAATGAGGAATTGTTAAACATGGAAATCTACTTAACAATTTCTGCATGTTTCAAGTTTATGAACTTACTGGTTTGCTAAACTTAAATGTGTCTTTTCGAGTTCCATGAATGTAGCTTTTCCCTAAATGTTTTTTTTTTTTTTTTTGTAGAAAATACGTTTTTGTTTTAATAGCTTAGCCCGAGTTAAAGCATGTCACTTTTGACCAACCGAAATGTTCTATTTTACACTGTCTCATTCATACAAATGCATAAACACTGAAGTTTCAATGAATACTTCCTCACTTCCCCCTTTTTCTTTCTTGAAAAAAATAGTTCCCTTACTTAAAATATTTGTAAAGTTAAAAAAAAAACTGTAAGACTACATGATATTAATTTTAATTGATAAAAAAACTGAACTCAATGACCATTATACGTCTGTATTATATTTATTATATTATTAAATATTTGCAAATTGTACAGCAACAATATGCAGCTTGAATACCAATTAAAAATAAATTATTGAAAACAAATATGGATTCAAATCCAACACAGTTGACATACCTACAGTATGTTATTTTAAAGTTCGACTCTTTCATGTAAATAATCCATTTTTGCATAATCTGAAACATGACGTTTTTACCACAATAATCTTTCTACGAACACAAACATCATCTTAAATGATTCAATTTAAAAAGTAGTAAATTTAACAGTTCTACAGTTTTACAGTTCAATTTAACTGTAGTTCTTTTAAAGCTATTGATTTGTTGTTGATCTTCTATGTTAATTATAATTGAACAGTCCAATATGCAATATTATTACTATTTAAAGAAACCTAATCATAAAGATTGTCAATACACGATAACAAAATGACAGTTGACAACTGTGTATGATATTTCAGGGTTGAATTTCAGATTTGAAGCTGAGCTATCTAGCAAATGACTACTTAAGCAACAATAAGCAATTTTTGGGAATTGTTAAATACGGTAAAAAATCTTAGAAGTCTTTAGATTGTGTAGAAAGTTAAAATTTTGGGTAATGGTTAGCTGGTCCCGTAATCCGAGGGTCGAAAAAGGTTGGGGCAATAAAACGACTCCACTGGTCCCGAGAGGTCCAGGTAGTTTTGGGGCGGCTAATCCAGTGGGGCAATGAGGCATGAAGCGTGATGTAAACAAACAATAAATACTTGCAGTCCTGCCCTCGGTAATGAATGGTGCGAATTTTGGAATTCCCTCGCCAGGTCATCATCCCATCGCGAAGCTCTAAACAATGCATCACTTCACTCTACACGTCAACAACAGCAAATACTTGCAGCGCTCTCGGTATCAAAGAATGTTGCGAATTTGGGGTTTTGTAGCACTCACCTACCATAAGGAGAAGTTGATAAATATACCTTTAAACATCTATGAGAGAAGTAAACAAAATTGAGTACAAGAGGTAGTACTGTAATAAGCAAAGTTAGTAGGGATATTTATGTTCAAAATCAAATGTTAAGGGGAGAGAAGGAACGTGGAGGAAAAAGAAGACTGTAGCAATGAAATACTTCATCGACAAAAAGCTAGAATCTCTTTCAACAGGGGAGATCAACCTGGTAACTTTTAACGAATTTCCCCTATGGGGAATAAGCTATTACCGTAGTACTCATGGTGAGACCTGGACCCGGGACCGATTTATTTTTTTCGTTATGAGGTCCCTAGAGGCAAAAAACACCATCCGTTCAAATTCATATATAACACCACACCGTCCGTTAGCGCGATAACTCGAGCAAAAATGTTCCGATTTTGATGAAATTTGGTACAAACGTGTAAACTTATGTGTGTTCGAATGAGTTCGCGAACCAGCATGATCGGACTATGGGAACAGGGGTTTATGGGGGGTTTTATGGTGTTTTCCCATTTTTGACCATAAAAACTTAAAATTTAGCAATTTCTTTTCAAACCATTTTGTAGAGCTTAAAAAACAAATTATTTAGTATATTAAAGCGTTATTATGCGCCTAATTGTTACGGAGAAAATTCCAAAAATCTGTTATTTTAAAATTCCCATGTTATTCTTATGGAGAATAAGTTAACTGTTGTAGTATGCTTGTTTATGAACATATTTTGATCAAATTTGGAAAATGCATTAATCTTCTTTATTCTAATTCCGTAAGGAATTTCTTGTGCACAGCAAAACTCTTTTATTTATTAACCGATTTTGATGATTGATGTGTCAAATTAAAGGGAATTATCTGCAGAAGTCATGGAATAATTTTTGTCACGCTCAGTTCAATGTGCTTCGCCCCACTGGACTTTAAAGTTTCCATGTATTTTTAAATATAAGTGAAAATTTAGTTAAGTTTATCAAACATATGATTCATTTACTTTTAAAAACACCTGTCCGCTTCATAAAAATAACCTCTTTCCCTTATGTCATTTTAATATTTACTTTTTCTGTTTATTTATCATTTTACTTTCAAATACAATGATGACTGATGAAATGGATAGATCACCCTTATGGCCAATGTTTAAAAAAATTTCACTTGCTAAAAACATGAGAGCTAATCCAATCGAATCAATATTATTGCTGAATGAATAGGGAATGGTCATGAGAGCTATCATAATGATCTTGGTGATTCATTGATACGTCTTCCACCACAATGTATTGTGAATGAAAATATCATTGACAAAATCTTCTGTGAAGGATTCTCTGAAGATGCTTGAAAAAAGACCAAAAATCATGCAATACTTTCAACAAAAAAATAAACATTGTGACAAAATAAATAATAAAATAGTTGAGCAACGAAATAATGACAGTCGAGTTTACTACTCAGTGGACACTTTGATTCAAGAAGAGCGACCAATTACATGCACCTGGTGAATTTCTTCACACTTTAGCACCAAGAGCTTAACCTCCTCACAAATCATGCCTTTAAAAATGTGTAATTGTAATTTTACTAAGGAATTTAAATCCACAAAAAGGACTGGTTAATGGAACCAGATTTCTGGTAAAGAGATGAATAACAAAGTCCTAAATCTTGAAATTATTACTGAAAGTTCGGCTATGGGAAGAGTTTCTCATTTAAAATTTTAAATGTAAGATGACAATTTTAACTGGTCTATCAGTCAGTATTCTGTAAGCCTACTCTGTTAGAACCTTTATTAAAACAGTATCGAGCTTAACATTTTTATTTATTGTAATTAAAAGTTTAGCTCTTAAAAGTTTTTGATTTTTTTCGTAGTGATAAGTTTAGAGTTAAAAGGTTATTTAAATTTGTTTAATATATTGAAATAAGTTAAGATTATTAACTGGAAACAACTAGTTTCATACTAAACTATTAACATAAAAAAACACATTGTTACCTTCCCTGTTGCAGCAAACCTAAGTAGGCATACTCGTTAAACTAATGTTATTTAAATCCTATACTCTAATACGAGCAATGTTTGCTTGCTTGCTTGCTTGCTTGCACAAAGATCTCGAAAACGGCTCCGACGATTTTCTTCAAATGTTGTAAATAGTTCATTTCTGGCCTAAAAACGAGTTTCATGCCGTTAGAACTGCCAACAAAAATCTAATTACGTAGAAAAATGAAACTGAAAATCACATTTTTTTTAACATTAGTCTTATGGGTTGCTAGGTATCCATGTTGGCTGAATTAAATAACAAGGAAAAAGTAAACAAAAGACTTGAAGTTGTAGCATGTGTTCATAATAAGCCAACTACCCACAGTATACTAGCAAATTACAAATACAGTACAAAAGGAAAAACATCACTTGTTAATATTGAGCAAAGATTATACTTAAGATTACTCGATACATTGTAGTCAAGGGTAGCAGTGCGAAGTCTAGTATCTGTTTATGACGAATACATTAAGGTATCTGCAATCCTAAAATGCTATGGGAAGGGAAGGAAACAGGTCCGTGACATAGGAAGTAGTGAAGGAAGTAGTAAAGGCAATCATAAAATGCTATAGGGAATAAATGTGAAATTTTTAAGGATACATTTTAGTGTAAAACCAATCAGGCAAATGGAAAATCGATTAGTCTGCAGGTTTGCTGCGGCGGGGGTGTTAAAAATATGTATCAAACGTTTCCTTACCCAGAGAGGTTTAGTCGAGGGGAATAGAGTCTGTAAATATAATTTTTAGTCATTTGTAATATGGTAGTTTGTTTGTAAAATCTTTGTAAGCATTCAGTTTGTCGTATTTTTCGTTTTTTCGTATATTTTATGAGTTTTTTGTTTTGTTATCAATTGTAAATATATCTTTTCTGCAATTTAATTTCATATATCATTGTATTTGATCTGGTTTTTGATCAATGTTTATGTCAATTTTTGTGAAATATGTTTTTAAATGTACTTAGTTATTATTAAATCGTAAATATTTATCTTTTAGCTGTGTGCCCGATCTACTCACGGGGATCTTATGGTAGTCAGTTGAAACCTTCCTATATAAAGAACAGCAGTTGGTTTGCATATTTTCAAATATGCTGGCCAAACTATTATATATAAACAAATACAGTATCCGACAGTTTCAAGTACAAAAAAAATGCGTAATAGAACTATAAGGGGTACACTTCCATATCTGTTGGCACAAACAACCAAATGAGTAATATTGATTATTCGATTGTTTAATTCGATATATCGTTTGGTTAGTTAGGTTAGGTTAACCTTACCTAACTAACCAAACGATACCATACCTATACTAAAAACCTACCTATACTAAAAACGATAGTATTTTAGTTAAAATAGTATACCTCAACCTCGCTATTAAACATTCAGGTTGGAAATTTCACTAAAACAAAGGTGTTCTTGTCCTGTCCGTAACTTACGGAATATAATATGCGCTACCAACTTATGAATAATTGTTTAGGCCTACGATCCCAAGAGATAGGCAATTGGTCTATTGGCTGTATGGTCCAGCGAGCAGCACATAGCGTTGAGAAGACACATTGGAAAAGCGATTTGAGCATAATCCGTAAACCTCTGTTACAATCACCCACTGCAGTTGTCACTTTACACTTTACACAACCACCATTGAAGTGCCGTCAATGAGTTTAAACCTTTTATGTAAGCTATTGGTAATGCTTATGTAAAAAATGTAAGTTTTCCAGCCATATAAAACACTGATTCAAGGCCTTTTTCCCGGTTATCAAAACTCAAGAAAACTTTTATACACAAAGAATCTCTATTTTCATTTACGGTTACCCCACAAATTATTGAACTTGCGATTAATTAAATCCGTTGTGTAAGGAAAAACTGTTTTAATCCAACTTGGTTTGGATTTGCTTTTGAAACGTGATCGGAAATGATTGCGGTATTTGTAAATAACATTAAATGTAAACATATCAGTGACATCTAGAGAAAAATAATCTTGATCCGAACAGCTGTTCGCTATTTCATAGATGATTATGTGATAAAAATTGGGAGATAACTTGACAAAAATCGCACAAAATTGGGTTTTTAAACGTCCGTAAGTTTATTTGAAAAGTAGTGAGGCCATATTTTAATAGCTAAAGACACTCTCGCCAATCCAGTGAATACATTAAAATGATTCGGATCTTGATTGGTACTCTCGTTATTCAGGAGAAGGCCGCGTAAATGGCTCTTGGGCCGTGACAGACGGAAGACAGGCAGACAGAAATTGAGATGAGACTTGTTTCGGCTTCTTTAATGTATAAAACGTAAAAATAACCTAAACATTTTTGATTCTGAGCAATGTACATACAAAACTCTAGTTTTATTTATATAGATTGTTTTAAACACATGTCTTTGTATACGGTATTTTTTCAGTTCTTTTCTTAACGCATTTGTATTTCATAATAAATATTTTCAGCATGAAATAATAGAAAATTATTCACAACACTGTGTATTAGTATCCTTAGGAATTAAAACCCAATGAATTCTATAACATGCCATATTACTGATACTCATTCGCTGAATCACCTTTTAAACACTTGAAAGTATATAAACATTAATGCTGTACTTTTTAATGTTACTGGTAACACTATCTAAATCTATCAAACACTCTCCAAACATGTGTTTTTAGAGACAACGAAGCACCTCAGGCCCCTTCCTCCTACTGATGAATGGAGTTAGTATAGTTTATTATTTGCATAATAACTGTATAGCTATACAGACACTAGCCGTAATCCTGTTAGACAAATTACAAAGGGGCTGCCGACGGGACCAGTGGAAGTGCGGATTAAGAGACCTTACTTGAGACTGGGACCAGTAGAAGTAGGGTACCTGGCTTACGGGACCAGTTGAGTCTGCCCCAAAATTTTTAATTCCGATAACCTATTTTTGGGTTGATAAATGGTAGGAATTTGACGGCTATTTTGGTTTGAAAAGATTTACAAAAGTCGATTTTAGAATATTTTGATTACCGTACTGCCATCTTAATACTTATAAACTGCAAATATAGCATACAAGTTCTTAAAATAATTGAGAATTGTTTTTTTACTCAATCCTCACAGCTACTGCCAACTACCTACTGATGTGGACATTTCCAATTTCCTAACTATTTTTTTCAATTAGAATTTTTGTTTCAGCTTTTGGTTAAATTGGGTTTGGTTTATCGTGGTGCTATTAAAAGGGGGCTTTACTGTCAATAAATAATGACAAAACGCTAGTGTAGACAAAATATTTTAATAGTAAAATCTGATTCCGCACTTGTAATCTCAATTTTTGTCCAGACGAGCCCCAATACTTGGCGGAGGACGAGTGGGACGCTCACGCCCGAAGACTGGAAGCCATCGACGAACTTCTGCCCCTCAAGTACCGCTACCCTCACTACTACCGCCCCAGCTCTGCCCGCTCGGCCAGTGTGCCACCCCCACCGAGGTCTGCCTCCGTGCCCCCCACCACTCTCCGAGCTCTGTCCAGGGCCCGCTCCACCACCCCAGCGCCACCGCATCTCCGAGACATCGTGGAAGAGAAGCCCTCCTCGCTCTACAGCTACTCGGGTAATGTCGACATCGGTGACTTCAAGTTTCCGTACCATTCCACCGCCTTCTACTCCTACGCTGGCCATGTCCTCTCCTCTTACTTGACTAATTATCTTGTCTATAAACACATCCACTACTACACCAATCCCGGCTCCACTTTGTGGGACATGCGTCACTCAGTGGCGTCCGCAGTGGTGCACCATTAATTTTCTTGCAGTCTTTGGCTCGCTTTGAATCTTAAGTTGCTTGGATGAATACTTTTAATGGAAGTTTTGACCATCTAGTTTTCTAGCAGTTATATTATTTAGAGACAACATTTGATTGTTTATTCTCATTTAATTATTTCACCAAGTACGTGGAAAAAATTCCCTAATATTGTTATTTTATTTTGTGTGTGTTTCTACGCCAATGGCAATTTTTTGGGTTTTGAAAGGGACCGGTCAAACCCCTGGTCTTGTTACTTGTTATTTTTTTATACTTGCTAGATAATGACATTGATCCGTGAAAAATGATTTGTTTTCAATGTTATTCCTTGACAAACTGTAAAAGATTATAAAGAGGAAGGACAATTTTAGTTTTCCGGTGTTAAAAACTACAAGTTAGGTAAACACTATAAAACCAACCACCCCTTATCCTTCTGTATATAATCCTACTTCAAAATTCTACATTCACTGCAACTTTATCTAAAACTTTATCAAAAGTGGAAACCAACTAACTCTACTTCCTTAGTGCTTTGGTGCTTCCACCTTTCTAACTGAACATAGTGATATTTTAATCTAAGACCTATTTAGTTGAGTTTTCTTTCCAAATGGTATTGCCGTTTACACTTTAAAGCGGTTAAGAGTAAAGTGATGTTTTGAATGGATGTTTACAAACTGTCACGAACTGTTGTCTATGGATTACGTCGACATTTAAGGCCAAAAACTGAACGAGTCTTCCTTCGACTCCTCGTTCTCAAAAGCCGTGACTTCTTATTCCAAGTCTTCCAGTAGCAGCAGCTCCAACACGATCACTAAGAGGACCACATCCTAC
The DNA here is from genome assembly GCF_028750875.1 of Macrosteles quadrilineatus. Classification (NCBI taxonomy): domain Eukaryota; kingdom Metazoa; phylum Arthropoda; class Insecta; order Hemiptera; family Cicadellidae; genus Macrosteles; species Macrosteles quadrilineatus. The sequence goes on along the minus strand of NW_026542595.1, from coordinate 134,279,985 downwards.
ATCCCGATCAGGTCTACGAGGATTAACTCTGAAATTATCCATGCTTACCTGGGCCGCAATGACGTCTATAACTGGCCAGGTTGGTTGCTAAGTGTTTGGTTGGTTTGGCTGCTCCTGGAGTTGTGAACGAAATCTTAGTCACAGTTTGGAGTTCCCACAGTTTTCTCAATGGCGAAATCTTCTTCTTGTTTTTCACTCGCTGTCAACATGTTGAGTGTTGTGTGTATCCATTTTCACTAAAACCATACATCATGAACTCTTCACTCTATAGAAACTTAAATTTAACAACTCCAATAATTAGAAAAATTTCACATTCCTGCACAGTTTGACTCGGGTTAGTAATGATTTTAAAAGCTTGATTTGTTTACTTTAGCAGTAGAATTAAATTTTTAAGTTTCCAAAATCCAAAAACACTAGATTTATGTTCCTTTTCATACACTAACAACATTATGAAGTTCTAAGATTAGGTGTATGGTAGGAAATAAGTCCAAAATTTCACTTTTGACCTTCAAAACTATACGTAAAACATGATATAATTTCAAAATCATATAATAAACGAACACTTCCATTAATCTGGTTTTCAAACACATAATCTGAGAATGTACCCATTTACAAAAGTTTTACCAATTAAATACTGTGAATGTGATAAGTTAACTTTAGTAAATGTGTGATTTTATGTGAACATTTCATTTCATGTCAATTCATTTGTAAACTCTTTCTGCACCCCACAAACAAAAACACTCATTTTACATTGCACCAGGAATGTTTGAGCCCTTAGATTTTTAGTGTCTGTGTCTTAGTTCAAGAACTAGGACGTCTTGAATGTAGTAGGATGAGCGGTACAACTTGGAACATTTTCAGTTTTTGTTTAATTTTTGTCATTCAACACAAACCAGTTTTAGTAGTCACATCATTGTACTGCAGTCAATTGTTTTTCTCTGTAACATATTATCTCAACAATCGTCTTGAGAGATATTTCTGTTCTAATATTCGTGAAACATCCCATCATATGGAACAGCTGTAGCCAATTTTCTATCCATTTAGAACATAAATGAGTCATAAAAAGAGTGTGCTAACTGTATAAATTAAATTTTTCTTTCTTCGTTTTTAAGACAATGATCCTAGATGTGACTTTAAAAGTCGCTATCGTTAATATAAATATGTAAAGCATGGACACAGCCATAGGTTGTTCACTTCCTTCAATAGTCAAACCAGTTTGTATAACAAAATCCTTAAATTGTAATATTTGGATTCTCAACTAGTTACCGTACTAGTGGTTTCGTGTTATGGTATCACAGTAAAACAATTGCCAATACTGAATCAGTTCCAAGTTACACATTACTCCGTTACTTACCTACTTTGTGATTTCCCCAAATTCATCACCAAGACGATGAATTTCCAGGCGAGCCCCTGTACCACCGGCCCTACTACGGAAGCTACGTGAGACGTCCTCTCGCTGAGCTGCTGGAGCCCAGCTACCACCTACCCAGGTCCAGAATCACCAGGGACCCTTGGTGGTACGACTACCCCTCCCTCAAACCCTACTCACCGTACAACCGCTACCCCTACACGTCCCTGCGCTACCCCTACTCCCACGTCAGCTCTCCCTACGTCAGCAGATGGTACTACTCCCCCTACTACCTGAGGGACAGCTACCTCTCCCCCATCAAGCGCACCTACCTGTGGAACTACCACCCCATCAGGCCTTTCTGTAAGTAAGGTAAGACTCGAGTTGAAGCTACGCTTGCGCTTCAGCTTGAGTTTTGCTTTTAGTTTTAAATTTGTTGAAGGTAGTGAAACTAAACCGAAACTAAAAAAGTGGCTTAAGTTAGAGCCATTCTAAACTAGCACTATGAGTGCTGCAAATCTTTCACAAGAAAAATTGTTTAACCGCTGCTCCCATTAATTTGTTCTATATCTTTGGTCATGCATAATAGTGTTTGTATGGAAGGCCAAGTGTGTTTTAGACCAGCTTGCAATCTAAAAATTACAAGTACAAGAGGAAACCCTACAGAGAAACCCCCAAAAGCTTCGCTCACAACCGGGGGTTCCTCTGATTCAGAATAACTCGCTAAATAAGAATTACTTAAAACGAGTTCCATGACTTGTCTTAAGCGATATCATTATTTTTTAACAAAATGCAAATATTTATTGTCAAAGACCATTTTTTATTAAGGAACAAATCTATGTAAAATTTGCTAAGTTATGATTAAATGTTACCTCTTCTCTTTATCCAAGATAAAAACATTGTAAAATCTTTATATTTTTAATTCAATACATTAAATTGTTTGCATCATTTCTCTACCTCATGTACATTTATTACTTTGTTGTAACCAAAAGAAAATCATTTAACTTGACTATGAAATATAGTACAGGTGTATATACTGCTGCCTAAACTGCCTAACTTATACTCTTATACTGACAAAATGTTTTAAGACTGAAGAAAAATTACTGTGCTAGAACTTAATAGGCCTACAACAAGAAGCAAAGCAAAATAATATCCGAATAATCACTACTTACCATAACTGTACCAATACAAATCGTCTGAGTAAAAGTTGAGTAGAGCTATGTAAGTTATTATCAAGCTAATGCTGAAAGATGCTCTTAGAATTTTACATGTAAATATGTAGCCTACATTGTAGAGTGATCTTGAAGCCAGCTTGCATGAGTACTACACAATGCACCTGCATTACTAAACTCAACTAAAACTCAAATTTTGAAATTATTTCACCACTGTGTCTGTTCCAGCCTACAGTTACTACTGGATCTAAGGACCTTCCCCTAACGAAGATTCCATCGGATTCGACCAAACGAAGGCTGCACGATTTCATGGGATTTCTCTTTGGTTTCCGTGATCAGATTCATCTGGGACACCTCTAGAGAGCCCCGCCCGCTCAGATGTGATGTGACGGCGCCGGCGGAGGCCAAAGAATCAATTCATGAAATCAAAAAGCTAATAAGGGATTAATTTTGGATAACGGAAGTTAGGAATAAAGGAAAAGAAATAAATTTAAAACTGCCATCACGTCTGTGAAATACTTTTTATATAAGAGCGCTTAAATTACCTTTGATAAAGTACTTTTTACTTCTCCCGATCTCGGATATTTAAACTTTCAAGTATAGCTTCTCCCGTAGGATTGTATTCGCTGTTGATAGTGTGTTTCATTTTCATTCATAATACTACCTCGCTTTACGGATATAATTATTGCATAACACTACGCTTTACTGACAAATCTACATCGAAATTGTACTAACGTGCGACATAATCATCCCTTGCGTATTCAAGTGTGGCTTAGACGAAAAACAGAGCATATGTTATATTTTTTGAGAATTTTGCTTCGATATATTTTTTGAGATTTCCCTTTTTCAAGAGCGTTTCGTTTACAATGCATTTTGATATTTTATACACGAATTTGCGTTTTGTACAAAACGTACCGACTGAACATCTTTTGCGGGCAAATACATGTTGCGATGTACATTGTTGAATGTTCGATTTTGTTGTTTCATGAAATATATTTATTTTTGAGATATATTTGTGTGTATTATTTACCCGAACCCAACTCTGTTATGCTGGTATGTGTTTCGAAAAAGATCATAATTTTTACTGGTTAATATTATCGATTTCCCAAAGTTTCCTATCAATATTATGTCTACCATATTAAGTTAGTTTCCAAATGGTTTATCAACATTGCATTTGAATTGTAGGTTAATACACGGTTATCGTAACGTCATACGATAGAAGACGGCAATGACGTAATGTTTGTCGTTGTGATCAGCTGCTTGTTTTAATCTTTCCTTGGAAAATAAAGAAATAAATACCTACGTCATTGCCATCTTCTATCGTGACGTCATACTTGACGAGCATTACGGCCTGTTTTTTTTTTTTTTTTATGTGGCCTTTGCTGTATGGGCTATTAATTAACAGCTGGGTCTAAGGGATAAGTCGGCCTTAGTCAATAACAAGACTACAAGATCGCGCCACTCATCCTATATCGCCATTCATACTTGGCTTAAAATACCTACTTTGTATGGTCACGATTTCATTGAAAAGTATTAAAAGTACACTAGGGTTCAAACTTACGCCCAGATATTCCAATCTTAATTGGTAATACGGTAGTGAAGGCTACAAGTTTTAAACACGTCATAAACAATTTTATAAATCCGTTCAGAGGTTTTTTTATTTGATGATAACCGGGACCTTTTATTTTCAACATTAAAAGCTAAGTTACAACAAAATTTGTTTAGCAAAACTTTGATACCCGACTCAATTGGAGTAATAGATATAGAAAGTTTGTTTTTTTGTTAGGTAGAGTAATTCTATGACTATCGACGGAATCGATACAGGTAGAGTAATTCTATGACTATCGACAGAATCGATACAGGGGTATGACTATCGACGGAATCGATACAGGTAGAGTAATTCTATGACTATCGACAGAATCGATACAGGGGTATGACTATCGACGGAATCGATACAGGTAGAGCAATTCTATCACTATCGACGGAATCGATACTCTATTTTCCCCTAGAATTGAGTTTTATATCAAAGATTCACAATTTGTTTGAATAAGTAAAGTGATAAAAATAAATAACGCTCCTTAGCAGTATCGTCAGGATAGTGCAAAGCATATTCTCACATATTAAATGTGTGTCATAATGTAACAAGATAAATCATGTAGGCCTTGGAAGCCTTATATAAATAAAATATAGTTACCTACTAAATAAAAATGTAGCTAAGTTACCTTATTGCGTTATTCTAGAATTATTGTTTTATATCATGTATATATTCTTCTGTATACCAACTGATTAGTTTATTGCAATTGTACTGAGAATGTTATCAAACTTACAATGTAACTAAATAAATAAGTTTAGAATTAAAGATTATTTCAGTTTATGTTGGTACGGTGAGGTTAAAAATTAAACCATTTTGTATCAGTCCATCAGCTATATAGATCGTGTATATTATAATGGCGTGTGGATGGAACGATGGAAAGGCTCCTAACACTGAGAGTCGCACCGATAGACGCTAGTGTACATTCATTTATATGTATTACATAAACTTATTAGTTTATTATTATTAATTATTATTAATTACCTATTGGTAATTAATTGTCGAGTTGGCTGTACAAAGTGACAAAAGCGACGTTGGTGTAAAAAGGGTCATCTCCACATCTGCATCCCACTTGTCTCTCTAATTGACAAGATATATACTGTGCTAGTTTTGGTCCACCCTGGGGGTCCATTCCCAGTACCCGCCATGTCTGACGAGCCTTCCCCTATCCGCCACCTGGGGAGGCGCCCGATAGGAGACTAGCAACTCCACACGGGAAAAATATGGTTTAGTGGCGGGCGGAATCATTTCTACAATATAACATAACTTTTCTCCTTCCGGTACCTCAGAATAATTTATATTTTAGACTAAAAACGCACCTAAAGTGTATAATAGTTCTGCTTTTCTTCCTAATTGTCTAGGGCTAATCCCGAAGATATGATGACTACGGAAATATACATTTTATTTTTTTAGATAGACTAAGAGTTATATGTAACTATTTACTTGTATAAGAAACTTTCCAAATCAATTATCGTAAAGAAATGTTATCCTAAGTGATAGATTGACCCCTAACCTCCCGATTGAGTAGGTACTTTAGTTGATTCCGCCCACCTCTACTACTTAACCTAACTTTACTAACCTATACTGCATATGAAGGTGTAGCCATGGAGATTAGTTTTAACTACTAACTAAAGGGCTAACTTCAAAAAGAGAGTGTCCAATCAAAATAATGTTTCCTCTGATAATTCATTACTTCGTAATACAACTCAAACGAATGCAGAAAGTTTAATCTCTATAGGCTCACCTGTCAATATAAAGTTGACTACAATTAATTTAAATTGAAGGCCCAGTTTTACAAAGGTTATATGTACCTTAGTTCGTTAGTAAATTGTGTTATAAAGATAACAAACTAAAAGTAAACAAAAAAATACTACAGAGCCTTTCAAAGATTTTATGTATATAAATTAATTATAATAACATTAATAGAAATAACAGTTATTGCTAAGGCCAATATACCAGCCTATACAAATAAACATAACTATAGGCCTATTAACTAAAACAAAAAAGCTTGTAATAGTTTAAACTAAACCAACCTTTCTTAGTAACGATGCAGAAGTCACAGTAGGTTTCATAATCAACTAAGCATTGCAACTATAAACTTGATTCACAATCACGGTTCCAAAATCAAAAAAGTATAACATTACTATATCTGCACAGCATGTATTAACTTAAGTTTTATTTCAAGTAATTTTTAAACCAATAACGTAAATATTTTAGAAATTTCATTCAGTAAATCTAATTCATAGAATTTATGTTGGCAGATATATTTCCTTGTACCCAGGCAAAATTAAAACAAATAAATCTATGATAATCAAAACGGATTGCTTCCTACCTTTGGTTGGCTTCAGCTGAAAATTTACCGATATGATGTGAACAAAGGAATTTATATGAATGTTGCATTGGGTTTTCTCAATTAGTTATTTACGAAACTGAGATCTTTACATCTATGTTACTTAAAACTCCCAGCTATGTATCATAGTAGAGGCCTACACTTAATATGTACAAGCATTTTTTTTTCAAAACCAATATACCAATGCACCCGTGCATAGTATCCTTTAATACGTATGCCCCTAAAAATCCATGAATTAGCCAAACCAATATGAAAAATATTTTTTTGTTTCATTTTATTCCCATAAATGGTAAATTAATACCAAATCCATTCCCAAATTTAAAAAAGTTAATAGCTAATCTGAGTCTGCATCCTATTTTTTCCCAAAGTAATCGTTATAGATACATTTTACACAGTTGTACATTTTTACTGTGTTGAATTAACAACAGACTATTAGTTCCAAATTTGTCACTCTGGTAGTTTTTTATTCCACCTTTAATAAATCGGTGAAATATAAGGATCAATAAACTTCAATTGATGGTCTATCATAAAACAATTCCTATTTAGCTTGATGGTTGTTGTTCACATCATATTGGGCTATTATAGCAAGACGCAGGGTACAAACAATGATATTGTTGCGGACTTAACGGGTTCTTTACAAATAAAACTTGGCGATTCTATAATAACTATTTATTTACACTAATTATTCTATATTTACAGATATTACAATTACCTAACACCTAACTAACCCTATCTAACCTAGCTAAAGCCTATTCTAATTTACAATGATTCTACTTACAGCTAACCTTTTACAGGATTTATCACTACTTCTGTTACAGCACTGTCACTACACTGTCACTAGTGTCACTACACTGTATCTACACTGTTACTGCCACTAGCACTAGCACTGGTCACTAACACCGACGGGCGCTTGCCGTGACGATTCTCGGAAGGCTCAACTCAACTCAACTGCCGTGTGCCGGAAGACGGTCCCTTATATAAATTTACCGTGGAACGTTCTGGAGACCCCTGGTAGCCTAGACAAAGGTGTTTACGCCGTAGAAGTGTAGAAGGTTCTAGGGCCCCTATTGAGGTAGTACGTTGACATGAGTCTATTGTCTATCAGTGGTGCGCTAGGAGAAACCCATGTAAACAAACAACCCTTTTGAGACAGCGCCTGGCTATTGTTGCGCGGGGCTCCTGACTTGTAACACTACCCCCTCCTTAAGACTGTTCTGTCCCAGAACAGATTTCCCCTGAAGCTTGCGATCTTCTGGTCCACCGGAGGTTCCCCATGGGTTGTATACGCAGACCACAATGTCGATGCCAGTGTCCTCGAAAAGTTCCTGCACCATATTTCTTACAATCTTCCATTCCAATCCGTCATAACCACATCCCAGCCTTGGAATAGCCAGCTTTTTGATTCCAATCCGAAGGAGCTTGTCTCGCAGGTCTTGCAGGCTTTTCTTCAAAGATTCGTAGGACGGCTTCTTGCTAGATGTTTCCTTTGTAACGAGGTAGAACAAATGCTGTCCATTGCGCTTCAGGTGAAGGGTTGTGCCAATGGCGGGGCTCTGACGCTCAAGATCTTCGATCCCTCCAAACTTTTTCCTGAAGACTGTGGCTATACCTCGCGACGCTCTCAGGTCTTCTGCTACGCAGTGTGCCAAGGCATATTCCACTGGCAAGGTGAAGAGGTCCTTGTATAACAACCTCAGTCCCTCATTTCCATGTCTCTCAGGCACGACGTTTCTTGGCTCGGTTGAGAGGTTCCGAACTTGTTGGCCGTGATCTCCTTTGTAGGGTGCAAGCCTGTTAAAATGAACTATTTTTGGTTTGCCATTTGGTTGTTTCTTAATCCTGTAGATGACGTCATTTAAACGGGAAATAACTTCATAGGGTCCTTCCCATGAGTTCTGGAGTTTAGGTGAATAACCACGACGCCTTCGGGGATTATGTAGCCACACGAGATCACCAGGTGTGAACCCTCCTTTCTCGGCCTTCACGTCGTACCTATCCTTCATCCTGTCACTTGCTCCAGATATGTTGCGACGAACTTTCTCATGTATATCGTCCATCCTCTTCCGCAGATCCGATACGTAGTCCTCGCCAACCACACATTCATCCGGCTTCAATCCATACTGCAGATCGCATGGAAGACGTAGCTCTCGCCCGAAAACTACGTTGGCTGGAGTTTGGCCGGTGGTTTCGTTGACAGAACTCCTATAAGCAAGTAGGAACAGGTGCAGGTATTGGTCCCAGTCCCGCTGATGTTCGGAGACAACCTTTGACAGATATCTTCCCATCGTCCTGTTCATGCGTTCTACCATGCCATCTGACTGTGGATGAAGAGGTGTTGTTCGAGTCTTCCGGATACCAAGAACTTCACACATTCTAGAGAATACCACTGACTCAAAATTTCTTCCTTGGTCAGAATGAAGTTCGAGCGGGACGCCAAATCGGCTAACCAGTTCTTTGATTAATATATCTGCAACTGTTACCGCTTCCTGGTTAGGCAATGCATAGGCCTCTACCCATTTGCTGAAGTAGTCCATTGCAACCAAAATAAATCTATTTCCAGCCTCGGACATGGGGAACGGTCCTGCAACGTCAATGGCAATGCGCTCGAACGGGGCACCTACGTTGTATTTCCTCATTGGGGCTTTTCGTTTGTTGACAGGGCCATTTGATGCTGCGCAGGTCACACATCTTCTGCACCAGTCTATGACGTCATCTTTCTGATTAGCCCAGTAGAAGCGCTCCCTTACTTTCACCAGTGTACGATGTACCCCTAGATGGCCTCCAGAAATTCCATCGTGCACTTCCCTTAGCACTTCAGGAACCCTCTTCCTTGGAATTATTATTTGGAGTTTTCGGTGCCCCCCTTCCTCCGATTCGACGACTCGCTTCAAAACTCCTTCTTCCATTAAAATCGAGTTCCACTGCGCCCAGTAGGTCTTGACGTTCTTAGACAATGGAGCAATATCCTGCCACGACGGTCTTCCTTTATTGTCCATCTTCCACTGCATGACGTGTCTTAGGTCTGGGTCTTCCTTCTGGTCCTCTGACAGTTTCTTACTGTCCCATTCGTCGTCAACAGCGGTCACGCGATGAACTGATGCACTTTTGTCTTCCTTGCGTGTGCAGTGCATGCAGGTGTCTCCACATGGTCTTCTTGAAAGTGCATCCGCATTCCTGTGGCTCGGTCCCGCACGATGGACTGATTCAAAGTCATACTCCTGTAACCTTTCCAACCATCTAGCAACCTGCCCTTCTGGAGACTTGAATCTTAGAAGCCATATCAGTGCGGCATGGTCCGTTCTCAAGAGGAACCTTCTTCCATACAAATACTTGTGAAAGTGTTCTATGGACTTCACCACTGCCAGAAGCTCCCTCCTGGTGACACAGTAATTTCGCTCCGGTGCTGACAGTACCTTACTGAAGTATCCGATCACATGTTCTTCTCCATCCTGAAGTTGAGAAAGGACTCCTCCAATGGCGGTATTGCTGGCATCCGTGTCTAGTACGAATTTTCCGTCTGGTCGTGGATAGCTCAATATGGGTGCGCTGCATAATTTGGCCTTCAGCTCTTCAAAAGATTTCTCACAGTCGTTGTCCCAAACAAAGGTTCTCTTGTCTTCGGTCAATTTAGTTAGTGGTTTGGCAATATCAGCAAATCCTTTTACAAATCTTCTGTAGTAAGCGCACAGCCCAAGGAAGCTCCTAACTTGGTGTTTATCCTGAGGTATTGGCCAATCAGTGATAGCTCTGATCTTCTCCGGATCCACAGATACTCCTTTGTCTGATACAACATGGCCGAGGTAATTAACCTGTTTGCGGAACAAGTGGCACTTCTTGGGGTTCAACTTGAGATTAGCCATCCGCAGTCGCATAAAGACATTCTCCAGGTTCTTCAGGTGGTCTTCGAAGGATTTGCCTAGGACGATAATGTCATCCAAGTATACCAGGCATGTTTCCCATGACAATCCCCTGAGGACGTTCTCCATGAGCCTTTCAAAAGTAGCAGGGGCATTGCAAAGTCCAAAAGGAAGCACAGTGAATTGGTAAAGTCCTGTCCCAATAGAGAACGCTGTCTTCTCCTTGTCCTCAGGAGCGAGCCCGACCTGCCAGTAGCCACTTCTGAGGTCTAAGGTTGAGAATATCTGACATCCTCCCAGAGTGTCGAGTGTGTCATCAATCCTGGGTAGAGGGTAGCTGTCTTTCTTGGTGACATTGTTGAGAAGGCGGTAGTCTACGCAAAATCTTGTTGAGCCGTCTTTCTTTTTCACTAGTACCACAGGTGACACCCAAGGGCTGCTAGAAGGCTCGATGACACCATCCGCTTCCATCTCCTTTATGATTCTCTCGGCTTCGTCACGTTTTGCCAGTGGGAGTCGTCTAGGGGCCTGACGTATGGGTTTTGCATCTCCGGTGTCTATCTTGTGTTGTACTATATTCGTCCTTCCTCTAGGGCCAATTCTGTACTCAAAGACATCTTACCATCTAGTAATAAAGTCCTTTATTTTTGCACTTTGTTGATGCGTCAGCTCCTGACAGGTGCTCTCCACGAAATCTTCTAGCTCCTTTGGTAATCCATTTGGAGATGGCGGGCATGATTTTAGTTGACGTACCACCGAATTAACAGCCACGCACGTTCCGATCGTTACTCCTCTTTTTATCGTAACAGGAAAACCATTCAAGTTCATCAGTTGCACCGGATTTTCATGTCCTAAGTTAAATAAGGATCTGGCGACAAAGACACCACGTCCAAGCTGGGATTCACTGTCACTTCCTGGCTCCAGAAGAACACTTTGCCCACTAGTCCAATCTCCTTCGACAATAGTTCGGGCGATGACTTGGCTGCGTGCTGGTAGCGTTGTGTCTTCCAGAAGAAGGACGCGTGCAGAGATATCTTTTCCGTGTCGTAGTATGACATCTTCATCTCCGAGAGTCACTAGTCCTCTTGACATGTCCAACTTCAGTCCGTACTTCACCATTATATCGGTTCCCAAAATCACGTCCTCGTCTATGTCGGCAACAAGTGCGCAGTGTTGAAACACGCAGCCACCGATGTGGAAGGTAGCAACCGTCTGCCCATAGACCTGAGCCAGCTGACCTGTAGCTGTACGTAGAGACCACGATGTTGGTGAAATATCTTCCGTCGACACAGTGTTTGGATTCAGGATGGTCATAGTCGCCCCGGTGTCCAGAAGACAGCTTTGGAGACGCCCGTTCACCTTTCCGTCGACGTAGAAACTGCTCGACTGACTTCCCAGTGAAGCAACTTTACCACTTTTCCTCGGGGCTTTCCAATCGCGGGCTGACGGTTGCCCCTTTCCATCAACCCTCCTTAGTTTTCCTGCTTCGGTTCTGATGTGGTCGAAGGACATTTACTCCGGGGATGTCCCATCTGTCCGCAGCTCCAACAGCGTATCTGCCGGCGACGAGTTTTTAGTGCCTCCAGCACTCTCTTTACTAGCTCCTCGATGTCCAGTGGAGTTGTAGGTTCTGCGTCTGCCACGCGGACTCGAGCCTGGCCCCTCACCGACTGTCGCACAGCCTCGAACTCCAGTGCCTGAGTCAGTGCGTCACTCAGGGTCTTTGGTCTGGCGAGCTTCACTGCCTGTTGAGTCTCAGGTTCACGTAGACCGTCTAGGAATTTATCCACCGCCAAACTCTCGTAGACATCATCCGTGACCGATGGATAGGCGTTTCTCACCAGGCGAGCAATGTCGGCTTCAAACTCCTGGAGCGACTCGCTGGGCTTCTGGATCCGGTTCCGCAGCTGTGATCGGTAGAGCTGGTCCATATGTCGATGTCCAAAGCGCATGTCCAATCTTCTTACTAATTCTGCGAAATTCTTCCGCTCCGCCATTGGCATAGCATGCAGAACAGCTAATGCATCGCCCCGTAGTGCAAGGCACAGTGCTGAAGCCTTTGTCTCCTCGGTCCACCCATGGACCATAGCCGCTGTTTCGAAGAGAAGCATGTAGTCCTCCCAGGGGGTTTTGCCATCGAAGTTAGGAACAATATTCTGAGGGGCAACGGCAGCAATGGTCGGCGCTGGCTTGGAGATCGTTTCTAGGGCGTTGTCCTGCTGAAGTTCGCCAGTGCTAGCCGATGACGCAGGTGTGAAGCTCCCCGATACAGCCATCTCCTGCCTAAGCTTATCAACTAACCTATCGTCTAGATTTTTTTCTAAACAATTAAATTTCTCATCCATTTCATTCATTCTACTTTCTAAACTATCAACTTTGCTCGAATATTCATCTATTTTGTTCAGCATTTTTGATTCTACATTCGACATTTTTGCCTCAATGCTAGCTTCTAAGCTTTTGTTATTTTCTGACATTTTTGACTCTAAGTTTTTGTTATTTTCTGACATGTTAGACTCAATATTAGCTTCTAGGTTTTTACTAGTTTCTGAAATTTTTGACTCCAAGTTTTTAAGCATTTTATTGACATCAGATGTTTCAAATAAAACGTTATCTGGATCTTCACCTGTCTCAATTAAAGCTTGCTTAAGGCGTGCCTGAAGGGCTGATTTAGTTCCACTAGTATCTAGATCTCGTTCTTCTAATTCTCTCCTAAGATCAGCTACTTTTAATTCATCAAGTTTTACACCTTTGAAAGCCATTTTTATGCAGAACAATTAAAATAATGTTACAACAAATGATTTTTTCCTTTGTAACAAAATTACGACACAAATTACTACTATGTAACAAAGACCCTGAATCTTACTAATATCTAATACAACTAAAATTAAACTCAATATTTTACAATTAAAATCGCCAAAATAATGCCGCTTTCTGACACCAATTGTTGCGGGCTTAGCAGGTTCTCTACAAATAAAACTTGGCGATTTTATAATAACTATTTATTTACACTATTTACTCTTTATTTACAAATATTAGAATTACCTAACACCTAACTAACCCTATCTAAACCTAGCTAAAGCCTATTCTAATTAACAATGTTTCTACTTACAGCTAGCCTCTACAGGATTTATCACTACTTCTGTCACAACACTGTCACTATACTGTCACTAGTGTCACTACACTGTCTCTACACCGTCACTACACTGTCACTGCCACTAGCACTAGCACTGGTCACTAACACCGACGGGCGCTTGCTGCGACGATTCTCGGAAGGCTCAGCTCAACTCAACTCAACTGCCGTGTGCCGGAAGACGGTCCCTTATATAAGTTTGCCGTGGAACATTCTGGAGACCCCTGGTAGCCTAAACAAAGGTGTTTACGCCGTAGAAGTGTAGAAGGTTCTAGGGCCCCTATTGAGGTAGTCCGTTGACATGGGTCTATTGTCTATCAGTGGTGCGCTAGGAGAAAACCGTGTAAACAAACAACCCTTTTGAGACGGCGCCTGGCTATTGTTGCGCGGGGCTCCTGACTTGTAACATTAACATCTTACGGAAATATAAATTCTTACCTTTGGTACGACTGCAACCACTAACCTGCGGACAAAGTTGTTTTTACTATAGGTTTGTACTATAGGTGTGTGATATGCCAGTACGTAGTGTGTTGTGAAATTTTAAAGCCTATTTTAAATTTAATTTGAATTTCCCGCCCTTAGCGCCACCTGCGGTGGCCGAGGTCGGCAGTGCTTATCTGTCCGTTGGGTTTTAAAATCATATCATTGTACTAGAGGGGGTGCTGGCGACAAGTTTGCATGGCTCCTGTGATAATGTAAGTGTTACATTTATTTAGTTTAAGGATTTTTATATTCATGTTTAAAATACTTTTTCAGGTGCTACAATTTAGTTGAAAAACATGATTAACCAATTTGTACAAGTCTTTATTCACTGTTAAATTTCGTTTGCCACGTGTGGTCAAGCCTGTTTGAGTTTGTAATTTCTTGAATAGTAAAACATCAGAAGAGTTTTGAGAGCTATATAAATTTAAAATGAAAATTATATAACTTTAATATTAGGTTCTGGTCAAATGTAAATTTTTATTCAATTTAATGTAACTTAACTCAATGAATGATTTTTTGTATTGAACACTTTATAAGAAATCCGAATCAATGTTTTATACCTTTTATGCTTTTCCAACAGGTCTCTTGTAATATTAATTTTATTTTAATTTAAGCTTGTGTTAATGGTTTTGCAGACGGGAGTCAAAATTTGTACAGCTAATTCTTAAGATGGCCCAGCCCACCCCTGCTGTATTGAGTAATGTACCATTTCATAATTTTGGGTACTAATAACAATTAAGGCTAGCATATGTGTAAAGGGTTATTTGGTTTAAAAATTAATAAATTGTTGAACCGTAATTCACTGAGTCGTTATTATTCGACTCCCCTTGTTCACGGGTCAACTTGGCGACCCTCTTGGCTGATCCACAAGCTAAAGGAAGTGGATCTAAATTCACACCATAATTATATTCGATTGGCCATCCTGGAATATAATTAATTTGCGCAACTCTGCTTCACTTCCTGAGCTTTAAGATAACCAAGACATTGAACGAGGTCACTTAGGCTACTCCGAGTATTTCATTTGAACTTTTATGAACTATCAAAATCCAGTGTGGTGTTGTGTGATTATGTATTAAGTTAAGAAGTTATTATGTTGAACTGTAATCACAATACTCATAAAGGGATGATAAAGGACATGTCGGTATAAGTATATTGTAATAAGTATTTGAGAGTATTTTATCATTACAATCTTAAACCGGTTTATTAATTAGGCTGAATTTAAATAGTTCAAGTAAACAACGGTGAAATCGAACAGCTAGGTGCTAAACAAAAAGGTTTAAATTAGCTTAAAGAATTCTAATGTGTTGATCCGAATTTTGAAACTAATAGGTAGGGTTCACTAAATCCTTCCTTTCCTCACCTTTATCAGCACTTATCCTATTATCAAGATGGCTAACTACAATGTCAATTATCTTCAGAAGGGCGAGTTGATTTATGAAATAATGTGCAGAGAGCTAGACTGTCAACATGAGGTTTTAAATAAATTAAGTGTAGATGAACTCAGAAAATCCTTGCGTAAAATCATTGGGCAGGCACCTAATTTTTCAAACATTGAAAATAAGTTGACTGTTTTGGCGGAGATTAAATATTGCCAAATTGCGTCAAGCGTATTGCAAGTGCTAATCGATCGACAGTCTGAAGATCCTACGGCGCTGAATTTAGCTAAGATAAATGCAAAGCTAGCGCATTTAGAGCTAAGAGCAAACATGCTAAAACGAAGTATACTGTTAGAAACCGACCGCAAAACTGTTGAAGAGTTAGACAAAACCATGATTAGTCTTAGCAATAAACTGTCAGAAATCGAGAATAAAATTGCCCCGGACGAATACCAACGTTTTCAAGAAGAATTAAATAAATCGTTAATCGAGAGTGAGTCAGCCGATGAGGAAATAAACGGCGTATCAACCGGGCAGCTTATCACCTCTTCACCTAGTAATCAGCTGAGATTAGGGAACCACGACACGGCACACGTCCCACCTCAAGGTCACTGTACGCCCCCGCACCCCACGGCAGGTCCTGACCCCACGGACTCTGTTCGTCCCGCTCCTGCACCGCTGCCACCGGTCGACTTGTTCCAGAAACTAGCAAACCCATTGGAAAAAATTTTGTCAAAATTTCCAGAGAATTGTACTGGTATGGAGATAACCCCGTTACTAAACTTTCTGAGACAGACTGTAATTTTACAACAGGAATCGCGCCTACCCGAAGATCAGATATTTAGAATAATTAGCAGGTACGCTATTTCTCCGCTCATTGGAACAATAATAGAATGCCAAAACGGCGGGAAAAGTATCATACAAACACGCAGGGAAATATTAAATTCATTTATTCCAGCAGCTTTGGGAGAGCAATTAAAATATGAGTATATTCATCGTCCCCAACGCTACGATGAGAGTTTATCACTGTACTGCGAGGAAATTAAATTAAATAACCAAGTATTTATGGCAAACCTAACGGAGAAACAATTGCTTGACTCTATTAGAAATGGATTGAACCCGGACACCCGCAACAAGATAGCTGTATATAAATTCCCCGAAACAATGAATGAATTGAAACTTATTGTGGTGCAAATGAACAATTTGGTCTATAATGATTATTTGCGCAACAAAGCGTGCGCCAACGTAGTCCCTATGAGACCGGTATTAACCGCGGCCATGCCTGTTTCGCAGCCTGTTGGATTGCCTGCAAATCACGTAAATGAGCAAAATGTGTACCATCACTCAAACTACCATAGTCGCCAACCAAGTGATGTAAAGAGATGTTTTATTTGTAACAGACCAGGCCATTTAGCCCGGCATTGCTATCGTGGTTCAAAAAACTAGTAGACGCGGGAAAATTTGCCATTAAGTCACAGCACCAGTTTAAGGTAAATGTTCCCGCCAATAAAAACAATCAACAAACCTATTGCTCTGTTAATCACAATAATGAGTTTACTAAACATAGTAAGGATTTTAAGAAGGAGTTCCGGAAAATAACAAAACAATGGAATAGTTTAAATAGGAAGAATTGTATGCCGACAAAGGGCCGAACGGTATCAAATTTGCCGTGCGTAAATGTGATTATCAATGAGAATATAACTATCCCAGCATTAATTGATAGTGGTGCTTCCTACAACATTTTAAGTTTAGAATTATTCGAGCAATTATTGAAGAGTAAACATGCAATTAAATGTAAACAAAGCATACCTAGTCATTTAATGGCGGCAAATGAAACTCCTATAAATGTAATAAATGCATGCAACTTAAGGATTAAAATTGGAAAATTTACATGGTGGGAGAAATTTTTAGTCATTGAGTCAAATCGATACAAAATAATTTTAGGAATGCCTTTCCTACAGCACAAGGGGCTTTGTATTGATTTCCAGAGTAAGACCTGTCATTTCAAATTTGATCCAGGATATTTAATTGAATTAAATGTGGACGACCAGATCGATCTAGGATTAAATGCGATAAGAATAGGATGCATAGTAATGCAAGACGAAACCGAAAAGTTTATTGCCGAATATCCATCGGTATTCACAGATCAAATAGGCGAAGCGCTCGACCTTGAGATAAAGCTAGAGGTCACTGACCCCACTCCAGTTTCTATACGGCCCTATAACTTAAGTCCTCCGGCCATAGCTAAAATGAAGGTAATCATTGATGAATGGTTAAAACAAGGAATTATTGAACATAGCACGTCTCCTTATCAAAGTCCCGCATTTTTAACCAAGCGTGACCGTCTCGTTGTAAATTACGCTCAAGTTAACCAGCGTATAAAGAATATTTCTTATCCACTGGGTGATATTGAAAACATGTATCAGCATCTGCAAGGGGCGAATTATTTTTCCATATTTGACCTTAATAAGGCTTTTTTACAGTGCCCATTAAATGAGGAGAGTAGGGATTTAACCTCATTTGTATGTGCGGTGGGAAAGTTCCGTTTTCGCAGAGTATGTTTTGGTCTAAAGGTCGGAAGTTCCATATTGAGTAACTACATGGATAAGATATTTTATCACCTGAAATATAAGCACCTATTGATATATTGTGACGACCTTCTAATTTTTAGTAAAACTAAAGAAGAGCATCTAAGACATCTACACGAAGTCGCTGGTATTTTAGCGGCGAACAAGTTGACAGTTAACCCGGACAAAGCCAGATTCTTTTGCACTGAGATCAGTTTTTTGGGCCATTTAATTAGCCATAATTCTATAACTATAGATCCAGAGCGCACTGTGGCAATCAAGAATTTCCCGGTCCCTCGCACAGTAAAGCAAGTGAGACAATTCACGGGCATGTGTGGTTATTGGCGGAAATATATTGAGAATTATGTCGATATTAGTCGACCTCTCCATGCGCTCAAACGAAAGAATACAAAATTCTTATGGACAGCAGAATGTCAAGGTGCCTATGAGACTCTTAAAGAGAAAATAGCAAATCCCCCAATATTAACTATGGCTGACTTTAACAAACCGTTCGTAGTACATACGGACGCGAGCGCCACAGGTGCCGGAGCGGCTCTCCTACAGTATAATGAGTCTGGTGATCTGATGCCGATTGCTTTTTATAGTAAATCGTTCACCGAGAACGAACTGCGTTATTCCATCTACGAGAAGGAAGCGTATACAGCGGTATTGGCTATGGAGAAATGGAACGCCTACTTATCACCTCAACCCTTCACCTTAGTGACGGACAACCAGGCGTTAAGTTACGTGTTAAACACTAAGAACAAATTAGGACGCCTTTCCAGATGGGTAGAACGACTACTAGCACTTCCATTCAACGTAGTTCATAAACCTGGGACAGAGAATGTTATAGCGGACGCCCTATCAAGACTCTACGAGCTACCAGAGGAAACTTCGGAGAGTAACACAATCAACGTATCTGGAAATAACACAGTTACTTATGGCAGTGAAAGCGCGCCTAACCCGGTAGAACAGCTGAATATGTTAATTAACGAGCTCAGAGAACACCCTGTACAACACCATGGAGGAGTGAACTTTATCAGCGAGATACCTATGGCTATGAAGGACCTGAAATACCATCAACGTCAAGATAAGGAATGCAAG
Source organism: Macrosteles quadrilineatus (assembly GCF_028750875.1). Classification (NCBI taxonomy): domain Eukaryota; kingdom Metazoa; phylum Arthropoda; class Insecta; order Hemiptera; family Cicadellidae; genus Macrosteles; species Macrosteles quadrilineatus. The sequence goes on along the minus strand of NW_026542595.1, from coordinate 134,261,007 downwards.
AGGATCATGAAGAGTATAAACGACGGTACCAATCAATTAAACTACGTTATGAAGAACGAACTATTGATGTATAAAGGATCTAAGGGAGGAAACAAGATTTATTTACCCGAGAGGTTAATAAACGTTGCATATACATTCTTTCATGATGGATTAAATGGAGGACACCTTGGAATCGCACGGACGGTGGCAAAAATCGAACAGTATTTTTATCGGCCAGACATGGAGCGTATTATTAGGGGTAAAATTAAAGAATGTCGCATATGTATGATGTCTAAACCTGCCCAAAGAAAATATGAAGGAAAGTTAGTATCGAGACCAGTCACATCTGCTTTTGAAACATTATTTTGTGACATTTTAGGCCCACTTCCACGCACGACTCGAGGAAATAAATATATATTTGTTGTGTTAGATGCATTCACTCGATTCTCCTGGACATTCGCTTTGAAGGAAGTGAATAGCAAAGCTATAATAGCTAAGTTGGATCAAATTTTTGGATTATTTTCAGTACCACGCACTTTAGTATCTGATAATGCCACTTACTTCACTTCGCAACAGTTTAAAGCCTACCTGTTCAAAAATTATGTAACACATCACCTGATTGCCCTGTACAGACCCTCAGCTAATCGTGTGGAACGACAGTTAAGAGATCTAGGCACATTGCTTAAGTGTTATTATGCCAATGAGCAATCTAATTGGGATGCTGAATTGCAGTTCATACAGATGACTTTAAATACAGCGAAAAATTCGTCCACTGGTTTCAGTCCATTTTCGCTCATGTTTTTCCATGAGCCCCGTAACGCCCTCTCAAACATATGGAACCTGGATGATTTATTGAGTGAGAACTTAAGTCGTGATGATAAAGTCCAAAATTTAACACAAGCCTTACGAAATGTTAAGTCTAGCATCGCACGTAGCAACAAACGTGAGAAATATTCGGAGAAACGCATCCGACATCCATTCAAAGTGAATTCCATAGTATTTTGGAAAACGCACTACTTAAGTAAAAAGATAAACAAATTCAGTAAGAAACTAGCCCCAAGATATGACGGTCCCTGGCGCATTGTCTGGTTTGTAAGCCCCAATACAACCATAATTCAACGATGCGATAACGTCCTAGACGTGAGGAAAGTTCACATATCTGAACTCAAACTGTATGTGTAATTAGGTACAAAGCATGTGTCTCCAAATACTGTCGGACACGAAGTTTGGAAAACAGTCTATTGTAAATAAACACCTTAAAATTGTAAATAGTAGATTAGGAAATGTTTAGGCTAAGAAACTGAGATCACGAAGGACGGTGTACATATTATTTGTATTTTGTATTGCATATATTATGTGCAAAATATAACCACTATGGATACATTAGAGTGTATAACAAATCTGCATAGATATATGTATGCGAGGAGTAATGAAGGAGATTATATGAAGATAAGAAATTCGGAGGAGCAGAAGGATTAATGAGCATAAAATTATGTGCTAAAATGAGCTTCAGAATGTTTATTTACGTTGGTGAACAAAGATAAGGTGATAAAGTAGATAACAAGAATTGGTGATAATAGCAACGCCTATTTATATGAATATTTATAAAAAGGGCACCGCAAACTAAAGTTATTTCAGTATAAACTGCAATTAGTATAACAGTCGTTAGATCACAAATGGGACTGGATACATTGCACGGCTGAGCGTGTAAATAGTAAACAAAGGAGTAGATATTTATTTTAATGCTGAGAAGGCAACTAGGTTATTCAATTATTGAGAATGATTAGCAAAGGTGACATTTATTAAATAGCAAGATCTAAGGCAGTTACGAAATATTTCGTTATTACATGGATTATAACATAAATGTACCTATATTGTTGATGAACTACAATGAAGACTGGAAATGAAGATAAACGAAGACGGAATGAAGAATAGATTGAAGAATACGATTCCTTCTTTTCCGTTACCTATTCCTTATTCCCCTCAAAAATAAAATGTTTTTATTGAACGCATTTTAGGGTAAAGATCTGTAATGTTTGTAAATAATTTTAAATTAGACTGAACATTTCATTTACAATTTTGAGTTTGTGCATAAGGTTTTACATAAGGTTCGTTTGAGGATAAACGAAACAGCTGATAACTAGTTGACCGTGATTGTTTGGTAGGATGATTAGGGCACTGATAACGAGAAAGGATTCATACTACTGTCCGTATCTTGTTTGTTTGGAATCATAAACCTGTCTAATGAATTGCAATTCTATATTTTGTGAGTTTATTTATTTTTACTGTCCAGAATAAGAATTAGGGACAAATCATGTTTCAGTTAAGGATTTTTTAAATACGGCAGACACAACTGAATATGACCTAAAATAAATAAATAGGTAAAGAAAGGTTTTAGAGTCAAGTTGACTTATTTTATGATAAATCGAATAAATTAAACTCTCGTTAATGATCGAGGATGGATGAATCAGTGAATGCTAGGGATGAAAGTTTGAATGTATGGGATTAGCAAAAGGTTAGCGCGTCTGTGGTACGAATGTTCACACTCATTATCTGTTTTTATTTAGTTTCACACTTCACACTTGGTACTTACGTGGCCCGGGACACACAGGGTACTTCACATTGAACATTGACACTTGTTATTTTTGCAACTTTATGTACACAAACATTATTATTATGCTCCTTTTTGGTTTCGCCTTAAGCGCACTTTTGGGAATATACAGGAAAATGAGAGTTTAATGTTAAGTTTTGTTTGACATAGGTTTTTATACTATTTCGTGGTTCAGGATTACTAGGTCATATAAAGTTAGTTTAAAGTAAGTTTTGGGTACTAACAGCATGTATTTAGGTTAAGGAATGTAATACTTTGCTCTGAGAGGTTCTAAATGAAAATGTCTGACTTTATTTTACGATCAGTTTGCCGTATTTTTCAGAGTGAAAGTTAAGTTGTCTTATCTTGATTATTGTTGTAACCTGTCATATGTTAGACCGAGCGATTGCAGCGCTCTGTACCCTGGCGGATGGCAACGAGGAAATCTAGAACTATTGCGATTGTTGCCCGCCAAGTAGTTGTAATTCAAACGGACGCTCCTGCGTCGGAAAACTTTGATTTCTTTGAATGAGAAAATGTATAAATTATGTTTGGTTTTATTAGATGAAAATTTGTAATGTTTAGAAGAGCTAAGTGAGTTTATTTTTTTATAGGCTTGTAAAATTTTAAAAAACAAGGGAAAATTTTATGCTAGTACGTAGTGTGTTGTGAAATTTTAAAGCCTATTTTAAATTTAATTTGAATTTCCCGCCCTTAGCGCCACCTGCGGTGGCCGAGGTCGGCAGTGCTTATCTGTCCGTTGGGTTTTAAAATCATATCATTGTACTAGTGGGGGTGCTGGCGACAAGTTTGCATGGCTCCTGTGATAATGTAAGTGTTACATTTATTTAGTTTAAGGATTTTTATATTCATGTTTAAAATACTTTTTCAGGTGCTACAATTTAGTTGAAAAACATGATTAACCAATTTGTACAAGTCTTTATTCACTGTTAAATTTCGTTTGCCACGTGTGGTCAAGCCTGTTTGAGTTTGTAATTTCTTGAATAGTAAAACATCAGAAGAGTTTTGAGAGCTATATAAATTTAAAATGAAAATTATATAACTTTAATATTAGGTTCTGGTCAAATGTAAATTTTTATTCAATTTAATGTAACTTAACTCAATGAATGATTTTTGTATTGAACACTTTATAAGAAATCCGAATCAATGTTTTATACCTTTTATGCTTTTCCAACAGGTCTCTTGTAATATTAATTTTATTTTAATTTAAGCTTGTGTTAATGGTTTTGCAGACGGGAGTCAAAATTTGTACAGCTAATTCTTAAGATGGCCCAGCCCACCCCTGCTGTATTGAGTAATGTACCATTTCATAATTTTGGGTACTAATAACAATTAAGGCTAGCATATGTGTAAAGGGTTATTTGGTTTAAAAATTAATAAATTGTTGAACCGTAATTCACTGAGTCGTTATTATTCGACTCCCCTTGTTCACGGGTCAACTTGGCGACCCTCTTGGCTGATCCACAAGCTAAAGGAAGTGGATCTAAATTCACACCATAATTATATTCGATTGGCCATCCTGGAATAGTGATAAGCTTTAAAAGCTTATCTAAGGTGCATCAACAGGTAGTTTGTACTACCATTTAGTTAGGGTGTATTTTCTAAAGATATATTTTTGATTTATATTAACTATCTATATTAACTATTGAAATTATACCACAAAACAATATTACTGGAACACTTTCCAATACAATTTGATCTAAAAAAACTAATGCCTGCCTGCAATTCCTTCTTAAAATTTTAGTGACAATGACAACGCATAGATAAAATTTAAAAGTAGCTTGATTTGCTATTATTTCCCAAAACTGAGAATTTATTAGGTATAGTTTTTCACGCTTAATAATTCAATTTTTACGAAAACACATAGGCCTAGGTCTGTTTTCGTAACATAGATTATGTAAACACGAAGTATCTTAATTTTAAATGGCATCGATTTTCTATTTTTTCACCAATTCCAATAATTCTACAGGGTGTTTATAAAAAAACTGATCGATTTTAAACAGTCATACATAGCTCTTTTATTTTTTATCAAAATTTTTTTTATTAATGTTAAATTAAAGACAATTTTCTTAAGTTTACGATGACACATTCACACTATCTTATTTCTACATGTTTTCCATTATTAGCTCTTAAATAATCAAGTCTGTGTTCGAGATCTGCCCAAACTCGCCGCAACATCGGAACATCAATTTCATCAAATGCTTCTCTGATCTTTTGCTTCATTTCTTCCAGGCTGTTGACTTTGTTAGAGTAAACACGATCTTTTACAAACCCCCCAAACAAAAAAATCACAAAGGGTAATGTCAGGCGACCTTGGTGGCCAAGGTATGGGTCCGTCACGGCCAATCCAACGATTTGGGAAATGTTCGTCGAGACAGTCACGAACAAACCGTCTCCAATGAGGTGGAGCGCCATCTAGTTGTAACATCATGTTTGGTTGCTCATTTTCAAACTGTGGAATGGCAAAGTTTTCCAACATATCCACGAAAATGGTCCCATTGATATTTCTTTCGGCAAAAAAGATTTATATCGCCGATCAATCTGTTGCAAGATAAGGCGCACCAAACATTCACCTTCTCACTATCCCTAGTATACTCCTGGTGAAAATGAGGATTCTCAGATCCCCATATCCTGACATTGTGTCTGTTCACCTTCCCTGATACATGAAACGTAGCTTCATCAGAAAACAATATCCGGTTTAAGAAGTTATTGTCAATTTCTAAACGGTCGAGCATTGTAACTGCAAATTCTCTGCGTCTGGCGCATCTTGTCGCGTAATCTTTTGAACTATCTGTAACTTATAAGGCCAAAAATGCAAAATTCTTTTTAACACTTTGTGTAGAGTGGAATGCTTAATATTCAACTCTCGAGCTGCAGATTTTGTTGTTTGTCTCGGATTATTAAGAAATGATTGATGAATTCTTTGAACATTTTCTTCACTTACCCTTGGACGACCATTGCCTTTTCTGTGATGTATGCTCCCATGGGTCATGAACTTCTCATACCATGCTTTTATCGTGTTCTTTGAAGGAGGATTTCCGTTAAATCTCCTTCTAAATCTACGCTGAACAGCAAGAGGAGACTTAGTTTCTATTAACCACTCGACACACTGCGTCTTCACTCGAGGATCCATCGTAAAATGTTACTTATTTGTTTTTGTTTATCACACAACAATGTAAGAAGGTACTGCTAATAAAGCAGCTGATTATAAAACTTTTTGAGTTTCCCTAACAAATAATGAAAACTAGAGGTTTCTACCTCTAACACGGAATGAGTGAGACAAAGTTAAAATCGATCAGGTTTTTTATAAACACCCTGTATATTATATTTTCTTTCAGGTTCAATCACAGTTAAAAACAAAGGTTTTAAAATATCCTTCTTAGTTATAATCTTTATTGAAATATGTGTCTAATGTTTGGAGTAAGTTAACTTGTATATTCATTTTACAATTATATTAATACTAAACCACGTACGTTGAAAATTTATTAACTCAATGCTTAGTCATAGTTTAAATAAAACGCCCTTCAAAAGAGGGGTTTTAATTGCTGCAAATAACAATTTAAGCTTATTTATTTATTTAAGTCCCAACAGCAACAATCAATATTATGTACTATTGAGTCACAGATTGTGAAAAGGGCAAAAGGTTAAGCCAATGATTCCTACATTTAATAAAACTACTGTAAAATTTTATCAGGACTGCCTTTTCTTTGCTACTATGAGGGTAGATAAAAATAGCTATATTATATTTTACGGTTTTAACAGTTTGTGAAGTTAGCAGTAATATCAATTGTATCCTTCGGAGTGCCGTTATCAACATTTTATTCAGTTGTTTTAGTATGCCTAAATAAAGCACTGATTCAGCGAATACCTAACTTAATCAGTCATTTTCTAATACAAAATAACCCATATGAATTATAGAACTATCCTTTCCTTATTGAATAAATCTAATGTAGGCTTAACTAGTATATTATAAGTAGAACATTGCGTAATCAACTTAGATTTGATATTTTTTAGAAACATTTAAGCTTGTGTTGATAAAGCCGAGTAAATGAAAATACTAACCAGAATTTATACTGCAGTGAATCTCCAGAACAAAGATGCATGTCGTCACATGAAAATCTGCATAAATAATATCACTGAATAAGTCACTTGACACTAACACTTTTCACTAAATGTCCACTAAAACACACTCACAAACACTACGTGATACAGATACTAACATTCACTACAAGGTCACTACGAATACTACGAGAATTGACATGAAATACATCGTACAGTTCAACGACAGTTACAAGACAACAATGAACCAATAAGAAACAAACACGTCATGCGAGTAGAAAACTTGCTGATCAGCTGATCACCTGACAATGAAATAGGTTTTGGTTAGTATATTAGCCAACGTTTTAATCCACTACTATTTTATATTATTTATCTATGTATGCATGTATTATTATGAAAATGTAATATATGTCTCATATATAATTTAAATTAACATAACGTGAAAATATGTAAACAGTTTGTCAAGAAAATATATTTTCATTACAATGTGATTACGTAAGTAATCAACAGATATAAGTAGTATTTTATTCACCAAAGTCAATGTAATATTTAACTCAGTTCCTCATTTTGTAAATACTATTATTGAATTATGAGCATTGTACTATGTTCGTACTATAGTTCAAGAAATGTTAACTATAATAATGCTATGTTTGTGTTCATATACATTCGGATGAGTACGGTACCATTGACAGTGTATTACTGTGCTATAGGATCAATTATGACTGTTCAAATACGAAGAGTATTCAACAGCAAGAAAGTAAGAGTCTTGAGCGTCGTAGTTTTCGACGACGAGACGGATCGTTGTTTCACGATCCCATTGTTGCGACGTTCCGCGATTACTAACGCGTCGCAGCAATGCTGACGAACAGATGTTAATCATGAACTTCGCTGTGGAAATTTTCAGCATAGATTGCTCGTACGCTTGAAAATTTAAAAATGTTTGTTATTGTAAGTTAAATATTGTAGATGGGAGACAAATTTGATATCTGGCTTCATAAAACCATAGATAAAACATACTCCCTTAGTAGATTTCTCATCCGGAACAGCTGAAGACAATTTTATTGTTAGTTCATGTACGGTTTATGTAGAGGTCGTGTTTTGTTTACAATTTGTTTCCCGTTATTACAGCCATTTAAAACCTCGTTTAACCAAATAATACGATCTAATCATAAACAATAACTTGTCCCCTAGTTATATAACCAAACAGTAAAGCACAAATCAAGAAATTAACCCTAAATAATGGAAACAAAGTTTCATCGACACTAGCGCCTTTGTACATGAACTAGACACGAAAAACGTGCTTCAAAATTTACTATGGGATAAGAAGTCTACTTGTGTTGGTTAGTCTATGATAAAACGTAACAAATCTCAAAATAACCCCACCAAAGCAAACCTGCAGACTTAGCGAATTTCCATTTGGGAGGGTAAAAAGTGTTTTTTTTTTTTTTTTTTTTTTTTTTTTTTGTAAAATGTCAATGCTGTAGTTTGGTAAGAAATGAATGTATTTTCAAAATTTGATCAAAATATGCTCATACAAGCAAACTACAACAGTTGACTTATTCTCAATGAGAATAACATGGGAATTTTATTTATTTTTTCCCGTAACTTTTAAGCGCATAATTGACGCTTCAATATACTACATTATTAGATTTTTTAAGCTCTACGAAATGGGTTGGAAAGAAATTGTGAACAATTTGGTGTTTTCAGGGTCAAAAATGGGAAAAATCTATTTTTACCTCATAAAACCCCACACAAACACCCGATTCCATAGTTCAATCGACCTGGTTCGCGAAATCGTTCGAATTAATGTAGCTTTACACGTTTGTGCAAAATTTCATCAAAATCTGACGATTCTTGCTCGAGTTATCGTGCTAACGGACACATTGAACGGATGGTGTTTTTGGCCTCTAGGGACCTCAAAACGAAAAAGTAAATCGGTCCCGGATCCAGGTATTACCATGAGTACTACGGTAATAGCTTATTCCCTACATGGAAAATTCGCTAATAAAACAAATTTATAGGCAGGTAAAACAATAAATCATATTTTCATTGTACAAGCTTAATAAGAGTTCCAAATTAGAAATTTTTAACATGGGGTTTCTACTTATTACAGATATCTCAAGTGTAGTATTAAAAACAGCGAAGGCAAAGTCATATTTTAAATTTATGTACCTATATTTATTCATAATCTACTGTCTCTCCAATATATTCCAACTTACCACAGTTTGTTATAATAGCTTTTATTCAGCCATTTATTAAAAATAAACTCGTTTAGGATTAGCTGGAGACGTTTTTTAGCATATTCCCCAAATAGGGAATAAGCTATTACCGTATGTCTCATAATAAGACCTAGACAAGAGACCATTGTACTTTTTAGTATTAAAGTCTATAACTCAAACAAAAATGATTAGATTTTAATGGAATTTTGTACAAACGTGTAAACCAACGTTTATTTGAACGAGTTGGCAAACCAGCATGATCTGACCATTGGCACTATGGAGTAAAAATTGGGTTTCCCCATTTTTTTGTCTCTAAATAGATAAAATTGTACAATTTATTTCCAAACCATTTTGTAGCTTTGAAAAAGAAATAATTTGGTATATTGAAGCGTTGTAGGTATAACGGTTACGGCGATAATTAAAATAAATTTTAATTTAAAATTCCCATGTTATTCTTATGGAGAATAAATCAACTGTTGTAGATTACTTGTGTGTGGATATGGTTTGATCGAACATGGAAATGTTGTTACTATACATACTAAGCTATTAACATTTAAATAAAAAAAAAAACACCCCTCAATACCTTCATTAAACAAACCTAAGTACTTATTGAAAATCAATGTTATTGAAATAGGAAATAGGTCTGACAATTTTAAGGGAATATTTTAGTATAAGTCCAGCCTGGTAAAAGGAAATTCATTTAGTCTGCAGATTTGCTGCGGTGGGGGTATCATATTTTTCTGTCCGATATTCAGTATATTTTATCCCTTTTTTGGCGTTTACTACCCTTCCTAAGAAGCATGAATTTTTCTGTTATGCGAGTCCCATGCCTCACTTTAAAATTTAAGTTTCCTAAAATGTTTCACTCTCGCTTAGCCTAGTGAAAAGGTGTTAGGTTAATTAAGACTGCTTAAGGGTGTTACTCAACGTGTAATGAACAAAAATTAAATTTTAAAAAACAACAAATGTTACAAAGTGTTACGACAGCAAAATAAAACTTTGAAAAGGCGAAAATCAACAATAATAAGATAAATTAATTTACAACGTTAAATTTACAAGAAAAGAAAATCAATTGAAAATATAAAATAATTAGTTACTGACAAATTACATGACTTGTTTGTTTTACAAAACTTTAGTTATATATTTTATTCTTTTTACGTGCTGTTTATTGTCCCAGAAGCACACGCACCGATATACGCACTCCGAAACTCCTGATCTTCTTGGTCCCGTGGTGATCTCCTCGATTGTCCTCTCCAGGTCCTCCAGCTCCGAGACTCCTGACCCCTCCATCTTCTTTATTAGGCCTTCTCATTGGCTGATTACCGATAGGATAGGGTGTGTGGCTTATAGGTTAACGATGTTTCTTGGAAGTCAGCCCTACCGGTCATCGCCTAGCTCACATCAGCTGGGAAAGGAATTTGTAAATCGATGCTCATGCTACTGTTCAACTCTGTTCACACCAACTGGTCGACTAAGTGTAATGTGAACAGAGTGTCTGCATAGATGAGCACCGTGGGTACGGGGTTAATCCCCTTTCTTACACAGAGTTAATGTAATTTTTATTGTGTAGTTAGATTTAATTTAAAGTAGTTTCAGCAATTAATTATCTAGCTTGCTGAAGGGGTGATAAATCTATAAAAGGTATGCATGGTTTATGGTTAATTTTGAATTTGTATCAATTTATTAAGAGGTTTAGATTGCAAACTGATCTGTTTGTAAGGTCTCATTTAGCTTTCGCTGTTGACTTAGAACACTGCAAGTAGCCAACCGCTCATTCTGTTGTAAAAATAAAAAATATTTTGTCCGAGTATATTTGAGGGTGTTGAGGTTGACTGAATGTGTTTAAGCCATTGACCATTTACCATGCAGGTATAAAAGTTTACCAGTTTATTTTTGGTACATTTTATGAGGTGCTGAGCTTTTTGGTTGCAAATCCAGAGTACGAACAAGTAGTTAGTATTGGTATATAATATTCATTTCGGTAAAAATGTTTAAAAATTTATGAACCACCAAGAAATAGCCAGTAAACAGCAGTACACCGCGTGAAAAGATCCTGAGTGTCTTCACGTGATTAAAAATTATCTCAATCAATACCTATATAAGGGAGTATGTTTCATCTATAGATTTTACTAAATTAGGAAATGTAATATCCAGTACTTCTATGCTGTACATCTGATACTCAAAAGTCTATGTGGCACCCACCATTTCAGAATAACACTAAGTTAAACTACTTTTCATAATAAAATTTAAGTCCAGACTCAGCTGGATTTAAACTCCGTCGGGTTAGCGTCGTCTGTTGTCGTAACTGATCAGTAAATGTTTCGTGTCCGTAACGTGTTTTGTGTCGTGTGTAAATGTTTATTTATTTTTACTTGTTAAATATGACGCTCTTCATATGACGAAAGAAGAAGTACCGCCTGATGATGACTCCACATAGGAGTCGAAACTACTAGTAGTTGCAATTGCAATTAAATGGATTGCTTAATAGCAGGTATTTAAACCTTTTTAATATTATTTGGCAATCCGGAGGCTACATCCACAATGAAGGAAATTCACTTAGTCTGCAGGTTTGCTTCACCAAATTATTCTTGAAAACATTCCTCCATAGCTACTTGTTTAAGAGTTACAGCGTTTTGTGTGACTCCTTGGAAAAGGTGTCTTGCTTCTTGTTCTGTAAATGCTAAACGAGTAAATTAAAATTTGGGAGGAAGTGTTATGAACCATTAATTAAACGTGTACCGAATATCTTGACATCAGTGTTCCACTGAAAATGCTCTAGTCAATAATAATTGTATGTTTTTTATAATTCATGAGTCGTATCTTCATGACATAGTTTGAAGTACACCTTCAACGCACACAGCTGTTGGCTTTGTCAAAAAACAGTGCCAACGTCAACTTGTTGTTGTCAAACAAAACAAAACATGCGTTTTTTAGATTTTAAGGTTATGTTATGTTAAGTCTTACGCTTTTACAGTGTCAGTGTCAGTGTATCCAAATCCAAATCCATTTAGGCCTAGACTCTATTATGATTTTAATGTTTAGTTTTCATTTATTGCATACAAAAGCAGAAAATATCAACTAAATGTAAGTGAATAATCTTCATTCACTGTGTTTGTATGTTTTTATGAGGTGAATCAAAATCAACTGATGAGGTGACTGTAAATGTGTAATAGTGTAGCTATGTCATTGTTTATTATGTATTTTATTTCAAAATTGTGACGCAAGCCATGCATGTAAATATTATGTTAACTGGCAATAAAGAAATATTTGATTTGATTTGATTTTGGTGATATTTTATGTAGGCTAAGTTAAGCATAGTCCTAACCCCCAAATAAATAATTCTGTTAAGTTAATTTGTTCACACATTCTACTTTGATCTTTACCTGAATTCGATTGTTTCCTTTTTATAACGATAAGTAGGCCTACCCTATTATTTTTATTCATACGGTATTTTATTTTATTTTTTGTTTAGCCTATTTTTTTATTTTAAATTTTAAAATATTCTAATTAAAAAGGTCATCCATAAAAAAATGAAAGTGAACATTAAGTCAAAACCTTCATTCCCTCAACAAGAAAATCAATATATGCATATCTCAACAATAATTTGTCTAAAACTAATTAGGCCTAGGCCTAATAGAAGCAAGAAGTGTGATGCAGTCTGAAATCCTTATTTTTAAGAAATATAGTTTGTAGGCCTATGTACGTTATGGTATATTTAAAGTTACCGATTTTTTAAATCCGCCTCCAACATATTAAGAAGCATCCCATGTACATTTTTTAAGTTACAATGTTAAATGTACTGTGTTATATTTTAAGGTAAATCAAGAATCAAATTAATACTCTACAGAGATGAGTGTTACTTTATCTCTTCGTGTCACAAGCGACAAGCGCAAACCAGGAACCAAAGTGCCAAACACTAAGGAAGAAAACTTGATTCCTGTGATAAAATATTTGAGTAAGTTTGTATGAAAAATATTCCTATTTATTAGATTTAGGTTATAACTTAACTGTACAACACTGACAAATCAGGGAGCTTATTTGAAGGGAATCACGTTTTGAACGATGAGCATTGATTGAACGATAACAGCTTTGTCAATGACTAGGATGGAGATCCAGTTAACTTAACTTGGCCCAGTTGAAAATTGACAGTAGTGTAAGTCAGCTGGTTTACATTTGATTAGGAGTGCATAAATTTAGGAAAGTAACCTCCGATCAGTTATTAAAAAAAAAGAACTATGTTGGGGCCTACAAAAGAATTGGTCTCAGTGTTGTCATGTAAATCCTGACACTGGGAGGTCATCATGTGTTGTTTGTCTTGGTATAGTCTTACTTACAGATGAAACGATTCACAAATTATTCTTTGCTCATTAACTTACATTTTGTCTTTTACCCTGCCCAAAGTTCTCGATAAATAACTTAGCTGCGGCTGGAGACTTTTTGACATTAAAAATCTTATAACAGCTTGCGTGGAGGAATTTTTTACCGAGTCACACATTTTGAGAAGCTGTTAAAGTAAATTAAAGTGACTAAATGAAAAATTCTGAATGTCCTTAAAATAGAGGATGATAGGTATTTAATTTAAAGATTAGTACTGTATAGGTAGTTTTTATATACAAGGTCCCTTGTATATTAGTATATTAGATATTTGTATATTAGATCCCTAGTGTATATTAGTAAGATTATGTAATAAACTGAAAGTTTTACTTTCATTCTTAAGAGCTGTTAGCCTCCGGATTACGTTTGAATATTTATAATGGTTTAAGAACCTGCATTCAGTCACAGACAACATACAAGTATTACCCAGAATGCTTTGTGTAGTGTTGTGGTTTATTATATTAATAGAATAAAATATTTAGACATATTTTGAAAACATGATGTGTATTCTAAGTGAGTAAACAAACAACTGAACTGTAAACATATCGACAATTAATTCATCTTAAAACATGTGACAATAACACCAGCTGGTACACTACACTTTGCCTGTCAATTTGTAGGCAGTGCCACCAGCATTGCCATGCTGGTGCATTTTATGCTGGTTGCGCTGCCTACGAATTGACAGGCAAAGCTTTCTCCGAGGACTTAACACTGATTAACATACGGTTAGCATTCTGGGTAATAGTGGTAGCCTATGTTTTCTGTGATTCAGTAATCCAACAACTGCTGCTTGTGGCAACTATAGTTTCGGTTCAGCTAGGAACTATCTTCAGGCCGCACAAGGTGGTGTTATTTACCTCCGTATAAGAAGGTCGTCATATACGGAAAGTTTTACAAGGAAAAAGTTGAATGATGTACATTTTAAAGAGCAAATAAAGTACTATTTTTCAATATTCAACAAACCCCCAGCCTGTTAGCTTAGCTACTCAATGACAAGCAGATGGACCTCATCGTCACATTCAAAGTGCTGTGGCTGCTAACCAAGTTTACATTTTGAGAAACAAGTGAAAGCCATTTGAAGCAACGTCTAGACCATCTAGAGTGGTTAAGGGGAAATATTCCATATGAATGGATAAAGGTGATCTTGTGTGGAGTTAGCCATGTGAAGTAGAAAATGGCAAAAATTAAACTGCGGCCAAACCTTTAATTTAGTCATTTTGTAACATAATGGGCCATTTTTCATTAATTTTGTTGTTTCCATACACTTAAAAATTTATAAATTGTTATAGTTATTAAGTTTATGGCCAATAAAAGTGTATGCACATGGGCGTTAGGCGGAAACTTTCCTTGCTTTAAGAATAGCCTCGTACGAGGAAAAGGTTGCTCCAGATTGATAATTTCATGCTAATGGTCTCATCCGTTAAACCCTCAGTGTTCAAGTAACAAATCAAGTAAGGCAAATGGTATTTATGATATTACATGGATTGATTTGTGTGTAGTAAAAATTTATTATTTTTGTAGAAAGAAACACTCAACATGGCACGGGCAGCTATAAGTTTTTGCAGGAGTTGGAGGAAGCATCTGATTTGAAAGCTCAACTTCAAACATTAAAGGACGTAAGAGATGTTTAGTTAAATAAATCTAGAACTAAAACCAGAAAGTGATAAAAATTCAAATTTTTCAAAAAGGTATTCCAAAAGCAAAGTAGCTTTAAAGATGTTGTAAATCTTTTAGTTGTATGAAGAGAAATTTGTATCCTAACTTATCTCAATTAGTCATTTATTTTACCAAAGTTACATATTTACGTACAAGCATTGGTTACATCGAAAAACTACTCAATGTCAATAGGCTCTAAATAATTAGAATAATCTATTTTAGGATATTATGCTACAATATATTTGTATTTGTTGTCACCTTCAATTTAATCGATTCCATATATTTTATGATAGGCAGAACATACTTGACATGTATGATAAAAAAAAAAACAGTAGCCTACTAAACATCAGACCAAACGTAATGAAATGACTGCAAATGATGTTGTTTTGTTCTTAACAGAATTTCAATCTTTCAGGCTCTTAAATCACTAAACACCCAAAGTGAAAATGACCAGCAAGAAAAAATCTATTTCCATATTATAGTGGATATACTCTTAAATTTAGAACTCAAGAGCCCCTTACGGAGTGGCATAATTCGGTAAGTCTCTTGTAAACCCGCATGTTTTGTTGTAACCAAGAAAATTGTACGATTCCGAACAGTAACCAGTTTGCTGTTTGGATTGACAAATTGTAATTGCAGTTTAGTAATAACTGTTTAAGTATATTGATCAAAATAAACAATTCACAACTTGGCTCTATACATACTTCAAAGCAGTATAGAAAACTAATTGTACACACCTAAGTCTTATAGAGAAGTAAGGTACAGAGGAAACATTCAATGGTGCACTTAAGTGGTGTCTAGGGCAAGGTCCAACTTCGTAGCTTCTTCTAACCCCATTTTCACTCCTTTCCCCTCTCGCCATCACGTGTCACTACAACTCTCACGCGGGCTCTTCCTTGCTTGTCACAAGTATATATTGCTCTTATCGCCTACGTACACACACACACAACATACTAGGGCTGAAAGAGCATGATCAGACATTGCTTAAGCAAGTTTCCTCTGCAATTTATTTCTCTGTTTCTTTGATTTTGATTAAGATAATTGACATATAATTTTTTAAATGATTTTATTGCATCAATACAGATTGCATCGTACCGTAATGTGCTAACTCCTAATGCTGTGAAAAGTAGATCATTTACTTAAAGCTTTTGTAAATTTAATTTCAATCATCTATTTAGTCTGGTGTATTATTACTGCATATTCAAAGCTGATACTTTGTCTCCAGGATTCTCAAAGAGTACAAGGAAACAAAATCCGCCATAGTGGTAGACGTAATATCGGAATGGTTCACAGCAAAGTTTCAATCTTGTGAGCAAGACATTCTGTCGATCCTTAAAACTGCCAATGCTGTTTGTGGCTGCTTCGACAATTTCCCCACAGGTGCAGAAGCTGTTGGGAAATGTGCAAAGGATGTTTTGACATTCATCTTTAACAGCCTCTTGCTTTGCAAAAATATATTAGGGTAAGTTATTCTTTAAGCATTGCAATGTTTAAAAAACTGGTTTTGCTCAATATTTTAGTTTGCATTCGTTTATTGTCATATTTTGAACTAGGAAATAAAAACCCTCCTTACAAAAATTCTGAAATGTAAGAAATGAAATTCTTTTTTTAACTGGTAGTATCATTCATTGACTATTAGTCGTGTACTGGCTTTGCTTGTAGCTTAAATACAATATACAGACATTAACACACGACATATAGATAAATATTTTTAGTTTGGTAAACCTATCATAGCTGCTACACAATCAGGAACTTTTGTTTTATTTTTTTAAATAATCAATCAACGATTTCAGTTTGGAAGGTAGCTCTGTACAAAGTACAGACGTTTGCCAATGTATACACACCCTGGTGCGGGCCGGCCTCCATGTGGTCAGCTTGCAACTATCTGCTGATTTTGACAAGTCACAGCTGCATCAGCTGAGTAAACAGCTGATGGCTTGTGATCTGCCTCTTGACACCCGCACAAACTGTGGCTTACTCGCTGTGACTACCGGCCGACAAGAGTGGTACAGTGTAAGTGTACTGTCTATTTGCCTTTGAATATCGATTCACATCTGTGAGAAAACATCCTATGCCAATGAGTTTGGTGGCATTTTGTAATAGAGAAATAAATGCTTCTAAGTGGTAAGGGGACAGTCCCTTCAATTTTTTTCTTACACTGAGGATTGAACCCTTAAACCTCTTCCAACAAAGTTCAACATGCTAACCATTGGGAATTGGCTTACTCCCGTATTCAAACCCCATGTTAAAATATCCTATCTTCAAACTTGGTTGTTATACAGAACTCACTAACTTGTTCAGTCTTGCAATTGGCAAAGTCTGGAATTCAATTAGCTACGCTAAAGCAATCGGAAGCATATTTTACAATATTTAGCTAAATTAATCCCAACAGAATGAAACAGAAATCATAACCGTAAAAAACTATAAGATATGGCATATGGGGAGATTTTTCAATCGTTTGGCTGTTCTATTTTTGAAACAACACTCACATCCCATTGAAATGCATAACAGAACCCCATTAACTATTATACCCCATTCACAAAATTTAGGCGGTTTAAGGGAAGGTTTCTTGAGTTCCCCCACCACCTTTTTAGCTAAATCAGCTGATCAGATGTTGGCTGTTGTCTCAAAGTTAAAGTGAGGTGAAAGGGATAGAATCGCTTCCCCTCAAACTACCTAAATTTTGTAAACGGAGTATAACAATCACATAACAAATTGTTGAAAAGATTTGTTTGGATAATAGAGTTGAAAGGTTGACAGTTGACATGTAAAAGAGTGATGGTTTATCGAGGTTTTACTGTACCTCTCATATTTTCAGATTCTACAAGATCAGTTAAAGAGTGAAGATGACCTGACATCTCTGTGTTTATATTCTGGAATTATTGGTTGTTTACCAAAGGAAGATCTGACTTCAACTGGAGACCTATTTGGAGGAATATCCCCAGTTCAGCTGATCTTTAACCACATCATAAACATACACAAAAGGTATTGTAAAAACAAATCAATGAAAGTATTATTTCATGGACACAAAAAGTACGTTAAGAAATGTTAGGAAAATTCAATCGGCTGTATCTACCAGGTAAGCTGCTCATCGCTATAGCACCTTGTTTTCGTCATCACGAACGGATGAAACCCTCTTTAGAGAAGGAGTGGAGGGCGCGACGTCACTCTTCTCTTGAGGGAACACCATTACCGTAACGAGACGATATGTTTCCATCGGCGTTCGTGGCAAGAGTTGATAGCGTCTCAGATTGGTGTTCTGGAGGTCTCCAGTTCGAATCCCGCCTGAGACACTAACTTTTTGCCAAAGATTTTCTTTAGAATGCGAATATTCTTAAGTGTACATCTTTTGTTAGAATTTGAGGCATTTATAATTGTATTTATGAACAGAAATATTTTTGTAAAATTAGTTAACCTTCATTCGATTTTTATCTTATATCTTTTTTATACTATCAGCAAGGTTGATTGGTTAGGTTAGGTTATGACAGTTTAATCTTATAATACAAAATTTTAAATTTAATTTTATAATTAAAAATTATAAGTAAACCTTCATTTGATTTTTATCTTATATCTTTTTTATATTATCAACAAGTTTGGTTGGTTGGGTTAGGTTAAATGACAGTTTGATTTTATAATAAAAAATTGTAAAATTAATTTTATTATTAAAAAGTTAATTTTATAACTAAAAAATAAAATAAATGTATAGTTTTTCTTAAATTGACATGAGAGGCTCTCCCACAATCCCCCACTCCTTCGCAGGAAAGGTTCTCATCAGTTCTGGACGAGGAAAATGAGACGCTAGTTGCTTATCCCTATCCTTGTACATAATAATCCTTAAAAGTATGTTTTGTCACTGAAAATGTATTTTCAGTCAAACTAAAAATATATGGTAAATCTGCTCAATCAATACAGTCAGCTACACTGTATTGAGAGTGTAATAGTTTGTAGTGACAAAATTTGTATTTTTTCATGCAGGCCCTACTATAGAAGTAGGGAATGTATTCAATTTAAGCATTATGATTGTTAAATATGGCATGTTGTAGAGTGGTTTAAATTAGTGGATGACTTAGTGAACGACTGCCACAGTACTCATGGTACACCGGAGTCACTCATAGCGTAAACTGGTGCTTATGGGTGACCACGTCCCATAATTTGATGATGTCATTTTCTGCTGACTTTATGTTTATATTTGTTTTGTTACTGAATAAGTTTCTGTATTGACATTTAATATAAATTTCATTACAAAAAAATTTTAGGTCTGCCTAAAAGATTTTTATGTTTTATTAGTAGTTAAAGTGTTTATGATAAAATAAGGCTTAGTCAAATCAACGAATAACCTTTGTTGCTCAAAGAGTTAACAACCAATAAAAAATTATCAGTTATTTTGATTTTTCCAGGAACCCTCTACAGCCTACAGTAACACTAAGCGTCGCCCGTACACTGGTAAGCCTGAGCCGAGTGCTGGTAGCGTGTGACAGTCAACAGCTGATTGACATGTTACCACGTCTGCTCTCCTACACCTGGGAGCATCTTGAACACGTCATGGACAGCGTTAAACATCTGGCAGTTGCTCTTCTCAACAACATCGTCAAACTTCATTCACCCGGTAAATGTCAAACTTTAGAATACTCTTTAACCCAGAAAATAAGAAAAACCATATTGGTTGGGTATGCGGCTTCCTATTACTCTTTCTATAAAATCTTGCTAACGGCGCAGATAAATTTCATATCTGTTGACTTTGCGGCTTGAATGGTCAGTGCTACTAGCCATCGTGGAAACATTCAAAGGTTTGGAAAAATTTGATTTGCCACTCTATTCTGTGGACTTTTCATACATGGCTTTAGTCTATAAAACAGCTGATTACAAGTATTTCCCGTTATTGAAAACCTCATATATTACGTTAACATTAAAATTATTATCGTAACAAATTTTACAAATTCTACTTCTAAAGTTAAAACCACAAAAAGTTTGATATTAAGTAGTGTAATACTCTAATGGCAGTCAGTAGTTATAAATAAAAACATAACCTCTCAATGCTATGATTAGTGATTGTCAAGTTCTTAGGTCTGTGGAGCTCAGCACCCCGCAAAAAGGAAAAAAAGAATTTTTTACTGTTATTTATTTTACTGTTGGATTAGTTAAGAGCAGTTATGCGTAAAATACTGTATGTCACTCATCCAAATTGTGTTTACCCTACTCGTCCGGTCAACACCTATTTTACGGACTAGTAAAGAAATATAATATTTTTCTTACACAAAATATTGTTCTTTTGTTGCCTGCTTTGTGGTCATATCTAATGAGCAATTTCAATGCTAAATAAATCTGAGCTAGTTGGAAGAAGTTGCCACCTGCTGAACTAATAGACAGAGAAAACCAATATTGGATACAGCGATCGCGTACTGTATTAACAAAACAATTTCATTAGGTTATCAACTAATAAAAGACGACATTGGATAGTAACAAGGCCAAGTTTTGGACGATTCCCGTACAAAAACCGCTAAATAATACCACTGGTGTAGATTAACACCCAAAAAATCAAAATATCAATAAAGTAACTATATAGGCCTAATATTTAACACTGACATGAGCCTGTGATTACAGAGGTTGACGTTTACAGCAACATGTTGTCCGCTATGAAGCATCTCCCGGCATGGAGCCGAGCACGACATGTAGCCTTGTCTGCCTTGTTAGGCAAAGTCCCCGTTTCTCAGCTGATTTCCAACGGTTGTGAGATACAACTCATGTACGAGCATCTCAGCAAGGAAGTCGTCTCTTCTCATGTAAGCATTTTGATAAAGCTGAACCCAGCTGTTCTTGATTGTTGCACTTAATGCTCTGGGAAAGAAAATCAGCTGGTCTTAGTCACTAAAAAAGCCACGCAAGACTTTACCTTCCCTGTGCTCTTATTTTGGTGTAAATTTTCCTAACTGTGTCCCAATCTTAAATAGTGATGTCAGTTGAGTAACTATTACAGTAGCTCAGTAAATGTTAATGGAACCAAACCTATAATAGATTTGATTTCTAGTTTCTGTTTTTAATCTTATAAATTGTATCAGTGTGACGGAGAAGAAACCAATATAGGCTACAAATTACAAATGAGCGCTAATCTTCAAAAATTAAATAAGATGCTGGAAGTTCATTAGACAAACAAGATTGAATGGGAAAGCTATTAAAAATAGCTTGGACACCACCAATTTTAAACTAAAAAAAAAGTATGAACGAATGAAAAATGTATATTCTCTTAATAAATTACTATGTAGTTCATGTTTTATTTTTGTATTTTTAAAACTTGTTTGACTCTTGAATTATTATAACTTTTTTTCAATTTTTTTTATACTAGCAGGGTACATTAATTGTATGGAGATCAGATGGATGAAGGAAGAGTTGCAATGTTTTGCTCAAAAGGAATACTGAAAAAGAGTTAGACCATGAACGAAATTGTGAAACATAAGCATTGAAAAGAAAAGTAGAAGTAATGCAGATAGGTAAACATATTTAGCAAACATATAACCATTTAAATTTGTAAAAATACATTATAATTTACAATTTTACTGCATTCATGATCATTCCATTTGGCAATCTAAAAAATAAGTTCCCTGATTAGCCGGACTCTGGTTTGGGTTTGGATGCAAAAAATTTGGTGTAATGTTTGTTGGTAACTATTCATATATTCATTTGTTCGAGTCACTGTAGTAAAAAATAATAGGTATATCTGTTATTGATTAGAGTTCAGATTTTGGTTGAAATACAATAGTTTAGTTTTTGCAACATTTGGATTTTTTTACATTCCCTTGGTTTTTATTGGTTTTCTTTACTGCATTATCATTATTTAGCCCTGATGTAAAGTATATTTCTTTATTTTTTAGTTCAGAAAATGTTGTCAAACATCTTGAAAATCAAAACAACCATATTATTCACACAAAATT
The DNA here is from genome assembly GCF_028750875.1 of Macrosteles quadrilineatus. Taxonomy (NCBI): domain Eukaryota; kingdom Metazoa; phylum Arthropoda; class Insecta; order Hemiptera; family Cicadellidae; genus Macrosteles; species Macrosteles quadrilineatus. Next base: position 134,239,183 of record NW_026542595.1, on the reverse strand, counting down.
GTAATAGGCTATTGTATATTTTTTTATCTACTAAGGACATTGTTGGTACCATTAAGAATTGCGTCTACGAATTTTCTCTGAAGGAAGTATTTTGTCATGTTTACTTCTCAGGCTGTCAATGCTTTTCAAGAATTCATGAGGCATCACTACAATGAAGTCTCGGACAAAGATGAGTGGACACAGTTGTGGATCAAACCTCTTCTTCAACGTCTGGACCAGAATCCTTCGGTGCCTTTACAGCAGGTCTTGGGAAAAGCTTTGGCCATCTCTGACAACTTGGTTCAGTACATCCTCAAGTGAGTAGTCATTGTAACATCTGAAACTAAATGGATTCACTGCTAGATTGCCTAATTTGCTCTTGGTGTTTTTTTTTTTTATCAATGTTTGATTTATCTCAAAGAGCTTGTTGATGGATCTTTCCGTTTCACATTTAATAGTGTAGTACGTTATGAGAGATCATACTATCACCCTAAAACATCAAGTAACATGGTACCGTCATTGGAAACATTATGTTTATTGCCATGTGTTACATCAACTGTCCTTGTAACCCTTGCAAAGGTTATTGAGTTAGTTTGACTAATTTTTTATTTTTTTAATGAGATGGGTTGGTATTTTGAGTTGAAACAGACAGAGTATTGCCAATGGTATTAAAGGCCTATTGCATGGCAAACATAGAAGTTATCCCTGAATGTGTGAATTTGTTGTCTACAATGCCACTTAAGAGAAAATTTAACTTTAATTTATTTTAATAAAAAAAAAATTAAAAATAATAACTGCAAACTAGCGTTTTTATGCAATCCAGACATAATAAATTTTAAAACATGAATTGATATTTTAATTGGGTTTATTATATTCAACCTATTTGATTAGGATGTTTGAAAATAAAAACATGAATTTAAATTAAAGTTCATTGGACGGTAAGTTCTAATTTCCTTACTTAGAAATCTCCTCAATACAGGATAGCTTTAATTACCAAGTGTACGTAAACAGCGGGAACTGAGCAAAGGATGCGAATTTACAAATGGCGGGTAGATGTTGGTGACGTTTAAGCATTTAGTCATAATTGAACAGTACAAACATAAATACTTTCCTACTTTTACTGGATTTTTGACATCGTGTAATAACTAAATAGGGTTATGGCGGGCCTAGCAGCTTTAACTCAACTCTCAGTTCAAAATTTACCACCTCACCATCCGCATACTTATTTGATTACTTTGTAGAAATAGAAATATTTTTTACCGAATTAATAGTTCCTTCATTATTAGCACTAATCAACACTTCTAAAGAAACAGATGAGGTATATTAATAAAATAAATTAACAACAACAATACCAGCGCACGCGGCACAATAAACATAACCTCTCAGATAAACAACAACAAATAACATAACAAATACTCTCGGGCCAAACCTCCCCCCTCCCCGTCACCTTCCTTCCCCCCTACCTCCAACATAGTAAAAAAAAAACCTAGCCTGGCACCGTCCCTGCCCCCTAGTGCTTGCCGCCCTGGACCGACTCCTCCACTCGCTACGCCACTGTTGCAAAGCACAGGTATAGCAGCTAGTTATAAATAAATTTTATAAGTTTGTTTGGCCAGGTTGCCGGAGGGACAAGTCAGTCTTGGCACCACTCTACTCTGCCTCTGCCTGTCTCACAAGACTGGCTTCTTGGACACTAGCGGAGCAGACGACGACATGTGGAGGGGGGTGGTCAGTTACGACACACTCCGCTCAGCTATAAATCACACGGATGATCAGGTATGACTTGTTAATTGACTAAAAATCTACTAGACGTACCATTGACTTGGATAGGCCTAATGAAGTAGACATGCCATCTACATGGACCAGCTGAGAACAATTTTTTATTCATAAAAAGTAGTTGAATGTGCCACTCCTAGAGTGTGCTAGTGTCTGAAATTATATTTTGGTAGTTTTTGTTACTGAGATAGTTGATGTAATGTAAAATATACTGTTAGTTACAACAAGTTTTTATTTAGATTGGCTCGGTTAACAATGGAAATTCAATGGAAACCAGTAATTTACATCAGAACAATCTGTTGGTGGCTTAATTTAACTATATTAATTTGTTTCTAAAACTGATGATAACTTTAACATGTGAATGAAATGTTTACTAACTATTATCATAGACAAATAGAATAAATATAGACTGTCAAAGGAAGGTTCCGGCGCCCACCGCTAGGGTTTGCCGTGTAGTTAAGGCGCACACCGCTGCAGACGAAAAGCCCAGGAGCCGTATGCGACCAGCAGACGCTGCAGCGGTGTGCGCCATAACTACACGGCAAACCTAGCGGTGGACGCCAAAACTTCTGCTAACCGCAGCACAGCTGACGGTCTATATTTTTATTGTGTTTGTCTATTCCACTATTCAGTATTCATAGCCAAAGGTTATACTTACTAGCTCAAGCTCAGGTCCAAGCAAAATACGTCATGTTCTCTTTCTTTGGACTTTTTTTGAAGTATTATTATTATTACATATTATTACTAGCTGTGTGCCCGTTTTACACACAGGAATCTTATCGTAGTCAGTTGAAGTTGAAACCTTATTATATAAAGAACAGCAATTGGTTTGCATATTTTCAGATGTGCTGGCAAAACTATTATATATAAACCTAATATAATGCAGTAATAAATCCTAATCCTAATAATATACAGTAAGACATCAGTTAAATTGAATACTACTGTAATAAATAAGGTGCAACACTAACGATAACTAATTTGTAAATACTAAATAGTGATGTGTTGGTACGTAAAAATTATTCTTATTCTTGTTGATACCACCGGTTCTAAGGAAAAAACCAATACCAAAAACCAACGTTTACATTTAAGAACTATAGTACATCCGACCAATTGAATGCGTTAATCCAGTTCCGAGGCTATTGATCCCTCTTGGTTTTGGATTTTCTGACAAAAAGTTGTCGAATTTGTAAAAAACTTTTAATGTTAACGTTAACATTTTGGTGACAGTTTGAACAAAACAACCTCATCCAAACAACTTTTTGTTATTTAAAAGATTGCGTATTCTCTATTTTAAACTATGTTTCGTATATGTAGTTAACATAAGAAGGAAATGTGAAAAAATCACACAATGTTGTGTTTTTTAACGTTTTTAATTTGATTTCCCAAGTAGGTAGGTCATGTATTGTAGGGAAAAGTACCGGTATCAAGGATCGTCGTCGAATAGGTTGTCATGAATAATTGGGTAGGCCTACGTACCCAAGATACAGTCTATGGGCTTATTGGCTGTATGGTCCAGCGATTGCAGCACATAGCGGTGAGTAGAAACCGAATGTGACACATTGGAAAAGCGAGTTTAGCATCATCCGGAAACCGGCAAACCTCTGTTACAATCACCTACTGCAGTTATGATTTTTCACTTTACACTTCACACAACCGCCATTGAAACGCCGTCAATGAGTGAAAACCTTGTTAGTAAGCTATTGGCGACGATTATTTTATAAATGTAAGTTCCCAGCCCTATACAACACTGATTCAAGGTCTTTTTCCCGGTTATCAGAACTTCAAAACAATTTTATACACAAAGAATCTCTAATTTCATTTACGGTTACAATAGACATTATTTAACTTTCGATTGATTAAATCCTTTATGTAAGGAAAATCGTTTTTAATTTCACTTGGTTTTGGATTTTGTTTTCAAAACGTTATTGGAAATGTTTGCGGTATTTGTAAACAACATTTAATGTAAACATATTAGTGACAGCTAGAAAAAATAATCTTGATCCGAACAGCTGTTCTTTATTTCATAGATGATTATGTGATGGACATTGGGAGAAAACTTGACAAACATTTCACGAAATTGGGTTTTTAAACATCCGTCATTTTATTTAAAAAATAGTGAGGCCATATTTTAATGGCTAAAGACAATCTCGCCAATCCAGTGAATACATTAAAATTATTTGGATCTTCATAGGTACTCTCGTTTTTCAGGAGAAGGCCGCGTAAAATGCCTCTTGTGCCGTAACGGACAGACCAACAGACAGAAATAGAGATGAGACTTGTTTTGGCTTCTTAAATGTATAAAATGGAAAAATAATCTAAAAATTTATAATTTTGAGCAATGTACAGACAAAACTCTAATTTTAATTATATAGATAAGACTTTTACTGTGCTATGTGTAGAAATTTAATTGAGGTAATTTTGTTTTCAAGGAACTACTGGCTAAAGCTGTGAACCTATTAATAAGGATTTTCCTTGATTCAGACAGCCATTTGATGTCATTCAACATTTCATACATCTAATCTAGGAATGTGGCACTGTAGGTTACATTTTGTTGTTGTTTTGTAGCCCATGACAGTCAGGCTTGTAAAAATCTAATCATTGTGATTTAGACTCGCCTGTCCTGCCTCTCTCTGATCGTGGAGGCCCCGAAGTCCTCGGAAGTGTTTACAACAAACGAGCTACGTTTAGTGACGGAATACGTCTCTTACAACCTGCACTGGGAATGTCCTGCGGCTAGACAACGCAACATTGCTCTCCTGAACAAGGTTTACTGCTATCACTACTTGACCTGACAGTTGTAATAAAAATTACCATTGACATTCTGAAAAAAGATGCACTCTGTTTTTTGTGAAAAGTCAATACTGTAGAGTAAATAATAGACTAAAGATTTGTCATACTATAGTGAGATTCATTATTGTTTTATGCCACTTACGAAATGGGAGAAAGAGCACAATCCTGAGGTTTTAGTTCTATCATATAAATCCTGTGTTTGTGCCAAGCAGCCTTTTAGCTGATGCATCTAAGTGTAAATAATTAATTTTACTGCATATAGAAATCTAGATTTTATTTTAATTATAGAGTTGCAAGTTTGGTGTTGAGGCAGAAATGTCAGTAATATTCTTAATATTTTGAAAATTATATTAAATTGGTCTGAAGTGACTTTTCAAATTGTTTCTCGTTAAGGGAAGTGCCTCTTTAAAAGTCAATAGCAAAGCTACTTAAATCTCAGTTCTAGGATCGCCTTTCACTCATGTTTTCCCAAAATACACATAAATCCATTCTACTCTTATCATTAGTGATCTTAGTGATTGACTAAATGATTGTGTTTGTTCCAGTTCGTTAAACGGTTCAACGACAGTCACCAGGCACTACAGAGGCGATCAGACACCTCTGGTCAGCTGTTGTCGTACAGTCAGTGTTACCAACAGTTGCAGGACGTCTGTGTAGACAGTTTGTTCCCCGGGGCGACTCACAGCCGACGGGTGTCAGCTCTACACCTGCTGCTGTCCCTGCGTCCCCAGGCAACCCCTCTGCTACAGGCCGCCCTGTTGGCATGTCTGGCTGATAGTTATGAAGATGTCAAGGCTATGGCCGTCAGACTGCTGACTAACACACCAGGATTGTTGGAGGAGTTTAAGGTTAGTTTGTGATGGGAATAATCAAATAAATAAACAACGATTTTCCATTTACATTATTGGACAGTAGAAAATTTCTGGTTTAACCAATCAGTTTAAGATACATGACTAGCCATAGGCTAGGACGTTGGTAGGTTAGGGTGTGCAAAGGGATGTCAATAGACAATTATCTTAATGAGAGACTTATAAAAAGTAAATAAGAGGTAAATTTATCTTGGTTTTTTTGTGATTCTTATACCTCCTCTATGAAAATTGTTTGGCCAATTATGTCACCTTCTTCAGATCTTTGTCAAAAATATAAATTTTCACTCATATTGAGGTCGTTGAAAAATTAAACACCCTCACACGTACGTTTGGATAAAACATAAAAAATAAAGTACAAAGAAAAAAAATAAAGTACCTGCTGTAGCCACAGGTACGCACTGCTCAATTGACAAGTCCTGACAAGACTTATAGAGGTTCAAATCTAAAAATATTCAAATTTAATTGCTACTATCAAAAGATCACCAGTTAATCTTGTAAAAACTAAGTAGTTTTTTATGGTTCAAAACTAAGTCCATCAATCCTTGATAACTGGGTTTTTACAAATGCAAATAATGGTATTGATTAAATAAATAGCTAATCCTACTCAATAGCAAAGCTAGCGTCACAAACCATCTCAATCTGTTTTATAATAATCATTTAGTTTTCAATATGCACCTAGGCTCGTGCCATTGTCTTAAAAGTGATGAACAAAGGAATGGAACTTCATGATCAGATTCCATATCCCGAAACGTATAGTGACATCTCTGTAGATTTTACTAATCAAGAAAGAAAATATCTATCATAATCTTTTCAATCAAATGAAAAAAATAATTAACTTTGAAAAAAGTAGTCTTCCAGGATGTAACATTGAGCACAAGGATCTAGGGGCTTAGGATTTCTTATTTATTTAGGTTAGGGCAATAATAGGTTTTTTACATACCTCAGTCAAATAGTCCAATAAACTATATTGCTCAACAGCCTACATGACTATTTGATTGGGGTATGTAAAAAACCTATTATTGTCTTAACATTAACAATAGAGTCCAGGGGCTGAAAACATGAATTTTGATTGATTTATTTATTCCATCCAACAGATATCTCAATTTTTTACAAGTAACTAATCAATCAATAAAGGACAAAAAATCTGATTTGCTAAGGATACTTAGGTGAAAATGCTGTTAGTGATAGTGAAATATTTTAAAGTATTGTGGTTTTTCTGACAGTTTGGATTCTTTTCCATTCAAGTAAGCCATCCTCACAAAACACCCTAATTAGGTCTTCAAAGTGAGTACACTAACTAAACTCTTCAGATAAACAATACAACCTGTAATAAATGTTTCCGTTTGGAAAATGGTGTGAATAAAATGTTAGGCCTAATGACTCTAGGTTATGTTATTATATTTTGATCTTATTCCTCAGGAGCCGTCAACAGTGTTGAACGTCATCCGTAAAGGTCTACAATACGCTGGAGGTGTGAAGCCACCCGAGAGTCTGTCCGCTGCGTATCTCCTCACCACTCTGTCTCACACACCGCTGTCAGACGCAGCGTGGGCGGCCATCTTGGACAAGTATCCATTTTGTAACCATAACGTCATGTAAGTCTTTCATGTGGAAGCTAATTTAATCCTAAGTTTTTTTTTTATACAATCATCATCATATAGGGAAGTCTAGCAGCGAATGTTAAGTTTTTAAATATAGGTTATTTTGTAATGTAATTTAATCCAGATATACAAATATTAAAAAATCATGTTTTCCAGTGTATGTCAGCACATCAAACAAACAATCCGACCCCTTCTATTATAGCTATTAGCTAAAGTACTCAAGCAAAATTAACATTATTCCCAAGGTGTGTGAAAATGGCATTCTGTTGAAACATAAAACAGTTTGAGTGTTATGATTAGAACTACTGAAATACTGTGAATAAGTCGACATTTCAATTTACTTTTGTTTAAGCTCCCATTCATTTTTATGTGTTATATTTCAGAGAATACAAAGGCGTGTACTACCTAGTAATGATAGTTGCGGATGAACTGACTCGCCAGTTGGCTGTGGCTGAAGAGAACTTACTGAAAGCCGCTTCCTCAGCACCTCTTCACGGACTGCTGTTTACCATCAGACTAATGCTGACTCAGGCTGACCTCAAGTAAGTATCAGTAATCTGAAAGAACTCAAGATTCCTAAGACATTTTGAGAATTAAGTTTTGTACACTATACAATTTATTGAATTCCACGTTTTTAATTTTGTGTCCTTTTGAGCTATTAGTATTTTTTTAATGTTTCCCCTAAACCCTAGTCTTTCCTTGTCTACCATCGCTCTTTTGATAGAAAGCATCATTAGTTTATGTACATTTAGACCAAAAAATTGTATCTGAGTCAATTTTAAAACAATTTTGAAGTCACAAAAGTAGTAGTAGTAATCTTTTAGTACTTTTCTAAATTTATTACAACTAAAAGAACTAACATTGTCTGCTTTCTCTCTTTGTGTTCAGGAGTTGCAACAGCGAGATGTGGAGACAGCTGATCAGAAGATTGGTAGAGCTAAGTTTCAGCTGTAGTGCTGCAGTAGCCTCAGTCGTCAACAGTGACTCGCCCGAGGGACATCTCCCCATGGACTTTGACTTTGGTGGGTAACATGAGGACCATATATCTATAGACTTTTAGTTTTGTTTGGGGCCAGTTGTAGTCTTTAAGGTATTCCACTAAAAGGAACTATAAGTGGTGATTGATATCATAGGGCACTTATTAAAGCAGGTGTGGAAAACATTGTGTGCATTTACCAAACATTTAGGTACAAAACTAAACAGTAGCCTCCTATTTGACTTCCTCATTTTAACTAAATAGACGTCAGGACAACCGTCAGGAATCTGGATAATGGTCTACTGTACCCGTTTTTAAATCTCAGACAACAATATGTATCATTATAAACTATCTATTAATTGTTGTTAACTGTAATGTGTAATAACTCTTTGTCCACCAGATCCGTCTGACGTGTGTGGTGGTGAGCAGGAGGGGGTGGAGGGAGTGACGTCGCAGATGGTGTTGTTGTGTTCTTGGAGAACTGTCAAAGAAGTGTCTCTGTTGCTTGGTCATCTAGCTGAAGAATGTAGCATTGCCACAACACCACAAGGTATTCTGTTTTGATCCATAGGTTTCAAATTGAAGGATACAAGGGCATGTTTGGTAAATCTAGGATTGTTTCAAATTCACATATTCATTGCTGAATCTCAGCCATTCTATTATAAATTTCTTTAATGAATAGATTGAATTGAATCTTGAATCTGAATTCTCAAAAATCAAGTACCAAATCTAAAGAAGTTTTTATAAAATTTCATTTATAATGTGAATATTTTTACATGCAGCAAGGATTAGATGATATTTCATAATGACAGCAACATTCTGATTATTTCACGGTTGCAGAAATATCATGATATTCTCGTCTTGTAAAGACCCTAAAATATTTCAAGAAGTTTATTTAAAGCTCTTCCTAAATTTTAGAGACTGAAACATTCTGCTTCTTTTCAGAAAAAAACTTTTTTCAGATGGGAATGGAACTAGTCATATTGTAACCCAAAAATGAGTGATGAATGAGTGGTGGAGCTTAGAATGTTGTGATGTGCCTTGTGTAGCTTGTTACTGACTAGGGCCCGCGGCTTCTTAAATCAGGATGGTTTATTAAAAGTGTATAAAGGACAGCTGGGCCAGTTTTGAACCATCAAAAGTTTCTGACTGTTCTCAGGATGAAATCGGCTACCTTTGGATTGTTATGCAAGCACTACAATCACTCAACTACCCAGCTATCCATACCTACTAAACTGTATAGCTATTACAAATAACTTATTACTTACTTAGGTCTGAAAGTACATTTCATGTTTCAGAAGCAGGACTGTTGGAAGAAAAGGATATTTTGAGGATTGGAAACCATTTGACAACACTTCTGGCTGAAACCAAACATAGAGGAGCTTTTGAACAGGCTTATGTCGGCTTCTGCAAACTGGTGTCTCGTCTTTGGAGGTAACTAAGTGCTTAAAGATTTGGTTCATTTTAGTATAACTAGTAGCTTTACCCAAGCTTAGCAACAGGCTTTATTGTAATAACAGTTACTCTTCCCTCCGCTGACTGTGGAATCTCAATTCTACCTCCTAATTTTAGAAGTCAGTGGTAATTTCAATTTTCTACTAGTGATTGGTTGTTAACAAACTTGATCAAAATGCCAACAGAGTAAATGTAACTAAAGTAAACGGTTGTGTAAAACATTCTGGTTACACTTTTTGTTGCTACAGATAGCAATATCAATCATTGTTTACTTTTGAAATTCCAGTGTGGAACATGAAGATTTAGATCCTCTGTCTATAGTTGAGTTAATGTGAGTTACTTTGATCAACACAAAAGTGTTCATACATCTGATTAATCTTCCTATTTTCAGACTCCCAATGGGGACTCTCCAGCAGTTGCCATTGAAATGGTTGAAAGACACAATGGATGAGATCAGCAACAATGAAGAGACTCTTTGTGCTACAAGGAGAAGTGCTGGGATACCTTTCATGATTCAGGCATGTATTAGATTTATAGTAATCAAATTTGATACATGTTTTAAACTCGGTACTATTTAATGTGTTTTCTTATTTTACCTCCAGAAACATGACTGCTCTGTCGAGTATGTTTGTGTGTGTTTATTTCTCAACATAACCAGCCATAGCCAAGCAATACTGTCCTACGCAATACAAATTTCTTTGTACTGGTTCAGGAATTGATTAGAAGAGGAAGAGGGATAGAGTACATGAAAGTACGCGAAAGAGTACTGTAAGAAAGGACCATGAGGTCCTAAGTTCGCCTCAATAAAGAAGGTTTTTAATTTCATTTAATGAAAAATTAGAAAATTAGTGTCCAGAGGAAACATCTAACAGGTCATACTACAAAACATAAAACTAATGTTTCCTCCTAATATAGGATTCCTTCAGAGAGTAGATTAAAGAGATATTTTAGTCAACAATGTCAACATTAAAAGCTATAGTAGTGAGTTCAAACACAAGAAGTTCAAAACACTTCTCCCTGTTGTATTCAAATTAACACTTCTCTTCAATCTACTCTCTGTAAAAGTCCTATATCATTGTAAAATATCAGTGTTTTTTTTTATCTTTTGTTTCTGTATCTATTTGCTGAACTCTACCCATCCCCAAAATAATCACTAATCAGTCACCTGGATTATATTTTTAACAAAACCTTTTTACAGTTCAATTATTTTTGCTGACAATTTAACCCAACCATTACATCTAAAAATATTTACAAATTTCCATCTTTATATTGCAGGCTCTGATCTGTACCCAGATGGAGGTACAAGGTCCGTTGTCAGTGGAAGGGTGGGTGAGTTGTCTGCTAGCTTTGGCTGAGTGTGCGTCTGCGCCCCCCACCACTCACACTCATGCACTCAACATCCTGCGCGCGCTGTTCCGCAGTACACAGCTTGGGGAGGCTGTATCTGTCTGTGTGGAACGTGCGTTCATCGTCACCATCTCTGCGTTCTCAGCCAGCAACTGGATGGTAAGTCGAATGCACTAGTAAACTTTTAGTATATATGAGTGTGTGTAAATAGATGTACACAGCAAAAATAAATTGTTATTTCAACTTAAACTACAGTTGGCAGCACTGTTGTGGAACTTTTTAATTTGAACTCTAACTACCAGTCTTCTTTCTTCACTCTCCTAATAAAGTCCCTAACTGGGACAAAATATTAAGTTTTACTGCTTTGTGTTATGTGTTTCATGTGTGTTTTACCATAGCTAATTTGGGCTCTGTCTACCAGGTAAGCTAGCTTATCCTTATCCTTATCCTTATACATAATAAATAATCCTAATCGAACTAAATTAAGGTAAAATTGTCTATCACCATTAGGGAAAAACGGAAAAAGTTTTTCTGTTTTAGGATCTAAAATCTGATCTGGTCCACTGGTAGAATAAAACCTACAACATAAGCAAATCCAGTCATAGCTGGTAAAACACACAGATAAGATAATGTTTCAGGAGCTAGAACATAATAAGAATGAGCCAAAGGCAATAGAACTTTTATGACTGCACAGGATGGCTTCTGAGACCAAATTAGAATAATTTTTGTTATTCACATATGATTCTCTATTTTATTGCAGCACATTGATTTAAAATTTGTGGTAGAATTTTCATCACTAACAGTATTGTCAAGCCTTATTTACAATTTATGGTTTTGCCATAGGAAAGAAACTCAGCAACGTTGCTTCTGAGCGCTTTGATGACTCGAGTGTTTGGAGTTCCGAGATCCAAGAGTCAAGACAGTCTCTCCTGGAAGAACAAGATGACAGGGAGGATATTCTTCCAGCGGTATCCGAAGCTGTTTGACTTCTTTCAACTAGAGCTGCAGAAAGCTTCTCAGTCGGGCTCAAAATTGCATCCTTCGTTGTACCCGGTTCTGCTCATACTGGGACGGCTTTACCCATCGTCTCTGGAAGGCACTGACTCTAACGTACAGGTAGTCAAGTCAATGATTTATTTATTTTCACATAAATGTTTACAATTGAACCAGCAAAGCTGGGTATGTCAGGTGTGGTGTTCTAAGTCATTTACAGTTTATAATTTAGTCATTGTAGTCATTATTATTATTTTTTAAATTCCAATTCAATATTTTTTATCCTGTGACAGTTGACCCAGTATATACCGGACATAGTAGTGTGTTCTGGCAGCAACATATACAAGACCAGGACACTGGCAGCCAGAGCAATGGTAGCCCTCATGTCTCTTTCCCACTTTGACAATGTCATACAACAAGTCACCCGGCCTGATATATCTACCAATTTCAGGCATGGCTTACATTTACAAGTAAGTAAATCTGTTTTTGTCATAAGTTTGTTGGGCTTAAGTACGGTTCTAACTTTTTATTCTTATTACTTACAGTAAGAAAACGTCTGTGGTGGCCGAGGACACCAACTGAATATTTTGTTATCAAGTTTGTGAATAAGTTAGCTTAACCTTAACACATTTACTACCAGGTGATATAAGGCATACTATACAGAAGAGTGTGATGAGCGGTAGGCAACGTGTTAAAGAATGGTGCAGTATGACATAAAATCCGCAGTTTGATAGTAATGAAAATGACCAACCACTAGACCAGACATTTTAGTGCCTGCAAGATATTTAATACTAAATTTTCGCAAACCTTTTCCTTAAACATTTTCTAAGCTGATTCCATGATATTTAGGTCCATAAACTATCAGGAAACGTCTCAAAGTCTGAAAGTTGAGAATTTTTTTAGAAATGAAACTGGTTAAAATTATTGAACTCAATAACATTTTTTTTCATTACAGGTGGCATTCTTCCTGAAGCAATCTGATCTCAAGGTCAACCATTTGTTTTTCAAGGACCAAATAGAAACCTGGATTGAAAAATTAATAGGTTTATTTGACAAGAAGCTCAGTGTCCCAGAATTACAAGCTTTGGTCAATATATTCAACATTTTCTATGATAAATATTCCTTACTTGTACCACAAACTGTGTGGGTACAAATCAGAGAGAAATCCAAAAGTCTTTTAAATCCGATTCCATCTTCTGAACTGCTTGGATCTTGTTTGCTTCGACCTGCTTTATGTGAATTGTTACTCAAGTTAGCCATGAGATCAGAAAAAGACATTGTGTCGTTATGTTGTCAGCTGTTAAATGATAATATATACGAGGTTCGACACACAGTGTTGGATTTCATTAGTTGTCTCTGCGGTTACAGCTGTTCAGAGAGTTTTGGTGAGTTTTACAAACTGGTCGATTTTAACACAAAGCAATCTTGTAGATACCTCTTGTTACACGATCATGAAATCATCAAGGTCATTGCAGAGAAAGCTTTAAATGTGTTTGAAAACAAAGGAGATCATCCTGATGATAACGTTAGGTTGCTATCAGTGTTGAGAGGTTGGGAAGAAGTCTGGGTTGAGATATCGGACAAATGCAAGGAGGATTTGCTGGCAAAGTTGCTGGATTTGTGTAGAGATTCCTACAATGAGATTGCTACCTGTGCTTTGTTTTGCGTCAACGACTTCTTGAAATCAAAGGTTAGTATTTTAGCAATTCACAGGGTGTTTTTTTAAGAATGGTCCTGTGAGACACTCATTAATCTGACAAACAAGCTTATATGTTGGTATCCCAGTTTACTTGACTTCAAAAAAGCATATCATAACATTCATATTTTTGTAAAGATAAATTTTAATGGCTTTACTCTTGTTGGGGGATAATTTAGATTAAGGAACATAGGTTAGGTAGATATTAAAAATTTACCAGGTTAGGTAAAATTACCATGTACCAGCTTGGGAATTACTTTTGTAATTATTGTGTTCAAGCGTTATGTACAATAAAGCTTTGTCTATTGTCTAATAAAAATATGCTTTCAGAAACACTTGAATGAAGGTGATATTACAAGCATTAGTACATTACTGGAAGAACTTACTTCCTCAGAAACAAGCTATTTATATCACGAGCCTCTGCATGAACTGGTAGTGAAGAACTTCAGTGCATTACAGATGTCAACACAAGCAGTCAATAGTAAGTTGACAAATCGTCTTTAACTTTATGAGTTTTTATTTTAAATTGAGTTCAATCCTATTGTCTGAAGTGTCTTTGACTGTCAAATAATGTTGGACTTGTACAAAAGTTTAACTCTTGGGTTTTTTTTTACTTTGTCCCCCTTTACATAACTATGGGAATTTTGCTAAAATGTTCATCATAGTATATGGAGAAAGTGTTGTTTTTGCGGACATTTTCCATCACGATTGTAAAAAACAATAATGTTACAATTGCAACATTGTTGTTTGCAATATTGTTATGTTGTTGTAACAACAATTGTGTTAGTTAAGTATTTTCACCTGAGGACGGGATCAGATTCCAGATCCCGAAACGTTGTGTATTGTTTTTTACAATCGTGATGGAAAATGTCCGCAATAAACCTTTGAACAACATTTACAAGTTGTTCTTCATTTTTTGAAATTTTGATTTTTTATGATAAAAAAAATTGAATTTTCACAAAATCAGCCTGAACGATTTTGACTCTGAAATTTGGTCCTTGTAACCCTATACAAAATGGTACAAGCCATAGTCCAACAAAATGGTACAATGGTACTGTAAAAAATTACGGTTTATAACTTATTGCTACTTTTATGATATTCCCCATATAAAGTATCATAGTTACTCCCACCACTTACCCATGATGAAGGTTGTTGATAAGCTAATGGAAGAAAGTATGTGTCAGATTCATGATCCGTTTATTTCTACAGTGTAAAATTATTTATATTTTCAATATAATTTATATCTTTACTATTCTGTCCTACAGGACTGCAGATGTACAAGACATTGATTCAGTTGAGTGATCACAGCCACTGGACACAAGTAGTAGACCAAGTGACCAGGACAGAGAAGAATGCTGTAGTGACTGCTACATTGGTGCTGGGCTTGACATTGGGTCAGTTCACAGGGTTGAGACATAATCAGGATAATGTGGTATGTATGTAGTGTGACTCTTAGGTTTGAGTTTTTAAATACTATTTACAAAAATTCTGGGGGAAAATGAACCATCATTTTTGTTTGATACAGTAGACGTCTTAACTGACCCTAATGGAACTAGACCTAGGTTGGATAACTGAAAAGGTCGGTTAAAATGGACAATCCCTAAAACATGAAGTGCTACTTAATACTTATACAACCATTATTTCGAAGTCGTATTTGCATTATTTTAAAATACACTTTTTCGTACTACTACTTTTTTGTACTTTTTGTAACTAACTTTCTCTTTTTTCGTATTGGTAGAAAAGTCACAAATAAACACAAAACACGGATAAGTCAAATACTTTCAATGGAATAAATTATAGTTGTGGGCAAGAGTCAATAAAAATTTGTATCTTAATAACCTAAGTAAGTACTGTAATATTAAATAATGCTTTTCAAATCCAACAGTAGAGAACGTTTTGTCCAAATTAAAGATACAAGCAACCATTTTGTTACGAGACAGGATGGTTTTTTAGCCCCTCACTGGAGGCTCGTATCACAAAAACTATCTTGACCTTGGAGTCGTTAACCCCCCTCCCCTGCCCAATCCTACAGGTTGTGTTTGTTTACACAAGCGATAATATAATTCTAGATTATATTACAAAAATAGTAGCTGTCAGAAACAAAATAACTTATTCTTATTCGCATCCTATGGAGATAAGCGTATGATTCCCATCGCCGAGCATGGTTAAACCAAACTGCTCTCAAAACAAGGTCGGTTAAAACAAACTGTAATATTTTACGATTGAGAGCGGATAATTTGATTATTGGTTAATGCGAGGGAGTCTACTGTACTTGTATTTCTACATTCTATTACCACCCAACTTCCCTGTTTTTTTTTTTTTTTTTTTACTTTTGGGGAAAAATAAGTTGTATCAGCATAATAGACTTGCTATCAAATAATGCTGTCAGCCAAGTCACTCTTCATCAGAATCAACAGACATTTGATAACCAGCAGATTTGTGTGCAATATAATATTTTTTATGTTATGCTTGTTTTATCATTCCTGCAAATTTCATCACCCATACTACGATTTGGAAAATTACAACAATTAAAATTACCTTCTTTTATAACTTACCATCAATGCATATAGTCCTTTTACCATCCAAACAAGTTTCAAAGACATACATTAGAAAATATTTATTTTAGTCTTGTTGACAAAACATCCAACACCGTCTGCTATCAAATGTCCATACTGTCAGGCTTAGTTGAAACCTCACTCTGTTCATTGTAGTTTACAAGTTCACGTCTATGTTTATGAGCTGAGAAGTACAACGCTCCGCCAAACCGGTTCCTGTGCAGTTGCTCTAGGGATTCATCTTGACTATCAGTAACCGCTGCAGGAGTAGGTTCTTGCATTGACCTCCCTGAATTTATTACTATCAATGTCGGCAGAACGTCTGCGACTATTCCATCATTAGCTACAATGATGAGACCTAAGTCTTCATCGCTTGTGTGCATCGTATTACTATCCTCCTGAGTCCAAGTACCAGTGTTTGGCAACACGGACAATATTCGCCTCCTTAGATAGTACCTATGGTAATCTCTGTCGTACCTGAGGTATCCGCTGGTTATTGCTCTTTGAAGCAACCGGTTCATCCTTAGTTGTAGGTAACTACCGTATAACGTTCTCCATCTGGTTCTAAACCGGTCGAGGGTTACTCCACGGCCTGTGTCCAAGTTTTCCATTACGGACAGCAGTTGTCGCATAGTTCTGGTAAGCATTTTACTAAGAATTTCAAAACGGATAATTTAAAAACATAAATGCAAGGGCTAAATGTCTAGACTATCATGATTTCTATGGTTACTTGAACCATTTAATATAATAAGTATAGGACACTAACTTCTGACTTCAACTAATTATCTACAGGGCAGTTTTTGAAGTTTTAACTTCCATCATCAATCTGATTCAAGAGAGTATTTTTCTTATTACTTTTTTCAATTAGAACTGATGAGGGAATTTTAGATATACAGTATGAGAATGCAGCTCTCCTCTGATTACTAAGTTGAAGACAGGGGAGTAACCGACACTGATTTGTTATTTGAAAAACCAGCTTTTAGGCTGTATAAAAAATAAATAAATCAAACCTTTAAATAACCGATAGAATTAGAAATCAGCCAAGATGTCAGTTATTGCAGATAGATACTCGATATGAAAGCAGTCTTACTTGTCACTAACTAAGATGGGTATTGCAACCATTCATTTTGTAGTGCAAGAATGGATAAATTATGATTGTACGATGGATATGAACATGAAGCATTCATTGTGTGTGAAGTTTTATTACTAGGGATCAAGCTCAGTCGTGTCCAGTTTCAGTTTCATACCATTAAACAACCACTTACATTTGCCTTGATCAATCTGGCAACCTGTCTAAAATCTGCAAAACAACTGAATAGAAAAACAAATCTGTATGTAGATTTACTTTGTTGTGGCAGTGTATTGTTTGGTTTGTAATCCATTCACTTGTTTTGCAAAAAAATGAAATTAACTCCTGACAATGCTAATTGCCTTTCTGTGCCTACTATGAGGCCTTTTTTGAGAGAGAGAGTCTAAGAGACCTAACTGTGGTAAGCAGCAAGCAGCTCAGCTCTAGCCTATTGTGCAGCCTCATTCTCCATCAAATTTCAGATCCTTGAAGAACCACGATTACTCTTTATTCTTTAATATTTTCTTAGCTGGCAAATTTGGCCACGTTTTTCAGCACTAATTGGACAAATGGGGATACAGTTCGGTGACATGGTACATGACCACATTTAAAATCCTAAGTTGGTAGCCTGTTTTAACATTGTCTTTCCTCCTATAGGCCTAAAGATTTTCCAGAACACCTTGCAGGGCTCCCTATACTTACCATCTGACTTATTTTAGGCCAAAGTGTTTGACACGGAAGAGGTCAGCAGTGATTACGAAGAATACATTCTAAGTCGGATTTGCAGTCAAAAGTTTAACGAGCTGTGTGATTCTACGCTCAAGATTCAACTTGATAAACCACTCAGAGATTGGCTCACCAAGGAGACGGGACTCGACGGAAGTACGTTGGCAGAGTTTGTATCACTGGCTAGGATGCAGGTGTTACAACTGGACTCAAGTGATCCTTGTCAATTTTTATACCCTGGTTATCAAAGACTCAGGCTAAACTGGTTGAAGTTGAAAAATATTTTATGACATATTTTTGTTATTAAAGTGGTTTATATGTTTTTATTTTAAGACTCTTCAATTGTTATTGAATGATGTATAGTTTATTGGTTCCATAATCCCTATCAATGGTGTAGTAGGGCAGAACACATGGAATATGCTTTCTCCAAAAATCTAATGTGATGAATAGGGACCTCTTGTCGGGAATTTTTGATTTTGATTTATATAGATATATATTTGAATTCCTTATTAAATTCCGAATCACTTGGTGCAAGTGCCATGTATCTACGATTTTTTTTGTTAAAGTTATAGGACTTTAAAATTTTGTCATGTAAAAGGGTTGTTTTGAGAAAAACCATTTTGAAAATTTCAAATAGGCCTACGCATAAAATAGTTTTTTTTTTTATTCAAGAAACTATTTTGGTATCAAAAGAAAGCGTATAATGTCCTCTTTGGAGGCAAAACCAATTTTTGTCTTAGCTCCCGGTAGTTTTCATTTAAATAATTGTTTTAAGCTTGTCATAAAAATCACATTTCAGAAAAGTGACCGGCCCTGTGTTATTTCTCCATAAGATAAGAAAAGGTACCTCTCTTGTCGGGACCGCAAAATTTGTGAGATACTTTGTTCTCCGTACACTGTGCTTTGTTGTAGTTCTCTAAATTTCGTCTAGAATGCAGGACAATTCATTTTTTGGACTAAAGTCTGTTTATAAAGTGAATATTAGAAATGGGACCTCTTGTCGTTATGGCGAAATAACATAGAGCGACAAGAGGTACCTTTTCTCAGACCGTGCAGAGGCTAACAAAATGATCTATTTTGATTGTTTACGTCTTCAATTCGATATTTTAACAGATACTGTCCTGTTTTATGATAAATGAGCTATAACAATCGATAAAAACATAATTTCGATATTTTCAACATTAATTACTTATGTCGGCCGTACTGAAAATTTTGCATCGCCGACAAGTGGTCCCTTTTCACTTTCCAAATCACATATATAATACGCTAAGTAGATTTTTGTAAACAGAACTACTCCCTCATTTTTGGACCGATTTTGATGATTAAAGTTTCAAAAAAATGGCCCTAATCTGTAGTTTTGCAAAGTGTTTTTAATTTTTTTGAAATCTTTATTATTTTGGGCAGGATCTTCCATCAAAGTTTGGTTTGCTCCCATAAGATTAACATGGGGAATCTATATATTTAATTGGAAACTTTGTCTCCACTAATTTGAGAGAACATTTACGAAGAAATCCCAATGGTGGCCTTCTTGAGTTGGTCACCCTGAATATCTTCAAAATCATAAGCTCACATTCAACACCCTCTCGATAAATATTTTATCTCAAATCTTGAGGAAACTTACCAGGAAAAAAGTAGGCTCATAGGTTAAAAAAAGTCAGTTTGAAACCAATATATCTTTGTTCTCAAAAATCCATAAAAAATTCCCATTTTAAGGTTTTTTGACAATAGTGTCATGGCGCAACAAAATGGTAACCCAGACCAAAATAACAAGTTTGATTTCAAAGCTGTATTGAGATGTTCCTGAACAAAGTCTACTTCATTAAGGCGTTGACGACGGCCTTGGCATTGAGAGACTTGAGGTCGGTGTAAGTCTGACCTGTGCCGACAAACACTATAGGCTGACCAGTGATGTAGGTCATAGAGATGGCGGCTCCGACCTGCGGAAGAAAATTATAGATTTTTAGTCTCAGAGCTTAACAAAACTTAAATTAGGCAGGCTACACAAAAGAATGTATTTGTCCAGAATTGTTCTATGGAGCCGCGTGGAAATCAAATGTAAAAGAAGAAAGGATATTGGTAGTAAAAAAAAAATTATTCTTAGAAAAAATTATAGACCAATTAAGGAGGTAGGAGAGTGTAAAAGAAAATACAAAATATAACTAGACTTAATAAGGATTCAGATGTAGTATGTGTTCTTAAATGCAGACGGATTAGATCAGCAAGGCATGTTTTGAGTTTTGAGAAGAAGGAATATCAATAATCTCAAACATGTATTAAAAAAGAACCCTGAAGATACACCATCTAAAAGAAAAATCCAAAAATTGCTGGTCTCAGGTTATAGCATCTGCGACCTACTCACCATTTGACCTTTGAAGCATCGATTTTAAAACCCATTAATTGAGCACTTCACAATAAAATTACATAAGTTGACTTTTCTTAGCTAGGTTAGCTATTAGAACGATTATGGTCGGTGATCCGACACCTTCCACATCCCATAAAAGTCGGATCAACTGTCAACTACACATTAACGTCCCTTACCTTGTCATCAATGGTGTCGAACTTGGTGAGCACGATGCCGTCAATGACATGAGGGTTTGTCGAGTCGGAGTAGTCGGCCATTGCCTGGTTAAATTTGACCAGCTGATCTACAGCCTCATTGCCTACCAACGCCTCCCCCACAAACAACACCAGGTCTGGTTCATTCACTTTCACCAGCTGATTGAACAATAAGAAACAATTGTTATTTGCCCTCAGAGTTTGAAAGAAAAAATGTCTTTATGAAAAATTGCTTCAAGCTCTCAGAGAATTGTAGCTTAAGTATCATTGCATGGACTGCTGTATGGTAATTGAATTTTTGTCATTCTTCTTTTAATAATGCATTTAATGTCATATAGGATTAAAATTATTAAGTAGATATGAGTATGATGAATAGGTACCTACTGAGTTTAAAATTGACATCTCATTTTATTTTCTATGTTCTGAGAATTCTTACACAAATAAACAGACCAATAATAAATTAGGAAAATTACTTAACTTTTTAAAAATAATAATATTCATGAATAAAAAATAAACTAACTTGAGTATGCAAACGCTCAAAAGGTATTCAAAAGAAATATAAATATTTGACAGTAAAATCATCTTAAAACATTTTAGGATATTAACCTCACCAACTTGACAACCGGTAACTCGACAGTCAACCGCTGACAAGGTGCACGTCTAGCTGGC
Organism: Macrosteles quadrilineatus; assembly: GCF_028750875.1. Taxonomy (NCBI): domain Eukaryota; kingdom Metazoa; phylum Arthropoda; class Insecta; order Hemiptera; family Cicadellidae; genus Macrosteles; species Macrosteles quadrilineatus. The sequence goes on along the minus strand of NW_026542595.1, from coordinate 134,218,126 downwards.
TTTGTGTTACTATTGTGTAAGACTTTTCAAGTTTTGATTTTTTATTATTTGTCATTTCGTAGAAAATTATTCCCTCAACATATAAAAATACTCATGTGAGTATTCAATCTATTTGTTGAAATTAGTCTGTTATGTATTAATTTATTAAAACCCATTAAAAATGTCAATGCTCAACAACCCCAAACACGACAACCTCTGGGTCCACAAATAGTCGAGTTAGTGAGGTTTTACGGTATTAGAGAAATAGTGTCAGTTTAATAAGTCATAATCTCCTACGGTTACGGCAACATTGTGTTACAATTTCAAGATTTAAAATAATCGAAGGTTAATCAATATTCAAACACACACAAAATTCGTCACAAACACTCAGCAAACTTCTGATGAGTTTGACTGGATTTGCAATAAAAAAGTTATTCATAAAAATTGGCCAATCAATTTATGGTGTGAAATATAAATGACAAAACCAACCTTGGCCAAAGCTCTCATCAAAGGTTCGTTGTCCTGCATCCGACCAGCAGTGTCTACAAGAACAACGTCAATGCGAGAGTCTCGGGCAAAGTTGATGGCTTCCATCGCAATGCCTGCTGCGTCTTTACCTGCTCAACACAATAGAAATTATGTAGTTTAAATCATAAACTAGAGCTGGTTGTAGAAAGGTATATATTTACAAAAATGATTTCAATGATTGATAAAGAAGAAAAAAAAATACAAATTGCAAGATCTGGTGACTGGTGAGCGAATTTAATAAATTTGTCTTTAGCCTTTTGTTATGTAGGCCTAATCAACCAAAAGAGTAAAAAAGTTTTAACTACATTCATAAATACACAGCATTAATAAAGGATTGTATTGCATAGATTTAGCAATGTATGTAAATAAAATAGTTCTTATTTCTGTGACTCTATTCATGTATGTATGTACAGCTTGAATAAAGATGATTTGATTTGATTTGAACAGGCAATCAATGACTATACAAGTTTACCACAATCAAGTAATCCACCAAACCAAGCAATACATATTACAAAAATTTGGGTTTGATGAAAATTTAATTTGTTTAATTTAAAATTATGCTGGATGGTTGAGAAAGACTAGTTGAGAGAAACTAAGTTTAAAGAACAAACCAACAAAGATAAAATTTTTATTGAAATACTCAAATAGTTGTAGCAATAAAGTAGGTTAGCAAATTCACTGCCAAACATTTTTCCTAAACCGAGGATGACAAATCAGGTAGGAATTTTAATACAACAATGTGATTGACACTGACAAATTTATTCATTCAAGCAGGGTTATTTCTAGGTATAAACTTTCACTTATTATGAAGTAGACATCCCATCTATATGGACCAGCTGTAGCATATTTTCTATTAACCCCTTGGGTTCTAGAGGAATTTATTTTGGTATTTTCCAAAAAGTGCTAGAGCTTTTTACTAGGTATGTCCAAAAAGTGCCAGGCTTGTCACGGTGGCAAAGTCTAGTGAGCAAAAATAAAAATTGGAACGGTATAAATATTCATCCCAAAAGTGTCAAGGAACGATATATTGTGCCTCAATCGAATGAAATCATTGCTGTTTTGAAATAACAACCGAGATATGCCCATTCAAACTCACATGATCGAAAGTCGCACCAGCCCGATATCTCGTTGCAATGTACTGTACTTTTCGGTAAGATAACCAACGAGCAACGACAATATATTGTTGTGAAGTATTTTTCGGATGTTCCCTGCAAAACGATGTATCGTTGCGTGGCACTCAAAGGGTAAAAAAAATCTGTTGAATCAGTCACTCACATCGTGTGCTACAATTCTAATTACATTTTCACCCCTAATTTTTGTTACTGAAATAGTTTATGTGTTATGAGAAATGCTACCACTTATACAATATTGACTTTTCAGTTTGTGGTTAACAATGTGGCGTATTCAACAGTTAGCAGTTATTTACATTGATCAGCACACTCTGTCAGTTGCACAAATCATTTATGTCTATTTTCATAAAACATCTGGCTTCAAATTTAACAAGGAGAACGTCTAATCAATAAACCGCCATTGCTCACCGTATCCTTTCTCAAACAGCTGGACCATCTGTTGGTTGTTGTGTCTCTCAGCAGGATGTAAAGCGTTGAGGTGACGAGTGTGGGTCCGCAGCTGCTCCACAGCACCAGCTCTGAACGTGTCACACGCAGCAATCAGCACACGCAGGTTGTTCTCAATTAGCCAGAAACAGATCTGTAACAAACGTTAATAGATATCGTTGACTTTTGAATACTGAAGTAAGCACCCATCTATGTGGACCAGCTGTAGTAAATTTCTTATTCAAATAGAACATTAGTCGAATGAGCCCCTCATATTATTTGCTACTGTCTAAGTTTTCTCAATAAGTTATTGAAGGAAAATTAACATAAGTGAAAGAAATTAAAATTAATCAACCATCAGGATTGTTGCACAGAATAAAAAACTGCTAACGATAAGCTATTTGTATCACTATTGTTGTTTTGGATATAGGTATGCATACACAGTATAACCTTGATGTTGTCCAGTCTAAGCCACAATGGCGACTGAAACTGTATGAATGGCTGTATGACTACAAAACCAACAGTGTTGGCCCTCCCACTTCACAGGTGGAATACTAGGCGAGTAAAACTGTTCAATACAATCTATAGTACTTGTTATATAGTCCTTTCACAAAATTTAACGATTTAACGGGAAGTTTTCGTGGGTTTCACACCACTTTTTTAGCTGATCAACTGTCGGCTGTAGTTTCAAAGTTAGGGTGAGGTGGAGGGGATCGCTTCCCCTCAAACCGCCTACATTTTGTGGACAGAGTATAATATAGTGAAAGTCTTTTACCTTGGCCAAGTTTGTAGACTTCCCGACACCATTGACCCCACAGAAGCACATAACAAAAGGTTTGCCTTGCTTCTTTGCCTCCAAAGCATCTCGTAGAATGTCCACTCTTCGTCTCGGCGACAAAATTTGCACCAAAGAGTCAGTCAGGGTGGTCTTCACTGTAGAAGCGATTGTCTCAAATGTACCAATCACCTACAAAAATACCAACAACATTATAAACTTTGGTGATTTAGGCCAGTTTATTAGTGGAAAAATAAAAAAAAATACAATTAGGAATTAATGACCTTTGATAGAGGAGAACTCTTAACCCCTAAACTTTTCTACACTTCTAAACTTATGTAGTTCTTGATAAGAAGATAAGTTTATTTTTATTTACTCAATAGAAAGTTTAGATATGATGTAAACTCCTTTTAATGTAAACTCCTTTTAAGGCCAATTCACACACATCAGTCAAAAAATTACTCTTTTTAATGGATTTTCTATTAAACCTATCTACACTCATCAGACGCAGATCCGTCAGTCAGTCAATTTCAGATTTCTTTTCACCGACATTTTTGGATTGTTCGGATGCCTGAAAAACGTGTTTGAGGTTACAAAATAGTTTTTTTTTTTGTTATTTAAATTATTGTGCTTATATTTTAAGTAATGTTTGTAACAATCAACAAGATGGACGGTGAAAATTTGATAAAATATTGTGTTTTGATTAAAACTTCTTGACTATAACATTAATAAGGTGATGGAAGACTGACTAAAACCAACAGACGGACAGTTACTGAGGAATTGCGGATGCAACTGAGACTGAACTGTGACTGGGATGTAAGGGAACTATGACTGGACTGATGTGTGTGAATCGATCTTTAATCACATCTATATACGATTGGCAGGGCTTTTAAACAAGAGGGTTTAAAAACTTAGTCTTCATTTAAAACTAAACTATTGACCTGTGCAAATTAAGAGCTTATGGTTTCAATATACAAAGTACGACAACCATAAAATGGGGACAATCCTAGACCCAGTTTCTACGGTGTAGGTCAGGTAAAAACAGCGGAAGGATTGAATAGCTTGACTTGTTGGTCGATATGAATCCCTTGTGAGAAACAAGAAAATCAGAAAAAACAGCAAAACAAAAAATTATTTCACAATAAAATGCTTCCTCATCCATTTGGTGAAATTTTGACTGTTGAAAACACTGACATTAAATTGGGCATAACAAAGACTTTCATAATCAAAACTAACTTTTCCCTCCAGTTTAGTAGCTACGGAGTTGCACAGCTTGAGGGCAATGTCGGCTGCAACATTCTTGGCAATCAGATGATCTCGCAGTTTCTCCAACACTGGTTCCATGCTCTCTCTGGACAGACTCTTTTGACCAACCAGTCCTCTGTAACATCAATGTGTCATTAGCACAACAAATCACACATTGCATGTTTTTATTTTTATATTTTACGAACTAATGATAAATTGCTGGTTGTCTAAGAATTATTGATTTATATTAACTCTTCGAGGTTCCTTCACTCACATTACCTGAACATAGAGAAGACGCCGGAGGATTTAGAAGCTGTTTTGTTGTTTTGAGAACCCATTTCTTCGTCCTCATCATCATCCTCTTCTTCTTCTGAACTCTCAACTTCCAGGTCTTGGATTCCTCCAACCATCTTTCCCACCAGCTTGAGGAACATAAAAAGTTAGTTGGATTTTGTAGTTTAGTAAATTATATTTTAAAAGTTAGAAAAGTCGTGTAAGTGAATACCGCAAGTAGACTAAGATACCAATTTCAGATCTGAAACCAATTTATATGTTTCTCTCTTGGTGCATAGTGAATTTTACCAATTTGTACCTTACTCTGGGGTTTTACAAGACTAAAAGGTGTTAACATATACATCTTCTATTCAGTTATATACAATTAAAAGTAAGAACAAAATCAGAAAATAAAAATTTACAAGACTCTTAAGTTACCGAACTTAAACAATAACGTTTTCCCAGGCTCAAATTCGGCTAAACCCTACTGTTTGTTTTAGTTTTCAATTAAAATACAGTAACTTTTCCCCCCAACAGGTTGTACAGATTTGCAGAATTTTAGTGCATTAAAGTCACTCACGTGGGTGTCAGCTTGTATTTCGTGATCTTCCTGAGGTTTATCCTTGGTCCTGTCCAGATCTACCAAATCCTTAGTGTTACCACTCAAGTCCCACTTCCTCGGCTTCTTGCCTTCCTTCGCAGGTTTAGGGCTCTTCCTACAGAGGTAAAGCCATGTCCCAGTGAGTAAACAAGTTTTTGTGGTTAAATAGGTTTGAATATAAATAAGAGTATTTTTTTATAAAATTAAAATTGTTGAACAGGTCAGGTAAAAAAACTTAAACTATGTACATATATCGGAAAATCGTATACACATAAACTTTATCTTAAACTAAATAGAACTGAAGCAAAGGTTATTAAATTTTATTTGAATATTTGCATGTGTGCAAGGAGAGGACATAGTCTAATTCATAAAAGTTCTTAGAATCAGACGATTTGGAATTTGGACACGTATAGTTAATTCAAGGACAAAAGGTGACAAGGAATATAGAGACCCTGCTAAGACACGGCCAAGAGGAAACCCTCTTAAGAAAAGGTGAGATGATATACCTTCATAGGATAGGAAGGGGAAACGGGAGAGAAGAAGTGAAGAGAGAGTAACTGGAGAGGAGGATGACGTCAGTTGATTCAGTAGGCCAAAAACCCATGAAGGATTTTAGAGCCAATAGAGTAGGTAGGGCCTAAGTGGAAAAGGAATTAATTGACATGGATGTCTTTGAATCTTCAATTAATTTTTCTAGAAGAAATTCTGGTATGGCATAAATTTAGCAACGCTTTAAAGTGGTTTTTGGGTTTAAAGTCAATAAGACATTTTATTAAAAACATCATGATTGAACTTTAAGGCATGGCAGTGACAGAGAAAGCATTTTTAATTTGAAAAATACAGGTGGAGTTTATAATAAATAGTCCAAAATTTGGTGTTGTAGCATAAAATAAGCACCATGAAAAATAATTTTAAGTCAATGATTTTCTCCACCATAGGGAATCTTTGTATTGTGTCAGTTATTTACATTTTTAAGAGTGTTTTAAACTTATGTTAAACTAATGTGTTTAAACTATTGTATCAACGATTTCAATATCTACTCACGGTTTGCTCTTTCGTGCATTAGGTGAGCCCAATTTCTGAGCCAGCTTGCGGCGGTTCTCCATTAAAATATCTTCTGAGAGCAAGTCCCCATTGGTCGCCACCTCGACTTCTTCCACCACTTCTTTCTTCACAGGCTCAACAACTTTCACTGTAATAACACATGAAATATAGTATTTTAAAGTTGAGAGATTTTTGCATAAGCAGCCTTTAAATCTGTTATTTCACTAGGTTTCACGTAGGTTTCACTTTCCTAAAGTGAGGCTTGAGGCTGGAAGAAAGTCTTTTTCTTATTTCGGCCCGCAGTTGTACAATGGCCTCCCTCAAGAGAACAAGTGTTCGAAATCGTACAACACATTCAGGGCCGCAATGAAAAAAAACAAATGTAAAATGTATGTTGTAATTATTCTGTTGTAATTTGTTTGTATATACTTATGTAAATATATTAGGATAGTTTAGATTTAGTGACTTGAGTTAGTTTGAAAACCATGTATTATGAAACTCGCTCGTAAATAAAGGCCTTTTTATTTTATTTATTTTAAATTCTCTGGCTATCTGTCTAGGCTTATTGCATAACATAAGGACAGTTTCCCTATTGTCAAGAGTTTTATTTTCCAACGAGTCTTTTTTGTTACTAGACAACGTTCTTGGTTCATTAACATGGTTTATGGTGAGGAAAAACCAAGAAAACCACTATTTATTTATATGTTAAAAGCCCAGTAATCACCGAGGACTGTTAGGATCAGTTTCCAGCTCTCAGAAAGAGCTTTTAACTTTCTTTAATAATGAAACCAGCAATTTCTGATTACTAAATGGGTTCTATAACCACTACCTTACTACATATTAAAATCACAACAAATGTAGAAAGAAGTATGTAAACAGGTAAAGTTGTCTGGTATATTTTGATTCGGGTAATTTTAAGTTTAAATTTTTGATCATTCAAATTCTGACAGTAAAAGTGTCAAACATTACACCCAGAATGTGAATCATTATGTTACAGTAGTATATAATTTGATATTGATTGAAAGACTATAATCATAAAAGTCATTGCTTCTAAAGTAAAGCCATACAAGTGACGGACGTTTAAAAGGTTTCTACCTTTTTCCACTTGTAATCTGTTTAGCAAGCACTATTGCTAGAACACAATTCAAACTCTGAAACCAGTTTAAACTCAAACTACTATAAAAATAAACTCCTTCCAACCATTTTGAATACAACTAGACCTAATGTGATTTTCAAACTTGATTTTTTTTTCTCAAAAATATTAATTTTATTCTAAATGTTAAGGTAAAGTAATATTCACAGAATTTTGACACTAGGAAAATAATTTTTAATTGTAAAGCCTTGACACCCTTATGATATGAAGTTTTACGTTTACATAGTTGCCATACAAGGTAACATGTAGTTATTTCATACTGGACAAGTTCCCAACTCATGACAGTTCATCTTCATTACTAACAAATATCAAATGCTAATTGTTTATTTCTATCTATATACAAGTGTGTAAACATTCGACAAGTATCGTACGATTTTATTTTTGTTGTTTGTGTAATAAGTGAATGCTGCTGAGGATGGACTGATGTTTATTATGCTAGTAAATTATTTACGCGTTATCAGTTTTAAACATGTTCAGTGTGAAATAACTACAAATTTCCACCTTGTATGGCAACTAGGATCTTCCTCATCTTATAATTGAATTATTTGTAACATTTGTTCACAAAAAAGTTGACTAAGCAATAATTAATTTAAGCTCATTTTTGGTAATAGTAAGTTATTTAAGAGGTTATTGTGGACATATTCCATCACAATTTGTAAAAAAAAAACACAGTTTTCATGATGTTTTAGATTTGGAATCAGACCAAGTCCTCAAATGAAATGACCAAAACCAACTTGTCTCTTGTTATAGATTTTGGTCACCTCTTTTAACCTTGCATTTTCCCGTCCACATAGACTAACTGCCGGTGCGTGGATCGTATTCAGCAAAGCAAGGAGTGAGGAGTGTAGGTACAGTACAAAGGTGATCTGTACTGATAAAATGTTTGTGGCAGGGACCAGGATCCGTACCCACTACATCGCTGCCTTGGGCCCGAAGTTTGTGAAGCTACCAACTGAGCCACCAAACGCACTCAGATATTTTCCCACCTGAGGAAGGGATCAGTTTCCAGACCCCGGAACGTCATGAAAGCAGTTTTTTACAAATTGAGATGGAAAATGTTTGCAATAATCTATTTTGCAATAAACTTTGTCAAACATGGATTTATATTAGAAACATTTTATATAAAATACATTTGCTTTCTTTAACTTATCCTGGTAGTGTACCACAAACCTTTCTTCTTAGTTTCTTTCTCTTCTCCCTTCCGTTCAATCATGGACGCAACTGTTTTCTTTGATTTGTCAGACTCTTCGAAAGTCCGCATTTGTTTTGGAATGCGAGCTTGCTTAAGGCTCCAGTTTTGAGCCGCTTTGAGAACTTCAGAGTAGTTACTTTTGAAGTCAAATTCCTAGAATTCCATTCATAAAGTTACCTTTTTTCATCAAAATAGGCTATACTATGAGGTAGAGTTTTATGGAAGGTTATGGCAAGTGCTAAAGTCAACAGCTGCAAAATATTTGAGTGGAATGACTGAACATTTTGTTTTCCAAGAACTATTAATTAAAAGTAAGTTTTGACCAAGTCCTATGAAATGACAGGCAGGGTCTTAGAAAGGTTATTGCAGTATTTTTTTAAAGAACAAGCAACATAATTAATTTAAGGTGTATTTTAACTATGTAAACAGTGCTCAAATTCTGTCAGGATTATGATATTTCACATTTTTATTGTGGTAAGTTTTAAAAATCAATAACTTATTTTCATTTTGTAAAATATTCATGAATTGACATCATGATTAACATCTAGTGACAACAATGAAGATGTGTGACATTTCATAGATCTAATGATGGCTTTAATGTTGATATGATTTTGATAAGCTAATTGGAACTACAATCAAAACAATTACAGAAGAACGTAAAATATCAAGATGATGTTGACAATTCTGATCTGAACTAAAAGACAAACATCCATTTTTTAAATTTGTTTAACAAAAAAAAAATAGATAATTTGGTAATGTTTGATCATTAGCACGCATTTAAAGAAAGTTTTTCGGTCATAAGTATTATAGTTAAAGTCGGTACAGTTATATTGTTGATTTTATATGACTATAGGTTATATGGACCACTCATAATCAAATTAAACTTTGAGAATACATTATTTCAAATTTGCTTTAGGTTAAACTTTCCTAGGATTATAAAGCAAATTGTTGAGGGATAAAATGTAATGTCAACAATATTTTTAACTTTTGTTTTCTGTTATCTTAATTGGAAAAAGTGTAATTGAGGCTGTAGCTGCTAAATGGACCTATCTCGAAAACTGATGTTTTGAGATAATCGCTGTTAAAGTTTAGAGGTTATGTTTGGCGGTCTCCGTTGGCAGTCGTCTAAAGGGCCTGCTGACACCAGCTGACTTGAAGTGTCATACGAACAAAAAAAAGCTAAAATACACCATTCCAAATCATCAAACATTACTAGAAGACACGAGGAAGCAAAATAGTGATTCTCCTCTCAAAGAGCCTGTCCTAATGTTTTACACAAAAGGTCTATGTTAGATTATGTTTGGCTGCTGTCAGCATTTGGCACTCCTCCATGCTAAAGGGGCCTAGTGACACCAGCTGGCTTTCAGAATCATAGTAACTAAACAAACTGAAATACACCTTTACAAGTGATCAAAGATTATACTAGAAGATGTAAAGAAGCGAAATAGCCAATCTCATCTAATCAAATCAAATCATTTATTGTCCATAAACATAGGCCTATATATACAATGCATAGACAAAAGTCATCAGTGTCAAAATAAAAGTCATCAAAAGTCAGTTTTGAATGGCCTAGTAAAATAAAAAAGAATATGATTTCAATGTAGGCCTATATAAAAAAAATAAGAATCTGTAAGGGCCCATCTCGATTTAGGCCCCTTTAAAGCAGCTACAGGCTCAATTTGTTTAGCTGTTAGCTTGGTCATATTATTACAATACAAAAGATATAATTAACTACAAATTTGCTTAGCCTGCAGCTTAGCTGGAACGAGGTGTTTTCATTTTTATAAAATTTGTATTTGATACTAATAAAACTTAAGCTACCTACATACAAACATTAAAGCCGTTTTTTAAAAGTCCCTAATTTGTATACTGTCTCTCACCTGAAAATACCTAGCGTTCTGGAGATCATCTTTGTATTTATCTCTAAACTCTAGGTGGACATCATCTAGAAACTTGTCTATGTATGAGAGTTTGAGAATCTTCTGATAAGCGACCACAAACACCAGTTCAAACTCATTGTCAAGCTTATATTGTAATGTGAGCGATTGGTGATCAAAGGAGTTACTGCCTGATCTTTCCTGGAAAAGAAATTATTTCACTGTTATAAATTGTTTTTGTAGGCCTATAGATAATAATGATAACTGGCACAAAACCTGTAGATATGCTCAATACAAGTAGGCTACACGTCACACTCTTATGATTTTTTTAAAATTTGAACACTAATTTGCATCTAGATACCTTTTTGCAGACAAGAATTTACAATGTTTCAATATCTAAAGGACAGATGCAGGATTCAAACGTAAACTACCGGGTATGAGTGAAAAGTTTTAACAGTGCAATAAATATTTATGTGAAAGCACAAACAAACAAGACAGCAAGTTCTGGACAGTGAGCTTGGGACACATTCTCATACAACCACATAACCATAACAACTTAAACTAGGACATTTTTTATGGCTTTCAGTTTGCAGGTAAACATATCATCTGTGGAGCCGTGGAATTTTACTGTGGAAGGCGTAGAAAAGAAGCTTTGTTGAAGAGTTGAATGTGCCTGAAGTGTCGAGTAACGTGGAAACTAGGCCAAGTATTTCTAGTGCATCAAATTCACCATAGAACAAATTCCAGAGGAAAGAATGGTCTGCAGATTGTCTACAGTCACTCAGTCGAGGAAGGCCCATACCGATGCGAATATCTTCAATCGGTACTGCATAGAATTCATTTCCCAACTTTACGCTAATAGAGCGTAGAAAGCGAATCTGAATTTTTTCTACTCTTGATAAGTTATATATGGCTGATTTGATGTGGATCCCATATAACGCTGGATATTCCAGCACATGCCTTGAGTCATGTAGACTACAGAGTTCTCAGGGAGCATTAAAATCAAGTCCGTATCTACTACATCTAATGACAAAACCTAGAGCTTTAGAGGCTTTTTTGCAGATTGTATTTATGTGCTGGTCAGAGTTAAAATCGTATGACATTAAAACTCCTAGGTCTCGTATGGCACTCTTCCGAGGCAGGATGGCATGATTCATCAAGTAGAAGAAGTCAATACGTGGCTCGGTACGGAGATAAGATACCACAGCAGATTTTGAAATATTGATATCTATGCTGCCAGGCACCAGTTGTCGTTAAGCGCTTAAACATTGTTGAAGGGAGGATCAGTCCGCCTGAGACTTTACCCACTTGGAAACCTTGATATCATCGGCAAACAACACTGAGAGTCGATACAATCCACAACATCGTTAACAAATACTGTACGGTATATTAAGAAATGGACACAGATGAGAACCCTGGGGGACTCCTGAAACTGCAGGGAAAGGAATTGACTTGGCGACTGCAAACTTGACAGCTAAGGTGCGATCTTTAACATATGATTCAAACCATCTCAACAGGTTGATGGTTGTGGCTGATGCAGTCGAATGCTTTACTAAATTCAATATTACAGTATCCTTCTAGATAATATTGTAAGAGCCAGTTGTATTTTTTTTATTTTTTTTATTTTGTTCTAATATTTCTTGGAGAGATGCGTATAACGTGCGTTGTAAGTTAAGTTTTAAGAGCTGAAAACTCAAAAATGTGACTGACCTGCACGGGGTGAACGTGGATCAGAGTAGATAGTCTATAAGTTAGAACGGGTAAGTTACAGTTTCTTAACTGGGCTAAGTTAGCCTATGCTAGCTAATTTTGAATGAATCTATCGAATTGAAAATATTGATTAATAATCGATATTTTTTAATATCTCTATTATAAAATTAAACTATTATAACCTAACCTAACCAACCAAACTTGCTGATGGTGAAAAACCGCATGAAGGTTTACTAATCGAATCGATAGTTTCAATCGATAGCATAGCCCAGTTAAGAAACTGTACCCGTTAGAACTATTTTTACAATCAAAGATGTAAAAATTATCATTTGCCAGTTCAGATAGCCTAGTAACTTAACAATGGGCTATACGCTTAGGCCTAAGGCCCCCAAGGCCTAACATTTTAAGTTCTGTTGCCTACATATTTTTTTAGCTAAAGGTTACACAACAGTCGGTAGCTTTAGGCACCAGGTACTAACTTAATTAACTTAGTTTCAAGGGTCTAGACCCAAGACCCAAAACACATGACATAGCCTAACTGTTGTGCTATTTATTGATCAATATGCAAAACATAAGCCTAGGCTACCATTCTTGTTTACCAACCTGCAGTATGACAGATTTGATTAAGGCATTTACTGATGATGTAAATATTTGACTTGTGCCTTGAACCTGAAAACACCAAAGCACAATTCCACCTTTACTAAAAATTGTAAATAAATCCAACATAATGACAGAAACACTTGACAAACAGACACAACACAACACACTTCACTGATCACTCACTTACACACACAGCACACAGCTGTTCGACTTCCACGCTCACGATGCTGGCTGCTACGAATAGGATTATAGAACAGCAACATCATCCACACGTCATCATGTGTTACTTCAGTAAAAAGTCGTCAGAGCTCAGTAGTGTTCAAAATCAGACGATTTCTGAAGTCATGTCTACAGACGGGACAAACAAAAATATAAACGAAACTAAAATAGTTCCAAGTTAAATCGTTTTTCCCATCTCAAATTTCAGACAACCACATATATTTTTTTAAATTTATTTCACTCTAATTATATTTTGTGTCATTATCTTAAGTGGAAAGTATTAGTTTAATATTTTGAGTTAATAATTAGCGCATTAATCCCATTTCTTGTTTGAGGATTGTATTGCGTAGGCAGGCAGCCATTGAGCCATTACGCGATAGGCCCTAGCCCGCTCACATGACCTGTAGTTTGTTCCCGTGATCAAGTTTTTAAGTTTTGGGCAAATTCAAAACTTAACTCCTGTATTCTCATGGATATGATCGATCACAGCCTCGATACCAGGTACATTTTTGTTACATCGATCCTCTCTAAGAGTGATAGTGATATAATTTCGTAGTAGACCTAGGCTAGCTGTCAAAATTATCTTGCCTAGGGCCAGGCTTTATTGGACTGCTCTGTAACCTAGCCTAATGTTGGGTTTAGTGATTTGTATAGTTATTAATTATTTTTAAGCACAACTTTGTTTATCAATAGTGTCACAAGCTCATTTAATCTAAGTTTGCTAATTAAATTTTGCCTAAGTTTATGGCCTAAGTTAACTTAGGCTAAGTTGTTTTGACAGAGATACAAAATCCAGGCTAGACTTCTCTCTTTAAATTTAATAGCCTAGCCTAAGTTAGTCTACTCTAGAAATAATGTTTCAAATAGTTTTCTGACCTTCGGAAGAATTTATCGTGACTCTTAGGCCCGGTTCACACGAGCGACATAACTTAGGCTACCGTACCTACTTTGACTAGGCTGTGACTAGGTAAGCCCGACCGGGTAGCGGACCACAGGATCAAATGGAGCCGTTCACAAGAGCATAGGATGTCGACTAGCGAGCCGCATTTTAGCTTGGTGCCCCAAAACATAGTCGGGGCCCCGCTTCACAGTCACCTGGTCTAGCAGCGTAGTAGGCTAGTAGGTCTACACATAGCCTTATGGTAGCGTTCACATGAGCGGTTTAGGTAGTCACACTGCAGCTCGCATTCTTCCCTTTGTTCTCATTGTGCATTAGTGATGGACCCGAACGGTTTTGATATCGATATTTTCATCTAAGTTTACTTAGTCCGTGGACATGGTGCTCCTGTGAACCAGTGTATACTGTGGTACGCTACCCAGTCGGGCTTAGGCTACCTAGTCACAGCCTAGTCAGCTAGGTATGTCGCTCGTGTGAATCGGGCCTTAAGTTAAGCGTGCAAAGTGTGCGCAACTTACTTTTCATCAACTTGTGAACATGCAATTGAGAACTTAAGCTAGGTCTGTGGTCTAGACAATTTCTAATTAGGTAGGCCTAGACTTGTCAGAACGTTTTGATAGGCTACTCCTTACATGATTTTTCGATTGTAACTTATTGTCTCACACACAGCCTTCATAATCAAGATGAGCTCTAGGATTGCACTCATCTTAGAGCCCAGGCCTAGATGTTTTACCTTGTAAATAACTTACCTTATGAATCTGTTGGTCGATAGCCCATGGTTTTGAACTTTATCCGGTAAATTAAAATTATTCATCCCAGACACCACGTTAAAATAATGATAAGTTAACTTAAGATTTAAGTTTAACTTAATTTCAACTTAAATTTATTTCCATAACTAAGTTAGACCATAACTTTCTAACTTTACTTAAGTTAAGTTACTTAACTTAAATTAAAATGGTTGTCTTTTCCAGCAAAAGTCAAATAAACAAGGGTTCTTTCCTTTTAAAGGGAACCTTCATTATTGATGATTGTTTTTTGATATAGGCCTATCGATATTTTATTTTTATAAAATACTGTATTATTTATCGATATAACTATAACTGCCTGTCAGCAATAAACTCACATATATGAATGCGGTTGTAGGCCTAGCATTTAGATGTTAGGCCTACTTATTTCTGGAGGTTTCTTTTAAAAATACCCACTCAAATAAGTATGACTCCACAATTACCAAACCTTTAAAAAAAGTTCTAATCTAATGATTTTATTGCTGTACGATACAATAACATTAAAAATCGACTGAAGAATTTGTTTTTAGTGATGACAAAGATGTAGAAAGTGAAATGAACGACCTAGTTACAGCCCAGCCGCTGACAATTGTCGAAGAAGATCCATTATCTCCTGACGGTTCTGGCTCTTTACCTCAGGGACTGCTAGACAACAGCGAGGAAGAGATCTCCTACCAGTTACGTTCTGCGGATGGTGGTAAATTTGCAAAACTTATGCTTTTAGAATTTGTTTATTCATACTGATTATTAAAAAGGAAGACTTGTAATTTGTCTTAGGCTACAATAAGTTTTGTTCCCTAAAAACTGACTCGAGAATACTTATAAGGGTTTCTTTTAAACGCATAGGCCTAAAGATTGATAAGTAAATGGTTAAAATTACCTGTTGTATTTGACGAGTGATCCTATTACTTGGTTATGCGACTTCCAGTTTTGAGCCTACCAGTTAATTTTAAAGCAAGAAACCAATTTTCTTTTTTACTGGGCTACAAAAGTTTTATCACAAACATTTAACAATTATATATAAAACCCCATGAGCTACTCAAAATCATTTATAACACTATAAAAAACTTGGCCAAATTCAAATAGTACTGATCCGGGCTTGTGATTTAGCTAGCAGAGATGAATGCCTTTTTTTGTAGTCATGGCTTTTAAAATGTATATAATACAGCCTAGGCTTATTTTAAAAAGAATATTCCAAATCCAGGTCTTAGGATGTAATTTAGATTGGAATTTGGTTGTTATTGGAAAGCATCGATGGCTTTTATCAACTGGTTTCAGATCAAACGTTTTACAACACTAACATTTAATAGGACCCTATTCCTTGTAGTCAAGCCAAGAAAAGTCATACTTCTAAGTTTTAACATAATTTCAGTATCTTAAAAGTTGCCAGGAACACTATAGAGCAAGTGTTCTGATCCTGCCATAGGCCTACTGTACAAATTTTAAAACTTATCGATATGTTCGATTCTTCAAGTTTCCCAGAAATAGCTCAAGTTCAGCGGAGTACTGAAACACTCGCTCGAAAACGCCACTTGAGTACTTACACACTCCTAAGAGATATAATGTTCAGTGTTTTGATATTGTTTGGAAAAGTTTTGATCTTGAAAAATTAACACTTAAGCTTTTTCAAATATTCTTAAGTCATTCATGTAAAGTCATCATGTAAACAAATCATAGTCCATTAACAGCGATTCTTACCTACATGACACAACTAACTAAACTAAATTTTGTTCCAGTTACATTCAAAGTCATATCAGTCGCTGGAGAGGAAATAGAGGAAGTACCTCAAATTATCACCACAAACGGTTCCACCTACAACGGCTCTGAGGGACAGACTGTTCAAGCCACGGCTCTAGTCAACTCAGTCAATGGTAATTGGTAACAATGAGTAGTGTGCTGGTGTTCTTGGCTCCTCCGATTGACTTACCTATTACTATTAACCCTGCTTTCCTCATATCTATTTTAAATCTATGTTTTAAACTAGAAGTGTAGTTTAATGTTATGATGTGGAATTAAGCATAATTTAGAGGCGAAAAATACTATTTGTTCACATTTGTATATATGTGTGGTTGTGTGTATCCGTAAACATTATAACTCAAGTAATTTTGCTCCAATTTAGATTAAACTTGGCATGAAAGGGTAGAGCTAGATGAACTTAAATGAGTTTGTAAACCAGTAGGATTTTGACATTTTTCAAAAATTGTTTTTTTTATCTTTACTTAAAATATGGTAATGCCCTCATTTCATCACAGCCATCGTGTAGAGCTTAAAAAAAATCAATTTTATTCACTGAACCATTGTACAATTAAAGGTTACGGGAAAATACTGTATTTAAAATGCCCTCATGTTGGGGAAAAAGTAAATTGTTGTAGTTTGCTTGTTTATGGATATATTTTAAATTTTAATTAAATTTAGGAAATACATTTATTTCATCCTATACTATTAACATTTGATTCGATTGAAAAGAACACTTTTTCCCTTCCTCGTAGTAGTAGGCCTAAACCTAAACTGTACATGTTAATCAATTATTTAAAAGGTGAATAATATGACTTGTCAATGGAAATAGTTAAAATAGTTAGGAAATAGTTAAAATCCAATCATTCAAATTGAAATTTGCTTAGTCTACAGGTTTACTGATACAGTATTATTTTGATTCAGTAGGTTTTTGCCTAACTTTAAGTAAATTCATATTTTCGGGAGTTAAGTTTTGCGGAAATAAAAAAAGGAACGATTTAATTGTGAATTCTCTTCATCAGTTTTGTTTATATGCTAAATAACTCTTAATTCCTTCAAAAATATTTTAATGCAAACGTTTGTTGTTTTTTAGGTCAGCTGTTTGTGATTGGCACACCACAGGAAGTGTTTTCGCCACAGAATCAACGGAACATCGTACCTCGATCCCACCAAAATATGAATATCCAAATAGAATCTGTCAAGGGTAGTTCCTCGTCCTCACAGTGTCGGCCTGTGAGTTTAAATAAAACTATATTAGTACTTTTCTTACCTCTTAATTTTGAATATTTGAGTGCTTTGCATTACATTCCAGAAGTATAATCAATAAAGGTTGGTAGCCAATTCCTCAATGTTAAAAAAGGAGTGGTTATTTTATAGTAATAGAGAACAAATAGGCCTAGCTTTACCTACCAAAATCCAGGTTTTCTTTTAAACTGGCTCAAGAAACACAAAACTTCTTATGGTTCTTTTTAGGACTTAGAACTCTCTTCAATACCTTCCTTAAAAATATTCTCTCAGTACCGGTAACGGTGACATTTTCTAACGTTTTGTGTATAGTGAAGAAATACGGTATTTATGTTTCTTGGTACTCTTTCCCATTCAGGTAAGCTTGCTATCCTCTAAAAAATCCTAAAAACCCATGTCCTTGTTCTCCGTGTAAAATTTTCAACTAAATGATTAGGTACCTAATTAAGTTGTTAATTGTTGCAGAGAGACGACCGACGAAGAGCCACTCACAATGAAGTGGAGCGCCGGAGAAGAGACAAAATTAACCATTGGATAATGAAACTAGGCAAAATTATCCCAGAGTGTTCCCAAGACTCGGGGAAAGGCAGTTTTGAAACACAAGTAAGGCAAAGCTTAATTCAAAGCCTGAATGATCATTGTGATTTCTTATTCACATTTGGTATTTTTAATCATAGTGAATAGCAATTGTGTGCTTAGTCCAATGTGACAAGCAAAAGTGTAGCTGACATTCCACATCAATCTTATTCGATCATCTGCTTAATCATTCATATGAATACAATCCCAGATTGTATTTATACAGTTTTAATCCTACGTAAACTACAGTATTGCTGTTAGGCTAGCTAAGCAACATTGTTAGGTTGCTTAACATTGGCAATACATGCTAAGTTCTGGTGAATGGATGCATTACCGGTACACAATAATTAAGGACTGGTGCAAAGCTTTTTATGTAAAATTTTGCTATTTTGACACAATTCCTGTTTTGTAAAGGTCCAGAGTGTTATCATTCTTGCTGTGGCTACAAAAGAGTGAATTTGTTGAACTGTGTCAAAACTTGGAGGAGAAATTAAAATATAATAGTGGCATTCTAGAGTTGATGTAGTATAAGTTTTAGCAAAAATATGGAGGGGGTTATCTTAAACTAGGGGTCTGTGGGTCCCAATATTTTCAGGTCAGGTTGATCCAACAGTTGGCCAGAGACATCAGTTCAGACCAGAAATAATTTTCAGGCGAAACTCGTGAGGTCGGGCCGAGCTTTTAATTTCAAGGTTGCAGAAAGCGTCTACAAAGATGAACGAAAAGTTTGATTATTTTGCCGTGATGTTCTCCGTTTTGCCATGGTTGTGGGAGACGATGATGGGTGTCACCGTAACCACAGAAGTCATCACAATTTTGCCGTGACTATGGAAGAGGTTCACCATTCACCGTGGCTGCAGAAGATCTTCTTGTTTTGCCTGTTACCGTAGAAGACTTTAATAATATTGCTGGGACTGCAAAAGATGTGCTAGATTTTGCTGTGACCTTGCAAAATGTCAACAATTTTAGCGCAATAAGCGGTAGTGGGCCTAAACGGAATGTATTTTTAAAAGAAATATTTTTCTCAAATAAATACTTTCCAAAGCCACTTAATCTTAACCCAAAGTAAAAAAGTCTGTCCTGCATAACCCTATTCAAAACTCACCCTGAGATTGTAAATTGTGTGCAGAGCAAAGGAGGAATCCTGGCGAAGGCTTGTGACTACATCATGGAGCTGCGTACGTGCAACCAGCGACTGATGGAGTGCAGCAAGGAGAACGAACAGTTGGCTGCAGAGCTGGAGAGTGTCAGTAGACAATTGGAGGAGATGAGACATGAGAACGACCAACTAAGAGCTCAACTAGCAGACCACGCTCACCACCTTGACTCACTAACCACCATAACATAGTGGGTGAGTCATCATAAAAGTACCATCTGACTTATGAACTTAGCCTAAATGCCTGTTTTGACTCATGGTATTTACTCGTATTGATAGCCTATATTACTTCTTTCCCAATCACTCTCTAATTTTTTGGTTCTTTTATCTTTGTTATGGAAGGTCGAGTGTAACCACTTACAACTAGTTTGAAAATTATGTTCAAATTTCACTCAAAAACCTAGCCGAAGACGTTGTGTATTAACTCATTAGATTTGATTAGTGTATAGGCCTATAATTGGTAAAAACGGTTGCCCCATGAAATTAGTTTAATGGGGTTTTTCACAGTAAAAATGTCAGAATTTATAGGTTTATATGTGTGTAGTAATGTTTTTGTCTGAGGCTCTCAAAAGTTTCTGAATTGTCTTGGTAGCTGAGTGAAATAGTGTTCACCATCAAATCTGAAGGTCGCTGGTTTGATTTAAAGCAAGATCGTTACCTACCGAATCCAGATGCCATTTATATCGGCCTACAATTAATGATGATTTCTAATAAAATGTTGACTTTCAATAGTTACAAGACCAGAATTTGGACCAGTTCTCTACAAAATATTAGAAAAGCCAATGTGTAGACAAATAAACATTAAGCTCACAGTTAAGAATCAAAAACAGTTTCAACAAATATAGACTATCATTTTTTATGGGTAGGATCAAGCCGAGGATAAACTCACACGCTCGCTGCGCGATTGTCAATATTAGTGATGGTCAAATCCAGGAATTTTGACCTTGAATCCGAATCCCCAAAAAAATCAAATTCAAAATCTTTGAATCTCGAGTCCCAAAAATAATTACAAATGGGCTTGTGGTGATTACAAAAGCAAGAATGAAATAGGAACCATTTAAAAATTATAACCACCACAACGACAATAACCTCTACGCTTAGGCAATGTCACAGTATATTACGACGCCAATAACCTGTATGGTTAGGCAATGTCACAGTATATGTCTTATAATTAAAAAAATACGTTTACCTATTTTTTTAATTCTTGAATCTTGTTAATCAAATTTAAAATCCGAATCTTTTCCCAGTATTCTAGATTCGGATTTGACACATCCCTAGTCAATATGTCCCGCGACCGTGGTACCATCATCAAAATGTCCCACGCTTATAGCACAATCGTCAAATAGTCTTGTGTCACGGTACCGGTCAACATAGTTTTCAGTTACGGCACTATTATAGTGTACAAATCTCAGTCACAGCATTATCGTCAATGTTAAGTTTCCAAAAACCGCTGGAACTAGTCAAAACATCTAAAAGCGTTTGGTAAGCACTATATCAGCTTAGCCACCAAGCTACAGGCCTACTTGATACTAATCAGTTTTGTTTCTATACAGGGAGTCGCCTATCAAGTGAGAAGCCTTCAATCAGTGAGATGTGCCGTGGGACGTTTTGTAACGTGTGGATAGTTTTTATGTAAATAAGTAATATTTTTTAAGCACAGATTGAAATCACGAGTCAGATTTCTCCAAGCTACTTACTAAGTTGTTAGGGTTAGCCATACACGTTGAACTGTATTGCTCGGAGGTGTGGTCTCCAAAGCATCACGTGTGTTAATGTTTAAGTTACCAATTGAAGTTTATTGTTGACTGTTTAATTAAGGTTTGAACTTGGTTTCTTTATGAATTCCTTAGTTTTAAGTTTAAACACTTTAGACCCTCTAGTGAAGAAAAACTTTACGTTACTTAACGAGAAAAGTGAGTGATGAGGTACGTAATGCATGGATTTTGTTTGCCAAATCCTCTTAGGCGTATAACAGAAAGAAATGTGTGTGTGCAGCCTGTGTTGATAAAATGACTTGTGGCCTGAATTTAAGGGTTATTTAGTCATAACAATCACAAACCTTGCTAATCATTTTCGATTAACCTTTGACTATTGGATAGTGAAGTAAACATCCCATTTATATTGACCAGATGTCACCAAATGTTTACTAAAAATTAAGATAGTTCCAGCCAGTCACAGATTGCTCTGATGTCTAAAATTCGATTTCCTACCTTATTTTTGTTACTGCGATAGTAGACGTGTCACACAAAGCTATAGCTTAACACAAGTCCTATCACTTTGACTTACTGGCAAATATTTGACACAAATCGGTAATTTACATCAGCACAATCTGTCAGTGGCTCACTTGACCTCTATCTTGATTAAAGAACAGGATTCAATTATAACCTTGGGATAGAATGGCTTGTTGTATTAATAGTCAAAGATTTATAGCATGATAAAAACATAGAGGTAACCATTTTTACAAACAATGAAAATGTTTTCTATTGAACTTGTTACTTTTCAAACTTAAGATCTTGCTTGTAAATTGTTTACACACTGTTGGTTTATATTATGGTTGGTACAATAAAATTGGTCCATAGTAAATTAACTAACATTAAACATTTCTTTTAGAAGTTATAGTCCTATAGAATGTCCTCAATTTATTGATTTTATTGTTTTTACCTTGACAATTCTTTATTTTCTGTTTACACCAGTTATTTGAAGTTATGTTGCACCTGTTACTCTTGACGTTAGAAACATACAATGGCCTTTAAACCTTTTGAACATTCCACCATTTGTTGTAGCTAGTGTTAGGCAAGTTAAGACTTAGTAGTGCTTTTTAATTGTTTTAAACTATTTTGTTTCATTTGTCTTATTGACTATTTCACTCAAAAACATTGTAATAACTCAATTTTAAAAGAAATGTGTGCATGTTTTAAATGAATTATTTATTTTTTTAGGAACTAAAAGTGACTTTTTAATTTGGATTTGCAAAATAATCAAAAGTGTTTGTTGAGTGTTATTGTTAAGTGTTTCTGTTTCTTGCCTTTATGAATCGTAATTAGAGAAATACTAATATAGTGTTTACTCACTGATGGTTTTCTTTTATATTTTCACCTTCATGATGTAAACTGCTTTAACTAAAGTGTTCATGGTATCTGTTTCCTATTAATTTGATTTTTCACAGTTATTTATGAATCATTATAGGAAATCTTGGACCAAGTGTCTTAAGTCGACTCATAAAATGTGTTAATTTATTTTTATTTGAAGATGGTGCAGGAATAACTAATTAAAATGCTAAATATACCATTTAAAAGGGGTTGCTGTTAGATAACCAACCCCTGGTTGTAAAAATAAGTTTACTGGTACCTGACAGGGCCACTGTAAAATTATGAAAATATATTGCAATATCTTTGCTTTCACCGACTGTACTTATCTCTTTATCTGAATTTGAAAGGAGCAACTAGAATCAATTAATTGTCTTATTACAAGTAAACTGTAATCTTTGCTCCTTCAGCAGGTAGGATGAGGGCACCAGTAAATGACTGTTCATGCTTGAGTTTCCACTCCATGAAGTAGGCTATTAAGTCATAGTGTAAATAATATGAACAATTTGTCCATATTCTCCTGTAGCCTACTTCATAACTTGATCAAAGTTAATGTAAAAGGTTCAAACTGTGTCAAAAAATACAATTTATCACTCATAAATCATTGCACTAGTGAATGACCGCTAATTATTTAACATTTTAAAACTTTACTAACCTCCCACCAAATATCTCGTTCAAGATTCTCCGGTCGAAGCTGGACCCCCTGTATACAATAGAAATAACAATTTAACACTATTCGTGCTATCGACATGTTTGAACATAAAAGTTGCATTTATTTCAATGTTAAGCAATTGCGGGAATTCCCGTCATCAGCACCCAACGTGTTAAGGATTACTAAAATATAGATTCTAGTGAATTGCCACTTTTCAAATAGTCTGCAGTGGAATTCTGGTAAAAGTGTTTCCACATGATTCCTAATGAGATTTTGTTTCCTAGCAAGCACATATCCATCAGAAAACATCGGTATCAACATCCATTGTATTTTTTAACCAAAAATACAGATTCCAATCAGGCCCCAAAGTTACTTTTAAGACCGTTTGTGATAGACTAGGCAAAACAAAAAGCTTAACGATATTTTCGTACAGAACAGCCATTTCCTGGAAGGTTGTCATTCACTGGTACACTCATCCTATGATAAAAGACGATTGTATAATTTTGTAATAATTTTTTTGAATTATTTCAGAATAGACTTATATAGCAAAGTACAAATTGTAAGTTTCAAATTGTTAATGGATTTTCTATCAACTTATTGATTTGAAATTCCATAGCTTTTTCTGTTTAAAAATTTCCCATGTCTCTGGTACAAAAAAGATATCCTGTTTTTTAAAATCATTACCCATTTGAACAAAATTTTAATACAGTTTTTGTTTGATTTTTTAGCTGTATTTCATAAATTTAAGTTTTTACTCATTGTGTTTTATTTTCTACTGTTACATAATATTGCTGTTATTTTTGTACCAATTATTTTTGTCTTTTTAAGAAATGTTTTTTACGTCCAAAGTCTTGACTGCAAGTTGAGATATAGTTTTTGACTGCAATGAAAAGAAAGTTGTTTGTTATTGTAAATGTTATGGCGGCTTAGTCTTAACATGCTAATAATGATGTATATAAAAAGTCAACTGAATATTAGTGTAAAGCAATGCAATGTAAATATTTATTCATATGAAAAGAGTGATATGTTAATAAAGCAAAGTTATTACTATGATGTGTTTTCAATTTAATGCTCTATTATAGACAAAAGAATTAAATATAGGCCGATAGCAGTGCAGCGGATAGCATATATTCTGGCGTCCACCGCTAGAAGTGTCGTGTAGTTTCGGGGCACACCGCTGCGGCGTCAAGTGCTAACGAGCGTTGTCATGACAAGTCAGTAGTTGGAGCCGGGGTTGCCAACTTTTGGAGGATTCCCCTGAATCCGGGGAGTAGGAGTTTGTTCCGTTATTTTCCTGTGTTTTAAAAGATTCTGGGGATGTTCGAAAAATGAGCTTTTCTGTTAATATCACAGGATTTCAGTATCTTGTACTTTACCCATTTAAAAAAGTGGGTCTGATACGTAGCATTTTGTTTGCAAGGGCAGTAGGGCTGATAGTAGACAGTGAGTCGACGATGGCAGCGAATAGATGAACATTGAATACTTTCTTTGTCAGTCTACATTTAATTCCTTTGTCCATGGCTCTATTCACACTTGCCTGATTTAGCAAGAAAGCGCCCATACAACTGGAACTGCATTAATTACCCTTTATCAAAAAAATGTTCTAAATGTAAAAGAGCAATCAAAAATCCCTCCTACTCAACCCCAAGAAACCATCAGGTTATACCCAGAAAGTGTTAGCAGACCCAATTCTGATTTTTTTTTAATACTAATCAAACTGGTTGGTTGTATGCTGTTTCAATCAAACTAGCAGTAACTGGAACTGGAACTGAAGTAGCCTACTTCAAAGTTTTAGTAAATTATAAAAATGTCAATCTTCTACTGAAAGATTTAGTCAGCAAATGTCATAATTCTATTCAATGCCCCAAAATACATTGGGAACTAAGGTGATCAAAGCTACCCCGCTCAAATATTAGTTTGGCTTTATTATTACTAGAGTGAGCCCCGTGGTCGAAAACTTGACAAAAATATGTATTATGCAAACTTCTTTATTTTCATCCCACACTGTAAATCAAATATGTGATAGGAATTTCATCCATTTGTTTTTATTTTCTGTTATATTTCGTCACCCATGGCAACCATGAGGCCCATGTTAACTTTTTTTATTTTTTATTAGTTTTTTGTGTTTTTTTTTAGCCTATTTTAATTTATAAAGGGATTCTGCACATCTTCAGGCAAATATATTTCTAACAGTATGCATAGATTTTCTCTGTGATGCACATGAGCTGAGAAAAAAAGGTAGGTATTCAAGAAACGTGCTTGCCTATCCCATTACATTAAAATGTGCTCCATTATACCACGGGTGTAATGGTAGGTAGAATGAGAAGTTTACTTGCAGTAATGTCAATGAAATCTACAACTTTAGAATACAAATGAGCTAAAACTGCTAAATTACTTCCATCACTTTAAATTTTTTAGCCACATAAAAATGTTTGCCAGGAGTTTAAATATTATTTTTTAAACATACATTTTTTACTAATCTTTTTACAATTGGTAGAAGAACGAATACACTACTCTCAACATTTCAACACAGCACTGTAAAGCTGCATGGTTCAACAGCCTGTCCAACAGCTGATTCTAATAGCTATTAAGCCAGAGCAACACACAGTGAAAGATTGAGTTTAGTTTAGTGTGGTGGTGGACTTTGTTCAGTGGACACCCCACAAAATGACCTCCTCAGCTATAACAACCTTCCTTGTGATTTGTCTTTCTCTTCAAATAACTAGTAAGTTGAATTTTCACTCCTCATTTTTATTCTTACACTACTTTATGTAGCAGTTCAGACAGTAAATTTTAAATTCTTAATCATGGTGGTTCCTATATGTTGTTTGAGGTTAAAGTGTATGCCAATAGACTGATTATTGTTGATTGTGTTATAACAAAAACAAAAAGATTGTCGCTTTTTTTATTTATGGAAGTACACTAATTTATTAGTTTGATTCAATATGACGGTATTTCTTGTTTTCATATTTAAAAAAATATGATCTGATATTTACAAATGTGTAAAAAATTATAAATTAAATGAGTTTGTTATCAAATTAAAGTGCACTGTTCTTTAGATGTTTTCTAGATTGTTGCTCTTGCTCTTGTGTTATAAACAAATTAATAAATCACAAATCAAAGATAATATCTCTGTTGAACCACAATTAAATGTTTTCAATGATAGAACAGTATTTTATCCAAACAAACTGTTTTAATTACCTCTAACTGAGTTTAGAAGGCAAATTAGAACCACTCAAACTTATAAATGTTTATAAAATCGCCTGTTAAATTATGCACCCAGTAAATCATATGGTTTTTGATTCAGCTGCTTATTCATTATTAAACTATCTCTAGTTTGCATCTCACTAGGTTTTATTTCTGAAACAGGTTATTTTGTCACTAGCTGAGACTCAGTGGCATTTCTAGATTTGGGAATAGATAACTAGACCACTCCCTAAGCTGTTAACATAGTTTTCCTGGGTGTTAATGGCTTGTGCCTTCTAGATCCCAAAGATAAACATCAAAAACACTTCTATAGAGTTTCATCTTTTATTTACTGGTGGCACTCGAAAAACTAAAAAACGTTTAGACACTCGAGATCAGAGGTATTCATAAAACTAATTAAACTACTTAGGAATCACGGAGTATATACTAATATATTTTATTTTATCTCTTAAAAGCTCATAGGGGAATACAAATTATGCAGTTACAAAAAAATAAAAGATATCTTGTAAAAGTTAAAATTAATCTTGTCATATTGGGGGGAAATATACAAAGACAAACTGCCTATTGACATTTTAAAATCAATTTAACTACAAATTGAATAATTCCAGAAGGAAATCTCTAATTTTTTTATTATAAAAAAGCGTAATATTTTGTCAATAGTGTTTAGTAACATTGTGCTAGACTGAGTCTTATGATGTGTCAATTGGAGTTTCATATCTATTAATAGGCAAGCATGTTTCTTTAAAACCTTTTTTCTCAGCTCGTGTACATCGCAGGGAAAATCTACACATACTGTTGGAAAGATATTTTCAAGTAGAAGAGCAGCATTCCTTTGAAAATTTAAATAGGCTCAAATATAAACACAAAAAACGGATTTGAAATTTTAAAAAAATAACATGGGCTTTGTAGGTTGCCATGCTGGTGACGAAATAACAACAAAATTTAAACAACAATCATAACAAATGGAAGAAATTACAATCACATGTTTTATTTACAGCGCGGGGTAATAGAGAAACCTGCACCTTTGACTTATAACTAACTACTGTAGACATTCCATCCCTGTGTTAAAGTTGTCGCCAGTTTCAATTAAATTCGTCGTAGTTGATGTGGGCCACCAACAGATAGCGCTGATCTAAATGACTAATTTCTCTCGAATACACGATGATTTTTATACCAAGTCAAACTTATGGAATGACTTATCAAGAGCTATAGCAACTAACTATTATGACCCATCAACTTTGTCAGCAACAAAAAATAAGATCGAAAATATAATTTTAGACACGCATGCCATATACTGTGAGTGGTTCACACAACTACATGTTTTTAATTTTTTTTAATGGCGACAACTGGTCCATTAAGATGGAACTAGTATACCTGTTGCTCGAATTCGAGCAATTGCTAAGTATTACAGGCGTTATTGAATAACAGTCATAATTTCTGACGACTTTAAAAGATTCGACTCAAAGATTATGGAAATGCTCAAGATGTACATAACAGATCGATATAATCAACATTTCTTGTAAATATCTTATCATTTTTCAAAAGCTGATCTTGTTTTTTAGTGTTTTCTACAAATAGCCTTACTTATAGCCGCATTAGGTTGTCCATAACGATTATAAATTCTAAAAAACATCATTTCTATTTCTTCTCCTTGGCGGTGTTCTATGACTTCCCTATGTTTCCATAGTTTGCAAATCAGCTCTTTCAATGAATGATTACTAAGAAATGCAGCACAGTGTTAATTTAGTTTTCTTTTTAGTATATTAAATTATCCAGGCTCTCTCCCTTTTTCCCATTGTAATATTTGCGCCAACCCAAATTCAAATAAATAAATTTGTAAATAATAAAATAAGTAAATATTTTATTTCAACCAAGTCAGTAAATGTTTGTAGGAAACTGTTAAATTAGCAAACTTATTGAGTGTTTACAATTTTATGTTCTTCTCACTTTTAATTTCTGACAACAGCTGGAGTTTCATATAACAGTGTTTGTTTCCCATGTTAATCTTATGGAGAAATATGAAACTTTAAATGGCCCCAGGGCCTCACTCTCTAATTATTTCCCTAAAAAGAAAGTTTTCTGCACAACTTCACGTTACGCTCTTTACAATGACACCAAAAACATACAAATCGGTTCAGTAGTTTCGGAGGAGTAATTGTCACAAAAAACCTGCTTGCGTTAAGTATAGATGTCTATTTCAATGCGGGTACATTACATATTTTTGGTCAAGTTTTCGACCACTGGATGACCACTAGTTTAGTTTTACGTTGTTTTACCTTTATGACTCTCTGTGTAGCTTCTCTATAGCTTGCAAGTAAATGTTATGAGAAGTAAACAATTGCCTATTGACCTACTAATTATTCTCTTATATCTATTACGCACCAGGCTCCTTTTTAAACATGCAAATCAAAGTTCGTTAGTGGTTATTGTTCTACAGATTTAGTTTGAGAAAACGTCAGAATGTTTCTAGGTGTTGACACCAATTACATTTTGTTTCCCATTATTTTAAAACTTGTTTAGAAAACATATTCATGTCTGTATTTCAATAACATAATTTTAACCTGTATTTGTTACTGAAGTGTATGGTCAATAAATAGATCTACAGATTGTCATTCTTAAAAAATGGGACCGAAAACAAGGATAAACACTTCCAAAAAAGCCATTACAGTGAACAAGGATTAAAAAGATAACGTAAATTATTCTAAATATTTGTTTTGTTTTATAGATAACACTAGAATCTAAAAATGTGCTTTCCTGCTTCCTCAAACAAATACTGACAAATATTTGTGAACATATGGATGCTTAACTAACTATAAATAGCTAAATTTTAGAACAACATAAACTACAAACTGATTAAACTTTCCAACCATCTGTGTTTTGTTAATTAATTCCTTTCTCTAAGCTGTTTGATATTTTTTGTTTTTTCAATGAGTTTCTAATTTTTATGTAAAACTGCCATGATTCTGATGAAAATTTTGAGTACACTAAAATGTTATGTTGAACATTTAAAGAATTTATATTTAGTATTATAATTGACTATTGGATGTTGTATTAATAGTCAAAGCTATTGTATACTGAAGTTATTTAGGTAATTCATGTGGAAGACTAGTCTGTTAAGAGGGTTCCACTCGCCGGTTGGTTACCGCGTAATGTCTTACAAGAAAGAACCTCGTCACATTATTAAATTGTTTTTCGAGTTGAAATAAACTGTAAAATATTCACAAAGATCAAAAGGCTGCACTGGATAAACTGAAACTTCATTGTTTCTTTAAGTATTTACAAAGTAATTTGGAAAATCCGTAAATTAGTATTTTTAAATTGTGATTTTAACTTTTAAATAATAGTTAAAAAATTATCGTCCCTATCCATTGCAAGTTCTACTATGTTAAGAGCACAAAAAGCACACAATCATTGGAAACAAATTAGTTCTAAAATGTGGAGAGTTTGCACAATAGAGGCATGTTCAATCCCGAACCATACTTCAATAATCCGCCATCTTGAATTGAAATTCATGATCGGGTAGAACCCTATTAAGCTGTGTTCACACTGAAATATACAATACATTGCAAAAGTTAACAATCCAAAAATAATTTGTTTAAATATATTCAGTTGGATAAATAATATCGAGAAAATTAGAGCAAACATAAATAACTAAAAAGATATATTTAAGAAAGTAAAAAAAAAATGCCTTGGAAATTCAAATTCCTTATCATTTTAAAAGTCTTCAATACTGTACTCATCCTTCCTGTCCAAACTGAACAAACCGATCTAAAAAAAGTTAATTTAAACGTAAAATCACAGTCCCTCATTCAATTTTATTTAGAATTCTACTTCACTTTTTCATAGCGTTTGTTCCAAACATCACAGCTGTTTTCTCAGATTTTACTTCTCTTTTGTCAGTTTTTTGTTCCAAATTGTTTGATTTTTAAACGTTGATTGTTACTGTAACTTCTAGACGGGAAGTACGAGCCAACTTGGGACAGCATAGACGCTCGCCCTCTACCAGACTGGTATGACGAGGCAAAACTTGGAGTTTTCATCCATTGGGGTGTATTTGCTGTACAGAGCTATTCAACAGAATGGGCCTGGTTCAACTGGAAAGGTAATAGCAACCATGCTTGAGATAAGTTCAGCTTTGTCATACCTTCCCAGACAGCACACTTTCTCCTCAGGACATCCCACGGATATTGCGACAGGATATGCAAGATATCCCATAGTGGTCCTATGGTCAACTTGGGATATCACAGGATATCCACAGGAATGCGTAATGTCCCCGCCCGGGGATGTCCTACGGATAAGCTCACACGCATATCCGTGGGACATCCGAGGTCATCCCAGGGTAGTCCTCAGGACATTCTCAGGACATATGGGACTACTATGGGATGTCCCTGGGATAAAGTGTGGTCTGGGCCTGAACATAAAAAACACAAAATAATATAGATTTAGTATGAAAAGCTTAATTATAAGTTTAGTAAATTGATTAAATAGTTAATAAACACAAATTTTGAAGAAAAAAACCAGAAAAAAGTTTTTGGCCCAGACGGGTTTCGAACCTGGTACCTTCGCCTTGTGAGCCTCTTACCTTACCTCCTGAGCTATCTGCGCTTGTTGATTAAGGGTGTTTTCAAGTTGTTAAAGAGTAGCCGACAGTTGCAATGGTCGCAATACTTAAAATATTTTTGATACTACAGTATAGGCTATATATGATTCTGTTAATCTGTTTAGGCCTCAAGTAGTTGAATTGTTTTTCTGGTAGTTGGAGAGGATACTGGTATTTGAATATAGATTATTTAATCACCATTAGATTAGCACTGTAATAATTGATTGTTATATGATTAAAATTAGTTTTTGTTGTTTTATTAATTTAAAGTTAGAATTAAATTCACATTTCACACAACTATGATAGAACTCTATAGTTTTCCTGAACTCAGTGGTAGTAATATGTCAGTAAAGTAAAGTCAACCCTTGCTAGCCATAGTATTAACAAGACATATTTTCAATCTGGGAAACCTTAAACTTTTAAAATAAATTATAAAACCTCAACATCTTAATGCGTGGGAATCTTATTTTTAGAAAAAAAAACAGACCAAAATTATTTGTTAAATAATGAAGACGGCCCAATTATAAATTCGGAATTACTGAAAATAATTACATCAAGAACAACACTGTAACATATCCAAAATTCAAAAGATTAATTTTTCTAATATTATTTTTTATTTTTCCAATATCCTTTAAATCATCTGTTTTAACTTTGTTTAAAATTAATTTATTAAGTAAATATTTACTTTCTGTACTAGTGTAAACACAGCCTGAAGATGGAAACCAAGTTTCTGAAAGCACTAGTGAAAAAAACAAATTATTATATATTGGCCTTGTTGAACATTTAAATTTAGATATACTGTACATTTCATCAGTGGTAGTATTTTTTTCTTCAGTTTGTTACCGGGACATTACGGGACATTACAGGATATCCAGTGGATTTTTTACATGTCCCGGGATGTCATGGGACATTCTGGGATATCCTATGGCATTCGTACATATCCCGGGACTTTACAGGATATCCTGAGGTTAACTTACAAATCCCGGGACATTACGGTATATTGTAGGATATCCTGTGGATTTCGTACTCGTCCCGGGATTTTGCGGGATATCCTGAGGATAGCGCACATATCCCGAGACATTCTCAGGACATATGGGACTACTATGGGATGTCCCTGGGATAAAGTGTGCTGTCTGGGTTCTCTAAAAAGTAAATTTTGTTAAGTGAAAAAGAAGACGGCTTGTTTAACTTTTGTAGTAGCCTATAGAGTGTTCCGAAATTCAATTCTGATACAAACTCGTAAACATAGTGAGCTCACAAGTAAAAAAAGGTTACAATAGCTAAAAAGGGATTGTAGCCATCTAAATAATTGTTTTCCTGCCAATATAGCAGATCCATGAAGGTAGTAAAAGATGTGAACTATGTCAAAATTAACTTTGAGTCAGTCAACGATATTTAGTACAAGTCAAAAAGTAAATGCTTCGAGAAATGTAAAAAAGGGGGAGAGGAAAAATCATTCCCTCTGGGAAGCGCCACAGAGACTTGGGACCCACCCAAGGCACCGGTGTGGTGGGTTCGGATCCTGGTACCTGCCACTACTTTTTATCGGTGTGTACACTTCACCCTTGTACAGTATGGGCTCACCCCTTGCTTTGCTGGAACGTCCTACGTACAGATCCGCAGTCTATGTGAACAGAGAAATGCAATGTTAAGACGCTGCCAACCTCTTTTGAACCAAAAATTTTGAAATTCGCTTCATATTATTTTTACTATGAAATAATTATGTATTCAATATTTCAGAGAATAAGTCGTCATCATTGGTGCAGTATATAGAAGACAATTATCCAAAAGGTTTTACATATCAAGATTTTGCCAAGGATTTTAAAGCTGAACTGTACGATCCTGACCGATGGGCTAAAATAATCGGGGCATCTGGTGCAAGGTATGGAATTAATACTATATTCTATCTCTTTTTGACTAGAGTATAGATATACCATTGTGAAGTAGACATTTCACTCCATGTCAAAGTTGTAAGAGGCTTTTTTAAATGAAAACTTTGTTAAGCTGAAATGACAAATTACTGTGTTGACTATAACGTAACATCTTTAATACCCAAAAAGTTATTTATAGTATAGAAAACTTGAAATCAAACTTCAATTGCGGCACTCTCCGGGAGGCTCTTTCATTTATTTGTTCTCCTTATAAAGGGAAAATTTATTTACTCAGTAAATATTTATATTTATTTCCCGTAAACATTATTGTGGTTTTTTGATAACGTGTTCTTACACCCATGTTTCTGCCCAATAATGAGGTTCTTTGCATTAGAAGTGAATATTCAAGAAGAAATCGATAGGAATATGAATATTTATACTATGGCTTTTAGTATAGAACTACAGTTAGTTGTTCTCTTGTCCGTCTACAGCTGAAATTGTCTCTGCAATGTGTCATGGCTAAAAGCTTTTGGTGATTGCTGGTATTTGAACCCACGCTTTAGGAACAGAAGTCCTGTGCTCTTACTACAACACCAGCCATGCCTTACTGTTAAAATTATTTTAAAAAAGAAAGATGAGTTCACAATAATTTTCAAAAGTTTTCCAATTAGTGCATGGTTTTTAAAACTTAGTTCTATAGGAGATTAATATTTAAGTTATAATTCATAGTTTGTTGTTAAGACACTTTTGTTTAGGTACGTAGTGCTCACTAGCAAGCACCACGAAGGTTTTGCAATGTGGCCTTCAAAATACTCCTTCAGCTGGAATGCTATGGACGTTGGACCTCATCGCGACTTGGTTGGTAAGTGATGAGATGACAATTCTGTAAATTAAGATAAACTTACTCTTGATTATAATGTTATGTTCTTGTAGCAAACTTAAACTTCATTTTTTGTTCAATATTACAGGAAAAGCCATGTAGCTGATTAAGTTATTCAGTGGAGTTAAAAAATGTGGAATTGGTCAGCTGATTTACATGAGAAAATTAACTCCAAGGGATTAATACAAAAACAATCACATCATACAACTTTGATACTTCATCCTTCATAAGAGACTTAACCAGTTTACAATTATGTTATGTTATATAACCTTTTAGCGAATTTCCCATATAGGGAATAAGCTATTACTGTAGGTCTCATGGTAAGCCCTGGACCCGGGACCGATTTACTTTTTCGTTTTGAGGTCCCCAGAGGTCAAAAACACCATCCGTTCAAATTCATATATATATGTGCCCGTTAGCGCGATAACTCGAGCAAAAATGATCCGATTTTGATGAAATTTGGTACAAACGTGTAAACCTACGTTTATTCGAACGAGTTCGCAAACCAGCATAATCGGACCATGGGTACGGGGGTTTATGGGGGGTTTTATGGGGTAAAAATGGGTTTTTACCGTTTTTGACCCTAAAAACAAAAAAATCTGCAATTTCTTCCTAAACCATTTTGTAGAGCTTAAAAAAAGAAATAATTTAGTATATTGAAGCACCGTTGTATGCATTACGGCCGCAGAGATAATAAAAAAAGTGTAATTTTTTAATTCCCATGTTATTCTTATGGAGAAAATGAAAACTGTTGTAGTTTACTTGTTTATGGATATATGATGATAAAATTTGGCAAATTTATTTATTTCATCCTATACTATTAAAGTATCGTAAAAAAACACGTTTTACTTCCCCGTAGCAGCAAACCTAAGTACTCGTTAAATCTAATGAGTTATTTAAATTTAGAATAAATATGTCTTATGGAAATATTTTAGTAAAAATTAAATCAGACAAGTTGAAATTCGCTTAGTCTGCAGGTTTGCTGCGGCGGGGGTATTTTGTATCCATAAGGTAATGGACTCTAATCATTGTAGGTAAATTGTCTGAACTGTTATCTTTACCTAAACAAAAATATTTTTCACAATTATTATGGATGGTATACATATTTTACTGAGATATTAGTGTTATTTTCGGCCCCTATACCTGAAGAAAGTATTGTATTAAAAAAAATAATATTTAAGAGTGGGTCCCAGTAAAAGAAGAATTCCGAAATTGGCACAGTAGCGCGCGTGGAGTGGAGCGGACATTTGTTGAACTACGTGCATGGCAGTCTAGACGTCACAGGCATGTATCGATCGATAGTGACTCACGGCCAGTGTTGCCAGGTGTACGATAATTATCGTATTTGTACGATTATTTTGCTCCTTCCCCATAAAAAATAATTTTGAAAAATTGTACGATAATTTTGACGTTGTGTACGATTTTTTGTCATAATGTACGATTATTTTTTGGGGGCTAGAAAATAAACTATTTCATATTGATTATTATACATTTAAACACGTTTCCCACTTTTAATATATGGAAAAACGGTAACATCACTTCGTTGCTGTTCGATCTGACAACCTTGCAAAGGCATCAGCTGTGTTAGAGAGGGCCCATTGGCTACCAACTTAAGTGTTTATTTATAGGAGAATTAATTTTGAGAGAAGTTGGCCGCCATTTGTACTAGGGGTAGATTACGTGAGTATGATTTATCTATGGTTGTACCTTCAATTAATTATTGTACTCAGTCAGTATATTGGCAGTAGGGGAATGAAATAAAGCAATGAGCTGGTTGATTTTTCCAGTTGAGAACCAAAATACAATCATTTTACAGCGTTTCAATTTTTTTCTAGCAGAGATGCAGATTCCGCGTGTGTGTGTGATAGTGTGCTGCCTCCGGTAGAATTTATATTTTTAATTTTTCTAGCTCAGTGGTAGGCTGGTAGAGCAAAAACGGTGGGCGGCAGAGACAAATAGAGTAAAATTTCGGCCATTCCATCATCGACTTACTTGTTTTACATTATAATAATATTATTATAAAAGAAAATTGTGTGTACGATAATTTTGCCCCAAAAACGATAATTTTGGACTGCTTGTACGATAATTTTCGCCGGCGAATCTGGCAACACTGCTCACGGCGCGGGCGCGGTTGTGCCGAACCGTCGCCAGGCGCTAACCAATGTATGGCAACGCCGCATTAGCACTGGCGAGTGGCGATGAACGTACTGTGTCAGTGGAGTGGACCGCGATTCGGCTTTGCTCGGAGTGACGGAGTGCACTAAAGTCACTTCCATCGCTTATTTACTTAGAACACTCGATTTTGCTCACTGCTCATCGTTGTTAGTGGATTTATCTAGGATGTTATTTAGCCTGTTACAATTTTATATCATAGACAAAGTAATGTTATTGGAATATAATCAGTTTTGATACAAAAGTTTTTAAGTGGAACAAGAATCATACAAAATTTGCTAAAGCAATAATTGAAATTTCTTATAAAAACCCTATAGTTTATCATGATACCGGATAGAACATTACATAAACACACTAGTTTAGGAGATATAGCTTATGAAAAAATGACTTCCGGTCTACTTTTTGTAAGATGCAGCTCCTAAAAGAGAAAGTTTAGCGCAAAAATGCGAAGAGTAAAAAAGTGTTGTACGAAAGAAAAATAGTGGAACAAGGCTCATGAAAAATAAGCAAGAACAGGGTGAATAATATTTAATTAAATTGATCTGTTATATGTACATTGTGCAACATTATCAATTCTGAGATTACTCAAAATGATACAAGTTAAGTAATTACATTAATGAATGGTAAATTGGATCCAACACATGTTGGAAACAATATCTGAAGATCAAGTTTTTTCTAAATACCAACGTAAATACTGTTCAACTTTACAATCAAAGTCGATGATAGGCCTAACCAAAACAACACTTGACAAACACACAATTTGTGAAACACTCTAGGCTTGTAGAACATCACAAAATGAAGTTATTTGCAATCTGTTATTTAGCGTACTTATTTTTTATCGGGAAAGGTCCTTCTCTGTGTCACAACTCATGTATTTTACTGTAAAACTACTTTTATGAACAAATAGGCCTAATATTTGAATCATATTGTATTGTATAATATTCAGTATACTCATTATATTTTAAATAGAAGATAGTTTTTATTTGGATAATTGTAGATAAACTTTACATTTATCATCTATCATAAAGGATTCTACTTTTTTAAATAGAGTTTGCCAATTTTTTAGCTTTCATTTGTTCTTGAGCCAGCAAAATGTGGTCTGGTTCTCGAATGGATAGACTTCTTCTTTGTCTTGGGTCGATGAGTTCGGGAAGTAGACATTTCATATAAAAGGTTTCAAGTTTTTCTTTCATGTTTACTTCCCAAAAGTCATCGTCCCGATCAATTTTTACAGTTTTCAGACCTTTAGGTGTCCAAATGGCAAGGATGCAGTATTTTCGTTTTGTTATATGCAGCTGTCCTTGGATTTGATAGAAATAGGGGTGGTTTGATTTAATATCAAAACTTTCATGACTTTTACTCTTTTGAAACATGTTACCTATCAAGCCAACCCTATTTCTAATCACTTCCTCAGGCGTCATATTTTCTGCGCTTGATGGACACTTTACCTCTACAATTCCATCATCCCCTATGAGCCCGTCGGGAGAGGCTCCCAAGAAAGACATGCTATCGTCTATGACAAAACCGCAAGGCTGTACTGTGACCCCTAGTGATTGTTCAATCTGGCGTATCGCTTCTTCCTCGTGCAATTTACCGTAGTTGACAGAGTGTGTGTGCAGGGAAGTATACAAGAGTTTCTTTACCACTGGAGCACAGTTAGAGTAAGGTTTTCTATTGCACACCAGCCCGAAGTTGGATGCCGTGAGTCTTTTACGCCTTTCCTCAAACCATTCAGGACTGTCGCTTTGACCTGTTACGGAGAAAACAATATATTTTAGTGAATTTACAGTATCGTGGGCTTAAAATTATACATAAAAATATACCGTGTGCAGGCCATAGGGTGGGCTTATTAGCTCGTGTGAGGCTTAGTATAGTTAGAATAAAATCATTTACAATTTATACTGGTTATTAGTGAAACCCATATTTTATAGTGCTTTTCATTTACTAACATGAACGATTGCCAATTATTTTATTATGATACATAATTGAAAACACCAATAAAACGTACAGTATATTTTGTCTGTACTGTATTGCCGATTCTAAACCAGTGGGTAGCGGTAACATAGCCTTTAAATTTGATATATCAGATTTTTTTTTAATTTTTAGCAAAAAATATAAATATTAAAAATACATGAAAAAACCGATGCCCACCTCTTGTGTTCTTTTCAATTTCAAGAATTTCTTCCCTCGTCTTCTGAAGAGCTGCCATGTGATCTTCGAGCTTAGTCTGATAGATGGTGGCCTCCATGTCTGGCTTCTTTGCCATGGGACCGTAGTCGGCGTCACCTGCTTTAGGTGTAAGTCTCAACCGCCGCCTTGCTCGGGGCTTCACCAGTTCTCTTTTAGACCTTTTTGACAATTTTGTCAAGTGCCTTGACTCAAATTGTTTGAGGTACATGCCAGGGCTTTTTTTCAGCATAGTTTTATGTAGCTTGTAGAGAGGTTGGCTGGTGTTGTGGCTTACTACAGCGGCAGCGCATCTCATTTGATAAGATCCTTTTTGGATGTAGTTCACCCGCTTTCCCCCGGTAAATCGTGCCACGACTGAGTTGTAGTGCTCGACCATATTACTATCTACATCGTAGATGAGGTGACTGCTGTTGTCAGCCACGCTGTTGACTGCTACCATGATTTTTTGGTACACACCACTTGCCCTCATATCGGGTATATAGTTTGTTTCACCTGTAACAAATTTATTCATATTTTTAGTACACTCAAGAGCCATTTTCACACACAAACATATACCACACGTACTATAAGTTCCAACAACTATGAAAGAAGCTATTACCGGCTAGTCTTGGTTAGGGAAACTTTACTTTCATGAAGTAATTTGATGAAGTCATTAGAACTTTGGATGCCTACTTGACATGTGAATACACATCAAACCATTAGTAGTCAACTCATCATTATACCGGTTTCTTTATTTTGTACCACCTTCAAATAAAATAATGTTTTGTTTTAAATGTGTTCTTTTACATCTGACATGTTAATATTTTTACCAAGTTGGTAGAGGGAAATAATCAGTTATGCACTTGTCTCATACTATTCTACAACAGTGAAATACCAAAAACGATTATGTCAATTAAGACACTGCTGAAAAAATAATATATTTATATATTAGTCTTAACCCTATTATAATTACAAATGTAAAAAGGTATGCATGCCTACCTTCTTTTGGCCCGTTGCAAAAATAGCCTCTACTTTTGCAATGAAGGTGTTCTCCGAACACATGACTCGGGCTGTTCAGAATGTCTAACCTCAGTTTTTCAGCCTTTTTGGCCATTTCTCCTCCCTCTTCGACTTTTCGATGTTGAATAGCTTTGGTAACTGCTGTCCGCAACCTCATTATGCGACCTGGCAAAAAATACCAAGTCGTTATTTTACTTATCTACAGGGTGGGTTTTAGTTGCCCCCCCCCAACTTTTTTCGAATTTTTTTCAAATATCAATCCCAGACCACTTCCAAACATTGTTGTGTAGTAAGTAGTTCATTTTGACAAGGTGGTCATTTCCGGCCTCCATCTTGGATCCGCCGTAAAGGATGCCAAATTTTTTTTTCAAATGTAAAGGTGGGGTTGTGTCTCATTATTTCGAACAAAATTTTTACCCTGATTACAATGCCGCAAACTGTTTTTAAAAATCTTGATTCATTCTAAAGTTATGAGGGCTTTTTAAAACTTTATTTTTAGACCATTTTAACATTGTGCATTTACAAACTAAGACCATAATCTCAAAATAGTGCTAGATAAAGATAAGTATACACTACCAGTAATTGTCGACCTATTTTCACTTGGTTATGACTGATGTATTTTTTCGGCCGCCATCTTGGATCCGCCATTTTGAAATGTGATAAATTATTTTAAATATGAAGAGGGTGTTGTGACCCATCATTTATAACTAATTTTTTAAGCTAAACTCAATGCCGCAATCCATTTTTTGCTATCAAGTTTTATTTATGAAATATTGCAATTTTTTTGTAAAAAATGTCAATATTTAAAATCAAAAAATTAAAATGAAAAACGGATCATGGAATTAAGTTCAGCTTAAAAAAGTAGTTAGAAATGATGCGTCACAACACCCCCTTTATATTTAAAATAATTTATCACATTTTAAAATGGCGGATCCAAGATGGCGGCCGAAAAAATACATCAGTCATAACCAAGTGAAAATAGGTCGACAATTAATTACTGGTAGTGTATACTTTTCTTTATCTAGCACTATTTTGAGATTATGGTCTTAGTTTGTAAATGCACAATGTTGAAATGGGCTAAAAATAAAGTTTTGAAAAACCCTCATAACTTGAGAATGAATCAAGATTTTTTAAAAATGTTTGTGGCATTGTAATCAGGGTAAAAATCTAACTCGAAATAATGGGTCACAACCTCACCTTTACATTTTAAAAAAAAATTGGCATCCAATATGGCGGATCCAAGATGGCGGCCGGAAATGACCACCTTGTCAAAACGAAGTACCTACTACCCAAAAAGTTTTGGAAGTGGTCTGGGTTTGATATATGTACTAGAGGTTTCTATCTTAATCCAGTAAAAAATGGAAGCTGATTGAAATCTTTAGAAATCGGAAATAACTTGCAATTTTATATTCAATTGGCTGCCATATTTTACTGTGTTAAGATATCTACCTATAGTTTGCGTTGTTAGTTTTCTTTTATTATGACCTTCAAAATGAGGGGTCACTCGATGGGGCTTATCATTTAACATTTTTGAGTTTCCACCAAAATCCCCCATTTTGGGTTTGGGAACTTATGAGAATTTCAATTGGCTGCCATTTTGTACTGAACTGAGATAGAGACCTCTAGTTTGCGTTGTTGGGTTTCTTTTACCAGGACCTTCAAAATGAGGGGTCACTCGATGGGTCTTTGTATTTTAAAATTTTTAGTTTCCCCCAAAATCCCCCATTTTGGGGATGATCACCAAATGGCGGTTATGCCCAAAAAGTACTTCATAACATGCCATAATGGTGTGCCGAGTTTAGTTTTTCTAGTATGGGCCGTTAAAAAATAACAGGGGAGTCTCCACACTTTTTACCAACCCTGTATAGTTCTTTTTGTACTCAGACGTTCCTTGTACATAGTAAGTCCCAAGTAAAAAGGATTGTTTTGAGCTATTTGGGTGCTCGGAGCTATTTATGAAAATATGAGTAAACCAAGCTA
Organism: Macrosteles quadrilineatus; assembly: GCF_028750875.1. Taxonomy (NCBI): domain Eukaryota; kingdom Metazoa; phylum Arthropoda; class Insecta; order Hemiptera; family Cicadellidae; genus Macrosteles; species Macrosteles quadrilineatus. Next base: position 134,177,343 of record NW_026542595.1, on the reverse strand, counting down.
CAAAAAATGTGTCTTGGGGCTGATTATATGTTGAATACAATCGAGTTTTTGAATAAAATAGTTATGGGTTTTTGTTACGAAACTAAGACCTACCTCCTAGAATCCTACGCATTTTTAGATGCAGCCCACGGTCCTCTTTTGATACATCCTTAGGTGCACTGGTTGTTGCAACATCCTTCAAATTATTACAATAATTCCGTAGTAAATGGTTGCGGCACTCGATTTTCTTCACCTTTAGGTTGTTGTAGGGATTGGCATCGAGAACACTATTGTAGACACTGCTATCTCCATCCGCAATCATTCTAAAAACGTTTTGTCTATTAGTTTATAATTTAGGATGATTTTAAGGGCAATTGGTTAGGGTTATCACACTTAATAAATTGTTTTAAATTGTTTAAAATGCTATGAGCCAAATGCTATACTACTAAATAAAAATACCAGTAATGTTGATAAACATTAAAAGTTATTATTATGGGTTACTTTTTACGTTACGACGGGTGCTATGCTAGTAATAAATAACTAGAACATGCCAAGTTGTAAATATTGTCAATAATATACCTTGCATATTGGACGTTATACATTTCTTCACTTGCCAAGAATCCTTCTACAATGGTTGCAGCTTCCATGCTGGATGAGCTACCATTCCAATTTTTGAAGCAAGTGTGTTTTGTGTTTTCAGGATTGCGTGCACAGGTGACACAGTATTTATTTTTAACTCCAAAGTACAAAACTTGTCGAGTATGGTATCCAACGATGGCCGCCTAAAATAAGAAATTCATAACATTAAAATTTTTACGAGTTTTAGTACAAATATTATTTTTAACTCGAAGTATGTGCTTTTATATTACGTAATATGTGTATTATTCGGTTCAATTTTCATTCATGATTTTATAATAATAGACATAAAATTGAACAAGTCAATTTTGAGAAATAGATTATGCTTCACTTATGAGATAACAATTGTTCAATACTTTTTATCACTTACCGGTACTTTACTTTTTATGTTTATAATAAGATGGTTTGTACTAATATAATTTAAAGATACTATAAGCGTCAAGTTCTATTTGTATTAATTAGTGAGAATTTATTAGTAATAACACTTACCATTCCTGATAGGGAGTTGTAGTTTCTCCTGTATGACCTCTTTGCCCAGCTTCCGTCAGCAACAACTGTCAACAAAGGAACCCCTTCTTTGTTGACGTCGCCACGTTCTTTAGCTAGGCGGATTTCTTCTTCGGCTGCCTTTGCCATCTCTTGTACAGCAGTTTCCTCCCAACCTTTCGAAATTAGTTCTTCATGTTTGTCATACGTTTTCCGGTTCATGGCACGAACATTCATTGCAGACAGCAGCCGTTCTAAGGCGACAAATCCTCCGCCATTGGTAATAGAACCGGCTACTGCTGCACTGTTTATGTCCATTGACATTGCATTTTCCCGAGGTTCAGGCTCACTCCATATTTTCTGTTTGATGTGGCACATGTTGCAATCAAACACAAACCCACTCCTAAGCCCTCTTTTTATTTCATTAACTAATTTCAGGTTTCTGAGGGAACAGCCAAATTGAGGCGCATGTTCACTTAGTTGGACAAATTGATCAACTAAATAACAAATGTCAACTATTCTACGACCGGTAATATCACAGTTGCCCAAACAGTCAGTAGGATCAGATGGCGTGGAATTGTCTACAATTAGAGGTAACAAATTTCCATCCTCTTCCCCACAGCTCATCGCCTCATCAGCAATCAGCTCCTCAACATCACTACTTAGTTTTCTTTTTCTACTTCCCACAACACCAGAATCTCTCAACACTCTCCACTCAGCCAACCTTTCACCACCTCTGTTTTTCACCTTTCTTCGCAACGGTCGTTTTTTATTTCCCATGACACCACACAAAAACCACACACGTGAATAAATAGATACACACGAAAAAACTTGTTACATTTGTAAGTAAGTAGCACTACGAATTATTACTAGGGAACTCTAAACGACACTGGACTTGTGGACACAGCAGACCAATTAGGTTGCTATCCTAGAACATAACCTCACAGTTCACAATAATGTCTAGGATGGAATTGGCGCGAAAATAAGAAATACAAGGTGTAGGGGGGGGGGGTAGTGTAGTGGGGTCTTGGGTGGGGCGAGTGCAATGTGTCTCGTGGTTACAGTGTGTACGGCCGAGACGTCGACCAAGGTGGGAGGGGGTAGGTAGCTAGCTATCTATGCTGTGATCGACCTAGAGGCTTAGGAGATTGCGTTCCCCACAGATATCCATCATGTCTCGGTGGTGTAGTGGTTATCGCACCGGAAATATGTCTTAAAGGTTCCGGTTCGAAACCTCTGGGTGTACAAACTTTTTGATTCAATTTCTTAATTATCGTTATAGCTTATAGTTTGGTTAGGTTATGACGGTTTGATTTTATAACTATAAATTATATAATTGAATTTGAGGCATTTAAAATTTTATTTTATAAACAGAACAATTTTTATACCAGCAGACTAATTCGTTCTAATGCATCTGTAAATATTAGTTAAATTATGAAATTTGCCCGTTATCACATGAAACGAATATAATTTAATGCCTTAAATGTATATATTGTATTTAAACATTTTCTATTTCTACTAAACTGTATCTCATTTCCAATCATTGCGTGGGACAGAAGGGCTCTGGAATTTCATTTATATTGATTGTACACATGTTGGTTTTGTACTTATAACATCTATAACTAAGAAATAGTATTTATAAATTGACAACATATTTAATACGAGTATTCAAATTTAAAATGTATTCAACACCACAGCATTTCTCTCTGTCCCCCAATTCCTTTCTTTCAATAACTATACTATGACAACAATAATCATAACAATAATTTCGTAACAATATTTGTTTCACATTAAATAAAAAAAAAATTATAAAATTAGCAGCGCATGATGAATGTAGAATCATAAAAACCTGATTTGAACTCCCGCCAAATGCGCGAGCGTGCTGCTATCTAACGGAGATCTGCCAGACTACTACGCCGAATTACCGCCGCGACGCGCAGCAAAAACATGCATTTTCTTAAACCATATCACGTGCACAGTTTACGTCGGATCTTCTTGAAACAAACTTTATTCGATAGATAATTAAATTTTGTAGGGGGTTTGCTTTTTCGAATTTCAAATATTCCTTTAGAAAATTCTCCACAAATTTGTAAACTTAAACAAGCGTATTTTTGCTATAATTATTTTAATATTTCTTTAATCGAAAAAATAAAAAGCAAACCCCCTGTAGAATTGTATCCTCTTTCCAATGACACATCAAACGTAGTTCTATGTTAAAAAATAACGGCGCTATATGGTTCAAAAGATTACATTGTTCTTATGGGGCATCAATCCAATATGGCCGACTGCTACTGCCCACTCTTAAATGTTCTTTACAGTTCTCTCTAGACCTAAATCAATGATTTTTGTAGCGATATGTGTCCGTAAAGTTGTTTTGATGGACAAAAAATGGCAAAATTACCTATGAATTTAAGTAAGTTTAGTAAGTTTACCTATGTTTTTCTAAGTTTAGGTTCTGCTGAATCTTTAAGCACGTAGAAGTTGAACATACATGTTGTTAACAGGTGAACTAAGAACTGCATTTGAAAACTACACAGACATCAAGTTTGGTCTTTACCACTCCCTGTATGAGTGGTACAACCCGCTCTATCTGGCTGACAAGGCAAGAAACTTCACCAACTTAGGCCCAGTAAACTTTGCAGACTCAAAAATATTTCCAGAAATGGTTGAATTGGTAAGAGATGTTTTTATTTCACTCGAAAACTGATTAAACATCCTTTTACGTCCATGAATACATAGCTAATTTGTTTAGGTAGCAACTAGAAATAAGAAAACAACATTGACTTTGTATCTAATTTATTTGGGTAGTAGTAAATATTGGTAAATTAACTGTAAAGTTAGTCAAAGCAAAGTAACACAAATGAAGTCTACAAATAAGATGGACGCTGTGTCCAACTACACGGTAAAACAGGCTTTACTTAGTTTATAGAATAATCTTTACAAGTCTGTGTGGCACTACATTCATACCTTTGTGCACCGGTGCACTGTTACCCTATTTTAATGACATTGGTATGGTAAAAATGTAAAATGAAATTCCATGAAATATTCTTTATTGCCTTTTGAATTTTTACAAATTACAGTAAAACCTTACCTTACTAACTCAAAACTCGGTAACTCGACAGTCCTCGAAACTCAACAGTCAACAGCTGACAGGATTCACGTGGCTTAATCGTGTTATTGTTTTAGAATTTCAATATTTCTTTGAAAATTGTTTACTTAATATTTTTAGATTCTCATGTAAGTAATAAATTTATACTGTATGTACAAATTTGTCAGTTATGTACATTCATTTATTAAAACCCATTACAAATTTCAATGTTCTGAATAACTCGACAACCTTGGGTCCAGAAAATTGTGGAGTTAATGAGGTTTTACTGAATTCATTGAAGGAAAAGGGACGAACAAATAACTAACTACCATAACAAAATATTCACACTACGCTTAGCTGGATATATTGCCTATTCAACATGTAATTTCTCCTTAGCAAAGTATGGTTTTCTGTGTTGCGAGTTTTTTAATGTGATTACAGCATTTTTCCAAGTCCACTTGAAAGAGCAAAACTAACTAGCTAAGAAAAGTGTACCAGGCTGTTAACAGTACACAAAATCTACAGGACATAATAAACCTAATAGCCAAGTGGTTAAATAGTGCACGCCTTCAAATTTGAAGGTTGCTAATTCGAATCCAAGCGAGATTGTTTCCAGACCCAGATGCCATTTGTCAGCATGAATTAATGATGCTAAATAAGGTTGACGTTATATAATAACAATACCAGAGTTTGGACCGTTTCCTTTCAAAACGTAAAAAATACCACTGCGTAAAAACACACAAAATAAAAGTATTTTGCCTTTCCGATAAGGCTTCTGAATAATCTGAAATTTTGATTGAACTTTTGTTTTTTTAAATGAGTTAGCTCGGTATTGTTATATGTACTGGCCAAGGGTTGTAATCGTCCAAACAACTCTTCCTAATCACAGAATGTTTTATTTTAATGTTCCCAGGTAGAGCAGTACAAACCGCATGTTTTCTGGTCTGACGGAGAGTGGGAAGCACCCACAAGCTACTGGAAATCTCTGGAGTTTCTGGCTTGGTTGTACAACGAGAGTCCAGTTAGAGACACGGTCGTTGTCAATGACCGCTGGGGCCATGACACCCTTTGTAAACATGGGGGCTTCCTCACTTGCGCCGATCGCTTTAATCCAGGTGCGATAATAGTGCAAAACTGGATATCTTACAGTTACAGATTCCCATTTCATCCCCCTGACCATCTATTGGGTTAAACATTCTTCATTATTGAATAACACAAAAAAAACCAGTGAAGTAATAGTGAAGTTCTAAAAACCAATCATACTTGTAACATTTGTTTAGTTTCATAGAGTTCATTGGTTTCAATATGGATGATAAATATAATATTTTTATAGAGATAAAAACTTTGGAAATCTCAAAATGTAATTCTAACAACAATTTCAGGCTTCCGTTACTAAGAAAAGAATAAGTCTCTTATCTGAAATTAATTCTTATGCCAAGGGAAACTTACCCCATTGATATAGGGTAAATAAAATGGTTTTGTAACATTTCAGGAAAGCTTCAAACAAGAAAGTTTGAGAACGCTATGACCATCGACCGCAAGTCCTGGGGATACAGAAGAACTGCCAGCCTATCTGATTACCTAACAATTAATCAGCTGTTGGTAACCCTTACAACTACTGTTAGTTGCGGAGGTCAGTATATGAATAGATTGAATTTTTATCTATTTATTATATAATTGTTTTTATCACATCCTAGAAACTAGACTTCTCACAGAACACCACAAAGGAAAAAAGGTTTTTACCGTTTTTTTTACACTCCATAACCCATTTTCGCACTTTACCTACACTCATTGCATTAGGGTCATAGCACGGCCTCCTTTAACTACAGGCCGCGGCCAGCGAGAATTGGCAACGTCGCACTGAGCATTAACTCCCGGCCATTTCACCATTACGGTAGTACGAAACTAGTGGTCGCGGTTTAAATATACTGCATTTTTACACCCTTACAATTGAGATAACATTTTGAAATTTTGTACAGGGCTAGGGAATAAACCCTTCATACCAATGGTATGGTTTTGAAAATTAACATTTCATTTGGTAGTACATATATATATTTTTAAAATTAACACATTAGAAAATTTTTGGAATAGTGAAATGAAAAAGTTAGTCGCCTACTAAAATTTTTGTTTGTTGGTCAGAGAAGTTTCGTCTGTGAGAAAGTTGTAGATAATTAAATATACTTTAATTTTTGTATTTAACTTTTCTTTCTATCATGTTTGTTTTGTTAAAATTTTGGGTTGAACAGAGTGACCAAATCTCAGTTTTATGGTGCGGCGCGGCGAGTAGCGCTGCTCGCAACTGTATTGTTTGTAGTATCACATAGCTAATAATTAATTAATGTAGGCCAACTGAATTATTTCAAGCATTTTAATATGCCTTTTGGTTATCCACAAGAATATTACTTTTGTATCAAATACTGCACGACTTAATGTCTTCATAATTAAATACCGTAGCCTAAAACAAAAATGCCTTTTCCTTTTAGTTTTAATAATTTTGCTGTAGTTTATTATGAATTTTAAGTATGAGTTTTATTTACACGTTATTATGTAGTATTATGAGAAATAAAAACATTACTTCATTCATTCTGTTATTGCGCAGCCATTAATAACTAATCCATTGATAATGTTCTTGCAACAGACAATCGGAAGGTGGGGCTACCGAAAACTTTTAATTTAGCGCTCATCAACCAATAGTGGCGTGGCGACCACCATCTTCATTGAATTAGGTGGAATTAGCGAATAACTAAAATTAGCGACAACCTGTACCTATAATTAGCGTGCAGTTGTTCTTCTGTGTTGGCTGGTTTTTAGTGACCAGTGGTTTTTATGTCAGATATCGATATTTTAGAAATAGCTGAAACTGTTTGCATTTGTGGAATGAATAATTTGAAGGAAATAGTATCAAAAATTATTTTGAGAATGAGCAATATTTTTTAAATATCTACACGATAGTAAAAAAGACTAAAATAATAGCCACTGTAACCATTGAAAAATGTCAATCCTTTCTTAAATAAAATAATTGTATTTATTGCATTTGTTAATTTTTACTTTGTATAGTAAACGTCATCATTCCAATGATAAAACGATAGCTTACACAGAAGCTGTAACTAAATAACATTGCAGATAGGATTTACATTTTAAGTGTTTAACAATTAATAAATCATAGAGTAAATACGTAGAAGAGACGGAAGAAAACTACAATCATGCTACTTATACGTTCAATCATGTTCAATGTACCGTAAAAGGTTTTAATAAATATTGTATTACATTCTTGTATTGACACGAAAGCCTCACATAGTTATTTACTTTTTTCCTACACATCAGTGTTATCAGATATAAAACATCTAAATTAATAGATAATTCGCGTGCTTGTTCCAATCCTCCGGTGTGGTGTAGCGTAACTTAGCCATCCAGCCATCCGATGCGGTGTTGCCACTTCGAACGCCGCGGCCTGTAGTTAAAGGAGGCCGTGGTCATAGTCATCTGGCGATAAATTTCGACATCAGATATGTTTCTTGTAATCAAAAAATGTATCACTGACCAATCAGTAGATTGGTCATTGTTTACACTTTGCTGTAAAGCGTATGGACTTGCACGGAGCAGATTTTTTGTTTAAAAACTATACAGGAAAGCATACACGTCAGCTACAGAGCTGCAAATGGTGTCATTCTGTTAACAAATGATGCCAGTAAGTGGCGAAGAGCCTTGTTGCAGCGTTCAAGCAAATTACAGATCCATAAACGACTCAAAAATATACCCTCAACTGGGGTGATTTTATTTATCACGCTAAATATTCAATATTACACTTTGTTCATAAATTTTTAGTTTGGTATACTCACTTTCTTTTCAAGAAAAATTGTTTTTTACTCGGAATGGGTAATCTGTATCAAAACTGTCTATTCAAAATGTTGTATACTTTGGAATTGCAAAAGACTAAAATAATTTATTTCTGTTTATACTTTTTAGGAAACGTCCTGGTGAACATTGGGCCTACCAAGGACGGGATAATTCCGCCCATTTACGAAGAGAGGCTGCTTCAACTGGGATCTTGGATGAAGGTGAACGGAGAAGCGATCTACAGCTCAAAACCTTGGATTGTTTGCCAAAACGATTCTTTGACACCAGGAATCTGGTACATACAGTTTATTATCATGAAGGTTATTTTAGTTTGTAAATTTATCACAAAGTAAAGCATACGACATTTGAACAGTGTCAGTATTCACTTAAATATTACCATTAGAAACAAAACTGTTTCCATTCCCTGATTCTAATAATCGAGAGAGGTGGGAAGACCCTATAAAGAATTGATTACGGAATCTTTTAGTTTTGATTTAAACAACGCAATTACATTATTTCTAATATTTTTGGTGTTAAATTTTAGAACCTTTTCATTGTAAACTGTTTTGCAACATGTTCTTATTCTGTGTTTCACGCTAATGTATAGGTTGGTTGGATAAAATACAATGACAAATGTTTTATTTTCACAGTTAAATTCAAGTCAGTCAAAAATATATTGCCTATATCCTAGAGTTCTACTGTTTTAACTGTTAAAAGAGTCGCCTTATTTTAATCAGAGCGTTACAAAAACTGTATTTTTTTAATCTCAATTTATTTTAGTTGTTGCACCAAACAGACAGAAACCAAAATAAATGTAAGCAAAATTTACATTACCCAATGTACTTGTGTTTTTTGTATGTGGTTCAAGATTGAGGTAGGTGGTTCTTATTTGTTTCAGGTACACAACAAACAAAGACAAAACCGTCTTGTACGCTACATTCTCTCCGTGGCCAGTGGACAACAAATTGAAGATGAGCTGTCCAGAGTTCTCTGCGGAAACTACGATTGAGCTGTTGGGATTGAGAGGAAAACTATCTGTAAGTTAACCAAAATATTCCTAGTCTTCGTTAAAAGGTTTTGCTATTTATTCTGAGATGATTGAAACCAAAGTTTTCTGGACGGCTACTTGATTTTGCGCTGGGTTATTTTGAGCATGACTATAACTCTAATTGAGCTATGGTTATTCTTGTAGTGATCACATGTCTAGAGTTAAAAAAAAAATTGAGTGAAGGTTGGTTGTAGCACTTAAGAATCTACCTCTAAAATATTGTATTTTTACTTTACAAAGTCATGAATAAGGGATAAAACCAAAAACATATAGTACTTACAAATTGATGAATGATATTGAAGTATCAATTTATTGTTGAAGAATTGTTATGTTAGATTTAGTTTTAGATGTGCCAACACGGCAGACGACCAAGAGGTCATTGCTGTAGCACCTAAGCACGTTCCTTGGGTGGTACAAACTTTCAGTTATTTCCTAATATCCTAGACAACACAAATATTTTCTTCATATAAACTGAGTTTAGCATATTGCCTCAATTAAGGGTAAACTCTACAAAATATAATAATTATTTTATTTCAGTATTCCTATCCAACGGACGTAGTGACAGGCAGACTTGTGGAGATTCAACTTCCAGACAAAGCCAGAGTGGCCAGTGAGTGGGTCTGGACACTCAAGATGAAGGGAGTCAAGAATTTGCAGGAAAGTTATGAGACTGTTAGCGAAAGAGAGTTCGAAGCGGGAATTACCGTCAAATCAAACGGCTTCCAACAAATGCTTAGGGAAGTTCTAAGATAGGATTTTTTTACGTTTGGGTAAAGTAGTTTTTGTAGCTTTTGTAATCAGAATATAAATTACATTTTTAGAAAATGTGCATAATTTATCCCCCTACATGATCAGTTTATTGTGCGCTTATACAGAAACAGAAGCATATGTCTTCACACTTATTTTTTTCAAGGATTACACGATACTGTAAAAATAACATTAACATAACATTATTTTGCTTAAAATTCTTCCACAATATTTTGGAAGAGACTGGACCCTTCTAAGCCTGCATGAGTGAGTGGTAAATTATTAGACAGTAAAGAGGCATTGGGAAAAACTTTTATTTTAGCGAATTTCCCTATAGGGAAGTAGCTATTACCGTAGGTGGCACGGTAAGACCAAGAACCGGGGGCCGATTTACTTTTTCATTTTGATGTCCCCAGAGGCCAAAAACACTATTTGTTCAAATTTTTATATATGTATATATATATATATAAATAAAGATTAAACATTAATAAACTTAGTACCCAAGTAAAATTATTTATTAAAATATTTACTGACTATAGTTTCGGCTCTAAGGCCATTTTCAAAGTAAACAAAAATCAAAATAAGATATGTAAATAAACAAATAACATATGATATTATAAAACTTTTCTAACTTGTAACATAATTGTAACAATATATGAAACAATAACAAAATTGAGAAAATATTAATGAAAATAAGTACAACACATCATATAGTATGTAAATTAATCAATGAAAACAAAATTATGTTACAAGTTAGAAAAGTTTTATAATATCATATGTTATTTGTTTATTTACATATCTTATTAGCGAATTTCCCTATAGGGAAGTAGCTATTACCGTAGGTCTCATGGTAAGACCTAAGCCCGGGACCGATTTACTTTTTCATTTTGATGTCCCCAGAGGCCAAAAACACCGTTCGTTCAAATTTTTATATATCTATATATAGAGATATATATATGTGTCCATCCGCACGATAACTTGAGTAATTTTTGTCCGATTTTGATAAAATTTGGTTTGAAGGTGTAAGGCGGGATAAACTTGAATGAGTTCGCGAACCAGCATAATCGGACTATGGGAACGGGGGTTTATGGGGGGTTTTATGGGGTAAAAATAGGTTTTTCCCATTTTTGACCCTAAAAACACAAAATTTCACAATTTATTTTTAAACCATTTTGTAGAGCTTAAAAAAACAAATAATTTAGTATATTGAAGCGTTATTATGCGCCTAATTGTTACGGAGAAAATTCAAAGAAATTGTAATTTTAAAATTCCCATGTTATTCTTATGGAGAATAATAGTCAACTGTTGTAGTTTGCTTGTTTATGAACATATTTTGATCAAATTTGGAAAATACATTAATTTCTTACTAAACCACAGTACCTTTTAATATTTTACATTAAAAAAAACTTTTTTACCCTCCCTGTTGCAGCAAACCTAAGTACTCATTAAACTAATTATGTTAAAATAGGGAATAAATGTGATATTTTAAGGAGACATTTTAGTTTAAATCCAATCAGGCAGATGGAAATTCGCTAAGTCTGCAGGTTTGCTGCGGCGGGGGTATTTTGATTTTTGTTTACTTTGAAAATTGCCTTAGAGCCGAAACTATAGTCAGTAAATATTTTAATAAATAATTTTACTTGGGTACTAAGTTTATTAATGTTTAATCTTTATTTATATATAGTAGCCCTATTTTTCTATTTTGCATATATATATATATATATACGTCCGTGAACGCGATAACTTGAGTAATTTTTGTCCGATTTTGATGAAATTTGGTTTAAAGGTGTAAAGCGGGATAAACTTGAATGAGTTCGCGAACCAGCACGATCGGACCATGGGAACGGGGCTTTACGGGGGGTTTTATGGGGTAAAAATTGGTTTTTCTCACTTTTGACCCTCAAAACACAAAATTTCCTAATTTCTCTTTAGACATTTTTAAAGAGCTTAAAAAAACAAATAATTTAGTATATAAAAGTATTTTTGTTCGATTATTAGTAACGGAGAAAATTTAAAAAATTGTAAATTTAAAATTCCCATGTTATTCTTATGGAGAATATTGTCAAATGTTGTAGTTTGCTTGTTTATGAATATATTTTGATCAAACTTGGCAAATTTATTTATTTGGTACTAAGCTATCAATATTTTACTCAAAAACACACTTTATTAGTTTCCTTGTAGCAGCAAACCTAGGTAATCGTTAAACCTAACGTTATTAAAATATATTTAACTGAAAATAAATTCAGACAAATGGAAATTCGCTTAGTCGGCAGGTTTGCTGCGGCGGGGGTATTTTAGGCAATCTGTGTCCCATTAAAATTAAATCCAAGTGCTTACAAATTAAACCTCAATTCACAAACTTCACAGGAAATATTCCGTTGAACTATCCTTTTTACTACTGTACAGTACATGAAGGTCAATAATAGACATTCAACAATAAAAAATTGTTTACTATACATAAAAATATACAGTTGCTCACATAGTGTTGTTGGCTTCAACAGTAAAGGCATGGACCCAGTGGAATTGAGGCCAGATGTTGAACTGGGACAGATTATGGTAACTTCCTGCACAAATGAAGTGAGAATTATAGTACATATTTATTTATTTCAAAGAACAAAAGTGACTATATTTAAACTGGTTTGACGTCCTCGCCAAAAATAAAAGCAGTATTTTTACCACCTATCTGTAAGAGCAAGGCTCATTTTAAAACTTTCATTCTACAAGTTTTACAGAAACAATGTATTTCCCAGCAAAGAGACCAGGGACTTGTGTTTTGTTTTAACAGATTTTATATAACCTTGTCAATTACAGTAGAACCTAGATAAGAAGTCTCTCATGGGAAATCTGTATAAATAAAATTACAGTTTTGTCTGTACATTGCTTAGAATTATGCATTTTTTGGTTATTTTTATGTTTCATAGCCTAAGAAAGCCGAAACGAGTCTTATCTCAATTTCTGTCTGTATGTCCATTCTGTGACTCCGTCTGTAACGCCAAATTGTCATTTTACGCGGCCTACTCCTAGAAAACTAGAGTACCAATCAAGGTTCTAATCGTTTTTCTATATTTACTGGATTGGTGTGAGTGTCTTTGGCTATAAAAACATGGCCTCGCTTCTTTGAAAACAAAATAACTAACCACCAAAAACCCAATTTTGTTCGATTTTTGTCAAATTTTCTCCCAATGTTTACTATTACATTTTATGAAATAACGATCAGCTGTTTGGATTAGTTCTCACTTCTAGCTGTCACTGATATGTATGTTTACATTAAAAGTTGTTTACAAATACCGCAACCATTTCCGATCAAGTTTAGTCAGCACATTTAAACCAAGTGAGATTAAAAACGTTGTGCCTTACTTAACCGGTTTAATTAATCGCAAGTGCAACCATTGTTCTTGAGTTTTGATAACCGGGGAAAATACCGTGAATCAGTGTTGTATTAGTGCAAGGAAACTTACATTTTTTTAATCATCGGCACCAATACCGTAGCTTACAAAGGTTTCCACTCATTGACGGCGCTTCAAGGACAGTTGTGTAAAGTGCAAAGTAAAAAATCACAACTGCAGTGGGTGATCGTGGATGTTGCTGCGATCTTGGAAGATCTGTCTGATTTCGCTGTGATCGTACCGTAACGGAGGTTTAACTTAACAGATGTAGCTGTAAAACTCGCTTTTCCAATGTGTCACTTTTGGTTTCTACTTACTTACATTTCAACAACGATATCGGTAATTTTCCTACTTAGGAAATAAAACTACAAACATACAAAACCCCAGATTTGTGCGTTTTTTGTCAAATTTCCTCCGAATGTTTGCTAGATATATGTACCTACCGATTATCGTTTAGCGATTACGTAATCTTTTAAATGAGAAACCTTTGTTTGGATAAAGGTGGTTTCTTCAAACTGCCATTAATATGTTAACATTAAAAGCTGCTTACAAATAATGCTATTAAAAGGAAATAACTTTGATTTTTGAAAACTAAAAAAAAAAATTTAAAACCAAAGGAGATTAATAACTTCGGTACTGCACCACATCATGTGAAAGTTTTTTTAGCAAACCATAGTAAGTTTTTAAAGCTTTACGTTGTTAATGTTACATGTTTTGTGGCCTGTGTATTTATTTATTTATATATTTGCCAACAGATTAATTAACACCTATAATACAGTTTGATTAGAAGGACAGTTTGAATTAGTCGTAAGTACTACAGTTCTTTTCTCAAATGTAAACGTTGGTTTTTGGTACTGCTACTTTTCCTTAGAACCGGTGGTAGCAGTAAGAATAATTTTTACATACAAACACATCACTATTTTCATTTTCACTATTTATTTATAAACACTGCACCTTATTGCTTATTAAATTTAATTGATGTCTTACTGTATAATTTTTAGCGTTTTCTGTCTCGACTCAAAAAAGTTGTGTGGACTCAATTCTGTATTTGTGTGTGTATGTCTGTTGGTAACACAATAATGTCCTTATTTTTCGTGGAAAAGACAAGAGCACCATTGCTAATAACAATTTCGACCCGAATAAAGTGTGCAGTAGTGAAGTTGAGGTAGTGTTTTAACTACTTTTAACCAGTGTGAAAGTAACTTTCAATTACAGGCCTACCTTAGGGCTATGCCTCATAGATCTATACTGTAAAGCAATTCCTTTCATCGTTTGATATAAAATATGGACTAACACGATCGGGTGACATTTAATTGCGAAGCATTCGTTTTGGCTTTGAAACTGTCAGATATTGTATTTGAGAAGGTTTATATGTATTCCTAAACAGTTAATAGTTTTGCCATCATATCTGGAAAAATGCACAGTAAATATGCAAACCAACTCCTGTTCTGAATATAAGGTTTTAACTTACTACTAGATTCCCGTACGTAGAACGGGGAAACAGCTAGTCATTAAATAAGACTTGTTATCAAGATTGACTTCTTATAGCTTCCCATTAGCAGCAACATGTGATAAGGGGTAATATACAATTATGGGTATTTATTTGAAAATAACACTTGTTATTGAAAGGCTTGTTATCAAGGTTCAAATAAAAAGCTGTTTTTTTTCTCCAAAAAAGTTGTTCAATCAACTGAGCAAAGTTTACTCAAAATGATATTAGGCCTATATGATATACATGGTTTTTAATTTCTATATCCACAGTACATGAGTGAGTAGGCAGGATTTAAAGCCCCTGGTTTGAATTGTTTAATTCAATATTATACAGGGTGATTTTATTAAAGATCTGATAATTTTGACATGATGAGCAAGTAAAAGTATAGAATTAAATATGTACCAAAGTTCATCACGAGACGCTGATGACAAAATTCTGCCTGGCAGTGTCCGATGGCTGGAGAGTAGTAGGTTTTGCTTCTTCTGTGTTTCCGTCTCCAGCCATGGAGCCAGCCAACAGCATTTCCATGGCACCCTGCAGCGACAGTAGTGTGTCTGTCAGTTCTTCTTCTTCTCTCAGCTTCTTGGCCAACCTTACAAACAGCTGGCAAGCCTCG
Organism: Macrosteles quadrilineatus; assembly: GCF_028750875.1. Classification (NCBI taxonomy): domain Eukaryota; kingdom Metazoa; phylum Arthropoda; class Insecta; order Hemiptera; family Cicadellidae; genus Macrosteles; species Macrosteles quadrilineatus. Next base: position 134,162,028 of record NW_026542595.1, on the reverse strand, counting down.
GGTCCGACATCACTCAAATAGTCACCGTAAATGTCTGGGACAGTGATCAATTTTATCTTAATATAAAATAAATAATATATACAGTGTGATTGAAAAGTCCCGGAACGGTGAACTATATTCTTTACCATTATAGATTAAGTAATGGGATTTGGTATATAATAATAGCCATAAATGTCTACTCTTTTAAGCTATTTTCACTATGTCATCCCTTAGGGGGATGCCCACGAGGAGTCAGACGAAATTCTTAAATAGCAGCATAGAACAAGTTTGGTATCAAATTAAAGGTCTCAATTACTAGAACACATTGCCACAAACCCGAACTCGATCGGACAACCGAGTCAAAAATAGCAGCCATTTAAATAATCTTCAAAAAGCTGCAATATTTTACACAGTTGTATTTTTGGGCTCAAATTTGCGGCATTGTATTCTTAATATGACTTCAATATGAAATCACATGGAGTTTGTATGCATTTCTTGCGTTCTAGAGGTTTTTTTTCGGACTACTGTATATAACTCATTTTAATTGGATATAACAGTTTATTAGGAAAATATTTCCTTTTGTCTGCTGCTAAAACAGAACAAAGCACAAAGAGTAAACAAATCAACAGAAACATTGGGTCAACATCAGCGCACGGCACATACATCAAAACAGGTTTCAAATTTTAGAATAAAATGAGAAGTCTACTGGCACTGAATCAATGGTAATATTTACCTAGTAATGTGTCAGCCACTACAATAAGAACCCTTGTAAATCGGTAGTCTCCGATGTATCTAATGATGAATCGTAAAATAGACGAGAGAGATTTGCCGTCCCTCCCTGCCAGAGCGTTTCCTAAACCTCTTCGCCTGAAATAATAATAAATGATCAGTGAAGGGCAAGATACCTTTGCATGGCGACAGAGATATATCTAAACATTCAATACCCACGAGAAAGTTGAGACTAGGTCTAGAATAAAATAACAAAAATGCAATTCAAATATTCCAACTTTTAAACAAGTTTAACTGTAAGACAACTAAGGTATAGAATCTTTTACATGACATCAACAAAACCTAAAAGAGAAAATATAATTTTAGACTGAAGTTTGTACAAATTATAGCCATTGTTAATAAAGATTATTATTAACAAGATCTTTATTAATAATAAAGATTTATTATGATTTTTAGGTCCAAAGCAGTTCACAATACCTAATCACCCTAATAAGCCACATGGCTTTCATTTAACATAAGATCCATGGTCTTTATCTTCCTTACGATAAAATGTAATTAAGTGTAATTAATTTTTAAACATGAATTTAAATTCCTAATGAAAGGAATAGAGTTCTGTAAGCTTACCTGGAAAAAATAGGGACTAATAGATTAGATAACAACGTAGTAAGAAGACAAAATATATTACTAATATTTTGTCCTAATATATAGCGTACATTTTTTCTCTCAAATTTTCTCGGGTAAGCTAGTTGAACCCTATTCCTTAAAAATGTCATAACCAACCACATGGCTTTCCTTTAAGTTAAACATATAATTTACTAATACATAGTTTTAGGATAAGAATAGGGCCTATAAACAAAGCTTCAATCACTTACAACATAACACAGTGTTAAAATAAAACCACAGAGGTTAATATGCAAACCTTGATAGTTCCTGGAATAGTGCAACAGTGACGTGGGGTGTTTTGTTGACAACGTAAGGAACCAATACACTGTCGAGTGCCTTGGAGTACTCAAATTTTCGGAGATGTGCATCATATTTGGTCTCTTTCACCTGTGAAACAAGTTTGACCCATCAAACAAAATGGAAAATCACATATTATGTGATTTAAATTATAGAGGGAGAAGAATAATTGTAATTTCAAACACAAATCAGAAATGTTAACTACATTACATCAGTATAAGACAAAATATAACACATTTTGGTAAAAGACAAATGAATACAGTAGACTCCCTCTTATCCGGACTCCTTGGGACCAGGGCCAGTTTGGATAGCGGGTTTTCCGGCTAAACCGACGTCCATAAAAACTCGTTAAAACGGACCATTTAAATGCATATTGTATTCAGTATTTGACTTTGATTTAAGAGATCATTGTATTTAGACACGTGATCACTGGTCTCAAAAAGTACCGCCCACTTCCTTTGCTGATGAAGAGTGTCCGGTTAAAGAGATGTTGTTTCCGCTGAGTGAAGTTTGGCTAAACCGATGTCCGGGTAAGAGGGAGTCTACTGTACAAAGTTTTTTTAAAACGGTGTTCTAAATAGGTTTAATTCATACAAATTGTTATTAACAGATATTGGAGGTCTACTTTAATTTATAAAAGCCAATGATTAGACCTAGAGTTACATCATTAATCTTGTTTTATATCAAATTAATAATTGTAATCCATCCTACCTTAGTCTGGTGGGGAACGATGATTTTATTACTGGCGGACAGAATGGTGTCCTGGGCCAGGTTGTTTGAAGGTAGGAAGTCTCCGACGTTACGATACATCACTTTCTTGCGCCGTGCAGCTGCCGGAGCCGGTCCCTCCTCTCTCCTGCGTATCGACACCAGTCCGTCGACTGTACCGGCTACAACTGTGGCATCTCTTTGCTGTGAACATGTAATCACTTAATTGCTTGATTAGTTACATTCAGGTACTTTTTATTTATCAATTATGTCAGTATTTTATGTACAATTTCAAAGTTATAAAAATATCTCAAAGATAAATTCAAAGTTTGATTCAACAAATTCTTAAAAAAACTATCCTTAATTAAGACACTTTTTTACTACTGTATGACACAGATTGTAATTCATTAACAACTAGTTGAACTGAATAACCTTCTCAAACAATGAGAATAATAAATCCAAAAGAGATAATATCAACAAGTGTCAACAGCTTATTAACATAAAAGTTATGTCTTGTGTTGTTACCTTCTGAACTATAACCTGATCATCTGAAAAGTAAAAGTAAATTGTATTTAAAGTAAAAGAGAAAAAAACCTAGGATTTGGGTAAAAAGAGTTTTATTTCATAGGAGAAGAAAAACCATGTGTTTTTATGAGATGTAATTTGTGATGGATGAATGCAACAATGGAAAACATACCTTAATGTGTTAGAGGGATCACAGAAAGACTGTTAGGAGCTAGACAATTAAATTTCAAAAATATGACAAGACAAGTTATGTGTCATAGATTGATTAAAAACAAGGGCACCTGCAAAGAGTGGTAGAAATTCAGGTGCGAGGCCAGTCCATTGTTTAAAATATTCCCTCTCCAAAGCCCAATTTCACCAAAGAGGAATCATAAACGGAAAATGTTTGCAATGAACCGTGAACGTATCTGTTCTACTTACGCTGACTGCCAGACTAAGTACTGGACTGGTGTAGTCGATGGTGTGGACCGGACGGTACGTTGACACATCGTACACCTTGACATGTCTATCTAGAGACCCAGACAGTAGTCTGCGGCCGTCTGACGCTAGACACAGACACGTCACGGTCTTGTGGTGTTGACAGAGTCTCGCCAACAGTCGGCCACCGGTCAGAGCGTCCCACACTCGCACTTCTGTACCTCCTGTATACAACACATTACGGTGTAAACCAGTCAGATGATATATACAACAGTATAAACATTTTTAAGTATAATAGTGTATTGACTTTTGGATACTGGAGGGAGATCCAATAACAGTGTAATATAACTATGTTAAACCAAAACCTATTTTAGCCTAAATTAAAATTTTTTTTAATTTAATATTCAAATCAATCGTAAAATTGGCTAAACAATGGGAACAGTCTGCTGTGGCACAGGTAGTTGGTCCGGCTTGGTAAAGGGATTGATTATTGATTGATAATTGTCAATTGAGCAGTTAACGATATACCTAATAAAGAGCAGGAAACAACATATGGTTATTTTAAGAAATCAATTTTCCTTATTCAGTAGCATTTTAAGCTGAATTAAAATTTTGTGTAAATGATTGTTGTAGATTTTTCTGAACTAGAACAGCTTATGAATTCTAACCACCAATTAATCAACAAATGGATTTTCCAGCACGGCCTTGCTCCCTCCCTTTATATTTGGTAATAAGAGTTTTACTATTGGTGGACCAGCTGTAACCAATATTTGATCCTAAAAGAACACTGATGAATGAACCACTCATAGAATATGGTGCAGTCTATATTTTCTAGCTCAATTTTTGTTACTGTGATAGTCGATAAGACAAAAAGTTGGTGGATTCAACAAGAATCGGTAATTTACTTTAGCAATTTGTTTGTGGACCAATTCAACTAAGTTTGTTTTAATTCCAAGACTCCAATATAGGAATTGAGTATTTAGTCTTATCCACAGTCAAAGCTGCTGGCATAGATTAGCACTGTTTGAACGGTCATCTCAATGTGATGGATCACAATCATTATTTGAACCTCATTTGGATAAGAGAAGAAATTGGGAGGTTTGTATATAGGTATGACAATTATTTTATACTTCTTTCATCCAATTGATCCAACCAGTTGTTTTAGTTATTGGTACTCTTTAACGATATCATATCCATACCCCGAATCAATTGCAGTAGTGCCACAACAGTAGCCATATTGTAGCGGTATTACATCACAGTGCAGCCAAATCGAAACCATACTGATTTTACTGACTAATAAACTAGACTGGGTGTATCAAGTTTCCCTGCGTATTAAGTGTCCCCGGTCTCCTCTACTGTGAGAAAGAGGGATCACGAATCGCTAAAAACAATCATTATCTCTAGAGTTCACATTTACCGGCTGACACAAAAATTCCTCCAGAGGGCAGAAACAGCACACTCTCCACCGGCGCACCATGGTCAACAATGAACACCGGGTCGCTGCTGGTGCGAGCATCGAACATCCTAACCTGGCGGTCGTAGCAGCCGGACAGCACAGTGGTGGGGGAGACAGGCGACACGGCTCCGGCTCTCACATAGTCCTGGACAAACCCTCGTATTATCACTGAGACAAAATTAGTTCATTGTTGGAAACTAAAAAGATTGTAACAAACTATATATGGTTAGTTTGGAAAAACAAGGTTGACAAGAAATTTTTCCCTGAACCCCTGAATTGGATTACTAATAATGGTGTAACTACCTTACGATCATTCAGTTCAAGTGTAGTATTTTTTCTTGTGACCTGGATTTCACACATTCTAGTAGTTGAGACGCAAGACAATACTTAGGAAAATACTCAAGTAGACCTCAATAAGGTTCCAGCTGGTTGTGGCTCAAATGTCACTTGTTGCGGCCGCTGACCTCACATGTGTGCGTCCATGCTGTACATACCAATCGGTAAATGTTTACTTGTTTCATGTTATAGGCATGTAGACTAACTCAAGCATGAGATGTAGCTTTATCTCAAGGAGGTCCAACGGACTGGACTGCTCACTGATGTCTGATTACACCCCAACAATGTTCTATAACCTAGGTTGCAAGAAAAACTACTACATGAGAGCTGGATGACTGAAAGTAATTAAACCATTTTTAATGTATTATATTGGACGATATGAAAAAAAATAGTGTAGTGGGCATCTATGGGGAGGGGAGGTTCATAATCTCCAAGATCATCAAGTAGTCACGTACTGTTGAAAACCAAAAGTTATACTTGTCTGTGTGGTGATCCTTAGTGAAGTACTATAATTACAGATAAGTCACAAGGAACTAGTTGACTGCAGTTATAAGATTATAGAGGTTGCTAGGCTCGATCCAGCAATGACAGACTTATCAAGACTATCCCAACTGAGCTACAGTATTCAACAAAACCATAATTACCTGCTTTTATAGCATCCTCTACGTATCAAAACCAAAATAAATTTTTTGCTCACTGATTCAATCATTTACTATGCTTACGTTTCACCGGAACTTAATATTTTAACAAAAAGGCTTGACAATTCTTTGAATTTTGGTTAAAAAATTGTTGATATTCTACTTAAGACGTTATATAGATCAGAAGGACCTAGGTTTTAAGGATTTTTTGTAACTAAATCCTGCCATCCTAACAAAAATCATTTTTATAATATTAATGTCAATATTTCCATCCATACAAAAGCAACACATACATCATGTCCAGTGAATGTGTGTAGTTTATTTTCACTCGGGACATCCCAGAGGGCTACGGTTTTGTCATCTGAGAAGCTGGCCACATGCGTCTTATCTGAGGTGAAGAAACATCTGTGTACGGCACTGTAAAATTCAGTAAAAAAATACAACTAACGAATTTGAAAACATGGTACCTTGGTATTATACGGAGGGCACTTATTTTACAGCGTGCTGCGGCGGTTATGTTAGGTTGAGTTATCATATATATGTTTTAGGACTTTCCTTGTTTTGTTATGAATCGAACGATACCAGATGAGTCATACTTTCTGTTTATAATAACCCAACCTATCATAACCGCCGCAGTGCGCTGTATAAGGGTGGCCTCCGTATAATACCAAAATACCAAAAACATATAGGCTACTACAATTAACAGAAGACAGGGATTTTAAATTCCATCACTGATGTTAGAAACAAACATTAAATACATCACATCTGTATATAGGCCTACACCAGCTGTTGAATGTTTTAATTCCTTTTAGAACATACTAGCAGCCAGCCGGCACGCGTTGCTGCGCTGACAACTATTATTTTTTTAAATGATAATTTTTACTTTACAAAAATAAATAAAAATACCAAAAACAAAAATAGAATATTTATTTTATTTAATTGCCAGTGGATAGTCAATGTGTTTTTTTTTTTTTTTTTTTATTAAGTGTATAAATATATAAGTTTTTAGGTGTACCTACCACCACGTGAGCACGCAACATAGCCTACAGCTGTCTGTGTGAAAGGCATGCATTTTCTAAATTTTAACCGGCGATAGTCAGGGTCTTTTGCCTTATAATGGCGATTGTGAAGACGTAAAGGAAATTGTAGTAGTTTGAATTCAAAAGGTAATTCGGATTAAATCATCAGTATTCTTGGTATTAAGGCTATTTCTCTTTTAAACTTACCACTGAAAACTGTTGCTTCGATCAAGTTTGGTGTCATTTTTTTAATCGTCAGTCTGGTTCTGTTACACAGCTTGGGTGGATTTAAGTTTTGCATTAGTATTATTGGAGTTCATTCTTTTAATGATATTCTTTGATTCTTTTAATGTGGTGGGTTAATGGCATATTGGGAGGCATTTGAATACCTGAGATAGCTTGCACGATTATTATTCACTTAATAATATATGTTAGATTGTGTGGGTATAGAACGAAAGATAAAAATACTAAGGCATTGCCATTCCTTTTATTGTTTATAATACTTTGATAATGGTTTTTACTTTTTATGTTTACATATTTAATAGTGGAAAGTTTAAACGTTGTTGAGTGCACAGGTGTGTTGCGATTGGGGTTTAATATATTTTGACTTATTCAAAAGTAAAAAATAGTTTTCTGTGCTGCATTCTGTGGAAACAGTGTGGCACTATTTCAAATCATGACCAATACAGAATGTTAAGTGATTATTCAAACCTACAATACAGTTGGTGAAAGTAAACATCTGCTTTTAAATCATATTTACTAGAGGACCCATGCTGCTCCGCAGCGTTCAAATAATTATTATATCCGAGAAATAATCAAATTTATAGCAGCTAGCTTACCTTGAAAGTGTGTGTAGGCCATAGAACAAGTAGAAAAACACTTTTTTCTATTTTTTCATTAAGTAATACAATTTCTTGAGCATTACTGATTCAAACGATCAATATCTCAAAATAAATCCTATAATTTACTGATTATTTTGTGTCTAAAAGATATAGAAAAAAATGAACAATAATGGAGCTATTGATTTTTAACCATATTAAAACCTTATGAATAATAATTTTTATATTGGCTATTCACCTTGCGTTTGCGTAATATTATAGATAATTATATGCCGATGCTTCAAGGCAAATCTGTGCGTGCATACCTTCAATTTGAGACCTCAATCATGAAAATCGGTCGGGTAGAAGAGTCAAACGAACTCGGAAAAGAAATCCCAAATTTTTTAAATATATAAGATTTATTTGTAAACATTGTAGTTCCAAAGTCTGAATTTGGACACCTCAATACCCTCTGGGGCGGAGCTCTTTTGACAGAGCTGCACCAAACTTCACACAAAACCATCCTTGAATAATGGTTAGTAATGCATGAAGTTTCATTAGAATCTGTAGAGCGGTTTGAATGTCCGTATCAGAATCAGAATATTTTTATTGTCCTTCAGCATGACAATTATTATGCAATAGACAAAATCAAAGTTGACCCATAAGGTTTAAACACACATATAGTCAAAATTATATTTTCACTCTTATTTTTTGAAACTTTAATAATTGATATGACTTAAAAGATGGTAGCTCTAATAGTTAACTGGAAGTATTGGCTTGGACTGTTTGGAAATGTAGTGAATTCAGCAGAAATCAGTAATTTGTAGTGGCTCAACCCAACTTTGTTATTAAAAAACTGGCAACGTGTTCAGATTTAACAAGCGAATGGTATATCTAGTTTAATGGAATCAAATAAGCTATTCAACTTTTATCTGAAAAAATGGATAGAGGCAAGACATTTTAAACACGGGTTTTTATTGTTAAGTAGAACCAAGACACAACAGTGAGATTTTTAAGGAAGTGACTGTACTATAATATTTACAACAGCAAAAAGTCATTATGCCCCTTAATTATGTATTAGCTTTCAAAACTTCATATTTTGTTACCATTGTAAAGTGGGTTAGAACAACAGACAGCAAGTTAAAGGCTAAACAAACATTTTTGTATACTCTTACACACACTAAAATTTAGTTTTTTGACTACCTTGAATGTCCTCGAAACACTCTCAGGAGTGATTTTGACTCCACATCAAACAATCGCACCAAAGACTCTTGTCCTCCAGCGCACAATAGAAGTCCGTCCGATCGGAAACTGCCTCCATAAGCCGTCTCTCGGAACTTGTTGAGATTCTTTACTGGCTGTTTTGTCAAGGCGCTGTACACTTGGACCTGTTGAAACAAGTAAACTAACAACTTACCTGAATGTCTCATAACTAAACTTTGACAAGAACATTTGTGTTCATACACAAAAGATACACATTTTTTATTTTTTTATTTGATTAATATTTATTTTTTTATTATTTGATTACTATATGTTTAAATTTGGAATACATATGAAATACGTATTTGAAAAACAGATTTCAGCATCGTATTCAGCGTAAAATTCTGGTTTGAAACAATGGGTCACAACTCCACCTCTTGACATTTGAAAATATTTTTTGTATCCAATATGTTGTATCCAAGATGGCGGCCAAAAATGAATACCCCCGCCGCAGCAAACCTGCAGACTAAGCGAATTTCCATTGACCTGATTGGATTCACACTAAAATGCCTCCATAAAAATAGCACATTTATTTCCTATTTAAATAGAATTAGTTTAACAAGTACCTTAGGTTTGCTGCAACAGGGAGGGTAAAAAAGATTTTTTTATAAAATGATAATAGTTTAGTAAGAAATAAAAGTATTTTCCAAAATCGATCAAAATATGTTCATAAACAAGCAAACTGCAACAGTCGACTTATTCTCCATAAGAATAACATGGGAATTTTAAAATTACAATTTTTTTGAATTTTCTCCGTAACAATTAGGCGCATAATAACGCTTCAATATACTAAATTATTTGTTTTTTTAAGCTCTACAAAATGGTTTAAAAAGAAACTGTGAAATTTTGTGTTTTTAGGGGCAAAAATGGGAAAAACCTATTTTTACCCCATAAAACCCCCCATAAACCCCCGTTCCCATAGTCCGATCATGCTGGTTCGCGAACTCATTCAAGTTTATCCCGCCTTACACCTTCAAACCAAATTTTATCAAAATCGGACAAAAATTACTCAAGTTATCGTGCGGATGGACACATATATATATAGATATATAAAAATTTGAACGAATGGTGTTTTTGGCCTCTGGGGACATCAAAATGAAAAAGTAAATCGGTCCCGGGCTTAGGTCTTACCATGAGACCTACGGTAATAGCTACTTCCCTAGGGAAATTCGCTAATACCCAGTCAAAATGAAGTACTTACTTACTACTCTACAATGATCTGACGTGGTCCGGAGTTGATATCTTAAGAAATTTAAAAAAAGTAGGGGGGAACTCATTTAAAACTCACTCTGTATAATTATGCCTAGTGTAGATTTGTTACCGTTAACTTAGTTAACTTAAATTTCAAAACATCCAAAGCTACATTGTAAACTAGGCCTAATTTAATTTAACATTCCACACATTTTTGTTAAACCTGCTAATAATGTTACAGTGGCAAACGGTAATTTTACAGAATCATTCTTAAATAGCTTACCCGAACTGAACAAGTCACAGCAAAGTAGTTTGGTTCTAGTGGTGAGAAATCAACATAATCAATGGCACCAAACTCTTTCAGTAGTACAGGAACCTAAAATGAACAAATAGTTACGAAATATTCAAAGATAAAGATATTTTATTTGGCCATTAAGATTTCACAACAGGCTAAGTTAAGTCATAGGCCTACATGCACAAGTGTTATTATTAACATAGATATTAACAAGTGGATTTTAACATAGACATATTAAAGCAGGATACTGGATAGTAGAAAGAATGATGTTGTTAATGTTCTTGAGTCACATAAGATTTATTGTTGGGATATTTACTGATAAGCTTTGTTACTGACTAAGATTAGCTGCTATCCTACATTAGCCAGAATCTATACTTATTTAATACGCAAGCAGGATTTTTGTGACAATTACTCCTCCGAAACTACTGAAACAATTGACATGTTTTTGGTTTCATTGGAAAATGCGTAACGTGAAGTTGTACAGGAAACTTTCTTATTAGGGAAATAATTAGAGAGTGAGGCCCTTTAAAGTTTCATATTTCTCCATAAGATTAACATGGGAAACAAAAACTGTTATGAAACTCCAGCTGTTGTCAGAAATTAAAAGTGAGAAGAAGAACATAATTATGTTAATTGTAAACAGTCAATAAGTTTGCTAATTTAACAGTTTGCTAAAAACATTTACTGACTTGGTTGAAATTAAATGTTTACTATTTGAATTTGGGTTGACGTAAATATTACAATGGGAAAAAGCGAGAGAGCCTGGATAAATTGATATACTAAAAATAAAACTGAATTAACACTGTGCTGCATTTTTTAGTATTGAAAGAGCCGATTTGCAAACTATGGAAACATAGGAAAGTCATAGAACACCACCGAGGAGAAGAAATAGAAATAATGGTTTTTTTTATAATCGTTATATGGACAACCTAATGCGGCTATTGAGTAAGACTATTTGTAGAAAACACTAAAAAACAAGATCAGCTTTTGAAAAATGATAAGATATTTACAAGAAATTGTGATTATATCGATCTGTTATGTACATCATGATTATTTCCAAAATCTTTGAGTCGAATCTTTTAAAGTCATCAGAAATTATGACTATTATTCGTTTTAAAATAATTCCTGTAATACTTAGCAATTGCTCGAATTCGAGCAACAGGGACACTAGTCATTTATTTAAAGCCCAATGATCAGGGACAGCTGTGTTCCGTTTTGAACCATTAAGAAGCTACAGTACTTACTTTTCTCAGGATCAATCCGGCAACTTTTTGCTTAATACTAGGCAAGGTCCAACTTATAACCACTCAGCTACCCAGCCTGTGTAACTTAAACCGTGTTTTCAACGGAGTTGGCAACCAATGATTGCCGACCTTTATCGAGTATTTTGAGTCAAACGTACCAAGAAACTGCAACTCGCATTGCCGACCGATTTTGCGAGTTGAAAACCGAGATTTTGTTTTCCGGTCGGCAATGCAAGTTGCAGCGCCAACTTGAGCAGCAACTTGAGTCTACAACTAGTCGCCACTTGCCAAAAAGCGCAAAGTAAGTTAATGGCTAATTTTTCTCGCACTAGAATTGATTTTCTGTAGTTAGTATCCTGTTTGCTAATTATGTTCGTCCAATACCAACAATTAGACATTCAAAATCGTCGCTTGACATCTTAAACAATTTTTACACTGCCATCGCATCTCAATTCTCCCATCAAACGATCAGTATCTCGATTCAAATCATTTAATAGATCACTGCCTCTATACCTTGCTCTTGCTTGGAAAGAAGGTCGAAACCCAGTACCCGGTCTTTTACATTTGGCTAGAATAACAAACGCTGCCGCAGCAAGAACAACCTCTTCAGCACTCGAAATTCAACATACTATCAGATTTTTTTGCACGATGCAGACATAAGAAGCAAACTGTGTAGGCTACTAGGTTGCAAGTACAAGTTACAAACTTCCATTGGCAACTATAGCGTCTGCAATCGAAGTTGGGAATTTTTAGGTTGCCAACTCTGGTGTAAATGCCGCTTTGAACAATCAAATCAAAACAAAATTGCAAGTCCTCACAACAAGACTACCAGTAATTAAAAAATTATAATGAAAAAACTAGGCAGGCCTAAGAAAACGCTGATGTCATAGCTTAATGTTGGTTTATTGGCAGTTTTACATAGATTAAGCTAGCCTAAGACCAAAAATGGAACAGCTGAGATGCAGCTACACTACAGCTGAGATAAAAGTCCTACCGTATATGTACACCATCACTGTACCTACCAATATACTACTGGTAGGGGCTAGGCTACTAAGTTAGTGAAAAGTTTTATAAAACGCAGAGGATATGCGTCGAGTAACCAACGTGGATTAGGTGTCCGGCAGTGACGTCACCGGGTTGTGGGGGCCCGGAACACCATTACCACAACGATACGATTTACAGCCATCGGTGTTCGTGGTGTAGTGTATAGAGTAGCCTACTCGGCTGTTGTACAAGAGGTATCTAGATCAAATCCCATCGGTGACACTAACGTTTTGTCTAAACTTTGCTTAGAACGCCATTTCTTCTTAACTGTACATCTTTTGTTAGAATTGGAGGCATTTATAACTTTATTTTATGAACAAAATTTAACCTTCATTTGATTTTTTTTTTTCATTATCAGCAAGTCTGGTTAGTTAGGTTAGGTTATGACAGTAACTGCCGGACGTGTTGGGTATCCTCTACTTTTATAAAATCACAGAGGATACGTGTCCGGTAACCAGACATGGATTAGGCGTCCGGTAGTGACGTCACCGGGTTGTGGGGTCCCGGAACGCCATTACCACAACGATACGATGTTCGGCCAACGTTGTTCGTGGTGTAGTGGATAGAGTGCTCGGCTGATATCCAAGAGGTCCCTGGTTCGAAACCCGTTGGTTTCTTAAACTTTTTCATTCATTCATAAAGGCGGCCAGGGGACAAAGTTCAGCTCCTGAACCAGTCGAGACTCGGCACCCGTCATGTGCACACCAGTGTCTGTAGGCCTACAGTTTTTATTAATAGTGGTTTATTTACCTTGTATTTTCGTCACAGCTCAAAAATGTTGTATAGAAGCTACAACCATGGTTTCGACGCCGTTTGCGTCATGGTCACGTAGGACATGTCGAGAATCAAAGCATAGTTGTTGTTGTCATAGTCGGTCGCTTGGACGTCGTCAAAAACACATTAACACAAACACGAACACATACGGACATATTAACACTTAAAAATGTTCTCGGGGACGGAATACAGGCCTGTGTTTATTTAACTGTACCGTCGCGGGAGCCGGCTGGAGAACACTGAGCGCGACGGCGACGATGATAAGACGACCCTTGTACCTTAGGACATGGACTCGTCCTTCTGTAGGGGGTGTGTGTTGAACTCGTCTGACGAACTAGAGAAGTCTTGATGATTTTATTAAAAATTAAGTGGGAACTGTAATTAAGTTTCTCATTTAATACATGGTCGCTTTCCTGTTTTAGGGCCTTATAAATATGAAATTCCTCAAGGGTGTCAAGAGTAAAACCTTTGTTGCATACTTCCATTATTTCAATATTATTTTCAATATTTCCGGTGCTATGTTCTTCATCTATAATGTGTTGAGCGTAGCTTGATTTTTGAGGATTTATTCGGGGATTGGGTTTGTGTTCCTTGGCTCTTTTGGCGAAGGATCTGCCTGTTTGTCCTATGTAAAACTTATCACAGTCGTTGCATTTTAATTTATAGACACCAGTTTTTTCTAATTTATTTGTATTATGTTGTAATTTGGGTTTCAGCAAGTTGTCAATTTTATTTGAGGTTCTTGGAGCTGGAATTATGTTGAAGGGTCTGAGTTCTTTCCTTAATAAATTATGTAGTCTATGGCCGTATTCAATGGGAATATATTTAGGTTTTTCAATCAGTGGTTCATTTTTTTCGTAAGATTGTTTATTCAGCTGTTTAGTTACAAGTTTATCAATCATTTTCGTCTCATAGCCATTGGAACGAGCAATGTGCTTAATCGTATTTGATTCAATGTTATAATCCTCTGGGGACAATGGTATTTTGATCATTCTGTTAATCATGCTATTATAAGCGGCTAATTTGTGGCTGATAGGGTGGTATGAAGATGAGTGTATAGTTTGGTTGGTAGTTGTAGGTTTTCTGTATACACTGTATTTGAATCTATTGTTGAGTTTTTCTATTGTAAGGTCGAGGAAGTTAATCTTATTGTTGCTTTCGGTTTTGAGGGTAAATTTCAGTTTCGGTCGTATGCTATTAAGATATTTATTTAGCAACTGCAGCTGGCGAGCATTACCATCAAATAAGACCAGAGTATCGTCAACGTAGCGATAGTAGAACAGGATTTTATTTTGTTTTGGATTTTGTTCAGAAAGGATATATGAGTTCTCTATGTGGTTCAAAAATATTTCAGACAAAATTCCTGATAGAGGGGAACCCATAGCAAGGCCGTCAGATTGGAAATAAAATTTGTTGTCGAAGCTGAAGTAGTTTTGTTTTAGAGTAATATCTAACAGGTTGATCAATTCGGTTCTAGCTTCAGATGTTAAAGATTCGGTATTCTTCAGATGGTTATCGATTATTTGCAATGTTTCATGAATGGGTACGTTAGTGTATAGATTAACGATATCGAAGGAGGCTAGTGTGTGATGATTTTTTACTTCTATGTTTTTTGTTTTGTCGACTAAGTCTATGCTATTCTTCAAACTATGGCTGTCTGTGAATTCAAAATACGATCTAAGTATTTGGTCGAGTTTCTTAGCAACTTTGTATGCCGGCGCAGTTGTGAAATTTACAAGTGGGCGTATTGGGACTTCAGGTTTGTGAATTTTTGGGAGTCCTCTCAAGGATGGTGCTGAAGGGTTCATCATTTTTAAGGTCTTAATTTCCTCGGGTCTCAATAGATTCTTACTGGAGCTAATTGCCTTGTTAATAACACTGGTGTATTTGAGAGTTGGATCCTTATCAATTAGGGTGATGCTATTATCATTGATAAAACGGGTTACCTTATCTATGTATTCAGTCTGGTATAAAATAACAATGGAGTTGCCTTTGTCGGCTTTAGTGAGTATGGCTTTATTGTCTGTTAGTTTTTTCTTAATGCTGTTGAGGGTCCGTTTTTCGTTTGTGTTCGTCCTTTTATTCTTTGAATGAATGTTCTTGTTGTGTATTTGATTTATTTTGCTATTTACAACTGCACGTAATGCGTTACGTTCGTCGGTATTAGGAACAAACTTTATAGCGGACTCAGCTGCTATTAACTCATCAAAAATTCCAGATTTATCGTTTTTGGCCAAACTGTATTTCAAACCTTTGTTTAAGAGATCGGTTTCATGTTTGTCAAACTGTATTGTCGGTTTTATTAACTAATCGTGGATAAAATTCAAAATCGAAAACTAGGATTTCATCTCGGGGCTTTTGACTGTTCATAAGTTTAGTGATCTTTTGTTTCTGTTGTTTTTTCTTTTTGTACACCTTTTTACCGATACGGGAATCAATTATGCTAATGTGCTTATCAAATTGTAAAGCATGCAGGGAATCAGCTAGCTCAAGGTGTTTTTTGTAGAGTAACTTGTTTAACATTATTAGCCAGTCAGCTAATTTCCTAAACTTACTATCAAGTTATACTCTTAGCTGATGAAACTGTTCTAAACTAAACCTAACCTTCACGATCGTCTAACCTTAACCAAACATGCAGTATATGTGAGTAAATATAGGTAATGTAGGACAGAAACTGAAGTGCAACCAAATCTATAACTTGTTAAATTCCTTAACTTACCCCTAGTTTCTTCCAATACTCAGTATCTGGAGTCAATTTTTGAGAAGGTTTTGAAAACAGTTTTGTATTTGTTTTCTTAAAGGTAGCCATCGAAGTAAAGGGATTAAACCTTTCCTCACTAAAATGGAATTATAATATAGTTGATTCTTAATCGTGTGTAAGTTACGTTACGATACAAATAACACGGTTATTGCATAGGACTAAATGTAATGTAAATGTAAACCCAACCCAAACCCAAATCGAAACCATCCAAAGATCCAAACCAACCAAACCTAACAAAACTCGGGTATAACACCAGGCTGAAGTTAGCTG
Source organism: Macrosteles quadrilineatus (assembly GCF_028750875.1). Classification (NCBI taxonomy): domain Eukaryota; kingdom Metazoa; phylum Arthropoda; class Insecta; order Hemiptera; family Cicadellidae; genus Macrosteles; species Macrosteles quadrilineatus. The sequence goes on along the minus strand of NW_026542595.1, from coordinate 134,145,604 downwards.
TCGAGCATCTGACGAATGCTAGGTCATAACACTGTCAGGAGGGAACAATAGGAACACTCGCTTCAACTTACAACAGACCAGTGCTTGGCCCTGGTTCTGTCCATGGTTCAGTCTTAGTGTGAGTAGACTGGTGATAATATTGACCCGAAAAATGTTTGTCTTACAATAACTTAAACAGACTTATTGGAAAAGTTATTAATAACTAGCCTATTCAGTACAAAAGTCATAGACAAGCTGCTTTCACTTTACCATTTTACACTTTTAAATCTATCAGTTTCGATTTGTTGATATGTGACTATCACACAATTAGATATATCAGTGTTTACTACTGATATATATTATCAAAACTCTTGACACTTTCCAGAAAGTTGATTTATCAAGCGTTGAAAATAGGTTTTAGCCGGCGATACGGCATGTGCGGGTCTCGGGATCTGCGAGTTAAAAAGTTGTCATTTTCGATTTGTTATTACGTAAGAACAAACAATGGTACCAATATGTGACTATCACACAATTGTAGATATCAGTGTTTACTACTGATATATATTATCAAAACTCTTGACACTTTCCAGAAAATTGATTTGTCAAGCGTCGAAAATTAGGTTTTGGCTCGTGATCCGACATGTGCGGGTCTCGGGATCTGCGAGTTAAAAAGTTGTCATTTTCGATTAGTTATTACGCAAGAACAAACTATGGTACCAATATGTGACTATCACACAATTATAGATATCAGTGTTTACTACTGATATATATAATCAAAACTCTTGACACTTTCCAGAAAGTTGATTTATCAAGCGTTGAAAATAGGTTTTAGCCGGGTATAGGGCATGTGCGGGTCTCGGGATCTGCGAGTTAAAAAGTTGTCGTTTTCGATTAGTTATTACGCAAGAACAAACAATGGTACCAATATGTGACTATCACACAATTATAGATATCAGTGTTTAATACTGTTATATATAATCAAAACTCTTGACACTTTCCAGGAAATTGATTTATCAAGCGTTGAAAATAGGTTTTAGCCGGCGATACGGCATGTGCGGGTCTCGGGATCTGCGAGTTAAAAAGTTGTCATTTTCGATTTGTTATTACGTAAGAACAAACAATGGTACCAATATGTGACTATCACACAATTGTAGATATCAGTGTTTACTACTGATATATATTATCAAAACTCTTGACACTTTCCAGAAAATTGATTTGTCAAGCGTCGAAAATTAGGTTTTGGCTCGTGATCCGACATGTGCGGGTCTCGGGATCTGCGAGTTAAAAAGTTGTCATTTTCGATTAGTTATTACGCAAGAACAAACTATGGTACCAATATGTGACTATCACACAATTATAGATATCAGTGTTTACTACTGATATATATAATCAAAAGTCTTGACACTTTCCAGAAAGTTGATTTATCAAGCGTTGAAAATAGGTTTTAGCCGGGTATAGGGCATGTGCGGGTCTCGGGATCTGCGAGTTAAAAAGTTGTCGTTTTCGATTAGTTATTACGCAAGAACAAATAATGGTACCAATATGTGACTATCACACAATTATAGATATCAGTGTTTAATACTGTTATATATAATCAAAACTCTTGACACTTTCCAGGAAGTTGATTTATCAAGCGTTGAAAATAGGTTTTAGCCGGCGATACGGCATGTGCGGGTCTCGGGATCTGCGAGTTAAAAAGTTGTCATTTTCGATTTGTTATTACGTAAGAACAAACAATGGTACCAATATGTGACTATCACACAATTGGAGATATCAGTATTTACTACTGATATATATTATGAAAACTCTTGACACTTTTCTGAAAGTTGAATCATCAAGCGTTGAAAAGTAGTTTTTAGCTCGTGATTCGACGGTTGCGGGTCTCGGGCTGTGAGTTAAAAATTGCTAGTTTCGATTTGTTATTGCGTAAAAACAAACGATGGTACCAATATTTGACTATAACAATATTAGAGATATCAGTGTTTATTACTGTTATATATAATCAAAACTGTTGACACTTTTCAGAAAGTGTAATTTATCAAGCGTTGAAAATTAAATTGATGATGATTTTAAAGAACAGTGTTTGATGTGTTTTGGTTTACAGTTAGAAGATAATTTCACTGATTCTTATGGTAGATGTCAAAATTTGTTCGGCTAACAAATATAATGAATGGATTCAATATACTGAAGGACATTCCTAACCAAATACGTCTATATTTACAAATTGTAGTGCAGTATTTTAGAATGAAATATAGATATTTCAACTATGCTAGAGTGGTAAACAGGTTACTTATTTGCGCCCGTAATAGTCGTGTCGTAATAGCTTGGCCATTTCAGTATGAAACAACTAGATTCGACAATAAACACAAACCTGGTTGTTCATACATAAATGGCCTCTCGGGTGAGAGGCACTAGGTATCTGAAACATAAAATCAATTAATATGTTCACACAAGGGTGTAGGCATTCTTATATAAATATTTTTTTTATTTTTTATTTTATTATTTTTTTGTTTTTTTTTGTTTTTCATTCATCTAAAAGCTATGGTTTGATCAATCAAACCGCGCACCGCACTTATGCCACCAGGCTGCTGTTAGCCCCTCCCCGGAAGCTTTGCCTCCGAAGTCGGTCTCCCCAGGGGCCGTCAAAGCTAACTGCATACAATGCATAGTCCCTGCGTGGCACAGCCCTCCAAAGTGCGCCCTTATATAAACTTAATAATACCATTTAATACAGGTATATTAATACACTGCTCTTGATTAAGGCAGTGATATTGGTAATCATGGATAATCATGCAGGAAAGAAGGTTACAATAAAGCAAAATGTTGCAGTTGGAAGATTTTTGAATTATGATTATAGTTGAAAGTTTGGATTACAGTTTTAATGTTATTATACTTGTTTTTTTAGCAATTTCTTTTAGTAAACAAATCAAAGCAATGCATTTCAAAACAGAGACCTTCATACGCAAGGTGACTAGGATTGTTTCCGCTCTTAAAAACATCACTATAATATGTAAGACATGTGAAGTTTTAATGTTTTTATACTTGATTTTCTTTGGCAATTTCTTTTAGTAAACAAATCAAAGCAATGCATTTAAAACAGAAACCTTCATACGCAAGGTGACTAGGATTGTTTCCGCTCTTAAAAAACATCACTATAATATGTAAGACATATGAAATTTTAATGTTATAATACTTGATTTTTAGCAATTTCTTTTAGTAAACAAATCAAAGCAATGCATTTAAAACAGAAACCTTCATACGCAAGGGGACTAGGATTGTTTCCGTTATTAAAAACCTTACTATAATATGTAAGACATATGAAGTTTTAATGTTCTTATACTTGATTTTTAGCAATTTCTTTTAGTAAACAAATCAAAGCAATGCATTTAAAACAGAAACCTTCATACGCAAGGTGACTAGGATTGTTTCCGTTATTAAAAACATTACTAATATTTAAGACATATGAAAGCAATAAATACAATAAATGGCAATTAAAAGTGTGATTTATATTTAAATTGAATAAAAATTGCTAACTCAATATGGCTCAATGTAGCTGACTGATTGTTTTTAATTAAACTTTTTCGAATATAACAAAAATTCACAACTGTAATCCAAACTATGTTCGATGTTGTGTTGTATTACACATGTGAACAAAGAGGGCAGTAAAACTCAAAGCCCTCTGACTGGATCACGTCAAATGTCACTTCGGTTTCCAGGCAGGGATAATGGAGCCAGCGTTTACATTGATGGCATTGGCACCAATCGTGACGTTTTATTTCACCTGACCCACACAAAAAACATAAGTCTTTCATGTCAGAGGACTTCTGAAGAACACGGAGCTGCAGCCACTCCCTGAAAACAAAAGGGTCAAAGGACTGTGAGATGCTGGTCAACCGCCCCACCTTGGAAAGTTGGGAAATGTAATGGATTACATACACACCACAGTTGTAGGTGTCATGGCCGGGTTGGTTTGGAAATTTTTCTGCAACTACTTCAAAACTGTCGATGTCTATGAAATCTGGTGCCATTGAATTTCTCTTGGAGAAAAACCTTACTATTCTTGAGCACTTGTCTCTGATGGATTGATGATCTCCTCCATAAGGATCGAGATAGCTCATGGCTTTGCGTTTAATGTCAACTACAAACAATGAAAAATGATTTGATTCGAGACAAGGCATAAAAATGACTGACATTTGACTGAGTGACATTGCAACTGGTTTCAAGGTGACTGATAACTTTTCTTTTAGGGCAAACCGTGTCTCACCAATAGAAAAACAAAATTGATCATCTTTTTTGTCAAAAAAAACGGACTTTTTTGTAACATCTACTACAGTAAGTGTCCAATGCATATTTTTGTTTTCAACGTTGACAGGAATCAACAAGTACTTGGAATTCAATATTTTTTCTGCAGTGATTATTTGATAACAAATGTTGCGTTACAAAAATCAACAACTGTTTCATTTAATCTTTCTCTTCCAAACAAGGTTCTCTGTAACTGAGTTGATTTAACCTTTCATCAAATCTGCCCATTGCTTTGTTTTTCAAAATGGCAATTACAACTTCTTTTGTGCTACACACATTGGAAGAATAATAATCAGGTTTTCCAACCAACCCATTTCCAAGACAAAACACGCTGAAGTCCCTGTGGTTTGAAACAAGTGATCGACACTTCCACCTGTATGCATCAACGTCAATGTTACCAAAATCATCACCAAGAAACAAGCCTTTTCTTAAAATTGACTCAATATAAAACAATATAAAGATTCCACAATTAAAACTGTCATTCTGTTTTGGGTAAACTAGTGTGTGAGATTGATTGGTCCAGCCAGTTAAGTTAATTTTTCTTCCAGGGAGAGAGACTTGGTTCAGGCATTTAAAAAAGGATAAAACATTGGTCAGAATTGAAGATGCATCTACTTGCGATGAACTTGGGTCAAAACAAAAAACGGACTTTTTTGTAACATCTACTACAGTAAGTGTCCAATGCATATTTTTGTTTTCAACGTTGACAGGAATCAACAAGTACTTGGAATTCAATATTTTTTCTGCAGTGATAAACATGTTGTCTGAAAAGTCATGACCTCCACCAACAATCCAATAGCCAATGCTAGATGGAACGTACAACACATGAGTACACTTTCCATACAGACGTATGAGTGTCTCAATCACAGCATCAACGGCCAAGTCCGTCAAATGACCTTCTCCGTCAAAGGACTTATGGTCCTCGTCGGATAACTGCAACCCAAGTGGGCCAAATGAAAATACTTGAGATGACTGGCAACTTAACTGAGCATTTGGTGGCATGACGTCATGTAACTTTGGGACAGGATGTAGGTTGTCAGGGGAGGTATCGTGTGGGGTTGCGACAGGTGAGGCGGTGGCTGGTAAGGTTGATGGACCAGTGGCAGCAGGTGAGGGGATGGCAACATGTTGGGGATTTGGAAGAAAACATTTAGGAACCACATCAAGTACAGTGGTTTTGAAATATGTCTTACCCTTTTTTTGTCTCTTAGCCCACATTTCCATAGCATTTGGATCGTCCTCTGTCATTACCAGCCTTTTATTGACATCGATCTTGTTTGTCCGTGTTCGCTTCCGGGCTTTGGTTGGGCGATTGCAGGCGGACTTAGGAATGTGCAAAGTCAATTCCTTGCAGATGGAAAAAATCCTTTCTTTCAACAACTTTACAAACCTACCTACTTTTAGATTAGTTTGATGTTCCAAAACACTTTCCTTGACATGTCGAAAATGATTCTCTACATTTGCGTTGCTGAATCTACAATTGGGGTTTCTGTCAATATCTGAATGTCTGATTACAAAGCCTGACCATAGTGGAGAGTAGGGCATGTACCTATTCAAAAATAATTTTGAAAAAGTTGGGCAGTACAGGCTGTTCTTTTCAGTGTGTTCGGAACTTTCACAATCAATAGCATTCATTACATCCTTTTCAATTGACATTCCAACATCGTAAAACGGACTTTTTTTATACAGAGGAAAACTTTCTTTCGTAAAGGAGCTGTCATTTTTGGGGATGTCATCTGAAACAACACATGTTTCACCAGAGCTATCAATCAATGCAATTGAATCCAAAACACTTTGATTCAAGTTTGAATTTAAACAGACAGTTAAGAGATGTTTCAGTTTACATTTAAATTGTTCAAAATCATTACAGTTCAAAAGAACTGCCATAGCTTGCAAAATGAAATTTTTCAGAGGTCCATTGATGTTTAACTTTTTTAGGTCACCAGACACCATGTGCATAAAATGACTGCAGCAGAGATGTACAGTCGGGGGTTTAACGTTTCTTCTTTGTTTCGTTGCAAATGTGAACATTTTCTTCAAGTAAGTGTCAATTGAAATCTTACACCAAGCATTTATCACTGACTGAAGCAATACTTGACTGAAATCAATGACAATATGGGAAAACAGTGGTTTTGTTGTTACCTTGCGCTTAAAAAAGAGAAATTTACTGAAAAAGGAAGTTACAGTGGTTATGTCATGTTGCACACTCACAAAGTCCATCAACGTCAACAGTTTACCTGAAATGTTAGTACATCCAGCATAGTAATACACAGTTTTATACTCCTTGTCAACAGGCCGAACAACTGATCCAGTACTGTCCACATGTAATACACAGGTCTCATTTTTCTTTAAACATTTCATGAGTGTTTCCAACTGGGTGGTGCTATACATACAAACCTTTAGAGGGTAGCTGACATCATGAACAAAGCATTCTGATTTTTCCATTTTAGCATCAGCTTTTGCAATGGCGTACAAATCAACCATGTCATCCTCATGCAAATCACCGCGCATCGCTTTCTCGGACCGAGCTTTCTGGAAGACTTCCAATGAACGAATCGCTCCTAAATTGCCGGCAAGAACAGACTGACGGTTGCATTGGGAAATCTGGTTCATCCTAAACGCATGCGGACGAGTTTTCACAAGTTCTTCTTGAACAATGACACGTTCGTACCCCCTTAGCTGGCTACTTCTCTGCCCACCCTCATGATTTGGTTCGTCGTTGGAAAAAACTTTCAATGTCAAAGAATTTGATTCATAAATTTTGAAAACAAACTGTCTTTTACATGATTCGAATTTGCATTTGCCGTAATACACAACAACTGGAATTAACTTTGTGAATATCGTCTTTGAAGTTTTATTGACGCGGTGGCTCGTGAAAGTAATTACGCAACTTGCTGTAAAAACTGCCTTTGCTGACTCCCTAATTACGTACTGCAACAATTCCCAGTTGTATTTTGATTCTACATTCTTCACGCGAACCCAATCAGAAAATGGAATATCGAACGACCCCTCATAATGCCACTGAGAACTTTTCTTGCTGATTCTGAAATAGGGAATAAATGTGACAATTTTTAAGGAGACATTTTAGTGTAAAACCAGCAGCACATAGCGTTGAGAAGACACATTGGAAAATCAATCACCCACAATACACAATACAATCACCCACTGCAGTTGTCAATACTTCGATGTTGTCACTTTACACAACCACCATTGAAGTGCCGTCAATGAGCTATTTATGTAAGCTATTGGTAACGCTTATGTAAAAATGTAAGTTTCCCACCAATATAAAACACTGATTTAAGGTCTTTTCCCGGTTATCAAAACTCAAGAAAACTTTTATACACAAAGAATCTCTATTTTCATTTACGGTTACCCTACAAATTATTGAGTTTGCTATTAATTATATCGGTTATGTAAGGAAAAACGGTTTTAATCCAACTTGGTTTGGATTTGCTTTTGAAACGTGATCGGAAATGATTGCGGTATTTGTAAACAACATTCAATGTAAACATATCAGTGACATCTAAAGAATGTAAAGAAAAATAATCTTGATCCGAACAGCTGTTCGCTATTTCATAGATGATTATGTGATAAAAATTGGGAGAAAACTTGAGACAAAAATCGCACAAAATTGGGGTGTTAAACGTCCGTAAGTTTATTTAAAAAGTAGTGAGGCCATATTTTATCAGGTAAGATACTACTGGTTTCGGCTTCTTTAATGTATAAACACGGAAAAAAACATAAAAAAATTATGATTCTGAGCAATGTAAAGACAAAACTCTAGTTTTCTAGCATTTGTATTTTATAATAAATATTTTCAGCACGAAATAATCGAAAATTATTCACAACACTGTGTATTAGTATCCCTAGGAATTAAAACCCAATGAACTCTATAACCTGCCATATTACTGAAACTCATTCGCTGAATCACTATTTAAACACTCACAAGTATATAAACATTAATGCTGTACTTTTTAATGTTACTGGTAACACTATCTAAATCTATCAACACTCTCCAAACATGTGTTTTTAGAGACAGCAAAACACATCAGGCCCCTTCCTCCTACTGATGAATGGGCATTGATAGCTATACAAACACTAGCCGTAATCCTGTTAGACAAATTACAAAGGGGCTGCCGACGGGACCAGTGGAAGTGCGGATTAAGAGACCTTACTTGAGACTGGGACCAGTAGAAGTAGGGTACCTGGCTTACGGGACCAGTTGAGTCTGCCCTCAAAAAATAAATACTTTTAATCCTATCCTAGTCAAAGAATGTTGTAAATTTTTTTGGAATTACCTCGCCAGGTCATCATCTCATCTCAAAGCTCTAAACAATGCATCACTTCACTGTACAGGTAAAAAACAGCAAATACTTGCAACGCTCTTAGCATCAATGAATGTGGTGTATTTGGGGTTTCGAAGCGAAAGTCTCTCCTACCTTCAAAATGCACCACTATGACGGAAGTCTAATACCTTTATGCTACCCCTTCCCCCAATAAATCCCCGATGTGTGTTAGTGAGTGAAGTAAGCAGACCGATATTTTTGTCAGGTTAAAAGATTTTTTTGGTGAAAGAGGGGTAACTTTAATAGAACACGATGTTCCGCAATTTTATCCCTAAAAATCTTGGACTACACCGGTTGAGGTACACCAGGAACGGCCAAGGCGGTAATTCCGGGAACTGATCCTATCGGGAGCAATTAGCAGGACACCGTATTCCATTTAGTACATCCGACGATAAATCCTTTACTCAATGGGTTTGGGGCTACTTTCCCTTAGCTCGCCCATCACCATGCCCGATTAACGCTGTCAAAACATTTGTCAATAACATACTAAACATTTACCACAGCAACCATAAAAAATACAAGAGTGTTCTCATAATCAGGGCATAATAGCCCAATTAGTAAATGCTATTTAAGCAGCTACTGTCATGACAGAAAGTTCACATTCCTTTTAAACTAGATCACATCATCCTTAGAGACAACTAACTGACATCCCCGTGTCAAGGTATTTCAGCTTTAACAGTAGTCTTAAAACAGTTAACCTGAAAATATTTTCAACGCAAATGGTGCCCTAGAGAAAGTAGTAGGCCTACCCGCGGTCCGTAAATTTAACTTTTTATAAATCAGTTTTTATTAAATGATTTATATCTCGGACTAATAAGAAATTGATTTTTGCTTATTCTCTTTATGATTAAAACGTAGGTTAATGAATACGTAGGTTTGCTGCAATGGTAACGGCCAAAAAAGGAATTTTTAGTAAACAAATATTAAAACAGATAATATGAAGCGGAACAAAAAGTCTTATCTATATAATTTTAATGAAAAATAATATTAATATTTATGCTTGTTCTCCATAAGACTAACATTGAGTTATCTCGGCAAGAAAACATACTAAAGTTATTACTTTCAATATCTCTGTAACAAATTGAAGCAGAACAAAGATTCAATATACTAAATTGTCAGGTTTTTATGTTGAATCTAATGGTGAAAAAATAAATTTGAAATTATAACAAACTTTGTAAAAAATATTAGAAAAACTTATTTTTGAGGTAAAAAATCTTATTTTTCAGCACATAATACCCTGAAAATTCATCTTTGGGTTAATTTGTCTGACAGGTTTTCATATTTAAGGTTGGAAATATAGTTCTACATGTGTTTGCCATTTGCCATTTGTTTTGTATAATTTTATAATAATTATATAATTTTATAAATATGTGGAGAGTATAAATACTTGTAAGATTTATTTATTTTTCCCTAGTCAAAATCTATATTTCCTGGACTATATAAGATATATTTATAATATCACACATACAGTTTTCTTTTTAATTCTATATTGTTTAGTTCTACCTGTCTATGTAATCTACTGTTGCACGAGTTAACGTTTAAAGAGTAAACAATTTGAATTGTTGTGGAAACAAATACAAAATGTTTAACGGATAATTATCCTTTTTCAAACCATACATAATTCATAAAACGTATTTTTCCTTTATCTCGTTTGTTATTTATTACGCAAAAACGTATTCTAAACGTACAATATTGGGCTGCCCGAAAACCAAACCCGAATCACCGACAAAACAATATTTGTCATGCTAAATAATTTATTCACTTGAATTGTGAGGACAGTTTTTTACCAACGATGCTTGTAGACGTTTTTTTTTTCTTATTAAATTAAATCATGATCTATCTAAATTAAAATTTAATCAAATTTTAGTAGGCCCCTACATGACTACTGTGTATTTTGGTTAATAATTAGGCCTACGTAGATTTTATAATATTTATTAAAAAAAAAAAATATTACAATATAGGTGCTAACATACGTATTGGACCCTATTTAAACAGGGTTTTTTATCTTTTGAACTTTTGTAACACAAAAACGGTTGGTACTTACCAGTCTTACGCAAACGTGGACGTCCTCCTGAGAAGCGTCCAATTCTTCCTCGCCAAACCTCGATCGTCACCATCGGAAACACCGAACAACTAACTCACGAACTGATCCTAGTCGCGGCCCGCACATACACTAACTAACTTACAAATCTGTCAATCTGTGTAAAGTAAATGGTCCAGAGGCATGTGGAGCAGCTACCCCTACTCCCCCACAAACCACGCCCCAATCGCAGTATGGACCAATAAGCGTTTCCCCCCACAAAGCGATACAGGCAAAGTTTTTGCAAGGTTAAAATTTGAGTCATATTGGACAATTGTTTTGAAATATAAAATTATATCAAAAACGTAATCGTGCGTAATTAAAAAAAATAATAAAATAATATTTTAATATCTGTGTAAATGTTAATTTCTTATATCTGTTAACATAGAATTATTTTAATTTGTCTCATTGTCTGTATGAAATATGATTTATTGTGTTGTCCCACTTTACGTGTATAGTTACTTAAATGGATTCTGTAATCTAACACAATTTTTAATGTCCTGTTAATGATATGATTTGTTCTTCCACATTTTGCCCTATTTTACTTACTTCTGAAAAGTGTCAAGAGTTATGTTTAAATATAATAATAATCACTAATATCTAAAATTGTGTGATATACACATATTGGAACCGTCGTTGGATTGTGCGCAATCACAAATCGAAACAGACAACTCTGAAACACGCAGCCGCACGCGTCGAACTTTTTAACTTGCAGATCCCGGGACCCGCACATGTCGGATCACGAGCCAAAACCTAATTTTCAACGCTTGATAAATCAACTTTCTGGAAAGTGTCAAGAGTTTTGATTATATATAACAGTATTAAACACTGATATCTACAATTGTGTGATAGTCACATATTGGTACCATTGTTTGTTCTTGCGTAATAACTAATCGAAAATGACAACTTTTTAACTCGCAGATCCCGAGACCCGCACATGTCGGATCACGAGTCAAAACCTAATTTTCAACGCTTGATAAATCAACTTTCTGGAAAGTGTCAAGAGTTTTGATAATATATATCAGTAGTAAACACTGATATATACAATTGTGTGATAGTCACATATTGGTACCATTGTTTGTTCTTGCGTAATAACTAATCGAAAATGACAACTTTTTAACTCGCAGATCCCGAGACCCGCACATGCCGTATCGCCGGCAAAAACCTATTTTCAACGCTTGATAAATCAACTTCCTGGAAAGTGTCAAGAGTTTTGATTATATATAACAGTATTAAACACTGATATCTATAATTGTGTGATAGTCACATATTGGTACCATTGTTTGTTCTTGCGTAATAACTAATCGAAAATGACAACTTTTTAACTCGCAGATCCCGAGACCCGCACATGCCCTATACCCGGCTAAAACCTATTTTCAACGCTTGATAAATCAACTTTCTGGAAAGTGTCAAGAGTTTTGATTATATATATCAGTAGTAAACACTGATATCTATAATTGTGTGATAGTCACATATTGGTACCATTGTTTGTTCTTGCGTAATAACTAATCGAAAATGACAACTTTTTAACTCGCAGATCCCGAGACCCGCACATGCCGTATCGCCGGCTAAAACCTATTTTCAACGCTTGATAAATCAACTTCCTGGAAAGTGTCAAGAGTTTTGATTATATATAACAGTATTAAACACTGATATCTATAATTGTGTGATAGTCACATATTGGTACCATTGTTTGTTCTTGCGTAGTAACTAATCGAAAATGACAACTTTTTAACTCGCAGATCCCGAGACCCGCACATGCCCTATACCCGGCTAAAACCTATTTTCAACGCTTGATAAATCAACTTTCTGGAAAGTGTCAAGAGTTTTGATAATATATATCAGTAGTAAACACTGATATCTACAATTGTGTGATAGTCACATATTGGTACCATTGTTTGTTCTTGCGTAATAACAAATCGAAAATGAGAACTTTTAAACTCGCAGATCCCGAGACCCGCACATGCCGTATCGCCGGCAAAAACCTATTTTCAACGCTTGATAATCAACTTCCTGGAAAGTGTCAAGAGTTTTGATTATATATAACAGTATTAAACACTGATATCTATAATTGTGTGATAGTCACATATTGGTACCATTGTTTGTTCTTACGTAATAACAAATCGAAAATGACAACTTTAACTCGCAGATCCCGAGACCCGCACATGTCGGATCACGAGCCAAAACCTAATTTTCATCGCTTCATAAATCATTTTTCTGGAAAGTGTCAAGAGTTTTGATAATATATATCAGTAGTCAACACTGATATCTATAATTGTGTGATAGTCACATATTGGTACCATTGTTTGTTCTTGCGTAATAACTAATCGAAAATGACAACTTTTTAACTCGCAGATCCCGAGACCCGCACATGTCGGATCACGAGTCAAAACCTAATTTTCAACGCTTTATAAATCAACTTTCTGGAAAGTGTCAAGGGTTTTGATAATATATATCAGTAGTAAACACTGATATCTATAATATTGTGATAGTCACATATTGGTACCATTGTTTGTTATTTAATACATAAATTCTTTTACATATAATAATAATGTCACACATAATGTAATAATAATCATAATGTAATTTACATACAATAATAATTGTAATACATTTTTTTTTACTTATTTACTGGTAGCCAAAAACAATACCCGTATCGACTAAAAATACAAAAATTAAGAATGCTAAATAATATTTTAGTTAGTTGGGAGGTGTACGTTTATAATTTAAGTTCAAGCTAATTTTTAGTTCTGGGTGAATTTCAATAAGGCCATCCACCTTTCCAGGTAAATTCTTACTCATATGTTTTGGGAGTTCAGCGTTCACCTAAGTTGTATGCATCTCGAGTTGGATGTTTTGAATCTTTACATTCCACTTAGGCTTAGGGCGCATTGCAATTTCTACTCCCTACTCTACCTGGGACCTGGATTCTTTTGAATACCAAATGTATTTCATCATTTCTAATATAAATAATAAACGGTATCAGCATTCTGACACATACTTTCTCCCATAAGTTTCTAATATAAATAATAATATCTGAATTATTATGTAGAAGTGAAGTAGTCCTAAACAATTTACCGGTACATATTTAACACGAAAACGTACATCAGTTTTACAGATACATACATACAACGTGGTCTAACCGATGAAATTAATAATGTTTATTTTAATCAAAATATAAAATAGCAAACTACATTTCCAAAGGTATCCACATGGAGGTCTACTATATTTTGAATTCCATCCAGTTACCACTCGGCCTGTCATAAATCAAATGGGCAAAAAAACAGGCCGTCAGATGGAACGTCAGCTATCTTCAGCCTGGTGAGTATAACTCGCCCGCAACCAAAGAAAATAGAAAGAATTTAGGTTAGGTTCTATGTTTTATCTTTGGTTCTATTTTCTTTGCAGCAAAACAAAACAAAACCACATGTCAATTCCATTGTCCACATAGTTCATAGAGGAAGAAGTGAGGATTAATATTTTTGTGATGTCCAAATTAATCTAATGCTAATGTATAGAAATTTCCTTGCCCAATTTCTGCATAATTGGTGTATCTGTATTTTCTTGCAGTAGATGATTTTTGTATACACCGGTACCACTTTTACAGGAGGTATTTTACAGTGTACTCTAATTCGTGAGTGCAGACAATCCAAACCATTGACTTTCAATCAATCAATACCCAAATCCATATGATTTACTTTTTACTGCACACCACTCCCCAAGAACATAAGGGTAGATAAACCATACTCCCTTAGTAGATTTCTCATCCTTATGGAACAGCTGAAGACAATTGTATTACAGCCATTTAAAACCTCGTTTAACCAAATAATACGATAATCATAAACAATAACTCGTGCCCTAGGCTGAATTTTTATTTCAGGATTAGTGTTGCCTACAGTATTATTTTGAGGCTTCTGAGTGGCTGAGGGAACATCATTACCGCGACGATACAGCTGATGCCATCGGCCTCGGTGGTGCAGTGGATAGAGTGTTGGGCTGATGATCCAAGGGACCCGGGTTCGAATCCCACCCGTAACACTATTTGTTTGTATTGGATTTTTTTCATTATCAACAAGTTTGGTTGGTTTGGTTAGTAGTCCAATCATATAAGGACTTTCCCGGGAAAAAATTCCCGAAGATTTTTTCTCAGTGGTTTCTTATGTATATTTTGGCGCTGAATCCGATTTTAAACTTTGCCACCTCGTCAGATGTGAGCTAACTTCAGAAATCGCAAAAAACTAATAAAATACTGTACTTGTTTTACTATTTTGCGTATAACTCACAAACGGAGTATTTTTTTGCAATAACTGGCATTTACTAAATTAAAGTACACTAAATTCTCTACAATATACGTATAATAACTTTATTTCTACGATGCTATAAACTGACGCTAGAGCGCGCTCAAAATTCATCATTTTCTTTTACCTATCGGAAAACGTAGGAAACACCATTATAAATCCTTGAATTAGTCACATTGAATTATAAATCATAGGGTCGATTAAAAATATAGTATAATATGCTGGGGCTGCAGTATAGATAACATTTTCTCCATATATGTACATGATATAGATAGTATCTTTATAAAATGTACACACTATATACAGAAAATAGACAGAGATGTTGACTGAAATGCTATAGACGAACTTATATTTATTAAATTAACATGTACAACTATAACTTTTATTTTCCTATTTTCTCCTCACTTGTCGTCTTTATTTTCTTGACTGGCTAGGGGTCCTCGGATGTGGGCTGAGCATTGATATGGATGTTCTGTAGAAGGACCTGGGATGTTGTCCTCATCCAAGGGAACGTCTTCCACTTCATCATCTACGATGGTTGGTTCGGAGTTGGAGCAGTCCCCCTCACATTTCCCACATATTTTTTAGCAAAAGAGCCCTACTCGTCGGCAGCCGCAGTTACCTTCTTGCATGAGCATGCTACCAGTTTAAAGAGAGCATCTCAGGTCGGGCTCCGTAAGGTAGTAATAGGAACAAATGAGTTTGCAGTCTTTCTCCAGCCCCAATCCTCGGGTGACAACTTCTTTCTTGAACTTGGTAAAGCACCCTCTGGGAGTGTTGTTCAGCAGCAGCTTCAGTTGGTAGAAGAGACAATATATTACCATTAATCTTATTAGCTGATGTAATACAACTCTTGAAACGCAGCTTATTCAGCTTGTTAGTGATATGGTTACCACCATACAAGGCCACCAAGAGTCTCTCCCCTGCCTCGGTAATTTCGTTTGTTGTTGAATTGGGATTAGATAACCGGCAAAGATAGGTATAGAGGTCGTTATATCTTATAACTGTCTTATGACTCGACGTCCGCTCTATTCCAACAAGGTAAAGTAAATGCACTAAAGACAGTCAAGAAAATAAAGACGGCAAGTGAGGTGAAAATAGGAAAATGAAAGCTATAGTTGTACATGTTAATTTAATAAATAGAAGCTCGTCTACAGCATTTCAGTCAACATCCCTGTCTATTTTCTGTATATAGTGTGTCCATTTATAATGATACTATCTATATAATGTACATATATGGAGAAAATGTTATCTATACTGCAGCCCCAGCATATTATACTATATTTTTAATCGACCCTATGATTTATAATATTAATTTTCAAATGTATTTAAATTGAAAATTGTTTTCTTATTTTTTATGCTATGGTTACGGACTATAAACATCGCTTACATTTTTTTACCACTAAATGTGACCTAATGATACCATATAATTATAAAATAATCAATATTCATCAAATAGAGTTCGTTGGGTGACTAATTCAAGGATTTATAATGGTGTTTCCTACGTTTTCCAATAGGTAAAAGAAAATGATGAATTTTGAGTGCGCTCTAGCGTCAGTTTGGAGCATCGTAGAAATAAAGTTATTATACGTATATTGTAGGGAATTTAGTGTACTTTAATTTAGTAAACGACAGTTATTGCGAAAAAATACTCCGTTTGTGAGTTATACGCAAAAAAGTAAAACAAGTACAGTATTTTATCAGTTTTTTGCGATTTCTGAAGTTAGCTCACCTCTGGCGAGGTGGCAAAGTTTAAAATCGGATTCAGCGTCAAAAAATACATAAGAAACCACTGAGAAAAAAACTTCGGGAATTTTTTCCTGAAAACATAATCTTTTTTCCTCATATGCTTGGACTATAGGTTGTGACGGTTTAATTTTATAATTAAAACATAATGAAATTGAATTGACCCATTTATAGTTTTATTTTATGAACAGAAATATTTTTTCGGTTAAACCTTCATTTGATTTTTTGTTATTAGCAAGCAGTCTGCCCATGTAGCACAGATGGTTGGGCCAACGTTGGCCAACTGTGGGACAGTTGGTCGATGGTTGGTTGGAGCTTCCACAACCAACCAACCGTTGTCCAACTGTATATCTCGTAGTTGGGCCAACCAATATTTACAACTGTGGACCAACATCGGTTCATTGTTAATGAAATACATTAATATGCATGGTTGGGTATCATACATCAAGCCAACCGTTGTCCAACCGTTTTTCACTCCGTTGGACCAACAAAAGATACTTTTGTTGGACCAACGATGGTCCATAGTTGAGTTTACACGACTTTCATTCTCTGGGTCTAGCTTTCACAACATAATTATAATAAAATATCTGGTTTTACAATACCTTTATCAGTCCCAAAAGTTTCCAAAAGTTTTTGGAACTGATAAAGGTATTGTAAAACCAGATATTTTATATATTACAGTTCCGGGGCTACAACAATGAATTTTAATAATTATAATAATACAAATATTTTTTAAATTAATATTCTTTAACTTATTTGCAACAATTTAAGGGGAAAGAGTAATTAATCATATAACAGTCAATTATAATAGCATTAATAATCTAACGGTAATTAATTAATCTATATTCAAATACCAGTATCCTCTCTAACTCCAAAAAAAAAATAACTACTTATGATGCCTGAACGGCTCCGTGTTTAGCCCGGACGTGTTTGACGCGGACACCCTCAAAATGGTGGTGCGCGCGGACGGACGCTTTAGAAATCCCCGCGCCAAGGCCGGTTGGGTAATTCGGCACCTTTCGCCCCCATTATCGAGTAAGGACGCTCGGTGGCGTTTACCTCATAACACAAAGATTTATAATTATCTTAACCAGAACTGGCCCGTAGCTACCAGTGGGAGAAAAAACTTTTATTTATTATTAATTCCATTCGGATTTCAAAAATGAAACATTATTATTATAAGACCTGTATAATTGCAAGCACGTTGCAATGTGCAACGGAATCTATACTATTATAAATTATAAATATTGGTTCTAGTAATCACTTTTAAATTTAACAATCTATCTATCTATTCTATATATATAATACGCTAAGCCGATTTTTGTGAACAGAACTCCTCCCTCATTTTTGGACCGATTTTGATGATTAAAGTGTCAAACAAATTTCCCTGATCTGTAGTTTTGCAAAGTGTTTTTAGTTTTTTTTTTATATATTAATTAGTTTGGGCAGGATCTTCCATCAAAGTTGGATTTTCTCCCATAAGATTAACATGGGGGAATGTAAATATTTATTTGGAAACTTTGTCTCCACTAATTTGAGAGAACGGCTGGGCGTAGAAACTTGGTGGAGGTGTCCAAAGAAAGGTCTTGGTCTCTAGATTAGTTATCAAAAGAAAAACTACGTAAATTCGCTTAAGGCTCTACCCCAGAAGCCTCCAAAGATCCCTCGACAGATTTGTTTACATTTTGGTCATGTGGATAATACTTTTTAATAAAACAGCTGTTAATTTTAAAATTGTATTTTAAACAACACACATTTATTGGAAGTTACTGAATAGTCTAAAAGAAGTATTTGCAATGTTATTTTCTGATTTTAAAATTGATTTTCTTTTGTATCATGTCATGTGTTGCAATATAAAGTTCCATTACGAAATCAGTGGAAAATCCTTTTATCACAATAACTCTTGCAATTATTTCTTATTGAACTATCTTATATCTATTCTACGGGTTGGCGTCTGCCTTTTTCACACCTTTTCCCTATATTTTATCATATTATTCTAGACGGATCATCATAGGTTCTTGAGATTATTGTCGACATGCTTTCAATCATCGGAAAAATCTTCGATTGCGTAATACTAACAAAATAATACAATTGCAGAAGGGCACGGTGCCCATTTGAGCAGTGTCTATATTTTGTTAAATCAATAGTGGTTTACAGCAACTGGACAAAACATTTTACAATCTATGTAGAAATATGTGCATGGTTTAGAAAGTCATTAAGCTGGAAAACTGCAATATACTGCAGACTTTTCACAGAGGTCACTTCGATGTATTCATTCAGCTTAGTGAAAACATAATATAGATATGTATACAAATGAGAACTTGAACTCTTAAAGAGCCTTTGAATGTTTTTAGACTAAGGGTTGTGCATGTTTACTAGCGCTACTCAGAAACAAAAACCATTTAATTTATCTCTAAAATATATATTCTTAAAGTGCACTGAGCAACATCCTAAAAAATCTATGTAACTTAACCATATAATATAGTTACAAAATGCTCAAACTCGCATTGTGACATTTATAATTCGGCTTATATTTCTCCAACAGAAAATTCATCTGCAGAAGAATTTTATTGTGCTCTTACCGTTTCTAATAACATCAAAACACAACAACCTTGCCTAAAATAGAACATATCTTGACAAACTATTTGTAGTGGCCTATATTACCGACCGTGGCCCACTGGGTTGGTAACATTATTGAAAATAACACCACATTTTGGCTGTGAAAATGGCCCTATGAGTAAATACTTTTTAAGCAGCTACTGTCATGACAGATAGGTTATATTCCTTTGAAACTAGATCACATTATCCTTTATAAGATACGTTGATTAACAATGCATGTGAACGTCAATATTTACGTAAAAAGTAATTTACATTGTTTTAGCGAATTTCCCATATAGGGAATAAGCTATTACCGTAGTACTCATGGTAAGACCTGGACCCGAGACCGATCTAATTTTTCATTTTGAGGTCCCTAGAGGCCAAAAACACCATCCGTTCAAATTCATATATATATATATGTCCGTTAGCGCGATAACTCGAGCAAAAATGATCCGATTTTGATGAAATTTGGTACAAACGTGTAAACCTACGTTTATTCGAACGAGCTCGCGATCCAGCATAATCGGACCATGGGAACGGGGGATTATGGGGGGTTTTATGGGGTAAAAATGGGTTTTTCCCATTTTTGAACCTAAAAACAAAAAAATTTGTGATTTCTTTCTAAAACATTTTGTAGAGCTTAAAAAAAGAAATAATTTAGTATATTGAAGCGCTGTTGTATGCCTAACGGTCACGGAGAAAATTCAAAAATAGTGTAATTAAAAATTCCCATGTTATTCTTATGGAGAAAATGAAAATTGTTGTAGTTTACTTGTTTATGGGTATATATTGATAAAATTTGGCAAATTTATTTATTTCATCCTATACTATTGATGTATGGTCAAAAAACACTTTTTACCTTCCCCGTAGCAGCAAACCTAAGCACTTGTTAAATCTAATGTTATTTAAATAGGGAATAATATGTCTTATTTATGGAAATATTTTAGTAAAAATGTAATCAGACAAGTTGGAATTCGCTTAGTCTGCAGGTTTGCTGCGGCGGGGGTATTTTGCTTTTTGGAATTGCCACATTACTATTTTATTCGCATCATTTGTTGCCAATGAAGCTGCACGACCATATAAATGAGGAGGCCCCTAACAGTTCAAGAATAAAAGCCAATTTCACTTCAAGTATATTCCACTACACCTAACATTCCATAGATAGATTATATTGACAACTTTATGTAACTGATAAGGCTGAAACAACTAACTGACATCCCCCATATGTCTAGGAATTCCACCTTTAACAGTAACCCCACAACCAAATTTCTCAAAACTGTGCTAGAGGGTTATTCATTGGCACAGAAGTACGATATGAACTGACGCGACGTGACGAAGGAAAAATCAAACTTACACTGTAACGGATGTACCTCCCTTTGAAGATAGTGCGTGTCTTCCCAACAAACAGATTATTTCCAAATAAAATCATAGATTAATCTGCATTACACTGATGAAATCACGGAAGTGTTTAGCTACAAAAGATCCACCAATATAATTTTAATGCTATTTAAAGGTTCTTCCAAAGAAAGAGATACCTGATAGCATACTAACAACGCCGATGACTTGCAATATGGGAAATATTTTATTCATTAAATGATCAACCATATTTTGGTAACTAACGCAATTAATATCATTATTGTTTTTACACTTATTAATCTTCAAACAAGCTAAATGCTCAAATTATGTATAATTTTACTCAATTTATCGCAGTTAGATGAATTAGCGTAAGCCTTGAAAGTATCCGTCGATTTCGACGGGTTTCACCTAGTCTATTATATCTATTATATTATTAAAGTGATACAATCAAATTTTATGTAAACGCTTAAGGCCATTTACCATATAAAAATATAGGCATATAGCATATCAAAATGAAGCTTAGAGTGTGTAGATTTGCCGAAAAGTATTGATATCCATGGACGAATTACCTAAGGGCTCTCCCCCTCTGGCTGATTTCCAAAGGGCTACGCCTTGCATGTTTTGGAAGTTAACATTATTCGATTAATTTAGTGAACAACAGCTGGCCAATGCAATTGACAATATAGGTTGTTTGTTTACATTTTTGTTTACTTATTTTTTATTTACTTTTATGTTCTTAAACGAGGTACGGTGAATGGACAGTCAGTGAAGCTATTTCTAGCTGTTTGTTACAAGTAAGTGATTAAGGTGTTCGAAACACGATGAATATGAGATAAACAAACCATGTATGTTGGGTATTTACTCAGAGGAGGTACAGAAGAGGCTACGATGACAGCTGTGAGCTTCTTATTAGCTGAGGGAACGCCATTACCGTAACAAAACGGACAATAGCCATCGGCCTCGGTGGTCTAATGGTTAGCGTGCTGGGCTGATATACTGTAGGTCCCGGGTTCGAATCCCGCTGGTAGCATTAGCTTTTTGTCCAAGATTTTTTTATTATCAGCAAGTTTGGTTGGTTTGGTTCGGTTATTACAGTTTAATTTTATTATTAAGTCATTATAAAATTTTAATTGAGCAATTTCTAGTTTTATTTAATAAACAGAATTATTTTTCCGATTACTAAACTTTTGTTATATTATTTCTTTATCAGCAAGTTTGGTTAGTTCGGTTAGGTTATGATAGTTTAATTTTATAATTAAAAAATAATAAAATTGAATTTGAGGCATTTATAATTTTATTTTATGAACAGAACTATTTTTGCGATTAGTAAACCTTCATTGCCAAAGTGCTCTCTACTACAGCGCTGTTCACGGAGGAATTTAGAACTAAATGCCTCATTCGTACCTCCCCTAAGTCAGACCCATGTATGTTGTTCGTTCCAAGAGGTTATCACCGATCTTTAACATCAGGTCGCCAATTCATTGAAAAATATTTAATTAAAGTATTAAAGACGTCGTGAAAGAGAGCGGCGAGCTCAGATACAACCGTACCCACCTCGGCCACTTTAGACGTAAGGTATGAAGGTTCCACTGCCTTTGACATCCTTTCAGATGACAATTTCTCGAACTTGGGCCCTTGCAATGAAATGGGGAAATTCAAAGTTGATTAAATTAATTTAGACTTCTGTTTACCCATGAATTCGTGGGTAGAACCTCTTGTAAAATTAAAAAAAATGAAAGTAAAGCCTTTAAATTTTAGTATTACCATAGATAAAACATACTCCTTGTGTTGGTTAGTCTATGGTATTACATCAAATATTGCACATGCTTATGAACAATGAACCTGAGCATGTTCCATAACAATTTACTTGATAATGATTACTTAGGTGTTGTCTATTTTACAATCAAAATTTAAACTTCACTTTTAGTCCTGAACCACGGTTGGGAACAAGACTGTTTCATGATTCTCAGCCTGTATTTTATATACTGCTTTACTGCGGTTCCGGATTCTTTTAATTATGACACATCCATATACTGTATATTAACTAGGTGGTGTTTGCAGAGGCATTTACAAAATTGAGCGGAGTCATCAGGGTTCCATATAGTATATTGTTATTGACCTTCACCATTGAGCTTCATAATTATTTTTACCAACAATTTTAAGTGAAGGAAGAGAACGTTTGTGTAAAGATAGGTATTGATACACGTTGTTCGTAATGAAGGGGAGTAAAAAACACAGATAGAGATGTAATTTTAGACATTTTTCCCTTGTCTGTGGTTCTAGCTAGCTATAACCTAGAAATAAATCCTTAACAGTTTCGGATTCCACCATTTTGGCTACTAATTACTGCATAAGAGGACAGATGGTGAGTACATCAGCGAACCACGAAATATATACGAAAAATATCGTTAAAAAAGTTATATTGACATTCACATTTGCATTGATTCAAGCGTTTAAACCATAACCCATGTGTTCCACGTTTATAATTGTATAAGCAATCGGAGCTGCACGATTTTTATTTCAGCTGCAGTTTTTTAATACGGACAAAATGAGAGTTTAAAAATAAGAAATTAAAAAAAATATTATTGTAGGCCTAAAACTAAAAAAAATATATAATTATTTTTTTAATTAAACTGTCATAACCTAACCTAACTAACCAAACTTGCTGATAATGACAAAATTGAATGAAGGTTTACTAATAGAAAAAATAGTTCTGTTCATAAAATAAAACTATAAATGCCTCAAATTAAATTTTATATTTTTTAATTATAAAATTAAACTGCCATAACCTAACCAAACTAACCAAACTTGCTGATAATGAAAAAATTAAATGAAGGTTTACTAATCGAAAAAATAGTTCTGTTCATAAAATAAAACTATAAATAGCTCAAATTCAATTTTATAGGGTTTTAATTATAAAATTTAACTGTTATAACCTAACAAAACTAACCAAACTTGCTGATAATGCAAAAATCTTGAACAAAAAGTTTGTGCCCCCGATGGGTTTCGAACCTGGTACCATAAGTTTAGATGCCCGGTACGCTATCCACTAGACTACCGAGGCCGATGGTTTCACACAGTTTCATTGCGCTAATGGTGTTCCCTCAGCCAATAGAATGCTCTCATTTTGTTCTTATTAAAATAACTGCAGCTGAAATAAAAAAATTGTGCATCGGAGCTGGGCTATAATGCCGTTATTGTAAATAAAAAATTAATGTAGGTTAAGATAAGGTTTCCGTCATAAATATGACATATTTACGTAAATAAAATATACATGTTGATCTTTAATAGCTTATGTTCTTTATTTTCATACCTACTAATAATTGTTGCGGCACTTGATGCGCCAATGTTTTGGTAATAATACAAACTAACACTTTCAACTAAACTATGATTTTATTGATGTAGATATGATATAAGCAAATTATATCAGTGGACTGTATAGTGAAACTGTAATAAATTAATTTCTATAACGAAACTACTAAATGTGGATTAAGAGTCATAATTTAAAACGAATGAAATACGTGAGATGCTGAAAGAAAACAATGTTACTCGGCTGACACGACAATCAGTAGGCTACTAATCACATAGACCACAGACCACATAGGACTACCACCCCACGGTCCTAGATAGAAAAGGAGTTTTTGTGACCGTATTTGTTCTTTACGCAGAAGGAAGGTCTCAACTGCTTTGTTAAGAAGCCGACTAATTGCCCTAGCAGAACGAATGAGTGGTTTATGCGATCGTAAACAACTCTAGATGTTTGACAATATTTGAAATTTAGAAACGTAACTATCTCCTAACAGCATAAATATAAATATACCCAACAGATTAATTAAATACACTCTCCCCAACAATGATTGTTTCAAGCAAAAAATACTCATAAATAAAAAATGTTTGAATGAACAGTATACAAGTATTTGACAAAAATCGTTTACGCCATCTTTAATTTTGGACTTCAGAGACTCCGATTTCTTTACACCGTTTCACTAGTAAATGCACACAATTCTTAGTCAAAATAACCAATCTTTAATTAAGCAATTTTCTTAGGGTTGCCTTACGGATTTACTCGACTATATTCAAATCTTTGAATTATGTTTCAATTGTTTACTTATTAGTTCAGAATATTTTGAATACACAGAAATGTATGTTGATGACTAATGCTGTGAATACAATTCAGTGACATAAGAACCAAAAATCTATGTAAATAATACACCCGCCTCAACAAACCTGCAGACTTTGCAGAATTTCCATTTACCGGGTTCGATTTTTACTAAAATATTCATAAAAAACTGTAAGCTCTACAAAATGGCTTGGAGGGAAATTATAAAACTTTGTTTTTTTAGGGTCAAACATGGGAAAAATCAATTTTTCACCCCGTAAAACACCCTAACAAAACGAAAAAGTAAATTGGTCCTGGATCTAGTCTTACCATGAGACCTACTGTAATTGCTATATGGAATATATGGGAAATTCGCTAAAATTAGAGTTTTGTCTGTACATGGC
This sequence comes from Macrosteles quadrilineatus, assembly GCF_028750875.1. Classification (NCBI taxonomy): domain Eukaryota; kingdom Metazoa; phylum Arthropoda; class Insecta; order Hemiptera; family Cicadellidae; genus Macrosteles; species Macrosteles quadrilineatus. Next base: position 134,120,396 of record NW_026542595.1, on the reverse strand, counting down.
TTAGAATGATATATGTTTCGGATAGTTTCATCGTATGGAACGAGTCATACGATAGGAAAGCAGAAACGCGTGCTTACTCAATTTCTGCCTGTCTGTGACGCACAAGATGTTATTTTACGCTCTCTTCGACGGGAAAACGAACAAACATATCACGATGAAACTATTTTGATGTATTCTCTACAAGCTTGAGAAGGCTTTTAATTACTTGAAACGTGCCAAAATGTAAACAACTCTGTGGAGGGATCTTTAAAGGCTTCTGGGGCAGAGTCCTAAGGGATTTTGCTTAGTTTTTTTTTTGATAACTCATCTACAGACCAAGACCTTTCTTTGGACACTTGTAGGCCTACCAAGTTTCTACGCCGAGCCGTTCTCTCAAATTAGTGGGGACAAAGTTTCCAATTAAATATTTAGATTCACCCATGTTAATCTTATGGGAGAAACTCCAACATTGATGGCCTGTAGGGAAAAGCCGGAGGACTTTTATTACAGGTATTGGTGAACGGGGTGTCTACACAAAAAATGCTTTATTTTGACTCGTCGTTTGTAAAAATCCGTCCATTATTAACGGAGGAGTAGTGTTTCGTAGAAATTGCCTTCACGTATTATACATATAAGGATACTATTATAAAGAAGAGGTGGTGTCTGTGTGTTTGTATGAGATAATCTCAAAAACTACTGAACCGACTGGGCTCAAATTGCACACAACTGTAGCTACAGCTCCAAGGATACATATAGAACTATTCCCGCTTCGATATTGTCCTAGGGCTCTGCCCCGTGGGCTTTCAAAAATTTGAGGTGAGAGATTTAAAAGTAAATATTGATTGATGGTATCCATGGTAACAAAGAACAAACCTACAAAGCTCAAAAATGTAAACAAGCAGAACTAACAAACTGTCAAATGAATTTTGATTTCACAATGCCACACAGCTGGTTCAAACAAATTAAATACTGCACGAATGTTAGAACAGAGAGGGTAAGGATTATAAATTTAAAATAATGATGTCACTAGCCCTATTGTAATAGTAGTTTACGCAACGATTGCGTAAAGACTATTAACGCGAGTTGCGTACACTACTTTACCTACGACCGTTTTTTAATTACTATCAATCTGAATTTAATTACTAACAATCACTACTGATAACTTATTAGAGAGGTTATGTTTTCGTGTATTGTCATTGCCACTGAAAGTGATGCAACGACTTGTTGTATAATCAGTTGATTTCCTGTAATTACGTGTTTGTTAAACTTCGTTAAATATTACATTGCTACCAGCATTCTTACCATAAATAATATTGTATCAGGTACAATTCGGCAAATATTTCATTTATTTTTGGATTTCCACCAACTTAATTAAGCATACACGAGTATCAACATGAACAAGTCGGATCAACAATTAAATTGGTCAACTGATCAGCTGATCAGCTGATTAGTTGACGTTCGAAGCATTACAATTTTAATTCTTTTCTCTCAATACTTGAACCTCATTGGTCCGTTACCTGTGTTGATATGAGAAAAACTATGCTGATATGAAAGTAAACAGCTGTAAAGTGAAACTTTTCAATTCTAAGAACTGGACTGAAATGGCTACTTTAAAAAACGGTCGTAGGTAAACATTATTTAACATTACTTAAATGGAGCTGTCAAACCATAATATGTTAATGTGATTTCATAAGTATATGATTCTTTCAGTTACAGTTGAACCTCTATAAGACGAATTTCAAGGGGTACGGGAAATATTCGTACAATAGAGGTATTCTTAATAAAGAGGGTCGTTTTATCGAGGTTTAATGCTGCTGTTATTCTTCTTATAGAGGTTTCTCCTTGCTCCAAGGTTTTTCCAAACAATGATTGAGGAAGGAGGAGGGATGGGTGGGGGTTTCATGTTGAGACAAGCTTCTGTTTGTTTTGAAAACTACGTACTATGGAGGTTAAGATTATGATAAATTCGTCTTATAGAGGTCACGTTCGTCTTGTAGAGGTTTTGTGCTAAGAATATTCGTTGTATAGAGGTTAATCAGTCCTAGCCCATGTCACAAACAAATTCGTCTTATGGAGGTTTTTAACTTAATTACTACGTTGTATAGAGGTGTTTTTAGCATTGACCTATATGAAAGTGTCAAGGGGATTAAAAAAAAAATCGTCTTATCGAGGAATTCGTTTTAACGAGGTTCGTACAAACGAGGTTCAACTGTACTTCATTTGTTTATGTTTATGATCTATTATACTGAGTCTGTTCTAATATTTGTGAAATGCTGTAATAATGTTTTACTGGGAAAAATTTGTTGTAAAAAATCATTTATAGATACCGGTATAGGAACTAATTAATATTCTACAAGGAACCATATAGGCAAAGGCTCAATCATGCTTTTTGATTATTTAAATGAAGATCTCTTAATGTATTACAGTACTATCATTAACATAGTGTATAACATTTAAAATATATGCAAAAGTATAATTCATTGGCCACATGGCACCAAGAAACGATTCTCCTTGTAAACAAATAAAATTAAGTAGCTGAACAGCATTCCTGACAACAGCAGGAGTTTCATAACAATGTTTGTTTCCATGTTAATCTTATGGAGAAATACGAAACTTTAAAGGGCCCCAGGCCTCTCTTAAATTATTTCCCTAAAAAAAAGTTTCCTGCACAACTTCACCTTACGCTCTTTTAAATGAAACCAAAAACATGTCAATCGGTTCAGTAGTTTCGGAGGAGTAATTGTCACAAAAAAACCTGCTTGCGTATTAAATAAGTATAGATAATCATTGCCGTATCAACCTAGGCCCTTATCGTGAGTTTTATGAGGTTTATTTCTTTGAATTATTTTGGTGTAAACCAGTAATATATAATCCCCCTGCCGCAGCAAATCTATAGACTGAGCGAATTTCCATTTGCCTGATTATAATTTCACAAAAATATGTTAGAAAATTACCCATAATTTTCCATATTTATTTATATTTTCCTTTTTTTTCTATTTTTTTGTTTGGAACTATTGTGATAGCTTTTCGTTTATAGTGCAAACCATTAAACACATTCTTTTATTATACCTTTAAATCCATCATTGGTTTTGTATCGTAGGTAGGCCGAGCCTAAATAAGTATTAACAGTATGAGTTAACAAAAACGTACTATTATCAAGTTAAGTAATACAGTTAAATTTTGTTTCTAAATTAAATGGTAGGAGTGAAACCATTTGGTATTTTCAAAGAACCTATGTGTATCTTTTGCATACTGACCCCGTTGCAAGGCACGGGTATAGCTGCTAGCAAATACGAATAGTAGCGCTGATTTGCAGTAGTAATTCAATAAAATAACAAGCGACCGGCTGACCGGCACAACTAATTGTGACCAACGGGATTGATTTATTTAGTATCTTATATGCATTAGAAATCATGTACTACCACAAAGTCTTCTATCTACATCAATTACAATTCCATAATACCCCCACCGCAGCAAACCTGCAGCCAAAGCAAATTTCCATTTGTGTGGCTTTATTTTCAATTCAATATAATTCAATAACGTTAGGTTTAACGAGTACCTAGGTTTGCTGCCTACAGGTACAGGGAGGGTAACGAAGTGTGATTTTTAGAAAAATATTATTAGCTTAGTATGAAATAAATAAATTTGCCAAGTTTAAAGAAAATATATTCATAAACGAGCAATATTACAACAGTTTACTTATCCGACTAAATATTATAAGTAAGAAAGTTTGGATTTATATGGATGTATGGATGGATGGATGGATGGATGGATGTTTGTGACAAGTAAACGCGAAGAATACTAAACCGACAAGGTTGAAATTTGGTATGACGATAGCTGACATTCCCGATTAACATATAGACATATTCTTACCTCAAAAATCCTTTCAGGCTCCGCCCCAGTGGCTCTGGCCATGGAGTGTCTCATGTTAACCTTATGAGTATTCATATTTAAAGAAATTAAAGAATTTTGTCAGCCTTTTCAACTGCATAAGTTGGTTATGATATTAAATAGCAAAATAGCATTAAAAAGTTATAAGGCTTGCCAATAGGGTACAGCACTATTATGTTTTTTGCATTTATGACCACAGCTAATTTGAACCAATTAGCAACAAAAAGTTGTGGTACACAATGAGAACTTTACTTTTTTCCATGGCTTAGGTGCAGTGGTAGAACATTTGGGCTATGGTAGATGTGTGTTACACTATAGGATACCGTATAAATTAAAAGACCAAATTGTCTTAAACCGCGTCTTCTCCCATAACTGCAATAAACATTTATACTTATATGCAAACCCCGTACGAAGGACGGGTACTCTGCTAGTTATAGATAAAACATAGTCTCTTAGCTATTAACCTACAAAATCAGAGCTATATTGCTTCGGTAGTTTAGGTGTGGTTGAAAGAACTGGGCGCCGGGAGGCAAAACGCGATAATTCCTCGGACGATTCGGTAACGGGGATATTCCCCGCGAGCCGGGTAGATGCAGGGAGACGTCCGCTCAGTTACCCACCCGAACCAGTTTTGTCCGGCTCACGCACTGTCCGCCTCACGCACGTCCGGGGGAAACACGGCACCTGCCTGAACAGATTAACAGAATCATATTATACTGTGTAGTATCAAAAATGTTTGAAGTATTGCGACCATTGCAACTGTCGGCTACTATTTCACCACTTGAAAACTCTCTGTATCAACAATCACAGATAGCTCAGTGGTAAGGTAAGAGGCTCATAAGTCGAAGGACCCGGGTTCGAGACCCGTCTGGGCCAAAAAATTTTGTTCCAGCTTTTTTTCAAAATTTGTTTTTATGAACTATTTAATCAATTTACTCAACTAATAATTATGCTTTTCGTACTAAATCTTTATTATTTTGTGTGAAATAATTTTGGTTGGGCCATTGTTGGACAAAGGTTGGCTGGAAAACAGTTTAAAGAGGTGACATTTCTACCGTTGGCCAACTGTGTGGCTCCACAATTTACCAACGTTGGCCCAACCATCTATGCTACATGGGTGGTTAGTTTGGTTAGGTTATGATAGTTTTATTTTAGAATAAAAAAATTATAAAATAGGATTTGAGGCATTTACAATTTTATTTCATGAACAGAACTATTTTTTCGATTAATAAACCTTCATTAGATTTTTTCATTGTCAGCACGTTTGGTTGGTTAGGTTAGATTATGACGGTTTAATTTCATAATAAAAAAATACAAAATTGAATTTGAGGCATTTATAATTTTATTCTATGAACAAAAATAATTTTTCAATTACTAAACCTTCGTTATAGTCAATCAGAAGCCTCTAAATGACACTGTTGGCAAAATTAATCCTGAAAAACAAATTGTGCGTCCCCTAGTTATATAACCAAACAGCAAAGCACAAATCAAGAAATTAACCCTAAAATAATAGAAACAAAGTTTCGTCGACACTAGCGCCCATGTGTCACGTACATGAACTAGACACGAAAAACGTGCTTCAAAATGTACAATGGGATGAGAAGTCTACTTGTGTTGGTTAGTCTATGGTTTTAGTTAACTTTATAAGCATACTGAAGTGTAAGCATATCGTGATTGACGGTGACTATGGCAGCCAAGCTTGCTCCTGTCCCCTCCAACTGGCAACTACTCCGTCCCCAATAACACCCTTGGCAGGAAAAATGAAGTTATAATGGGTTGTAATACTGAACTCTTAATTAATCTCGGATTGTCACGCCTGCATGCATGGTTTGAACCCTTTAGACGATCTCTTGGCACTGAAGAACCCACTGCTCTCTGAGGTGCACTGTACTTGTGCGACCTCATATGGGGTATTGCAGTGTCGCATGGTGCCTCATCAATCAGCTATAACCCAGAAACGCCTCTAGTTTTGTAAACACACACGTGGACACATCAGTTCAAAAACACTTAAGATTCAACCATAGACTAACCAATAGAAGTAGAATTCTCATCGCATCGTAAATTTTGAAGCCCGTTTTTCTTCTAGTTCATGCCGGTGATATTGATTTGCTAGGGACGACGAAATTTTGTTTATATTATTTTACGGTTAGTTTGATGATTTGTGATTTACTGTTCAGTCATACAGCTTGGGGACGAGTTATTGTTTATGATTTTTGATCCATTTATTTGGTTAAACGATGTTTTAAATGACTGAAATAACAAGAAACAAATTGTAAACAAAACATAACCTCTCACAATGCACCGGACAGAACTAACAATAAAATTTGCTTAATCTCTTCCATAAAGATGAGAAATCTACTAAGGGAGTATGTTTTATCAATGGTTAAATATTCACGAATGCAACACTAGCTGATACTAATAATCAATGTCAATAATATAAATAGCAATTCTTATTCCTTGCTTTGTAGATTTATGCTCTTTTGTCCGTCGTGTAAGTGGTCGTGTACCAAGGAGCAGCTGCTCAGCGCCACATGTTGTTGTTGTTTTGTTCTTTTCTTTTTCTTTTTCTGTGACACTTTTTTGAGAAGAGAAGACTAGACAACTAACTGTCAACGTGTTGGAGTGTGAAAGGTATTTTACCTTTAATTAAGTTGATTTTATTTATTTGTACTTTGTGTCAACCGAACTGAATGCGGCAAAATGAATAGTTTCCTTTCTACAACATTGGTCAATAACTATTTTGTTGTAATGGCAATATCCCTCGTTAGGAGTTCATTTTAGGTTATGAATCTAACCTAAAAGAATTAATTTACTTTTCAAGAATGGCATTAATTTCCTAATTGATATTATTTGTTAATATTTGACTACTGAATTTTTTACCTATTCTTTTTAACAATTGTGTTAAAAAATGAAAATTTTACGAATATTTTATTTTCTATTAAAAATGTTACATTTTGTGGTAGGCCTATGGCATATGGACTTTTTTAATTGCTGATGTAAATTGTACTGGAGTTGGATCATAAGGTGGGACGGGACCCAATAAATCATCCATCTATCAGAATTAGACTATCACCATTTCTAATTTATATATCAAACTCCCCTAACTTATTTTATATAATTTCTTATCAAGCGTGCTTTGTTTCTTGTAAAATAGGCAAAAGAGGGCTATTGATATTATATTTTCAATTTCCAAAAGACTATTTTGTAAGGAATTAATCAGATCAGCTAAAATTTGTACTCTTCCCTCACCATACATCCTTGAGACCCTTTCATTTGTAAAAAAATCAGTCAGTATTTAACATTAGCTTAAATGCATAGGTACCCTACTCCTTGCGCCCATCGTATAACCTAAAATTCCTGCCCTTTAAAATCAACATAATTTTTTCAACACCACCTTCTGTGCAATGGAGATAAACTTTTTAACCAACTTCCTCAACATCTAAAGCTGGAGACTGACTCAGGTTTAGGAGGAAACTTAAAAACATATACTGTAGGCTAGGCCTATGTCGAATTTGTGAACTTTCGACGCACCTCTTTGAAGGAGGATTAGTTCTTATACGGATCTGACGATGGTATTTGGGCTGAAATGTGCATAATCCATTAAGAACAAGACTTGGACCACAAGGCAACATCAGGTAACCTAATGTTTTTAGGCTATATGTCAAATAAATGACTGGGACCGGTGGCGTCGTCCTGTAATCCAGCTACTTGGAGGTCACAAATTAAATGGATATTTATAGGCATGCACTGTGGATGCGATACTCTCTGGTGTGGATTAACGTCCGCACGAGTGAGTACTATGACTATCCGTCTCAGTACTATCCTGATAATTAGACTAATTCGTATATACATAGGCAAAAATGTGGTTCGGATTCCACTATAAACTGTAGGCCCCTTTGTTGCCATTAGCTATATGGCCTATTAATTAACAGCTGTGTCTAAGGAATATGGTGGCCTTAGTCACTAACAAGACACCCGTCACATCCTACACTCATCTCCATTCATGCTTGGCTTAAAATACCTACTTTATATGGTCACCATTTCATTGAAAAGTATTAAAGTATTGGTCCGGAAACATCACAACAACAAAAAATGAAGCTATTCAGGGATATTCTGACCTTCCCAATCCTCTTAAGAACAACTCACTATCACTCATTCATGTTTATTTTCTTTTTCTTGCAGATGGGAATGACAGCTAACCCTCTAACATGCGAAGCCAAGCAACAGCTGATTACTCGAAATCTCCAAGAAGTTTTGGGAGAAGACAGATTAGCTGCTGTTCTGAAGGAAAGAGACCTTAAGATTTATTGGGGAACGGCTACAACCGGAAAACCCCACATTGCTTACTTTGTCCCAATGTCCAAGATAGCTGACTTTTTGAAAGCTGGCTGTGAGGTAAGTTAATTCATTCTCCAGCTCGTGTTTTGGAACACTTTTCATTTAATTTCTTCATCCTAACGTAATATCAATCCGTGCTAAAAAATGTTTTCAAATTCAAACAACAATTGTTTTCGAACAATTTGATTGGATACGCTCTACATTGAGATTGTTGATCAATCACAAGCTCTAAGGTCTTGTTTACCCAAGTCCAGTCAAAGAGATAGGGTAGGTACCGTGATAAATTTTGAAACCGTCTTAGCCGATTTTTAAAATCAAATTTCCCCATCTAGGAAAGTAAGAAGCTATTACCGTAGGTGGCTCGGAAAGATAGCACTGTCTTATCACTGTCACTGACTAAATAAAACTGGCTGAATCATGAGGTGTCTTCATCTCTCCAGTGCCACATGTATTTCAGTTTGTTTTGTTCATTTTTTATACTTCTTTGATTTGTAGCTTGTCAATATATGTATCAAATATAATATTTGACTGGAAAGAAGTCTAATAATTTTAAATGTTAAATGGGTTGAGTTTTTTAGCTTTGTAGATGGTGAATTCTTCTTTAACATCAAGCTTAAAACTTTTTGGTTACCCTATATTAAACTATTTCCATGTTCTTATCAATGTGTAGTTCAAGACATGTAGTTGTGCGATTCTGATATTAAATGTTCGGCTAACTGAATTGCCGATGTTGTGATCTTTTAGGTATATGTTCTTTAAATCTTGGTTTGCAAGATCCTCCAGTTTGGCCGATGTAGTACTTTGGACAGTCGTCACTGTTAATTCTATGGATGTCTGATTTTGCATAGTTGTTTGTGGCGTGGAAAAACTTTAGAAGTGTGTTGTTTACAGAATGTGCGACAGTCGTATTGTTTCTATTAAATATTTTAATTTATATTATATTTATTATATTATACTATTTATATTAGCCTATTATAATATCTTGTTTCTATTAAATATTTTGGGGATCTAAAGTTTTAGAAAATTAGGTATTTTTTTATTTTTTCAAATGCCCAATTTCTATTAAAACCTTCGGGTAGAGCTTAAAAACTAAAAAAAATGTCTTCATATAGGTATTAATTTTATTTGTTTAATTTTAGGTGACTATTTTATTTGCCGACTTGCACGCCTACCTTGACAACATGAAGGCACCATGGGAACTGCTAACTCTAAGAACGCAATACTACGAGCATTCCATCAAAGCCATGTTGGAGTCGATCGGAGTACCGTTGGACAAACTTAAATTCGTCCGAGGCACTGAATATCAGCTGTCCAAGTGAGTACAAGAGTTAATTTTCTGGTTTGGTAAAATGAAAAAAAAATAGTTCCTAGTAATGTTGGATGAAATGAAATACTTATCAGTCTTAAGGCTACTAAACTTTGATTCCTGAAATTGGCATCTTGCTAAGTGCAAAGTAAGCATGGGGAAACTGGCCACTGTATTCCAGGCAGAAGTTGTTGCCCTGTCAGAGTGTGCAATTGAGTGTTTGAAGCAAGGTCTGACATGCCACACCATATTATATATGAACTCGGACAGCAAAGCAGCGCTAAGAAGGAAAGAACAGAAGGCAACATACAGTCCAAGAGAATGCTGCACAAACTACCGGCACGATAGCAGCAGATGCCCTTGGGCTGAATAGGAAGATCCTGGAAGGTGGTTGGCTTCATCAGCGGCCACTGGGTGTTCCGCGGACATCTACACAAGATGGAAATTCAAGTTGGAAGCCTCTTATGTAGGAAATATGGTGAGGGAGAGACAGCCTTCCAGATTTCCAGCCCTACAAGGTCTGCGTATGAGATCCCTTGGCCTATTGACAGGAGGTAAGGGAAAGAATGTCATGATTCACTAAGGGCCTGGGATTTGACGGAGAATGAGGACCTGTGAATGAGGGTGCACAATAAGCTGTTCCAGCTGCGATCCAATCCCATCTTCACTTGAAAGCCTGGCCCTCTGTTTAAAAGTAAAAAAAAAAATGTGCAAAGCAATATTTCAGTTATACTGTTACAGACCTTTAGTGAAGCTGAAGTTAGTTAAAGCCCAAGCTGTTGAAGTTGGAATACTATTGCACTATTCTCAATTAATTGTCCGTGTAATAAATAAATACCCCCGCCGCAGCAAACCTGCAGACTAAGCGAATTTCCATTTGACTGATTGCATTTACACTGAAATGTCTACTTAAAAATATAACATTTATTCCCGATTTAAATAGAATTAGTTTAACAAGTACTTAGGTTTGCTGCATCAGGGAGGGTAAAAATTTTTTTGTAAAATGTTAATAGTTAGTAAGAAATAAAAACATTTTCCAAATTTGATCAAAATATGTTCATAAACAAGCAAACTACAACAGTTTACTTATTCTCCATAAGAATAACATGGGAATTTTAAATTTACAATTTTTTGGAATTTTCTCTGTAACCGTTAGGCGCACAATATCGCTTCAATATACTAAATTATTTGTTTTTTTAAGCTCTACAAAATGGTTTGGAAATAAATTGCAAAATTTTAAGTTTTTTGGGTCAAAAATGGGAAAAACCTATTTTTACCCCATAAAACCCCCCGTAAACACCCGTTCCCATGGTCCGATCATGCTGGATCGCGAACTCGTTCGAATAAACGTAGGTTTACACGTTTGTACCAAATTTGATCAAAATCGGATAATTTTTGCTTGAGTTATCGTGCTGACGGACACATATATATATATATATAAATATATAAATATATATATATATATATATATATATATGAATTTGAACGGATGGTGTTTTTGACCTCTAGGGACCTCAAAACGAAAAAAAAAATTGGTCCCGCGTCCAGGTCTTACCATGAGTACTACGGTAATAGCTTATTCCCTATATGGGAAATTCGCTAAACGTAATTTCTTCTTGAAAAGCAAATAAAATAGGTGTCACTTTTACTTAGCACTGTACAGACTGATTAATTTGAAATTGAAATGTGAATTAGTAAGGTTGAGAGATTATGAAGAAATGGTGTGGTTAAACGATAAAAAGATGATTTCCCGACAGTGGACGGCAATGGACTGTGTTGTTTTCAAGGATATCATCGGTGAGAGCAAAGACCGCATACCTTCGTTATCGCGAAGAGCGGCTGAATAGAGGAAATATTACTTGGGCTAAGTCATTGGTTTGAAATAGAAAAATGTAAAAATAAAGGAATAATTTGAATAAAAATCATAAAAATTAAATATATCCAACACACCCAATTATACAAATCTACAGAACTCGTTGTAAGTTACTAATTTGGTTGAAACCAAAATACATATACCGATTTATGTTACATAAGCACACTGGTGTGTTGCAGGGAATACACTCTGGACGTGTACAGGTTAAGTTCTGTGATGACGGAACACGATGCCAAGAAAGCCGGAGCCGAGGTGGTGAAGCAGGTGGAACATCCGTTGCTTTCTGGTCTTTTGTATCCAGGTATGGCAATGTTGATACAATTATGAACTGTTTCATCATCCTGACTATTCAACACATTTCTTAAAACGCTCAATAGCTGAGCTGTTTTACCGAACCCTTTAATGTTTTTGTGTTTATAAACTCCCGCCAAAGTCCTGCTGAAAGTAGATTTTATGATAAGTTTATGTTGTAATGAAATTGCTGGATTTGTGGATGTATAACGGAACTGAAACCTAGAATTAAAACATGAAACAGATTGACTGATTATTATTTGGTTAGATGTTAAATAGGTTTTGTCAGCCTAGTTTACAATGTAATGGATCTTTGATTAAAATAGTTTTTTCATAGTAATCAATTTGCTTACTCTTCAAATTATTTGATTGATTTGTCTCCAGGATTGCAAGCTCTTGATGAAGAGTACCTCAAAGTAGACGCTCAGTTTGGAGGGGTTGACCAGCGAAAGATCTTCACCTTAGCAGAGAAATACCTCCCTCATCTGGGCTACACCAAGAGAATTCACTTCATGAACCCCATGGGTAGGATTTAGTTATGAAAGTCCCAAAAAAAAAATTAATGATCCATAAAACTTTGATAAACGCAAATCAAACCTTCGGCTATCGGCTTCGGTCGATGTGTGGAAGTCTTTGTAAAAATTAAGTGTTTATATGCTATCATAAGAAAAATTGGAAACAATAGTGGTGTGGCGAGAATGTTTTTTGAATAATATAACAATGTTAACTTTTGTTTTTGTTTTATAATTTGGACCATAACACTTATTTCTTGGAAAGATGACATTTTTACAGAGATGTTTCAGAATTTACTTAAACTCAATATCATATATACCTTTACAAAAATCATGCCATTAACCTTCACTCGTAGTTCAATTTCTTTAAGGTAAATGTTTTTAAAAATCCATTGAAAAAAATTAAGTAATTTAGTTTAACGACCAATACAGTTCTTCTAACATTCAATCTAGGTGTCTTACCTCATTTTAGTTCTTTATAGTTTTCTAATGTAATCAATCTCAAGTTTTGTGTCTCAGTATTTACTGTATTTGTCGGTAGTCCCTGGATTGTCGGGAGGCAAGATGTCGTCTTCAGAAGAAGACAGCAAGATCGATTTGCTTGATCCCCCAGCAGCTGTTAAGAAGAAGCTCAAGAAAGCCTTTTGTGAGCCCGGCAACATTGAAGACAATGGAGTTCTAGCGTTTGCCAAACACGTAGTGTTTAGTCTCTTCAAGCCTGAGGAACGTAAGTGATTGTTCAAGTAGTACAAAACAGTCTACAGTTATTTACAGCATGGAAAACTTTGGATCAATTGTGATTGTTAATGCATTACGCCTATAACGTAGGACATTAAATTATTAATTATTATTAAAGTTAAAACCATTATATTAGTTATAACGTAGGAGTGCAAAGTGCTGTGAAGCTGAATACCATCACATTGTCAGTGCAATTACCTAACATTTTTTGCTAGCAGTGGAGGAAAGTAGGTAAAGCAGCGGCTACACTTACCCGATTTGGTCCGGTTCGGTTCGGTTCGGTCCGGTCCTCCAAAATGCGGAACAATGCTTCCCATGTTTTTAAATGGAGGTGGCTTCACTTACCCGATTCGGTCCGTTACGGTCCGGTTCGGCGCGGAACAATCGTCCAGGGAGCATTCATCATCCGCATTTGGCGGAAGCATTTGAGGTGGACCGGACCGAATCGGACAAGTGTAGCAACCTACTCCTGAAATTCGGATGAGGATCGGGTGGTTCCGTGAGCACTCGGCTACGAAAGTGATTAATTAAATTAGGAAAAATAGTTATTTGTAGGACATAGGCCTAAGAATTTCGGCAATTATGTTCATATATTGCCTCGATCATGGAAGACGATAACTATGTCTACACGACCGCAGAAAATAGTCTGAATTTTGCCGCAATATTGGGAGACGATTACAATATCTACACGGCCGCGAGGGATTATAGGAAGTTTACCGCGATTGCATGCGAATACAACCACAATTTTTTTAATTTTTAATTTTTTTTTGCACCCCCCAAAAAAGCCAATTGCCTCGCGCCCTAGGCAAATGCCTACCGTGCCTATTCGGTTAATCGGTCCTGACTAAACACTTTCTGTTTTGCTGTACTTGTGCCTCGTGCTCGTGTGTGTCCTCCAAAATATCGTACAAGTGTAGCTACCTCTTCCGGCCGGACCGAAACGATTCGTACAAGTGTAGCCACCCCTCACAAACTCGGGCCGGACCGGACCGAATCGGGCAAGTGTAGCTGCTGCTTTACGAAGACAATCATAACTTTCAAACTGTCCATGTACTTCATGAATACATTTTTTAATAATTTTCTTTTTACCTGGTAAAATTATCAATCGTGCATCTTTACACATACTTTCTAAATAAAAAAAAAAAACATATTTTGCAGTAACAGTGAAATCATGAACATCTTCTGTGGTCACATCTTCATCGTCTCCGGTAATCGCGATGATCAATACATCAATATCATTACAGCAGTTCGCCTATTCTGAATTCCCACTTGTCTGAACAGCGTTCGGTCGAGACTCTACTATAAGTTGTAGTAAAAATAGAGTCATGCATGTTAAAGAATTATCACACGTTTGTATACTGTTGTGCTTGGTTTCATGAGTCTGCGGGTCAAGAGAAGACTCGTCAACGGATTTGAGTTGCACGTAAATAAAACAAAAATCATCTCCTTACTCATAAATACTTAGTGTAACTAAAACCATTTTCTTAATATCTAAACTAATATAAACATGTCAAAAAAAAAATTAAAAAAATATTTTTATCTTAATTGTTTGCAGAGTTTGTTATTGTGAGAGACGAAGCTCACGGTGGAAACCTGACCTTTGACACTTACGAGGAGTTAGAAGCGGCTTTCGCAAAGCAAGAACTCCATCCTGGTGACCTCAAAGCTTCGGTAGAAAGTTACATTAACAAGCTGTTGGAACCAATCAGGAAAAAGTTTGAAGAACCTGAACTAAAGAAACTTACAGAGAAGGCTTATCCACCTCCCAAAAAACAAGGTAGAGTATAAACAAGAAAGTAGGCTTGGTTAAGGCTGTGTGGACGCAAGTGAACTCTGGCGATGAGCTCAATAATTCTCGTATGCCGCTACTGTCGCTTCTAACACAGTGATTACTGATTAGTGCAGTGTTGTGTGAGGTGACCGGGTCAGCTCCATAAGGTGATTTAAAAAAATAAAGGTACAGATACACAGGTCAAAGGATACAAGATATCAACTTGAAAAATTGCATTGAGTAGGCCTAAATTGTTGTTATGTACTTTATTTATTGAAAATGACATATTTTTAATCAACTAAAATTAGTTGTGTCCAAGATATTTTATTTTTGTTGTACATTTTTTTTGTGGTTCTGCCTCTAGATTTCTGTCAATATTTTACCAAATATACCACTTTTAAGCCCAGTAAATCTCACATTATTTGTCAAAATCACTTAACAACCATATATTTTCTCAACAGCTGTAGTTGACGAGATAGCCCCTCACAGACTAGACATAAGGGTCGGCAAAATTGTCGATGTGTGGAAACATCCAGAAGCTGATGCTTTGTATGTGGAGAAAATCGATGTAGGTAAGTTTTAAAAGTCGAACTAGACAAATTAGTTTTATTAGATCTGTAGATAGGCCTAGTTATTTAAATTTGTTGTAAACCGACTCAGTGTTCGTACTCAGTTTTAATCAATAAATCAATTTCTTTATTGAGCTTTCTTTAAGAAATACAATAGGGTCATACTTACTTTACATCCTATTTATTTTTTATACTCTTATAATGAGCAATGTTTGCTTGTATGTATGTATGCTTGTATGCTTGCTTGCACAAAGATCTCGAAAACGGCTTTGACGATTTCCTTCAATTGTAAAATAACTCATTTCTGGCCTAAAAACATAGCAGTTAAAACTGCCAACAAAAATCTACTTACGTAAAAAAATGAAATTGAAAGTCAAAACCTTTTAACATTGGCCTTATGGGTTGCTAAGTAACCATGTTGGTTGAACAAAATAACAAGAAGAAAGTAAACAAAAGACTTGTTGGTTGTAACATGTGTTCATAATAAGGCATCCACCCACAGTATACTAGCAAATTACAAAAGACAGTACAAAAGGAAAAACATCAGTTGTTAGGTTACACTGGAGATAACTTGATATAGGTGAAAATAGTTCCAAGTTCCGATCAAATACTGATTATTTAACTTGGCTCCCTCCTACCAAAACTTAATCCCCAAAGTAATCAGCTGTTTTAATTTAAACAAAATGTCCAAACAATGTTAATGCAACTATAGGCTATTATAAACGAGCGACCTTTCTTCGTCTGTAAAATAAATTTCTTAATATGTAAATAAATGTCTTGAGGATTACCAGGTTAAAATTTCCATCGTAATAAATTGAAATTCCACTGAAACTTAAATAATAAAAGCCAAAATTAGTTGTAAAAAAATGTGAGTATATATTGCTTTCACAATCAAAATAAATACACCGAGCCATGGCTCGGTCCATAGGTACTATTGTTAACTGGCCAATAAAATAATCCTGTGTTAAATTACTCTATTGTGACATCCTTTATGCTGTGATGGATACAGGATTACAAACATTTATTTTTAACCACTTTCCGAATTTTGTTTATTAGCGAATGTCCCTATAGGGAAGTAGCTATTACCGTAGGTGGCATGGTAAGACCTAGGCCTGGGACTGATTTAATTACTTTTTCATTTTTATGTTCCCAGGGGCCAAAAAGACCATTTGTTCCAATTTGTATGTATATAATATATATAGAGAGAGTTATGTGACCATGCACGCGATAACATGAGTAATTTTTTGTCCGGTTTTGATGAAATTTGGTTTAAAGGTGTACCAGGCAGGATAAACTTAAATGAGTTCGCGAACCAGCATGATCGGACCATGGGAACGGGGTTTTACGGGGTAAAAATAGGGTTTTCTTATTTTTGACCCTTAAAACACAAAATTTCCCAATTTCTCTCTAGACCTTTTTAAAGAGCTTAAAAAAACACAAATAATTTTGTATATAAAAGTGTTAATTATCAATCAAAGTGTAAATTATTAGTAACGGAGAAATAAAAAAAAATGTAATTTCAAAATTCCCATGTTATTCTTATGGGGAATATTGTAAAATATTGTAGTTTGCTTGTTTATGGATCTATTTTGATCAAACTTGGCAAATTTATTTTATTTTATACTAAGCTATTAATATTTTACTAAAAACTACACTTTATTATTTCCTTGTAGCAGCAAACCTATTTACTCGTTAAACCTTTTTTATTTATCTTTTATGTCTTGTTTCCAGTTTTTTCACTACTGGCCTGTGATAGTCGCAAAGACACTATGTTTTTCCTCTGCTTCTTCTTTCTGTAAGACCACTGTATTTTTCTTGTAAAAAATGGTGCAACCGTTAAAAAAAAAAAATAAACCTAATGTTATTTTTAAATAGATTTAATTGAAAATAAATTCAGACAAATAGAAATTTGCTTAGTCGGCAGGTTTGCTGCGGCGGGCTGTATATGTTTATTCTGGGGGGCGCTTTTTTGATTTGATCGGCTCCCATCCAACAAACAAACACAGAAAAAAATAGTTAACTGAAAATCATTTTCTTCTGGCTTTATTTGAAATCATACCTCTGTGATATGATTTTTTGCTGGATTGTTAATGAAAAAGAAAATTACAATACCTTTTTTGAATATTCAACCAATTTATTTCAATGACTGGCTTCAGGTGATAAGGAGCCACGCACTATTGTAAGCGGATTGGTCAACTATGTGCCAATTGAAGAGATGAAGGGCCGCAGTGTTCTAGTGCTGTGTAACCTCAAACCTGCCAAGATGAGGGGCGTGGAGTCTTGCGGTATGGTGCTCTGCGCCTCTGTGTGAGTAAAACTGTATTTTTCCACATAATAATTGCCGATAAATGTGATTGAACCTAATTTTCATCAACCCTGAAAGCCGTTTGGATGTTGGGCACAAGCACAACATTTACATAACTGTTACGTCATATCATGGGGAAATATTATCGTTTCGTAAGATTTCAATCTGGAAATCCAGGAATAAAAAGGTGTAATGACTCAAAATTCAATGTTTATAATTATAGTCCTTATTTTATTTTCAAACTCAATCTTGTTATATTTTCAATATTTATCCATGTCCATTTTTAATATTATTAAAACCATATTGTCTCAACATATATATAATTTACTATCAAAATTTATTCATTGGCTTATCCAAAATTATTATTCAAAAACAAATCCTCCAATCAGAACACCATCCATCTGGGTTCAAGATTATTAATAAAATTCAACCATGTTTTTATTTATGTGAACCCCATAACTTGATATGATTTACAACAATGAAAAGGAGAGTGCAGTTTAGCTATTCAAGAAGAGCACATAGAAACTATATTAGTTGTGAAATAAATTATGAAAATATAAAAGAAAGTAGTGTCAAAATTTCCAAATTTTACTGAAGAAAGAAGAATTTAAGCCTTTAAACTAAGAAGAAAATTATTATTACAGAAGATTGGTGAGAACATTCCATTTTTATTAAGTTATTGACTCAGACTAGACTCTTCAAGCATCCATTTGGACCCAATTTACCTCTCTTAATTAAAATCAAAATCCTTCCTATTTAACTCATTGTTTCTAAAAGATTATTTAATTCAAAACTTACCATAACTTACTTATTGAAAATTTAAATTTGAAATCTTTTGATTCGGCCAGCACGAATCCCCACCCCTGAACAATTTTTGTAACCCTATTTTAACCATTTAACTTATGTACCATTAAACCTCATGCTTTAAAACCTCTGTCCTCAAATTATTATTGTTTAAGATAAGATTAGAATATAAACCATATTAAGGGTTTATTTCAATGGCGCCCAACGTAATAGGCTTGAATCAAAAGATTTCATAATCGTATGTTGAGACAATCTAAAATAGGCTAATAAATACCAATAGGCTAATAGGCTACTTACGTATGTTAGGCCTACTCTTAAGAAGTTAGGTAGGATTAAGAATCCCGATTTCCCACAACTTATGTCCCACCAATATTAGGTACTAACTAAACGACTTGTAATTCTAAAAATAAATAGGCTACTATAAGGTAAAACAGATTTATTTCATGTCGTAAAGCTTAGGCCTAGCTCATTATTGTTATAACGATACCCAACTTGTCCTATAATATCCCTGTTCCCTTACACCGTCGTAAACAAAATGGCTAACAACGATAACGATAATCACTATAATTTGAGACAACCGAGACGTTATCCTGCATTATTATTTCAACAACACGAATCAGACGAATCGTCAATTCTGTCAACAGAAGAAATAGAAAACCTAACCTATGTAGAAGGCCAAGATGAATCTAACACCAGTTCGGAACGTTTCAATCCCAATGGACCCAGTGTCGAAGATTTGAACCGGAACGAGAGCGACCAATCAGAATCAACGGACCGGGCCGAGATTATTGAAGTACACCAAAGACCCGCAGCCAATCAAAGCACACATTCACAGTCAGCTGATATTAGAACCACATCGACACACAGAATCATCCGAGGGTTAACGAAGACGCCCGAAGCAAGTTTCCAGCTGTTAGAGACCGAGTCTCCGACCATTGAAAACCGTCCCAATGACGTAATACCAACGTTCACACACGCAACTTCTCAACCACCTGAAGTTAAAGCTACGCAAACTACTGAACAACCGGATTTGAACAAAATATTTAATTTTCTAGAACAGTTTAACACTAAACTTGATCAAACCAACACACAACTAAACCAAAAATTAGATCAGACCCGAATAGAGCTAAACCGTGAGATAAAATCATGTCAAAAAATTCTAACAGAACAAATAAATGACATTAGAACAACACAAAGTGAATTTCGCCAGGAATTAAATGTCCTAAAAGCTAACCAACAGTCCCAAAATCAAGAGAACAAAGAATTTCAATTTCAAATCACAAATCAAATTGACGAATCAAAAATAAATATCCAGACATTTGTAACTAATAACTTGGAACAACAAGAACAAAAGTTAGAACAAAATATGAAAGCATTAGTGCTACAAACAAAAACCGACAGTGAAAATATTGCTAAATATTATGCACAATCCATCCACAATGAAATTGTTCCTAAATTACACATACAAAATAATCTTATCCAAGAACAACAAAACGAAATTAAAACTATTACTGAAACTCTAAACAAATGTGAAAGTGAAGTACAGTCACTAAAACTGAAACATCATTCACCAATCCGGAACGACAATCCTATTCAAATCATATGTTCGGGATCTGACCCAATGGAAAGACAAATCCCTAAATTCAATGGAAGAACTATAAATCCAAATGAATATCTACAAAAACTTAAACGGTTCTACGCTAAAAGGATAGAAAGAAATCCTAATAACGACCCTGTTGAAATTCTGAAAGATCTGCTCGACGTCAGTTTTGAAGGACCAGCGTCCAGATGGCTTCAACTGGTTAAGGCAGACATTAACAGTTGGGAAAGATTCTCCGAAGAATTCACCATGAAATACTGGAGCCGTGAAGTACAAAGAAGAGTACGTAGCAAGATTGAAGCCGAACATTACAAACCTAATGGAACGCTCAACAGAACTGAATATTTTACTGAGAGAGTCCTATTGCTACAGTCTATTACACCACAAATGACTGAAGAGGAAATAGTGATCCTGTTAAGCGAACGATTTGATCAACTCATCCAAGATAGCATTCAAGTACAGAACGTGACAACAATTCGAGCATTCGAAAGACTTCTGCAAAAAGAAGATATCCGAGATGGACCCAAAAGGAGCAAACCTGCGAACTACCATAATATGGATCACCGACCAAATAGTCCTACACATCGTAACAAGACTCCACCATATAGCTCTGATATTAACCATCGAGCCTATCAACCAAAAACATCATCTTATGCTATACGGACACCACACCAAGAACATCAAGAACCTAGAGAACACCAATATCAGCCATACAACCGTTTCAGACATGATCCTCGCAAAAACTACAATCAAAACCACAGACAGCATCCTTATACCAATACGCTCACTGATCAAAACCGATACCACCAAAGGCCTAATCAATACTATTACAATAACAGCAAACCATATCCTACAAATGAGCAAAAACAAGTATGTGCCATGATAAGTCAAGACAGTCCACATGACACAGCAACACAACAAAGATCTCCAACAAATTTCAACCC
This sequence comes from Macrosteles quadrilineatus, assembly GCF_028750875.1. NCBI lineage: Eukaryota > Metazoa > Arthropoda > Insecta > Hemiptera > Cicadellidae > Macrosteles > Macrosteles quadrilineatus. The sequence continues at coordinate 134,099,475 of NW_026542595.1, read as the reverse complement.
CTCATACACCAGCCAGGGAAACGACCCGTCGCTGTAGATGTAAGCCGAGGACCATCAACTACCAACATCATAACAACTACAGCGATATCAACAGCAAATATCCTCGAAAATAATTCTTTAAATAACCCTAACAATTTTTCGATAAATAATATAATGTGTGATCAAGATTTTTTATTAAATGAACCCACTGAAAATAATAAATTTCCTGTATCCAAACCAGTTAAATGCCCTGAAATAGATATTAGAATCAATAATCTCCCAACAAAAGCATTAATCGATACTGGTTCTACAATAACATGTATTTCCGAACAATGTTTCAAAGAGAATCAAAAAATAATTCAACCACTTGAAGAACTTCCTTTGTCTAATACGACAATAACTACAGCTACTGGTGAAAAATCAAAACGTGTTGCAAGAATCATTTATGCCCCTGTAACCATTGAACATCAGACCATCTGGCTTCAATTTCTTATCATACCTAATTTAATTAAACCTGTGATATTTGGTATGGACACATTAACAGAACTCCGACTAAAGATAGATTCTAATGAAAATAAATTAAGCTTAACAATTAATGATACTGATATTAATCTAAAATGTGATATGAGTATTAAAATGGGACAAGTATGTCAAATAGATATAGGCAATTGCCAAAGGCCATATGATAACTACTATAACAATGAAGAAAACTATTTTACAATGTACAAAGAATATCACTTACCCAAGAAAGAACCACAGACCCACAATTACATGAAGACCTTCAAACCGATTTCCCCAATACTTGGACCATCAACATACCACATAAGTGATCTCTACAAAATTATATGGACCCTATCATATATCCTCCATGAAGAAATACATGGAACCGATCTACACACCACAACCGAAGATAGAAGATAAACTGTAATGTGTGCTTAACCCTATAAACATTGCTGTAAAAGGGAAGAATTTTAAATCATACCCACACAAGCAGTGAGTGAACAAGCCATTTTCTCCAGTTACCTCTGTCCCAATAGTTAAACTATAGTCATAATCACAAATTTAATGTATTTAGTTATAAGAGGTTATCATCAAGCAATCACCAACAACTATTCATTTAATGTATTCCATATTACCTATAAGAATCATACATCTCTTATATGTCTCATGTTCATTTCATATTTCAACATTTGTTCATCACTCCATTCATTTATTATGTAAAAAAAAATAAAATTGTTTTAACCACTTAAATTAATGTTATGTTTTTAATGTTTGTAGAAGATAGGAGGGGATAGTAATCATTTTGTTATTTAAGAATTATTTTATTGTTATGTTCATTCCAACTGAAATTTGTTCTAGTTAAACCTTAATGTTAAGTTTGTTAGATTTCTGTTTCAACTCAATTTCATCTCAATATTTGTTATTTGCTGTATAATGTTAAATATATTTTTCGTCATTTAGCGAAAATATGTCATTAAAAATTTAATTACATATTTTCTGAGGGGATATTGTAATGACTCAAAATTCAATGTTTATAATTATAGTCCTTATTTTATTTTCAAACTCAATCTTGTTATATTTTCAATATTTATCCATGTCCATTTTTAATATTATTAAAACCATATTGTCTCAACATATATATAATTTACTATCAAAATTTATTCATTGGCTTATCCAAAATTATTATTCAAAAACAAATCCTCCAATCAGAACACCATCCATCTGGGTTCAAGATTATTAATAAAATTCAACCATGTTTTTATTTATGTGAACCCCATAACTTGATATGATTTACAACAATGAAAAGGAGAGTGCAGTTTAGCTATTCAAGAAGAGCACATAGAAACTATATTAGTTGTGAAATAAATTATGAAAATATAAAAGAAAGTAGTGTCAAAATTTCCAAATTTTACTGAAGAAAGAAGAATTTAAGCCTTTAAACTAAGAAGAAAATTATTATTACAGAAGATTGGTGAGAACATTCCATTTTTATTAAGTTATTGACTCAGACTAGACTCTTCAAGCATCCATTTGGACCCAATTTACCTCTCTTAATTAAAATCAAAATCCTTCCTATTTAACTCATTGTTTCTAAAAGATTATTTAATTCAAAACTTACCATAACTTACTTATTGAAAATTTAAATTTGAAATCTTTTGATTCGGCCAGCACGAATCCCCACCCCTGAACAATTTTTGTAACCCTATTTTAACCATTTAACTTATGTACCATTAAACCTCATGCTTTAAAACCTCTGTCCTCAAATTATTATTGTTTAAGATAAGATTAGAATATAAACCATATTAAGGGTTTATTTCAAAGGTTAGCTCCAATCAATAAACCACTTACCTAAGAAGGATTGTTTCTGGACCGAGATGCCAATTGTAATGGACCTTCAATTAACAATATGGTCACATTAGGTGGTAACAGGCCAGGATTTGGACCACTCCCACACAAAAATGCCAATGGCGTAGAATAAACATTACATTAAAATGTCTTTTGGTGGTGCAATTCTTAAAAATGCAGCCAGATGACCGGAATATAATTTTGCTTAACTAAAGTATGTTGAACTAAGTCATTATAGGTGAATGGTTAAGAGACCCGCTATGGCACAAAAAAACACAAAAGGATGACACAATACATAAAGCATTTGAATATTTCACAGTTACTAATAGCAGTTTCAACTAAGAAGTTCGTAACCCAACATCTGTTGTTTCAGTGAGGAAGGAGATATCAAGAAGGTGGAACCTCTGGACCCCCCATCAGCCAGTGTCCCGGGGGAGAGAGTGGTGGTGGAGGGTTATGAGTCCGGGACTCCGGATGAGGTGCTCAACCCTAAGAAGAAAATCTGGGAGAAACTCCAGGTAGGACTCAGCTGAGCAATTCTCCTTGGGGATTTTAACATCATATGTACTCACAGAGATTATTTGTTGGGAAAAAGTATTGATAGAATTTCTTTTAGGTATCAAAACATTATGATTTCAAGTTACCTTTGTCTCTAATTTCAAAGTATTACGAATCTAAAATTTACAACCACCTGGAAAGTAAAAGTCAACTTTAGAATTGGAGACAGACAATATAACTAATCTCTTAACTTTAGGTACTGTACTGTAATAAACTATTTCAGATGTAATCAACAAACATTTAAAAAAACTGTTTAATGGTTTAAATAATATGACACAAAGCTTATGCAACACACCAAATTTATACCACCAAAATAGTTTTTTTGGTGTATGTATTTTGAATTAGAAACACAGAGACTCATAATTTTGTCTTGCCTTGGAAAGATGACTACTATAAAAAGTAAGTTGTTTTAAAGGTGCTACCTATTTTTAGAATATTACTAATACATTAACATTACTAAATATAGTATTGTAATTCAATACCTCGATCCTAAAAAAACTAAATAGGCCTAGTATTTTAATTAGAGATGTGTTGATACCAAAATAACATAAAAAAGCCATTCTTGATGTCGATACATTTTTTATTTTGCCAAATTTCTTATACATGGATTGGTTATACTACACCAGCCCCTGTCTTTACATGAAGTAATTATTGTGTGATGAAGTGTTTTTAAAATAAAAAAAATCAACATAAAAACAATGAAAAATGATAACTAGCCAATTCAAACTTAAACCCTTTCAAACACATAAAAACCATATCAAAGGCAAATAAAGAGCTTTCAAACCCAAAGTGCTTAAAGATCACTCGGTTTGGAAGTAGACTAACATAGTAACTCGTATGTAAAAGGCCAAACTCACACAAATCCAAAACCAGACAAGTCAGGCGACTCACAGATTCAAGATTCAAGATTCAAAGAGTCTTTATTCACACAGTACAAATTTTCGTACATGAATAGTGTCTATTGTTACTTACTACCTAAATTAGCAATAAGAAACATTTAAACAAAATACTATAGGCTACATTATTTTAAATTGAAATTACTATAATCTTCTATTTTGTAAGGTGCAAGGTCAAGTAAGAATGCCTTCAGATTTTTCATAAATTTAGATTTGTCTTTTTCTTTTTTTAAAAAGCTAGGAAGTTTTCTAAAAAAATAGTTTAAATATATTGTTTCAAAAATATATAAGGCGTGAACTGTAAAAATGCCCATCCCATTAAAATAAGATTTGACAGACTGGTTGTATTTTAATTTATGTATTATCCTGATAGTTTTTTTTGTATTTTCAAAATCTTTTTTAAATTCTTTTTCTTTGTCCCACCATAAATACTAATTCCATAGTTAATATGTGATTCAATATGAGCATGATATATCATTTTAAGGACTGATCCTTCACAGAGATATGACATTGTTCTTAGGACGAATATACCAGAATTTAGTTTTTTTATTAAATACTCGACATGTTTATTCCAGCTTAAATCCTCATCTATTATCAAACCCGATAGTTTTGAGGTTTTAACTTCAGCAATGGAATTTGTTCAGCAATGGAATTTGTATCTATATCTAACTTAATACTTTTATCATTTTTGTCTCTTTTTGTTTTGAAAAGAATGAAATTAGTTTTACTAGTATTAAGTACTAAATTATGGTCTTTTAAAAACTGATTCAGACTTTTTAATTCTGATTTAGCAGACATTTCTAAATCAGTTAGGGATTTCCCAGTTGTGTTAAGATTAATATCATCTGCATATATACTTATTTATTTATTGGATATTTATTTTATTTTTTTGGATTTATCTACCTGGGTCTTTTAGAGAATTTGGAAGATTTTTAAGGTAACATATGAATAAAAGAGGACCAAGAATCGATCCCTGTGGGACACCAGATGATATCTTTGATAAATTAGATCTTGTTTTTTGGATGATGTTATTTTTTGACAAAGTTGATATTTCCACAAATTGGTAACGTTCCTCAAAGTATGATTTAAACCATTTGAGAGTGACACCTTTAATACCCAAATTATCAAGTGTAGCTATTAATTGATGGTGGTCTACATTATCAAATGCCTGGGACATGTCCATGAAGATGCCAGCTGAATTTAAACCCTTATCTAGTGAATTTATCACGGCTTCAATGAAATTAACCGCTGATGTAACTGTCGATCTACCAGCACGGAAACCATGTTGTTCATTATCAATTAGATCACACTGGTTCAAGAAACTGTTCAACCTGTTGTACACTGCCTTCTCATATACCTTTGATATTGCCGGGAGAATTGACACTGGCCTGTAGTTTGAAATATCTTTCTTAGAGTTTTTCTTATAAACAGGTACCACTCTAGAAATTTTAAGCTCATTTGGAAAAACTCCTGTTACAAATGATGAGTTAATTAGGTGCATTAAAATTAATTTAATCTTATCTTTCACCTCTTTTAACATTTTTACTGATAAATTGTCATAGCCAGATGTAGTTTTATTTTTTAAAGATTGTATAATAGTTATTATTTCGGTATCAGTTACTGGTATCAGTCACAATTTCTACATGTCAGGGTTACCAATCGCCTTATCACAGGCTTGTTGTAGGCCTATGTTATTGTATTGCTTCTCCATTTCCCCTTCCTGGGTCCAAGAAATTGTGATGTTTGGGCAGCTGCACGGATAAAAATCGAAAGCCAATTATACTTCTAATGAGAAACCATGACTGTTCTATGATCAATCTATCATTTTGAAAAAAAGAACCTCCTAGTAGCTGGATTACAGGACGACGCCACCGTCCAAGGCAACACTAAATAAACAGGCCGTAATGCTCATCTGGAATGACGTCATCATAGGCGACGGCAATGACGTAATGTTTGTAGTTTGTGAACAGCTGCTTGTTTTAATATTTTCTTGGAAAACAAAAATATAACTAAAAAAAATAGCATTACATTATTGCTGTCGCCTATAATGTCATCGTGCTAGAGGAGCATTACGGCCTGTTTATTTAGTGTTGCCTTGCACCGTCCCAGTCTTTTAATATCATTGAAAATTGTTGTTCCAGGTTGATTTAAAAACCACCTCCACATGTGAAGCCCAATGGCAAGGCAGCCCCTTGGTTGCAAGAGTGGGGAGAATAACATGTAAAACCCTCAAGAACGCTCCTATCAAATAAGATATTTATTATTAAAAATGATGTCAATGTATAAAAAATTGTTTTTTAGAAGTCTGATTTTTATATTTAATTTTATACTTTTCAACAAAAAGAGTTATTTTTTTCAAACAAAGAAACTTTTTTTTAAAAGTTTACTTTAGACTTTAATTTAAATATACACTTTTATGAATATTAAACTTCAATTTGTTTATTTGTCATAGAATTATTTGTTAATAGCATAGCAATATGTATATAGTTGTAAAGTTGTGCCTTTTAAATTATATTGTCCCCCTTTTTTATGTTAAAAAACAAAAAAGTTCAATTATAACATTTTAGTATTTCCATAAAAATATTTATTTCTCGTGAATTTTATTGTGTTGAGAAATTTTTAAATTACTACTTTTGTCTTGTGAGACATAAATAGGCTAACATTCATGTGATTGTCACAAATTTTAATTTTAAAAATTGTAATTATTTAGTTAAGAGAAGTTTTTTATTTAATTTTCTTATACATTTGACAGTGAATAAATATTGTTAAAATTGTTTATGGTTTTCGTCTCAACCTTACTATGTCTAGCATATGTATTCTTTAATCAAATCAATCAAAAACCTTCATTGTTTGAAAATGCATTCTCATTGTGATTGTGACATATTTCAAAAATCCTACAAATTTTGTATTTTGAATCTAGAAAAACAGTAAATTTTCATTAAGATCTGATATTTTAATAAATTTATTTTTCCTCTGTAGTATACGATATACAAATCTGATCTACAATATTCGTATACTGCTTGAATTAGGGAGAATCAACATCACCCACAACGTTTACTTAAACTGATGGGGCGATCACAGTCTAGACCCTGGGGCCCTATTTTTGAAATGGTTTACTGTTGAGTTGAGTGTTGAGTCACTCACTTTCCAATCGTTTTGTATTTTTCAAACGATTGACAGTTGTCTTATCCAACCAAAACTACTCACCGCCTACTGAGCTGTTGAGTGGACGTTGACTGCACTTTCATCTACATCTCACGGTTAAAATTGTTCTATTTGAGTCGACGCCACATTGTTATTGCTTTGTTTACTACCCCCAAAGCAGAATGGTTCCTACGTGTCTGTAACGGCCTGTGAAAACCTCAAAATGTGTCCGCAAGCGCTAAAACTAAAAAGCTAAATAATGACTTATATACCGGTATATATATATATATATTCACTCTTTAGGGCTACTAGTAATATAGTTAAATAAAATAAGTAAATTTCAATAACTTGTATAGCCTACTTTTAAAACAAAAAACTAAAAAACTATTAAGGGGTAGGCATAATCAGGTTATTTAAATTTACTTTTTTTTTTTAAATACGTATATATATACACATACCTTAACAAGTGTTAAGCCACCTAATGTTAGTAACCACCTAATAAATACTGTATTCACATATAACAATAAGTTTAGGTTTAGAGTTGTAAAAAACATGGATTAATTTTTGTCAGTTATACTGTTTTGTTTTTTATTGTATACAAAAAGTTTGTATACAATTTAATAAAATAAATAATATTTTTATTTGGTAAACTGAAAAGTTATTACAGTAAAACTTGAATAATTCGAACCTCAAGGGACCAGCTAAAAACTTTAAATTATCCAACGTGCAGAGGGAGTGAGGGAGTGTAAGGTACAATGTCCTTTGGGCGGAACACGCCGCGCCGTCTCAGTTGCAAGCAGGGTTGAGCTATTTTTAGAGTGACCGAGTGACCTTCAATGTTCTGCCGGTGGCGGGAGGGGAGGGGAGGCATGAGTCATCAGACAAAAGGCAGGTGGCGCGAGGACTTGCACTTGTTTTAACGCAAACATTTCGTCAAATTTTGCTTGGAATATTTTTTTATTTTAGAATATTTTCAGTCGTAATTATTTAAAAAAATTATTTGCTACTTAAAAATTTGAATTATCCACGATATGTTTGCATTGATTACTGAAATGAAAAATGTTAGGAACACTGGAAAAATTCGTTTAAAGAAGATTTCTTTTGAATTAATGATCCAATCCAAACTAACATAGATGAAATATTATTATACAGTGCTAATGGTCCCATGGGTTGTTAACTGCGATCCTGTGGGTGAGTAATTAAAAACGTAGTCCTCTCGTCCGATTGTAGTTGTGTCTAAAAATAGCGTATCGCTTATCGGCTATTTATAGACACAACACGTTTCTGGATACAGATAAGTCATTTCAATTCCAGGAAAAGATGAAGGATGATTAATAGTTTTGAGAATCGTATCTTATTTCCCTTACCGGGAAATTCCGAAACAAAAACTCTTTGTGCTCGATAAACGATTAATAATTTCCCGAGTTTTATCCCAAAACAATTTGCTCGAAACAAACAGAGCAGATAACACGCTCACGAGAAGGCCGAGAATACATTGTATATTTCACTCATTCGCAAAACCCATTACGTACTCAAATAATGCCAACATTAGTTATACATTTTACAGTAACAAAGGTCACGCACCCACGCACCACAGAGTTAACACAATAGGGCTGGAATGCCTTTTTTCTTCCGAAATCAACAACGTAATGGCGTTTTTCTATTTCGCAACACTATCGCCAGATACGGTACAGTGCGTCTTCATAGCTCAGTCATCCGCGCGCACTTGTAAGGTGGAGGGAGGGTGGTTGCTGTCTGTCAGGTGACTGTGCCGGGCCAATGGGAGAGCGGTAGGAGGGCGTGGCCTGCAGACAGATACCGAGCGGAGCGGCAGACGGCATCCGGCTGTCGAGCAGCGCGGTTCTCTCCTCTTCGACGTGATGTGCGTAGTAGCGTGTTCACTCGCGCCCGCTTTTCTTTTACTTTGCGATATTTTTTTTCGTTTAACCGGTAAATTTTGTCCGCGGACAAAGTATTTTTATCTATATTTATCGAGATATTAAAAAAAAATAATTTCAAGCTCGTAAATGTGTCCGCAGGCCCGCGTTTCTCGGCGTTTTGTGTCCGCGACAATGTCGCAGCGTCGCTCGTTGTTCTGCTTTGGGGTTTACTACTTACTAATTATGATTAGAGGTTAGGTATTTTTTGTCATTGTCGCGGCACCAATAATTCATCTTGGCAGCTTTTTCTTTACTAAAAATTTTGAACTGCTTAAACCATAGCTACTTGAATTAGTAATAGACACACTATATACAGTTTTAATGGACAACTCGATTCTCATACGTAGGACGGGCCAACAGCTCGTTTGTGTTATTGTGTGAATGTTTGATTTTGATAATTTACTTTTTCATTTTGTTTAGGTACAGTGGTAGAACAGAATAGCTGTGGTAGATGTGTTTTATACTATACTATATCTGTAATACTATAGCATACTGTAAATATAAAGAACCAAATTCTCTCAAGCCATATCCTCCCTCATTGCAAACACAAAGCTAGAGTATAACTGCAATAAGCATTTTATACTTATACGCCAACCCCGTATGAAGAACGGGTACTCTGCTGGTTAAGTATGCAATCAAAAGTGAAAGAGATCTACTCCTCCCTGACACAATTTCATAAAAACGTGGCCGATAAACTTAAAACCCAATACAACATTATTTTTTATAAACAACCAACATTAAAATAAATTAAACTCCTGACACCAACATAAATATGAATATCAGATTAGTTAGAACATTTAGTGGTCAATATTTCTTTGTATTTAGTAAATAAATATTGTTATAAATATTAATTATATGTCGTTCCAGTTATACTGTAGTATTTAAGATGATTTTTGAAGTTCAGAATACGGTTTACTTGTTGCGTTAGTTACCAAAAATGGTTGATCATATAATGAATAAAATATTTCCCATACCGTACGTCATCGGAGTTATTATTAGTATGTTATCTGGTACCTCTTCCTTTGGAAGAACCTTAAATAGTATTAAAATCGTATTGGTGGATCTTTTGTAGTTAAACACTTCCGTGATTTCATCAGTGTAATGCAGATTAATCTATGATTTTATTTGAAAAAAATATCTGTTTGAGTTTGTTGGAAAGACATGTTCTAACTTCAAAGGGAGGTATATCCGTTACAGTGTAAGTTTGATTTTTCCTTCATCACGTCGCGTCAGTTCATATCGTACTTCTGTGCCAATGAATAACCCTCTAGCACAGTTTTGAGAAATTGGTTGTGGGGTTACTGTTAAAGCTGGAATTCCTTTATATGGGGATGTCAGTTAGTTGTATCAGCCTTATCAATTACATAAAGTAGTCAATATAATCTCTCTACGGAACGTTAGGTGTAGTGGAATATACTTGAAGTGAAGTTGGCTTTTATTCTTGAACTGTTAGGGGCCTTATATGGTCATGCGGCTTCATTGGCAACAAATAATGCAAACGACATAGCAATGTGGCATTTCCAAATAAAGCAAAAAATATTGTAAATTGGCTGTTACGTAAATATTGACGTTTACATGTATTGTTAACACCGTATCCTATAGAGGATGATCTTGTTTAAAAGGAATATGGCCTTTCTGTAATGACAGTATCTGCTTATATAGTATTTACTCATTGGGCCATTTTTTACAGCCAAAATGTTGTTATTTTCAATAATGTTACAAACCCAGTGGGCCACGGTCCGTAATATAGGTCACTGCAAATCATTTGTCAAGATATGTACCATTTTAGGCAAGGTTTCTGTGTTTGGATGCTATTAGACACGGTAAGAGCACAATAAAATTCTTCTGCAGATGAATTATAAACCGTTGGAGAAATATAAGCCGAATTATAAATGTCACAATGGGAGTTAGAGCATTTTTTTTTAGGCTGCTGCTCAGTGCACTTTAAGAATATATTTTTTAGAGATAAATTAAAGGGTTTTTGTTGCTGAGTAGCGCTAGTAAACATGCAGAACACTTTTCGTTAGTCTAATAACATTCAAAGGATCTCTAAGAGTTCAACTTCTTATTTGTACATACATAGACGAGTCGATTTAGCCCAAAAAAGCCTCTAAGATAGAACAAATTCCAACAAATGGTTTTTGGACGGTTTTTGGTAGTAATAGGTGTAGAAAGTACCAGGAAAAAAGTCTACCAAAATCGGACAACCGGAAGTCGGGTTTTTCCAAGATGGCCGCCGCGAGGCCCTCAAATCGACAAGATGACTGCAAATTCGTCGATTCATAGTTCCAGGATTGGCCGATTTCCACGAAAATTGGCAAACACATGTAGAACTATATTTCCAACCTTAAATATGAAAACTAGGCAGACAAAGTAACCCAAAGATGAATTTTCAGGGTATTATGTGCTAAAAAATTAGATTTTTTACCTCAAATATATGTTTTTCTAATATTTTGTACAAAGTTTGTTATAATTTAAAATTTATTTTTTCACCATTAGATTCAACACAAAAAACCTAACAATTTAGTATATTGAATCTTTGTTCTTCTTCAATTTGTTACAGAGATATTGAAAGTAATAAATTTAGTATGTTTTCTTGCCGAGATAGCTCAATGTTAATCTTATGGAGAATAAGCATAAATATTAATATTATTTTTCATTAAACCTATATAGATAAGACTTTTTTTCTGCTTCATATTATCTGTTTTAATATTTTTTTACTAAAAATTCCTTTTTTGGCAGTTATCATTGCAGCAAACCTACGTATTCGGTTCCTCAGTTTTAATAATAAAGAGAATAAGCAAAAATCAATTTTTTGTATTAGTCCAAGAAGTATAGAATATTACCTAAAAAAATTGCAAGAAAACATTTCATGGTTTTATGTTGTAGTTTTGGGTGTGCAGAGTCGGATTTTTCCAACATTGGACAGATTTTGAAAAAAAATATCATAAGCATTTTCTATGCACAATTTTCTAAATATTGACTTGGGACCAACATCGATATTTATTAGGTGGTCAGTAACTCATTTCGATAGGAAACGTATTTTGGCCGCCATTTTGGATCCACCTTATTGGATATAATTTTTTGTTGTTGCAACGACAGTGTTGTGACACATTATAACTATATATACTAGTTTTTCACGCATATTCCATTGCCGAAATCCGTTTTTAAATACATTTTTTTGTTTTAAACGTTTTGTACTTTGAAATTGTTTACGATTATTTTGCTTATCTTCAGTTAGTTGTTCATTCTTAAATAATTAATGATGTAAGGGCTTTCATTTGAGTTATTGATCATTAAAATTGTTGTACTCAGTAAATGTTTGGGTTAATTTTTTTAATCATTGAATAAAATGTGACAAATTTAATATGGGTCTGTCTTATTTAACAATCATTTTTTTTCGAGATTAGTCTTTAGCTTAAGGCATATACCCCCAAATTGAAAAATAACTCCCAATACTCTTTATAATCTTAAAAGATTCATCAAAGTACTGACTTTTACTGTAGTTATGGATTATTTATTGGGAGTTATTAGAATTGGGGATATATTTACTTAAGTAAAGACAAATTTCAAATGCAAATAATTGAATATTAAATTAAGGTGCATGACTCATTTTTTATTAATTAGTCAGATATTATTTTGTGACTAATAAAATAAAAAACCCAATTCTCTACTGAGTAATTTGAGACAAGAAAGAACTTGGTGACGTATTAAGAACCCGATATATAAATCATTTAAAAACTGATTCATAAAAAGTTAAATTTAATGTTTTGTTGGGATTGGTATCTCTTCTCTAACTCGTCCAATTTTAATGATCATTAGCTCAAATGAAAGCCCTTACATCATTAATTATTTAAGAATGAACTACTAACTGAAGATAAGGAAAATAATCGTAAAAAATGTCAAAGTACAAAACGTTAAAAACAAAAATGTATTTACAAACGGATTTCGGCAATGGAATATGCGTGAAAATCTAGTATATATAGTTATAATGTGTCACAACACTGTCGTTACAACAACAAAAAATTATATCCAATATGGTGGATCCAAAATGGCGGCCAAAATACGTTTCCTATCGAAATGAGTTACTGACCACCTAATAAATATCGATGTTGGTCCCAAGTCAATATTTAGAAAATTGTGCATAGAAAATGCTTATGATATTTTTTTTCAAAATCTGTCCAATGTTGGAAAAATCCGACTCTGCACACCCAAAACTACAACATAAAACCATGAAACGTTTTCTTGCAATTTTTTTAGGTAATATTCTATACTTCTTGGACTAATACAAAAAATTGATTTTTGCTTATTCTCTTTATTATTAAAACTGAGGAACCGAATACGTAGGTTTGCTGCAATGATAACTGCCAAAAAAGGAATTTTTAATAAAAAAATATTAAAACAGATAATATGAAGCAGAAAAAAAGTCTTATCTATATAGGTTTAATGAAAAATAATATTAATATTTATGCTTATTCTCCATAAGATTAACATTGAGCTATCTCGGCAAGAAAACATACTAAATTTATTACTTTCAATATCTCTGTAACAAATTGAAGCAGAACAAAGATTCAATATACTAAATTGTTAGGTTTTTTGTGTTGAATCTAATGGTGAAAAAATAAATTTTAAATTATAACAAACTTTGTACAAAATATTAGAAAAACATATATTTGAGGTAAAAAATCTTATTTTTTAGCACATAATACCCTGAAAATTCATCTTTGGGTTACTTTGTCTGCCTAGTTTTCATATTTAAGGTTGGAAATATAGTTCTACATGTGTTTGCCAATTTTCGTGGAAATCGGCCAATCCTGGAACTATGAATCGACGAATTTGCAGTCATCTTGTCGATTTGAGGGCCTCGCGGCGGCCATCTTGGAAAAACCCGACTTCCGGTTGTCCGATTTTGGTAGACTTTTTTCCTGGTACTTTCTACACCTATTACTACCAAAAACCGTCGAAAAACCATTTGTTGGAATTTGTTCTATCTCAAGTGCCTATATTGACTCGACTATACATATCTATATTATGTTTTCACTAAGCTGAATGCATAAAATAGCCGTAAAATAGAATGCCGTAAAATAGATATAAGATAGTTCAATAAGAAATAATTGTAAGAGTTACTGTGATAAAAGGATTTAAAATCAGAAAATATCATTGCAAATACTTCTTTTGGACAATTTAGTAACTCCCAATAAATGTGTGTTGTTTAAAATCTTCAATCCTATATAAATTCCAATGTATGTTTGTATGTATGTATGTATGTATGTATGTTTGTATGTATGTATGTATGTATGTTTGTTTGTTTGTTTGTCCTTTATGGACTCCGAAACCGCTTTTTTCAGATTGTAATGAAACTTTCAAGCATTATTAAGTATTATTCAAGGATGGTTTGTGTGAAGTTTGGTGCAGATCCGTCAAAAGGGCTCCACCCCAGTGGCTCTGGAGTTTCCCAAGTTAACCTTATGAGTACTCATATTTAAATGGAATTAAAGAATCTTAACAGCTGGTTCAACTAATCTATTTGATTCTGTGATGTTCAATAGCATAAAAAGTTAATAGATTTACCAACAGGGTGCAGCACTACTGTATTATTTTTTTAAATTTATGACAACAGCTAATTTGCAAACAAAAGGTGAGTGAGCGTAGCGAACGAACTTCAACATGGAGGCAAGTTAGCGTAGCGAACGAGCTAACCTGCAGGCAAGTGAGCGCAGTGAACGAGCTCCAACCTAAAGGTGAGTGAGCGTAGCGAACGAACTTCAACCAGGACGTGATTGAGCCATGCGAACGAGCTCATCTTAAAAATGAACGCGCATTTGACATAAAACCACATTAGAACAGGACAACGTCTGTCGGGCCAGCTAGTACAATTTAAAAATCAACAGCTGTTTCATTAAAAAAGTACTATCCACATGGCCAAAATGAAAATGTAAACAAATCTGTGGAGGGAACTTTAAAGGCTTCTGGGGCAGAGCCCTAAGAGAATTTACTTCGTTTTTCTTTTGATAACTCATCTACAGACCAAGACCTTTTTTTGGACACCTCAACCAAGTTTCTACGCCCAGCCGTTCTCTCAAATTAGTGGAGACAAAGTTTACAATTAAATATTTAGTTTCCCTTGTTAATCTTATGGGAGAAAACTCAACTTTGATGGAAGATCTTGCCCAAACTAATAAAGATTTCAAAAAATGAAAAAACACTTTGCAAAACTACAGATCAGGGCCATTTTTTTTGACGCCTTAAGAATTAAGCTTAGCGTAATATATACATAGAATAAATGTGAAAGTTTGTGTGTGTCCGTTAGCACGATAACTCGAGCAAAAATGGTCCGAATTCGATGAAATCTGCTAAAAATGTGTAAACCTACGTTTATTCGAACAAGTTCGCAAACCACCATGATCGGACCATGGTAACGGGGGTTTATGGGGGGTTTTATAGGGTAAAAATGTATGACAAAAATTGAAATATATTTTTGACCCTAAAAACACAAAATTTTGTAATTTCTCTTCAAACCATTTTGTAGAGCTTAAAAAAGATATGATTTTGTATATTGAAGCGTTGTTGTATGCCTAATGGTTACGGAGAAAATCTAAAAAGTGTAAATTTAAAATTCCTATGTTATTCTTAAGGATATAATGAAAAGTGTTATAGTTTTATGAGGTACCAGATTTTAAGGGGGGTAAAAACGTATTGCTAGTCAACAAACACCATAACTTACCCGATTTTTATCCACAACATCCTACTCCTAGGCCTATGTGTTGGCCATAGCTTTGGCTATGGGCCAAAGAACGTAGGCCTACTTTTGATAACAGTGAAGTACACGAACACACCCACAACTACATATTTATTCATAATAGCACTTCGTTTCACATAATAAAGTTAAAACGACCGATTTTACGAATATTTAACGCCGATGACAACATCACTTAACCTCGAAATGGTGTTTGTTGACCAACGACAGACGACAACTAGACCGGCTCAACAGGTGAATTTCCGATCAGCTGTTGGCTAGTTCTTAAACTCACCACCAGAGCGATTAAGCCTTGACCGAGGAAATCATGATTTGAGCCGGACAAGATGATGATTCGCTGTTTGACCACCGACCGACTAGCTCGCACGGGTTACGAATACAACGAAACGACACTACGATATTATTACGAAGGTTAGCTACCATATTAGTTAGGCCCATTTTTACGTTTTACGTTCTTTCTGTTTTATCTTACGCATACTTAACTTATTATACCTTTTCGTTTTCTCATATTACCGATTCAAATTATCTAAATTTAATATCCTAACTTGAGTCTTGACCCGCCAGTTCCTGCCTGCCAGTGACTAGCGGTGGCGATCGTTTATTTTATTTTAATTAACTAGTTTCGAAATTACGATTTCTCCGTTCGCTTAACAAATAATTATCACGTCTAAATTATATCTCGTTTTCACCGTTTTAATACCCCGAGACTTGTCGTCTAAGTTCTAAACCCCGTCTTTGGCGGGTGAAAGAATCAAGTCTTGGGAGCAGGCTGATTTGAACAATCAGCTACGTAAATTAATATTAAATCTATTTTAAACAACATCACGATAAATTCTCCGTCCAATTACATTAATTAGGCCCCGACGACTCGGTAGGAATTGTTTTACCTTTTATTCGATATTAGATCAATTACCAACGTCTTCAACTAATTAGTTTAAAGTTCATTACGAGTATTTAAATCACATTGGCTTAAGATTGGATACTTGTCAGCCCTACAGAGTCATACTAAAAGTTAGGCAAAATTTACCAAAACACGTTAACGAAGGCTGGGATGATATAACTCCAACTGAGCGTCTGCAGGATTTCCTGAGCGCTTCTAGAGCTCTGAGCCTTCAATTAAATTTTAAATCAATTGATCAGTCAAAGCCGTGACAACATCGTATCGACCCCTGGATTTTTCTCGGCTCCTTCTGAGCACTCCGGGGAAGAAATTTGAGTGTGGCTGGTTCTAGGGGTAGGCCTAGCCTGACTTTGGTGAATACTAGTTTATTCCCCCCCAAGAATTTTGCGTCACAGTTTACTTGTTTATGGATATATGTTGATAAAATTTGGCAAATTTATTTATTTCATCCTATACTATTGACGTTTGGTCAAAAACAACTTTTTACCTTCCACACAGCAGCAAACCTAAGTACTCGTTAAATCTAATGTTATTTAAATTGGGAATAAATATGTGTTATGGAAATATTTTAGTAAAAATGTAGGCCTAATCAGACAAGTTGAAATTATGTGGCTATGAGTGGGAAACATTTGTAGAAAACACTAAAAAACAAGATCAGCTTTAAAAAGTGATAAACATATTTACAAGAAATGTTGATTGTATCTAACTGTTATGTACATCGTGAGTATTTCCATAATCTTTGAGTCGACTCTTTTAAAGTCATCGGAAATTATGACTGTTATTCGTTTTAACATAACGCCTGACTTCGCAATTGCTCGAACAAGTACTTATTTAATAAGCAAGCAGGTTTTTTGCGACAATAACTCCACCGAAACTACTGAACCGATTTACATGTTTTTTGTGTCATTGGAAAGATCGTAACGTGAAGTTGTGCAGGAAACTTTTAAAGGAAAAAATTAGAGATTGAGGCCCTAGGGCCCTTTAAAGTTTTGTATTTATCCATAAGATTAACATGGGAAACAAACATTGTTATGAAACTCCAGCTGTTTTCAGAAATTAAAAGTGAGAAGAGGAACATATTTTAATTGAAAACGGCCAATAAGTTTGAAAATTTAACAGTTTGCTACAAACATTTACTGACTTGGTTGAAATGAAATATTTACTATTTGAATTTGGGTTGGTGTAAATATTACAATGGAAAAAAGCGAGAGAGCCTGGATAATTTGATAAACTAAATACCCCCGCCGCAGCAAACCTGCAGACTAAGCGAATTTCCATTTGACTGATTGGATTTACACTGAAATGTCTACTTAAAAATATAACATCTATTCTCGATTTTAAATAGGTATAATTAGTTTAACAAGTACTTAGGTTTGCTGCATCAGGGAGGGTTAAACTGTTTTTTTTTTTTGTAAAATGTGAATAGTTAGTAAGAAATAAAAACATTTTCCAAATTTGATCAAAATATGTTCACAAACAAGCAAACTACAATAGTTTACTTATTCTCCATAAGAATAACATGGGAATTTTAAATTTACAATTTTTTGGATTTTTCACCGTAACCATTAGGCGCATAATAACGCTTCAATATACTAAATTATTTGTTTTTTTAAGCTCTACAAAATGGTTTGGAAAGAAATTGCTAAATTTTATGTTTTTTGGGTCAAAAATGGGAAAAACCTATTTTTACCCCATAAAACCCCCCGTAAACCCCCGTTCCCATGGTCCGATCATGCTGGATCGCGAACTCGTTCGTATAAACGTACGTTTACACGTTTGTACCAAATTTCATCTAAATCGGATCATTTTTGCTCGAGTTATCGTGCTGACGGACACATATATATAATAACAATATAATATAATATACATATATATATATGAATTTGAACGGATGGTGTTTTTGGCCTCTAGGGACCTCAAAACGAAAAAAAAAATCGGTCCCGCGTCCAGGTCTTACCATGAGTACTACGGTAATAGCTTATTCCCTATATGGGAAATTCGCTAAAAGAAAGCTGAATTAACACTGTGCTGCATCTCTTAGTAATCATTGAAAGAGCCGATTTGCAAACTATGGAAACATAGGAAAGACATATAACACCGCCAATGAGATGAAATAGAAATAACATTTTTTAGCGAATTTCCCATATAGGGAATAAGTTATTACCGTGGGGCTCATGGTAATACCTGGAACTGGTACCGATTTACTTTTTTGTTTTGAGGTCCCCAGAGGCCAAAAACACCATCCGTTCAAATATATATATGTGTGTGTGTCCGCTAGCACGAAAACTCAAGCAAAAATGGTCCGATTTCGATGAAATCTGCTAAAAACGTGTAAACCTACTACGTTTATTCGAACGAGTTCACGAACCAGCATGATCGGGCCATGGGAACGGGGGTTTATGGGGGGTTTTATGAATTAAATATGGGTTTTTGCCATTTTTGACCCTAAAAACATAAAACTTTGAAATTTATTTCTTAATAATTTTGTAGAGCTTTAAAAAAGAAATAATTTGTTGTATGCCTAATGGTTACGGAGAAAATCTAAAAAAGAGTAAATTTAAAATTCCAATGTTATTCTAATGGAGATAATAACAAGTGTCATAGTTTACTTGTTTATGGATATATGTTGATGACATTTGGCAAATTTATTTATTTCATCCTATACTATTGACGTTTGGTAAAAAAAACTTTTTACCTTCCACGCAGCAGCAAACCTAACTACTCGTTAAATCTAATGTTATTTAAATTGGGAATAAATATGTGTTATGGAAATATTTTAGTAAAAATGTAATCAGACAAGTTGAAATTCACTGCAGGTTTGCAGTGGCGAGGGTATTTTTTATTTATAATCGTTATTATGGGTAACCTAATGCGGCTATGAGGATGAGGCCAATGAGGCTATTTGTAGAAAATATTAAAAAACAAGATCAGCTTTTGAAAAATGATAAGATATTTACAAGGAATGTTGATTATATCGATCTGTTATTACATCTTGAGTATTTCCATAATCTTTGAGTCAAATCTTATAAGTCACCAAAAATTTGACCTGTAATACTTAGCAATTGCTCGAATTCGAGCAACAGGTACACTAGGAAATAAATATTTCACAAAGCTCTCAGTTCAATGAAAAAATGTTCTTACTCGGCATAGTTTAAGCTACTTAGTTTCTTACTTAGTTTCTTAGTTTCTAACTAACTTAGCTACTTAGTTAGACTTTCACACCAGAGTAACAATTCAGAATCCGGGATTGATTGATGTCAATTTTCTTCAGATAGACGGTTTACAAACTGGTTTGTCTGATCATGATGTGCAGGTATTGAAAATTAGATGTACATTTGGTAATAACGAAAATAAACAATTATTTATTTATATGAGGAAACTTACAAAAGACAACACAGCTCTCTTCAATTCATTACTTGTAAAGGAGGATTGGAACACAGTCTACAAAGCAACTGTTGATGAAAAGTACAACAGTTTTGATAGCAAATATTATTTTGATCTTTCTTTTCCACGAGTTCACCACTAATTGACTATAGATGAATATCTTAGGACAACCATATGAAAATGACATAATGAAAATAAACAAAAATAATAGACATGGATAACTAAGAAGTTGAGAGGAAAAACAATATTGAAGAACTTAACAAACACGCAAAAAGCAAAGTCTAGTAGTTGCAAAGTAAAAATGTTTCAAAAACAAAATTGCAAACTCCAACAACATCTCCAAAACAACTTGGGAAATCATTAACTCAGAAGAAGCAAATAAAAAATTAATTATAGTGAAATATTGTAATTCATGCTAACATTTTGAATGACTATCATGTGAATGCAAAAGAAAATGTACCTGAGGATCTGCCCAGTGGCGGCTCTAGGACCTAGTCTATTTTAAATTTTTAAAGCCGTTTGGTGACTTTCTGAAGCAATTTTAACGCCTAAAACTGTGTCCAATAATAGTCCAAAAACTCCCATTTCACCTGTTGTTTGTCATGCATGAGCAAATAGACATAAGTAGAGTAAAGTAAAGTATATTTTTTAAATAGTTTTTACCAATTTATTTAATAGATCAGATTTATTATCCTAATATAACTAGGCCTATATTAAATATGAATAGATATTGCAAAACATAACAATTAATCCTCTATTGTGGTTTCTATTTCATAATTCAACTTTTTAAACCTAGTTTTAATTTGTACTGCTCAATTTCGGAATTTTGGGGGAGGGGTTTGACCCTCTAACCCCCCTCCCTGCCTACGGCCTTGTAAAACGGGACTACACTGTATTGAAAATATAACTAACAATTGATAATTTAATAGTAAAAAATCCACGGCAATAATGAGTAGATAACCAAACGGTAAGGCCTGACATTGATTGAATTGTATAATTTAAACACCCACGGCAATAACGAATAGAAAACCAAACCATGAGGGTAAGGCTTGACTAATTGTATTTTATATTAAAACATCCACGGCATTCACGGCAATATGAGTAGAAAACCATACCATGAGGATAAGGCCTAACTTTAATTGTACTGTTTGAATGTGAAATCCATCCTCCTTTCTTTCTGCCCGGCGAAGTGATCTATTACTTTTTCGTTGAAGTTTAAAGTTGACAACAGCTTTTTTTCGATAGAACACATAGCAAGCGCACTAAGTCTGTCTTGTTTCATGGTACTCCTGGTAAACGTTTTAATTCGTTTCAAAGTAGAGAAACAACGTTCACTTTCCGAAGTAGTCATAGGTATTGTGCTTATGATTTTTAAAAGTTTGATTGACTCTGGAAGCACATCTTTGAGGTTGTTGTCATAGACAAAGTTGAGTAGTCTTAATGACCCTGTGGCCGTTGAAAAATCATCCCTATTGTAAATAACATTTAACTCCTGTTTCAATTCAGTTTTATTTAGGCTAAATAGTTCCGCAGCAGCTTGTAACTCTTTTTCGGGAAACTTGGTTTTAAACTCCCCAAACAAACTTGGCTGAAACAGTTTTGCCGCGGACAAATGATTTACAAACGTAAAACGGTCATCAATTCCCGACGTAATTATGTCACACACTTCCTTTGCGACGACGCGTTTTTGATCGTCGTGTCTTCTCCGCTTTTTGCTCGATTCGGGTTCACTATCTCTCGGTTGATCTAACATGGTCGAGTTTCTTACGCGATCTACCACAGTTTTGAAATCGCCGACAAACTTAAACGCCTTGACGCAATCAATTGTTGTTTGCTGCAGTTGGTTGTACAGAATGTCACTGTGGGGCAGTATTTGATTGAAAAAGTCCAGCCAGAAAATAAAGTCTTCGTCTTTTAGAATACTTCTTAGGCCAACAGCTTTATTTATTGTGGCATAGTCATTGGTGTCATCGTCGAGTATGTAACTTAAACATTCCTCCAACTCTCTTTGATAATTAAAAATTGTGCTTACAATTCTGGATTTAAAATTCCACCGAGTACCTGAGCTTTTTGGAATACGACGTTTTACTATCTCATCGAGAACTGCAGTTCTCTTTGTTGACTGGGAAAAGAATGATGAAAACCCCTCGATATTACTGAAGAATATCTTAACCTGCTTATTTTGTGTAGCACTGCGTTCAATGATTAAGTTTAATTGATGTGCGTAACAGTGGACAAAATTTGCATTCTTATATTTAGATTTTACACGGGCTTGTACTCCCGTGTGTTGGCCACTCATTACGGAAGCCCCATCGTAGCTCTGGGCAATGACTTTATCAGGATTTTTGTCGAGGTTTAATTGCTCTAATACTTCAAAAATTGTTTCGCTAACTGATTCTGCATCATGGCCTTTTGGTCTAATAAAAGTGATAAATCGCTCGTGAATCGTGCCATTCAGCTCGTACCTAATAACAAATACTAGTTGGGATAAAGTGGCACAGTCTGTTGTTTCGTCGGCTTCAATAGCAACATAGTCGGTTTGTGTCAATTCGTCACGAATCATTTGCAGACAAACGTAATATATTGAGTCCAATAACTCGTTCTGTATGGTTTTAGACAGACCCAAAAACACTCGGTTATTTGTTTGATTTATGTGCTGTTGCAATGTTACATCCAGCTCCGCCATAAGGTTAACCAAACCACGAAATATGCCAGGATTTTTTGAATTTTCGCGTTCATCATGTCCTCGTAATGCTAATTCAAACGCTCCACAAAATTTAATTGCATCAATTAGCTTACTTAGAATGTATCGATTTTTCGAAACATCTTCATTTTGTTTTTGTATTCTTAACCTATATGCATTGTCCAATTGGCATCTAATATCAACTTTACCTAAAACAGCATATTCTATTGACGCATTTATGTGTTTTTCACTTGTTTTGTGTTTTTTTACTTTTTCCAGTAGATGTTTAAGGTCTGAAATGCCGTCTACAGTCCATGCTCTATCTTGAACCCCCATGACCAAACAAGTGTAGCAGAAAAATGAATTTTTAATTGAACAACCACATAGCCAATCTGCATGATTGTACATATGTGGCGAAAATTTCCGTGTGAAGCTATTCTTATTCTTTGAACTGTTTTGAATTTGGTTTATGTTCATGAAAGGTCTAGGAGGTCCTAATTTCTTCAAAGAAATTCTGTGGTCAATATTTTTTATCCCTTCATTGATAATCAGGCTAACTTCGTTAGTGACGTTAGCCGTCGACGACAACGAAATGCCGCCGTCCATTAGTATTTAGATTTAGGCCTTCAACCCACGGCAAATTTACCCGTAATAACTTATTAAGACTAATAATAAGTAACTATAACTAAAATTGCCCGAGTCACTTTACCTATGGTTAGTTTACTTAGTTTTCGGGTTGATTAGGTTAGCCTATACTAAAACTACAGACGTAACTTATTGACTCAAAGATACCAACTAACTAACTCAATCAATTAAGTATAACTATTAATAATTTCTACTTAGCTCTTTCAATCTTCAACAAACTACCGCTGCCTTCCTTACGCCTCCATCACTATCACTAAACACTATTGATCACAAAACAACAGGTCGTTTGGCACTAAACTATAACTGAACTGTGGTCATGGACATGGAAAGAAGTGAGGTTAGTTAATGTTTATGGTAGTGACAGTGTGGATGATGGCTCCAGCGCTGCCAACATGGTTCTTCCTATCCTAATCGTGTGTGATGCAGAATTATCCAGTTTAGGGTGGCTGCCCTGATTTATGGATGCGCGCGCAGCTTTGGACTCTGCCCCAGAGTCCCTATTGTAAAGCATTGGAATGACGTCACGGCACCCTCAGCGCTGTTAGGTGTTTCTACCATAAGACTACATGCATTGAGTTTGGGACGGAGGTTGCCGCCGTCCGCAATCCACATTATGAAAGCGACTATCGCAAAACAGTCATTACTGGATTCAAAATTTAAAACTATTTCATTTCATATTATTATCATATTGATTAAGTAGTCGTAAGTAATTGTAATTTAATTTTAATTACGACATATTTTTTTTTATTACATAAATAAAAAAAATATTGATTTCTGTATTGTTGGGAGGGCGGCGTCCGAGAGTCCTTATGGGCTAGCCGCTACTGGATCTGCCTCCAGCACAACCCCGTGACTTTGACAAATAACTCGTTTGTTAAATCCACAGAAAGTGTTCCAATGCAATCCACTTGGTCTCTCTCTAAATGAACCAATGAATGTCTCTTCATATCACTTCTGTTTGTAAAGGATTTGCCACATGTAGAGCACTTAAAAGGTCTCTCTCTAAAATGAACCAATGAATGTCTCTTCATATCACTTCTGGTTAAGGATTTGCCACATGTACTTAAAAGCACTTAAAAGGTCTCTCTCTGAATGAACCAGTGAATGTCTCTTCTTAACGGGTATAGACATAAAGGATTTTCCATATGTAGAGCACTTATAAGGTCTCTTTCTAAAATGAACCAATGAATGTCTCTTCATATCACTTCTGGTTGTAAATGATTTGCCACGTGTAGAGCACTTAAAAGGTCTCTCTCTGAATGAACCAGTGAATGTCTCTTCTTAACGGGTTTAGACACAAAGGATTTTCCATATGTAGAGCACTTATAAGGTCTCTCTCTAAAATGAACCAATGAATGTCTCTTCATATCACTTCTGGTTGTAAAGGATTTGCCACATGTAGAGCACTTAAAAGATCTCTTTCTGAATGAACCAATGAATGTCTCTTCATATTGCTTCTGGTTGTAAAGGATTTGCCACATGTAGAGCATTTAAAAGATCTCTTTCTGAATGAAACAATGAATGTCTCTTCATATTGCTTCTGGATGTAAATGATTTGCCACATGTAGAGCACTTAAAAGATCTCTTTCTGAATGAACCAATGAATGTCTCTTCATATTGCTTCTGGTTGTAAATGATTTGCCACATGTAGAGCACTTAAAAGGTTTCTCTCTAAAATGAACCAATGAATGTTTCATCATAACGGTGTTAGACACAAAGGATTTTCCACATAAAGTGCACTTATAAGGACTCTCTCCCATGTGAACCGATGAATGTTTCTTCATTTCACCTTTGGTTATAAAGGATTTTCCACATGTATTGCACTCATAAGGTTTATCTCCTGAATGAACCAATGAATATGTCTTCATATTGAATTTTGTTGCAAAACACTTTCCACACAAAGTGCACTTATAGGGTCTCTCACCTGTATGACTCAATGTGTATGTTTCTTCATAACGGATTTAGACACAAAGGATTTTCCACATGAAGTGCACTTATGATGGCTCTCTTCTGCATGAACCAATGAATGTGTCTTCAAATTGAATTTTCTTGTAAAACATTTTCCACATGTAATGCACTTATAGGGTCTCTCACCTGTATGAATCAATGCATGTATCTTCATATGGGATTTAGACACACAGTATTTCCCACATAAATTGCACTTATAAGTTCTCTTTTCCATGTGATCGAATGAATGTTTCTTGATTTCGCATTTGGTTGTAAAGGATTTGCCACATGTAGAACACTTGAAAGGTCTCTCTCCTGTGTGAACCAATGAATGTCTCTTCATTTTGCATTTGGTTGCAAAGGATTTGCCACATGTAGAACACATATAAGGTCTCTCTCCAGTATGAACCAATAAATGACACTTTACTTGTTTTAGGTGGAAAAAGGTTTTCTCACATGTCAAACACTTAAAGGGGCGCTCTCCTGTGTGATGTAATATATGGACCTTCAATGCGTATTTAGTTGAACAACTTTGCTCACATATTGGACACTTGAGAGGAAAACTTTTAGTGCCAGTTAACATTTCTACTCTTGCACTTTTTATCTCTGCTAAACTTATTACACAAATCTAGAAACTGTTCAGAAATCTTAACAAATCAGAGGGCTTTGTATGTACTTTGTATGTATCTTGTTAGTAGGACTTCTTAAATGTACATAACAGATAAATGATAGGCTTTCTCTGTCATTCAACATTGAATCTTCTCATATTCAAATATTGCTATGCATATTAGGTAGTTTACAATATACTTGAGTAATTTTAATTTTCTATTGTCTTTCTGTATTATTATATTTTATCATATAAATTCTTAAATAAATATAATCTGTTGTTTTAATTCCTTTTACTGCCACAACCTACAACAAAAAGGTTCATTAGTCTATAATTTAAATTCTATTGAATGAAATTTAATTTTTATAAAATTACTAGCTGTTGTACCTTGTACCCGTGGTTTGCGACGGGAAAGGGACACGAAATATGAACATTTTGATCTTTACATCTTTTGTAGGCTACAGTCATTTTTAGATTAAACAAACCTACCACATAGTTTTGTAATGTATTATATTTAATTTCTTTGGATCAGCTGGCTCAAATTGTGAAATAAGCAGGTCTAACCAAGGTCCCACTAGGTCTGACTTACAGCCACGAGAGATATTAATGAAGCATCGATGACATCATAGTTTAGTTCAAATTCCTTCATGAACAGCGCCTTAGTAGAGAGCACTTAGGCTATAATGAAGGTTTACTAATCAAAAAAATAGTTGTGTTCATAAAATAAAATTATAAATGTCTCAAATTCAATTTTATAGTTTTTAGCAAAATTCCCATATAGGGAAAAAGCTATTACCGTAGGTCTCAAGGTAAGACAATCGAATTATATAACACAACTGGAACACCGGGTAGATAGGAGATTTGGGATCAAAAGCGCGCCGTTTCATCAACCTTCCCCCACCACAAAGGTGGACTCGACGCAGATATGTCAGTTCCTCAAGCCGTGCACTGGGTTGTTAATACGCTCCTGGCCGTGCGTACAATAGGTTGACTGCAATGAAAGTTATATATTCCGAATCTGCATTAAGTGCAGAATCTGACAGTATAAATATAATCTTATTTAAATCGTAATTCGAATTTTAACAATTGAAAATGTTAAACAAATATCACACCGATTAAAATATAATATAATATAACACCTATTCTGGTTGTAAAGGATTTGCCACATGTAGAGCACTTAAAAGGTCTCTCTCTAAATGAACCAATGAATGTCTCTTCACTCTCTTCATATCACTTCTGGTTGTAAAGGATTTGCCACATGTAGAGCACTTAAAAGGTCTCTCTCTAAATGAACCAATGAATGTCTCTTCACTCTCTTCATATCACTTCTGGTTGTAAAGGATTCGCCACATGATGTAGAGCACTTAAAAGGTCTCTCTCTGAATGAACCAATGAATATCTCTTCGTATCACTTCTGGTTGTAAAGGATTTGCCACATGTAGAGCACTAAAGTTCTCTCTCTGAATGAACCAATGAATGTTTCTTCATAACGGTGTTAGACACAAAGGATTTTCCACATAAAGTGCACTTATAAGGACTCTCTACCATATGAACCAATGAATGTTGCTTCATTTCGCCTTTGGTTATAAAGGATTTTCCACATGTATTGCACACATAAGGTTTATCTCCTGAATGAGTCAATGAATGTGTCTTCAAACTGAATTTTGTTGCAACACATTTTCCACACGTAGTGCACTTATAGGGTCTCTCACCTGTATGCAGGGCCGGTTCTAGGAATTTTTCAGAGTTAAGCGAACATCCGAATCAGCGCCACTTAAGACTTCCATGAACAACTTAACCGTATTTGTGAATTTTTTCCCAATGATTTTGGGAAGCACTTTTTTATAAGTTTAGAAGAATACTTGCAATAAAAGACTGTTTATTATTCGCAAAAATTTAACATTTTTACACTTTTACTCATCATATAAACTTTAGCAAAACCAAGGCCACGCTAAAAAAAACAGACCGTAATGCTCGTCAAGCATGACGTCACGATAGAAGACGGCAATGACGTAATGTTTGCTGTTTGTGATCAGTTGCTTGTTTTAATTTGGAAAATAAATAAATAGATAACTACGTCATTGCCGTCTTCTATCGTGACTTCTTTGGGCTGACTGGACTCGCCACCAGATGATTTAAACAAAAATCTACTCATTGATTTGGCTTGTTTTTTATCTTCCTCTTCCAAATTCGCTTACGTTTTCTATAAGTGCTAGACGGTTTCTTTTTTTCTGTCATTGTTTTCTTAGTAGTGTGCTCGTAATATGTTTTACTCATTCATTCAGTTTATACTTTCTTCTTATTTAATGCGCTAATTATAAATTAAACTTAAATTACTCGTAATCATTCACTTATCAACATCAACAATCATGAATCATCAAAACGATGCCAATACGATACCGATACTGTATACTTATGACGTATACAACTAAAAGAGTGCAATACAACGTAATGTTCTGCTCTAGGATCAGTGGTAGAAGGGAGGGAAGGGCGGGGGATGTTTCTTGTTGTGACAAATGGCGCTGCGCACTTGCTTATCTCGACTAGTGAGTGAGTCGTGAAATGAAACCCACAAGACAAGCGCCGCGCTGTACGCTGCCGACTCCGACTGCCGAGCGTCAGCTCACTACAGATCGAAACTGCAAATGGCATCGAGTCCTTGAGTTGTAGTGCTGTACAAATATACGCATTTTTCAAGTGCTAGTTGGTACAAACAGAATAAATGCCTTTACTGTGATGCTTTGAATACTTGAACTCTGAGAAAAAATAAGCAAAATTACGTTGTTTACGTTAGAAAAAAATTGTTCTGTTGGCGCCACGGCGCCACTTTTTCGTGGCGCCATATGCGGCCGCGTAGTTCGCGTATGGGTTAAACCGGCCCTGCCTGTATGAAGCAATGTATGATTCTTCATAACGGATCTAGACACAAAGGATTTTCCACATGAAGTGCACTTATAAGGACTCTCTACCATATGAACCAATGACTGTCTCTTCATTTCGCTTTTAGTTCTAAAGGATTTTCCACATGTAGTGCAATTATAAGGTTTCTCTCCTGTATGAGTCAATGTATGTATCTTCAAATAGCGTTTTGATGCAAAGGATTTTCCACATGAAGTGCACTTATAAGGGCTCTTTCCCGTGTGAAGGAATGAATGTCTCTTCATTTCGCTTCTGGTTGTAAAGGATTTGCTACATGTAGTGCACATATAAGGTTTCTCTCCTGTATGAATCAATGTATGTATCTTCATATTATATTTAGACACAAAGGATTTTCCACATGTATTGCAGTTATAGGATTTCTCTCCTGTATGAACCAATGCATGTCTCTTCATAACAGCTTTAGACACAAAGGATTTTCCACATGTATTCCACTTATAGGATTTCTCTCCTGTATGAACCAATGCATGTCTATTCATAACATCTTTAGACACAAAGGATTTTCCACATGATGGGCACTTGTAAGGGCTCTCTCTCGTGTGAACGAATGAATGTCTTTTCATTCCGCATTTGGTTGCAAATGATTTGCCACATGTAGAACACTTAAAAGGTCTCTCTCCTGTATGAACCATTAAATGACTATGTACTTGTTTTAGGCGGAAAAATGTTTTCTGACATGTCAAACACTTAAAGGGGCGCTCTCCTGTGTGATATAATATATGGACCTTCATTGCTGATTGAGTTGAACATCTTTGCTCACATATTGGACACTTGAGAGGAAAACTTTTAGTGTGAGTTAACATTTCTGCTCTTACACTTTTTATCTCTGCTAAACTTATTACACAAATCTAGAAACTGTTCAGAAAACTTAACAAATCAGAAGGCTTTGTATGTATTTTAAATAGTAATCTTCTTAGTAGGACTTCTTAAATGTACATAACAGATACCGGTACATGATAGGCTTCTTTTCTCATTCAACATTGAATCTTCTCATATTCAAACATTGCTATGCATATTAGGTAGTTTACAATATACTTGAGTATATTTAATTTTCTATTGTCTTTCTGTATTATTATATTGTATCATATTAATTCTTAAATCAATATAATCTATTGTTTTAATTCCTTTTACTGCCACAACCTACAACAAAAAGGTTCATTAGTCTATAATTCAAATTCTATTGAATGCAATTTCATAATTTTGTTCATAATTACATGTTATGTATTTAAATTAATTTATATTGGTCTCCAAATCAACTTGATTTTCCAATTAAATTATTTACACCATCTGAAGTATCTAAAGTAATAAAATACGATTTAAGCTGCAAAAAAGCCCCTCCTGGTTATGATCTGATAACAGGTAAAGTTTTGAAGGAGCTGCCAAGAAAAGGTATAGTTTTCCTTACAGTACTTTTCAATGCGGTATTACAAAGACTCCAATAGTTGTTTGTGTAACTAGTGAGCAAAGTGGCACTTTGATGCACATGGAGCAATGTTTACGCACAAGCTGCAGGCGAGTGCGGAATGATCTCGAGTACAGCAAAGGCCTTTTGCACTCGTATTACACATCATATTTTTCCTACAGTCACTATAAAGCATAAAAATAATTAGTCTTTCAAACACGTGTTGTATAGTACTATACAACACATTTTTAGGTTAGGTTAAACCCAAGCCATGAACGGAATGGGAAATACTGCACCAGCTGATCGTTCATACTTCTTTCTTGATTTTTCGGGTAACAGGTTTAATGAAACATGTTTTCAGTTTCTGCAATTTCTGGTCTACCATTATATTAACAATCACTTTCACTGAGCTCATTATTTTTAAACATGTTAGGCCCACTTATAATTCATCTTTAAAATACTACACTTCAGGTTGTGTTCAAACCAAGCGTTGAACGAAAAATAGAACATAAACTATAAACACAAAATGACAGGTAAAATCGTAGTTATAATAGTCAATCAGCTGATCATAGTATTATTATCTTTAAGTGTTGCCAACCTATTTCCAAGCGCATAACGCGTGCGGATTAAGTGGATAATAAAACCACGCTGTTTTGTGTTGTTTGGTTGGAATCCTGATGTGCGCCAAAGTATAAACCGTACGACAAAGTATAAATCTATCATTTCAGCCTCTGGATTGCTTATATAATCAAATAAATAGTAAAGTCTTACCTTAGCAATCCTTATTATGGTGGTCCGATATTAATTTCAAACCCGTAGGTTCATCATCAGTCGGAAATTTAGGTAGACCAAATGTTTGTTATAAAATCCACCCGATGGGTTTCGTAGAAATGTTGACATTTAACACGAAGACACACATTACAGTTGACATAAATAATACTCGTAGTTTAGGGATAAAACCATGGTTTTTATCCCTAAACTACGAGTATTATTTATGTCAACTGTAATGTGTGTCTTCGTGTTAAATGTCAACATTTCTACGAAACCCATCGGGTGGATTTTATAACATACATTTGGTCTACCTAAATTTCCGACTGATAATGAACCTACGGGTTTGAAATTAATATCGGACCACCATAATAAGGATTGCTAAGGTAAGACTTTACTATTTATTTGAAAGTATAAATATGCAGCAATTAACAGCTTTCTGTACTATAATCAGTACAAGGAAGCCAACTTTGTCGGGTGACTGTAGGAAATAGTTATTTGTGTAACTAGTGGTGAAAGTGGCACTTTGCTGCACACGAGAGCAATGTTTACGAGAGGAATGATCTCGAGTGCAGCAAAGGCCTTTTTCACTCGTGTTACACATTATATTTTTCCTACAGTCACTATAAAGCATATAATTAATTAGTCTTTCAAACACTATACAACACGTTTTTAGGTTCAGCTGGCAACACAAATGGTGCCCTAGAGAAAGTAGTACCCGCGGTCCGTATCACTCCGCTATTTTTCCTCGGCAAGAAATGTGCTCCGCGTTTTGAGAATATAGTTCCGCATGTTTTTGTAATTTGAAGTGGTTTCCGCGCCTAAAAAAATGCTTTAAAGGTATTTTCTTGTTTATTAAGATCGTAGGAATGTTTTAAAAACGTTTAAAAGAAAAGTCCAGAAAGTTCAGAAATACCGAAACTATAAACACAAAATGACAGGTTAAATCGAAGTTATAATAGTCAATTAGCTGCTCATAGTAATTATCTTTAAGTGTTGCCAACCTATTTCCAAGCGTACACGGATTACGTGCATAATAGAACCACGCTGTTTTGTGTTGTTTCGTTGGAATCCTGATGTGCGGCAAAGTATAAATATGCAGCAATTAGCAGCTTTCTGTACTATAAACAGTACAAGGAAGCCAACTTTGTCGGGTGACTGTAGGAAAAGTATAATTTATGAAAGAGAATTGTTGCATCAGTTTGGATTCCGCCAAAGACATGCCACCATCCAGCAAGTGTATAGAATAATGAATGTTAACATGGAAGATCTTGAAAATAATTTTTATTTATTTATTTGAAACAAATTTAACACATTTTTACAGGCCATCATACACCATGCTGCAAAAGCCTAACATGGCTTGTCTGCAGCTCATTAAACTAAAGGAAAATCAAGTCCAAACTCTTATCACTTCCATCAGTCAGTGTTAGTGTACTCCTTATCTCTACAGCATGTTATCACAATCATCATGAAAGTCCCAACAAATCTGCAGCCAAACTACTATGCTACTTTTAAATCTCTTTACAAAACAAAAACCTAATTTGTTACAAAAAATTAAATACTTTAGTGTTTCATTGTATTCACAAAAGTCATCTCCTCTATTTATTTACAGTTTCCTTCTTCTTTTTACTTTTATTAATTAAAAATGATTAACACTGATATGACAACCACAATAATTTAAGAAGATAAATACAATTTTTGTACATCTATACAGTAAATAAACTCTATTTAGTCGAAGACAAAATAACTATTGACAATTTACAAACTAGATAACTTTTTTTTTAATAAACAAACTCTGTTTTAAGTTCTCAATGATTTTTGTTCATCTGCATTCTTAGACTAGCCCAGGCATTTGATAAAGTCTGGCATGCTGGATTATTGTTCAAAATTAAAACTTTACTGCCTCATAAGAACCTCGATTAGCCGTGGTCAATTGATGCCTCTTAAATTATGTTACATAACCTCAAAAATCACCAAAACTGGAAGTTTGACCACAACAGGGAGGAGTTCCAAATTCGAATTCCCTCGCCTGACCATTCCCGGAGGACGCAAGAAACCATCTCTTCACAAGATTGAAGACTGCCATGGACTGAAGCTGAAGAGGAGTCTCACTAGAAAGCCTGATCAGGGGAAGGTTTTCGACGTGGCTTGCCGATGCCGTGATTCTAACCATTTCATCCGGGCCAGCAAGTTCACTCGATTTGCCGATTGGCAATTCATTTTTAAGGCTCGCCTCGGCACTGTCCCTCTGAACGGTTGCAGGTGTTGGGGAGAAGGCGATAGAAGGTGCAGGCGCTGTGGTGAGCAGGCAGAAACTCTGCCTCATCTCCTGAACCACTGCCAGCCAACCAGTGAGGGCTGGAGAAAGCGCCATGATAACGTCCTCCATCGTTTAGCCGGATCAATCCCGGAAAGGACCGGAACCACCAGGGATGGCCTGACTGTCCCCGGTGTTGAGAGCACCTTGAGGCCCGACCTGGTCGTCACAAACGAGTCACAAAAGCGCCGATGAGCTTCGCCTCAAGGGATACACCGTCACCCTGGATGGTTTCATTGTGGGTTCCTTGGGATATTGTATGATTTGCAGCATTGTATGATTTTTGTACATTGTTGTCTCGGAATAAAGATTGATTGATTTGATTTGATTTGATCCTGGGACACGACGAACGAAAGAGTATTAAAACTCTTAAATATATCCTCGCGCTGTGCCCAGGCCATTAGACGCCAGATAGTCTCTGATGTGATCATGTGGTCGCGGAACATCTACGTGACTCACATCACAGGCCATCGGCAATGGTAGAGAACCCCCCATCAGTATATTGAACGTATGGCCCGTTGTTAGTTGTTGAGGAATTAAAAAAATTTACTTGAATTGTTAATGTTGTGATTTAAGTGTTGTGTTGTGAAGTGTAGTGAAGGGATTCAAAGTTAAAGTTTTCATAGTATATTTTTTTGTTTTGTTAAGTTGTTGATTTAATTCATGTTGGTAACAGCTGATCATAAGTAAATACACACATGATCAAAAATAGCAAGAAATGTAATGAATAACCTAAGATGTATTATAACGTGTTGTTGATTTTCCATAACAGCTACTATAATGAACTAATGAATGTCTCTTCATAACGGCTTTAGAAGCAAAGCATTTTCCGTAGTGCACTTGTAAGGTCTCTCTTCTGTATGAACCAATGAATGTCTCTTTATAACATCTTTAGACACAAAGGATTTTCTGTAGTGTGCTTGTTAAGTTTTTCTTCCGTATGAACCTATGAATGTCTCTTCATAAGGGCTTTAGAAGCAAAAGATTATTCGTAGTGCACTTGTAAGGTCTCTCTTCTGTATGAACCAATGAATGTCTCTTCATAACGGATCTAGACACAAAGGATTTTCCACATGTAGTGCACTTGTAAGGTCTCTCATTTGTATGAACCAATGAATGTCTCTTCATAACGGCTTTAGAAGCAAAGGATTATCCGTAGTGCACTTGTAAGGTCTTTCTTCTGTATGAAAAAATGAATGTCTCTTCATAATGGCTTTAGAAGCAAAGGATTATCTGTAGTGCACTTGTAAGGTCTTTCTTCTGTATGAACCAATGTATGTATCTTCATATTATTTTTAGACACAAAGGATTTTCCACATGTAGTGCATTTATAATATGATCTCTCTCCTGTATGAATCAATGTATGTACCTTCAAATAGCGTTTTGATGCAAAGAATTTTCCACATGAAGCACACATAAAGGGTCTCTCTACTGTATGAATCAATGTATGTATCTTCATATTATTTTTAGACACAAAGGATTTTTCACATGCAGTGCACTTATAGGATCTCTCTTGTATGATTCAATGTATGTTTCTTCAAATAGTGTTTTGATGCAAAGAATTTTCCACATGTAGTGCACTTATAGGGTCTCTCTACTGTATGAACCAATGCATGTATCTTCATAAGGGCTTTAGACACAAAGGATTTTCCACATGAAGGGCACTTGTAATGGCTTTCTCTGGTGTGAACGAATGAATGTGTCTTCATTTCGCCTTTGGTAGCAAATGATTTACCACATGTAGAACACTTAAAAGGTCTCTCTCCTGTATGAACCAATGTATGTTTCTTCATAACGGATTTCGACACAAAGGATTTTCCACATAAAGTGCACTTAAAAGGGCTTTCTACCATGTGAACGAATGAATGTCTCTTCATTTCGCTTTTGGTTATAAAGGATTTGCCACATATAGTGCACTTATAGGGTCTCTCTCCTGTATGAAGCAATGTATGATTCTTCAAATCGGCTTTAGACACAAAGCATTTCCCACATGAAGTGCACTTGTAAGGGCTCTCTCTCGTGTGAACGAATGAATGTCTCTTCATTTCGCTTTTGGTTGCAAATGATTTACTACATGTAGAACACTTAAAAGGTCTTTCTCCTGTATGGACCCATGAATGCCTCTTAATATCACCTTTGGTTTTAAAGGATTTGCCACATGCAGAGCACTTAAAAGGTCTCTCTCCTGTATGGACCCATGAATGACTCTTAATTTCACCTTTGGTTTTAAAGGATTTTCCACATGAAGAACACTTGAAAGGTCTCTCTCCTGTATGAACCAATGAATGTGTATTCATAACAGCTGCAGACACAAAGGATTTTTCACATAAAGTGCACTTGTAAGGACACTTCCAATAATGTATCAACAAATGACGCTTTACTTGTTTTAGGTGGAAAAAGGTTTTGTCACATGTCAAACATTTAAAGGGACGCTCTCCTGTGTGATATAATATATGGACCTTCATTGCTGATTGAGTTGAACATCTTTGCTCACACATTGGACACTTGAGAGGAAAATCTTGAGTACGAGTTAACATTTCTACTCTTGCACTTTTATCTCCGTTAAACTTATTACATAAATCTAGTGACTATTCAGAAAACTTAACAAATCAGAAGGCTTTGTATGTATTTTAAATAGTAATCTTCTTAGTAGGACTTCTTAAATGTACATAACAGATACATGATAGGCTTCTTCTCTCATTCAACATTGAATCTTCTCATATTCAAATCTTGCTATGCATATTAGGTAGTTTACAATATACTTGAGTAATTTTAATTTTCTATTGTCTTTCTGTATTATTATATTGTATCATATAAATTCTTAAATCAATATAATCTGTTGTTTTAATTCCTTTTACTGCCACAACCTACAACAAAAAGGTTCATTAGTCTATAATTTAAATTCTATTGAATTAAATTTAATTTTTATAAAATTACTAGCTGTTGTACCTTGTACCCGTGCTTTGCAACGGGAATGGGACACGAAATATGAACATTTTGATCTTTACATCTTTTGTAGGCTACAGTCATTTTAAGATTAAACAAACCTACCACATAGTTTTGTAATGTATTATATTTAATTTCTTTGGATCAGCTGGCTCAAATTGTGAAATAAGCGGGTCTAACTAAGGCCCCCCCCCTAGGTCTGACTTACAGCCACGAGAGATATTAATGAGGCATCGATGACATCATAGTTTAGTTCAAATTCCTTCATGAACAGCGCTGTAGTAGAGAGCACTTTGGCTATAATGAAGGTTTACTAATCAAAAAAATAGTTGTGTTCATAACATAAAATTATAAATGCCTCAAATTCAATTTTATAGTTTTCAGCAAAATTCCCATATAGGGAATAAGCTATTACCGTAGGTCTCAAGGTAAGACTTGGATAAAATTAAAATCTGAAAATTAAAAACGAATCCTTAAACCTGCAATTTATTAATAACTTCTAACAAATAGTGATAAGAACAGACTACGGTCTCCAATGATTTTTAATGTTTTGGAATAGTACAGACACCTGAAAAATAGATTCTTAATACTGATAATTTCAATTTTGCAATTGAAAATGTACTTGAGGAATTGCCTCCAGCACAGCCACAAACTTTGAAAAATAACTCGTTTGTTAAATCCACAGAAAGTGTTCCAATGGAATCCACTTAATGAGGACGAATTAGCTAAAGTAATTGATTCTTTGAAAAATAAAAACTCTTACGTATATGATGAAATTACCAATAATAGTTGTACCGAGGTAAATTAATTAAATTGAAATGACCTAAACAAAATTAAACTATTTAATCAATGGTAAGACAAAAACTTAAGAAATAGTGTCCTGCATTTTAAAGGATTTAACTTTGTAGGTTGGTAGTGGTACTAGATAAGATATTCAAGTTTTTGTCAGTTAAGTTCACTGGAAATGTTGGTCTATTGAAAGTGGTTGCTGTAGAAATTACAGATATCAACCACTTCTTTCATTCTTCTTCTTGGTACTACCACTTCTAGTTTCATAGTAACTTCTAGTGCCAGTTCTGACCATTAAACCCAGAGTCTCTGATTAAAGTAAGACCTTTCCAGTTTTTTATTATTTAGTACAATAATTGGAACTAATAAGAATGAAACTGAATTTTATTAGGAAAGTGTATTTTGTGAAAATTTGAAATTTATAGAATATATATATATCTTTGGCCTACTTTGTCTTTTAATTCATCTCACTTCTACGACCAGTAAAATTGTGATTCATTTTAAATTAAAGTGTACCACCTAATTGGCAACATGGTAAGGGGTATACAGTCATAAAATTTAAAAAAATTACATTGATAAAGCCTGTATTATACCTGATAAATTCATCCTTAATTTGTGGCAACTTCCCGGACAAATTGAAGAATTATCGTCCAGTTTATATTCTCTCTTCAATCTTAAAAGTTTTTGAAACAGCCATGCATGGAAGACTCATGTCATTTTTAGAACAAAATAGTCTTTTAGATTACGAACAAAATGGTTTTTGCAAAGTTAAATCTGTGACCACAGCTCTGATCAATTTTACTGAATCAATTATAGAATCAATAGACAAAAAAGTGTTGCTAGTATTTTCATGGACCTTTCTAAAGCATTTGATAGTATTTCACATGAAAGGGTGCTACAGAAATCACATTATCTTTGGATTCAAAAACAAAAACCCCTTTCCAGTGGTTCAAGTCATATCTCACTAACAGGAAGCATTTTACAGAAATCAGTCATATAAACAACTGAACACTCAAATTTTAAAAATTACCTCCTCAACACAAAATATAAAGCATGGCGTCTTGCAAGGGTCTATTCTTGGACCTTTACTTTTTATTTGTTATGTTAAGAATAAGCTAAAATGTCTAGGTAACAATGAAATATATAATTATAAACTCCCACAGTATGCTGACGATAATAATCTCATTGTATCTGCTAAATGCCAGATTGATCTAGAAGTAGCAGCTCACATAGAATTAACACAAATCCAAGAATTTTTAGTAAACAATCGATTAATATTAAATTCAAAAAAACAAACATTTTATATAATTCAGTACAAAGCAGAACAAGAATAAGTGTAGCCCTCATGTTTATTAACAACAACACAATAAAACAAATTAATTAGGTATTAATTGTACAAAATTGTTATGTATCCATATTGATGAATGTCTTAGGTGGGATCATCATGTGGAAAGCATTGTACGTAAGGTAAATTCTGTCTCCCAAGAAGAATGTTTTATTTAAGTGATTTATCAACATTACAAATAGTTTTCATTCCCATATCCAATCACACATTTCTTATGCAATTGTAATGTATGAGGCACTTCCCAGAAAATAATAGATAATATACTTGTTTTACAGATGAAAAAAAAAACCAATAATAATAATGTTAAACCTAGATTATAATGAGTCTGTAAAGCAACATTTTGTCAACTTGAAACTATTAACTGTGTTTTGTTTGTATGTACTGGAATGTATCGTACATGTTAAAAACCCAGGAATTAACTCAGAAGAAGCAAATAAAAAATTATATATAGTGAAATATTGTAATTGATGGTAACTATTGAATGACTATTATGTGAATGCAAAAGAAAATGTACCTACCTGAGGAATTGCCTCCAGCACAACCCCGTGACTTTGACAAATAACTTGTTTGTTAAATCCACAGAAAGTGTTCCAATGCAATCCACTTGGTCTCTCCCTTAATGAACCAATGAATGTCTCTTCATATCACTTCTGGTTGTAAAGGATTTGCCACATGTAGAGCACTTAAAAGGTCTCTCCCTGAATGAACCAATGAATGTCTCTTCATATCACTTCTGGTTGTAAAGGATTGCCACATGTAGCACACTTAAAAGGTCTCTCTCTAAATGAACCAATGAATGTCTCTTCATATCACTTCTGGTTGTAAAGGATTTGCAACATGTAGAGCACTTAAAAGGTCTCTCTCTGAATGAACCAATGAATGTCTCTTCATAGCACTTCTGGTTGTAAAGGATTTGCCACATGTAGAGCACTTAAAAGGTCTCTCTCTAAATGAACCAATGAATGTCTCTTCACTCTCTTCATATCACTTCTGGTTGTAAAGGATTTGCCACATGTAGAGCACTTAAAAGGTCTCTCTCTGAATGAATCAATGAATGTCTCTTCATATCACTTCTGGTTGTAAAGGATTCGCCACATGATGTAGAGCACTTAAAAGGTCTCTCTCTGAATGAACCAATGAATATCTCTTTGTATCACTTCTGGTTGTAAAGGATTTGCCACATGTAGAGCACTTAAAAGGTCTCTCTCTGAATGAACCAATGAATGTCTCTTCATAACGACTTTAGAAGCA
The DNA here is from genome assembly GCF_028750875.1 of Macrosteles quadrilineatus. Lineage (NCBI taxonomy): Eukaryota > Metazoa > Arthropoda > Insecta > Hemiptera > Cicadellidae > Macrosteles > Macrosteles quadrilineatus. Next base: position 134,059,933 of record NW_026542595.1, on the reverse strand, counting down.
GAGGATTATCCGTAGTACACTTGTAAGGTCTTTCTTCTGTATGAACCAATGAATGTCTCTTCATAACGGCTTTAGAAGCAGAGGATTATCCGTAGTACACTTGTAAGGTCTTTCTTCTGTATGAACCAATGAATGTCTCTTCATAACGACTTTAGAAGCAGATGATTATCCGTAGTACACTTGTAAGGTCTTTCTTCTGTATGAACCAATGAATGTCTCTTCATAACGACTTTAGAAGCAGATGATTATCCGTAGTACACTTGTAAGGTCTTTCTTCTGTATGAGACAATGAATGTCTCTTCATAACTAACTGCTTTAGATGCAAAGGATTTTCCGTAGTGCACTTGTAAGGTCTCTCTTCTGTATGAATCAATTAATGTATCTTCATAACGGCTTTAGACACAAAGGATTTTCCACATTAAGTGCACTTTTAAATGCTCTATCTCATGTGAACGAATGAATGTCTTGTCATATCGCTTCTGGTTGTAAAGCATATGCCACATGTAGAGCACTTAAAAGGTCTCTCTCGTGTATGAACCAATGTATGTTGCTTTATTCTGAATTTTGATGCAAAACATTTTCCACAAGTAGTACACTTGTAAGGTCTCTCTTTTGTATGAACCAATGTATGTTGCTTTATTCTGAATTTTGATGCAAAACATTTTCCACAAGTAGTACACTTGTAAGGTCTCTCTTTTGTATGAACCAATGTATGTTGCTTTATTCTGAATTTTGATGCAAAACATTTTCCACAAGTAGTACACTTGTAAGGTCTCTCTTTTGTATGAACCAATGTATGTTGCTTTATTCTGAATTTTGATGCAAAACATTTTCCACAAGTAGTACACTTGTAAGGTCTCTCTTCTGTATAAACCAATGAATGTGTCTCCATATTATATTTATACACAAAGGATTTTCCACATGTAGTGCACTTATAGGGTCTCTCTCCTGTATGAACCAATGTATGATTCTTCATAACGGTTTTAGACACAAAAGATTTTCCACATGAAGTGCACTTATAAGGGCTCTCTCCCGTGTGAACGAAAGAATGTTTCTTCATTTCGCTTTTGGTTGTAAAGGATTTGCCACATGTAGTGCACTCATAAGGTCTCTCTCCTGTATGAATCAATGAATGTGTCTTCATATGATATTTAGACACAAAGGATTTTCCACATGTAGTGCACTTATAGGGTCTCTCTCTTAAATGAATCAATGTATGTTTCTTCAAATAGCGGTTTGATGCAAAAAACTTTCCGCATGTAGCGCACTTATAGGGTCTCTCTCCTGTATGAATCAATGTATGTCTCTTCATATTATATTTAGACACAAAGGATTTTCCACATGTAGTGCACTTATAGGGTCCCTCTCTTAAATGAATCAATGTATGTTTCTTTAAATAGTGTTTTGATGCAAAGGATTTTCCACATGAAGTGCACTTATAGGGTCTCTCTCCTGTATGAAGCAATGTATGATTCTTCATAACGTCTTTAGACACAAAGGATTTTCCACATGTAGTGCACTTATAAGGCCTTTCTCCTGTGTGAACCAATGAATGTCTCTTCATTTCGCTTTTGGTTCTAAACGATTTGCCACATAAAGTACACTGATAAGGTTTTTCTCCTGTATGACACAACGAATGTATCTTCATATGGCATTTAGTTTTAAAGGATTTGCCACATGTAGAACACTTGAAAGGTCTCTCTCCTGTGTGAACCAATGTATGCTTCTTCATAACAGCTTTAGACACAAAGGATTTTTCACATGAAGTGCACTTGTAAGGACACTTCCAAGAATGCGTCAACAAATGACGCTTTACTTGTTTTAGGTGGAAAAAGGTTTTCCCACATGTCAAACATTTAAAGGGGCGCTCTCCTGTGTGATATAATATATGGATCTTCATTGCGTATTTAGTTGAACAACTTTGCTCACATATTGGACACTTGAGAAGAAAACTTTTAGTGCCAGTTAACATTTCTACTCTTGCACTTTTTATTTCTGCTAAACTTATTACATAAATCTAGTAACTTTTCAGAAAACTTAACAAATCAGGGGGCTTTGTATATATTATTAATAGTAATCTTGTTAGTAGGACTTCTTGAACGTACATAACAGATACATGATAGGCTTCCTCTCTCATTCAACATTGAATCTTCTCATATTCAAATCTTGCTATGCATATTAGGTGGGTTTACAATATACTTGAGTGATTTTACTTTTCTATTGTCTTTCTGTATCATTATATTGTATCATATAAATTCTTAAATCGATATAATCTGTTGTTTTAATTCCTTTTACTGCAACAACCTATAAAAAAAGGTTCATTAGTCAATAATTTAAATTCTATTGAATGAAATTTAATTTTTATAAAATTACCAGCTGTTGTACCTTGTACCCGTGCTTTGCAACGGGAATGGGACACGAAATATGAACATTTTGATCTTTACATCTTTTGTAGGCTACAGTCATTTTAAGATTAAACAAACCTACCACATAGTTTTGTAATGTATTATATTTAATTTCTTTGGATCAGCTGGCTCAAATTGTGAAATAAGCGGGTCTAACCAAGGCCCCCCCTAGGTCTGACTTGCAGCCACGAAAGATATTAATGAGGCATCGATGACATCATAGTTTAGTTCAAATTCCTTCATGAACAGCGCTGTAGTAGAGAGCACTTTGGCTATAATGAAGGTTTACTAATCAAAAAAATAGTTGTGTTCATAAAATAAAATTATAAATGCCTCAAATTCAATTTTATAGTTTTCAACAAAATTCCCATATAGGGAATAAGCTATTACCGTAGGTCTCAAGGTAAGACTTGGATACAATATTGCCTAACACAAAAATTAAAATCTGAAAATTAAAAACTAATCCTTAAACCTGCAATTTATTAATAACTTCTAACAAATAGTGATAAGAACAGACTACGGTCTCTGTACAGACACCTGAAAAATAGATTCTTAATACTGATAATTTCAATTTTACAATTGAAAATGTACTTGAGGAATTGCCTCCAGCACAGCCAGTGACTTTGAAAAATAACTCGTTTGTTAAATCCACAGAAAGTGTTCCAATGGAATCCACTTAATGAGGACAAATTAGCTAAAGTAATTGATTCTTTGAAAAATAAAAACTCTTACGTATATGATGAAATTGCCAATAATAGTTGTACCGAGGTAAATTAATTAAATTGAAATGACCTAAACAAAATTAAACTATTTAATCAATGCTAAGACAAAAACTTAAGAAATAGTGTCATGCATTTTAAAGGATTTAACTTTGTAGGTTGGTAGTGGTACTAGATAAGATATTCAAGTTTTTGTCAGTTAAGTTCACTGGAAATGTTGGTCTATTGAAAGTGGTTGCTGTAGAAATTACAGATATCAACCACTTCTTTCATTCTTCTTCTTGGTACTACCACTTCTAGTTTCATAGTAACTTCTAGTGCCAGTTCTGACCATTAAACCCAGAGTCTCTGATTAAAGTAAGACCTTTCCAGTTTTTTATTATTTAGTACAATAATTGGAACTAATAAGAATGAAACTGAATTTTATTAGGAAAGTGTATTTTGTGAAAATTTGAAATTTATAGAATATATATATATCTTTGGCCTACTTTGTCTTTTAATTCATCTCACTTCTACTACCAGTAAAATTGTGATTCATTTTAAATTAAAGTGTACCACCTAATTGGTAACATAGTAAGTGGTATACAGTCATAAAGTTTTCAAAAATTACATTGATAAAGCCTTTATTATACCTGATAAATTCACCCTTAATTTCTGGCAACTTCCCGGACAAATTGAAGATTTATCGTCCAGTTTATATTCTCTCTTCAATCTTTAAAGTTTTTGAAAAAGCCATGCATGGAAGACTCATGTCATTTTTAGAACAAAATAGTCTTTTAGATTACGAACAAAATGGTTTTTGCAAAGTTAAATCTGTGACCACAGCTCTGATCAATTTTACTGAATCAATTATAGAATCAATAGACAAAAAAGTGTTGCTAGTATTTTCATGGACCTTTCTAAAGCATTTGATAGTATTTCACATGAAAGGGTGCTACAGAAATCACATTATCTTTGGATTCAAAAACAAAAACTCCTTTCCAGTGGTTCAAGTCATATCTCACCAATAGAAAGCATTTTACAGAAATCAGTCATATAAACAACTTACAACTCAAATTTTAAAAATTACCTCCTCAACAAAAAATATAAAGCATGGCGTCTTGCAAGGGTCTATTCTTGGACCTTTACTTTTTATTTGTTATGTTAAGAATATGCTAAAATGTCTAGGTAACAATGAAATATATAATTATAAACTCCCACAGTATGCTGACGATAATAATCTCATTGTATCTGCTAAATGCCAGATTGATCTAGAAGTAGCAGCTCACATAGAATTAACACAAATCCAAGCATTTTTAGTAAACAATCGATTAATATTAAATTCAAAAAAACAAACATTTTATATCATTCAGTACAAAGCAGAACAAGAATAAGTGTAGCCCTCATGTTTATTAACAACAACACAATAAATCAAATTAATTAGGTATTAATTGTACAAAATTGTTATGTATCCATATTGATGAATGTCTTAGGTGGGATTATCATGTGGAAAGCATTGTACGTAAGGTAAATTCTGCCTCCCAAAAAGAATGTTTTATTTAAGTGATTTATCAACATTACAAATAGTTTTCATTCCCATATCCAATCACACATGTCTTATGCAATTGTAGTGTATGAGGCACTTCCCAGAAAAGAATAGATAATATACTTGTTTTACAGATGAAAAAAAAAACCAATAATAATAATGTTAAACTTAGATTATAATGAGTCTGTAAAGCAACATTTTGTCAACTTGAAACTATTAACTGTGTTTTGTTTGTATGTACTGGAATGTATCGTACATGTAAAAAAACCAGGAATTAACTCAGAAGAAGCAAATAAAAAATTAAATATAGTGAAATATTGTAATTGATGGTAACATTTTGAATGACTATTATGTGAATGAAAAAGAAAATGTACCTACCTGAGGAATTGCCTCCAGCACAACCCCGTGACTTTGACAAATAACTTGTTTGTTAAATCCACAGAAAGTGTTCCAATGCAATCCACTTGGTCTCTCTCTTAATGAACCAATGAATGTCTCTTCATATCACTTCTGGTTGTAAAAGATTTGCCACATGCAGAGCACTTAAAAGGTCTCTCTCTGAATGAACCAATGAATGTCTCTTCATATCACTTCTGGTTGTAAAGGATTTGCCACATGTAGAGCACTTAAAAGGTCCCTCTCTAAATGAACCAATGAATGTCTCTTCATATCACTTCTGGTTGTAAAGGATTCGCCGCATGATGTAGAGCACTTAAAAGGTCTCTCTCTGAATGAACCAATGAATATCTCTTTTTATCACTTCTGGTTGTAAAGGATTTGCCACATGTAGAGCACTTAAAAGGTCCCTCTCTAAATGAACCAATGAATGTCTCTTCATATCACTTCTGGTTGTAAAGGATTCGCCACATGATGTAGAGCACTTAAAAGGTCTCTCTCTGAATGAACCAATGAATATCTCTTTTTATCACTTCTGGTTGTAAAGGATTTGCCACATGTAGAGCACTTAAAAGGTCCCTCTCTAAATGAACCAATGAATGTCTCTTCATATCACTTCTGGTTGTAAAGGATTCGCCACATGATGTAGAGCACTTAAAAGGTCTCTCTCTGAATGAACCAATGAATATCTCTTTTTATCACTTCTGGTTGTAAAGGATTTGCCACATGTAGAGCACTTAAAAGGTCTATCTCTGAATGAACCAATGAATGTTTCTTCATAACGGTGTTAGACACAAAGGATTTTCCACATAAAGTGCACTTATAAGGACTCTCTACCATATGAACCAATGAATGTCTCTTCATTTCGCCTTTGGTTATAAAGGATTTTCCACATGTATTGCACTCATAAGGTTTATCTCCTGAATGAGTCAATGAATGTGTCTTCAAACTGAATTTTGTTGCAACACATTTTCCACACGTAGTGCACTTATAGGGTCTCTCTCCTGTATGAAGCAATGTATGATTCTTCATAACGGATCTAGACACAAAGGATTTTCCACATGAAGTGCACTTATAAGGGCTCTCTCCCATGTGAACCAATGAATGTTTCTTCATTTCGCCTTTGGTTATAAAGGATTTTCCACACGTAGTGCACTTATAGGGTCTCTCTCCTGTATGAAGCAATGTATGATTCTTCATAACGGTTTTAGACACAAAGGATTTTCCACACGTAGTGCACTTATAGGGTCTCTCTCCTGTATGAAGCAATGTATGATTCTTCATAACGGATCTAGACACAAAGGATTTTCCACATGAAGTGCACTTATAAGGGCTCTCTCCCGTGTGAACGAATGAATGTCTCTTCATTTCGCTTTTGGTTGTAAAGGATTTTCCACATGTAGTGCAATTATAAGGTTTCTGTCCTGTATGAATCAATGTATGTATCTTCAAATAGCGTTTTGATGCAAAGGATTTTCCACATGAAGTGCACTTATAAGGGCTCTTTCCCGTGTGAAGGAATGAATGTCTCTTAATTTCGCTTTTAGTTGTAAAGGATTTTCCACATGTGTTGCACAAATAAGGTTTCTCTCCTGTATGAATCAATGTATGTATCTTCATATTAGATTTAGACACAAAGGATTTTCCACATGTATTGCACTTATAGGATTTCTCTCCTGTATGAACCAATGCATGTCTCTTCATAACAGCTTTAGACACAAAGGATTTTCCACATGTATTGCACTTATAGGATTTCTCTCCTGTATGAACCAATGCATGTCTATTCATAACATCTTTAGACACAAAGGATTTTCCACATGATGGGCACTTGTAAGGGCTCTCTCTCGTGTGAACGAATGAATGTCTTTTCATTCCGCATTTGGTTGCAAATGATTTGCCACATGTAGAACACTTAAAAGGTCTCTCTCCTGTATGAACCATTAAATGACTATGTACATGTTTTAGGTGGAAAAAGGTTTTCTCACATGTCAAACACTTAAAGGGGCGCTCTCCTGTGTGATATAATATATGGACCTTCATTGCTGATTGAGTTGAACATCTTTGCTCACATATTAGACACTTGAGAGGAAAACTTTTAGTGCCAGTTAACATTTCTACTCTTACACTTTTTATCTCTGCTAAACTTATTACACAAATCTAGAAACTGTTCAGAAAACTTAACAAATCTGAGGGCTTTGTATGTATTTTAAATAGTAATCTTGTTAGTAGGACTTCTTGAATGTACATAGCAGATACATGATAGGCAACCTCTCTCATTCAACATTAAATCTTCTCATATTCAAATCTTGCTATGCATATTAGGTATTTTACAATATGTTTGAGTGATTTTACTTTTCTATTGTCTTTCTGTATCATTATGTTGTATCATATAAATTATTAAATCAATATTATCTGATGTTTTAATTTCTTTTACTGCCACAACCTACAATAAAAAGGTTCATTAGTCTATAATTTAAATTCTATTGAATGCAATTTCATTTTTATATAATTACTAGCTACCTGTGCTTTGCAACGGGAAGGGGACACGAAATATGAACATTTTGATCTTTACATCTTTTGTATAGATAGTTTTGGATTAACTAAACCTACCACAATTGTGAAATGAGCAATTTAGCAGTTTATTATTTTTACATTGAAATGTCAAAGCAAATGTAAACATTGAAATGAACTTTAAAACTCTGACCATCCTTGGTATGGTAGCTATACTTTTCTAAAGTTTAAGCTCAGTCAGTTCAGTCGTTTTTACTTTAAGTAGTAAGAGACATACAGACAGACACCTTAAGATTTTTATATAATAGTATAGATATTGTGTAAATAGTTGGGATTTTTTGTTATGATGATAATTAATTGTTTAAGAAGATATGTAGAGTAAAATTGTGTGTGTAAAAGGTTAGGTACTTCAGTAAAATAAAGATACTATTAATTGTAACAGAAAAACTTATGTGTTAGTTTTTTACTTCAGTTTTTCACTTGAGTCAACAGGTTATCTAATTTTAGCGAATTTCCCATATAAGGAATAAGCTATTTACTGTAGTATTACCATAGTACGCAGCACCATCTTTGACTTTTCTATCGGGCACGGTGCAAGCGTTAAGATCTCCGTGATCACAGAGATATCATCATCCTGGGTTCTTGGAATCATCGTGAACATCTCTCAAAATGGTGGAGACATCATCATCGTCGGCTGCAATACCGAAGATATTTTTTTACGATCGCAAAAATGTAATCATCGTCACTCGTAACGTGGCGAAATCGCCGACGATCGGAACAAATCACGTTCTGAGAAAACCCCGAATCAAACGTAATGCCGTTCCAATGATCAGGAATACATGACGACATAAACCCAAGCGATGAAAATGTTGTAAATGTCAAACGAACCTTAAGGGTGCGCTCTACCTCAGCTCAGAAATCTCAACTCGGGCCTCAGTGGCTTTGCTGCGCCATTGAACAGCGCCGCGAGAAGCGCTTGCAGACGTTTAAGTCCTCAGTCCTCTTAAATTACTCACTTATCTTTTAAAATATTTTTTCATCCAAAGATTGTTCCTAACTCCTTAGATTCAAAATTATGACTCTACTTTTTAAAAATTTCTTCTAAAAATGTATTTGTATGTGTAAAATACTTGAGAAAAACGCTTATTTAGAAGTATTTGCCAGTCACTTTCCACTTAAAATTCTACTATTATCAAAAAATTAAAAAAGTACAAGCCTACAGATATTAGTCCAGCAGCTAGCTATACTTTAGTGTGCAAACTTGTGTATACTCAATATTCTTGCATAACGTTTTAGTTTGATGTCTAGGGAGTTTAAAAAACCTGGGTGTTTACCTCCTACCCCCCACGTATTCCGGCTATGACGTAATCAAAATGGCGGCCATTGATTTTTAAAAAGCGTATATTTCGCAAACTATTTGTCGGATCGGAATGAACTTTTTTTTATTTGAAAGATAAGTTTAAATGCTATCTGTTTTGCATTTACACATTTGTTGTATGTTTAGTAAATTTTTCGTAATTTTGCAAAAACCTGTATTTTTTAATATTTTTGTGTTATTTTTGTTTGTAACGTTTTATTGATACAGTATATCATAAACCACCAATGGAAAAAGTTGTAGAACATTTAAAAAGCTTTACAAAAATACCAAATTCGATATGTTTTACTCAAAATATTACGTCAGGAAACTAGATAAATCTCATAAAAACACTTATTTTGGTGCAAAAACGCCTATTAGTCCGGCATCTAGGGCAGTGCACAAGTCTTATATAGACAGTTTTACCATTCAATGTTGATGTATGTGTCTAAATAAGTGTTTTCAACTCGGGTGTCACTTCTGCACCCACTGCAGTTTCCGGTTATGACGTCATCAAAATGGCGGAAAGGGCTATATTAAAAATAACTATATTTTACATACCATGTATCGGATCGGAATGAACTTTTTTTTGTTTGAAAGATAAGTTTACATGCTATCTTTCATACATTTACACTTTTGTTGTATGTTTAGTGCATTTTTCGTAATTTTGCAAAAACCTATATTTTTAAATATTTTTGTGTTATTTTTGTTGATTACGTTTTATTGATACAATATATCAGAAATAACTTAAAGAGAAGGTTGTAGCACGTTAAAAGGGCTTTACAAAAATACCAAATTCGATATGCTTTACTCAAAGGATCACGTCAAGAAACTAGAAAAATCGTACAAAACAACCTAATTTGGCGCAAAAACTCATATAAATCCGACACCGATAGCTGTGTACGAGTCATATATAGACAGTTTTACCATTCAATGTTGATGTATGTGTCTATAGAAGTGTTTTTAACTCGGGTGTCAGGTATGGACCCTCTGCAGTTTCCGGTTATGATGTCTTTAAAATTGCTACATGTTACGATTTCAACAACTATTTTACTTAAAATAAGACCTTTACCCCCCTTTATGCAAATAAAAGCACAACAAATCAATGTAATTAGTCCATAGGAATGTTCCCACTATATAAATAGTCCGGGTGCAGCAATCCTGTTGATTAAGCGAATTTCCATTTGCCTAGGTTGATTTTCATTAATCTATTAAATTAACATTGTTTAAGAGTGCCTAGGTTTGCTGCTAAAGGGAAACTAATAAAGTGGTTTTTATATTAAAATATTAATGGCTTAGTGTTAGATAAATAAATCTGCCAAGTTTGATCAAAATATATCCATAAACAAGCCAACTACTACATTTACAATATTGTCCATAAAAATAACATTGGAATTTTAAATGAAAAATGTTTTTTTTGCCTTAACCAATAACCGTACAAAAACGCTTTTACATACTACATTATTTGTTTTTCCAAGGTCTTTCAAAAGGTTAGGAGAAAAATTGATAAATTTTGTGTTATAAGGGTAAAAAAAGAGAAAATCCCATTTTAGTCCCATAAAACCCCTCTTTGAACTCCGTTCCTATGGTCCGATCACGCTGGTTTGCGAAATTATCCAAATTTATCCCGTTTTACACCTTCAAACCAAATTTCATCTAACAATCTAACATTTGAACCAGGGGTGCCCAGAGGGGGGTACTGTGGCGCGTTTGCGCCACAGGAATTTTTGGGGGGGGACTATTTTTAAGGGATTTTGGGGGGGATATTTAATTTTTGCTAGCTGTCATAATGGCTGTATAATTTTGTACAAGCAGTCCGAAAAAGTGTTTCTCACTAAAAGTAGCTCACTATCAACACCAACATTTTGCCGTTTGTAATTAAGATTGCTTCTAAGAATGGTAAAGCACCTTGTCAGACAACCCTTAACATACCAGTGTAGAATTTTACATGCTACATATGTTTTGTTGGTTCTTTAACTCCACCATAGTCAGGATTTACAAAAGATCCCCTTCTGGAGGTGTCGTCAGTATACGTTACAAACATTTAACACAAAACACGAAACGATTACAGATAGGCTTATCAATTCACGCGCGTACATTGCCGTCGGCAAGACTGGAAGTAAACTGAATCGGGTTCAGGTTATGACGGACCGACGTGGTCTCTGAATTGTCGTCTGCGTTTTCAACAGCTGATATTGGACTATTGTTATAGTGACTGAGAAGAGTATTGAAAATATAATGGCTTTCATAATTAATTGAGTGATTTCACTCAAAAATGTTGTGCTGTCCCCAATTTTATGTATTCATATATTTCAAACTCCTCAAAGTATTTAAAAATTTCCTTTCGTGCAGTACTATAGAATTTCGAGACCATAATTTATATCCAGCATATAAATTGGTTATTATTGTCAATAGTTTTGAATGGAAAACTCAATTATGAATCCCGTTATATTTTCAACATACTCCGTCACTACAATTAGTCCAATATCAGCTTTTGATAACGCAGACGACAATCCAGAGACCACGTCTTTCCGTCATAACCTGATTCAGTTTACTTCCAGTCCTTCCCTTGGCAATATACACGCGTGGATTGATAGGCCTATCTGTTATCGTTTCGTGTTTTGTGTACAAACGGATTGTCTGACAAAATACGTTCCTACCATTTTAGTCATAAAAGGCAATCCTGGGGCTATCAAAATGAATTATAAGATTACTTCGTCACAAAAACCTTTTGTTCTGGTAACATGGTATTTTGCCCGGCGATTTTTGTAGAAGGCAGCCTGGAAGTGGCGAGCAACAAGTCTGACTTATTTCGTGACTCTGCCTATAATTTTGAAACAATTAAGATACTTTTTGCCAAAGTATTATTAGTACACTTAAAGCTGTTTGAATTCTTAATACCCTCTAAACATTAAATCCACCTAATATATTGTACAGTTACAGTACTGTGTTGGAGTAGAGTAATTCACCGAGTATAGGCCTATTGTTGAACGTGTTGAAGACGTTGTCTATAGCAATACTGAGCACATGTTGGCTGACAATACAAATTCGGAATTTTGTAAATTGAAAAACTTCTAATTCAACCATTACTTAGATATGTATTGTTAAATGACGTTTCCTATTAAACATTTAATTTTGATTCTCAATCAGCAAGTTTGTTTTTTGTACCTCAAGTTTACTAAATACTTTAAATACTCGTTTTATGAGGTAAAGGGAAATTGTCAGATAAATTGGTGGGGGGAGGGTAGGTTGAAATAGACGACAACATAAATTGGGGGGACTACTCCTTTGGCTTGGGGGGGGATTGCGCCTCTGGGTTTAGGGGGGATGGGCACCTCTGATTTGAACACACAGGTTTTTGGCCTCTGGGGATATCAAAATAAAAAATGTAAACGGTCCCGGACCTAGGTATTACCATGAGACTTGCGGTAATAGCTACTTGCAAATGTGGAAAATTTGCTAAAATGTGCTTTTGAAAATCACGTAACTGCCTTCCACCATTTGTGTCCAACTAATAGTGCAAAAGTACTTGATTCTGTCGTAAATAAATATACAAATTAATTTAATAAACAACTTTATTATTAAAAGACAATAGTTATTTGTGCAACTAGTGAGCAAAGGGAGCGATTGACTCACTCGAGAAAAATACTTACGAGATGAATGGTTTCTCGAGTGAGGCAATTGCACTTTGCACTCGAGTTGCACATTATATTTTTTTTACAGTTACCATAAAACAAATAAATTGGTAAAGAAACGTAACATATTTTTACACAGAAGTGAACTTTTAATATAACATTTAACAAATACAACAGCTGATTTACAGCCAGTGCTGCCAACGTATTTCGCGCGCATACGACCTTGTCTGCATGTTACGCGCTCACTATTTCGTGCCTTCACGTTGCAAATCTGAAGCGAGTGAGACAAAGTACGGTAATTAGAGTGAGACAATGTTTTTTGATAAGCGAATTGGCCACTTTGCTTGCTTTCTCAAATCAGTGAGAGAACATGTACATTGTTAGGTATCTTTAGGAAAAATTATTAACTTATCACACAACCAATGGACTGTAAACAATACACATTGTTGAATACCTATCAAGTACAACTAAATTTATAACTTGTCCTGATTGTTTTTTTTTTACCCGTCTGATACTTAGGTAACATACCAATTGATTAAATAAGTTACTACTTAACTTAATTGGCCAATAGTGGTATTGCTTGATACTAGCTAAGCTTTTGCTTAGGATTACATTTAGGATATTAGGCATATAATATATTGTTTTATCACTATTCGTAAATAACACGTTCAATTGTTCGTGTATGAATAACTTAGACTTCCAGTATAGACCTCTGTGTTCAAAATACGGTGAAAAAGGGAAGACTATAAACGCTGTGTGTCCGTAGAGACGATAACTTGAGTTACTTTTGACTTGAGTATGATTTCGATGTAATTTGGTTTGAAGGTGTAAGGCGGGATTAATTTGAATAATTTTGCGAACCAGCATGATCGGACCATAGGAACGGAGTTCAAAGAGCGATTTTATGGGACTAAAATGGGATTTTCTCTTTTTTACCCTTAAAACACAAAATTTATCAATTTTTCTCCGAACCTTTTGAAAGACCTTCAAAAAACAAATAATTTAGTATGTAAAAGCGTTTTTGTACGGTTATTGGTTAAGGAGAAAATAAAAACATTTTTCATTTAAAATTCCAATGTTATTTTTATGGACAATATTGTAAATGTAGTAGTTGGCTTGTTTATGGATATATTTTGATCAAACTTGGCAGATTTATTTATCCAACACTAAGCCATTAATATTTTAATAAAAAAACCACTTTATTAGTTTCCCTTTAGCAGCAAACCTAGGTACTCTTAAACAATGTTCATTTAATATATTAATTGAAAAATCAATCCAGGAAAATGGAAATTCGCTTAGTCGACAGGATTGCTGCACCGGGGGTATTTATATAGTGGGAACATTCCTATGGACTAATTACATTGATTTGTTGTACTTTTATTTGCATAAAGGGGGGTAAGGGTCTTATTTTAAGTAAAATAGTTGGTGAAATCGTAACATGTAGCAATTTTAAAGACATCATAACCGGAAACTGCAGTGGGTCTAGACGTGACACCCGAGTTAAAAACACTTCTATAGACACATACATCAACATTGAATGGTAAAACTGTCTATATATGACTTGTACACAGCCATCGGTGTCGGATTTATATGAGTTTTTGCGCCAAATTAGGTTGTTTTTTACGATTTTTCTAGTTTCTTGACGTGATCCTTTGAGTAAAGCATATCGAATTCGGTGTTTTTGTAAAGCCCTTTTAACGTGCTACAACCTTCTCTTTAAGTTATTTCTGATATATTGTATCAATAAAACGTAATCAACAAAAATAACACAAAAATATTTAAAAATATAGGTTTTTGCAAAATTACGAAAAATGCACTAAACATACAACAAAAGTGTAAATGTATGAAAGATAGCATGTAAACTTATCTTTCAAACAAAAAAAAGTTCATTCCGATCCGATACATGGTATGTAAAATATAGTTATTTTTAATATAGCCCTTTCCGCCATTTTGATGACGTCATAACCGGAAACTGCAGTGGGTGCAGAAGTGACACCCGAGTTGAAAACACTTATTTAGACACATACATCAACATTGAATGGTAAAACTGTCTATATAAGACTTGTGCACTGCCCTAGATGCCGGACTAATAGGCGTTTTTGCACCAAAATAGGTGTTTTTATGAGATTTATCTAGTTTCCTGACGTAATATTTTGAGTAAAACATATCGAATTTGGTATTTTTGTAAAGCTTTTTAAATGTTCTACAACTTTTTCCATTGGTGGTTTATGATATACTGTATCAATAAAACGTTACAATCAAAAATAACACAAAAATATTAAAAAATACAGGTTTTTGCAAAATTACGAAAAATTTACTAAACATACAACAAATGTGTAAATGCAAAACAGATAGCATTTAAACTTATCTTTCAAATAAAAAAAAGTTCATTCCGATCCGACAAATAGTTTGCGAAGTATACGCTTTTAAAAAATCAATGGCCGCCATTTTGATTACGTCATAGCCGGAAAACGTGGGGGGTAGGAGGTAAACACCCAGGTTTTTTAAACTCCCTAGACATCAAACTAAAACGTTATGCAAGAATATTGAGTATACGCAAGTTTGCACACTAAAGTATAGCTAGCTGCAGGACTATATAAGAAATTAATAAATTAAAACAAATATATTTTAAATCGGTTAAGAACTAAGCTGACAATGACGAAGATCCTAAACCCTTGCATTAGCCCGCGGCAGAGAGGTAGAGCGCACCCTTAAGGTATACAACAAAAGGTACTCAAGATGCAGGAATATATATTTTTTTTACTATAGGGAAGATTTACTTACTTTTGCCTGAAGGTGTCAAATGTTTACATATGCTGTACATGTTTCGAGCTACTTACAGCTCATCTTCAGAAGCATTCTTGTGTTAAAAAATCCCATCAAACGATGTTTGTCAACTATTTACAGTTTATATACACACACGTACACACAGATATATACAAATAACACGCGTTTAGCAATTGCAGGTACCGTAAACATGTTTGCATACACACGGTTAAATCAAGATAACCTCGACCAGGTAACATTTGTAGGCCTACTGAGGAACTTGAACACGGGAGAGTGACGTCACAGTTACATATGTTATTTTTCAACATATGAGAGGACATGGCAATGAAACTATGTTAAATAAAAGAGATGAATATTCAGACAAGATCACCTATCAGCTGTTCTGTGATGTAAATAACGAAACTGGAAATAAGAACCGCCAGTCAGCCGATACTGTGACGTCACTCTCCCGAGTTCACGTTCCTCGATAGGCCTACAAATATCACCTGGTCGAGGTTATCTTTATTTAAGGATGCGCTTTACCTCAGCTCGGGCTTGAGTAGCTATGTTGCACCATTGGACAGCGCCGCGAGAAGCGCTTGCAGAGGTTTCCAAGATTACTGTTTTTGAATTAACCAATAATGATAGCTACGCATTCTAAACGGCTTATAGTAGTGCAAAGACCAATCTATAATTCTTCGTTTTTCAAATTTTCAAATAACGTTTTTTAATAAGTTAAAATATTGACTACTTATTCTAAATAGTATTATTAAAACCTGCAAAAGGTAGCCCCTACAGGCAAAAGCCCAGTTATAGGGGAACCCGATGTTAATAACTTGGTCTCCCGTAAGAACCCTTACAAAATAAAATCTATACTATTATATAAAAATCTAATGGTGTCTGTCTGTATGTGTGTTACTAATAGGTGCAAAAACTACTGAACCAACTGGGCTTAAATTTTATAAAAATATAGCTATCATACCAAGGACCATTGTAGGACTATTCACATTTCGATACTGACCGTAGGCTTTGCCCCTTTGGCTTTAAAAGTTCTGAGGTGAAGATTTTAAAAGTAAATATTGATTGGTCTCCTGTCTGCGATGAGAACACTAACAATGTTTGTTTAGATTTGCTTTGACATTTAAATGCAAACAAGAACTGCTAAACTGCATATTTCACAATTTCAGACAGCTGATACAAAGAAATTAAATATAAAATTTTCCATAACTATGAGGTAGGTTTATTTTAATCTTAACCTTTTATCATGGATTATTTATTCTAAAAGTATGTCAATGATTGTAGAAAAAAAGATTCTATAACAGTTGCTCTATCTACTCTGGCTCTGTTTTGGATTTTTGAAAGTGTCTAAGTTATGAAAAAATTAAAATAGTGTTATTGATATGTTTTCATGGAAACAGTATGAAAATTTCAATGTATAGATGTTTTGTATGAATTTGGAGGCTACTTTAAATAAATTATAACTGCTTAACATGTGATAGATTAATTTAACATAACATGCACATCACATTGTTTTTTGTATGTATATTTAGGTAGGTAAATTAAGTTATTGTGTTTTGCTAAACCTATGCTTAAATTAAACTAAATAATATCATCAATAACTAAATTGTACGTCGTTGATTTTTGTTTTCTAAAATCTGTTGTATATGTGAAACTATATTTAATTATCAAATGGTAATACAAAATACTCTTATTTTATCTTAACATAGCTTTCAGTTCACATTTACTTTATTTGATACATTTATTATTTGTGTTTTGCCACACCACTGATTAAATTAAACCACGGAAAATATTATAAAACTAAGCAGTACACAGTGTTCTTTTGTTTCTAAAATAAATTAAATATCTGTTACTATGTTTACTTAATGGCAAGTCTGAGGACGATGCAATCAGAGATGCAATGAAACATACTGTAATTGCTGTTACATTTTTTAGTCCTTGATGCTTTGATAATCATATTAGTTTTGTCTGCTGTCTTTAATACTAAATTATTTGTTTGAAATGTTTTATAGTACCTATAGATATAGTTTCTTTAATATTTCAAAAGACTGTATTGATAAGGCACAGCAATATTTCTAAAGCTTATAACAGCTGACTTAGTTTTGCTAATGATTGAAGTGAGTAAAGAAACTGAAGATGGAAGGATTTGTGATCTATATATATAAAAGGCAAAGCCCTCACTGACTGACTGACTGACTGACTGACTCACTCACTCATCACTAATTCTCCCACTTCCCACTTACCTAGGAGGCTGAAATTTGGTACACTGATTCTTTAGGCATTAAATAGGAAAACTAAGTGGTTTTTATTCTGATCGGACTCTCGGGCTCCGCCCCAGTGGCTCTGGAGTTTCCCATGTTAACCTAATGAGTACTCATATTTAAATGGAATTAATGAATCATAACAGCTGTTTCAATTAAACAAGTTGGTTCTGTTCTATGATATTCAATAGCATTAAAGTTACAAGGATTACCAACAGAGTGCAGCATTATTATTTTTTTAAATATTTGACAACAGCTAATTTGAAACCAAAAGGTGAGTGAGCGTAGCGAACGAACTTCAACCCGGAGGCGAGGTAGCGTAGCGAACGAGCTAACCTGAAGGCAATTGAGCGCAGCGAACGAGCTCCAACCTAAAGGTGAGTGAGCGTAGCGAACGAACTTCAACCAGGACGTGATTGGGCCATGCGAACGAGCTCAAGTATGAAGTTAAACGGGGCAAAGCCCGCGGGTACAGCTAGTTTAATATAAAGAAGAGTGAATTTAAAAAAAAAATTTTATTTAAATTTAGTAATTAGTATTTTTGCAACTTCAAATTTGAAATTTAAAATGTCAATAATAAATAAAAAGATATGTAATTAAAAGAGATGAAGGTTAATCATGTACGGTATGTCAAAGTTTTATTCGAAGATTTGGCCAGTTCTTCTCATATCAGCCTACACAAGATTTAAAATTAATCAAAACAAAAATTGTGGTATCAACTACTTACCAGATTTAAAAGTCATAACTTAAACGTTTCTATTAAGGCCATAAAAATTGAATTTTTTTCTAAAAGCTATGGCGGATGTGTAACTATTATATGCAACAGATGTAAAGATTAAAATGTTTCTATTTTGTGTCCTCTTCCCGTTGCAAAGCACGGGTACAACAGCTAGTTAACAATAAAACAAGTTGTGTTTATTATTTGAAGAAATATGGATGAAAAGATAATATGATCATTTGAGACAATATGGAAATATACACAAATACACACGTACATAAAATACCTCAACATGTTACAAAATAAGGAAAGTTGAATTATTAAGTATGATAACAAAAGTAAAACTAGATTAAATTCTTATTAAACAAGATTTTGTGAAATGATGTCAAAACACTTCCTAAATTGTCTGAGTCCAGTAGTGAAGTCAATATAAGCAGATACACGATTCATCAAAGTGAACGCTGTCAAAGATAGGCGAAGTCGCGTGCCCCACCGTCCTAGCGTAATCCGCATACAGTAGCCTACTAGCGCGACCACCGCGTCTCGGCACATGTCACGGCACGCCGGCCAAGAGCTCAGCAACGTCCACGGACCCAGTCATGACACCCTTCAGAAAACATAGGCTTGCCACCTTCCTCCTGACCTCTAAGCGATGGAATTCAAACAAATGTAGAAGCTCTTCATATCTTATTGACCAAATAGGATAAACACGAACCCCAAATGCCTTAAAATACTAAAGAATCGCTCTTAAAGTTATTAAAGTCTCAGTTATTAAAGTCGCTATTAAAGTCCTCAAGAATCGCTTCTGAACTCTTTCAATCATTTCTACATAGAACGATGTGTGAGGTGACCACACTATACTTGCAAACTCGAGCTTTAATCTGACTAGTGACTTATAAAGAGTTAAGAAAGTAAGTGGATCGTGGAATAGCTTACAGGTTCTAGTTATGAAGCCCAACGTACTAAAAGACCTATTAACCATGTACCATGACTCTATATGATCATTAAACTGCAAGTCTGATGCCATGATAAATCTTAAGTCCCTAAAATGTTTTAGTCTTTCTAAAATTGTACTATTGATGTTATAAGGAAAAACGGTGGGATTTAGTGATCTATAAAAGGACATAGTGGAACATTTAGATACATTTAAGTTTAATTTATTTAGACAGCACCATTGAGATAGGTAGCAAATCGAGATCGTCTTGTAGAAGTGTACAATAAGAAGACAACTTAATTGCAGAGAAAATCTTTAAATCATCTGCGTACATAAGAAAATTACTTTTTAGTATTTAAGCTAAATCATTGATAAATATATTAAATAAAAATATATTAAATATAATCATTGATAAATATATATTATCCATCCATTCATCCATCATGAAATATATTAAAACATAACGGCCCTAGATTACTGCCTTGTGGGACACCAGAAGGAGCCAGAAACGTATCAGATTTTTAACATAAAAATGAAACGTACTGCCGCCTGTTCTGGAGATATGAAATGAACAATCCTATCATATCAGCTGAAAATCCATAAAAATGAATTTTCTTCAAAAGAAGGAAGTGGTCTACCTTATCAAAAGCTTTAGACATGTCTGTGTAAACGACATCTACTTGAAGCCTTGAGTCCATTGCAAAAGAAGTGAAATCAACGAAGTTGATCAGAATGGTATTCATTGACCGAGCAGGCATGAAGCCATGCTGTCGGGGGCTGATGTACTGCTTCATATGAGACAAGACGTGGTCAAAGATAATAAGTTCAAACACTTTGGCTGGGGTACATAAAACTGCTACAGGTCTGTAGTTTGGGATTTCTAATCTATTACCTTTCTTCAATATTGGGGTTATTTTAGGCTGCGTTTACATTGGAAGCACACTTGGGCAAGTTAAATGGTGGCGCACGCTTGCGCAAGCGTGCAGTTGCTGATTGTGTGGTTATACTAGAGCCTGCTCAGATTGTTCAAAAATGTAGTAGTCCCCGCTCCTACAAGATGAGAAATGAAAACAATAAAGTTTTGACTAGAAATTCATTTCATCTAACACAGTCTCAAAACAAAGCTAATTTTAAGAGTAATAACCATGATAACCTTTTTGTTGAAACTGATAAAGTTCAGAACCCTATTGTAAATAACAATGAAAATGCAAATGAGTTCAATGTGAATGAACATTTAGATCCGTTACCTATATACAATTGCCCTGTTGATCTACCTGTGAACTTTAGACAGCGGCCTAAATAAAATAAATAAATAAATAATTCTTTATTGTCACATAACGTTTTAAATCATAGCATAGCTAAAAAACAGATGACATTGTCAAGATTAAAAACTAACCTAAAATATACAATAATATGTCTTATGCACTAAAATACCCTTAAACAAGATGTAAAAATTTGCTGAACAATAAATTAAAAAATGAATTTCCTTGAAAAGTAAGACATATAAGAACTTTATACAAAATAAACGTCATATTGCTTCATTGGTTTCGTTTAGGTACTCATTTACACTGTAATACGTTTTACTATTTAGAAAATCAGCAAGGCTACTTTTAAAAGATTTATTATCAATTAAAGTTTTTAGATTTGTGGGTAGGTTATTAAAACGCTTTTTCCCCATATATTTAGGAGTTTTTTCTACCAGCTTCAAACGGTGTCTCGGGTATTGAAAGGTATTCTTAAATCTGGTGTTATAAATGTGGTCAAAGTTTTCACTAATATAGTCATCAAAATTTGACTGCACCGCTAACAATGTTTTATAAATTATTAAATTTGGAATAGTCATAATATTCAATTTTCTAAAAACTGTCTTGCATGAAGATTTCCATGGTAAAAAGGTCATGATTCTTATAATTTTCTTTTGAATTTTAAAAACTCTTTCAATTTCAGAGGAAAATCCCCAAAATTCAATTCCATATTGTGCTATTGAGTAAAAGTATGCATAATATAGCATGATAGAAGTTTTTAAATCTATGTAATTTCTTAAGCACAATATTTGAAAACAAGCTGAATTTAATTTTCCAATTACTGACTGAATGCACTTACTCCAGGTCAAATGTTTATCAATATAAAGCCCTAAAAATTTTACATTATCATCAGTTGGTTGGGATTGATCAATGATTGCAACTGATTGAGGTGTACAAAATCTTACAAATTTGGTTTTCTCTTCATTCATTTTCAAACCATTGATCTCAAACCACTTTCCCAATTCGGTTAGACTTTCTTCAATTTTATGTTTTAATTCATCATTGTTTTTTGTTTTAACTACATCTCTACATAAGATCTCTTTAACTACATAACTGGATTAACTGGATTTCCAACTCACCACTTCCCACTTCCAACTCAAACATAGCTACATACATAAGATCTCTTAATGGCCTATGCCTAGGCCAGGTGAGGTTTATGTAACGAGGAGTGGTAGGTCTGTTAAAAAGCCTAATCGCTATCAGTAAGAAGTGTTTAAATATGTAAAGTATGGTAAATTATAAAATTGTATTTTTTAATTCATTCGTAAAGGGGGATGTTATATATAAACACCATCCTGATAAGGTTGTTGGTGATTTGTATTTGTAAGGTTGGCTACACAGCCTGTGTAGTATGCTAGGCTTCTGACTTCCGGGATAACCTCAATGACTGATGTGAAAAATGTGACTCTCAATCTAGTAATGTCCAAATGGTTTGATGTTAATAAATCTAAACTTAAAATGTTCAACTGTGTTTTTGATTTAAGAAATCCTGAAAACATAACAATTTCATTTTAGTATATTATTCTTTCAGTTACTTCAGCTGGTCCAAACATATTAAATACTGCACGAATATTAGAACAGAGCGGGTAAGAATTATAAATTTAAAATAATGATGTCACTAGCCCGAATGTAAACATCATATTTAACATTACTTAATTGAGCTGTCAAACCATATGTTAATGTAATTTCATTTTAGTATGTGATTCTTTCAGGTACTTCATTTGTTTAACTAAATTGGCTTATTGGTCGAAATTCAAAATTATCTGTTGAAAATAAATTACTTTCAAACAAAATTATATTGAAACCTATTTGGACCTACGGTATCCAACTCTGGGGGACCACTTCCAACTCAAACATAGAAATAGTTCAGATTTAAAGATTTCAATCCAAAACACTAAGAAACATTTTATAAGCACCTTGGTTTGTCACAAATAAAGTAATCATCAAGATACAAAATTACCCTATGTTAGAGAAGAAATTAAAAAACGAAGCGAAAACCATCAAAGAAAATTAGAAAGCCATCCAAATTTCCTGGCAGTTAACCTCCTCGATAATTAGTGAAGCTACATATAGGCTAAAAAGAGTTAATCCAATAGACCTTCCAAATCGTTTTTAGTTCAACTTTTTTAAAAGTTTTTGCATGTTAGTGCACTTGATGGAGTGTAACTAACCCATGTTAAAATGGTAATGGTGATGAAATATTTTACAGGGAATAATTTGTTGTAAAAGAAATCATTCTTGGATATAGGAAATAATTCAGATTCTATAATCATTGCCGTATCAACCTAGGCCCATATCCTGAGTTTTATGAGGTTAATTTTTTTGATTTATTTCTGTGTAAATAGTAATCTCCCTGCCACAGCAAAATCTATATACTGAGCGAATTCCCATTTGCCTGATTATATCTTCACTAAAACATGTTAGGAAATTACCCTATTTATTTCTATTTTCCTATTTTTCGGGTTTGAACTATTGTGATAGGTAGCTTTTCGTTTACAGTGGAAACCATTAAACACATTCTTTTATTATACCTTAAAATCTATCATTGGTTTTGTATCGCAGGTAGCCTAAATAAGTAAGTATTCACAGTATGAGTTAACAAAAACAAACTATTATCAAGTTAAGTAATACAAATTTTGTTTCTGAATTAAATGGTAGGAGTGAAACCATTCGGCATTTTCAAAGAACCAACATTGTCTCTTTTGCATACTGACCCTGTTGCAAGGCACGGTTATAGCTGCTAGCAAATACGAATGGTATAGTAGTGCTGGTTTGCGGTAGCTGTTCAAATAACAAGCGACCGGCACTACTAATTGTGACCAACAGGATTGATTTATTTAGTATCTTAGATAAATTAGAGTTAATCATGTACTACCACAAAGTCTTCTTTCTACATCAATTACAATTTCATAATACCCCCACTGCAGCAAACCTGAAGCCAAAGAAAATTTCCATTTGTGTGACTTAATTTTCAATTAAATCTAATTCAATAACATTAGGTTTAACGAATACATAGGTTTGCTGTCTACAGGGAGGGTAACAAAGTGTGATTTTTAGGAAAATTTTATTAGCTTAGTGTGAAATAAATAAATTTTCCAAGTTTAATTGATAAAATCTATCCATAAACAAGCAATATTACAACAGTTTACTTATCCTACTAATATTATAAGTAAGAAAGTTTGGATGGATGGATGTGACAAGTAAACGCGAAAAATACTAAACCGACAAGGTTGAAATTTGTTAATGATAGCTGACATTCCCGATTAATATATACACATATTCTTACCTGAAAAATCCTTTCAGGCTCCACCGCAGTGGCTCTTGCTCTGGAGTTTCTCATTTTAACCTTATGAGTATTCATATTAAAAAAAAAAATTAAAGAATTTTGTCAGCCGTTTCAACTGCACAAGTTGGTAAATAGCATTAAAAAGTTACAAGGCTTACCAACAGGGTGTGACACTATTATGTTTTTTGCATTTATGACCACAGCTAATTTGAACCAACTAGTAACAAAAAGTTGTGGTACTGGTACACAATGAGAACTTTTTTCCATGGTTTAGGTGCAGTGGTAGAACATTAGGGCTATGGTAGATGTGTGCTACACTATGTTACCATATAAATTAAAATACCAAATTTTCTTAAACCGTGTCTCCTCCCATAACTGTAATAAGCATTTATACTTATATGACAACCCCGTACGAAGGACGGGTACTCTGCTAGTATATAATCATAGACTAAGCAACACAACTAAGGGAGTATGATTTATCTATGATATAATGTTATAAATGTGAAAGTTTGTGTGTTTATTTGTTTGAAGTTTGAAGTTCAATCACGCATTAACTACTGGACGGATTGGGCTGAAATTTGGCATGGCATGATTATAGCTCATATTCCCGATTAACATAAAATAAATAAAAAATAAGTAAAATTAATAAAAATAAATAAATTAAGGGAAGGTTTTGAATGTTATTTCATTTTTAATATAAGTTCATGCATGTTGGTAACAGCTGATCATGAGTTAAAACAAACATGATCAAAAATAGCAAGAAAAGTAATGGATAACCTAAGATTTATTATAACGTGATGTTGATATTCCATAACAGCTATTATTATAATACTGATGAATGTCTCTTCAAACGGCTTTAGAAGCAAAGGATTTTCCGTAGTGCACTTGTAAGGCCTCTCTTCTGTATGAACCAATGAATGTCTCTTTAAAACATCTTTAAACGCAAAGGATTTTCCGTAGTGCACTTGTAAGGTCTCTCTTTTCTGTACGAACCAATAAATCGACTTAAGACACAAAGAATTTTCCGTACTGCACTTGTAAGGTCTCTCTTCTGTATGAACCAATGAATGTCTCTTCATAACGGCTTTAGAAGAAAAGGATTTTCAGTAGTACACTTGTAAGGTCTCTCTTCTGTATGAACCAATGAATGTCTCTTCATAACTACTTTAGA
Organism: Macrosteles quadrilineatus; assembly: GCF_028750875.1. NCBI lineage: Eukaryota > Metazoa > Arthropoda > Insecta > Hemiptera > Cicadellidae > Macrosteles > Macrosteles quadrilineatus. The sequence goes on along the minus strand of NW_026542595.1, from coordinate 134,034,930 downwards.
TGCAAAGGATTTCCATAGTGCACTTGTAAGGTCTCTCTTCTGTATGAACAAATGAATGTATCTTCATAACGGCTTTAGACACAAAGGATTTTCCACATGAAATGCACTTGTAAGGCTTCTATCCCATGTGAACGAACGAATGTCTTATCATATCGCTTCTGGTTTTAAAGTATTTGCCACATGTAGAGCACTTGTAAGGTCTCTCTTTTGTATGAACCAATGTATGTTGCTTTATTCTGAATTTTGATGCAAAACATTTTCCACAAGTAGTGCACTTGTAAGGTCTGTCTTCTGTATGAACCAATGAATGTGTCTTCATATTATATTTATACACAAAGGATTTTCCACATGTAGTGCACTTATAGGGTCTCTCTCCTGTATGAACCAATGCATGTCTCTTCATAACGGTTTTAGACACAAAGGATTTTCCACATGAAGTGCACTTATAGGGTCTCTCTCCTGTATGAAGCAATGTATGATTCTTCATAACGGTTTTAGACACAAAGGATTTTCCACATGTAGTGCACTTATAAGGGCTTTCTCCCGTGTGAACGAATGAATGTGCATTCATATGGCTTTTAGTTTTAAAGGATTTGCTACATGCAGAACACTTGAAAGGTCTCTCTCCTGTGTGAAACAATGAATGTCTCTTCATAACAGCTTTAGACACAAAGGATTTTTCACATGAAGTGCACTTGTAAGGACACTTCCAATAATGTATCAACAAATGACACTTTACTTGTTTTAGGTGAAAAAAGGTTTTCTCACATGTCAAACACTTAAAGGGGCGCTCTCCTGTGTGATATAATAAATGGACCTTCATTGCTGATTGAGTTGAACATCCTTGCTCACATATTGGACACTTGAGAGGAAAACCTTTAGTGCCAGTTAACATTTCTACTCTTGCAGTTTTTATCTCTGCTAAACTTATTACTTAAATCTAGTAACGATTCAGAAAACTTAACAAATCAGAGTATGTCTTTGTACTTAATTATCTTTGTATGTATTTTAAATAGTAATCTTGTTAGTAGGACTTCTTGAATGTACATAGCGGATACATGATAGGCAACCTCTCTCATTCAACATTGAATCTTCTCATATTCAAATATTGCTATGCATATTAGGTATTTTACAATATACTTGAGTGATTTTCCTTTTCTATTGTCTTTCTGTATTATTATATTGTATTATATAAATTTTTAAATCAATACAATCTGTTGTTTTAATTCCTTTTACTGCTATAACCTACAACAAAAAGTTTCATTATAATTTAAATTCCATTGAACGCAATTTAATTTTTATATAGTTACTAGCTGTTGTACCCGTGCTTTGCAACGGGAAGGGGACATGAAATATGAACATTTTTATCTTTACATCTTTTGTACCGGCATAGAAAGTTTTGGATTAACTAAACCTTCCACTGTGAGATAAGCAATTAGGCAGTTTATTTTGTTTACATTGAAATGTCAAAGCAAATGTAAACATTGAAATGAACTTTGAAACTCTGACCATCCTTGGTATTGTAGCTATATTTTGTAAAGTTTAAGCTCAGTCAGTTCAGTTGTTTTTACTTTAAATAGTAATAGACATACAGACAGACACCTTAAGATTTTTATATAATAGTATAGAAGGATAAGATGTTCATAAATACATGTTCGGTATTTAAATTAATTTATATTGGTAACAGGTGATCATTATTGTGTAAATAGTTGGGATTGTTTTTGTCATGATGATAATTAATTGTTGAAGAAGATATGAAGAGTAAAATTTTGTGTGTAAAAGTATAGGTACTTGACAAGCATAAAAGAACAAGTACTACTGGATTTGTCTTAATGTATACTGAGCTGGTGTACAAGAAGACAAACAATCGTAGCATTGTCTAGTTCTGATGCAGAATATATTGCAGCGGTAGAATTTGTCAATGAAATGTAGGTATTTAAAAACATTTTTGGAGGAGTTGACTGGAATTAATGTTCAAATAAACCTAAACATGGACAGCCTAAGTTCTATTAAGCCTGGTAAAAATGGATTCTTTAATAAGCGCTAACATATTGATGTTCGCTACTATTTTTTTACTGAAAGCGTTTAGGTAAGGTAAAATAAACATTTCTTTTCTTCTTGCATCAAAAAATGTTGTGTTTACAAAACACTTGAACATTGTTAAGTTTCATAAATTCAGCAAAGCTTTGAACGATTACCCAAAATCTTGAATATAAGATGATAATCAAGTTATTTTGTTTTTTTGTTCCTTGTATAAAAATACAATTAAGGGAAGGTGTTGAATGTAATTTTATTTTTTAAATGTTCATAATTAATTAGTTGGTCTGTTTTAGCGAATTTTCCATTTGGGAATAAGCTATTTCCGTAGTACTCATGGTAAGACCCGATCTCGATTTACTTTTTCGTTTCGAGGTCCCTAAAGGCCAAAAACACAATCCGTTCAGTTTCGTATATACAATTTTAAAATTATATATATATATTTCTAAATAAAACAAAAAAAAAAAAACTAAACATAAATATCTAAATATAGAACAAAATTTTTCAGTAACTTAATTGAGTTTGAACCAAACAAAGACAAATTTTTTTTTAGAAGAATTATTTCTTTCTAAATATATCAAATATAAATTAAATATAAATTATTTATTTATTTATTTAAATACATCGACTGTAAAAAAAATATACAGGATGTACTTTGTGAATTTTTTTGTTTCCTATTGACAGCCACCCCCTCTTTATTATTATCTACTAGGTTAAACCCGTCGAAATTGGCGGTTACTTTCAAAGCTTGAGCTAATTCATCTAACTGCGATAAATAGAGTAAAATTTTAAAAATGTTGAGCGTTTAGCATTGTTCAATGAGCAATAAGTGTAAAAATAATAATGACTATTGCGTTAGTTACAACATATTTCCCATACCGCACGTCATCGGAGTTATTATTACTATGTTAACTAGTTTCTCTTCTTTTGGAAGAACCTTTAAATAGTATTAAAATCGTATTGGTAAATCTTGTAATCAGTGTAAAGTAGATAAAATGAATGCTTTTATTTGAGAAAAAATATCTGTTTGTTGAGAAGGCACGTTCTTACTTCAAAGGGAGGTCCAACCTTAAGCTGTGTAAGTTTGATTTTTTCCTCCGTCACATCGGTCATCTTAGCTAGTATTACTGTGCCAATGAATACTACTCTAGCATAGTTTTGAGAAATTGGTCGTGGTGTTACTGTTAAAGCTGGAATTCCTAGACATGGGGATGCCAGTTGTCTCAGCCTTATCAATTACATAAAGTTGTCGATGTATAATCTCTCTTCGGAAAGTTAGGTGTAGTAGAATTTACTTGTAGTGAAGCTGGCTTTTATTCGGGTATCGTGCGGCGTCATTGGTAACAAATAATGCAAATGACAAAGCAATGCTGCATTTCCAAAAAGCAAATAGGTACTGTAAATTGGCTGATACGTAAATAGTGACGTTTACATGCATTGTTGTTAGTCAACGTATCTTATAAAGACTGATGAGATATATTTAAAAAGGAACATGTCCTTTCTGTCATGGCAGTAGCTGCAAATGGTAAATACTCTTTGTGCCATTTTTTACAGTCGAAGTGTAGTGTTCTTTAAAACAATCTCACCAGCAATTGGGCCACGGTCCGTAATAAGCCACTACTAATCATCTGTCAAGATAGGTACTATTTCAGACAAGGTTTCTGTGTTTGGATGTTATTAGACACGATAAGAACACAATGATCGTCTTCTGCAGATGAATAATCTGTTGGTTAAGAGAAATATATGCTGAATTATTATAAATGTCAAAATCCAAGCGCATTTAAATGGCTTTGACCTGAACCTTTTTGTAGTATCAAGTTTGGGCAATTTTTCATGTAATTATCTGAGTAAGTTAGTGCTATTTTAGGCTGCTGTTCGGTGCAATTAGAGAATATTTTTTTTAGATAAATTAAATGGTTTTTGTTTCTGAGTAGCACTAGTAAACGTGCACAGCCCTTTTCGTTCTAATAACATTCAAAGGTTCAAGTTCTTGTATACATATCTATATTATGTTTTCACTAAGCTGAATGAATACATCGAAGAAACCTCTCTGAAAACTCTGCAGTTAATTGCAATTTTACAGCTTAATGACTCTCTAAATCATGCAAATATTATTTCTACATAAAATTATTAAAATTTAATCCAGTTGCGGTAAACCACTATTAATATAACAAAATATGGACACGTCTGATATGGGCAACGTGCCCTTCTGCACTTGTATTATTTTGTATTGTACTAGCTGTACCCGCGGGCTTTGCCCCGTTTAACTTCTTAATTTTCAAGATGATCTCGTTCGCATGGCTCAATCACGTCCTGGTTGAAGTTCGTTCGCTACGCTCACTCACCTTTAGGTTGGAGCTCGTTCGCTGCGCTCACTTGCCTTCAGGTTAGCTCGTTCGCTACGCTACCTCGCCTCCAGGTTGAAGTTCGTTCGCTACGCTCACTCACCTTTTGATTGCAAATTAGCTGTTGTCATAAATTAAAATAAATAATAGTGCTGCACCCTGTTGGTAATCCTTGTAACTTTAATGCTATTGAACATCATAGAACAGAACTAACTTGTTTAATTGAAACAGCTGTTAAGATTCATTTATTCCTTTTAAATATGAAAATTCATAAGGCTAACATGGGAAACTCCAGAGCCACTGGGGCGGAGCCCGAGAGTCCAAATTTCAGCCTCCTAGGTAAATGGGAAGTGGGAGAATTAGTGATGAGTAAGTGTGTCAGTCAGTCAGTCAGTCAGTGAGGGCTTTGCCTTTTATATATATAGATTTAAGACAGATCTTCATAGATTTATGAGATTATTGTCTAGCATGTTTTCAATCATTAAAACGATTTTTGGTTGTGTAATCTATACTTATAAAAGGCAAAGCCCTCACTGACTCACTGACACACTCACTCATCACTAATTCTCCCACTTCCCATTTACCTAGGAGGCTGAAATTTGGTACATTGATTCTTTAGGCATTAAATAGGAAAACTAAGTTGTTTTTATTCTGATCGGACTCTCGGGCTCCGCCCCAGTGGCTCTGGAGTTTCCCATGTTAGCCTTATGAATTTTCATATTTAAAAGGAATAAATGAATCTTAACAGCTGTTTCAATTAAACAAGTTAGTTCTGTTCTATGATGTTCAATAGCATTAAAGTTACAAGGATTACCAACAGAGTGCAGCACTATTATTTTTTTTAATTTATGACAACAGCTAATTTGCGACCAAAAGGTGAGTGAGCGTAGCGAACGAACTTCAACCCGGAGGCGAGTTAGCGTAGCGAACGAGCTAACCTGAAGGCAAGTGAGCGCAGCGAACGAGCTCCAACCTAAAGGTGAGTGAGCGTAGCGAACGAACTTCAACCAGGACGTGATTGAGCCATGCGAACGAGCTCACATATGAAGTTAAACGGGGCAAAGCCCGCGGGTACAGCTAGTAATATAATAAAATATAGTCAAAAGCTGTCAAAAATGCAGACACCGTACAATAGAGATAAGATAATTCAAGAAGAAATAATTTTAAGAGTTGCTGTGATATTAAGATTTTCCACATATTTTTGTAATGGAACTTTATATTGCAAAACATGACATGATGCAGAAGAAATTAATTTTTTTAATCAGAAAATAACATTTCTAATAATAAAATTTCTTTCCAAACCATTTTGTAGAGTAAAAAAAAATAATAATTTGGTATGTATATTGAAGAGTTATTATCCAAATAATGGTTACGGAGAAAATTCAAAAAATTGTAAACTAAAAATTCCCATGTTATTTTTAAGTAAACTCTTAAGTAAACTGTTGTAGTTTGCTTGTTTATGAATATATTTTGATCATATTTCGAAAATGCATTTATTTCTAACTAAACTATTGAAATAAAAAAATAGTTTTACCCTCCCTGTTGCAGGAATCCTAAGTAGGGTACTCGTTAAAATAATTCTATTTAAATAGGGGAAAAATGTTATATTTTTAAGGAGACATTTCAGTGTAAATGAGTGCTCAGAGATTTAATGAGTGCTTAGGTTTGCTGCTACGAGGAAGGTAAAAAGTGTTTTTGACCATACGTCAATAGTATAGGATGAAATAAATAAATTTGCCAAATTTTATCAATATATAGGGCTTATCCATAAACAAGTAAACTACAACAGTTTTAATTTTCTCCATAAGAATAACATAGGAATTTTTAATTACATTATTTTTGAATTTTCTCCGTGACCGTTAGGCATACAACAGCGCTTCAATATACTAAATTATTTCTTTTTTTAACCTCTACAAAACGGTTTAGAAAGAAATTGCAAATTTTTTTGTTTTTAGGGTCAAAAATGGGAAAACCCATTTTTACCCCATAAAACCCCCCATAAACCCCCGTTTCCATGGTCCGATTATGCTGGTTTGCGAACTCGTTTGAATAAACGTAGGTTTACACGTTTGTACCAAATTTCATCAAAATCGGATCATTTTTGTTCGAGTTATCGCGCTAACGGACACATATCTATATCTATAAAAGAGGAACTATGTATGTGTGTATATATATATATATATATGTATATACGTTATGGACTCCGAAACCGCTCGACAGATTGTAATGAAACTTTCAGGCATTATTAAGCATCTTTCAAGGATGGTTCGAGTGAAGTTTGGTGCAGATCTGTCAAAAGGGCTCTGCCCCAGAGGGTTTTAAGTGGGCCAATGTCAGACTTTTTGATCTACAATGTTTACAAATAAATATAATTTAAAAGCAGATGTTTACTTTCAGTTGGTTTTGTAGGTTTGAATAATTACAACATTCTGTATTAGCATTAGTCATGATTTGAAATAGTGCCACAGTGTTTCTACAGAGTGCAGCACAGAAAACTATTTTACTTTTGAATAAGTCCAAATGTATTAAACCCCAATCGCAGCACACCTGTGCACTTAACAACGTTTAAATTCTCCAATGTTAAATATTAAAACATAAAAACCTTTATCAAAGTATTATAAACAATAAAAGGGATGACTTTTTAAAATTTATGACAACAGCTAATTTGCAACCAAAAGGTGAGTGAGCGTAGCGAACGAACATCAACCTGGAGGCGAGTTAGCGTAGCGAACGAGCTAACCTGAAAACAAGTGAGCGCAGCGAACGAGCTCCAACCTAAAGGTGAGTGAGCGTAGCGAACGAACTTCAACCGGGACGTGATTGAGCCATGCGAATACTTATGAAGTTAAACGGGGCAAAGCCCGTGGGTATGAATGAATGAATGAAAATACTTTTTTATTGAGGCGAACATTAGGACCACATGGTCCTTTAACTACTAGGAGAATATACTAGGGTACAGCTAGTATATATATGAATTTGAACGGATGGTGTTTTTGGCCTCTAGGGACCTCAAAACAAAAAATTTAATCGGTCCCGGGTCCAGGTCTTACCATGAGTACTACGGTAATAGCTTATTCCCTATATGGGAAATTCGCTAAAACTTAATGTGTTTCGTACTTACTTTCACTTAAGCCCACATAGGGGAAACATAGCATTTAGAGCTGCTCTTCGAAGTGTTACGTATCAATGATTATCTCAATTAGTTTTCTTGTGCTTAAATTAGATTCTCTCTTCTTATGTCTGAAAGTTATCTATCTTCACTTCTGAAAAATATCATACTTTATTAAAAACATGTATTAATCTGTTCACGTAGGTAGTGTAACGGTCAAAAATAGACACCTTAAAATGTTTGACCTTATACAGAATAAAAGACGTATTGAAAAAGGAGAGAGGATTATTTTATTTATTTGGAATTATGGAAGTAGCAACAAAATTAGTGGAAAGTTACTGGGCTAAGTAAACGTTGACCCCTCTTCACTCCAAGACCATTCTCGTTACGGCAGCTGCCTCGCCAGGCGCTAGTGTCGGGCCTCGAGCGGGGTGGGGGAAGCCAAGAGCGAGTGGCAACGGAGAGTTCAGTGAGTCAGTCTCGTCCTAGCCACCAGCGAAGTAAGACACATCCTCCCCGGTGAGTGTAGTATACCCTTTGGTTACACGTTAGTAATACCGTAGCTACACTTTACCGCTCTTACGTTCGCTTAGACGTTCGATAACGTAATATATATTCGATCGTTGCTTTAAGTATTATTTTTCTTCCGTTAATTAAAAGAAGGATATACTTTTGTTTGTATTCTAGATTTGCATATAGGTTATTTGCAGTTTTAAATTGTTCTGGGAACCAGGGTCGCTCCTCTGACACCCAGAGTCACTTCATCGATTCTATTTGTAGCTAGTTATAGGGCCACTATCACTAGAGGTTAACCCTTTAAGTTTTAATCGTTTTGGGAACCAGGGTTGCTACACCCCGAGTCACTTGATCGACCTTAGTCGCCGTTATTCGCCGTTAGCGATCGAGGCACAATCCCTCGACGCTATCTCTCCGACTTTAATCGGTTTTGGGAACCACGGTCGCTACCCTGACAACCCGAGTCACTTGACCGACCTTATTCGCCGTTAGCGATAGAGGTACAATCCCTCGACGCTATCCCACAGTTTCAACCGTTTTGGGAACCAGGGCCGCTACCTTGACACCCCGGGTCACTTGATCGATCCTATTCGCCGTTATACGCCATTAGCAATCGAGGCACAATCCCTCGACGCTATCTCTCTGACTTTAATCGTTTTGGAACCAGGGTCGCTCCCCTGACACCCCGGGTCACTTGACCGACGTCATTCGACCTTTTACGCCGTTAGCGATCGAGGCCCGATCCCTCGACGTTATTCCTCAGTTTAAATCGTGTTGGGAACCAGGGTCGATCCCCTGACACCCCAAGTCACTTGATCGACTTTTATCGTTTGGGGAACCAGGGTCGCTCCCCTGACACCCCGAGTCACTTTTTTTTTTTTTTTTTTTTTTTTTTTAATAGAGGGCCAGGCTTACAAGTTACCATGGGATTGCATCGCAGCTAGAACAGCTTATTGTGCACCCTCGTTCACAGATCCTCATTCTCCGTCAAATCCCAGGTCTTTGGTGAACCGCAGACCTTGTAGGGCTGGGCACATAAATATACCTTCACAGCTTTCACAAGGTCTCTGGCTGGGGCAAGTCGTAGCGAGATTTTCCTGAAAGGACTCAGCTCCTGAACTTGCTTGATCAGCCAATCCTTTGTGGCTGCGTTAGCACAGCCTCCACCTTTCTTCCTGGAGGCTTCATTAGAGTCAGCTTTGGGGGTACCACCCTTGCTCTGCTTTTTCCCAGCATCCTAGTTCCCGGAGGAACTGGCTTTGGAGGCAGCATAGTTAGGGTGCTTGGCAGCCCACACTAGCCTCCTCTCACTTCTGGATAGCACCTTTTCGCCTTTGGCTAAAGCATCCGCTATCCTCCGTCTTTGCAACTCACCCCTGGAAAGTCGTTTTTCGTACGAGGGATCTCATACGCAGACCTTGTAGGGCTGGGCACATAAATATACCTTCACAGCTTTCACAAGGTCTCTGGCTGGGGCAAGTCGTAGCGAGATTTTCCTGAAAGGACTCAGCTCCTGAACTTGCTTGACCAGCCAATCCTTTGTGGCTGCGTTAGCACAGCCTCCACCTTTCTTCCTGGAGGCTTCATTAGAGTCAGCTTTGGGGGTACCACCCTTGCTCTGCTTTTTCCCAGCATCCTAGCTCCCGGAGGAACTGGCTTTGCAGGCAGCAGAGTTAGGGTGCTTGGCAGCCCACACCAGCCTCCTCTCACTTCTGGATAGCACCTTTTCGCCTTTGGCTTAAGCATCCGCTATCCTCCATCTTTGCAACTCGCCCCTGGAAAGTCGTTTTTCGTTCCTTTCCGGTTTCTGCGAGCGTGTCGTCATCGTCAGATTTCAGTAGACCTTCCTCCTCCATTTGGGTCAGATTGTCTACATTGTTCTCACGAATACCGGGTATTTAAGTCCACCTCCCCAAAGACCCGATTAGAGAGGTAAGGGGTGCGTACGACTGGGTTACCCCTGGTTCCCAGAAGGCTCCGTTAAGACACTGAATATTAGGCCCCCAGTGCCACAAGACTCTTGGCACGGATCGCATTACACCTTAGTCTAGGGCCCCCCTCACTTGGTTCTGTAGGTGGACCAACACCCAGTGGCAGAAGGTAGCTCTCCGCAGCTAACAAGTGAGAGTTGGGGTTTAGGTTGTGGCCAATCTGCCGAACCAACCCCGCATGCGAGGTTTGGCCGGAACGGCGCGAAATTTTCTCCCACTCACTAAACCCCCATACCTTCCCCCCGAGTCACTTGATCGACTTCTATCGTTTGGGAACCAGGGTCACTCCCTTGACACCCCGGGCCACTTGATCGACTCTAATCGAATTGGGAACCAGGGTCGCGCCCCTGACACCCCGGGCCATTTGATCGACTTAAATCGATTGGGAACCAGGGTCGCTACCCTGACACCTCGGGTCACTTGGTCGACTTTATTTACCATTATTCGCCATTAGCGATCGGGGTACAATCCCTCGACGCTGTCCCTCAGTTTTGATCGTTTATAATCGTCAAAAGGTAGGAGTTGGTGATGATGAGCCTTACAGAATAAACATAAACAGAATAACATTAAAAATAAAATCCTGCTAATCTATACCAACACCTCAAATACAAACATTGTCTAATCCGAACTTCCTGTTGTGGATTAAAAACGTTGCTGTGCCTATTAAAAATCAAAGAAAATTACTATTCTGGAATACTTACCCTGGTGTCTAGCCGAACGAGAAACTGAGAAATGTATAGGCCTAAGCGAATTATGATGACAAGGAAAATGTCCGTAAACCTAAGATAAGAATTACTTAATTGTAATGTCAATACAATGTATATTGTAAAGACAAAGTATTGTGGTATTATTATTATTATTTTTTATTGAACTGGGAAATTATGAATGACCACCATCAGCCTATGGCATCCATTTGTTGACAACAGTCTGTTGATTCTCTTTCAAGTTGTTGTATGGTAAAAAGAAAGCAATCACAGTAGTAGATTACCTTGGTAACTCATAAGTCATAGGTCGTAATTGTGGGAGCTAAAAGTGACTAAATTTCAGACAAAAATATTACTCACATCTTGAAACGAGTCTCAGTGGTCAAAGATTTGGGTGTTACTTTTGTGGCGGATCTTACCTTTGACAACCACATTGATGATATATGTAGCATAGCAAACCGGCTTCTGTGATTTCTCTTTCGATCGACCCGTGGACTGAGCAACATTTGGGCGCTTAGGACTCTGTTCTGCTCTCTTGTTCGCCAACTACTCGTATATGCCTGTCCAGTTTGGTCTCCTCATTTAATCGGCCAGATAAGCCAGCTTGAGAACATCCAGAGGAAGTTTTTGAGATTGGTTGGAGTTTGCCAATGGGGTGGCTGTTATTTTATTATTTAAATCTTCAATATCCAGTAGTAGGAAAATGAAATCTGTTTCTTTGTAACTTAAGTATTTTCTAGTCAAAACTTGCAATTTCTCCCCCATGTTTCATACTAGTCCTATTATTTGCATTATATTGCTGCTGCAATGGAAAAACTCACTGTTTCTGTTTGCTTAGATCTTGTTAGTGTTTATTATCATATTGTAAATTGATTTATTGTAATTTATTGCTCTGTTTTTGTTCTTGTTTCAACTTTTTGCATTGTTATTGTATGTATTGATATTTCTCGTTGACTGATCTGTTATTGTTTCTTTTGTTGTATTGTTAAACACATTGTTCTTTGTTTTTGCTTGTGAAATTTGTTGCACAGTTATCATGTCTATTTTTAATTGTCCATGTATAAATTGGCAATTGTGCCGTTGAAATAAATTAAATGAATTGGTCTGTGATTAGTCAGCGGTGTTTTTACCCATTAGTTCTGAGTTTAAATAGGACTATACATAGGCTGATCAAAATGGCCACAATAATGAAATTGCAGATTATATATATAATCCAGTATAGTCCAAGTTCACGTTTTCGGTGGATTATATAAATAAATAGCATTTAAAGAATATTACAAATCCTTTTATATTTTTTTCTGGAGAAGTGTATGCATAATTTGGAAATGATAGATTCCAAAAAAATTAAATGATTAGTTGGGATGATCTATTTATCTTCAGTCCAGCACAAATTTTGTAATAGTTGTTTTGAAGCGGTTAAACACAACCAATCACCATGTCCAAGTTGCCACAATAAAGAAATGTATCTTTTTTAACACCTACCTCAATCAATTGCGAAAATCACAACTTTGACTTGATATTTCTCCGTGCCCACGATGACATTTCAAACATTTTTTAATTCTTCAAGAAGAACTGGTAATATTTAAATCTCTATATATTAATTTGAAACTGTTTTTCTTTGTCACAGCTAATTTGAGAGAACGGCTGGGCGTAGAAACTCGGTAGAGGTGTCTAAAGAAAGGTCTTGGTCTGTGGATGAGCCATCAAAAGAGAAACATGGTGAATTACCTTGGGGCTCTGCCCCAGTGGCCTTTAAATTCCCATCCCATGTTATTCTTATGGAGGAAAAACGGGGGTTTTGTCATAGCTAATTTGAGAGAACGGCTGGGCGTAGAAACTTGGTAGGGGTCTCTAAAGAAAGGTCTTGGTCTATAGATGAGCCATCAAAAGAGGAACGAGGTAAATTCCCTTGGGGCTCTGCCCCAGAAGCCTTTAAAGTTGCCTCTTCAGATTTGTTTACATTACGACCATATGCATAATTCTACACTACTTTTTAATGAAACAGCTGTCAATATTTAAATCTATATCCTTATATATAATACGTGAAGGCGATTTCTACGAAACACTACTCCTCCATTAATAATGGACGGATTTTTACAAACGACGTGTCAAAGTAAAGTATTTTTTGTGTAGACACCCCTTTCACCAATTCCTGTAATAAAAATCCTCGGGCTTCGCCCCACAGACCATCAAAGTTGAAGTTTCTCCCATAAGATTAACATGAGGGAATCTAAATATTTAATTGGAAACTTTGTCTCCACTAATTTGAGAGAACGGCTGGGCGTAGAAACTTGGTAGAGGTGTCCAAAGAAAGGTCTTGGTCTGTAGATGAGTTATCAAAAGAAAAACCAAGCAAAACCCCTTAGGACTCTGCCCCAGAAGCCATTAAAGATCCCTCCACAGAGTTGTTTACATTTTGGCCAAGTGAATAATACTTTTTAATGAAACAGCTGTTCATTTTTAAATTGTATTTCAAACAACACACATTTATTGGGAGTTACTGAATTCTACCAAATAAGTATTTGCAATGTTATTTTCTGATTTTAAAATAGATTTTCTTCTTTCATCTCATGTTTTGCAATATAACGTTCAATTACGAAATCAGTGGAAAATCCTTTTATCACAGCAATTCTTAAATTATTTGTTATTGAATTATCTTATATCTATTGTACGGGTTGGTGTCTGCCTTTTTCACCACTTTAGCCTACATTTTATCATATTATTCAACACATATCAAATATTTATGTAGAAATATCTGCTCTTATCGTGTCTAATAAAATCCAAACATAGAAACCTTGCCTGAAATGGTACCCATCTTGACAAATGATTCGCACTTGCGTATATTACGAACTTGGTTGGCGCACTGGGTTGGTAACATTATTGAAAATAACACTACATTTTGGCTGTAAAATATGGTACAAAGAGAAAATACTATTTAAGCAGCTATACTGTCATGACAGAAAGGTCATATTCCTTTTAAACTAGATCACATAATCCTTTATAAGATACGTTGATTAACAATATATAAACGTCAATATATACGTAACGGCCAATTTACAATATTTTTGCTTTTTGGAAATGCCCCATTGCAATGTCATTTGGATTATTTGTTGCCAATGAAGCTGCAAGACCATATGAACTAGGAGGCCCCTAACAGTTCAAGAATAAAAGCCAACTTCACTTCAAGTATTCCACTACACCTAACATTCCGTAAAGAGATTATATTGACAACTTTATGTTATTGATAAGGCTGAGGCAACTAACTGACATCCCCTATGTCAAGGAATTCCAGCTTTAACAGTAACCCCACAATCAATTTCTCAAAACTATGCTAGAGGATTCATTCATTGGCACAGAAGTACGATATGAACTTACTGAAAAATCAAACTTACACTGTAACGGATATACCTCCCTTTGAAGTTAGAATATGTCTTCCCAAAAAATATTTTCTTTTGAAATAAAATCATATTACACTGATGAAATCACAGAAGTTTTTAACCACAAAAGATCCACCGATACGATTTTAATACTATTTAAACGTTCTTCCAAAGGACGATATACCATATAACATACTAATAATAACTCCGATGACATACGGTATGGGGAATATTTTATTCATTGAGTGATCAACCAAATTTGGCAACTAACGCAATTAATATCATTATTGTTTTTACACTTATTACTCTTTAAATAATGCTAAATGTTCAAAATATGTATATTTCACCCAATTTATCGCAGTTAGATGAATTAACGTAAGCCTTGAAAGTAACCGTCGATTTCGACGGGTTTCACCTAGTAGGTATATAATACGTGAAGCCGTTTTTTGATAACACAACTCCTCCCTTATTTGTGGACCAATTTCAACGTTTAAGGTGTCAAAAGATTCGTCTCAATATGCAGTTTTGCAATAAGGTTTTACAATTTTAAAATTCCTACTCTTAAGGGCGTGAGACCCTCTCAAAGATCGGGGTTTCCCCATAAGAAATACATAGAACAAAATTAAAAACAAAAAACAGCTGTTTATAAAAAGAAACTCATTAGTTTTTTGTGAGTAAAAATTAATGTTTGTAATATTCAGTAGGTTAAGACCAAGTTAAACAGTTAATCAGTGTTGTGGGAAGAACAGAAAATGCCTCAAGTTCAAAGAAGAAATATTGAAAACGGGAGGATGAGACAATTAACTAGGTGGCGTTTGCAGAGGCATCCACAAAATTGAGCGGAGTCATCAGGGGTTCATACTATATTGGTTTTGTCATACTGCAGTAAAAACAGTCGTTTTTAATGCATGCGTTGCGGGTCTAAAGTAGCATTTTTACTCTTTAGGGAGTAAAGATCGTTTTTAGCGTCTATGGAGTAAAAATCAGTTGTTAACAACTCAGTTGTAAATTTCTATTGTAAACGATTGCATGTATCGAAATATGTATCGATTTGTGCTTTGTAATCATTTTAACCTACAGTCTACAGTCTCTTCCCATAGCATTTTAGCATTGCAGATACATTAATCCATTCACACACTCAACACTGCTCACCTTTACTACTTCCTTCATCACCCCCTACGTCGTGGACCTGTTTCCCTCTCTTCCCATAGCATTTTAGGATTGCAGATACATTAATGTAATTGCCAAAGGCAGTTCCCACACTCTGCACTGCAAGCCTTACTACTTCCTTCACCATTTCCTACGCCATAGACCTGTTTCCTTCCCTTCTCGTAGCATTTAAGTATTAGAATTGACTATATATTGGTATATTGACTATATAATGGTATTAGATACATTTATCTAACTGCCCAAACGGTTCCCCCACTCTCCACTGCCAGCCTTTAAAACTTCCTTCACCACTTCCTACGTCGTAGGGCCTGTTTCCTTCTCTTCTCTTAGCATTTTAGGATTGAAGATACATTAATCTAACTGCCACAGACGGTTCTCACATTATGCTCATACTTTACTACTTCCTAAGCTACTTCCTACATCGTGGACCTGTTTTCATCACTTTCCATAGCATTTTAGTATTTTAGATACGTTAATATAATTGCCACAAACATTGCCCACACTTCACACCGCTAGCCTTTACTACTTCTTTCACCATTTTCTATGTCGTGGGCATGCTTCCATCCCTTCTCATAGCATTTCAGCATTGCAGATAAGTTAATCTAACTGCTACAAAGGGTTCCCAGTTCCCACACTCCACACTGCTCACCTTACTACTTCCTTCACCTCTTCTTACGTCGCGGGCCTGTTTCTCTCTATTCCCATAGAATTTTAAGATTGTAGATACCTTAATCTAATCGTCATAAACAGTTCCCACACTCCGAAAAGCTCGCCTTGACTACTTCCTTCACCACTTCCTACGTCTCGGACCTGTTTCCCTCCCTACCCTTAGCATTATTGGATTGCAAATACCTTAATCTATTGGTTATAAACATATCCCACACTTTGAACAACATTTCCTTTACTACTTCATTCACCACTTCCTACGTCGCAGACCCCTTTTCCTCCCTTCCCATAGCATTTTAGGTTTGCAAATACCTTAATCTAATGGTCATAAACAGATTCCATACCCCGAACAGCTCGCCTTTACTGCTTCCTTCACCAATTCCTACGTCTCGGACCCCTTTTCCTCCATTTCCATAGAATTTTAGGAATGCCTTTAATATTACCTTTATCTAATCGTCATAAACAGTTTCCACACTCCGGACAGTTCGCCTTGACTACTTCCTTCACCACTTCATACGTCGCGGACTTGTTTTCCTCCCTTCCCATAGCATTTTAGGTTTGTAGATACCTTAAGCTATTGGTCATAAACAGATCCAACACTCCAGACAACTCGCCTTTACTACTTCCTTCACCACTTCCTACGTCACGGACCTGTTTTCTCCCTTCTCATAGCATTTTAAGTTTGTAGATACCTTAATCTAATCGTCATAAACAGTTTCCACACTCCGGACAGCTCGCCTTGACTAGTTCATTCATCACTTCTTACGTCGCGGACCTGTTTTCAACCCTTCCCATAGCATTTTAGGATTGCAAATACCTTGATCTAAGGGTCATAAACAGATTCCATATCCCGAACAGCTCGCCTTTACTACTTCCTTTACCACTTCCTACGTCGCGAACCTGTTTCCTTCCCTTCTAATAGCATTTTAGGATTGCAGATACCTTAATATAATCGTCATAAACAGTCCACACTCCCTACAGCTCGCCTTGGCTATTTCCTTCACCAATTCCTACGTCGCGGACCAGTTTTCTTCCATTCCTATAAAATTTTAGGAATGCAGATACCTAAATCTAATCGTCATAACCAGTTTCCACACTCCAGACTGCTCTCCTTTACTACTTCCTTCACCACTTCCTACGTCACGGACCTCAAGCTAGTGTCGTCATTTGATTATATTTATGATCCATACCGTTTCTGTTCTAATATCTGTGGATTAATGCTATCAGCTATTTCTTTTCTACTGCATTCAAAAGTCAACAGCTGATCATATGTTTTTGTTTATGTGTCAAATACTGCTTCCATAAGGATTACATTGAAACTTTGAGACCCAGTGGGGCGGATTCCTGAGAGACTTTTTTAACGCCATATAGATGTTGGCACTCACCGATATGGTCTCTATCACCATGCAAAATTTGAAAACGATTGATTCATCCGTCTAGGAGGAGTTTGCGTATTACGAAATGCATAAGAGTCGACGTATAAGAGCTTCGCTCGCTCCGCTCAATAATAAGGTATCTTATGATAGAGTAGAAAAAGAGAGGCCTGGTCTAACAGATACCCATCAGATACACATTCTCTTGGTGAGATGAATAATATTTGCCATCTCTGCTATGCAACTTACTTTGGAAGTAATAAAATATACGAAGCACATAGTGTTGTCATGGTGGTAAAGTAAACTTGCCTAATGTCATAACAAATGAATGCATGCAAGAAATGTTTACTTCTGACATTGACAGATCGAGATATTTCAAAACATTTAGTAGAAACTATAATAATGCCTTGACTATGATAAGTTCAAGTAGTAAGGTTTTATACCAAATCTTGGCGGACCTTATGTTTTTATTGTTAACTTTTGTATCACTTGCTCTACTTCAATTGGGAAAAACGTAAACGGATTGTTTACTTCTAGGTTATATTCCCAGTTCCTCGGACAAACTTATACAAGTTTTTTGACTGAATTCACCAACACAATCCATACATATCAAGTTAAAAATAAGAAGTTTCAAAAACTCATTTGCTTTTGAAAGTTTTAGTGGCTATATTAGACCAAACATATTGCCAAAGTGAAGGAATTATTGTTTATGTATTCAACGATCAAGTAGTTACGGTCAAGTTTATTTTGATGATTCAGGAGAGGCAAATATGTACGCTGTTCAAAAAGAGAAAATGAAAATTGCTATCCAAATCTTATAGCTACAAAAGTTATCCAACCTATTTCGACAAATGAATCCATATTTTCAAAACTTTTGGACAGGTATTAAGAGAAACTCCACTGAACAACGTGAGAACGTTCTGATCACTGAGCTAAAATTATAACTGGAGGTAGCACTGCCATGGCAGAAGTCTGTCAAAAGCGTGTCGCTGATTTTGTTAGGTTGGTATAGCAGTGGGTTTTCTTATCATAGCAATAACATGGCTTCTTATAACTCCCGCCCCACGCAAACATGGCGGCTGGCGACACGCATATTCAGTGCTACCTCCAGTTAGAATTATAGCTCAGTGGTTCTGATGCGGGGCATATACTGTGACTGACAGACAACACGTTAAAATACGTTAACCAACTTTCAATGGTGTTGCTGCCTTAGCCTATTCAAAGCAGATTATGGTTGTCCAGTTGGGAACCCAGAGTTTGTGGGTAAAAAATGAAGCACATGAAATGGTTGATACTGTATCTCCCCACTTTTCAGGATTCTCTACGGAGAAAATTCGTTTTATTAGGAGGATATGTCTCAAATCAAAGAAATAAAATTACCCAACTTAAATTATTTAACACAGGTTATCAGTAAGGCAACAGTTTTCTTCAACTCACAATGCTGGAAAAACTTTGTAGCATCATGTTAACTCGAATTGAAGCAGATCGTTTAGCATTCATTAGAAGTTAGTTATCAGTTAAAACTGAGAGCAGAAATAAGGTAGGTGAACCTTGACAACGCAATTACACATAGCCTATTTAAAATTAGTTTCTAACAAGTGTTTAAACAACTCTAAGATGTAAGTAGAAGTGCATAACGTTTTCCTCGGTATTATGTTTAATACTATGCGGCTCATTGAGCCGCACGGGTTCTCTAGTTAATATAAATTTGAAATAAAAACTTCACCAATATTTCTGAACTTTTAATTTCATTAGGGAAATTAAAAATTCAGAAATATTGGTGAAGTTTTTATTTCAAATTTATATTTTTTACTTGATGGAAAATTACCAAGACCTATCCAACGACACCTTGGACATGGTGATTGGTTGTGTCAAATCAAATCAAACTTTATTGTCCCGGCAACTTAGGACAGACCCTACCAGTGGTAGGCCTAGGCCACTTCACGCTAGCAGTAGTGGGCCGTAGGCCTATAGCAATGCACTAAGTTTTTCACAGAACGGCATAAGATCAAGCAACTGACACTAAAAAAAGATTTATACATATATATGAGAGCTCTGGCATCCAAAACAACAATTCATGGTTTTCCTGAAGTGTCTTAGGGATGGAACGCTAGAAACTCACCCAAAGTTTTGATAACTTATGATGTCATCGAGATAAAAAGTCAAAATCTAGCCTAATTGGTCTTGGAGGTTGGACAATCCTGTTACCAATATACGGGAACATGCAATCATTACTGAGCAATGAAATAATTGACCGCACCATTTTGTATAGGTACTAAAAATGAAAACTGCTATAAAATTAAGTTACTTTAAGTTAGCACAATCATAGACAACATTCCTGGCCAGTACCAACAATATTCAAGCAGAGATAAGATAGTTATGCCTATGACAGAATTGCATACAAATAACAGTCTATCAACGGTCTACCATCTCGAGCATATAACTTAGGCCTATTTAAACTCAAGGAAAACCCCAATGATATGTTGATCAGGAATCTTGATACCCCTCTGTCAGGCATGATTCTATAAATAAATCTAACTTAATGTAGGTTTACTAATTGAATCAATACTTTATTTTCAATCGATATCTTATTAGCCTAACTAAGCCCAGTTAAAAACTGAACCGAACCTGGCAGTTTTACAGGGTAGCCTACAGTTTCTTAACTGGGCTACACTAACATCGATTGAAACCATCAATTCTTAACCTTCTTTAGAGTTTTTCATTACTGTAAGTTATCAGGAAGTTTGGTTAGCCTAGTTAGGTTAGATTATGACAGTTTCATTTCATCAGTTAAGTTAGAAATATCGATTATTGATCAAAGTTTTCAATCGATATTGGCGTAGCCCAGTAAAAGCCGCGTTTACACCGGAGTTTGAAACACGAGTTGCAAACAGAAATTGCAAACACCTCTAAAAACGCCCATTTTTAGACGAAACTTTTTGCTGTTGCAAACAGTTTTTCAGTGTTGGCAACAGAAATTTTTGTTTCCACTTGAAGTCTAGTTTCGGTCAATATGAGCCGTTGAAACACGAAACAGAAACATTTCTCCGCCATCACCTAAGCTGCCACCTCCACTCACTCGCACCACCCTGTGTCTCGACTCAGTGTTACCTATGTTATTTAACCCTGTCTGGACTGCTACTAGCTACCTCGTGTTTGATGTGACTTATATCGTGTCGTGCATGTGGTGAGTGATGGAAAATCTACTGAGTGAGATGGAGTGGGGAGATGACAATATTATTAAGTTAATTAGCTTGTACAGAGAACAGGAAGTGCTTTGGAATCAAACTATTTCTGACTATAAAAACAAAAACAAGAAAAACTATGCGTGGAATGACATTTCACGGGAAATGAACTTAAGCAAAGCAGAGGTCCAAAATAAGATGAGGAACCTCATAATTCAATTTAACAGAGAATCTAAAATGGGCAATAAGTCTGGATCGGGGCCGACGATGTGAAAACCAAGTGGAAGTTTTTTTTTTAATCAATGATATTTCAATCAAAGAATAAGAATAAGAATAAGAAAGTTTATTGGCGTTGACCAGGTTGTATACAGGAATAGGCATTGTCAAATTACATTAACCCTTTGAGTGCCAACGTCCGGGGAACCGGACGTTTTTAAAACGAGCCAAAAGTGCCGACGTCCGGCCGACCGGACGTTTTTAGAACGAGCCAAAAGTGCCAACGTCCGGCTGACCGGACGTTTCGTAATGATCGAACAGTTGTCATAACAACCGAATGGATACTCGCATTCTTTTAACCCATATATTAACATTGAGTCGAAAGTTACTAGATGCGATACATCGATTTTTGTTGGTCGAAATATCGAAAATTCGATTTTTACGAAATCTTAACCTAAAAATCGCCAGATCGCGCTCGGCATTTTTAGCGCGACCTTCGGGAAAAATCATCGGCATTTTTTGAGCGTTACTTTTATTTCTCGCCTGGCACTCTAAGGGTTAAACAGAATATCAATATCAATATCAACAAGTATGTTATCTATAGCTAACAAAGATTGAGAATTCCTAACTTACAGTGTGAATGATTCCATTGTCAAGTCAAAATTATTTCAAACATTTTTTATGAAACATGGAAACAAAACCATGAAATAAAAATTGCAAACTTTTATTTGAAATTACTGTTTGCAACTGCTGTTTGCAATAAAAGTTTGGGGTACAGTTTCTTAACTGGGCTATGCTAATATTGATTGAAACTATCGAATTGAAAATATTGATCAATAATTGTTATTTTGAAATATATCTATTATAAAATAAAACTATCATAACCTAACCTAACCAACCAAACTTGCTGATGGTGAAAAAATCGCATGAAGGTTTACTAATCGAATCGATAGTTTCAATCAATATTAGCATAGCCCAGTTAAGAAATTGTACCCAAAGTTTGCAACTTTTTGTTTGAAACTCCGGTGTAAACGCGGCTTAAGAAGCTGTAAGCTATCCAAACTGCCAATCCCCAATAGACAAACATCCATCCTATTCCTACATGTTATGTTACTTACCAAACTTAATCTTGGCTATGGCTTAAAACTGTTTAAGAGTTTTAACCCCCGAAGTTTAAAGTACTGTGAGATGCCTGTCTTAATCGCTAAAGGTGTGGGATTAAAATATGCAAACGTTAATTTAATTGATTAATTGGTGAAACCACAATGGCACATTGTTTTGTTTTAATTTAAATTCCAAAACCAAAATGCCAAAACTCATGAATGAAATGAAATGCAAATTGCAAATGAAATGACAGAAAAAATATTAAAACTAACATGTGACCAAAGTGCTGCCAACCTAAAATAAACTTAATTCCCTACTCAATTATGACTCACGTTTAGGTAATTGGGACACAGAAATCAGGAATCTCACTTAAAAATCATGATTCAAATTTAGATAATTGGGAAAGAAAGGGTTAAGAACAGCATGAATGATTTACCTGTAACTAGTTCAGTACAAAATAATAACACTAGGTTTAGTGCTAAGCAGTGGCGGATCTAGAACAGCCACAAGGGGGGGGGCGAACCAGGGGGTAGCTGGGGGGTTCAGGGGTACCCCCCCGAAAAATTAGTGTAAACTAAGTCTCCAAAATGGCAGTTTTATACCATTTCTTTGTCCGTTAAGTTAGTGTGACAAATTATTTTATGCAATTTGTATGCACCACTGTATTACACGCAGTAAAAAAATATATGTATGCCCGAGGATAACTGATAAAAGAGCTAGGTCATGCCCTTGTTTCAGGAATAAAACTTGACGTCACACTACATTACAGTATTTTGACTAACTTCCCACGCAAGGATTTAGTCCAGAAAACAGCTGTTTGCCGCCAGCTTATTCAAATGGGGTTTCATTGCGTACTACTGTACTGTAATGAATTTTGCCGGACACCAATCAGCTGATTATACAGTATTTAGGTGGCAATGAGTGGTTATAAACAAAAACATAACCTCTCTTTTAGGTTATGACTATGACTAGTGATTTTTAGTCCTTTAGTTGGTGGAAATATATAAGGATTTGTACAGATTTAGTAGTGTGAGTGTGGCGTAAACTATCGTACGTAACTCGTCCAAAATGTGTATACCGGACTCGACTTCGTCTCGCACGGGAACGACCACACTCGTCCGGTAAACTTTTCAGGACTAGTAACGTATACTATTTCAATCACCTTCCCATGTGAGAAACCTGGAAAGAAAGAAAACTTCCAAACCGCAATATTGTCAACGTCAACATATTCCTAGACAATTTGTCAAAAATCACCTGTCACACTAGAAGTTTTATGAAACAAAAATGTGACAAATTTGTCAAGACATTGACATATTTGTAAAAAATATTTGACGTAAAATTGTAAATTTTTAAACTTATATGAAACAGAAATTTGTAGAATTGTAGACATGTCAAATATACGCGTCACCTCTGTCACCTGTCACCTTTTATGAAACAGGGCCCTTGGTTGAAAATCCTTTTTTTCAAATTTAAAGATTTGTTTACACTGTAGTTAAGTTAGTTAAGTAAGTTTTCCTGTGAACAGTCTGATTCCTTTTTTTGCATAGTGCATGCAATTTTTCTATGAACGGCATGCTTTGCTTTGCTTTGTATTTTTTTGTGCATGGTTTTTAAAATCTTTTGCACATGGTTGGTTTTGATCGGTTTTTGCTTAGTTAGATTTTTAACTCTTGATATTTATTTTATGCTTGTACACTGTTTGACACACGGCCGCCTTTAACTCGAGGCCGAGGCCTTTGAAGTGGCTACGTCGCAAGTGGTGTTGTAACAGCTGTTTTCTTTGGAAGCAGCTAATAATGGTACAGTATTAGTGTTTTTACGAAAGATTGGTTCCTGGACTATGACAATATTGACTCCGCTTAAAATGTACAGATAAAGATTTTTAATTTATATTGTTTCGGTTTTCAATTCTATATGTTTTATTTTCAATATTTTCAATAAATGCATGTTATTCATATATTTAAATTTAAATCAATAAAGTGCGAATTAATGAGCTTATGTCACCTGCACCTGTCTGCCATGTTATCTTATGGGACGTCTGTCACTAAACAACACCACTTGCGACGTTGCCAATTCTACAAGGCCCCGGCCTGTAGTTAAAGTATGTTTTATGTTTTATCTATGGTTAAAGGTGGCCGTGGTTTGACATAGCCTGTAACAATATTGTTGATTGGCCAAATAAAATCATTGTATCAATATTGTATTATTGCTGTTGTTGCCAGTGTTACCAACAGTTTTAAGGCACCGCATCAGTGAATGTACAACATTTGGCCATGCTTTTAATAAGTATTTGACGTATATTGATTGATTTTAAAACTTAAATTAGTCTAATCAACCACCTAATGTAAGATTTATATTTATTAACAATGGTATAATGCATTAAACCCAAATTGTATCACTTAGGATAATTTTTAATGTTAGGGTAGCCCAAAGTAGATTTAGGGTAATTTCAGCCCGCCTTTAGGGTAAAATTGCAACATCGAGCCATCGAGGTGGCAACACTGAGCAGCAGACAACAGGACTGGATAATTTTAGCTCAGTGGAGTGGACTGAACATCACATTGGTATTGGTAATGTTAGCCTAGTATTTGTCTATTAGTCATTAGTCATAATAGGCCTATCACGAAATTGGCCAAGTTAGAGCTCTATCTCCTTGGAACCATCGATCTCTATTTTGGAACTTACCTTAAGTTATAAGCCTCATATATTGACATAAAGTATATTGTATTACTCATTATCAAAGTAACTTATTTTTACCATTAATAAGTCAAGGTAAGTACTTCCTGTTAGGCTAAGTTAGTCTTAACTTATTTTGTATTTCTTTTTAATTTCCTAAATTGTAAACATCCCCCATACCACCATTTTGTACCATTTTGTAAGCGAAAAAAAAATTATAATTTTATGAAAAGATCCTGCCTAGGCCTAAAACTATTTTAGGCCTATCATCTAGGCTAACCTATTCCTCCAGCAATTTTTTTTCTATTGTTACCATAGTGTATGCTACACATTAAATTTAGTCCTAGGCCTACCACCAATCAACAAATAGATGTTAAAAATATTTACAAAAACTCCTGGGCTTTCAAAATCACCCAAACTTCCTTTAACTTTGCTTCTTATTTTCTTTTTCATTAAAATACCTACTTTGTATGGCCGCCATTTCAATAAAAAGTATTAAAAGGTATTATGACAAAAGGTCAAATAATGACAGGCAAGTTTATAACAACATTATAGTTACATGCTATTACATGCTTATTACATGCTTCCCAGCATTTACTAACGATTTATGTTTTCGCAAAGGATACACGTCCAGTAAACGAACGTGGATTTGGTCCAGCAGTGACGTCACTGGGTTGTGATGGCCCGGAACACCATTAACACAACGATACGGTGGAATGCCGTCAGTGTTCTTGGTGTAGTGGATATAGTACTCGGCTGATGTTCAAGAGGTACTTAGATCAAATCCCATCGGTGTCTTACTTGTTTTCAAAGATTTTGTTAATAATGCCATTTCTTCTTAACTGTACATTTTTTGTTAGAATTTGAGGCATTTATAATTTTATTTTATGAATATAATTTAAACTTCAATTTGATTTTTAGTCTGGTTAGTTAGGTTAGGTTATGACAGTAACTGCTGGACGCCTAATCCACGTCGTACGCGTATCCTCTTGCTTTTTTTCATGTTTAGTCTGGTCAGGATTTAAAGTTTTTTAATAGTGCTATTTACGATTGGCTTAACTAGGCCTAGCACAACTGTATCTATTTTTAATCCAGGGTGGCTAGTGACCTGGAAAACCTGGAAAACCTGGAAATGTCAGGGAATATTAAATATCTGGAAAAGTCATGGAAAAGTCAGGGAATTTTGTCATAAGTCAGGGAAAATTGTAAAATGTTTAAAATAATTTTAATAATTGTTAGGAAAGGTCTATCTGGTGAGAATACGTATGCCGTGTGGGTGAAAACTAAGAAAAATGTCTGTACAAATAAATTTTGTATTTTTGTACAAATTAAATTTTGTTATAAACTCATCAAACTCATCTTATCAAACTCAGTTTAATTTTATTAAGGCAAGTTGCAAAGTTTGAATATAAGCTAGCCTGTATCTATAGATTTTATGTATTTTTTTGAAACATAAGATATTCTTCAGATAAAGATTAGTCCTTTTGAAGAATTGGTCAGGATTAAAATTGTAATTTTGAATTTGTCGATCAGGGAAAGTTTAAAAAAATCATGGAATTGTCAGGGAAAAGTCAGGGAATTTTTCAATGTGATTTCACTAGCCACCCTGTTAATCGGCCCTGGTTAAAAATCCACGTGTTTTTTGGCTGTTGAAAGGTTTCTTGACCTAGGATATTATATTTTTCCATTTTAATTACTTAGTAGGCCTACCTTTAAGTTACTTGTGTTTTCTAAACGGACCCGAGTGTTGCTTAACTTAATGTCTAACTTGCAGTAGGCCTAATAAATTAAAAATACATAGGCTATTTTTAAGTCTCATGCTTCTCTTGAAATGAAGTTAAGTACCCTTGCTTGGCTGTTCTAGAGAGGGAAAAGGGTGAAAGAGAAGGCTGCTAAGGTGTACCGTACCTAACTAAAAAGTGCAATACAGTAGAACCTCTTTAATCCGAACTAATTGGGACCGGGGGTAGTTCGGACTATTGAATAGTTCGGATTACAGAACATATTGTTGTCTTTACATAACAATAGCTGAAACAAGGCTAAAATGGATCGTAATTGCTACGGGAAAAGTTAAAAAATGCTTTATAAAGTAAAATAGCCTACAGTTTTTATTTAATACAGTAGTTAACATAGTGAATAAACAGTAATGTACATTAAATACAGTATACAATAGAGAACTACTGTACTGTGTATAAAGTACAGCAATGAGGTGTTCGGATTAGTGGACGTTCGGATCACGGGGGTTCGGATTAAAGAGGTTCTTCTGTAAATATTAATTTAGTAAGAATAAATAGGTGACAAAAAGGGCGGCAACACTAGGTACCTAAAGAAGGTGCTTGCGATTTTGAGGTTTGGGTATGGATATCCGTTTTGGGTCCTTCTGAACCCGAAAAAGTGGTTTTTGAAGTAACATTTGTATATGTCTGTGTTATTAGATGTAGGCCTATAGGCCTACAGAGCTACCGACCAAACCTGTGGTCTGATTTTGATGAAATTTGGTATGGGGAGTAGGCTACTAATCCTTAGTATCTCCAGTTTTTTTTTTTAATTTAATGGTCACTTTAACATAAAAACCCATTAAAATAAAGTACGGTAACAAAAACCGCTCAAGAACGATTTAGACTAAAATTTAGTATGTTATAGTCCCATCATATTTAAACCAAAAACCAATGATCTTGGTTTTAAAGAAAATGGTACATCCCCCATTGCCGTTACAGTTAAAAAGTTATTGCAAATTTTGTGATTTTCCCCATAAAATATCATATTTTACTTCCACTGCTCATAAGGGTTGTTGACAAGCTAATGGGAGAAAGTAGGACTATGTGTCAAATTGCTGATACCGTGTACTTAGATTTAACTTACACAGACAAAATATTACTGTTGAGATTCGATTATCGGACATAAATTTCTAAACACACCTGTACAGTCACTGTTTAACTTATTTCAGATGGCAAACTACAATTCCTTCAGAATTCTATTGCGATTCGCCAAAGAAAACCCAACCGTAATTTATCGCACCATCTGCTGCAATGGAAACAGTCGATCTGAGGTAGGTTTTGCCATTCTATTTTACCCTCAGTTAGTTGAATAATAATTAGGCCTATACTAGGCTGACATGCTTTTAGGTAAAAAAAACCTGCTATACTACTAATGGTTGAGTTTAGGCTATTAATGTTATGTTGGCTGTATAAATTTGATTCACGACTCGTAATAAACATCATTCTTGACACACAAACTCCAAAAATCTAAATAAAGTGGACAGTATCAAATCAAATTTTGAGTAAGAAATTAAATTTTATCCAACTAATGAACACATCCCTAGTGGAAATGTATTATGTGTATTGGCTACCGTACTTATTTGGGGATAAATTAGGTTTTATACTTACTCTAAATCACACTACTTGTGCCCAAAATGATTTTTCACCATACTGAACAGCAGTTTTTAATGCATGCGTTGTGGGTCCAAAGTCCAATTTAGGGAGCAAAAAGCGTTTTTAGCCCCTAGGGAGTAAAAATCAGCTGTAGTCAACTCAGTTTTAAATTTGATTGTAAACAATCGCATATATCGAAATTATGTATGGTATTGATTGTTTAAGATCGAATTGTAGCCTTATTGTAAATAGTATCGAGAGTATAATGTAGGCCTACACTAACACAATCGTAATATACAAAATTATTGAATCACTTACTAAACAGCTCTGCTTGTTTCCATTTAGCAAATTAAATTGAAAACAAGCTAGAAGTAGTTTGGGAGGTTGTCTTTAAATGAAAACTATTTCAGTAATTGTAACATCAAATTAACACATAATAACAGTCAAAATTACAGACCAATTTCTTTACTCAGTAATGTATCTAAAATTTTTGAAAAAATTATTCATCTTAGAATTGCAAATTACCTGGAATGTAACTCAAAACTGTGTCAAGAGCAGTTTGGTTTTAGAAGAAATCTAAGCACACATAATGCTCTTTTTACTTATATTAGTAGTGTCCTTGAAGCTCTGGATCAGTCACAGTTGACTGCAGGAGTTTTCTGTGACTTATCCAGGGCTTTTGACTGTGTGGACCACAGGTTGCTGCTGATCAAATTGAAGAATATTGGCTTGGAGGGAATGGCACTAGAATTATTACGATCATACCTATTCAATCGAAAGCAGCGCACAATAGTAATACAAAAATCAATAAAATATTATTCTAACTGGGCCAGCGTTACATATGGTGTTCCCCAAGGTTCCATACTTGGGCCTTTATTATTTATTATATTTATTAATGACTTGCCTAATTGCCTTTCCACAAATTCCTGTGCTTTCACTTTGTATGCCGATGACACAACTGCTCTTTTAAAAAGAAAAACACTAAGTGAACTTAAATTCACTTTTGACAGCACAATTAAAAAAATCAATGAATGGTTTGAGAGCCATGGCCTGAAATTAAATGAATGTAAAACTAATATTCTTCAATTTAAACTCAGAAACAGAGTTACAGACACCACAATCAGTAATACAAAAATTGTTAAGTTTTTAGGTCTAAATTTAGACTCAAAATTAAGTTGGTCTGATCACATTCATCATCTAAATAAAAAATTAAGGTCAACAAGGTATTCACTAAGTGTACTATCCAAGGTCACGCCTTCCTTCCTTCCTTCCTTTGTCACGAGAGCCGAAGCCCCCTGACTACATACCCGGTACCTATCATGTGACATACCCGGGCCCCATGATGTAGGCCGAAGCTTACGCATCAACCTTTAGCACATCATGGGCGGATGACTTAAGGTCATCAGGCTCACCGGCTGCCGAAGCAGACCCTTCGGAAAGAGGGTTGCCCCTCAATCCTAACCAGGGATTCCGGCTACTTGTTTAAGCGTCACTCCAGTTGGGTTCCACCAGGTACGACACCCTGGAGGACCATACTGGAGCGCCCCGACGCATTTAGTGCAAGTGACACTCGGGACCTATCTAATCCCTGACAGGCAGAACCCGCCATCATAGCCAGAAGGAGGGGACCGTCAACCTCCCATTTACACCACTACCCAATCGAGGCCTTACCCAGTTGCTGGGAAACCAGAGATAGCCAGAGCGATAGATCCCCGGATACCCCTGGCGGGCTCGGACCCAGCACCCGATCTACTTCGTTTGCCCGTCAGACCCAACATCACTGCCAGGCCATCAGGGTTTCCCAAAAGGAGGCAGGTATAGAAGTGGGACCCACCCGGATGAACCTATCCACCAAAGGTGGCGACACCCTTAACTCAATTGAGGTTCCGGGAAGAACCCCCCACACTCAAGATAACCATACCGTCCGTGATCAGAGACAGGGATTAGTTTGCATAAGTGCCTACAAACCGTTGCCCTCACACTGCGGAAAGTTACGTTTCCCTTGAGTGTCCCCATGAGCTGCGGGTACTTGCCCGTTTTCACCTCCAGGAAAGGCTACTTCCAGAGTCGAGGATATGCCACACTGAATGCTGGTCGCACACTACAAGCAGGCCGAAGCCCAGAGAACCACAGACACAGGTAGGTTGGAGATTATGATGCACTTCCATCTCTCCTAGAGCTAAACACCCCTTCCATCCTGGATAAAGGAATGTCACTGGGACCCAATGCCCAGTCCTCCATGTCTGTGGCCTACTTGCAATGCCGATTCCAACACCGGACAGTTGCCTCCTCTCTGGGGGCCCAAGGTCACGCCGCTAGAAGTCTGCTTGACAGTATATCATGCATATGTTCATTCTTTGCTGGCTTATGGCGTCACTCTATGGGGTAACTCTGCAGAGGCCAGGAAAGTGTTCACTTGCCAAAAGTCAATTCTCAGAACAATTTTTCACCAGAAGTCTAAAAAAAGCTGTAAACCTTTTTTCAAAAAACATTCCATTTTAACATTACCTTCTCTTTATATATTTGAAATAGCAAAGTATGTTCATGCAAATCCTTTCTTTTATGAAAAATATAAAATAAATCATAACTATCAAACGAGAAATAATAACAAAACTTTTCAACATCCCAAACATTCGCACACAAAATTTGAAACTGTGCCTCTTTACATGGGATTAAAAATCTACAATCATTTACCTAATTCATACAGAACTTTATCAAAATCAAATTTTACATATAAACTGAAAGAGACTTTGAGCCAAAAAGCGTATTACAAAATTCAGTCGTTTTTTAAAGATAAATTTTAATAGTTTTTACTCTTGTCAGGGTATAATTAGATTAAGGAACCTAGATATAAATTAGATATAAATTGACCATGTACCAGCTTGGGAATTACTTTTGTAATTATTGTATCAGGCGTTATGTACAATAAAGCTTTGTCTATTGTCTATTGTCTATTGTCTAATTATGGTGCAATATGATAAAAAATATAGTTCATCACACGGGCAAATAGTGGCTATTCAACCCTCGCTCATTTTCCAAACTCGGCTTCGCCTCGATAAAGCTTGAATATATACTATTATTCCTACTTACTTTTGGTAAAAAAAACATACTCTATCCTTGAGGTCGCCATCTACTTGTACTGGCGTCTAGTTGTACCTGCTGCATTTTGGTGATAGGCGTCTATTTGTACCTTGTACAAAATCTGTAGATACAACTTGACGGTGGCGCATGCGTCTTGTTGTACCTCTTAAAAATCTGCAGGTACAACTTGTCAGGTACGCCACCGTCTAGTTGTACCTCTACGTCTGCGTCTAGTTGTACCTGTACGTCTGCGTCTAGTTGTACCTACGTACGACTAGTTGTACCTACAACCAGTTGTACCTAAAACCAGTTGTACCTACATCTAGTTGTACCTACGACCAGTTGTACCTACATCTAGTTGTACCTACCTACGACTAGTAAGGGAACCCAGATTTATCACCTTGTTTAAGGCCCGGGCTACTTTTGTAGAGCTTATAAAAACATCTAGGCCTAATTTAGTACCTATATTGAAGTGTTTTGTAAAATATTAGTCACAGAGAAAATAAAAAATAATT
The DNA here is from genome assembly GCF_028750875.1 of Macrosteles quadrilineatus. Classification (NCBI taxonomy): domain Eukaryota; kingdom Metazoa; phylum Arthropoda; class Insecta; order Hemiptera; family Cicadellidae; genus Macrosteles; species Macrosteles quadrilineatus. Next base: position 134,003,494 of record NW_026542595.1, on the reverse strand, counting down.
GTAAATTAAAATGTCTATGTTATTTTTATGGATAAAAGTTAACTTTTGTAGTTTTGCTTGTTCATACACAGGGTGTTTATAAAAAACTAATAGATTTTAGCTTTGTCTCACGCATCCTGTGTTAGAGGTAGAAACTTATAAAATATAGGTATAGTTTTTATTATTTGCTAGGAAAATTCAACAATATTTATAATCAACTGTTTTGATTAGCAGTACTGGTACCTTCTTCTTACATTGTTGTGGGATGAACAAAAACAAAACAGTAACATCTTGTTAACAAATTGTTGGATTGGCTGTGACGTGTGTGTGTATTTTTAAGAGGTAATATTTGGCTCATACCTTGGCCACCGAGGTCGCCAGGCATTAACCCTTGTGATTTTGTTTGTTTAAGGATTTGTTAAAGATCGAGTTTCAATAGATACTATCAAAGTCAACAGCTTGGAAGAAATGAAGTGAAAAATAAGAGAAGCATTTGGTGAAATTGATGTTCCAATATTATTTTCATCATCAGTCTATATAAATCTTGTATTAATTTTTGAAATTTTTGATTGATTCTTATAATGATAAATTGCCTACCGTATGCCTATCTGTTGTGGCTCCCTAGAAATAATTGGACGTTTTTTCTCCCTAGAAAGTGTGTTATAATTATATTATTATAATGGTGGTTTATTAGGCTACAAGACTATGCCAATTAATTTATGACTGATGTCAACTGGTTCCCCATGCACAGGCTTCGCCTATGTCCCCCTATCAATTTTCAGAAATTATTTAGGCCTACATACTGTAATTATTGTTCTTTTATGATAGCCTAGTTCAGTTGCTTTTGATTTTATTTATTTGATTTAATTTTCTTATTGTATTTTACAGGGAATATTGCATTAAACAATTCGCAGAGCTCGAGGTTAATTTAACAACTTTTATATTTAAAAACAAAAACACTCAACGATAGTTATCCAGAAAACTATTTTACTAATAGCCTATTTGTATTACGACTTGATATATTTACAACAAAACTTGTAAGATAGTTAAACAAAGTAAACTTGCACTACAAATGTAAAGATATTTGGAACGAATGTATGAAATTGCATGATAATATTTAATAAATAACATTTGGTAATCCTCATTCTAAGTTGAAAAAAAGTTTTTCAATGCTACTCAATTGACATGGAATATGCAGTCTCTGATTTAAAAAGGGTATCATTAAAACTAGGTACTCATTCAGTAACCATTTAAAAAGATGACAAATCGAAGGGGACACATAGACTACTAGGCACAAGTAGACGTAGGTACAAGTAGACGCATCCATGGTAGCTGGGCGATACCACTTGCTCATGGCATTCACGTCTAGCTGTACCTACGTCTAGTTGTCACTACGTCTAGTTGTACCTCTTAAAAATCTGCAAGATACAACTTGTCGGGTAGACCCTCGTCTAGTTGTACCTACGACTAGTTGTCCCAAGGTACGAAGTACAACTACACGTGGGAACAACTAGACGGTGGTACAACAAGACGCGGTCCCTATCCTTGCAGTGCATGTATTCAAAACAGCTGTTTCCTCCTTCAGAACAAAAGTGTTTGTTTGCTGTGCTGGTCTACTCTTTCTACATTTCTTAAAATGAAGTGAAAAACTGAGGTAGGGTATCTCTTCAAAAAAAAAATCTATATATTAAAACAAAGATAACACAAGGCTCTTATTTCTTCTTTAAAGCCAAGCCACTGCAATCTAACAACAGCAACTGATTGGCTATCTGGCAATATATATAACTGCAAATAATTATTAAAAATGTTTGTGTAGAAAATTTCTTGCAGCTTTAGTTGAAATTATTTGTTTCAGTTCAAGTCAATGCTATTGAAACGAACCCATGAACCCAGCTACAACATTGTTCGATACTACAAGAACATAAACCACAAGGAGCCTCCTACACCATTTATCGGGAAATTGTGGCATGCATTCCTTGGCCTCGCAATGTTGTGTACCATTCTAGACTTTGACTAGTAAGTATTAACATAGACTAACCAACACAAGTAGACTTCTCATCCCATTGTAAATTTTGAAGCACGCTTTTCGTGTCTAGTTCATGTACGCCACACTGGGCGCTAGTGTCGACACAATTTTGTTTCTATTATTTTAGAGTTAATTTCTTGATTTGTGCTTTACTGTTTGGTTATATAACTAGGAGACAAGTTATTGTTTATGATTAGATCGTATTATTTGGTTAAACGACATTTTAAATGACCGTAATAACGGGAAACAAATTGTAAACAAAACATAACCTCTACAGTTGAACGTACAGAACTAACAATAAAATTGGCTTCAGCTGTTCCATAAGGATGACAAATCTACTAAGGGAGTATGTTTTATCTATGGTATTATCTTATAGTTACAATCAATTTTGTTTGGTCAATCAATTTCAGTTTCATATTTTTCTAAAGTTTGTGAAATCGAGGAAATATGGAATCATGTATTGGTTTATGGGTTATCAATAATAACGGGATTGTAATTGGTTAACACTTTTACTATATTGATCACATTAAAGACACAACAGAAATACTTGGTCACATGTTGAGGATTTCGCTATCTTGAGTGGGCGCTGGAGAAGGATGGAGCGAAAGTGAGATGTTGGGATAAAAAGAGGAATAACTTACAGAAACATACAATGATATATATATACAGTATTCTGGAGTGTTAGCTATGTAATTTTATATTTTGTTACAAATATGTAACTTTGGCTCTGTGTGTTAGATCTAAAAGTGTTGAGTTGTATATTAAGGTTGTACTTAATCCTTAAAAAAAAATTAGTCTGGAGTTTAGACTTATAATCTGTCATCGTGGTCTGCTAGTCCCCAATATTTTCGTGTGAAGAAAGTGTCTGAAGATTAGCGATAAAAAATTGACTATTTCGTAGCAATCTTGTTTTTTCCGCGATCGTGTGAGTTGATGGTTATGATATCAGGGTAGCTGAGTGGTCATAGTGCTTGCCTAGTAATCAAAAGATTTCTGGTTCAAACCTGAGAAAAGTTAGTAGCTTTTTGATGGTTCGAAACTGGACCCAGCTGTCCTCGATCATCAGGCTTAGCTTTTGATCATAGGCAGGAGAAAAGCTAATTAATTCATCTCAAATCCTTTTACACAATTGGCTTGTAAATCTGTGGTGTGATATCGTCACTATACTGCACGTGATTCAATTCCTTTGATATCACGGACGATTAATATCAAACATTAGAAATGACAAAATAAATTTTAACAAAAACTAGGTATCTTCTTTATTGTTTTCAACAAAACAACATCCTAAACTATTTTCTGTTTACAAAACAATTGAAAAACATATGACTGTTTATATATTAATTATTAAACAGTCTTTTGGCAAACTTATATGAAATATATTGAGGGGTTTTCTTTATCAATGATTAATCATCGTACGTCAATCATCCCCCCCAAAACCCTCAATATATTTTTTTGAAAATTTTAAAACTAGGTGTTAAATTTGGATCTAGAGTCATTTCTGCACTTGAACCTCTTTTTCTTGGAATATGTGGTGTTTTTCTTTTTAAGTGTCTTTCTCTTAGAAGGTCTTGCTTTCTTTCTCCGTCCCTCTTCATTACTTCCTTCTTCACTTGCAGATTCCACATATTTTCCACCATTCTCTTTCCTTACTCTTCCACTACCTTCACCATAACTCTCAGACTGGTTGACCTGCCGCAACTTCTGACGATTTCTCAGTTGTAAGTAAAGGTATTCTATCTTTTTGGTCTTCCTTTCCCTTTCCACCTTTTGTTGGTACTGTAACAGACAATGTTGCCTGTTGCAGTGTTTAGGGACCATCTTGTCCCACTGCCTGATCTTCAGTTCTTGCTCCTTCCCTCTCATCGTATCCTTGGCCTCCTCGAAATATTCACACGACGTAACATTGAGTTCAGGTCGTATCTCGGTGTCCTTTGCGGTTGACGTGACCCCAGGAGCATCGGTCCAATGCAGGATCCCATCCTCATCTCCCGAGATGGCTGATGAGTCCTCGACGATCACTGTCCGTCGCAAGATCTCTTCTGCACCTCCTGTGATGACCGTTGAGTCCTTGACCCTCTCTGTTGGCCGCAGGATCTCTTGTCTATCTCCCAAGATGGCTGATGAGTCCTCGACCATCACTGTCCGTCGCAAGATCTCTTCTGCACCTCCTGTGATGACCGTTGAGTCCTCGACCCTCTCTGTTGGCCGCAGGATCTCTTGTCTATCTCCCAAGATGGCTGATGAGTCCTCGACCATCACTGTCCGTCGCAAGATCTCTTCTGCACCTCCTGTGATGACCGTTGAGTCCTCGACCCTCTCTGTTGGCCGCAGGATCTCTTGTCTATCTCCCAAGATGGCTGATGAGTCCTCGACCATCACTGTCCGTCGAAAGATCTCTTGTCTATCTCCCAAGATAGCTGATGAGTCATCAAACGTCTCTGTCTGACGTAGGATCTCTATACCTCCCGGAATGGCCGATGAGTCCTCAAACGTCTCTGTCTGACGCAGGATCTCTATACCTCCCGGGATGGCCGATGAGTCCTCAAACGTCTCTGTCTGACGCAGGATCTCTATACCTCCCGGGATGGCCGATGAGTCCTCAAACGTCTCTGTCTGACGCAGGATCTCTATACCTCTAAACAGAAAATAGTTTAGGATGTTGTTTTGTTGAAAACAATAAAGAAGATACCTAGTTTTTGTTAAAATTTATTTTGTCATTTCTAATGTTTGATATTAATCGTCCGTGATATCAAAGGAATTGAATCACGTGCAGTATAGTGACGATATCAATTGGCGACCGTGACAGGACTTTAAGAAGAAATGGCAAAATTAGGAGAACCACCAGCAGACCCGGTGAGTATGTTACTAGTAAAGATTTCGGCACAGTTAGATACTCGATCAAAACAATTGGATACTCATTTGGCAGGCATCAAAAATGTAATTTCATCCTCCATTAAAAAGATATTTTCTGTTTACAAAACAATTGAAAAACATATGACTGTTTATATATTAATTATTAAACAGTCTTTTGGCAAACTTATATGAAATATATTGAGGGGTTTTCTTTATCAATGATTAATCATCGTACGTCAGGTGTCCAGATTGGCTTAGCAAAGCAATGTGTTGGTAAACTAGGCTAGGTATTTTTTTTTTAATTGTGTATTTTTTGTCAAAAAAATTCAATTAATCTTTAGAGTTTTCTAACTTTTAGGAATGGACTGAAACATATCTATACTAGAGGCCACGAGAGTCTGCAGTAGGTGGAGGCCAATACCAAGACTGGACTAGTGCGACGTTGCAACATCACCCGTTCACTACTTTTTGACACTAATTGAAATATACTAAACAATAAATACAAATCAGCTATTATTATTAGATTTAGCAACAACGCACAGTCCTCATTGGCTCCTTCGATGTCATTTGAGAAATAGGTTCCCCCCTCAACTGCAGACTCTCGTGGACTGTAAATACGTATTTTTATTTAGAGTTAACCAGGCACTATTGTGGTTTCATAATTTTTTTTGCCATTTTTCCAAGCTTTGTGGACTTGTACAACAGTAAGAAATCAAAAGTTCCCGAGTTTCCCAAAGTCGAGGCTGCTTCGGCAGCTCGTGTTGTAGATCAGTCTGATGGAGAAGTGAAGGTAACAGAGGGAGAAGAAGAAGGAACAAAGAAAAAGAAACGCATCAAAGAAAAAGTGGGCTTCAGAGATCGTAAGGTAAATATATACAACCCAGTTTACAGTACTAATGATGTCGCGCCTGTTTCATAATAAAAAAATACAAACTAGCTGATCGCCCAATGGAAATCTAATTGAAATTACAAGTTACAACTTATGATTTGTAGTTTATTATGAAACAGGCTCCAGGTCATAAAAGCTTCTCCAAAGCTTCAAAATTTCTTATAATCCTTTCAGTTGGAGTTCTCTAAAAAACACAATATACAATGTAAACTCTTTTTAAATACTATTCTGATTTTTTTTTTTTTAATTAAAGCATTTAATATAACATCTCTCACTCCAAAACAATAACCCTACACCAGTTTGCCTCTTAAGAAAATTTACTGTGAGCACCCTTTGCTCATTTAAAGAGTTATGAGTTTGTTATTAAAACACTGAATCTCAATAGAAATCACAAAATTGGGTTTGTTACAAAAGGGCTGGCTCTATTTAAACTGAGTTCTTTTACAACCACCATCATTTGGACAGATTTGTTCAAATTATGTAACAACATTTACTCATTGTAATTACAACTATCAAACACACTGAGAAACCCCTATATACAACTTGGAGCCTGAACAAACCAAATAGATATAGTGTGATTGGTGTTAAGCTGATAATCATGTTTTAGCGATCACTTTGAACATTTTATATCTAATTGATCTCGTTGCTTCATTAGCATATCTGTATGTACCTTAAGCTCTTTTCTGGGTAAACTGTTTCAGGGCAAATTTAAATAGCTGCAACCCTTTCTTAAACAAACGTCCATTAATCTATGGCCAATCAGTCTCAATTTCTATAAATTTTTCAATGCCGTACTGCAAATATAAATGTTTCTAAGCAGAAAGTATTGTTAGATTAAAGAGTATGAGAACCGCATGAGACTGTACTCCACGCCCGATAAGATATTCCGCTACTTCGCCACGGTGAAGATGTCCACGACTGACGGCAGCTCGGAGATATACATGACTCCGGTGGATTTGCTACGAGCTATCACGCCGGACATGAAACAACCCGAGGGTAAAGCAGTGTTCCCTCGGTTGTGCATGATGTAGTCACTTCTACAACCTGTTAGGTCTCAGGCACCGGCAATTGGTTGAGGGTGCTTCCTAACTCTCTAATGCTATCCAGTCCTTGCTTTTATTAACTTTTTAGGTGGGAACAATTTAATGCTCCGATTGTAGAGATGACTTTAGCTGGGTGAAGCTACTCGTCAGGTGTAGTTCTTTTATGATGTTGTTTTTCAGAACTTGTTGTTTAACTATCTTTGTAGGTGGAACTGGGAGCTGTTACAACTTGACTGCAAAGGCTTTGATTGTCAAGGCTCAGTAAAACAAATTAACAGGAGCAGTTATTTTTTTATGCTATTTTTCTCGAACCTGTTTGTTAACAACGATTTTAGGTTGAATTGGGAACTGCTTATCTCGGCTGCAAAGAACTCAGTTGTTTAAAGACTCAGTAAAACGACTCAGCAGGTGCAGATATTTTATGGTACTATTTTTCTGGAACTAAGTAATTTAACAAACCTCTAAGGTGAACCTGGAAACTGTTGCAACTGAAGTTGTATTGGCTTCTATAGCAATAGGGGTGTTGTTAATGCATTGGTGGAAAACTAATCTACAGGTGCAGATCTATTGTGATGTTATTCGTCTGGAACTAATTAGTTCTACCAACTTTTTAGGTGGAACCGAGAAAATCTGTAAAGGCTTCCACTATTGAATGCTGATTGACTCCATTGTTTCCAAATCTGTTGTAAGAAGTTTCTTTATATATAAATCTATCCAGTGCCACATATATTATAATTTTGTTTACTACAATGTATATTAGTTTTTGAACATATTTACACTGTACACCCAAAGTGATGTCACAATGTTGAGCGATCCTGTATATAGTTGGACAAATACTGGTTTAGAACCTAAAATTCACAACCAATGGTTCACTTTCATGAAACCAGTGGACTTTACCAGATAACAAGCTCATTAGGTTGATTTTGAATTGCTAATGTCTATTTAATTAGCTCAAGACGCTACAACTGAGCTACATGTTTGTCACTTCTAACCAGTTATTTATTTATTCACCCATCTGGACCTTTTCCGTTAATTCACTACGTTTTTTTCAGTTGGAATTTTATAATTATCCCTATCTCCAATTTAGGATTAGGTTATTTCAGGTTGAATTTGGTTAGTCATAGACATAAACATATAATCTTTATTCAAGAGTACAACATGTTGCACCAGAATGGCGTTATACAATTAAATTATATTGTTAAAACTTGTTATTAGTTTCCTTGTAGCAGCAAACCTAGGTACTCGATAAGCCTAATGTTATTGAAATTGATTTCATTGAAAATCAATTCAGACAAATGGGAATTCCCTAAGTCGGCAGGTTTGCTGCGGCGGGGGTATTTAAATATAATTGAACTGAATTGAATTGAAGCCAAGCTAAAGCTCACCCCTTGATACCCAAACAAAACCAGATATTTACCAGCTTGGAGTGTGACTCACTATCAAAAGCCTTGCTCAGGTCTATAAAGACCCCAGGAACATTATTTCTCGTATCCACTGAGTCTATTACTGATTAAATGAACTTAACACTAGCACTAATCACAGACTTTCCGGATTGAAACCCATGTTGTTCTTTATCTATTAAGTTGTAACAGAAATTCTGTTAATTTTATGCTTTTTCAAATATCTTAGAAAAGGAAGGTAATAAAGATGTAGGTCTATATATTTTGAAGGTATAGTGGGGTCTTTCTTTTTAAAAAATGGTTTAATTTTAGAAATATTAAATTTTTCAGGAAAAATACCTGTAATAAAAGAAGAGTTTACAAGATGACATAATGGATATTTTAAATAGTCAATTACTGTTTTAATAATAGGCGTGGAGATGCCATCATAACCAATAGAAAATTCATTTTTAAAAGAAAAAACTATTGATTTGATTTCTTCTAATGATAATGGTTGAGGAAGAAATTGTTTATTTGAGTGGCTTAAAAGGGGCGTTTGATTATTTATTGGGTATGTTTTTGATTATTGGGTATGTTTTTGATTATTGGGTATGTTTTCCCAAACATACCCAATAATCAAACACCTCTTTTAAGCCACTCAAATAAACGGGGATGATTTCTGTTTCATCCATGATGGCATAGAAGTGCACTTACCAACCTGGGATCACTGACGTTTTTGTTTCTATGCTTTAAAGTATTGTTTTGTGGTTAGATTGGGTTAGAATGAAGACACTAAACCTCGATTGTGTATTGTTACATACAAGTTATTTGGAGTTGGTGAATTAACAGAAAAGGTCCACCCTTCTTTGTGTCCACTGGCAGTTCTTTATCAACAAGAATTCACATGTTTGTTACGTAGTACAATAAATATAACTATACTAACTTATTTTATACATTCAATATCTCGATCATTACTTATATTTATTATTTATAGCATTCCCAGCACATCTTCTACGTAAATATTTCGTCAGCTGTGTTGACTAATGGTGGAATACGTTCACATGTTTTTTTGCTGTCAGATTATAGAGTACGAGAACCGCATAAGACATTTCTCCACGCCTGATAAGGTTTTCCGATACTTTGCCACTCTGCAAGTTTCGCACGTTCACTCGTCCGGGGCCGAGTCTCACGAAGTGTTTATGACCCCTGACGACTTTCTCAGGTCAATGACCCCTGGCATCAAGCAACCAGATGGTACTTACTGATTATGTTCCTTGGAAACTAGGTTTGGCAAATAGAAGGTTAAAGCATATTGTTAGTAATAAATTGAAAACATTTGTCGGTGGCACATTGATGAAGTTATATTTACAATATCAATAGCTTTAACTTTCTGTTTATAGACAATTTTTACTTAGGTTTAATTGTTTAAAGCTCTATCGATGAGTGTGTATGGTTTCAAAGTGTAATGAAGTTTATTTTATTACCATTTGCTTTACACATGCTTCACAACTGAGTGAGATCACAGAAGATAGTTACATGGTCCATAGCTATTTCAATATACTGTTGAAAATGGTTACATACCTACCATTTACTGATAGTCAAACCAGTTAAGTTAAGTTTAATTCTATGAGCTGTGTGGAAGTAAAATTGACAACATTAATAAAAATAGTTGCTCTGCCCGTGCTTTGCAACGGAGTGAGAATACAGAAGAGAATATGTTATTCATTAAATCTATTGTAAAAAAAAAACAAAAAAAAAAACAGGTACACACAAATATGGGTTCAATTAAATTTTTGTTAAGGTAAAAATTGTTTAGACTAGACAGGGGTTCATATTGATATTTTTTTTATTGTTGGAGTACCGGTACCACTACCTCAATAACTAAATAAGGTGGTGTATAAAAAAATAGAAAATATAAATTTACATCAAGTACCGTGTGTTTATTTTAAACAATGAAATACATAATGCAAACCAATGTTAGTTAGATAGTATAATTAAAAATAAAGGAGAACATTTGTTTTCAGAATTATAAAAAATAGTATTGATTCCAAATTTGACAAATAAAACGTAAAACTAAAGTCCAAACTAATAATAAATCAGTCAATTATTTTAAACTGATATCACCAGTGTCAAAACAACGTACAAAAACTCAAAACATCAAAACAAAGAGAAATTGAGGGAGGTGGTGGGAGGGAGGAACGTCGAGACATGAGTCACATCCACTGAGACTCGGGACGGAGACGGCTGCTATGAGGGATGGCACGGGGAGTGTATAGTTCAATCCAAAATTCCTACAGAAAATGTGATTTCTTAAACATATTAAGATTCTAATATTAATTATAGTTTTTTTGAATAATAATATTTTTAGTTTAAAAACTAAATTTTATAAAACTAATGAATAATTTTATGTATTTATATCGGCAGAAGCTTTGTATACTTGAATGCTACCACCCTAGTACTCCACCAGTGGTTCGCGTACCACCATTTAGGAACCGCTGGACTAGACTAAAAATTGTAAAAGCCAGATACAATGATTTGATAGAGCTTTTAAAATGTTTGGTGTAACTTTGGTATCAATTTACTTTCAAGCTAAAATACCCCTGCCTCAGCAAACCTGTAGCCTGAGCAAAAAATTTCCTGATTGGATTTTCACTGAAATTTTTCCTAAAAAATTACAGACGTTAAAAGTTACAGACCTGTTAATATAACATAAGGTTTAGTGATTACTTAGATTTGCTGCTACAGGGTAGGTAATAAATTGTAAGAGAAGAAGCAAACTACAACCGGCTACTTATTTTCTATAAAAATAACATAGGAATTTTAAATGTACTATGTTTTTTATTTATTGATGCACAAAAAAAGGAAACCATTAAAAACTAAAACTATAATTTGTTAACCTAGATATTTTGTTACTATGTTTCTTTTCTTTCTTCCACGCCAATAACAAATTTAAAGTCACTTGCCAAAGTTTAGCCAAACCGTTACATTTTGTAAATGCTTAGATTTTGTTTATTATTTTATTTTAAGGTCCTAGCTTTAATTAAGTTGTACCATATGCTGATGGATTATTTTCTGCTTGATTTTTCTACACTGTTGTTGAGTGTAACTTTTATTTGCTGATTTCTAGTGCAGCATTTTTAGCTTCTTTGCAGCTGATGTGAAATGCCGACCATCGATAATTTATGTTTTCTATTTCCATAGTCTATTTAGTGAGTAGTATCAATTATTTTTGCACCTTTTGTAAGTAGTTGAAAATGTTTCATGTTAGTTACTGGTTTTAATGCACAAATAGAGATTTGCACTAGCTTTTTTTAAAAATAACACTTAAATGATGCTTGATTAACGCATGATTGAAATTGGTGCTGCCATTTGCTTTTTGCACACTAAACAATGCTTGCTTGCCTTAACGTAGATTGTCAGGGTGTAGTGTTTCTCAACTTAACAAATATTTTGTATTTTGTCTGGTGAGTCTAAAAAATGTTAAATAATTGAAATAGTTATTATAAATTTATAATGCTATTAATTTTTATGAGAATCTTTCTCTTGTAGGCCTAGTAAATATAAAGAAGTAATGTTTGTTTTTTAATCTTTCTATCAGTCAAAGAGTAAAAGGAGTTTCATTTGAAATTTTTACAGGATTTATTATTTGGCAGTTCGATTTCACAATTATTATTAAAACTTAAATTACTTGTATAATTAAAAAATATGTGATTCTCATAGGGCACCTCACTTAAAGAAAGTAAAAGGTACTATTATTATTTATATTTTAAATTTTCGTTCTTAAAATAATCGTTTACACAATTGTGGCTTAAACACCTTTTAAGGATAGAACAAACCCACCGTTGAAAAAATAAATGGGAATTTTCTGTTTGGAAGGCATTTTGTTTGCCGTTTAAATTGAGATGCTAACTATTGATATGATCTCCATGTTACTACAGTCAACAGTGTATTGTTGTTTTTAATGTATATGAAAAAAAAATAAAGACCTTAAACCTTTATAATCGTAAATACTCTTTTTAAGTAAAACTGTGCTACTGTACTTTATACAGTATATATTTTTAATCAATTAGCCTTTTGTGGCTAGGTGTACATATTTAGGAAATCGTAAACTAATAGATCTAGTTTGATTTTGATTTCTAACATTTTTTACAATTTTTCAGGCCTTGGTTTGGACCAATACAAACGATATGACCCAAAGGTGAGTTTATTATGTATGTTATTTAACATAACTAACAATCTGTATTTTGTATTTAAATTGTGTTTTTTAATTTTGACTAAAGATAAAATTATTTTTGAACAGTGAGTTTGAGAAATTTTTTGGTTTGTTTTTTGACCAATATTTTTTTCCTCACTTTGTGTTTTATATTGTTTTTTACATTTTAAACTTTGTTATCAGTTTTGTGTTTTTTGGTTTTAACATTGTTGTAACAAAAGTTGTAACATTGTTGAAAAGTTAAACTATGTGAAGCTTTGCAGTTTAAGGAGGCATTTCTATTTCACCTGCCATTTCTAACATATAGCCTGATAAGATGTAAAAAAATATTTTTCCATAATTTGTTACCCGCTCTTGTTAAGTAAATAAAGAAAGTTTGACTAAGCTACCCTCAGCAAATATGTTTGTTGTTTATGAGTTAATGTTAATGCATAAACATGTTATGCACATAACAAACAATTGTATTCCTAAAGTTTTATTCATCTTATTAATATCTTATAATTCTTGAAAACGAATGAAAATGAAACAATGAAAATTAACTCTCTTAGCACTCTTTATTATAACATTCAGATAAAAAAGATTGCAATGACAAATTCTATTCTAAAAGTTTTTTAAAATTGTAATATTGTATTATTTCTCATCAAACCATGACATATTGAATGGTCTGTTGCTGCCTAAATAAATTGTGATTAAAATAAAAATAAAATAAGATCATGTTTTTTTTATTATAATACTTTAGGTTTACATTGTTGGTTAGTTTTTATTTGTGAGATAAGTTATTGCGTAAAATCTAATAAGTTGGTGTTAAATGTATCATATCAAGCTGAACAGTATAATAATTTTCATTTATTTAAAGCTCACTATAGACATGGAATTCGTGCTTATTTTTAAAGAATGTTAACTTTTCATCCATATTAATTTTTTTAAATTATTTTTTATATTATAGAAACAATATCAGAACCGGTATATTAAAGGATATCTTGCTCCTCATTGTAGGCTGTAGAGGAAATATTTTTTGTCTAGTGTGAGTGAAATAAAAAAAATATTTAGTGAATGATTCAGTTGTTTTAAATATGGGAAATTACTTAAATGTTATTAATTGAGTGTTAAATTGCACTGTTTAACCAAGTAACTTTGTCCTGTTAAACTAAATTGTCTTGTAAAAACTTTCTATAACCCTCCAAGTAGTTTTCCTTTTTTTTTATTTTTTAAGTATTTTCAACATAAGGTTAATTAAAAGCCATTTACAAATTTAACCTATATTGACCTCCTAATTGCATCATTATTTTTTATTTGATTTCTATTATATTTTCTTTCATGTAACACGATAAACATATTAACTTTTAGTTTTAAATTGTGATAAAAAAATAATAATTTCAAATCACTTATTTTGTAAGTTATCTATTCAAAATGTTCATTTTATAATTGAAGGAAAAGCTGAAAGAAAATTTTAAAAGACTACTAGACTAAACTCAATTAAAAGTTCTCTGAATCACAAGGTAAAAAAAATCAACGCTGTAAAAATTCTATAAAATTACTAAGAAGTATTTTAACTGTGATTTAGTAGGCTACTATGACAGTATTAAAGTTGTCCAATAATTTTAAGTAGTAATATTTAGTACTTGGAGGGTTGTACATTAATTAATACAAGTTAATAAACCAATTCCAGTGATAAACTTAAAAGTAAAGTAAATTTGTCTGTGGAATGGTTGTTCTGTTCGGTCTGTCTGCATAACACGCTTTCACTAGAATGTCTGCTGTATTATACATATATGTTGTATATATAATTACTGTCTACTTTGATGTTTTTCAATTGTTTTATCACAATTCTATTACAACTTCAAAACTCTTTTGTAATAATGTGCAATTTATATTTTCAAATTATTTCTGTTGATTCTACTCTTGAATTTATCACACTGATTAGACATAAATTAAATTACTTACCACTTTTTATACTAAACTCAAGTTTTAATATAGATAATTTTAAACGTTTATTTTTTCTACACTGAGGTCTTAGTGTTTATAGACCATTTTATGGAAAACATCACACAGTATGCCTAAACCCTCATTAATCATGTCTCCATTAACATGGAATTCACATCCAGATTCAAAAAGCCATTTAACAGTGTATACAAATTCCATACTTCATGTTTGGAATGTAGACACATTTAAACTACACAGCCTTATTGCGTCGTTTTCTGATTAGAAGTGCATTCTCGTCACTTTGCATATTAGGGCAACGGTGTTGGTGGATAGAGAGCCCCGAGTAACTATGCCATTTTCATGATTACTGTTAGCCATAAAATAAAATTAAAAATGTATGTACTGTAGAACGTCGATAATGTCAAAACACTGGACCGTCAATAATCCAAATTTGTCTCAAGGAAGAAATACAATTTTGTACCTTTTTTAATTTAGCTGTAAAAAAACTAACCACTATCACAGTAAAAAGCCTGTCATACATTTTTTAAAGCTCAAATTTGTAGTGTGGGATTTAATACACAAAACACCTGTAAATTAAATACAAAACAGTGCTTGAACATAAAATATTATTGAAATTCATATCTCTTTTAGACTCTGTGCTGTACCTTTAATAGAAAATATACAATTAAACAGTTTTTTACTCAAATTGTGCATGTTGGCCATTTTTGAAAGTAATTTTGATTATCCAAATAATTTTATAATCCGGTTGGAGTTCGGTCCCGAATAACCCAGATTATTGACGTTCTACTGTATTACATTTAATACACTGTATCGTCTTTTCTTATTCTTTGTTTTAAAATACTGAATACGCTATCAATCTTTTTTGTTGTTTAGGATTTTTAATTGTAAGTGATACCTAAACGGTTCTGGCATAGATTGTTCTAATCAATGTTAAGCCTATTGTATTTAATCTAATTTTCATAAATCCAAACAATTTGGAATCCCTGCCAGATTAATCAGGGTTTGCTGTCATTCATGTTGGCCTATAGTTGTTCATACATTAATTCAAATTGAAAAACAACTGCAATTTCAAATAGTTGATTTAGATAAGGAACAGATACGACTTATATCTAAATCAACTAGTTTCTCAACACCATTTCCACAATCCACATACACACCAATGTATTTACTCTACTAATCCTTATTCACACAGCTGGTTTACTAATATCTGTTCGCGTCCGTTCTGTTCACAGAATCATGATGAGGTACTTCCTATCTCTTTCACTCACTCTGGTTACTTCTTATTCTTCTTCTTTTACTCCGCTTATGCATCTTGTTTCAAATTTATTCAAGCACACTGTGTCTCGCTTTTAACTTTAAGTCGTTTAATTTGCAGAACACGATTATGGCGAGAGCATTTTTATGTTAAGCTTTAAGGAAAGATGTAGAAATAGATGGTAGTTTCTAGTGAATTAAATTTATTTTTGGAGTCGGTGTTAAACTGGTGGCGTTTTATCCTGTTTAGTTAAAGCATGAGATATGTAGATGGTAGCGTTATAAAAAAAGGACAAGATCTAAAAATGTAATCTTGCGTAGAAGTTTTATACTATAGTTAAATCTCAAAGCAAAACTCACAGTATGCGTTTTTTCTGTTTATTAGGTCTTCTGAATTCTCTTGTTTGTATTATACGTGTACAGTCTATAATGTGCATAACCCCCTTAAAAATATACAATACCCCAACAAATAATTTATAATTGTATCACAGATAACCGATGTACAGAATGCAGTGGATTTAGCTTAGTTTGTAACGAATCTACACACTCCATTTATTATGTTTTGCATTTTACCAAACCTTATTTCTCTACACTATCACAGAGTAGCTGAACTGATTACAAGTTCAACTCCATTCTATGTGCACAAAGCATTGCCTACAGCTGGTCCAAATTGAATGTACATCCTTAGTACTTAAAAGACGATGATAACAAAAATTAAAAGGCAGTCATTGGTCTTCTTTTAAGCCAATATTGTAAAAATACTATTCTCAAAAAGTGAAAAATATTTTTTGGTTTTAGCACTATCTAATTGAGCAACTTATGTTGAGTGAAATCCTAAAAATTAATCTAATCACAACACCTCTTTTTACATTATAAAAACTAAAACTCCATTAAATGCTTCATGTTTACTTACTGTTAAAAAATTATAAACAGTTGATAACACTTGATCACTTCATTATCTTAAATTTAAAAAATTAAATTTAAATTTGACCAGAATCACCTGTTTGGAATACATTATTATCAAAAACATATTATAATGTTAATCAATACTTGTGATTTTAGGATCTTCATGAGTGTGATTTTTCAATTAAGGTATTTTCAAATATCAGTTTGGCTCTGGACACGGTTGGGTGATTTTCTGCATTTGGGGTTTGATCACTCGAAACTCTGATTTGAGAATTTCCCCCTTTATTGTAGAAGAGTGTCATTAAATTGTTAGAATGTTATGACTATTCAGGTGCATGCACAATTTGTCTATGTTATGTTTGGCTGCATGATTTCTGTCCTGAATGAGAGTAATGTATATAAACAGCATGATACTAAAGCACACAGAATTATGGAAATATTTTATAAAACAATATTTGTCCAAAAGGACATTAGATAGAAGAAAAATATTAATCAGGGCATTTCTTTCTTACATATTTTGGGTGATGTCATATGTTTGTTGTTCTTTAATATTTATTTAGTTATTATTAAGATCATCTGGAGATTGTTTTTGTATTGTATTTACAAATAATTCAGTTGGTAACATTTTATTCCTAAGATAAAAATTGTTAATCAATATAAAACTTCTTTATTTGACATGGTGGCAGCGGTTTAGTTTAAAAAAAAAAATGCCAAAAAACAATAGATTATCAATCAGAGGAAACAAATCAAATCAATCATCAGAAACACATAATGTTCTAGAACCAAGACAGCAGCAAAATAGGACTACATCAGTCATGTTTCAACCTCCTGAACCTTTTGATTCAAAATATCCAGAATTATGGGAAAAGTGGTTTAAGCGATTTGAAAGGTATAGAATTGCATCAGGACTGGACAATGAACCTCAAGTAAAACAAGTAAGCTGCTTAATTTACTGTATGGGGCCTGATTCTGAGGATATATTATCAACAGCACACCTCTCAGAAGATGACAAAGCCTCATATGAATCTGTAACAGAAGCCTTTGACAACATATTTACTGGCAAAAGAAATGTCATATACGAACGAGCAAAGTTTAATTCAAGATCACAACAACCAGATGAATTATTTGATACATTTCTGGAAGACATAAGCTCAATGGCCGAACACTGTTCATTCAAGAACCTTAAAGCAGAACTAATAGGCTACGTGATAGAATTGTAGTGGGTATAACTGATAAACGTTTATCGGCCCAATTACAAGAAGATTCAAATCTTACATTGGAAAAAGCAGTTCAAAAATGCAAACAAAAAGAGTCTATCAGCAAACAAGCAGCTGAACTAGAAATGATATGCCAAGGAAAACATGCAGAAGTTGACCGAATCAAATCAGACCAAAAACAAAGTGCAAGATTTAACAAAACCCATGATTTAAAGACAGCTAGGAAAGAATGTTGTTGGAACTGTGGAGGTCCAATGCACCCCAGGCACTTATGCCCTGCTAAAGATTTAGCATGCCATTACTGCCAATAAATCGGTCACTTTGCCAAACATTGCAGAAGCAGATTATTAGAGACTAAAACAACGGACAACACGAAGAGACTCAACGAAATAAGACGTTTGGACAAGCCTGACAACACTGAAGCTTCAGTAGCATATTTAGGACCTGTGAATGCTTCATGCTATGACTCCAGTTCTTGGTATGTAGAAATATTTATCAATAACCAGTTAGTTAAAGCGAAACTTGATTCAGGCGCAGAAGTTACAGCCATTCCTTCAAATGTAATTCATGCAAAACTTATGAAATCTGACCGTATACTTAGGAATGCTGATCAGAGGGAACTAGATGTAAGAGGTATGTTTATAGCAGACATAGCTTACGATGGGAAAATGGTAAAAGAAAATGTGTATGTTGTTGCAGGATTAAATGAACCTTTACTTGGAATTCCTGCGATTAAATCTTTAAATCTCATAACCCTCAGAAAACCTGATACTGCAGGACTTAACTCAATTACCTTAGACTCTGTATTAACTAGCCACCCTGAGCTTTTCATTGGTCTGGGTAGCATTCCAGGAGAATATAAGATTGAATTGAACGAAAACGCTCAACCGCACTCGGTTCGAGCTCCAAGAAACATATCAATTCCTTTACGTTCAAAAGTGGAGACAGAATTGAACAGAATGTTGGACTTAGGAGTGATAGAAAAAGTAGAGTCTCCAACTGACTGGTGTGCACCAGTAGTACCAGTACTCAAGCCCAATGGTAGTCTACGTTTGTGTGTTGATTACACTGAACTTAATAGGAATGTTAAACGGCCAAAGATAATACTACCAGATGTAGAAGAAACACTAGGGCAAATTGGGCGCTCTAAAATATTTTCAAAACTAGATGCCCAGTCAGGGTTTTGGCAGATAAAAATATCACCTGACACAGCTAAACTAACTTCTTTTATTACTCCATTCGGAAGATTTTATTTCAAGAGATTACCCTTTGGCATTACAAGCGCACCAGAGTTTTTCACTACACAGTTGTTTAAACTTTTAAATGGTATCGATGGGGTATTATGTCACATGGATGACATACTTATACATGGCCGAACACAAGAGGAGCATGATTACCGGCTCACTCAAGTATTAGATCGCTTAAAAAAAGCAAAGGTTGTACTGAACAAAGAAAAATGTTCTATTTCCCAAACATCTGTGAAGTTTCTTGGAAACCTGATCGACTGTGATGGTATCAAGGTCGATCCTGATCGTATACGAGCACTCGAGGAACTTCCCCCTCCTAAAGATATTGCGGGAGTTCGACGATTAAATGGTATGTTGAATCAACTGAACAAGTTCATTCCAAACTTAGCTGATAAAACTGAATCATTCCGTGAGCTTACTAGAAAGAATAGACAATTTTGTTGGACAAGTCAACATCAAGAAGCCCTTTCAGACATTATACAGACCGTCAATGAATCAATATCTTTAACTAAGTATGATGTAAATGCTGAAGCTATTGTTATAGCCGATTCATCAGCATATGGATTGGGTGCAATGTTACTTCAGGTTGAAGATAAATCTCCCAAAGTAGTGATGTTTGCTTCAAGGACCTTACAGGACTGTGAAAGACGATATGCCCAGATAGAAAAGGAAGCTCTTGCATGTGCATGGGCCGCAGAAAAGTTTTCTAAGTTTTTAGTCGGAAAAAAATTTAGAATCCTAACAGACCACAAACCATTAGTTTCGCTCCTTGGAAGCAAAGACCTAGACACAATACCAGCTAGGATTCAGAGATTCAAAATGCGATTGATGAAATTTGACTACTCCATCAAACACATTCCCGGAAAAGAAATGTTTACAGCAGACACATTAAGCCGAGCGCCGATCCCAGATTCTACAGATGAGTTCACAAAAGAGGTAGAGGCACACATTAAGGTAATATCTTTAAACTTTCCAGCAACACAGTCAAGATTGGAACAAATAAAGAATGCCCAGATCCTGTGTGAAGAATGTCAGATGTTGGTGAAATACACAGAAAATGGATGGCCTAAATATAAGAAGGATGTGCCAGAGAGTATGAGAAAGTGGTATACCTTTAAAGACGACCTATCTATAATAGAAGACTTGATATGTTATAAAGAAAGAATTATTATCCCATTTGAACTTAGAAAAGATATCATTAATAAACTGTACGATGGTCATTTCGGGTCTACACGCACAGTCCTCCGAGCGAAACAATCTGTGTTTTGGCCAGGAATTACAACAGAGATACATAACTTGATTGAAAATTGTGACACTTGTGCTAAACACCAAAACCAAAAGTCAGAAAAAATGATTCAATCAGACACTCCTGACTATCCATGGCAAAGAATTGGCTGTTGTGGACTATTATTCACGGTACTTGGAAATGATAAATGTGTCCACAATGACTGTAGATGAACTAATCAAGAAGATGAAAGCCTGTTTTGCTCGATATGGGATCCCTGAAATCGTAATTTCTGATTCTGGCTCACAGTTTACAAGCTCAGAATGGAGAGCCTTTGCAGCCGATTTTGGGTTTAAAGCTATTTGTTGTAGTCCCTTACACCATCAGGCAAACGGTGAAGCTGAAAGAGCAGTCCAAACGCTTAAAAAGATGCTTACAAAGAACAAAGACCCCACTCTTGCATTACTGGAGTACAGGTCAACACCAGGTCCATCAGGGTACAGCCCTTCGGAATTGTTGATGGGAAGAAGACTAAGAACCTGACTACCGTCATTGACGAAAGATCTCAAGCCTAAAATGGTAGATCACAAGACATTTAGAGAATTGGACAAACTATATAGAGCAACTCAAGCAGATTACTTCAATAAACGGCATGGAGTGAGAGATGAAAAGCAATTCACTATTGGATGCAACGTGTATATTCCTGATAGGAGAGAAGATGGGAAGATAGTTAATAAAGTAGCTCCAAGATCATACACAGTTAAGACAAACGAAGGCATGTTACGTCGCAACGGGGTAATGCTAAGACAACTACAACCCAAAACATCTGATGACCCTGGAACTGAGCCTAATTGTTTTTCCTCATTTGGTAGACAAATAAATCCACCAAGAAGAACATGTCTTTAAAAAAAGGGAAGAGAAGATGTCATATGTTTGTTGTTCTTTAATATTTATTTAGTTATTATTAAGATCATCTGGAGATTGTTTTTGTATTGTATTTACAAATAATTCAGTTGGTAACATTTTATTCCTAAGATAAAAATTGTTAATCAATATAAAACTTCTTTATTTGACAGGTGAAATAATTACTAATTTGTCTTAAAGATTGGCTAAATCTGGTACGTGATTTGAAATGGTTAGCAAGTTCTTTGAATGATTTGTCTCTTTAACTTTTGGAGGTTGTCTTTTTGTAAAGAGATTTTCAATCCTGAGGAAAGCTTTTGACTTTTGCTGCTTTGAAATTGGACCCAGCTGTCTTTAGTTTATGAGCTTTCAATTTAAGCATTTATCCAAAGCATCAGTTGGTCTTAGTACTGATAGAAATAGTATATATCATCACTAGGGCGTAAAGTGAATCTTATCAACCTGAGCTCAACAGAAAATGAGTAAAGGTTGAAAAGACCCTTTTCCCCCTTGTGATGAACTATATGTTTTTTCATATTACAACATTAACAAACTCAAGTTAGAAAACAAAAATACTTTTCATGTAAAGATAACCTCTCAAAACGACTTCCAACTTATTTTCAATTTTGCTAATACAGTACCCAGGGGTGCCCACAAGGGGGGGGCTGTGACGCAGACTGCGTCATTGAAATTCTTGGGGGGGGGGGGCTCAAAAAATTCAAATGGGGGGGGGGTGGCTAAAGGTAATTGCAACAGTGTTCAACGTGATGACAATCCAAAATATATTACGAAGTTGTGGTTACGTTTGGACCGCCTATATCAGCGCCCCCAAACGTGAAAATATCACTTTTATTTCAACCATGAATATATTGTAGTTTAAATTAACTAATATGGGAAATTACGATGTACATTTATTCAATAAGGGTGGGTAATTATCAAGGATAGAACTGATAACGGTATGGATAATAAACATTGACAATTACGTCATTAGCTTTACTAGCGTGTTTACTTTTTATATTCCTGCTACATGTGACCAGTTCTTTTTTCAAATGAATGTTATTTGAACCAAACAGCTGTTTCAAAACAAACTGTTATTGTTTTTACTTTTCTTTGTTTACACTTATTTATTTAGCAATTAATGCAGTGAAATTGATTTAAAGGATAGGTGTGACGATTAGTTTTGATTTTAGGACACCAAAGTTAAATTATGTGTACTGTGAATTTTATTGGATATTATCGTTTTATTCTAGGTCGTTTCTATTCAGACCTACTGGAAATTGTGTATAGTAGTTGTATTGTGGTGATAATAATTATGGAAGAGGCAGGTATGCTATGGAAGGCGGTATCGTTGACTAGGTCTATACACTTCTCAATTGACTATTACTCTCTCTACTGTAGGCTACTTATAATCAGTGTATCAGTGTGCGTCTGTGCGAATCGGCTGCAAATCTCACTTCAACGCTTTTCACATCGTAAACATTGCAGAATTGCTGTTTTATTGTAAAATTGTCTGATTTAAAATGCATATCGTATAGGCCTATGATGGAATAAAAACATATTTGGTCACACAACATTTGTTTACAAGATTATTTTTCACATTAAAACTGCAAGAAACTTTGTCTTTATATGTGTAAACTAGCTGATCTGAATTGTACACGGTTTTAACTGACTACTGAATTCCCGTACGTAGGACGGGCTTACACCTCGTTATTGTAAATTTCAAATCATTTATCTTGGTTCAGTTGTCCAAACGGCAACGTTTAAAATTATAGCTAACTCAAACTCAACTAATCACTAGCCAAACATTGCATTGCTATAAATAACGTAAATATTAAAGGAACCTTTAGAAAGTGTTATAAGGTTCTGCTCATGATAGACAGATAGGCTACCGATAGGTGCTGTATCACAGCATAGGAATTGATAGATAAGTAATAAAAAAGTGTAAAATTATATTTAGAGATAATTAAAACACTCTTAAAAAAGAATGTAACGAGAACAATCTTGTTATTCTTTTTCTTTGTTCTTTAATAGGTTTCTCTTCAATTCATACACAAATTCAACAAGTCGCCATATTTAGGCCTACTCATTGGCCAATCACAGCCTTACTAAAGTTACCATGGTTGAAAATCACTCAATCACAGTTTACTAAGCATTATATCGTCATCATTCCCCAGCTGTTGTATCTGACATCTGTTGTAACATAGCGCACATCAGACAGAAGTGTAAAACGGAGCAGACGATTGTTGGCGCAAGCGTTGTTTCCATTTCATTTTCACCAAAGGAGCTGTGATGTTTCAAAAGGGAGGGAGAGGGGATTGTTATATCGAGAAAAGACGCTGACAATTCGTTAAGCAGAGGTTACGAACGCTATATGGATATTCTGGCAATAAAAAATTCCTTAAATTGTGGTGACTTATAAAACTCTAATTTTATTTATATAGAAAGATAAGTTTTCCAGTCCTGTACAACACTGATTCACGGTCTTTTCCCTGTAATCAAAATTCAAGTACAACCTGATACACACAGAATCTCCGGTTCCCGACCTGGATGATGGCTCTAGTTATTTAATTTAATTTACAGTTACATATTAGTACCCGTGATAAATCAAACCCGTTATGTAAGCCAAATCACACACGACTATTAATCTCACTTGGTTTTGGATTTGCTTACAAACGTGATCGTAAATGGTTACAAACGTGATCGGAAATGGTTAGGGCCTACACAGTATTTGTCAACAACATTTATTTAAACATATCAGTGACAGCTAGGAAAAGGAATCTTTATCAAAACAGCTGTTCGTAATTTTGAAATTATCTTAACAGATTATTAGTATTTCATAAATTATTGATGTATGTAGTAAACATGGAGAAAATAAACTAGAAAAATCACACAAAATTGTGTTTTTGATCGTCCGTTATTTTATTTCCAAAATAGTGAGGCCATATTTTAATGGCTATAAGGACTCTCTCGCCAATCCTGTGGATACAATTAAACCATTAGAATCATAATCGGTACTCTAGTTTTCTTTAGAGTAGGCTGCATAAAATGCCTTCTGGGCCGTGACAGACGGACATAAATTGAGATAAGACTTGTTTCAACTTCTTCAATGTATAAAACATAAATAACCCAAAATATGTATAATTCTGAGCAATGTACAGACAAACCTATAACTTTATTCATATCTTCATATAGATTAACTGGGTTTGAATTTTAAATATCTAAAAAAATTATAAAACTTCTTTTATAGTTTTAAAAATAGTGCTGGGTGGGGGAATAATGTTTCTCATTTGTTGTGTACATCATTTATGGTGGGGGGGGGGGGGCTGTTGCTCAATTGGGGGGGGGCGTAGTGGGGGATGGGCACCCCTGCAGTACCAACCCAACAAGCAACTGTCTATTACAATTGTGTTAGTATTCATTATACTATCGATATATCAAACTATTGACAAGTAAGCAATAAGCTACAACCGATTGGAACAATCGATACATACTTTCTCAACTTATTATGCGGTTGCCTACAGTCAAAATCAACAACTGAGTTAACACCAGCTGACTTTTACTCCATAGGAACTAAAAATGCTTTTTACTCCCAAGGGAAAAAGAGCTGCTTTAAACCCGCAACACATGTATTGAACAGTTATTTTTGCAGTGCTGCAGTAAGACAACAAAATTAATTAAATCATTCCTGACTTGTAACTCATATTTTCATGCATATTTTGTTTACGACTTGCCTGGTTTGCCTACCCGTCTCTAAATAGTGATTTAGGATACAGTTCCGCAGAGAACCTGTGATATAATATCGGACAGATGTTGTTTTTGTGTTTGGTCAAGACCATTTAGGAATTTTGTGTAAATAGCTTAGGATTATAAACTTAATGCATGAGCTAAATGCATGATAAAAGTGATTCCAGTTTTGTTCCTATTTTTGTCTTTCCGATGTCCCTATTTGCTTTAGGTACTGATGTATTTTCTTACTAGAAATGTAAGTGTTAATAATTTATATAAAGTGGATAAAATCAAGATTTTAAACTGCAAGAAACATTTTAAACCTATCTGTAATGTCCGATTGTAAAACATAAGGCTAAAAGTGTTCAAACTATTAAAACTTGTTGATTTGATTTGATAATACATTCTGTTTTTAAAAACACTCTTTTACTTGTGTTTTTAGTAGTATATTTATGAGGCTGGATAATTTTTTTAAATTATTTTTAGTATTATCAATTATACCTATCTCGCCTAGATTAACCTAATCTATTAAGTTGCTAAACTACTGAGGCTTGGGTGATATATAGGCTAGCTTAATAAAGATGCTCAATTAATCTGTAGATTTTCTTAACGAATATTTGATTGAGAGTCTACCGTATATAATTATCAATGAGTAGTGTTGTTATACTCTGCTCACAAAATGTAGGCAGTTTGAGGGGAAGCGATTCGATCCCCTCCACCTCAACTTAACTTTGAAACAACAGCTAATTAGCTGATATAAAGATTACGCTTAACCCCTTAAACCGCTTAAATTTTGTTTACGAGCTACAGTTTACATTATGTTAGTTGAATTACCATGACTTAATATCATGATTATTTAAACCTCCAACTATTTAGAACTATGCTCTTTGAACATTCAACTAACTTTTGTCTTTGTGTCAGAACGTACACATGAAGCTGGAGTTGGCGCTAGATGAAGACAGCATATTCTACAAGTTAGGCAGTTCTGGTTTGATCACGTTCTCCGATTACATATTTCTTCTCACCGTTTTATCGAGTAAGTTTTTTTGTTATATTTTGATTGTCATGTGTATTTTTTGTTACTATATAGGCCAGTGGCATTTTGCATGAATGAATCATAAACGCTTTTAAAGGAAAACTGTGCAAACCTCTAAATATATATGGGTAACAAACATGTTATTTTACCAAATGTTTAGTGGTTAACAACTATAATACCTTTAAGAGTATTTTTTGTGTGTGTCTCTGACAAGGAGATGGGTGGAATCTTCATAAGTTGCACCTCACATTAATCGGTTTTGCAAAATTTTTACTTTCTTGATTGTTTGTTTCCAGTGTTCGCGATAAACTTAAACTAGTTTTATAAGAACTTAGTTCAAGTTCATGAGATGATGGGAGAGCACAGTAAAAATAGGTAAATGTACTCATCGGTAAAGAGTTAATAAATGAATTCACTCTTGGGGCCCAAACCCTCACAATAAAGAGGTTTGTTTAAAATCAACACACGATTGTTTGTAAAAATTACCATCAGCTCCGTTTTGTAAAGTTGTGGGAAATGCTTTGCAGGTAATTCTTAGAATTTATCAACATAAGTTTTATCACACTTTTCTTGTTTTAAGAACTAAACGTTGTTGGATTGAGTGTTTATTTCATTGTGGGAGGGTAACAGCAGGTATAATGGGATGAAAATTGGATGTACACTGTACATGCATCTGTTGGCATAAGTGCCTTAAATGCATTGCTGCACTTAAAGGAAATATTGATAAATACTCCATAATGTAAGATTCGGTAAGGATTCAAAATTGAAATAGTCATAAAAACAAATTTTATTTAATAACAAAAAGTAACAACATTAATTACTCTTGGGTTTAATGATAGGCCTATTATAATAAAACAAAATTGAAAAGCATATAAGTGAATTTGTCTTATTCTTTAAATAGTTTTAATAAATCTAACCATACTCTTTGTCACAATATACGTAAACTATCTTTAATTACCCATTGATAACAAATTAATTAAAAATTAATATTTCACAATAATATTTAGTGTAAAATAACTAAAAAGTTGAATTTTTTGAGTAATGTTAGTACAAATCAACCTTTGATTTGTTAAAATAAGTGAAAGAAAAATATTACTACAGCAGTCTTACCATGTATTGTATTATAACAGCCTAAATATTTTTCGTTATCTGTAAGACGGCATTTTGTAAAGGCCAGAACCAAGTAAATTCTTCAAAAAGCTTACAATGATAAAATTGCATTAGCCTGATACTAGTACAGTTTTTAATAAAGGTTTGTAGGAAAGTAAATTTAACTAGATTTAGGGGCGGAAAAATTGTTGGAGCATTAAAAGTTAAAACGCTAAATCCGGCCCTTGTCCTCACTCATAAAGACTTGTTGTAAATACTTTTAGAAGTTGTTATGAGCAATGTTTTTAGTAAAAAAGTGAAACTGCAGAAGTTTTTAGGAAATCAGTAACTATTTAAACATTCCGTCAAAGAATAACTTATATTTCTAAAATTTGAATTGTTGGATAAATATTGTTTAGTTTCTAACAATTATTTAACAAACATGTTATCCAAAATATAACACTATTACAAGCCTCCCGGGTAACCTGTTTTCTGCTTATATAACAATTTGATAGTTGTACATTAAGGCTTTTCATTTACCTATTTTTATACACTTTTTATAATTTATAATAACCATATAAAAATTATAACAAACAAAACCCTTAGCATTAAAATTGTGTCCTATTTTTTAACAATGTACAATATAAATTAAATAAAAAAAAAACTATTTTATATCAAACGATGACCTTAATAAATTGATCTTACGTCACCATCCATAAGCCTATTTAACGTAATCACAGCCATAATTAATTAACATTGAATTGCAAGGCATTTGTGTGTGCAAAATGGAGCGAGACTATTCTATGGAGTCATTTGAATGTGTTTACATTGTTACTTAACTATGTCTATATAAAAATGGACATCAACACAACAATAATGTTTATCTTATTTGCTAAACAACAATATTTGGTTACTACTACAGTATTCTAACAATATCAAGAGATTAATAATATAAACAACTGGTAGGCCTTTACCAGAACCCCCTTTTCCGAGGAATTATTGATTCTCATAATTTTCAACCACTTCCAAACGCTTGCTGTGCTTCTGTTACAATTCAAAGTCGCCAGTGTTGTTGTATTTAAATTATAAATATGGTTACACTTAATTTACATCACGATAAATGGGTTTATTGCCTTTTTAACTGTTATATTTTACTTTTCGTTTCGTACTCTCATTTATGTTCCTTTGACAATCTGTTTTTTTGTTGTGTTCCATTTGGTTGTTGGTATAGTCTCTTAAATTGGTGGGGGGGGGGGGGGTTCTGTAAGTTTAAATTAATAATAGTAAATGGTAGTAAGTTTTTCCTTCCTATATACTTGCTAAATTAAATTGACAAAAGTACAGTCGAAAACAAATTGTTTTCAAATTATTGCTTAATAACACGTTCAATTAATTATTACCGTTGTGCTATAGATCACAGACCTTTAAATCAAAATCTTTAAAGATCTTTGGCTTGAATCAAGTAATGATTTTACGTCATCAATTCTGCAATCTTCTTTTGTTTGTGCTTGCACGAATACACTTATGTGCATTAATTGTTAAAAATCAACTTCATGATTCTAAAAATCAAACTTGTGAATTCTTACTAAAACTATATAAATATGAATAAATTGCTAACATTAACATAGTAATTAATTGAGGAGTAGTATATAATTGACTTAACAGTTTTCAAAGTAGGCCTACAAAAATACTGTATTCTAAACCAATGTAAGAATATGCGATTAAAAATTATACAAATCATATTATAAAATGTAGCCTACCTTAACTAATTATTTTTAAATTAAATTTTACTGTTTTCACATTCTCTAGGTTGAACATTTTGTCTACGATTCTCAAATACATTTAGCTCATTTACCCTTCCTTGAATATTTTTTTTCAATACCCATTTAGTTGTCAATGTAGATATTGTCCACAAAATGCAAACTTAAAATAAATTTTAAAATGATATACCATATATTTTTCTTTTATTTTATTTGATTTACGTTTATTATCATATTTTTCAGATTTTTCCGTTGTTTTATGTGTTTGTTTGGGAAAATTGCCATTAAAAATCTAAATTAAAATTATACCCAAAGGTGTGATATGTACCTCTGTACACATCCACACAGACAGACCAAATATATCACCCCAAAAACCGCTTTTTTGGCTTCAGGGGGACCTAAAATGGATATATCCACCCAAAACTCAAACTCAAAAATGTTTACAAAAACAATATGCTGTAGGGGAAGAAAGTAAAACTTGGCTACAGCAGGTCCATTAAGATGGGATGTCTACTTCAGGGTGAAATCCAGTTTTATCAGACCATGTCGTAATACTGGCTGGAGTTGTAGCCGAACATTTCGAAGTCCATTGTGTACATGTGGACCAGCCTATGTACCAGCTCTCTGTTCAGCTTGCTATAGTACTTTGCTACAAGTTCCGACGTGCGAGGTCCCTCGTTCGCTCGGTTCTGCGCTTGCATCCTCCCGGGCGTCAGGATGTCCGATATGCCTGCCTTGTTGATTATGTATTGTTGGTCTCGAGAAAGAGTCTCCATCTGGAAAAAGTTGAATGGATATAACTAGATATTTTATCACTTTAACATTTCCAACCAGTTTAAATTAAACATAGTTGAACAAATGTGCTGATGTCACTGATTCCTGTTGTCTACACCAACTTTTTAACCTCAAAATGTTTGTAGTCTAAAAAAAGTAAGAGAGAAAATGTAATTTTTAAGGAAGCTTACTCTATGAGTGGCTCATTTTACTATACCTATTCCATTTGAATAAAAAATTTGCTCCTGCTGATCCATATAAATGGAATGTCTGTCCAGGTATCTTAAAATTGGTTTTATGTACTTTGCAAAAATATCATTGACGTACTCACTAATGAGGGTTTAAAACTCGTCCAATGGTGAACCTTTGCAATCCAAAAGATTATATTGTCTGAAAGTTGTATTGTAAGAAACTGTGTAGTGGTCACTATATTTGGACAGTAGCTGAAGTAATGGTTGCACCGGTTGTTTTTATAACTTGAGTGGCCCGACAACTGAAAAACCAATCAAACACTTCGAAAGCATGTATTAGTGGCCAAAACACTTAATTTTTTACAAAACTGTTTTTGATTTTATGGTTAAACTTAAATAATTCTGATCTGGCACAAAGAAAGCCAGGGAAAAACAGTTTTTCTGATGTTCCCGTCAAACACTAAATAATACAACTGACTAACCTATTACAAAGGGTTGACAATCATTGAACAATAAACTTACCTTGGCAATAACAGTGAAGTTTAGGGAACAGGGAGTACAAAACTGGTAGATCGGAGCCCAATGTTCATCCGCACGGCCGTGTGACTCGGTAACGTAGCGAACAAACTCCTCAAATGTTGGTCCAATGTGATCCTCCTTAGGAAGTTTGCCTCTGAATCTAACAATGATTGCTCTGCAAACCAAGGATGCTCAAATGTACTATTATTACTAGTTTACTCAGTCTTAATCATACAAACTAATAGTTGATACAAAATGTGTGCAATTAATACCAACTCAGTGCCGCAATGAACAGTGTCAGTGTAGTTGTTGGCGACTGTGTCACAAAAATGTAGGCAGAGTTCATACCAAAACTTAAATATTTTAAGAGATTAGATGAACAATAATAATTACTAATCACACACAGCACAACAAGGCTTGTCTGAGCATTATGCTACAAATTGATGTGGAAGTCATAAGCTATTTAGCAGCTTAAAAACCAACAGATCAGATTGTATATCTGATTTATTGAGCTATATGTAATGTAGAGGGGGGAATCTGCTGGACTGCTACTAAGCTATTAGAAAACATAATTGTATGTGAGATAAATTCAGGATGAGCTGTTTTTATTTGATAATTTTTGTTGATGATTAGGTCCATCTAACTAGGAGTGATTGGAGAACTTTCTCATAGACCGTTGGGCAATATTATCATAATTGTGTGTTCTTACTACAAATCTACATCTGAGTGAACTCGGAAGTGTTTGAAATTGTGTACCTTGCAAGTCGCTTGTAGTACTGGGAGTGAACTCGTTCGATCTTGTTGCGATACGCAGACAACAGTCGGTGAAGGGGGTCTCGTGCGATGAGGAACGACAGTGAGGTCGGCCATGACGCAAGCAGCTGTGACACGGAGGGTCGAGGGAACCGAGACCTCATCAGAGTTATCGGGTTCTTGTGCGAAACTCTGAGAAAGTTCTCAGCGAATCCTCCTGTCAAGAAGTTACATGCGATATCAAACTTACTAGTAGCGCTTTTTAATTGATAAATTAATAGATAATTGCTAGTGTTTTAAAACATGTAGGCTACATAAAACAAATTTTGTAAAAAGGGTATTAGTGTTAAAAAGTGTCAGTGAGTTAATGGAAATACTGCCCTATAATATGCTTTTATGCTAAATACTGTAGTTTATATTGATGTATCCGTGCAGAATTTCCTCAAGGAAATCTGGATTGGTTGTACGGCGTACATAACAGTACTGATTTTTGAGTGTCTTCTGTGTTAATATTTCCCATTCACTAGATAAGCTTTAACCTGTTTTAGGTCTTGAAAAATAGTTATGTCCCAGCCAATTGTTATTATACAATTCCGATTAAAAGCAAGACTTGTAAAAAACCAGCTTTTGTCCTTATCTTAAAGTCGCCATTCCAGAACATTCAGTGATAACAAACAAACTTGTTTTTTTAAGGACACCAATATTTTCAATCGGTTAAACAGTTAAACCAAAAATGCATCACACAATTCGTCTCAAAATCATTCCTGAGTTCTATTTAAAACTCCTCTGTCCACCTTCCAATATGTAACAGACATTTGTAGTTGATGAGAGTACCGAGAAGGTTGAAGTTGTGCATCCAAGAGGAGCTCGCAGCTTTAAACACATTGCACCAGACGAGGTTATGGTGAGCATCAATCACAAACTCCCAGGCGTTTGGTGGTAGTCGGGGCCACGCATTAAGGCACGCCTCCTGAAGTGTGAGGCGACGATCGTTCAAATCTCGCTCTACCAGTGTCCAATCATATC
This sequence comes from Macrosteles quadrilineatus, assembly GCF_028750875.1. Taxonomy (NCBI): domain Eukaryota; kingdom Metazoa; phylum Arthropoda; class Insecta; order Hemiptera; family Cicadellidae; genus Macrosteles; species Macrosteles quadrilineatus. The sequence goes on along the minus strand of NW_026542595.1, from coordinate 133,971,542 downwards.
TGTCTTGCTCCTTCACCTAAATGTGCATAAACAATGTTTCAGTTATGTCAGTGGTTGAAACGTAAAACTTGTTAACATTGTTACTTTTTAAAGTTGTTCTAGTTGTTGGGTATTTGGAAAGTAGTGTTTTCCAAAATGCATTTTATTTATAGAAAAGATTTTGCAAGTTAACCTCTTTAAATCTATCCATAGGCCTATATTTTTACTATCTAGTCTCAGAATTTTCAGAACAGGAGTTCACTCACTGTTTTGCTCATTTTTACACTAGTACAGCAGATTACAAGCTGGAGAAATGATATGTTTTAAAGCCATTAAGAGTAAAGTGAGAAATGGATTAGGAATTAACAGATCGAAGAGTCGCAGTAAGCATAATAGGGAGGCTATACAATTTAAAATGCAAGACTAAGATGGTCTTTATTTTAATAATGTTACGTTGTATTATGTAACATAGTAAAATGTAACATAGAATAGTGTTACATATAATAATACCCCGCCACAGCAAACCTGCAGGAATTCATTCAAGTTTATCCCGCCTTACATCTTAAAACCTAATTTAATCAAAATTGGACAAAAATTACTCAAGTTACGTCCACATACGTTATATGTACGTCACGGACGTATATATATAGGCTATACATAAAAATTATTAAAAACTGGTAGAATAATGTTTTTGGCCTCTGGGGACATCAAAATGAAAAAGTATATCAGTCCCGGCTCCAGGTCTTACCGTGTCACCTACAATAATAGCTACTTCCCCATAGTATAATGTTACAAAGAATAATTTTACATATTATAATGTAACATAGTGTAATGTTAGTCTATCATCTTTATATTAACTTCAACATCTGTTAACTTAACCTCAATACAGATTCATACTTTTATCGATTTCAACTCTAGTTTTCTATCAATCTTACATGTTTAGTCCTGTTTCGTGTGGCGAACGTGATCGTTGGTCTGGTCGGTTTGGTAGAGGGTAGTGTAATGTAGGCAAAGTAGCAATAGACTATTGTGAAACTGAAGAAAAGGACAAACTTGAAGAATGCGCTCAACTGGAAACATCTTCGAGATCTAACTACCATCCCTGTAACATGTAACTGTTGTTTGTACACGTGGCTTAAAATCACTGACTCGATTTCCACAGTGAAAATATTTCTGAAGAGTCAATAAGATGTTTTGTGGACAAAATACTGCAAGCGCAGAATAAATAAAAAGATCAAACGATAAAACAAAATATATTCTTTCTACTGACCCCTTAAAAAATTGATTAATTTTAACCTTAAAGGACTAAAATTAATCAATTATTTTTTGGGGTCTAATTGGTTGATTTTAAACTTTTCTAATAAGAAAAGAACCTTAGAATGTTTTTATTAAAAGTGATATTTTTTAGTTTTACAAGAACTTTAAAATAATAATAAACGCCTCACTCACTTCTATGCTCAAGGTTTCCTGTGCTGTGGTAAATTTTGCAAAATTTTACAATTATTTGATTTATTTCTACATGTAGTTGTACTAGCCATGTTCATTAATTAATTAGGTATAAGAATGTTAGTAAACACTAAGAAACACATTTTTTATGGTCGTAATGACATGATCTCTTTCTTATTTAAAAGAGATTATTGCGGATATTTTCCTTCAGGATTAGTTAAAAACATTTTCACGTTTTGGGATCTGGAATATAATTCCGTCCTCGGATAAAAAATCAGAACAAGGTGAAAAATCAGGGCCGTGTATTTTTGTCTTTGTCTTGATTGTTTAAAACCGTCTTGTATAGGTTAATTTTTGAATGTTTTTGCCAATGTTACTTAAATAAAAAATAAATTGAATTACAAATTTTATCTTCGTAATGAATACAATGAAAAATAAAAACCACTACCTTACTGGGGAATGTTGCTCAAAGTCCAGTAAATTTTAAGAGTCAATGCCAATTATTAAATTATTAAATAATTTGTGTATCTCAATTGATGAAACCTTTACAAAATACTTTTTGTGGCAAACATGAAAAAGATTGTTGACCACCAAAACATTAAATTTGGTCAGTTCTCAAATCAATGAATGAAAATGTAATATGACTCACCATAACATAAAAATAGGAATGTGAAAGTGTATTTCTACGTGTAGAGGATCATAGTTTGAAGGGATTTCACATGTGTTCTAGTCCTACGGGTGAGATGCTAGGCTAGGCTAGGGCTAAGTGTGGATGCTACTGACAATGATCAATAAACCACCCTCCTATCCTCCGACTCCCTCTCACCCCCTTATTTTCCACCCATATATTCACCTACTTCAGCACACTCTGGTAGACAATCTGAGAACTTGGCCACATTTACTGTTTGTCAAATCTTGACAGTTTGTATAGTTATTCTGCAGATGTTTTAGGGGAATTTGAGTTATTATTTGTTCAAAAATAGCTTGATTACTACAAAGGTTTTTATTATTATATTTAACACGGGTATACTCAGGTTTAGATAAAGGGGGAGGGAGGTGGAATTGTTTTAATAGCTAAAATTCACAATAAAATCTTCTACTCTGGCAATTTAGAAAAAGTTACGTAATAAAAGTGTAAGTTAAGCTTTTATGGTATATTTAATGAAAACTAAATACTAGTATGTTAATGATTGTACATGTATAAATATAGTTTGTTTTATCAAAAGAATCTTCTACTTTTTGTTTGTTTATTCTTTTTTAAATGTGTCCAGTCAGCAAAATCTCGTCATCGCTTTAAATATCAGCTGACTAAAATACTATATTCTCCTTATCTTAACATTTTTCTTCATATAAAATTCTATATCATCTTTCATTACAATTCCAAGTGAGGGAAATATGTGGTAAAATTTGTCTAATATAGATAAATAATACCCCCGCCGCAGCAAACCTGCAGACTAAGCGAATTTCAACTCGTCTGATTATATTTTTACTCAAATATTTCCATAAATAAGACATATTTATTCCCTATTTAAATAACATTAGATTTAACAAGTGCTTAGGTTTGCTGCTACGGGGAAGGTAAAATGTGTTTTTTGATCATACGTGAATAGTATGGGATGAAATAAATAAATTTGCCAAATTTTATCAATATATATCCATAAACAAGTAAACTACAACAATTTTTATTTTCTCCATAAGAATAACATGGGAATTTTAAATTAAACTATTTTTTAATTTTCTCCGTGACCGTTAGGCATACAACAGCGCTTCAATATACTAAATTATTTCTTTTTTTAAGCTCTACAAAACGGTTTAGAAAGAAATTGCAAAATTTTTTGTTTTTAGGGTAAAAAATGGGAAAAACACATTTTTACCCCATAAAACCCCCCATAAACCCCTGTTCCCATGGTCCGATTATGCTGGATCGCGAACTCGTTCGAATAAACGTAGGTTTACACGTTTGTACCAAATTTCATCAAAATCGGATAATTTTTGCTCGAGTTATCGCGCTAACGGACACATATATATATATATATAAATATATATATATATATGAATTTGAACGGATGGTGTTTTTGGCCTCTAGGGACCTCAAAATGAAAAATTAGATCGGTCTCGGGTCCAGGTCTTACCATGAGTACTACGGTAATAGCTTATTCCCTATATGGGAAATTCGCTAAAAGAGAATAAATAATTAAACAGAACTGTTACTACATAGAAATATATTACATTACCATAGCCTTATATGTAAAATAAATAAATAAAATAAAAATTACCTTCTTTTCACAGCTTCTCGTAGACATTTTGAGATCGCTTTCCGCATGTTTGACCTGAACGGCGACGGTGACGTGGACTCAGAAGAGTTTGAGAAGGTTGCAACGCTGATACGGCAACAAACAAGCATTGGCAGTCGTCACCGTGACCACGCAAACACTGGAAACACCTTCAAGGTAAGTCTTCTGCAGATGACACTAAGAAATGACACAATCTTGTACTTGTTATTAGAATGGCAGTCATTTTGAGCAGAATTAAGAGTGTGTCTTGTGGAGCTTTGTTGCCGAATAAGACTAGTTTAGTCCTTTAGCCCATTAATTACCCCGTAACAATAACTGACTGCTGGGTCCAGTTTTGAACCAATTTAAAGCTACATGTCTTTATGAAGAACGATTCAGCAACCCTAAAATATTGGAAAATTTATTAGTTTAATAAAACATAAAAGTCTTCCTCAGTGTATATGATTTATAATTCTTATTCCTTCTCAAGTGAAATTTAAGCAGTTAAAATAGTATAAAGTGTTATGCCAAACAATTTAAATTAGAATTTTTATATTTACATTGTTTCAGGGAGTGAATTCAGCTCTGACCACTTACTTTTTTGGTCCAAACATGACCCAAAAGCTGACCATAGAGAAGTTCCTAGAATTCCAGGCTCAGCTGCAAAAAGAAATCCTTAGTTTGGAGGTTAGTGGTGTACTTAAAGCGATTTTCATTTGGTCGTTTTCAGCTAATATTCCAGAGCTCAAATGCTTTATATCCTGGTTTCCAGGGGCGTACATGTTTAGCTACAAATATTCTGGTTACTAAAGAAAATAATATACGGAACAGTACATTTTGCAGTTTGAAACATAGAAATGAAGAATTTGAATTTCTAAGTTGTATTAGTATTTTAGTGTGAGCTCATAATAGACGCTTAAAAGTATCACTCATAAATTATTTTGTGTTCAGAATTAGGTTAATCTAGAGATACTTTGTTGTTGTTACATTTGCTGCAGCAGTTTAAACCTATCTTACTATTAAGGACTTTAAGTATAAATTTAAAACTTCTATCACTTCCCTAAATACTGTATAAATCAGATTCAAATGGAATATATGTTCTTTAATCATATCAGTTTCTACAATAGTTTAAAATAATTATAGTCACATTACAACCAACTGCATGACACATTCCTCTGTTCTATTTTACTTCAAAGCTTGAATAAAGTTTTTACTTTTTATAATTTGATTATCAAACTGTGCCATGTGTTTTCTAGTTTCAACGCAAGAACCCAGATGAGAATGGAAACATCTCAGAAGGCGACTTTACTGAACTTCTATTGGCATATGCTGGCTACGCACCGAAGAAGAAAGCAAGAATGCTGAAACGAGTAAAGAAAACGTAAGTATTAAATTGTAGTCATTATCAATCTCAAGACTTTTTAAACAAAATACATGTATGTATGATTTTTTTAATTTTTATAATTGGGGTTTTCTTTACTCTAACAGGGCTGTATGTTTTACTTGAGCTTTTAGTCTTGGACCAGAGATTCAAAGTAAATATTATTTTATATGATCGTTCTGAAGTTCATGTCTAGGTAATTCCCATTTTTCCAAAATCCTTAATTTACAATAGCTTTTTCCACAGATTTCGAGAGAACGCCCAAGGTATCAGCAGAGACGACTACCTCAAGTTTTTCCACTTTCTCAACAACATCAATGACGTGGACACAGCCCTGACGTTCTACCACATCGCGGGTGCATCCATAGATCAAGGTCAGCTTAGATTGTAATGTTTGCGTGGTTAGCAATAGATCAATTACTATTAATTTTCTTCATCTTCATCAATTTAGTAGCTCCAATTTCCCTAATGTGTTCTTCAGTGTTTCCATCCTCGTTTCTCTAAATAAAAATCCTCTTCTTCTGCTTGCTGAAAATATTTTTTTTTCAGCACCATGTCCTCTTTCATGTTTTCTTGCCATTTTTTGGTAATATTGTAACCCTTCTCATTGTATACTTCTCTTGATTCAGATGTTTGCCTACCTCATCTTAATTATATTTCATTTATAAATTATTTAATTTATGTTTTGATTAATAATGTATTTTTTTCAATAATCTATTTTATAACGGACTACAATTTTTAAAGCCCACATTTTTAGGTTTATTTAAATCATTTGCTGTCGCTAATATATAGCTTACCAGCACTAGATGATAAGATAAGGTAATAAAAATGTATTTTGACTGTTATTTTTAAAATGTAGAATGAGAATTTAAATTGACTTTATTGAAGATTTTACAATTTAGAAATATTAGATCAAATTGTTGACTAACTTCAAAAATTGTATTATGAAATAGGTCAAATGCTAAATTAAGGTGGAGTATCTTCCATGACAGGCATTTCATGTAATCTTTTGCCACTCAATGCCTATTGCCCTAAGTTTTATGACAAATGCTGGTCGCATGGTACAATGGTCCAACACATTTTTAACTAGATATTTTTTTTGGATCTTCTTACATAAGTTTCTGATATCCTTAATAAAAAACATAAATGTATATATATATATACTTCCCATAGGCATTTTCAATTCCAATGATCAAGTTTTCACAATCTATTTCTGTTTTTAGCTACTCTGAAGCATGTGGCCAAGACTGTAGCACACGTTGATCTGAGCGATCATGTTATCAACGTCGTCTTCACCATCTTTGATGAGAACAGTAAGTGGATAAGAGTTTGTTGAATCATATACTTATTAGGTTTATCAAATGTATGATTTTTAACTGATGGAATTTAGTTTGATGTCTGATAAATCTAGAGTCAAGCTTGTTATACATACACAAATTTTCAGCGAGCTTAAAATATTTTGTCCTTGTGGACTTCTCATCAATCCCCGAAGATAAACACAAGGATAAAAATCTGTGCTATAAACATGATTAAGAAAGATCTCTTCTAAATATACGTGATTGAAAACTGACGAGTTCCCCTCAACCTTGTTAGATTATGATGTTGTCACTATTGTTGAACATTATCATGATTATTAGGAGATGAATAATGTTAAAAACGTTTTAAAAATATGTATATCAAATCCAAAGTAATGAAGTACTGTACTGAGAATCAACTCAATACTGCTGGTGTTTAATATTTCAAGATCAGAATTAGCCTATGTAAATTGTGAGGTCTTAAACGTCCATATGTTTCTAGAAATAAGGCTAGCATAAAACCTCCACACTGTTACCTTTTACTGCTATACTCATGACTGTTGCTTGTTTCAGTGGACGGGCAGCTTAGTAACAGAGAGTTTGTGGCTGTGATGAAGAACAGGCTGTTGCGAGGGCTGGAGAAGCCTAAAGACACGGGCTTTGTAAAACTCATCCAATCTGTGGTGAAGTGTGCCAAGGAAGCAAGGCCGGTCCTCTTTGACATCTAGACACTTGTGTACTACTACATGTACCTCTACTGTGCTTTCTTGACACTCGTTTGTACCCTGAAAGATTACTATGTGCTCGCTTAAGCTAACCCAGCTTTAAACTGTAGGTGGGTAGTTGGATGGGTGTAAGGCTTACCTAGTGGAAGGATGTGGATTCGATTGTGAGAAAAGTCAGTAGCTTTTCGATGGTTGATTTAGGTGTGTTGCTGTTGCTAGCCAATTAGTTACCACCTTCGGTGCAAGAGGGGCAGATTTTATTCTCAGCAGGTCTACAAAACATTTGACTAGTTGAGACTGCTTTCCTTTAAAAACGTTTGTGATACCGGTACTTTCATTTAAAAATGTAAAACGGTTTAATTTTGTACAAGCTGCTATACCCGTGCTTTGCAATGGGAAGAAAATGTGACCTAGAGAGCTATTCAAGTGGTGCTGATGTGTGTTTTAAAATACAGCAACTCTATGATTTAGTTTGAAAATATAAACTGATTTAAAAGTGTAATCCTACTTTCAAACCCCTACTTTTGATGTAAATAGATCCAAAAGAACATACCTCCATACGGACACATACCTTAGCATCAATTTCTTCATATTGCTGCTTCATGAATGACATGTTTTACCATAATTCTTCAATTTTAGTCAAGCCTCTTTCCATGTAGCTTAATATATAAATTACAAAATGAAAACTTTGAGCAATACTTAAACTAAACTTATACAACCTTTCTTTAAAACCAAACATAACCCTCCTCAATCTTCATTTTTCTAGTAAATAAACAAACATTAATTTATTGCACTGACCAGCTGTTTCATGAACTAAATTGAATTATATCATTTGAACTTTGGAAATATGCCAGGGGTAGCCCTTTGGACATTAGCCTGTGGGGCAGAGCCCTTAGGAAATTCGTCCATATCAATACTTTTCGGCAAATCTACACACTCTAAGCTTCATTTTGATGTGCCATATGCCTATATTTTTATTTGGTAAATGACCTTAACCGTTTACATAAAATTTGATTGTATCACTTTAATAATATAATAGATATACAGACACTATTAAACTGGACCCAGATGTGGACCATTGGGCTTTTGATAAATGAGTCTGTAAATATACCCATCCTTCACCTTATGCAATATCAATTGAGATGGGGACGCCACCTAGGTGGATATTTTCACCCAAATATGACAATTGTCATGTCTTTCAGCACTTTATTACTCCATAAAGCGATCAAGCTATGCACTTTTAAATGTTTAAAATTTTCAAGACGTTTTAAAAAAAAACTGATTTCTCATTACCAGGTTAAGGGCTTTTAGGATTGTTGTGAGGATTAGCAGGCTTTTACCAGAATGGGAAAGAGTTTCTACAAAACTGTATACTATACACACAAACTTAAATAGTATACTGTCACCGACAATATTATTATATGGGACTCTCTCTTCAAATCAAAAATTCCTTGGTTTAAAAATTCTGCCAGTTAGTGAGTATTATAATTCATAAAATATTAGCGCCACCAATAAGTTTTGAAAATGTTAACCCTCTAAGTTGTATAATAATCACTTTAATAATAATAATTACTACAGTGGTGGTTCTAGGACCTTGTCAAGTGAAGGGGGCTACCAGGGGGTGTGGGAAAAAAGAAGGGGGTCCGGGGTTCCCCCTTCAGAAAATTTGTTATGTTTAAAGCTATTTGGTGACTTTCTAAAGCTATTTGTAACATCTGACACAACTGTTTTCTAACAAAATGGTTAGATCTGTGTCCAAAAAAAGCCGATACGTTTTTAGGACAAAATATCAGTTTTTTTCAGGTCCAGGGGGAGCTTTAGCCCCTGTAGTCTTCTCCGCAACTTAAGTAGGTACCGCTACTGCTTAGCTATTATCTCGGAGACATTATTGCTTTCACTGTCAAGAAAGCACAGTTGAAGAGTTGACGTACCTTTGTCATGTAAGCATGTAAGGGCTCGATGTATTGCGAGTAATACTTGGGAACTAAATACTTCTACCTAAAGGATAATTTATTGGCCACATCTTACATTGCATTGTATATGTTTATCTTAACTGAATTGTTACATCATCTTCTCATACCTAATGTTACAGTATGCGAATGTTTGGAGTATTTTGTATGTTTATGGGGTATCCTTATTGTTTCCCAACTTGTTAGTAAGTGTTATTTATTTTACCATAATTTATTTTACAGTAAACGTCAGTTCATCCAAATGATATATTCAATGATTTTCTACATTATGTGGAATACCAACGCAAAGCAGGCTTGTATGTCTTTTTCCTTTTTTTTGATGTTTAAAATAAAAACCTAACGACACTAAAAGATTAATACGGTTCAAATCAGTTAGTTAAACCAATACATTCATTACATATACATTAGATGTACATCCATATATAAATCCCAAAGTACCCATGAACTTTTGAGAAAACTACAAGTCGCAACCCCATAAACCATATACTTAAAAACTCGCCATATACTTATACTCTCGTCATGACGAGAAACCTTGCGCAAAACTATCCATTATTTCATAAATTGCCCTTTAAGGTCGTAATTCCTTTCTACTTTTCATTAAAATCACATTAAATACAGGGAACTTTTCATTTAAATCAGGTGTGATTATTTGTTTGTATTACTGCATTCTGTTTTGTTTATTTCAGCAACTTAACCAATCCAATCAATAGTTTTATTAATACATACTTATCAAGTCAAACGGGGTGAAGCCTGTGGGTAACAGCACATTAGGTAAACAAACATTGTGGTTGGATAAAAAAACTTGAACAACTGACACTAAAGTAGGTAAAAATTTAAAATATCTTGTATTATCAGAATGATTATGTAGAATGTATTATCAGAATTTTGAACTCATAAATAAAATATATTTTTGAACGAAACTCTGTTCACAAAATTTAGGTGGTTTAAGGGGAAGGTTTTTTGAGTCTCCCCTCCATGTTTTTAGCTTATACATCAGCTGAGCAGCTGTCGGCTGGTGTTTCAATGTTAGATTGAGGTAGAGGGAATGGAATCGCTTCCCCCCAAACCGCCTAATTTTTGTGAACGGAGTATAGTAGCAATTAACAGTCGTAAATTTGCAAAAAAAATGCATAAGTGTTTAAGCTGTACGGAGTTCTTTGTAATCAAAGCTTTAGTCCAAACTTAAACATGTATTTTTAAAGCCTAAAACTGAAAAATCTGGCCCCCCTAAGAAAAAAATCATTAATAAATAACAAAAGAAAGAAATACTTTATGTAACTTTACCACTAAAATACAATCCAAAAATAGAAAATACATCTGGATGAACTGTGATTTACTATTTCATTGTATGCTGAGTTTGTTAATGTTTCCTGTTAAGTTTTAATTGTATTAAGAAATCTGGTGTAAGCATGTTTTGCACTATGGTGTATGTAACATCCTCTATGTAAATGCATGATTATCAGTCATACCGTTCAATAAAATGTCGGATCTTAAAAGTCTAGTTAAGCTTATTTTTTTCAGCGACTATAACAGTGAGAAGTTATTTAATAATGTTGTTAAAGGTAATGTTAATTTTATTTGTATTTAACTATTTACTATCGCACAAAGTATATTATCCTGTTGCATCATCCTCTTTAAATACAATTTCTAATGAACTATCCTATATCCTGTTAAATAAATTTTGTCTGTTATTTTTTAGGTAAATCATAATTGTCCTGTATTGTTGAGTATTCAAGTGGCTTAAATCTGAGAATATAACTTTTTTTTGTTATTTTTAGGTTTCTTAGAAGCTAAAAACTTGAAACCTCTTTCAAACTGGTGTGCAGTGAGTGCAGTATGTTGATTTTATTTTTCTATTGCAAACATTCTACATTTTTAAACTCAGCCTATACCTATTGTATTAATAATTATATGATTAATATGATCAATTTCCCATTTGATTAGGACAGATAGAGGCAGTTTTCTGTTAGGAGGTTTGTATCCTAAAAAACTATTTTTGTTCAAATATTCTTAAACTTTAATAATACTTTCGTTCTGTTTCAAAAGTCAAATAATGTTTGCTATTATGGATTGTTTAAAAATCTGTGTCAGTACATCATCACAATTTTTTTTAAGGACCTATAATTCCCAAAGTTGAAGATCTAATCTAGACTAATCAGAAATATTTAAATTAGTATCCGTGAATGCATCCATTTAATAATTCCTTTTGGATTTTCATAGTCACAAAACCTAAGGGTGTTACCACTTCTTTAATTTAATTAGTAGTCAAGTTTATATTTAAGAAAATCAGTCTCTAGTTATAGTTATAAATCATCAGTATACTAACAATTTAATTTAAGTTCTGAGGTGTATTACTTCATTTACCGGAATATAATTTTTTGTTCTATTATTTGTGTTGTTTAAATTTATTTAAGTTAGTATACATAGAAGCAATCTTATTAAAATTTGTTCGTCAAATCTCTGAAGTTGCCTTTGATTACAGTACTACTCTGCCAAAAGTAATCAAATTTAACTAATAACACTAATTAAAACTTGGTTTATACCTATTTTAAAATTAATCCAGTAAATTCACATTTGGATCTACTAGTTATTGAAATCATGGAACATAAATATGATACATTGATAATGAAATTTTCAAATTTACATTTTTCCAATGTAAATTTATTTACATTAGCATCGTAGTATTTATTTATGTAGTAAACGATAATGATTACGCTTGTTAGTAGTTAAGATTTAAGATGTAAAAATTATTCATGATAAGTACAATGTTACTTAATACAAATTTTAATGTATACATTATACATTATTTATAAATGAAAATTTAGATCTTATAACTTATATTTAACTTTATTTTCTGTATTTCAGATAAGAGAAGAACTCAATGGATTGTTTGCGTGTTTCCTCCTTATATAGGCATTGAAAATTAATTATTAGCAAATAGCTATTATAATCGACAGTTATGCTGAAAATTTGTAAATAAGAATTACTTTACCCTTGTTAATGAATTTAGTGGAATAAAGATTTTTCACTATCCACAAACCCATTTTATTCTTGAGACCTGCTACAAATTTCAATTTGTGTTTCGATATGATTCTTTGGTTATTAGACCAGGCCCAAAATTAAAAAATCCCTCTCTATAAAGTGCAAGAAGCATTTCATGTAACAATTGGGGAAACAACGTTTTTAGGGTAGTTCGACCCTGCTGAGTACGAATCTGCCTGTTGCCAACGCGAAATTTTAACCGGAAGTGCGGTATCCAAGATGGCGACCAAAACTCTGTTTGCCCCATATCTTCCTTGTTAGTTGGCCTAAAATAATGGTTTAAACGTGTATATAGGGGGTTTTCAGATGCCAAGCACATTAAAACACTCAAAATTAACTTAAATTAAGTTTTGAGGGCATATCTTCCAAAATGGCGTCCAAGATGGCCGCCAAAAACTCAAATTTACGCATATCTCCCTTGTTTTTTCTCTTAAAATAATTATTTAGACGTCTGCATAGGGGTTTTCTCGGATGCCAAACACATTGCAACGCCCAAAATTTACTTACATTAAGTTATGGGGGCATATATTCCAAGATGGCACCCAAGATGGCCGCCAAAAACTCTTATTTCCGTATATATATATATCCCTTGTTTGTTTGTTTAAATTAATTATTTAAACGTCTACAAAGGTATTTTCTCGCATGTTAAATCACATTGCAACACTCATTATTTACTTCCTTCGAGTTTAGATGACATATGTTTCTAAGATGGCAATAAAAACTGCATTGTGCTTACGTGAGCTCCGTGTGTATTATTGTATTTAGTGTTTAAGACCAGTCAGATATCTATTAGTGGCTGAATATTTGCTACTATTTTTGAAATACTAATTGAAATTTAGCAATGTCAAAGTAGAAGGCAAATTGTTTAATGTACTCTGGTGGCACCGTAGATAACGCGTAGTATAACAGAACCTGTAATTAAGAAATTGTAGAATTAATTGTGTATGAAGTTGACGAATTTATCACTTATTTAAGGTGTCCAGTTATGTAAATAGATATTTATTGTAAAATATGACGATGCCATACGTATGTTTTACGGCAATAAATAATTTGATTTGATTTGATGTTATTTGAACGTTTAGTCCAACAGAACCTGTAAAAATTATTTTTTAGAACATACCTAAAATCCGCAAGAGGTGGTGCATGTAAATTAAACTAAACAAAGGTTCTTTATAACACATTAATAAATAATAGCCTAATAAACAATTTGGTGACAATATTAACAATGATACTGTACTGTTATATTGTATTGATCTTGTGGTACCACCCATCAATGGAGGTTTGTTTACTATGGGTCTCAATGGATGAAATAGATTTTTTAAAGTTTTTTTTATGGCAGCATTGTGTTGGCTGCACTGATCAACATTAATCAGCAAACAATTCTTATTCTTTTTAATATCTTATGTAGGCCAACCGTCTATAAAAGTTAGTTTATGAAGAGAAAGTAAACAATTGTATGTGTACAAAATAATTGTTAATAAGGTAACATCTTTTGTTTCCCAACAGTCTATGAAAGTTTGTTTGTGAAGAGAAAGTAAACATCTGTATGCATTTCTACGAAATAATTATTTGAGGTAAGTACAATTTGTAATCCTTAGTTTATTTTAACTTATCAATAAGGAGTTTTTGAACCATTTGTTAAATAATCACGGTAAACGCTATTCGTTATGTTTTCTCGTTTATTAAATGTGAAAATAACGTATTGCGTTTACCGTGATTATTTAACGAAGGGTTCAAAAACTCCCTATTGCTAATTTTGAATGAACTTAGGATTTAATACAAATTGTACTTACGTCAAATGATTATTTCTTAGAAATTTACAAATGTTTACTTTTTCTTCACAAACAAACTTTTATAGACGGTTGGAAAACAAAAGATGTTACCTTATTAACAATTATTTTGTACACATGTATACAATTGTTTACTTTCTCTTCATAAACTAACTTTTATAGACGGTTGGCCAACATAAGATATTAAAAAGAATAAGAATTGTTTACTAATAATGTTGATCAGAGCAGCCAACACAATGCTGCCATAAAAAAAACTAAAAAAAAATCTATTTCATCCATTGAGACCCATGGTAAACAAACCTCCATTGATGGGTGGTACCACAAGATAAATACAATATTTTAGGTATGGTCTAAACAATAATTTTTACAGGTTCTGTTGGACTAAACGTTCAAATAACATCAAATCAAATCAAATTATTTATTGCCGTAAAACATACAAAACATACGTATGGCATCGTTATATTTTACAATTAAAATATATTTACATAACTGGACACCTTAAATAAGTGATAGATTCGTCAACATCATACACAATTAATTCTACAATTACTTAATTACAGGTTCTGTTATACTACGCGTTATCTACGGTGCCACCAGAGTACATTAAACAATTTGCCTTCTACTTTGACATTGCTAAATTTCAATTAGTATTTCAAAAATAGTAGCAAATATTCAGCCACTAATAGATATCTGACTGGTTTTAAACACTAAATACAATAATACGCACGGAGATCACGTAAGCACAATAATGTTTTTATTGCCATCTTAGAAACATCTAAACTCAAAGAAAGTAAATAATTAGTGTTGCAATGTGATTTAACATGCGAGAAAATACCTTTGTAGACGTTTAAATAATTAATTTAAACAAACAAACAAGGGATATATATATATGGAAATAAGAGTTTTTGGCGGCCATCTCGGGTGCCATCTTGGAATATATGCCCCCATAACTTAATGTAAGTAAATTTTGGGTGTTGCAATGTGTTTGGCATCCGAGAAAACCCCTATGCAGACGTCTAAATAATTATTTTAAGCCAAAAAACAAGGGAGATATGCGTAAATTAGAGTTTTTAGCGACCATCTTGGGCGCCATTTTGGAAGATATGCCCTCAAAACTTAATTTAAGTTAATTTTGAGTGTTTTAATGTGCTTGGCATCTGAAAACCCCCTATATACACGTTTAAACCATTATTTTAGGCCAACTAACAAGGGAGATATGGGGCAAACAGAGTTTTGGCCGCCATCTTGGATACCGCACTTCCGGTTCAAATTTCGCGTTGGCAACAGGCAGATTCGTACTCAGCAGGGTCGAAATACCCTAAAAACGTTGTTTCCCCAATTGTTACATGAAATGCTTCTTGCATTGCCTTTTTTTGAAAACGGGCCTAGTCTATATTCCTTGTGTCGAAAAAAAGTAAATTAAGCTCTCCATTGAACCAGAAGATAAATATGTGATTTGACTATCAAATATAATATTTTCTATATACTTAAACTTATTTTGGACAAAAATGTTCCAAGTACAGGGTGGTCCACGGGAAACGGACGTATTTAAAAAAACAATAGCTCTAAAAGCTAGAAACATAAACAAATTTTATTAGTACAGAAATAAAGGTAAAGTTATGCCATTTACAAAAAGTACCTTGATTCATTTTTTAAAAA
Source organism: Macrosteles quadrilineatus (assembly GCF_028750875.1). NCBI lineage: Eukaryota > Metazoa > Arthropoda > Insecta > Hemiptera > Cicadellidae > Macrosteles > Macrosteles quadrilineatus. The sequence continues at coordinate 133,955,982 of NW_026542595.1, read as the reverse complement.
TTACATCACCCAAATGACGGCCATTTGAATTGACACACATATTGAGTCTTTCTCGAAAACTGGTTTCCACTTTTATCAATAACTGTTCATTGATTAGTTCAATTTGGTACCGAATTGCATTCTTCAATTCTTCTTGAGTTCGTGGCTTTTCTTTGTAAACATTTGCCTTCAGGTGACCCCAAAGAAAAAAGTCGCACATTGATAAGTCCGGTGAACGTGGTGGCCACGCAACATCACCGAACCGTGAGATTAGTCGCCCTGGGAACAATGCTCGAACTGCTGCCATAGAGGCTCGGGCCGTATGCGCAGTAGCCCCGTCCTGCTGAAACCATACATGATCGGGGTCGATTCCTTGTCTTTCAAGTTCCGGAATGAAAAAGTTTGTCATCATATTGACATATCGTTCAGAAGTTATAGTCACAGTTCTTTCGTTTTCTTCAAAGAAAAATGGTCCGAAAATTCCAAATTTCCCTACAGCACACCAAACGGTGACTTTTTGACTGTGCAATGGTCTCTGATGTAGCTCACGAGGGTTTTCCAAGGCCCAATAACGGCAGTTCTGTTTATTAACAGTCCCATCCAAATGGAAGTGGGCTTCATCACTCATTAAAATTTTTATGTCGTCATTCTCTTCAAACATGTTTAACATTGTTTCAGCAAACATAACGCGTTGTTGATAATCAGCATCGTTTAACTTCTGTACAATCATAATTTTATATGGATGAAACCCTAAATCCTTGTGTAATATCCGTTTCACTGTGCTCTTACTCAGCCCAAGTTCCGTTGCGTGACGCCTTGCGGAACGGCCAGGACTGCGCTGAATCGCATCTCTCACTCTATCCACGTTTTGTGGAGTACGTGCAGTGCGAGAAGGGCCGGGTGGCTTTGTTTTCATTACGGATCCTTTAGATCTAAATGCATTCACCCACCTTAAAATTGTATTCCGACTTGGGACTTCACCATGACGACCAATACGAAAATGACGCCTAAAACACCGTTGAGTTTCGATAACAGACTCACCACTTTTAACAAAGGTATCGTATACAAACACGCGATGATCTTTCGTCCACAGCGGCATGATGGCAACTAAATGGCGCGGAGTAGGGAGTCGAATGACCTTCACCGCGAGTCTCCCCCTCCACCAGTCGCCGAGTACCGCGCGATTCAAATACGTCCGTTTCCCGTGGACCACCCTTTACCTACATACATTTTTAAGAATAAATTGTATGGTACTATTTTTATTAGTTTCAAATACAGTAGATAGTATTTAAAATAACATGAAAAGATGGAAATATTATAAATATCGATATCATACATTATGATGGGCTACAAAGGATATGAAACACCACCTTATCAACTAGAGGAAATTACAAATCCTCTGACAAAAAGGTTAAATCATCTATATCTATGGTGACTTACTGTGTACTGTAGTCATCAATTAGGAAAAAAAATAGTTTTAGGCTTGCATAAAAAAATACTAGTGGTCGAAAACTCAACCAAAAATATGTAATGTGCACTTGACTATAGGAGACTGAAGTAGACATTCCTTCAATGGATCAGCTGTCACATTTTTTTATCAAAAAAACATGTATTTGAATGAGCCAGTCACAAAATTCATGTCAAAAATCATATTTTCTACCTTATTTTTCCTTCTGACAAAGTTGATTGGTCATAACAGTTGCTATAGCTCATATAATAAGTCATTACATAAGTTTGACTTGGTAAAAAAGATCCGGAAAGTAAATAAAAGAAACTCGTCTTATAACACTTGAAACATATATTTACGCTTATACTGTTACTCACAAGACGGTTATACAAAAAAGATGGTAAGTGGTGATCGATTTCGATTGGACCCTTCAATCGAAATCATTAGGGTTCTTATTGGGTCTGGCTATTAGACCCAATAAGGGAATGTATTTCCTGTACAAGCGAATACATTTAAACTACGACTAATTTAATTTTAAACCTGGCGACAACTTTAACATGGGGATGGTAAGTCAAATACAGGCTTCCCTATTTTCACCCTACGCTGTAAATAAAACATGTGATTGTTATTTCTCCTTTTGTTTAGATTTTATGTTTTTCGTTGTTATTTAGTCACCAGCATGGCAACCCATTAGATCCATATATGTTAATTTTTCCAAAATTTAAAACTCATTTTGTGTGCTTATTTTTGAGCCTATTTTAATTTATAAAAGGGTTCTGCACATCTACAGGAAAATATCTTTCCAACAGTATGCGTAGATTTTCTCTGCGATGCACACAAGCTGAGAAAAAAAGTTTGAAAGAAACATGCTTGCCTATTAATATATAGATAGATAACAGGTAAATAAATATTATTTTATTTCCTTTCAAAATTATTATGAAGAATACCTTAAGAAAATATTAAAGAATTTCTGATATTAAATGCCTTTATTTCGATTATCCGAGCCCTGTTGTCTGAGCGTCTGAGCAAACAGGTCTGAAACAAACAGTCAGAAGCCTGTTGGTCAAGGACAAAATTGACTATTCCTGCCTCGCACCTCATCGCCTCGGTAGCGCAGTAGGCAGCGCGTGAGTCTCATAATCTCAAGGTCGTGAGTTCGATCCTCACCCGGGGCATGAACTTTTTGATGACCGAAAACATTTCCAATTGATTACTGTGTAGTTAATTAAAATTTCATTGACTTTTTTAAAGAGGAAAAAGTTTGTACTAATCAGTAGTATTATAGACTATTTAACCAGAAAACATTTATTACTTTTTCAATTTTATACCCTAAAAACACGTAGCCTATTTTAATGTTTTGTCCGTAACTTTACAGAATTGTACAAAATTTCATCAGTCTACACTTATATCGACTAACTAATTTCATTTGGGTACAAATCGTCGTTATTTTCCTGATTTAATTGTATAAGTTATTTGTAAACTTATAGCCTTACCCACGGATCCCGAAATCGTTAATAAGCGAATTCGGCATAACAACTAATACATTTTCAACAACTAACAAAATTCATAACAACCACTTTGCCCGAAAACAGCACTAGTATAAAACGAGTGACAACAAAAATAGTTTTAAGACATAGGCTGCAAGGGAATATATAGTCAGTCTATGGTTTCACCCAAACAAATTGCAAACCCGATTGCAATTATTGCATGAAGCGTAAACGGCCTTGCACATAGACGATTTCAGTTTGTTGGTTCATCACATGAGGTAAGATGTAACCAATTAATTATGCAGTCACAGTTGATCAGCTGTTAAGCTTTCCCCAGCTGATAAAGTCGTCTGCTAGACCGGCCGCTCGCACATGGGCGCCATGGCGGGATCGGTTGGATGGGTGAGTATCGTAGAATAATTAATTATATAGCATACACTGTAGTATATACACTATTTTAATTTTAAGATTTTTGTTTTCATAGTTGCATAGGTGAATTTTCCAGAAATAATTAAATTACCACAATTTACGATAAATTTCATAAACTAACAATAAATTTATCATGAATTTTAACTGGTCGGTCGAGCAATGGTTTTGTTTTCAAATACGGGGTACGTCTATTTCTATTTCGTTATACCTAAGTTGTTGTGTTGTATCTATATTTCATTTCATGGCATTTTAAATTCTTTCAAATCCCAAAGGAACCGACTGGTCATGATCAATAAATACAATACATAATTATGGTAAATTAATTGTCAAACTCCTAAACATTAATTTGTTTACGTCAGGACAAAATCCCAAGAGCAGAAAATTCTTAGCTTACAAATTACCTACTGCATTAGTTGATCAATATGTTCAAATATTGTAACATATCATTATTCCAAAATAAAATTTGTATCGATCACATAGTACTATTTTAATAAAATAAGCCTATACTTTTGGCAATAAACTTTAGTTAGCCAAAGATCAACAAAATATTTTCAAATACAAATAGGTTTCGACTGTTTCTAGTAACGCCTTCAAACTGATGATGTTGTACGTTAAGCAGTTGAGTTCAGTGTGATGCGTTTAGTATATCGAAAGGCGCTAGTGGTTTATCAAACAGTTTGGCAAGTCTTTCTACAGCGTGTATTCAAACTTAGAATTTCCGTAGGTTTTCTAACTATTGTATACCATACATGCCATGTTTTAAAACCAACATATTTGCTCAAATAGTCCCTTCCCTAGTAACCTTTAAACACGTTTACGAAAAAGTTTCTCTATAACAAAACATACTTTTTGTCTCTAACCCTTGTAAAAATTTTTACCTAAACCAAACTACCTAAAATATTGATAATATATGAATATGCTTACATATTTTAGTTATATTTAGTTTATTTTAGTTATATATTTTTGAGATGGATAATATTTTACGTGCAAAAATACCTGTATATAAGTAAATATACAGTAATACCTGTAAATATATATTTAAAATATTATATTTGAGGTGAAATAGTTATTTGTGCAACTAGTGAGAAAAGTGAGCAATTGACTCACTCGAGAGAAATCGGGCGTACTGAAACTGCCCCGACGTTTTGGGTACTTTTGAAACGATGAAACTGCCCCGCTCATTAAAAAGGATTAGCAAGGGTCCCATCGCAAGACTAGAAATGCTGAAATTGCCCCGAGCACCCGGCCAGGTAGTAGCTACAGGATTGGGGATAAAAGGGAATTATTTTTGTCCCTGTGACCTGTCAGTGACTGCAGTCTTCTAAAGCTGCCGTCGACTACTTTTTCCTGCCAAGCCACAATTGTTTATGTACCAATACCTAACCCAACCTAACCTAACCCAACCTAACCTAACCTAACCCAAACTAACCTAACCTAACCTAACCTAACCTTAAAAAGCTAGATATTCCTGATATTGGTGGTAGTTATTAGAAGACTGCAGTCACTGACAGAACGCAGGAACAACAATAATCCCCTCTTTTTGTTTCTGTACCAATACCTAACCTAAAATAAGCTAGTAATTCCAGATATTTTGTGGTAGTTATAAGAAGACTGCAGTCACTGACAGAACGCAGGGACAACAACAATTCCCTTTCTCCCAGACCCGTAGCGGCTACCTAGCCGGGTGCTCGGGGCGATTTCAGCATTTCTGGTATGGCGAGGCGACCCTTCTTGATGCTCTGTTATGAGCGGGGCAGTTTCAGCATTTAAAACTTACCTAAAATATCGGGGCAGTTTCATCATCCCCGAGAAATCATTACTCAGGAATGGTTTCTCGAGTTAGGCAATTGTACTTTGAACTCGAGTTGATGCACATTATACTTTTCCTACAGTTACCATAAAACAAATATATTTGTGAAGAAACATAGCCTATTTTTACACAGAAGTGAACTTTAAATATAACAATGTGAAGTGACAAATACAACAGTACAACAGCTGACCAGCTGATTTACAGCCAGTGCTGCCAACGTATTACGCGCGCATACGACGTTGCCTGCATGTTACGCGCTCACTATTTCGTGCCTTCACGTTGCAAATCTGGAGTGAGACAAAGTAATTAGAGTGAGAAAATGTTAACATTGTCTCACTGATGAGCGAATTGGCCACTTTGCTTTCTCAAATCAGTGAGAGAACATGTACATTGTTAGGAAACTGTAGGAAAAGTATTTATTCTTTATTTATCAGTTGAAAATTCAATCATGTTTCATATTTAAGACATTCTTTTAGTTATTTGACGGTTTGTCTGCCTGCTGACAAAAGACACAAGCTGCTAATGCGATAGAAACCTTCCTATAACATTTATAACCAAACATTTGTAACGGAATATTTATTGAGACTAGGTGAAACCCGTCGAAATCGACGGTTACTTTCAAGCCTTACGCCAATTCATTAGCCTTACTGCAATAAATTAAGTAAAAATATACATATTTTGAGCATTTATAGCATTGTTGAAAGAGTAATAAGTGTAAAAAAATAATGATATTAATTACGTTAGTTACCAAATATGGTTGATCATTCAATGAATAAAATATTTCTCATACTGTACGTCATCGGAGTTATTATTAGTATGTTATCTGGTATCTCTTCCTTTGGAAGAATCTTTAAATAGTATTAAAATCGTATTGGTGGATCTTTTGTAGCTAAACACTTCCGTGATTTCATCAGTGTAACGCAGATTAATCTATCCCCATTTTATTTCAGAAAAAAATCTGTTTGTTGGGAAGACATATTCTAACTTCAAAGGGAGGTATAAACGTACAGTGTAAGTTTGATTTTTCCTTCGTCAAGTCGCGTCAGTTCATATCGTACTTCTGTGCCAATGAATAACCCTCTAGCACAGTTTTGAGAAATTGGTTTTGGGGTTACTGTTAAAGCTAGAATTCCTTAATGCAGGGGGGATGTCAGTTAGTTGTCTTAGCCTTATCAATTACAAAAAGTTGTCAATATAATCTCTCTACGGAATGTTAGGTGTATTGGAATATACTTGAAGTGAAGGTGGCTTTTATTCTTGAACGGTTAGGGGACCTCCTCGTTTATATGGTCCTGCGGCTTCATTGGCAACAAATAATGCAGATGACATAGCAATGGGACATTTCCAAAAAGCAAAAATACTGTAAATTGGCTGTTATGTATATATTGACGTTTACATATTGTTAATCAACCTATCTTATAAAGGGTTATGTGATCTAGTTAAAAAGGTATATGACCTTTCTGGCATGACAGTAGCTGCTTAAATAGTATTTTCTCTTTGTACCATATTTTACAGCCAAAATGTCGTGTTATTTTCAATAATGTTACCAAACCAGTGCACCAAAGTCCGTAATATAGGCAGGTGCAAATAATTTCTCAATATGGGTACCATTTTAGGCTAGGTTTCTATGTTTGGATTTTATTAGACACGATAAGAGCAGATATTTCTACATAAATATTTGATATGTGTAGAATAATACTTAAATGTAGGCAAAAGTGGTGAAAAAGGCGGACACCAACCCTTACAATAGATATAAGATAATTCATTAAGAAATCATTTAAGAATTGCTGTGATGAAAGGATTTTCCATTGATTTCGTAATGGAACGTTATATTGAAAAACATGACATTATAAAGAAGAAAACTAATTTTAAAATCCAAAATAACATTGCAAATACTTATTTGGTTGAATTCAGTATGTGTTGTTTGAAATACAATTTAAAATGAACAGCTGTTTCATTAAAAAGTACTATTCACATGACCAAAATGTAAACAACTCTGGGGAGGGATCTTTATAGGCTTCTGGGACAGAGTCCTACGGGATTTTGCTTAGTTTTTCTTTTGATAACTCATCTACAGACCAAGACCTTTCATTGGACACATCTACCAAGTTTCTACGCCCAGCCGTTCTCTCAAATTAGTGGGGAAAAAGATTCCAATTAAATATTTAGATTCCCCCATGTTAATCTTATGGGAGAAACTCCAACTCTGATGGCCTGTGGTGGGCCAAAGCCCGAGAGTTTTTATTACATGAATTGGTGAAAGGGGGCATCTACACAAAAAATACTTTATTTTGACACTTCGTTTGTAAAAATCCGTCCATTATTAACGGAGGAGTAGTGTTTTGTAGAAATCGCCTTCACTTATTATACAGACTGTCCCAAAAGTCCCGGACCGGTTTAATATTTTCTAAACGACAACAGATAAATCAATAATATTTTGCACATCAACACCACACTTAAAAATCAACTTTTTTAAGGAACTATCAATTTTCTGTCATATCATGGGGACGTCCCACAAGGAGTCAGAAGGAAATCTTAAATAGAAGCATAGGTCAATATGCACATCAGTTTAAAGGGCTTACGCCTCTTTCACACGACGCGGCGCGCGCCGTGCGGCGCCCGCCGGATCCGGCGTAGGGCTATGGGAGTATATGAGTCCTTTCACACTATGTGCGGCGCGCGCCGCGCGGCGAATTCGCCGCACGGCGCTCGAGTTACCGCCGGATGCACCTTGAGCCGGACGACAGCGCCGCGCGGCGTCCACGCCGCACAATTCGGTGAAGGTGCATTGGTTCTTATGGGAGCATTCACACGGTGCGGCGCGCGCCGCACGGCCCAACCCCTACGCTGTCTCAATTTAGGCAAACTATATATCGTATATATCGAAATTATATATCGTTGTATCGGAAAATAATATATTTATTAATAATATATATTAAGTTATTGCAAAACATATATTTTTATGTTCATCCCATGCAAATCGGCCAACTTAAAGTATCAAAACAAAATTTTTCCTTTAATAAATACAGGAGAATATTTAGTATTAAATTAATAATTTAGTAATTTATACGCAATGAAACATTTTTTTTAAACTTCTAGAATACAATATTTTCAGATATGACGAATACTTATATATAATACGTGAAGGCGATTTCTACGAAATACTACTCCTCCGTTAATAATGGACGGATTTTTACAAACGATGTGTCAAAATTAAGTATTTATTGTGTGACACACCCCCTTTCACCAATTCCTGTACTAAAAGCCCTCGGGCTTTGCCCCTCAGGCCATCAAAATCCCAATGTATATCTTATGAAGACAAGATTTTGTTTAGTTAAACAGACAAATAATTTTTATTAATTACAGCTGTTCATAGTACACACATGATACACACAAGAGTTTTCGTTTTCAGTTTCGATAGATGGAGTGGAGTGAGCGTTCGTTTTCAGAGTGAGTTCGTTTCCAGTTTCGATAACTGGAGTGGAGTGATTGGTTACATTATCTTTGAGTTGACTCTCACACGTCAACGGAAATTGTGACAATTATTCGTAAAAAAAACTCCTTTAATATTTTGCAATTGCTCAAATTCGAGCAACAGGTGCACTAGTTTATTATATTTAAAACTAGCCCATTCATTTTATTTGAACTTCTAAGTGGAGTATTCATTTAAATGCCACAACTGAACAGAAAATAATAAATATTTAGGAGTGCCGTACGGCGCGCGCCGCACGAAACCGCACTAGTGTGAAGACACACGCTTGTCCGGCGTAGCGCCGCGCGGCGGACGCCGTACGGCGCGCGCCGCTTCGTGTGAAAGAGGCGTTAGCTAGCAGAGTTCAATGCCGGAAACCGCGCCTCAAAAGGACCACCCGTTACGAAATGGCGGCCGTTCAAAGATTTCCTGAACCCGCCATTTTGAATCTTTGAACGACTGTCATTTTTTACTCAGGCGTTCTTTCGAGCTTGAATTTACGGCATTGTAATCTACTAGTGAAGACCTTTAATTTGATGTGCATATCGACCTATGCTTACGTTAAAAATTTTTTTCCGATTCCTAGGGCTGTGCCCCCAAATGCAAATTAAATGAATCTTTGAACCACTGTCATTCTTGCCTTGGTTGTCCGTTTGAGTTCAAATTTGCAGTATTATATTCTGCTAGTAAAGACCTTTAATTTGATGTACATATCAACCTATGCTTCTATTTAAAATTTCCTTCTGACTCCTTGCGGGACGTCCCCATGATGTGACAGAAATTCGATTTTTCCTTAAAAAAGTAGATTTTTAGGTGTGGTGTTGATGTACCAAATCTTATTGATTTATCTGTTGTCGTTTGGAAAATATTAAACCGGTCCGGGACTTTTGGGACAGTCTGTATACATATAAGGATTATTTATTGAGTAGTTATTTTAACTAGTTATCTTTTGTCTATGTGTGCATTAATAATTAAATTGAAATTGCTTTTACATAAAATCAAAATGAATCTCAGAGTGTGTAGATTTGCCGAGAGGTATTGGTATGAACGAATTCTCATTGGGCTCTGCCCCACAGGCCGATTTCCAAATGGCTACGCCTTGCACGTTTTAGAAGTTACCGTTATTCGACTAATTGATCGAAAACAGCTGGTATATGAAAATGACAGTAGTTTGTTTATTTACACTTTTGTTTACGTATACTTAATTATTTACTTTTATCCTTTTATGTTCAAAGAGGTGCGGTAAATGAACACTGATGCTATTTCTAGCTGTTTGATACAAGTGAGTGCTTTAAGATGTTTGAAAGACGATGCATATTAGATTAAAAAACATGTCTGTTGGTCGTTCAAGAGGTTGTCACCGATAACAGTGCGTCGTGAAAGAGAGCGGCGAGTTCAGGTAAAACCACGTCGGCCACCTCAGGTCGTAAGATATCACCTCAGGACTTAAGCTAGGAAGGCCCCACTGCTTTTAACATTCCTTCTGATGAGATTTTCTTGAACTTGGGCCCTTAAAATTAAATATAAAGTCAAAATTAATTAAATTAATTTAATCGTGGCTTTTGAATTGTACACCCGTGGATTCGCGGGTGGGACCTCTTGTTTTAATTTATAAAGGTATTCTGCAGGTCTACAGGTAAATGTATTTCTAACAGTATGCATAGATTTTCCCTGCGATGTACACGAGCTGAGACAAAAGGTTTTCAAGAAACATGCTTGCCTATTAATATGTAGATGTATAGCACACTTTATATTTTCGCAATATAACTCAGATATGAGCTCATCCACCATTCAGCCATCATTGAACATTTAGCTAATCAATTTATAAATTTAGGTTTAGGAGGGGGCGATGAGTACTAACGAATTAACGATCTTACAGCATATATGCATGACATTTCCTCGGGTGGATACAATTTTCAATTGACATTGAATTTTGCAGAAACATTTTAGTTTAGTACGGTATATGATATTAGATAACACAATAACCTCCATTTTCCTCAATCAATACCTGTCCTTCGTGCAAGTTACCTATTTTTATTTACATTCACCCTCACGTCAGCAAGATGCGTGAGAAATCGTGAGTTTACGAAGAGTTCACACCAACAATCACGAATCACGTTCAGACACATCGTAGTTCATTGTACGGTACCTGCTATACGTCCGAACGTTTCAGGGTCAGGTCTTGATTGTTGCGTCATTGGCAAACCTGGACTCGTCCGTTAAATAACAACTTGCTACCAAACATTGGTTATTTGTCTAAAAGAATGCCGTCTGTTGGCGATTCTGAAACGAAAACGGCGTTAGCTGTCGTGCGAAGAGGAAAGGCCATAATTTATTGTCGGTTCGGATTTTATTCGAATACGGAATACACTATGAAGTTGTAGGAATTAGACTACTCCATCGCAGATGGTCACAATGCTTTTCAATAGATTGATTTAAATAGGTCCTGGCGCACACCGCTGGGAGCGCCATGTAGTTACGGCGTACGCGCTACTTCACTACACGGCGCTCCCAGCGGTGTGCGCCAGAACCTATGGTAACCGCAGGACTGCTGACAGTCTATATTTAATTCTTTTGGTCTATGATATAACATTAGGAGTCGTCGTTGATTTTTAATTTTGAGAATCATCTTTTTGTTCTATTCTGCCTGTTTTGATGTGTGAATCGTGTCAGCAAACACTGTGTACGGTACGTCAATCAATCAAATGTTCCCTTTATTGCCTATTTACATGCATGGCTTGCGTCACATTTTACAGGTAAAGTTAAAAGACGTTAAAAGCTATGATATAAATATACACTTGTGCAGATAGCCTCAGGCCCAAACTACACCATATTTATGAGGACTTGTCGTTCACACAATCTTTTTGAAAATTTACGCCAGTGCGACTAAATGCATCTTCATGTTATTGATTTTATAGGGTAAATTGTGCAGCACATTTCACTTTTTCGTAAAAATATCATCAGAGGTTATAAGAAAGTAAAACACTTGGATCATTCTATTTGGTACAAATAATGTTCAACTTAAACATATCAACTCAAGTTACCGGGCATTAATGTATCTTTCTTAAAATGGTTTCAGCTCATCAATATCATAGGTATCCTTTAGAATATTCCACAAGAGGGCCGGCGAGGGCCGTCATGGTCCCCTATTTTCCTGATTTGGTGTCGAGCCGCCTCCGTGCCGTTACTAAGTGAACTGGAAAACCATGCTAAAATTTTTGACTTTAGCAGATTACATGTACAGAAAAAAGTTTACATTTGACGGGGCCAGGCCCCCTTCAGAGCCCAGGCCCGCAGGGCTCTGCCCGCCCCCTGCCCCACCCTCTAGCCGGCCCTACGTGCCCTACGCCAGCCAAAGTATAAGTTAAAGATATATGTTAAACCATGAGGAAATGTCTGCATCATAAAATAAACTACTGTGCTACAAATCAAAAAGATATAGATTCCCAGCATCGATCCATAAAGCACGAGGGAATCTGATCATATCAAGCATACGCAACTCACGTGACCAGCACACGTCTGGTCTGGTTGACCAAGGTCACACGGAGGTCATCAAGGCAACACCTCAAGTCTACCTACAGCAAGTTCTGTTGTCAGCAAACAGCTCTCAGCTCAGCACGGCGTGCATTGGAAGCCTATTTGGGCAACTCGAGGAACAAGTTTTGTCTCAATGTTCCTTGAACTGCAGTATTTTCACAGTAATGCGATAAATCGAAGCTTTAAATAAAAAATTCTTCATAAATTTTGTGTTTCACAGTTTGTGGTACAGTGGCGGTTCTAGGGCATTGTTAAAGCGGGGGGCTACCTCCTCACCGGGAGGGGATCGGGGGGGGGGGTCCTCCCTCGGAAAGTTTGCTATTTTAAAAGTCATATTCAATGTCTAGAACTACGATTAAAAAAACTCCATTACGTTTTTATAACGAAATGTAGCCTATGTTTGAATTTATACTCCTAGGATCCAATGGGGCGGCTTTAGCCCCTATAGCCCCCCCTCCTTGGAACCGCCACTGTTCTGGTTCTGTATGTTTACAATAACATCCCAGGCTACAGAATTATTTATTAACTTATAAATACTAGTATGAATTCTATTTGGATTATAAATGCATTTCTGTATAACGCAAATATGCATTGCATAATATTACTATGGAGAGTAGTAGACGTTCCATTCTTCTGTAAAGGTTTTAGCAAAAAAATAAAATTATCGTAGTAAAATTAAGCTGATGACAGAGTGCTGATTTAAATTACTGACTTTGGTAAAATACTCTTTATGCAACTTTGTACGCAGGCCAAATTGAATTGACGACTTATTGTCTGTTATGTCACATCAACTACCGCAGTTACAAAGATTAGAAGAAAATTTTAGACTGTATGCCTACCACAATCTGTGAGTAGCTCATTAAACAGTGTTATTTTTTAAATAAAAAAAATGCTTACATAACATTTTGTTCATTCAAAAGTCCAATGTCATACACATGACAACCGTTTCTCCAATCGCCAAAAACTTTGTAATCTTCTTTTATCTTTGTCTGGGAATGTTTAAATCTCCTTCCTAATCTTAAAATCCCTTAGTTACTCCCACCGCTTACCCATGATAAGGGTTGTTGACAAGTTAATGGGAGAAAGTATGTGTCAGATTGCTGATTTTGTTAGATTTGTTTCGTTCATGTTTCTCAAAGGCTACCTATTAATTAAACTAATTCAAACAAATATGATAAACGATTTTTTAAAACTCCAATTTACGTTTATTTATTCTCTGGTGATGTCATGTTTTAAGGAAAATACTGTACATAGATTCACATAATAAATAGAGATACAAGCTGTTTTTTTTTTCATTTTCCTCCATATAGTTTCCCGGGCTGACAGTAGGCTTTCCCGGCTTGTCTATTACAGGGGTTGGGACATCCTTCACTACACCCGAATTTTTCTGAGGCTAAGTTTCCTTCTTATCTTTGGCTTGGTCCTCGAAATCTTTCGTCTTTCCTTTTATTGCTTTTATTGATTTTATATGTTTTAAATTTAGTAAATTTGCCTTGGTGGTATGTAGTCTGTGGACAAATGTATGTATGTATGTGTGTTTGTCCATTATGCATTTCCAAAAATGTAATCTGAAATAGTTCTGTGTATGTTTAGGGAGTTTGTGTATTTTTCTCAACCTTATCCTATCCTATACTACTTTAGACTCTCTACGGCTTCTTGTAAGCATAGTGTAAGCAAGCGGGACAAGTCGAATGAAATTAATATGCCGTGTTTATACATACTAATTCAAATAAAACTCATGAATATAGAATTAAATTAAAATTGTCAGTGTACTTATCTTACAATACCTCACTAACGGAAATTTTAATCCGCTTAGGAACAATACAAAAACCAAAAACCTGTTATTCATACTATCATTTAAATAGGTAGCTGAGTGGTTCTAGTTCTCGCCTAACAATCTCAAGGTTGCCGGTTCGATCCTGAACGAATCACAAAACTGGACTGTTTCATCTACGACTGGACCTAGCTGCCCTTGAACAAACAGTCCTAAAGAAACAGCTGCATATTCGATATAAAAAGCACCATATCGCGCAAAACTGCGCATTTGAAGGTTCATTACTTTATATTTTTAGAGGTTAGAATAGGATTTAATAGCCATTGATATTCTCAAATGTTAATTTAAAGAAGGATAAAGATTGAATCTCGATCGGTATTCTAGTTTAACTGCTCTAGTTTGCCCGTAGTAGGCAGCGTAATTTACCACATTGTGTGTCACAGACGGATACACAAACATACAGACAGACAGACAGAATTAAATACTTGCTATAGCTTGCTCGTTCATGAAAACTAGTGTACCTGTTGCTCGAATTCGAGCAATTGCGAAGCATTACAGGCGACTCAAAGATTATGGAAATACTCACGATCTACACAACAGTTAGATATAATCAATACCTTTTGTAAATATCTTATCTTTTTTCAAAAAGCTTATCTTGTTTTTCAGTGTTTTCTAAAAAAGTTTTCCCTCTCATAGCCGCATTAGGTTGTCTATGACAACGATTATAAATGAAAAAAAATTCTATTTCTTCTTCTTGGTTGTGTTCTATGACTTTTTCTATGTTTCCATTGTTTGCAAATTGATTATTTTGATGATTGCTCAAGAAATGTAGAACAGTGTTAATTCAGTTTTATTTTTAGCCTACATCAAATTGGCCAGGATTTCTCGCTCTTTTCCATTGTAATAATTACACCAACCCAAGTTTCGTCTACAGATGCAATATGCCAACGAATATCACCTACGTACAATCACCAAGAAGTGGTAAAAAAGGCAGAAACCAACACATACAATAGATATAAGTTAACTCCAAAAGGAATAATTTTAAGAGTTACTGTGATATTAGGATTTTCCACTGATTTGGTAATAGAACATTATATTGCAAAACATAAATCGATGCAGAAGAAAATCCAATTTAAAATCAGAAAAACCCATTGCAAATAGGCTACTGTACTTCATTTTGACAAATTCAATAAATCACAATTTAAATATTAACAGCTGTTTCATTAAAAAGTAATGTAGAATTATGCATATGGTCGTAATGTAAACAAATCTGAAGAGGCAACTTTAAAGGCTTCTGGGGCAGAGCCCCAAGGGAATTTACCTCGTTCCTCTTTTGATGGCTCATCTACAGACCAAGACCTTTCTTTAGATACCCCTACAAAGTTTCTACGCCCAGCCGTTCTCTCAAATTAGCTATGACAAAAACCCCGTTTTCCTCCATAAGAATAACATGGGATAGGAATTTAAAGGCTACTGGGGCAGAGCCCCAAGGGAATTCACGATGTTTCTCTTTTGATGGCTCATCTACAGACCAAGACCTTTCTTTAGACCCCTCTACCGAGTTTCTACACCCAGCCGTTCTCTCAAAATAGCTATGACAAAGAAAAACAGTTTCAAATTAATATATAGATAACCAAAAACTTCATGATTCTACACAACGTACAGACAAAGCTATATTTTAAACAGATGACAAAACGGTGGTTTTAAACGATCCCGTTGAGCTGTTTTTGTTTGTGTTTCACAAGATCGACTCAAACAACTTCTTATCATTGTCAGGGAAGTGTGATCTTTTCGTTATCTTAGCAGAAAGTGATACAGCTGATAGACTGATTGAATTTCAGGAATCGCGAGAAATACGAACAGGCTGTTTATATATTATTAATGGCGATTTTGCTAAACAAATTAATGATAAGTTATCGTTTTGGATGAGACAATATATTAGAAACTTAGAGATAAATATTAAATTAAAATGAAAATACTTAAATAAACCTTTGTGTTGGTTGAAAGCCATAAAATTATCATGACAACATACAACCATCGACAGTAAATACTTCAAGTAAGCTTCATACTGTGGAAAAATCTTAAGCAAATCATAAGTTTTGATTATAAGCGACCATGGTGGTAAGCCTTCCACCATAAAGAGCGACGATATAAATGATTAGTAGTTATTTTTAGGAGACCAAAGGAAAAATATTTTTTACAGATAGTCGAATGAAAAATAGTGATCATAAAAACCATTGATTTTTTCACTAAAGTTTACTCCATCCATGACCAATTGTGATGAGCCATTTAAAGAGTATGCTTCAGGCTAAAGTTATATTCTCGTACTTAATTTGTGTAACTGTGATAGTTTATGTGGAAAGATGCTATAGTTTTAAACACTCGTTCTTTTATTTTGACTTCTTAAAAAATGTTGGCTTATTCGATCGAAATCAGAAATTTACATTAGCACACCAGACAGTGGTTCAATTCTAAAACTGTTGAAAACTTCAACAATGAATGAAATGGATATTTTTTAACATTTGAAAGTTTTAAGTCAAGCACTTTTCCTACTTAGTAATAGTAGTAGTTTATTTACTCTTCCACGTTTCACTATGATTTAGCAAATCATATTGAATTATAATCAATAGTAATATTTTAATTTTACAGTAGGCTCAAAGGAGCCATTTCAATACCAGCTCCCATTTAAAATAGTCAAACATTGAAAACCATTAATCATAGTAAACTGACGTAGTTTGTAGTTAATATAGCATCAGTTTAGTCGATCCTTGTAGAAAGTAATCGTTTCCCATCAGGAAATGGAATATTTAGGAAGTGATACACAAATATTTGTAGTTCACCGGTCTGTAGGATTGTTTGATGGGAAACTCTTCCTGTTTCCTCGTTTTCTGCACTCAGTCTAAGATCCTAACGATCGCGCCAGCGGCTCCTGGGTTGTCAACAATATTAGGATTGAATCAGAGTCTAAAACTGTCGCTTTTGGCACCTCCATTGTTTCCTAGAAGATCAGCTGATACATTAATGGCGAATTACTAATGGGGAAGCGATATCAATGGAGCTGTTAACCTAATAATGTGATGAACCCCACGTTCCGTGTAGGAAATTGGAACGAAACTGACAGGGCTCGTGTATTTGAAATATTAAACAATCGGAGTCAGTCAGTAAGACTGCATCTCCTAAAGCAGCTAGCAAATAAATTGTCCAACCACTTCATAGAAATGAACAAATTGCTATCTGACAACAGTACGCAAAATAACTCCTTTCCAATCTTGAGGGTCAATACGAACTTTAAGGAGGAAAGAACTAGGGTTGAATGAATGAGTTGGCAACTTTGTACCTAAGATCAGCTGGTTCAGTCCAATGACCACAAGGACAGCTGAGTTCAGTTTCAAACAATAAAAACTATACTGACTCTTTTCCACACGATCGAACGACGACCTTCTGATTACCAGTGCGAACATGTGAATATATGCTCTCAGTTATCCAGCTCAGTTGTTACGCTATTTGTATATTAAGAGCGCAAAGTACGTAATTTCTGCTCGAGAACTGTACATAGCCACACGAAGCTGAGAGTGGCCATTCATTTCGAGAGAGGCAATAACTGTTTGTGCTTGTAATACACACAAGATGTTACCACCATAATTAACTTATCATAACACACGGTGTATATAAAATACCATTTAGGATGTATTTTCGTTGCTTTTTTAGGTTATGTTATTTGCTTACCGGTTGTTACGCGGATCAGCGTCTGTGGTTGGTGTATAAACACTTTAACTGTATAATCAGCTGATTTAGAATGCGGAATTGATCCATTCCCGCTCTAGAGTGGAAATGAGCTATTTTGCGTACTGTTGGCAGATATGTAATCATTGTGTAGTAGTGAGCTGCACGGTGTCGTAAAGGAAATGTAGTAGTCACTGACTCAAATTGTTTGCATTTTGAGCGTTTCATCAACACCCGCGTATTTATTATTTTAGTTTGGAAACGAATAAACAATTGCTGCAGCTTCATATGTTTTTAAGAGCTCAATATTTCGGGAAAACATAGCAAGACATAAAACTCTTTTTAAACATGCTGTAGTCGTATGCGTTTTAATGAAGGTTGAATACGGAAAACGTCCATCATTCTCCTTCACATTCACCTATCCTTTTCTGTTACACCTTATCAGACTTATAAGGTGTTCTCTGAACCTTTGGGTCATGGTAATATCACTTAGCTTAAATCCATAGATGATTACCTGGAATCGAACCCGGAACTCCATGACAGAAGGTCTCGCAATGGACCCCAAAATCCATCAGCGCCCCTAGTTGCAAGGGATGAAAGAATAATAAACTCATGACATAATAGTGATCCTCTAAAAACTATGTATTATTGTAACGAGTAACTGACTTTTTGTTTGTTGCAGCTTTTCATATTCCTGATTCACTCTGTTTTATGCGATTACGAGCTCGAATATTACGTGAGTATGATATTTCAACGTAAATGGTTAGTTTCTTATCTTTCTATTGTAAAATCTAAAGTAACGTTGACTATCAACAATGTCAATGTTTTGAACCATTTTGCACAGGATATTCCTATAGAGACATAGATTCAATTCACCCAAAGACTTTGTTTTGCATTTAGACGGATGTTTTATGAACCTGAGTGTAGTGGTCATTTCTATTTTCGAATGATCTCTCACGTCAAGTAACGTACGGAATTTTTACAGAGGATTTTCTAAGCAATGCGGTCCTCTTCAGGGAAAAAAACTGATGCGCCACTCATCCTACACTCATCTCCATTCATACTTGGCCTAAAATACCTACCTTCGTATGGTCGCCATTTCAAATAAAGTATTAAAGTATTACCATTGACTATTGGACACTGAAGTAGACACCCATCTATATGGACCAACTGCAGCCACTTTTTTTAAAGAACGTAGTTGTGTGAGTTAGTCACAGAATGCGCTAGTGACTAAACTCTATTTTTGACCTTATTTTTTGTTGCTGGGTTGTATTAATAGTTAAAGGTATTACCAACATACGTAAGTGTAGAGTTTCTCGTAGGAATAACAAGATTTCGTTCTGGATTTAATAGTCAATGGTTATAGTTAAATAAGTGGCAAGTTAAGGAGAAATTGGATTTCACAGTAAAGATATACGAAAATGAGGTACAGCCCTGGCAGCCCACAAAGAATCCACCTTTCCCTATAAGGTTTACCTATAACCTGTACTTTCCCTATAAAAGAACATGTGGCCTTTACTACGACAAACTAGAGTAAGTACATGAATGTAAATACTCAGCAGTTCCATTCGATTTTTTAAATTTATACCTTTTTTCAAATGAACTTAAGGTTACGTTTTAGAAAAATAGCTTTTCAACAAAACTCTTGTCAATAAACAATCATATAATATATGCTTCTTGCAGCCAGAGTCCAACTACGAGTTGGAAGCCCTCTCGAGTATGGAACATGACCATGAAATGGACCATATGACAGACCATGAATATATGGCGGACCATGACCATGAGATGGACCACGACTCCGAGGCGACCCATGATCATGAGACGGCGCTGCCTCCCCACCTGGACAACCCGCATCCTTCACAGGTACGTTTAAAATCTTAAAGTTAAATAAATATAATCTATATGACTCAAGGTTGGGATTTTTCTGAAGATGTTTGGTCGGAACTAAGATTATGAACAAAATAATGCACAGCAATACAGTTTATTTAAATTTGCAGGTTTGCTGCGACCTGGTATTTATTATCTGACCCGTCACTAAAATCAACATATATTGTCCATCGTTCATTTCTAGGTATGAGACAAGTTGGAGAGACGACAGGGAGACACTGTGGAGGGAGGATACACTGTCATGGACCTGGACGGTACTGTACACCACGTCACTTACACGGAGAACATGGCACCTACAACACGTTGATATAACTGTATCGTCTGTTGTGTCTAGGTACGAGACAAGTGGGAGAGACGACAGGGAGACACTGTAGAGGGAGGATACACTGTCATGGACCTGGACGGTACTGTACACCACGTCACTTACACGGAGAACATGGCACCTACAACACGTTGATATAACTGTATCGTCTGTTGTGTCTAGGTATGAGACAAGTGGGAGAGACGACAGGGAGACACTGTGGAGGGAGGATACACTGTCATGGACCTGGACGGTACTGTACACCACGTCACTTACACGGAGAACATGGAACCAACAACACGTTGATATAACTGTATCGTCTGTTGTGTCTAGGTACGAGACAAGTGGGAGAGACGACAGGGAGACACTGTGGAGGGAGGATACACTGTCATGGACCTGGACGGTACTGTACACCACGTCACTTACACGGAGAACATGGCACCTACAACACGTTGATATAACTGTATCGTCTGTTGTGTCTAGGTATGAGACAAGTGGGAGAGATGACAGGGAGACACTGTGGAGGGAGGATACACTGTCATGGACCTGGACGGTACTGTACACCACGTCACTTACACGGAGAACATGGCACCAACAACACGTTGATATAACTGTATCGTCTGTTGTGTCTAGGTACGAGACAAGTGGGAGAGACGACAGGGAGACACTGTGGAGGGAGGATACACTTTTATGGACCTGGACGGTGCTGTACACCACGTCACTTACACGGAGAACATGGCACCTACAACACGTTGATATAACTGTATCGTCTGTTGTGTCTAGGTACGAGACAAGTGGGAGAGACGACAGGGAGACACTGTGGAGGGAGGATACACTGTCATGGACCTGGACGGTACTGTACACCACGTCACTTACACGGAGAACATGGCACCAACAACACGTTGATATAACTGTATCGTCTGTTGTGTCTAGGTACGAGACAAGTGGGAGAGACGACAGGGAGACACTGTGGAGGGAGGATACACTTTTATGGACCTGGACGGTACTGTACACCACGTCACTTACACGGAGAACATGGCACCAACAACACGTTGATATAACTGTATCGTCTGTTGTGTCTAGGTACGAGACAAGTGGGAGAGACGACAGGGAGACACTGTGGAGGGAGGATACACTGTCATGGACCTGGACGGTACTGTACACCACGTCACTTACACGGAGAACATGGCACCAACAACACGTTGATATAACTGTATCGTCTGTTGTGTCTAGGTACGAGACAAGTGGGAGAGACGACAGGGAGACACTGTGGAGGGAGGATACACTTTTATGGACCTGGACGGTACTGTACACCACGTCACTTACACGGAGAACATGGCACCAACAACACGTTGATATAACTGTATCGTCTGTTGTGTCTAGGTACGAGACAAGTGGGAGAGACGACAGGGAGACACTGTGGAGGGAGGATACACTTTTATGGACCTGGACGGTACTGTACACCACGTCACTTACACGGAGAACATGGCACCAACAACACGTTGATATAACTGTATCGTCTGTTGTGTCTAGGTACGAGACAAGTGGGAGAGACGACAGGGAGACACTGTGGAGGGAGGATACACTGTCATGGACCTGGACGGTACTGTACACCACGTCACTTACACGGAGAACATGGCACCAACAACACGTTGATATAACTGTATCGTCTGTTGTGTCTAGGTACGAGACAAGTGGGAGAGACGACAGGGAGACACTGTGGAGGGAGGATACACTGTCATGGACCTGGACGGTACTGTACACCACGTCACTTACACGGAGAACATGGCACCTACAACACGTTGATATAACTGTATCGTCTGTTGTGTCTAGGTACGAGACAAGTGGGAGAGACGACAGGGAGACACTGTGGAGGGAGGATACACTTTTATGGACCTGTACGGTACTGTACACCACGTCACTTACACGGAGAACATGGCACCAACAACACGTTGATATAACTGTATCGTCTGTTGTGTCTAGGTACGAGACAAGTGGGAGAGACGACAGGGAGACACTGTGGAGGGAGGATACACTGTCATGGACCTGGACGGTACTGTACACCACGTCACTTACACGGAGAACATGGCACCTACAACACGTTGATATAACTGTATCGTCTGTTGTGTCTAGGTACGAGACAAGTGGGAGAGACGACAGGGAGACACTGTGGAGAGAGGATACACTGTCATGGACCTGGACGGTACTGTACACCACGTCACTTACACGGAGAACATGGCACCAACAACACGTTGATATAACTGTATCGTCTGTTGTGTCTAGGTACGAGACAAGTGGGAGAGACGACAGGGAGACACTGTAGAGGGAGGATACACTGTCATGGACCTGGACGGTACTGTACACCACGTCACCTACACGGAAAACATGGCACCAACAAAACAAAAATAGATACTACAGTTACCCTATATGCTAATATGTATTATTAGTAGATATTTTAACTACACAGGGAAGTAAGACAAAGATTGCACTTGTATGTTGTTCTTAAGTAAGGTTTACGTAAACCGAAAGGAAAAACCACGGAAAAACCTTTATGTACGTAAGAAATACTTCACGCTTTTGTAGAATATAAGTTTTATTTTTATTTTGTGTTTTGTGACATGTTATTCAACGCATTTACTCCCAAGAAAAACCAAAAACTGTATGCCACGGTACTTATGGTAATTTAAAGGAACTGCTTCATTTGAGGTCAGTTTAAAAGTTGCCTAGAGGAACATGCGGAGCTGTGTCAATCAGACTTTTGAAAACGGTTAACTCTTTGCGAGCTATCTTTTCTACTCAACTGGTGCTCAGGTGCTACCAATTAAATCAAGTGTTGGTCAAATAAGTTTCCCTGTGGTGTTATGTTACAACATTTACTGTACCTACGACCGTTTTTTAAAGTGGTCATTTCAGTTCAGTTCTTAGAATTGAAAAGTTTCACTTAACAGCTGTTTACTTTTATAACAGCATAGTTTCATTTCATAACAGCATAGTTTTGCTCATAACAACAAGGGTAACGGACCAATGAGGTTCAAGGATTGAGAGAAAAGAAGTAAAATTGTAATGCTTCGAACGTCAACTAATCAGCTGATCAAATGACATTTTAATTGTTGATCCAACTTGTTCCTGTTGATACTCGCGTATTCTTAACCTAAGTTGGTGGAAGATAAAGGTGGGTTGATTAAACTGATTTAAAAATGAAGTTGACGAGATGGAAGTGAGAGCACAAACTGTTTATAATATTCTATAATATTCGATGCTGAGATCTAACTGTAAATTAACTGTATCACTATAATCATTCAGTTGTAAAAAAATGCAATATTTCCCTAATTGTACCTGATACAGTATTTATGGTAAGAATGCTGCTATTCCCAGAAAAAGGTAACGTATTATTTAACGAAGTTTTACAAACACGTAATTACATTAAATCAGCCGATTATTCAATTAAGTCGTTGCATCACTTTCAGAGGCACTGACAATAATCGAAAACATAACCTCTCTAAGAAGTTAGGAGTAGTGATTGTTAGTAATTAAAAACCAGATTGTTAGTAATAAAAAAACTGTCGTAGGTAAAGTAGTGTACGCAACTCGCGTTACTATTACCGAATCCCCTTTTTTCGCTCGAGAAAACCGTAATGTGCAATTTGGTATACGTTAAATTGTGAATTGTGCGTAAATTATACATAACAAGTCTTTGAGTTAAACAAAAGGTTTTTCCAATTTTTGTGTCAATTACTGTCATTTTTAGGGGTGCAGCAGAAGCGACATTCTGGTTTTACTTCTCTGTTTTAATTCTTATACAATTTTGGTTAGAAAAATGAAAAGACATTTTCTTCGCCTCTCAGTCTCTCTTAGACTACAATATTCATTGTGGTGTATAAAATGTTGCTATTATTTCTAAAATAATTGTTTATTTCTATTTTATCTAACCTTTTGACATACAGCAACTTTTTAACAACCAACCCCGATTGAATGTTCGATTTTGTTGTTGTTTTTTATCATTACTAGCTGTTGCCCGTCAGCTTCGCCCGACATACTTTTGAGGTTTTTTTTATAAGCCCGCTGAAGTTGTGACTTCGCTGCCCCACTAGAAAAAGCAGGCCATGCTGCAGGATCCATGACGTCATAGATAGAGTCATAGATAGATGGAGTGGATAGATTTCATTGATAAATTCATTGCCATCACCATTCCCATATGTTTTAGGAAAATAAACAAGCTGGCTGTTTGTAAGATTTTAAATGGTAAGAGTTTAGTACAACTATCCACCACTGTGACGTAGTGTTGCGCTACCCGCGCTGCAGCATGGCCTGTTTTTTCTAGTGGGGCCTTTTCGCTACGGAACTACTCTCTCTGTAAAATCCCACATAATGTTATTACCAAAAATATTATTCCTGTTTTATTTCCATTCACTCATAATTATACCGTAAGCAAAATTTTCCAAAAAATTTATTAAAAAGTATTAGATAAGTTAGTTTATCTTAGAGTAACGTTAAGTAACACAAAACTTTTTTTGTGACATGATGTTCTCTGTCACCTTATCGGCATGCTCCTGATTTGATTATTGTCTTTTTTGCCGTCCCTTCTCTTTAATATTTATGTTATTAAAATACTACCTACATATTATTGTTGTTAAATGTTAAAACTTATTCATGACTGATTTTTTTTAATTTAAGATTTTTGAAATTTTGTTTAGTTAGCTAATAAAATATATCCCAATATTTAAATCTTATTTAATTGTATTTATTCTAATGTGAGTTTTAATAGTTTATTCAACTTTATTGTATTACTTTGATACCCAATAATGTTCATTGCGTCTATTTTGTATAGGCTTTTACCTAATATTTACTGCTAAGGTAGGTATCATGTTACTGGTCTATAATTTTAGAATTTGGGATGATTTTTTTATGTATACGATAGCACAAATCCATTTTTAATATATTGAATCATTTGATTAACTTATATCAGCTTCAATCCTAAAGATTTCTAACAACAGAAAATAAGTTGTTTATTTTGTAGCTAAATTCACTAATGGTATCACATTACTGTACATCTATAATAGTTATAATTGGGAATACCTTTTTGCGCTAAGAGTACCTTAACCGAAAAACATCTCTATGCTAGTCTCATACAATAAACATATATATTGTACAAACAATATGTTATTAATTTTTTTGTTAAGTTGTTACTGTTTATGTCTATATTTGTTAACTGTGTTAATAATAAACCTATTATTTTAATGTCGTGTATTTTTTACTCACATACTATAATATCCAGTCTATAAAAAGGCCCCATAGGATATCCATATTTAAATTGTCATTGCTCATTCACTATACTGTATTTTATTTTTTAATTAAAAATTGGCTTCACCATGTCCAAATAGATGGACAGACTCTCCAACAATCTTAAATTAAATCAGAATTCAAACCGAAGTAAAGATTATATAATATAAAAAGACGAATCCGAATGCAATTCACAAACATCAATGTTCGAAGGTTGTCCGGTTCCAATCCGCCAAACTAAACGCTTGGAAATGTATAACAGATTTCGATTCGCACGTTGAACTATAAACGTCAAGGATATCCAGTGAATCGTGAGTGCTTCTCCGTGATTGACTCTCAAAACGAATCTTTTCAACCTGGACCTAAACATAAGGTGTTTCAAACTGTTGGTTTCTCACAAAACTATGTTGAAACACACAACTGAAAAAAAATAGTTCGAAACACCATTGAATTGTCGGAACATAAAGGTCATTGGGTGGAGCGATACGTTCTTACTGCACACGAAAATCAGGAACTACTTATTTTAAACATCACAGCCACATTATTATTAAGTTTATATCCTGCACAGTGTTTTGTATTATTATGTTAGCCAGACTTGAAGCAATGTGACAAACAATTCCAGTTATGTGCTCAAAAGGGTGGAGGTTTTTTAGTGAAGAGTCTTATAAATTCAAGTCTCACACTACATGCTAGTTGGCCCCCTGTGTGCGTAAAATCATTTTCCCTCCTCCCCCTTGAAAAACATATTTTATATTATAAATCCGTATTTTTCCGAATTAACGCAAAAACTATACTGGTGGGTGTCTAAATTTCAAGGTAGATCTTTTCCAAGTAAATATTGATTTGGTGTCATGAAAGTTAAAATAAAACCCCAATTGCACTAATAAACAATTTTCCATTATTTACATTTAATTTAAATGCATTCTTGTTACTTTATTCTGTCACACATTAGAAACAAACTTGAGCTGAGGATTATATAAGACTTAGTTGTACAAGTGGATCTTGTTTGATGGTGGGTGTGTAGCGGTGAATTAAAGGGGATTTTGAAAACCATAACGTTCTTTTCTGCATCCTCTCCCCATTGTAACATTATACCGAGTTTACTCCTTTTACTTTCGTTTTAAGAGATTCGTCAATTAAGTAATCAAATGCATTCAGTATATTCCCTACTTCATGAAAACAAAACACGCAAATGCATTGTCATAATGCTAAGACAACATTGTAAAGTTCAAATTTACAACGGTTGACGCACTTGATAACTAAAGATAGTGGTATAAATTCAAGTAAACGCAAAGAAATGCTATCCTGGTATTTATAGTTTACTGTAATTGTTTTTATCGGGGACGAAAATTCCTATATGGATGTGTTATCAATCAGTATGAAAAAAAAAACTAAACAGCTGTCAAGAGATCGCGTTTATCAATATTCCGAGGTTATGATTATCAAACTAATTCAAACAAAGCAAAAACATGGTAGTAATAAAGTAATATCAAGCCTCCACATAAATTACACAAACACTTTCGTTTACGTTGTTACCCAAATTACTCACATAGAACTCCATGTAACTATTTGTACCGTAAAAAATTAATTCCCAGGTAAAACCCCTCATAACGCCAACTAAATGAAAACACTTTCAATGACGTATGTTTTAGGTCTATCTGTTTACCAAAGTCCCCAATTACTCACATGAAACTCCGTAATGTAGTTAATTCTTAGGCAAACCCCTTCATAACGGCAACCCCACATTAAAGACCGTATCATCAGACTGGGAATGGGAAGTTTGTTTAATTGTGTCCCTGGTTTCCCTGTCCTGCGGCACGGAATGACGCGGACGTTGGGCTGTTTCACTGTTTACCTAGTGAACCAGACAATAATCGCTGCAGAACCATTTTAGAAATGTTATTTCGTACATGAATCATGGTTGGAAGGTTTCCACAATAGCGAAAATAAATTATTTGACTACGAAAAAATATGTAAATCAGAAATAATCTTGTTTCGATAACATTAAAAATGGTTAACAAAATTTTAAAAATTGTCAGAAAAATAGAGAAAATAAATTTCACAGTTAAGTGTAGTTTTTTTACCACTGTATCAGAAACCTAAAATATTTTTTTTGGATTTTGAAACTTAAAAGGGTACTTTGGTATACCGACTACACCTAATAATTATAATTTAGCCTAACCTAACTATGTTTTTGGTTAGGTTCGATTAGGCTAGGTTAGGTTAGGAAAATTTTCTTATTTAAACTAGTTAAAATCTTATTTAGAAGTCGATTTATCGGTGTGGTTGGTACAATACCAAAGTACCCCTAGAAGGATTTTTGATTGACAAGTTCTCTAACAAGTGTTCTGTAAATATCCGTTGACTTAACTTAAAAATCTTATAAAACATAACAAAAACCTAAATTAATTACTTTCTACAAAACACATTATCAACGTTGCAAACACTGTCAACGTTACAACGATTTATTCACAGTCAATTTCATAAATGAAAATAAAATCATGACATGTTCTCTTCCTAAGCAGGTACAAGTGAAAGGTAAAAGAATCATCCATTTGACGATGCTATAGTTCTACTCTTGAGAAAATGTTTAAGCTAAAGACAATTTTTGGTTAATTCTGTCTAGTCGACGTATAGAAACTCTCTATTCACTATTTGTCTCTTATTTCAGCCAATTCCACCAGCCATAGACAAAGGTTTACTGCCGAGTCTTTTCAAGAAGAGGACCACCACCAAAACTTTGCCCTATACAAATCTCTGGGTTAGGCATCCCCTTCATTTGCATAGGGGACATGTTAATAGTATCCTTCTTTTTAACAGTACCCCCAATTTTTACGTTAACACCAAATAACTCACACATAACTATTACAGCACAAAAAAAAACTAAAATATAATTCAGTGAAAAATAGTCCCAACCCAAAACGTAAACACTTTCACTGGGGAATCGTGACAAAACTTTACCCAGTAATCAGCTGATCATCCCTGCCCGCCAAAATACAGCGATATGGCGCGAAGTGTGCCCCCGGCTGTGATAAGAGGGGCCTGCGCGGTCTCACGCCCCGACAAGGCAATTTCAAGGTCGCACAGGTCTTGATACCGCACAACCTCCCTAGCCTCTCAGTCACCAGAGTTCTATACTACGGGACACGCTGTCGACACATTGGTCCACAGACAGATTGTGCAGGTAATCATTATAATATTTTGTTTTTTAATTTTTGAACTCCTTAATAACTAGGATTAATTATGTTAAATTAATTGAATTTCCATGAATTGTAAATTAAGAATACATTTTTTTTAAGAATTCTTTCACACTTTTTAATTTTTTAAATAGGCTCATGTTTTATACTTTTATAATTAAATTTTTAATATTGCACAGTTATTATATTGCAAATTTGTTTTTTACCTTGAGAGTTTTTAATCTGTAACACCTAGTCGTCAACATCTACATAATTTAATGGGGAATATTGCTCAGATTTTGAAGTATTTTTTTCTTTTATACGTCTGTTTTTATTTAGAGATTTTTAATTTTTTAAATAATTTAGTTGTTAGTGCATTGCTAATTATAGCACAGTAAATGGAGAAAATTGTTAAGTTGTTGAAACATTCGCGTAAATATATGTAGTTTGCATAATTTTACGTACTGTATATGTAAACAACTCCATTTTACAATGCAAAATTTGCTCTTTTAAATTATCATGTTTTTGTTAAGAACATTAAAATAATTAAACATTATTACATTGGGAAAGATGTTGTGTACACTCTTAGACTATTAATTATTTATTAGTAATGGTATCATGTAACTAAAAAAATTAAACTAATTCTTATTATGTAAACTTAACATCCCTAAAAATAACTTACATTTATTGTTTGTATGCAAATTGAAAACTCGACTTGACCTACGTGTACTAAACTACAGCAATGTGAGTAAGAACTTCCCTCCTAATCTTGTGTTTTAAACAAACATGAAAAAGCGATACCATCGTAAATCATATTAAATGAATACCAGAAATGTAAATTATTTAAATCAATTTAAATATACCGTACTAAAATGTACTTAAATGTACTTAAAATGTAACGTCCTCTTTTTTATATAATTGGTTTTCAATCAGCAAGCTCTTTAGCTATATGAATAGTTTACCAATCCAAATGTAGGTTTCTATCAATAGAGTTCCCATGTAATGTAAAAATTTGAAGCAAAAAAAAGGTGGTGCAATCTGTTGAGATGGTTACCACCAACTGATAACAATATTCTATGTCAAGTGATAAATTAATCAGCTGTTTGCTATAATACTGCATTAAATTTAAGTTATTAATTTTTAACCTTTGACTAATAGAGTTTTGACTATTAATACCTCTGTATCCAATAGTCAATGCTGTCAATGATTTAACCTAATACATTAGTAAACTCTGGTGGGATGGTCCTGAACTTCATATATTTTCTTGGCTTCAAATTTTTAAGCTTCAAATTTTAGGTTTCAAATGGGAAGCCTATTCTGTTTATAGCCATTGTTTCTATCCAAAGTCATCCATGAACTGATTTATCAATCGTTAAAAAACATTAAGAACTATTTTTTTTACTGATCAAATGATTATAAAATGATAGGATTATTAGTGCTATACTGTGCGCTTATAGGTTATAGCATAGATAAAACATAGTCCCTTAGTAGATTTCCCATCCTTATAGAACAGCTGAAACTAATTTTATCCGGTTAGTTCTGTCCGGTTTTCTGTAGATGTCGTATTTTGTTTACAATTTGTTTCTATTATTTTAGGGTTAGTTTCTCATTAGGCTATTTGTGCCTCACTGTGGTTATATAGCTAGTGGATGAGTTATTGTTTATGATTAGATAGTTTTATTTGTTTAAACGAGGTTTTAAATTGCTGAAATAACAAGAAACAAATTGTAAACAAAACACGACATCTACAGAAAACCGGACAGAACTAAGAATAAAATTGGCTTCAGCTGTTCCATAAGGATGGGAAATATACTAAGGGACTATGTTTTTATCTAGGGTTATAGTTATATGTATGTATATTGCATAGGCTATAGTTCGTTATATGCATAGGTTAAAGTTACCGGTTATATTTACAGGCCGAGTATTTTTTAGGTGAAAAGCATTGATATCATATCGTCATTTACCTACTTGTTAACACCATTGTCATTTATTTGTGTTCATAATCGAGATACATCGCATAAGTTAGTACAATAACTATTCCTTTATCAATAGACTAATTTAATTTAAAAAATAAAGTAGATTTAATGTACTCTATTACAGTAATTTTTATTTAGTCTGTAGCTATTTTAAATGCTACTTATTTTTATCCTAAATATAGTGAGTGATTGTACAGTTCTATTCGGAGTTGAAATGAAGCCATTATCGAACATACGAGACAGCTTGTTTGTTCAACATCAATAAACCTACTAATTGAAAAAACACGCATCATGCAATTTTACTTCAATAAATAGTTATGATATAAATATGTGTATTTTCAAATGTTATTTATATTCGTGCATAAAATAAGAATATAGTGTATCTGTTGCTCGAATTCGAGCAACTGCGAGATATTACAGCGTTATTTTAAAACGAATAACAGTCATAATTTCCAATGACTTTTAAAGAGTCGCATCAAAGGTTATGAAAATACTCACGATGTGCATAACAGTTCGATATAATCAACAATTCTTGTAAATATCTTATAATTTTTCTAAAGATGATCTTGTTTTTAGTGTTCTACAAATGTTTCCCACTCATAGATGCATTAGGTTGTCCATAAAAACGATTATAAATTCTAAAAATAAAACATTAATTCTATTTTTTCTAATTGGTGGTGCTCTATGACTTTCCTATGGATCCATAGTTAACAAATCGGTTATTTCAATGATTGCTCAAGAAATGCAGCACAGTGTTGTTTCAGTTATCTTTTTAGTATATCAAATTGTCCAGGCATTCTCGCTTTTTTCTTCCATAGTGGTATTTACCCAAATTCAAAAGTAAATATTCAATTTCAACCTAGCCATTAAATGTTTGTAGCACACATTTCCTTAAATTGCAACTAAATTAACAGCAATTAAATTATCCAGTTGATCATAACGTAAACAAATATGTTCTTCATAGTATAACATGGTAACTTTATTATTATATATTACTAATTATCCTGGGACAGAGCCCAAGGGACTTTTTCAAAAATGTAAGGTCAGTTTGCAAATCTACAAACCTAGACGAACATTTTTTTGTATAATATGTGGGGTTAAATCTTATAACAAAAAATCCTTATGGTTCACAAAGTTTCATATAGCGTATTAACAATTTAACTAAAAATCAAAAATAATGTTAATAATTGCTACCACAGAACTGCTTCGCTTAGATGATCCTAAATGGCTACATCATCTTAAATTATTAATTATTATACAATTGTTTTCTTAGGCTTATTATTATTATACATCTATCTATATCTATAAAAGAGGAACTATGTATGTATATATATGTGTATATACGTTACGGACTCCGAAACCGCTCGACAGATTGTAATGAAACTTTCAGGCATTATTAAGCATCTTTCAAGGATGGTTCGAGTGAAGTTTGGTGCAGATCCGTCAAAAGGGCTCTGCCCCAGAGGGTTTTAAGTGGGCCAATGTCAGACTTTTTGATCTAGAATGTTTACAAATAAATATAATTTAAAAGCAGATGTTTACTTTTACAAACTGTGTTGTACCATGTTGTGTATTAGCATTAGTCATGATTTGAAATAGTGCCACAGTGTTTCTACAGATTGCAGCACAGAAAACTATTTTACTTTTGAATAAGTCCAAATGTATTAAACCCCAATCGCAGCACACCTGTGCACTTAACAACGTTTAAATTCTCCAATGTTAAATATTAAAACATAAAAACCTTTATAAAAGTACTGGATTATAAACAATAAAAGGGATGACTTTTTTAAATGTATGACAATAGCTAATTTGCAACCAAAAGGTGAGTGAGCGTAGCGAACGAACATCAACCTGGAGGCGAGTAAGCGTAGCGAACGAGCTAACCTGAAAACAAGTGAACGCAGCGAACGATTTCCAACCCGAAGGTGAGTGAGCGTAGCGAACGAACTTCAAACAGGACGTGATTGAGCCATGCGAATACTTATGAAGTTAGGCGGGGCAAAGCCCGCGGGTACAGCTAGTATACCACTAAAAATATTATAACATTTTTTTGTAGTGAGTATTTACACATCCCTTCTATAGATTGGTTGAGTTTTCCAGTTTATTAAATTCACAGTTCCAAGTAGCATGTTATAGTAACGTCATGGTTTTACACTGGATTTGTTTCGTTATTTGCTATGTTTGTCATTGCTAATAATAAATGGGAATATATTTAATCAATCAGGGAATTTTATCACGTTCATCTAAAATATTAAATAACCCCACAACCAGTAGTAAGTGCTTTTAACAAAGAAAAAATGTTTTAAGCCTACATTGAGTTAAAAATAGGGTTTAGAAGCACATGCCATAAGAAGTAATCAAGCGTTAAGTGACCCCTGTTACTAAATGGCACATTTGACAAGATATTAAAGTCTCGTGAAAGATGCCTGTCTACCCTTAAGCTATACTCTGGCATGATCCAGTCAACATTTCAGCAACATGAAGCCTAGAGCGTAAAAGTCTAATAGGACGGTTAATAGGTCTATTAGTTCCTACGAGACTTCCGTAGTAAAGTTTGTTGTTCAATGGAGACCGACGTCAATCATGCAAAATGTTACCTTATCCTTTATCATAGATAAACAAAACATATATAGACTATCTACATACAAAAATAAGTGCAATTTTCGAAATGTTATGATGATTTGGATAAGCTTCTTCTTGATATTTTACAGTTTCCTGAAAACCTTGAATTCGCCCTACGTACAAATTAGCCTCGGGCCTGATCTTGGGTCCTTTGATCATTACATTAGTACATTACATTACATTAGTACATTAAATTACATTAGTGCATTACATTAGTAGAAATGGAACGTGTCAACAAGCAAGGGGTTAGCCACCGAGTCGGTACAGAGCAAGATTGAACTGGACTGATGTTTTTTAAGTGGTGACAATGAGGAATAACCACTAACCCAAAAAACATTGCTACCTACTGTACTTTGATTCGACAATCGCGCTACCGACTCGCACAGCAATCAATTGGTAAATAGCATATACCAACTTTGGTAATTAGAATAATTAAATTAATCATTTCAGCAAATCAACGTTATGAGCATAATCATACTTTCTTATTTTTGTTTATAAACAAATGCATTGATCGATCGTTTAATCCATTTAGCTAAAAATCCTGATAAATCGGAAATCATTAAATGACAAATACGCATTTATGTTCTACAATTATTGAGGATTTTCATTGTAAAATTGTTGAAAACCTGGCCAGCTATATGGTAAAACTACAACTAGGCCTACTAGGGACACAACTTACTACCTATCTAGGCTACTTGCAAGTATTTATCGTGGACTTAATCGATGGCATTGACGGTACTTATCGGCCAGGGAAACCCGATCTGTTCAAATGTCGTCGGTGGTGATGCTCAAAAAATGTATTTTTAGCGAATTTCCCATATAGGGAATAAGCTATTACCGTAGTACTCACGGTAAGACCTGGACCCGGGACCGATTTTTTTTTTCGTTTTGAGGTCCCTAGAGGTCAAAAACACCATCCGTTCAAATTCATATATATATATATATATTTATATATATATATATATATATATATATATGTGTCCGTTAGCGCGATAACTCGAGCAAAAATGATCCGATTTTGATGAAATTTGGTACAAACGTATAAACCTACGTTTATTCGAACGAGTTCGCGAACCAGCATGATCGGACCATGGGAATGGGGGTTTATGGGGGCTTTTATGGGGTAAAAATGGGTTTTTCCCATTTTTGACCCAAAAAACAAAAAATTTTGCAATTTCTTTCAAAACTATTTTGTAGAGCTTAAAAAAACAAATAATTTAGTATATTGAAGCGTTATAATGCGCCTAATGGTTACGGAGAAAATTCCAAAAAATTGTAAATTTAAAATTCCCATGTTATTCTTATGGAGAATAAGTAAACTGTTGTAGTTTGCTTGTTTATAAACATATTTTGCCAAAATTTGGAAAATGTTTTTATTTCTTACTAACTATTAACATTTTACATAAAAAACACTTTTACCCTCCCTGTTGCAGCAAACCTAAGTATGTTTTAAACTGATTCTATTTAAATAGGGAATAAATGTGATATTTTTAAGGAGACATTTTAGTGTAAATCCATTCAGGGAAATGGAAATTCGCTTAGTCTGCAGGTTTGCTGCGGCGGGGGTATTTATTTTAGTTATTTGTGTTCATAAGATCCAACTGATTAATTGATTTATTTGCCTTCCAATCATTGTACATCGGGATTCAAGAATTACAAATCAGATTTGTGTATTAATTCATTCAAACACATACATGAAAACTTGAGAGGATTCTTGCCATATTTCAACGATCACATGCTCTATTTATGGATGTCTAGGCGGAAGTAAAAAAGGTTGGCGTAAAAGAGAACATTCCCCGTACGCGCCGGTATCGAGAATGTTATCTTATGTTTACATTTCGCTTGGAAACGGTTAAAAACTCCTGTGAGGCTGAAAGTAAACTTGTATGTTGATAAGTTTTGTCTTTTTTATAAAGCAAATCACAACAAGCGTTACACGTTAAGAGATAATACCATTGACTATATAAACATATAGTCAATGATAATAATGATAGTACGTATGTGGTACAAAGAATCAAGATGAGACTTTTGGGTTATGCGCATAAAAGACAGTTAGTTAAGCTATGAATCAGAAATTATATTTTATTTTGTCCTAACTTAATTTAACGGCTATATTCAAGATATTATGCAGTATATGATTTTAAAATGGATTGTTCACCTTCAGGGCCTGATAATGATTAGAGTAACCAACATTTAAAATCTATCACTTTGGGAACTAACACAAATCCATAGTATAAAATTCAATTCAAATAAGTGTGTTTAACCTTTGACTAAATACATCAATGGTTGAACTAATTGTGTTATATTTCCAAACCGGTTGTTACAATAACAAGCTTTACTAGATGAATAGCGCATATTATATTTATACTGAATATCATATTCGGTCAATAGCTTCTGAGTAGGATGTTTACTATTTCGGCTACACTAACTATAGAGTGTTTAGCTGAGGTATCTTTTTTTTATCTATTAATACGTTTGATTGTTGTTTAAATCGATTGAATATTTGCTGAAAAGTAGAGCTTTAACAATTTCCTCTTTGTTCTTCTTTGAAATGTAGTGCACCACATTTCTGACATTTTAATGCCATCTCGCCAAGTGGATGCTGGTGAATTCCCATATTTGTCAGTCAATTTTGTAAGTGCACGGTGCCTTTTTGCAACCTTGGCCTTTTTTGCCTTATTTCTAGCCGTATGTTGTCTCGCCGTGTCCGACAGGCAATTTTTTTGTCGCCTCGTCCTTGGCATGACGAAAATAAAATGTAAGACTTTTTCCCGCCGTGTCCTTTGCCGGCTTTCTAAGTATTTTTAAAAACATGCAAATTGCAAACTACATGTCAAAACCAAACAAAACAGCTGGGATTTATTTTTGATGGAAAACAAATGTATTGACACCTGCTTCAGAATGTATTTATCATTCAAATCAATCACAATGTTATCCTTATGGAAGTAACTCTGAAGGTTTGAAGGCAGCCCACGCGCTTAAACAGATATATTACGAAGATCTAAAACCAGTTTGCACATCTACACACCTAGAGGAAAATTTTGGTATATAATATGTGGGGGTAAATCTTGAAACAAAAAAGCCTTATTGTTCACAAAAAGATGATGGTTTCTGAGGGGTGATTAAAGGATAATATAATTTAAATTCACTATACATTTTCTGACAATTTATTATAACTAGTTTGCTCTGCCCGTGCTTTGCAACGGGATGAGAATACAGAGGATAATAGCACGGTTCTATATCTACTGCAAAAATTATTGAAACACACCCCTCATTGATTATAGGAAGACAAATCACAATTAATTGTACCATACCGTTTATTTTTTATGAATTTTCCCCCTACGCTGTAAATAAAACATGTAATAGTAATTTCTTCCATTTGGTTTGATTTTCTGTTTATATTTTGCTGTTATTTCGTCACCAGCATAGCAACCCATAAGGCCCATGTTAATTTTTTTTATTTAAAATTCATTTTATGTGCTTATTCTGAGCCTATTCTAATTTATAAAGGGGTTCTGCACATCGACAGGAAAATATATTTCTAACAGTATGCGTAGATTTTCCCTGCGATGCACACGAACTGATAAAAAAGGTTTTAAAGAAACATGCTTGCCTATTAATAATATATAGATAGGCTAAATGGCAAATTTTGGTACAATAAAAGAAGGAAAATTATATAACTAAAACGGATGAATGTAATGAATAGGCTATCATTGACATGTAACATTGCAATTATAAATATTGATGTAATTACTTGTATAAGTTGTCAAAATCGTATACAATTCAAGGTTTCTAGTTTCTATAAAGGTCTACTCTATTAATAAGTTTAAAACGTGAGATTTTATTGTTACATAACAAACGCATATACCCTTGAAACGGGTTGGCAGCCAAATAAAGTATCTGGGTACAAAGGAACTGGTCGATGAAAATTATAATCAGGACCAACGCTAGGTAGGTTGTCATGGTCGTGGAGCAGGAACTTGAACGACACTTGCTACACGGACCGGCGGACTCGGACCCGCCACTAGACAAGGAAAACGGGCAGTGGAACAAAGGATATGGAACTTGATTGTTGGAATGTTGACCCATTTGCATAACCTCCTCAAATGAATCATTAAGAAAAAAAATACTGGCTTATGTTTATCTGGAAATGAATGAGGATGGGAACATTTAGGGTTTTGATGTTAGATGCATAATGCTCTAATCAAGCATTATGAATTTCGCCTTTAAATCCGAAGGTAACGAGATCAATTCATTGAAAAAAATAATTAAGGTCTATTTTGGACCAGTTGTAGAATGAATTGACTTATCTTAACCTATCACATAAGGTTCCAGCTTGGCGTTAGAAACAGCATCAGGGTTATAACGTAATTTACAAACGTTATGTCAACCACATAGGTACAGTAAATTTGATTCACTGTAAATATGTATGAACCCTCTCAGTAAAGCATTCCCGTCTAGGATTAAATTGAAAGTAATACAGTATCTGGGATTGCTTGTCACATTATTTCCTAGGATTTTGAAAATTGTGCTGTGTTTGTATGAAAAAGTTATAATACTGTAGTTTCCATATTTATGTAGTATGGAAAATTAAAATTATGTTGTGTAGGTTAGCAGCAAAATGTTCAACTATAGTATTATAACTTTTTCATACAAATACTAAAAATACGATATTTTTAGAGTGTTGACGACATCATAAAACTTGAACTAAAAACTGTCTTCGCTCTTGAGTTTTCACGTCTTCTTGTGTATTGGGTCTTATCTGCTCTCGTCACTTAATGACGTATCTCACGGGAATTTGTAGGAACTTTTTTTTGGTAGTCACTGATGGCGGTAATTCGTCAATTAGAATGAGCGCGTTCTGGGAACACTGACTGGTGCACCGGTACATGTTCCCAGAACGGGAAAAATGTTAGTGTTTAGCAAGAAGAAAGCTTTACAAGTCAATAACTATTACAATCCCAATTTGGTATTATTTTTCACTTGACCTGACCACAAAAATCCCACACGAATGTATTTGCTAGACCCAATTGGAGGAAAGTAAACCAAATATCTAGATAGTCTTATCATTGCTTAACTCAGTTGTTGTTCCCAGGCAGTATGGAGAGTTACCAAGTCCCGACTGCGAAGGCAGCCCCAGCTGGAGTGGCTAGCTCTCTCACAATGTTGGCTGTGTTCTGCAGCCTCGCCTACCTCGCCATGTTCAAGTGGAAGCGACGGAGGTTGGAGAAGCTAGGCTCTCAGCTCCCTGGGCCTCCTGCTCTGCCTATCATCGGCAACGGTCTGGAGTTCGTGGGAGATCCAGAGGGTGAGTTGGGGGAAGTCTACCTTCACCTCCCATCTCCATTTCCATTTCAATCTCCACCTCTACCTACCTCAATATTCACCTCCATCTTTATCTCCACCTCTACCTATCTCAATATTCACCTCCATCTCTATCTCCATCTTCTTCTCTATCTCCATCTTCTTCTCTATCTCCATCTCCTTCTCTACCTCCACCTCCTTCTATATATCCACCTCCATCGTCACCTCTACCTACCTCCATCTTTATCTACACCTTCACCTCCTTCTCTACCTCCATCTCCTTCTCTATCTCCACCTCCTTCTCTACCTCCATCTCCTGATCTACCTCCACCTACTTCTATATATCTCCACCTCCATCGTCACCTCTACCTACCCCCATATTCACCTCCATCTGTATCTCCGTCTCCTTCCCTACCCCTACCTACTTCCATATATCTCCACCTCCATCACCACCTCTACCTAACTCCATCACCACCTCTACCTACCTCCATATCCACCTCGATCTCTATCTGCTTATCTACATCCACCTACTTCTATTCGTCTCCGCCTCCATCACCCCCTCTACCTACTTCCATGTTCACCTCCTGGAGGGGGTATAACCGTTTTGGGGGGTGTTTCATGTTGAGGAGGTTTTAGTGCGTTGATAGGCATTTCTCTTATTTGAGGATAAATTTCTTATAGTACTTTTATCTTCTCACGTTTGATCTTCTACTTGATTATATAAATATATATTTTAATTAAAAATATACCGGACAAAACCCCACTACCTTAATATTTTTTAGCTGATCCATAATCATGCCAAATTTAATACCTATTGTGCGGAGCTTTACCTTGTCAAATTTAAATTAAAATTTATTCTCATTTCAGATGTCATGAATAAAGTAGTGACACTGACCAGGAAATTCGAGTCTCCTTTTCGTATATGGATTGGACCGATTCTGTTTGTCGTCATCAGCAAACCAGACGATCTTCAGGTAAGTTCTAGCTTGTCAATGGTTCTAGATTAATAATTAGATGTAATGAATGTTTATTTTATAAAATATCTGTCATAGGTTTCTTCTCCCTTATTTTAACACTAAAATTGAACTGGAACACAAATTAACTTTAACATAACAGTGAAGTCAAGTCTTTAGCAGACGAAAGCTTGTCTGTAGGCTCTGTTTAAACGGTATCCTCCTCGTGTCGGAATCTTTAACTCTGGCAAAACTACAAATTAAAACCGGATGTTGAAACTGACGTGAGAGAATTGACAATGGATCTCATGTCGGAAGGTTTAACCTCTTCGTTCACACGATTGTAATCCTTGTTATGGCAATTGCACTTAATGCTCTGCTACCGTTTGTTTTTCCACCATGCAGATTCATTTTTTGAAGATATTTTTACTATTGTAGCATCATTGATTAGTTTTCTTTTACATGATCAAACGTTTTATGAATGAATGAAAATACTTTGTTATTGAGGCGAACATTAGGGCCATATGGTCCTTTCTTACAGTTAACCTCTTATGTACTAAATATAAACTAAACAATGCATTTTTATAATAATTTATTAGCTAATATATTGGAATTTTTTATGCGGATTTATTAGTTGAGAATTTTTATAATATTACCAATTGAGATGGGGGTGTATTGAAACCCGATTATGAGTGAAGGAAGAGTGTAGAATGAATTGAGCTGCCTTAAATTGTGTATCGTCATCGACTACCAGATCGTTTCCTTATCCAGAACCGTTTTATTCAAAGCCTTATTGAGGATCTGGATGTAGTTTTGAACTATCAACAACTTACTTTCATAACTTATATTGATTAACTTTTTAGTTGCACTGTAGATGTATAAATAAGTCATTTAAAAAAAGATTATGCGTGCGTTTGTTTTTAGGTTAGGCCTATTTTATTTGCTTACCGGTTGTTATGTACCTGATCGCGACGGTGGTTAGTGTAGAAACGCTAACTGTGAAATCAGCTGATTAAAGATCGAGAATTGTCCATTCCATTCTTGAGCGAAAAAGGAAAAGAGCTATTTTGCGTACTATTTACAGGTGTGGAAATGTGATAGTTTCCATGCAGTGGTAGGAAAAATACATTGCAAACCTTACCCATCCCCTCCACTGATAAATTATAACCCTGTTTAAAAGAGTTATTTGTTCTATAGCATATTTTTATAAATTGTTATACTTTTGTTGATGAATTTAAAATATTAATTGACGTTAACAATTCTCTGGGGATTTTTTTTAGATTGTGTTG
The DNA here is from genome assembly GCF_028750875.1 of Macrosteles quadrilineatus. Lineage (NCBI taxonomy): Eukaryota > Metazoa > Arthropoda > Insecta > Hemiptera > Cicadellidae > Macrosteles > Macrosteles quadrilineatus. The sequence continues at coordinate 133,915,536 of NW_026542595.1, read as the reverse complement.
AACAGTTCTAAAACTCTGGCCAAAGACCCTTTGTACAGATTCTTCAGGAACACTGTAGGCACTGGACTATTCTCAGCTCCAGGTAAGTTATTTTGTATTGTAACATATTATTATTGTTAGAGCAGAAAATTAATTTATTGCAGACGTAGCCTTCAGAGAGTTTACCAAGACTAGTTGCAGTGTCTTTATCATTAAAACCTTCTATTTATGTCCTAGTGAAGAGGAGGTGTAGATTGAGTTAATAGCACCAATAGCACTAACATAGAAAAATACTTATTCTGTATGATTGTCATTGTTGAAATAATTTTGTCCATAAATATTTTTTTAACTTTTGTTAACTTAATACTTGCCTAGTTATTGATCCAATTCAATTATTTAACACACCACACAATCTTTTTGTGTATTTTAAGCTGAACACGAAAGAAGAGTGGGCGTAGAGTGGAATGAGATGATCTGTATATCTAGTGGGGTCATACCCTTTGGTAATTCTGTTTAGGGATTTTTATTATTGATCCGTCAAAATTTTGAATTTGGAGCTCTTAAAAATTGTCAGTATGGAAAGGCTCGAATAGAGAATTGGGGAAAACGTGTTATTACAACTTAGTAATCCTAAGGATTGTTTTTTAAAGGAAGAGAGTTTTTCTTGCCTTTTTCAAATATTTAAGTATTGGAGCTAAATTATACACAATGATCTCCTATCACGATATTTCTTCTAAATAATATAGAACTTCATCAGAATAGATTGAAGAGACAACCATATATTGTTAGGTGACCTTTGACCAACTTGTCTTTCCAATATAACCTTATAATGTGATCCTGTAATTCACTACAGTAGTCTACAATGATCATCTGAAAACCCTATACACTTTTACAGCTATACAGATTTTAACCTCTGACAGTCTGGCGCAATAAAAATCAAGTTGAGCCTGTGTGATGCCTAACTATAATTTTGTTTACAGTTGAGAAATGGAAACGCAATCGCAGAGCCATTACTCCAGCCTTTAACATGCGGCTGTTGGAACAGTTCATCCCGGTGTTTAATGACCAAAACCGTGTCTTGGTGGAGAAGATGTCCAAGATGGTGGACCTCGGGATGTTTGACGTGTGGGACTTTGTGAGCCCTGCGACACTTGACATCATATGTCGTGAGTAGAGAATATCACAGTTCTATAATGTGGCTTGTAGTGTGAGAAACAACTGAATTGCATTCACCAAGCTAGAGAAGATGACATTCCTAAACTGACCTAATCAGTAATGTTTTGTAATACAGGTGTAATTGTTGTGTTATTAATTTGTAATTCATAATTTTCACAATTTCAGAGACAGCCATGGGAGTGGATGTCAAAGCTCAAGATGATCCCAATTCTGACTTCGCAAGAGCTTTGCCAAGGTTAGTCAAATTTATTCTCTAAGTTAGTGCTGTTCAGATATTTTGTCCAGTTTTATCAGGATGTTTATTCAAGACAAGATTTTTTGGTTGCTTAATTTTTTATGAAGGTATAAAATTATAACAAAAAACCCGCTCGAAAAACTTTGCTGCAGTTAAGGCTCAAGACTTGATACATTCTTGGCATGTCAAATTAGATTAGATTAAACAATATTTATACACTGCTGACACACCAGGAGTACCAATATTTTAGGGTAAATATTTAGTGAGGGATGAGAGTTAAAAGGATGATGCGAAGACAGCATTGTCACTAACTACGATCAGCTGTTGCTCTAGCAAGTATCAATTATTGAAAGCCCAACAATGATCAAAGACACCTCGGTCAATAATTCTGTAGTTTACACATGAACAATAAAAGACCAAAGAATTTTGTTCTAGAGCCTCTGAACTGGACTACATGCGGATTTACAAGATGTGGCTTCACCCAGACTTTATCTTCAACAGAGTGAGTTACGCTGAGGAGTTACGACATGTCTACAAACAGCTGCACGGCCTTCCTAACTCTGTGAGTTTGCACTACCATGTTCCATCACATTAAATATCAAATAAATCAAATCTTCAATTGCTTTTATGAAAACTTGTTTAAAAATGGACACTGGAATTGTTATTCCATCTATGTGGACCAGATGGTAGAGCTGTAGTGAATGTTTTCTTAAAAAAGAACATGTGTAGTTTAATAAGCCACTCGGAGTGCTAGTCTGAAATTATATTTTTTCTCTTAGTTTTTTTCATGTGATGGTTAATGTGACATAAAAGATCTTATAATTTAAGAAAAATGCATTAGAAATCTGGGATTGGCACTGCTTTTATCTGAAAGCATAGTAACATACTGTATCCAAGAGTGCTAACCGTCATTCAGAAAAGGGAAAGAGAGAAAAAGCTGGGTAGCGGAGTGGTTGGTGCTTACCTTACAATAGGTAGCTGGTTCGATTCTGTAAGTAGCTTTTTGATGGTTCAAAACCGTGCCCAACTGTGTTTGATGAAGGGAATTTTCATCAATTAATTGTTATACCTGAAAAAGGCTGATCTTAGTCAGTAAACAAATTTACAACAATTATCTACATTCTAAACTCACATTGAATTGGCTTATTTGAAAACATTCACCTAGGGGTGCATTGCTGTCTTGAGGTTGATAATATTTAATATTAATTATAAATGTGTAACAAAGTTTAAGCCCTATGCTCCAAAAGAAGAGCATATGATCTGTGGAGAACCTTTATGTTATGTCTAGGAAGAAAAAAGATTAAAAGTATTTTTTTCTTTTTCAGGTAATTCAACAGAAAAAGGAGGCTTTCCGCAAGAAGAAGGAAGAATCTATGAACAAACCAGAATGTGAACAAGTTGATACAGATGAAAACAAAAGTAATTATTGTTCTTGCTTCTAAAGCCGCAAATGAACGAGACAAAATTATGAAACTTCATTCCAAGCGGCATTTTTACTTATTTGTTATTTACTTATCTTGCAACTAATTCAGCTTAATGGTACAATCAACTTGCTGAATACTTACCTTTTTGTTTCAGAGTATGATACATATATTTACATAAAATATTTAAGTTATATCAAATACCTGTCACCAAAAAATTATTTCAGCCATTTAGGAATCAATTAGCGTCAAATAATAAAATGATTATACTTATATATTTTGCATTAAACTCATTCAGAAATATTTTTAGATGAGAAGAAATTGAGAGTTTTTCTTGACATTCTGCTGGAGCTGAAGGACAGTGGCACTAACTTCTCAGATGATGATTTACGGGACGAAGTCGTCACTATGATGATTGGAGTAAGTAACTGTGTAGTTAATCATTCTTTAGTTAAAGGATGTTGAAACTATTGGTCCTTGTTTCTGTTGGTGAGGGGGGGAAACAGCTGCCTTTATAAAAATAAACCGTTTCTCTCCTGTCATTTCAATACTTTATGGTTCGAAACTGGACCCACCTTTTCCTGATAATTGGGCTTTGAATAAATGATCCTTGCTATTAAAACAGCTGATCTTAGTCAGTAACAAAGCTACACAGGTCATCACACACCATTCTACACTCATCCTTCACTCATATTTCGGTTAAAATATGCACCTAGGTGGTCCCCATCTCAAACGATTGATTGGTAAATTCTTGACTAATTATAATCTAATTATATTGTATGTTTTACAGGGAAGTGAAACAAGTGGGCTGACAAACTGTTTCTGCTTGCTCATGTTGGCTATGCATCAGGACATTCAGGTATGGATTAAAAAATAAATATACTGATTATATTAATATCTATAGTTTGGCCGCTTAGATAGCGAACTGCGCGCTAATGCTAACCAATGCTAGAGGACGTTGCTGTCTAAGGGGCCGAACTATAGTACAGCTGGTTAGCCCAGTGATTATATAATGCTCATGTAGTAATTAGAATGTTATAGATTTGATCCTACGAAAAAGTCAGTTGCTCTGTTGATTATTCAAAACTAATGACCAAGGAAATCAGTAAAAATTCCATTACCATGTTAAAGCTAGAACCAATTTTAGAGTGAAAATGAATTTAGTTAAATCGTGCCACCAATAGTATGTGCTAATGCCAATTAATTACTGATTTCTGTCCTTTGCCAAAATCGTCTAACCAAGTAAAATTCAAAGGATGCTATAAAGTACTGTAAACTGGACCAAGCTGTCCTTAAAAAAAGGGATTTTTTTTCTAGCTGAAACAGCTCTCTTTGTTGGTTTCAGGCCCACCTAAAATAGTCAGACGGTGTTTATTTTTATTATTTATAGATTGTACAGTATGTAATAAACGAGAGGTATGTTTGCAGAAAAAAGTTTACGAGGAGGTCTACAACATCTTTGGAGACTCGGATCGAGGAGTTACAATGGAGGACTTGAACCAGATGACCTACATGGAGATGGTGATCAAGGAAACGTTACGAAGGTTTCCAGTGGGGCCTCTGTTCCTGAGGAAGGTCATCGAAGACATTGAAATCAGTGAGTGACTCTGAAACAATCCTTAAAACATACCTCTATTATCAGCATGTTGTAAAAAAATCTTTATTATCGTCATTCGTTAACTATACTCGTTTCACAAAATGTAGGTGGTTTGAGGGGAAGTTCCCCCACTACTAGTTTTGTTTAATATATACGTAGCAGCTGATTGATGTTTTGGTAGATCTCAGCTGTTGATTTATCGTTTTGAAGGTAGGTTCAAGTGGAGGGGATAGATTTCTTCCCTTAAATTTTGTGAACAGAATATAGTTACTTGATTGGTGAACATAAATACAGAATCGGTTTGAGTGTAAATGTCAGACGATTAGGTACATCAGCAATCACATGAGTAGGATTTTCTTTCCAAAATCTTGTATTTAAGTGTTCCCAGCTTTACTCCTATGATTCTTTAATATCTGACTCCAGGCAAAAATTGTGAGTGCACCCAGTTAATAACAGTAATGGCTGAGATCTTAAGTTACTTAAAAATGACTCCTATACTTGAGCATACATTAAGTATCACAATCTAATTAATGGACCACATTTACCTATCACAGAAAAGTAAGGGGCACAGGGCCTTCCTCCACCATGAGCGTTGTAGTACAAGAGGACAGAGGGGTGGTGTTGGACTTTTCCCTAGACACTAGCACTAGTGCTAGACACCACTTAAGTGTACTATTGAATGTTTAGCCTGTATCTTATTACCAGACCTGGAGAGGTTTATAACTGTCGATTGTTTCTCTTTTCAGCCAACTACACACTGCCACAAGGTTGTAGCATAGTGATCGCCCCACTCTCCACCCACATGAACACAGCTTTGTACCCGGACCCGGAAAAGTTTGACCCAGAAAGGTTTACGGCAGAGGCAGTTGCTGCGAGACATCGCTACGCCTACATTCCCTTCAGTGGGGGTCCACGGGGCTGCATTGGTAAGATACACTTTTGCTTCGTAGATTGATCTAAACTACGAATCCTCAATTCATAAACTACAATATTAAGTTAAAATATTCAGGAATGGTTTTTGTCTTGTGCACCCAAACACACTGGTTGACAATAGTTAGTTTGTTATCTTAGCACTTTTTGAGAATTCTTTGTTAAATTTCTCTACACTTCCCAAAAGGTCTGAATTTATAGAAGTATGAATAAAATAATAACCAATTCTACATGCTCTTATAAATTACTAAAAACTTTAATGGCCGAAGTTTCACGCTAAATTTTATTGAAGGATAAAATATTGTTTAAAAAGTAAATTTTGATTGTTTTGCATTTCCAGGATCAAAATACGCAATGCTGTCCATGAAAACTACAATATCTGCCATTCTAAGAAGCTACAAACTCTTCACAGATATTAAAATGGAAGACATCAAATTAAAGATAGATTTGCTGATGAGAAGTGTGAATGGATTCCCGATTCGACTTGAACGTCGTAAATCAGAGTTTACGTGATCAACATTGTAACTGTTACAATGTTAAATTTGTAAATACTTCCAAGACTTTCTGGTAGAGCATCAAATTAATTTATTTTTACATGTTTCCAGAGTATATCATCCATTGTGACATTGTATGTGATTTTCTATCATTACGGTTGACCAAGTCTCTAGGTTAGATAATTTTGATTGTAACAATTAGTATTATTTTTAGTATTTTGATGATGTGATAGACGTTGCATGATGTGTATGTTATTTTTATACTGTACATATTTTTCTAGTTGCTTTATGTTGTTGATTTAGTAATTTTTATTATTATTTATGATGTGAAAATAATTATTTGCAAAAAGATGGTTTAATGGTGTTGGATGATTTTTTTCACTATCTGAATTTACAGATTTGTATGTAGTACAGAATATTACAATAAAAGTTTTATTTATTGATAAGATTAAGTCAGCCGTCTCAGTAACAGAGTATTGTAACTACAGTGTGTACTTCACAACTGTTACTAAACACATAATTTAACCATGTTAAATCTAATTATTAGGTAATTTATGATTGATATGTATTATACATTCTAAGACTCAAAATGAAATAAATTAAATTATGTAATTCACCTCTTTGTCTTTGATTTCTACAAAACCACATTGCAAATTTATTGCCTGAAGTATGTTAACAAGGATTGGTGGTGGTGTGTTACTACCAATGATCATTTAAAACCCATCTTGTGATAGTAATAGTAACTCATGTTCACAAAAAGTAAAAAATTAGCTAGGTTTTTGTCTTGTGCACCCAAACACACTGGTTGACAATAGTTAGTTTGTTACAAATTTAACCGAAATATATTACAAAAGTCCTATGACTGAAAAGAAGGTTTGTTTTCAAACTACTGTTATTCGTTTTTGATGGAAAAACATCTTTACTTTCATCTTATCCATTATTAATTAGCAAAGGATGTATCATATTTGAAGATTTTTTCTGGAGATGATACTTGGAAAAACTTCAGTAAAACATCCTATGTTTTGCTTGTGCATCCGCAGCCTAGACTCATAGTCAAACAAAAGACAAATAACGTCATTTAGCCTACATGTTCATTTATAAAGCTTGTTAATTTTATTTAATTTTTAATTTTAAAATTTACTGCAATTTTTCACTATGAAAAGTCCCAACAAATAAGTGATCCTGTTAAGCTGAACAAAGGAACTTAGTTTGTTACATGCAATGACAGCTGATCCACGGCCACCATTAACTCCAGGCCGCAGCCTGGTAGAATTGGCAACGTCTCAAGTACTGTTGTTTAGCGCCAGACGTCCCATAAGATAACATGACAGACATTTACAACACAGAACATTTAACATGACAGAAGTTTTATGAACATGAATTTATCAAAAGATTGAAAATCAAACATATAAAATTGAAAACCAAAACGATATAAATTGAAAATCTATTTCTGTACATTTAAAAAGTAGTCAATATTTTCACAGCCCAGTAACCAAGCTTATGTATTAAAAAAAAACAACACAAATGCCATTAACTGCCTCCAAACAGCACAACAACACAGCTGTTACAACACTACTTGCGACGTTGCCACTTCAAAGGCTGCGGTCTGGAGTTAAAGGTCGCTGATCACTAATTGTTTGATTAGAATTTAATTAATGACATTCGTGGATCTCATCTATAATACGCTATTTTTAGTGATAATGGGATATTAATTCAAGAGAATGATAAAACAACATTTATTCAAAAGTTTTACTTCACCCTTGTACATCCAGTTTCTGTGATAGCTAGTGATTTGCGGGTACAATGCTTTACAAAGTAGTTTGTTTACTAACTGGTAAAATATAAAAAGAAAGGTTCATCCATATGACAAGAAAATCTTATATCTTTCGAATAAGCTAGTTAAACATCATACTTTCAATTATCATTGTATAAATAAGTGTACTAATTATTACAGAGGTTAGTTAGGAAGGTAACTATTATGATTATACTGTAATTAACATGATTGTGCGCAAATAAAAATAATAATTGTGCCTTGAAATCCTAAAATAATTGTTATTCAAATAAATACAATAGGTATGCTACTTACTTAGATGTATTACCATTGACTAACCAACACAAGTAGACTTCTCATCCCATTGTAAATTTTGAAGCACGTTTTTCAGGTCTAGTTCATGTACGGTGTCACTGGGCACTAGTGTCAACAAAATTTTGTTTATATTATTTTAGGGTTAATTTCTTGATTTGTGCTTCACTGTTTGGTTATATAAAAAGGGGAAAATTCATTGTTTATGATTAGATCGTATTATTTGGTTAAACGAGGTTTTAAATTACTGTAATAACGGGAAACAAATAGTAAACAAAACACAACCTCTACATAAACCGTACAGAACTAACGATTAAATTGTCTTCAGCTGTTCCATAAGGATGAGAAATCTACTAAGGAAGTATGTTTAATCTATGGTATTACCTTATACTGTTTAGTTATCACCTAAAATAACGACAATAAAATAAATAACAATCAATGCAAAATAATTGGATGTGATTATAAACAGAGATATCATAAAATTTATTTAAATATAAACTGTTAAAATAAAACATACATAGAGAACTTTGTTAAAAGTTAAAATATTTAAAACAGTTTGAGAGTTCAAAACAGTTAAAAAATATATTAAGTTAAAATATTCAGGAATGATTGTTTTAGTTTTAAAACGTAACTTAAATACAACAAATTACAACCATAACCATTAGACTCGAACACAAACGGTAAAATCATTACAAAACAATATAGATTCAATAGTTCTAAATTTATGTATATTAAAAATACTTCTTTGGTAGTAACAGATCAGATCTATTGTATCAGTAAAAAATGCCAAAGGCCTATTAATAAATACTTAATGCATAAATGTCTAAAATACAAGTTCAGTTCCTTAAATACTAACTTATACTAACAACAAAAATAGATTCTTGAAATTCCTAGATCTGTTATGAATGGTAGCAATAGCAAGTTCCTTACAATGTGTATAAAATATTTTGAGTTTTTTATAAATAATGTTTTACAACTAAAACCATTCTCTCAAGGCTCCCCTCTACTTAATCTGTCATACTTATGACACCATTTTAATTCAAAATTATTAATTTATAGTAAAAATTCAATGGCATAACTTGGACAAGTGAGTAAAATATTCCTATGGACTGATTTCTATGTGAGTATCTGGGTTAATCATAACACAAAATATGTTAAAACCATGGTCTGCATGAATTCTGAACTGTTTTTTTTACAGTACACAAATATATATATATATATTTGTTTAATAAATTGGTTAGCCTACATAATAATGCAGTGTGACGTAAAATATAGTTCATCACATGGTTATACAGTAATTTCAGCCCTCATTTATTTTCTGTCACCTTAAGAATCACTTGAATACCCGATTTAGCGGAGAGCGTATTCGAGGATCTATCCATCTATATACACAATAAGGGTTTACTCGCTTACATCTCCTTTTAAGCTGTCCTACTTAACCAATTTTTACGATTGAGGTGGCATTGTATAACTTAAGGTCTAGCGAAATGACAAATGACAACTAAAAACATCATTTCCTTTAAGGCTTACCTCTTATTTTTTTATTTTTTTTAGAGAAAATTTAGAGAGAATTTTTTTTAAAGATTCAGCGATGCTGACTAACTTTTTTTAACGGTTCGGATGTGAATTTAAATGTGAACAGCTGATCATTCAGTTGAATGTTTAACCACAGTCAGATATTAAACAAGAGACCTAACAGCATTTGAAAATGGATTAGGTTCTTCTTTATAACATAACTGTAACCTGATAGAGACATCACTTTTAAATTTCATATTGTAGATCTAAAAGCAACAATTTACTTTATTGTAAATTAATTGGTTTATTCACCAGATTGGTTTATTCATAACCGTCTCAAAAAAACATAATCTTTGAAAGTAAAAGGGTATTACATTTTTTCCTTTGCCTCGGAATAGAAACTTATTAAAATGCGCAATTAGCAAACGGGTCCCCTCGTCATCACTATTCAGGCCTTATCACTACTTATCTTAATGACTAGGTTATTTGAGCTCGTAGCAAAAGTCGTAGTTGGGAGGGTCGTCAGGTATTGGAGGTGGCTCTTGTGGAATATCGACCCCTTCAGCGTCCAACAGTCGCAGTTTGATCTCCATAGATAAGAGGATCCCAAGGTCGTTCTCCGTCTCCTTACTTGTCATCTTGTTGCCTAACACATTGCCAAATGTTCATTTTTCTTTCGTTTCGGGAATAGCAAATATTTGTTTACTTGGATGTGTGCAAAAATACTTTGACAATGAACGGAAAAACAGTGGCAGCGCAAAATTCCTTGGTTTGGAACTGGATATTAATATTTCTTGGGGTAATTGTATTGATAATATTATTAGTACATTAAATTCCGCCCGTTATCAAATGCTAATACTACGTAATTATATTGACCTTAAAACTAGAATTGAACTATGGGATTGAGTTCTGGGGATTATCATGTGATTCAGTTAAAGTTATTAGTAATATTGACTCTTTCCGTAAGATTACAGACCAATTAAATGAACTCCTTTTCCTTTAGTGAAACAGGCTTTAACATGATCAAAGCTCATGAACAAGAAACAATTGTAAGACTCCTAAAAAACTTTTTGGGCAACCTTAAGCCTATGAAAGGATAGAAAATATTGTATTCAAGAAATTCATCAACGTTTTTTAAGGTACACAATCGTCATATGCATAATTATGTTCATCCTCCCTTCATATAACTAAGATTTTAATAACTTCACTCTATCTATCGCAGTTAGCTGAATTTATTTAAAACCTCAAGAGTAACCGTCGGTTTCGACGGGTTTCACCTAGTTTATAATAATTTGACAATGTTACCTGTTTTGTAGCTATGCTATGTATAAATGTTTTGTGACAATAATGATTGATTTAATTTGAAACACAAACACCTATCCACACTACACGAGATTTGGCAAGTCGCTGCTCGGTGCTTGGCGAATGACGCATGTCTGGAGCCACCTTCAACCAATATTCAAAGACTTAGGTTTATAATAATTTTACCTGCCTTGAACTCTCTGTGTATGGTCAAGTCTGTATGACACATATTTATGAGATTTTAAACATTTGTTTGTGTGTTTTTTGTCATAGGCGTTTTTAAGGTTTTTGTAAGAGAACGGTCCGAACCTGGTTCTGGGCGATATGACCATGATAGTAATATTAAGTGTGTTGAAGCTGTACTTCTAGATTTTAGTGCTTTATAGCTTGAGAAGAAATGTTTTAACTTACCTAACAGAGCGTTGATTCCGTCAGTCCAATAGTCAAACACTTCTTCATCTGGGGCTACAAAATCCAGAGAAGTGACATCCACAGAGTCCAAGGTTAGTGAGAATGCTAGATGATAAGTGGTCTTCCGGCCTCTGTAACAGAACACACAGTTAAAAAGGTTACTTTTGAATAAGGAGTCCTATGAAAATACTTTTTGGACTGAGCTCTCTCTAAAAACTTAAGCAGAATTCCAAGCTTTATAATGATAGCCTAATGGAAATTCTTCTGTATACAAGACCTTCAAGAAAATGTTATTTATGCAATAGAATTAAAACTACTAGCATCAAACCAGCCAAGATGTTGTGTAAGTGTCAGGAAGTAATGATAAAGCAAGATTTTCAAAACAACAAGATTTACAAAAAAATTTTTTTGTATAAAATACCCTAATCAAACTTGGATCAAATGATCATTCTAAAACATTGGATTCGTTAACAGGAAAGACTATATTTTCAGAAATATCACACAAAATTATATACTTGTTTATAATATTAGTACCGTATGTAAGATATATAGTACAAAATTTTAATGTTTTGTAGGATATATTTTTTTGTAAAATTATATTTGAAATACCCAGATTTTTATACTCCAACATATCTACTCTAAAGGGTGACTGAAAAGCAGGACATGCATTACTCATCTGTTTTTGTGTCAATTATAACTTTTAGGCCTATTGCATTAAAATGTTCGTAAACTCTTGCCATTTAAGAAATACACTATTGTGAAACATAGTATGTTACACATGTCAGATGCTCTTTACTTTTAGAAAACAATGTCAAACAGTCTATTAAGGGGTCACAAACCATTTCTTAAATTCTTCCATTACACGACCTAGCATTTCAAGGCCACCATTAATTGTCTTCTTCCTGGTTAATTGCATCCTTAAGACCCATACGAGGCTTACCGTTCAATGCTCCATGGATAATTAAATGTAATTAAATAAATGTATACATCAATTTTGATATACATCAAATTTTGATACAACCCCTTCTCCCTCGCGACAATAACTGTCGCCTACATAATATAACGGTTCCTGTCGGTCACTCTGTACTTTTGGGGGAAAAATTGGGAAGATAACCCTCAAATTCTTTGTAAATATTTGTGATTTTAAATTCCCTGAAATGTTACACCATTAACTGTCTAGCTGCTTTAAACAAAATGCGTTTTCTTATAGGCTACTTATTGGAAAATACCCATGGATAGATTAAACGTAGGCCTATAGTAAGTTAATTACAACTGGGAGGTACTTGCGGCTAGAAACTTCCCATTTAATAAGACACTAAAACGATACTCACATAAAACATTCACAAGTTATCAAGAAGTATACTAACCTGACATCCTTCATGTGAGGGCACTCTTTGCCTGTGACCAGAGCCTTGATGTCAACCACTGCCAGTTTGTTGGGCAACTCCTCCAGTGAAGGTTGAGACTTCTCATCACAGTCGCCGTAGTGAAACACCTTGTGGTTTGGTGACAGTCGCACATACCAGAACTTGTCTTTTATCCTCTAAAACACAAAATGTATTATACTAACGGTGAACCATGTCGCACAAGGTCTAGTCAGGCCTGTGACAAATAAATTAGTTCAAAACCCCGATTTCAATTTTGAATCAGTGTAGAAGACTATGACAATTCATAATATTTGTTTGGTACTGCGGTGCTAAAACATATCTGTATTTATTGTAAAATAAAATTTATCGTAATGTGTTTTCCTTGATTTATAATTTAGTTCAGCTTTTTAAGAAGAAACAAAAAAGTTAAGTTGTTGGATTGTCAACTTAGACATACTCAAAGGAGGCAAATTGTGTGATGCTAACGTTATTGTAAAGTACAAGGCATGTTTGTAGATTATGGTTTCCAACACGCTACCATTGTAGCTAATTCTCCTTCTAGCTAGAAGGAGACTAACACCGTCCTCTTACTTCATTCATTACGATTCTAGCCGATTACCGCCCCTATGCGACGATTTGTCTCAATATGACAGCCAAAAACGATGTGAAGGAATTTGATGCTCCCCTCTAATATATATACCGCATTCTGTGATCAGGTTTCTGTGGAAAGAGGGTCCTCTAGTGCTTCCAGTAAATTAGCACATCTTTACTCTAAGACTTTAACCTACCTGCCCTCTATTGGAGTACTTGGTAAACCTCGTTCCCTCCACCAGGAAGCCGAGACGCTGTTGTTGTATCAGTTCCATAATCTCTGGCGTGATCATCTCCTTGAGCTGCGTGACAGGTCGCGCATGACTCTCCCACTCCTCGCGCGACGTTCGTTCTTGCTGCCACAGGTTGGTGATCTCTGCGTACGTCAGCAGCTGTAGCCGTGCTTTGAACATGGAAAGTTCCACGGGCTGAGCGGCCAACGCTCTCGTGATCTGCTCTTTTACCACGCTGAAAACCTGGGCATTTTATGATCAAAAGTTAGTTTATATTACCGTTATTAATTTACATCTGGTACAACTAGGTTGTTTACCATTAGAACATTTTGTGCTGCTTTTGGAAGGTTAATGGATGACATAAAGTCCAAGATTGTATTTGAACTTTGAAGGTATCAATAACTCCTTTTAAGACTGAATATAAAGTGTTTTAGTTTGTAACATTTGTTTAACCCGTAATTTGTAATTTGTTCACTCAGCAAACATATGAAGAAAAAAAACTTAAATATGTTGTCAATGTTAGTTATTTATAAATTTTTAGTCAAAATTGAATATTAATGTTTTCAGTTTAGTACTTTCACTTTATAATGAAATAGAAAATGAATGATTAAGGAGTAAGCACATCTTAGGCAAACATGTTTGCTTGCTCTAGATCTTTTAAAATTCAGCTAAAACTTGGGTAGGCTACATTAGCTATGGAATTCGCATAAGAGATTCATTCAGTGCTTTGGCTCACTACACTTTCATTTTCAGATTTTAATGAGGTCTACATATTATTTAATTAACTTTAACACGTTGACTGCGCGTGCCGACTTTAGTCGGCGTCGCCAGCGCTCCCAGGTGGCGCGCGCCGACTACAGTAGGCACCAGACCAACAGTAATATATTGAGTCATTGTGAGCTTAGCCTCAGACGGAGACGTTATAATCGTTGCCAGCCTGCCAGCTTAGAATGCGAGCTTTACTTTGGTGTAGGTTGGTACTAAAATTTCCCGTAAAATCCCGTCTGGCAATGCTTTTGTCCCGGTTTCGGGGATTTTTTCTCTTCAACCCACATTACAAAGACACTGGATAAGGATCCATGCAGTGCTGCTACCTTTGGGTGTTTCAGTGAACTACATCCACTCTCGGGGTAACGCAGCACAGTCACCACTGCTCTTTTGTGATTCGTCAGACTGAAATATTTGAATGCCAATTGCGTTCGCTGATTCGGTTGCGCGCCGGGGCTTCGCCCGCCACTGGGGAGCGCCTGTAAAGTCGGCGCGCGCAGTCAACGTGTTAAAAAAAATGGGCTAAGTAGCATCGTTCTCAAACCTTGATAAAGTCCTCAGTAGTAGCCCTCATCTCTTTCCACGTCTTGTTCAGTAGCACTATGCAGATGCAGAAGAACTCCTCAAAGGGGCGATCGTGGGTGAAGAACATCGGATGATAATTCTGTCCTTGTTCACTTGGAGGCTCCCCTATGTGCAGGATCTCACAGAGCAGCTTCACCAACTCAATGCTCGTCCGGCCAAACGGGCACTCATGCTCATCCGCCCGACAAGAGTTCTCTAACACTACCTGAGACACGGATAAGATTACATAAAATAATGACAAAAACAAGATTAAATTACAAGTATGATGAATCTATGTTCTTTGTAGTGACTGTCACAAGTTCTGACATAGACTAACCAACACAACGAGTATGTTTTATCTATGGTTCTACTTAGGACAAACGGGAAGGCCATTTAGGACTCATTTTAAATACCATTCCAGGAATTTTGGCTGTACAAAAATCAAGTAATGATGAGTATCTCAATCAGTCTGGACACGACTACAAATCTTTAGACGAAAATTTGCAACTTATCCAAAAGTGGGGTTAAGTGGTGTCCACAGTAAAAAATATGATATATACGTGGTGATAGAAACTACCCAGACATTGTACCAAATGATAAAATCAATAGTCAAGCCAACTCTATTGGATACAGCTCTTCAATTGGAAAGGAAACATCAGGGATCAGAGCTCTCAAGTGGGAATTCCAACCCCCAGTCATTTGCCGTGAAATAAAACAAAATTAGCAATCATAAACTCAACACTTTTCACCTTCATCAATTCTCGTTATTCGTCCACTAACCTTGGTGTAACTCTCTGTGTGGCTGCGGGCAAAGTATATCATACAATCCAGTGCCAGCATGCCAGGCGGGGCCTCGGTAAAGTCCAGCGCTGGGTTGATATCACACTTGAAGCCCAGTTTCTTGTAATCCTTAGCAAAACCTCCGTGTTGCCGTCGAGCGCCCCCGTCTGTTGCATTGGCCCCGTCAGAGTCAAACGCTATGCGACGTAGCTCCTTGATTTTGTCATGAGCGTCTTGGTCCTGAGAGGAAAGTTGTTAGAACATGTAAGCAATTGATTAAAACACTTAAGTTTGTTGAAAATGCCTGCCTTTTCTATTTATTTGTAATAGTCATACAGATGATATGAATGTTGTTTTTACTATCAGCTGTCTGTTTCGTTGTCCAATATTGTTCCTTGTCATGAAAACATTAATGAGAAATACATTTGATTATTTTATAGTTTAAATTCGTTTTTCGTCGTAGTTTTTGCTTAGATTATCCCTAAACACCTCCACTTGGGAGAATAATTCAAGAGGTTATGGTCGCCAGCATCGTTTTATGTACATAACAGTGTTGGGAAATCTAGTCTACTACGTACACGGTAAGAACAATTTATTCTGACGTAATTTTCTGTCTCAAGAGTATTATTTCTTTGGTATATCTTTCGATCGAGTTCGTCCAGCTCTACAAATGGAATACGTGAAAGGTATAAAACCATTGAAAGGAGCAGAAGATTGGCCGACGTGGAAAGATCGAGTGTTGGACGTTCTAGAGTTGTTTGACGCGGTTGATATCGTCGAGGGAAAGAGAGAAACGCCTACCCTCTCTGAGCCTCCGACTAAAGCCGAAAAGGAAGAACTTCAGAAATTCAACAAATCCACGACTCAGGCAAAAATAGTTATTTCTCAGTGCGTTAGTGATGATCTACATCAACGTATTTCCGGAAGATTATCAGCTAAGGAAGCGTGGGACATTTTGATCAAGCAGTTCGATAACAAGGCAGAAGATCAGTTGTTTCGTCAGTGTTTGGATTTCTTCAATATGGAATGGGATGATACCGAGGATGCCCCGACCGTGCTTTCAAGATTGAAGAATCAAAACCGCGAATTTGCAGTTGGCCTCAAAACGCGTAACATCCAAACAGTCGAAGATTTTCTTGAGCTCCTGTTTGTCTCAAAAGTGTTACATATTTTGCCGAAGCGTTTTGAATCGTTCAAGTCTAGCTACTTACTTATGAAGGCAAACGAGAGCAAGAAACTTGAAGATGTTTCATCTGCATTGATCCTTCATGAGCGTAATGTTGCTCCTACTTCAAAAGCTGGTGACATTCTTAGTGCCACAAACAGCGGTGGTCAGAAGAATAGGAAACCAAAAGGTGACACTTTGTGCAAATACTGTTCGGGGAAAGGTCATTGGATTCGCCAGTGTTCTAAATGGAAAGCTGACGGCAAGCCTGCGTATCCAGCTCGAGCTAACGGTATTAGCACTAGTTCAAAAACAAGTGACACTGATAAGAAGAGAACGAAGGGCTCTCAAGTTAACGTGACCGACAACCGAAGTGCGCTGATTTCCATCAGCAGTGACATGAATATCGTGACCACGAACGACCAGTGGTGGATCGACAATGGCGCTACGCGGCACATTACGTCAAATCTGAGTTGGTTCACGGAGTACAAACCTTTTCCTGCAAACTCGAACGCAACAGTAAAGGCGGCGGGAAAGGAAGTTATAAAAGCTCTTGGCAGTGGAGTCGTTGAAGTAGCAAACTATGAAAATGGAAAACTGGAAACGTTCACACTCAACGATGTCTGGTATGTTCCTGACGTTTCTCGGAACTTAGTGTCCATTCTCGCAGCTCATGATCGAAACCCTAATAGCAGGTTTGAATCGACTAATACCGAGTGTCGGTTCACTATTAACGAAAAAACTGTATTCAAAGGTACTCGAAACTGTGGTGGAACTTTGTATCGTGCCTCATTTCACACAGTTCAGCCATCTGAGGTTTGCGCTAATGCAGCAGAAGACAATCAAATTCTGCAGTTATATCATGAGCGCTGGGGTCACATGGATAAACGTTACGTCCGATCGAAGCTCGAATCCGAAATGGGTATCAAAGTGCCAGCCAACTACGAGATCTGCGAACCGTGTCAGTTCGGAAAGGCACACCGTCTACCATTTGGAACACGAGAACGCCCCTCAGCCCCCGGTGAGTTGTTATCCGGTGATGTTTGCGGCCCGTTTGACCCATCCTTCGGAGGTCACCGATACTTGATCGTCATAAAAGACCACTTTTCAAGGTACCGATACTGTTTTGTCGCAAGGGAAAAATCTGCTGTGAAGGAAGCGTTGCGTGAAGTGTTGTCTAAAGCACGCACAATTGGTCATCACGTCAAAGAGTTTCTCAGTGACAACGGTGGTGAGTTTGACAACGCTGAAGTTCGTCAAATCCTCAGAGAATATGGTGTTAACCAACGTCTGACAGCGCCGTATACACCCGAGCAAAATGGTGCTGTAGAGAGAGAGAACAGAACAATCGTTGAAATGGCCCGTACCTTCAAGTATGCCAATCCAAATGTGACATTTCCTGCAGCGATCTGGGCTGAACTTGTCATCACTGCTGGCTACGTTTTGAATCGTGTGGGAAAGTCAGCAGTTGCCAACAAATCACCTTTTGAGCTCTGGTTTGGTCAAAAGCCGAGGATCAAACATCTGCGAGTGGTCAGCTCAAAGTGCTACGTCCATGTTCCTGTGCAGAAGAGGCGGAAAATGGACAAGAAAGCTGTGGTTGGTTACCTGGTTGGATACGATGGCGATGAACGATATCGAATCTACGTCCCAGAGAGAAGAGATATCGTAGTCTCTCGTGATGTCGTTTTTCAAGAAATCGTTGGAGACTGTGACAAGAAAGTTGAGTGGCCCATCAAGATTGAGAAAACCAATGACGTCGAAGAAGATTGGCAAGAAGTTGAAGAGACTATTGACGAGCCTAGTTCTCCAGTGAAGGGTAATGATGAGCCTATACCGACTGAGGACACGTCAAGTAGTAGTGATAGTGAAGATGCAGAGTTATCCAACGATCCTGCAACTCGGCACTCGACTCGGGAAAGAAGGCAACCCGAGTGGCTAAACGATTACGTCTCGTCTGACGTCTAACTTTGCCGAAGTTCTTCTTGTTGACGATGAACCTAAGTCGTACACTGAAGCCATCAGTTCAGAAGATAGTGCTGAATGGAAAACAGCAATGGACAAAGAAATGGGGTCCATGCATAAACACGGTGCATGGGAATTGACCGAACTCCCTCCGGGAAAGAAGACTATCAACAACAAGTGGGTCTACCGAATAAAGCGCAATCCTGATGGGAGTGTTGACAAATATCGAGCGAGATTGGTCATCAAAGGATGTGCGCAAAGACCTGGTATTGATTATGCCGAAACCTTCAGCCCGGTTGCTCGTCTGGAGGTCGTTCGATCAATATTGTCCATCGCAGCTGTTGAGAAGATGGTTCTACGGCAGTTTGACGTCTCAACTGCGTTCTTGTACGGAGACGTTGAAGAAGAGATTTTTATGAAGCAGCCTGGAGGATATTCAGATGGGACAAATCGTGTTTGTTGTCTCAAACGCAGCTTATACGGCCTGAAACAGGCACCTCGATGCTGGAATAAACGGTTTGACGACTTCATGAAAGGCTTAGGATTTCGACAGAGCCGTGAAGATCCCTGCGTCTATATTTGTCCTACCCCTGCTGGAAAAATCATCGTTACACTCTATGTTAATGACGGATTAGTCGCAGCGACTAGTCAGACTGAAATTGACTTATTTATTGGGCAACTTCTTTCACAATTTGAAATTGTTGCTAAAGAAGTGTCATACTTTCTCGGACTCGAAATTTCTCAAAGTGATGGTGATATATTGGTATGCCAATCAGCGTATATCAAGAAGATCATTTCTCGATTTAACATGGAAGGATGCAAGCCAGTACTTACTCCCATAGAGAAGCTCACTGCTCAAACACCAGGGAAAGCCTCCGATTTTCCATACCGATCGGCAGTTGGAGCCCTACTTTATGTTGCTCGTGGTACTCGCTTTGACATTGCATTTAGTGTAAGTGTTCTATCACGTCACTTAGAAAATCCTACAAAAGATGATGTCACAAGAGCAAAGCGTGTTATACGCTATTTGACTGGCACTGTGGACCAGAAGCTAGTGTACCAATCCAAACCTAAAACACGTCTACTGGAATGCTATAGTGACGCGGACTTTGCTGGTTGTCCAACTACAATGCGTTCAACAAGTGGAGTTATAATTAAATACGCGGGTGCAGCTATAACTTGGCTTAGTCGTCGTCAGGAGTTAGTTGCGGACTCAACTTGTGAAGCTGAAATCATTGCAGCTAATCTTGGTTCAAAAGAAACAATCTGGATTGCTCGTTTGTTCAAAGAACTTATAGGTTTGTCTGCTGTTCCTATCCTGAAAGTTGACAACGAATCAGCAAGAAAACTCTGTGAAAACCCCGAGTTTCACTTTCGTACAAAACATATTCAGCGGAAGTACCTGTTCATTCGAGACAGGATAAATATAGGTATGCTGACTGTAAAGCACATCGGTTCAGAATATCAACTAGCAGATATACTGACGAAGCCTATACCTCGACCAAGACTTCAAGTTCTGCGAGAAAATCTTGGACTATGCAAATAAGGGAAAGTGTTGAAAATGCCTGCCATTTCTATTTATTTGTAATAGTCATACAGATGATATGAATGTTGTTTTTACTATCAGCTGTCTGTTTCGTTGTCCAATATTGTTCCTTGTCATGAAAACATTAATGAGAAATACATTTGATTATTTTATAGTTTAAATTCGTTTTTCGTCGTAGTTTTTGCTTAGATTATCCCTAAACACCTCCACTTGGGAGAATAATTCAAGAAAGTTTACTTTGTCAAAAGATATTTGGTTTGAGAGCTTACTGAATGTAATCAAGGAGAAAATAAGAAAGCCCTCTCATTGAGATTAATAAACTTCTTTTGTAACTTAACCACAACTTTACCTGAGGGTCCATTTTTGTATTCATCCTTTGCTCTAAGAGCCCCAAAGACAATGTTTGAAGGACATACAGCTGGTGAGCCATTTCTGTTCCAACCTGAAACCGTTACGAATTATTTGTAAATATATGATACTATGTATTGAAATTTTAATACTGTAAAGTTAAAAAGCCAAGTTTGTTGCGTATGTAAATAAATTTACCAGATCGTTGAAAATAACTCTAAGAAATGAAATTGTTGAGTCAATTTAATCAACTGAACTCGGAGACTTGTAGGACAGTTGTTTAGGTTGATTAATGGATTAGTGACTAAATTTTCTCAAGTCACAAATAGTAAATATTGCTGTTCCTGCACCTTTAGGACTTTGGATTACTGAGTGCCACCTAAAAAAATTGTGTTAGCATGAAGATATGTTAGCTGTGTAAGATGTGTTAGCCCTCAAATCTGAAAGTCTTATTCTGTGTAAAAAGCCTTTTTACAGATGCCATTTTATTGAATAGGCTATACCAGACTATTTAATGACAAAATACAGTTAAATCCCATCAGACAACGCGAATGCAGATACAGTAAAATGCCACCAAACACTTAAAACATTGGAAATGAAGATGAACCAACCAACAGAATAAACAGTGCAATCCCACAATAATTGAAATGAAAATGAAGGAAGTGCAATCCCGACAGGCAACACCAATGAAGATCAACAATTCATCCCACAAGATGAGGGAAATGACAGTTTAATCCTGCAAGATTATGAAAATAAACAGATGTTGATTTTTAAGATTTAGAGAAGAACCTAAGTAATTTCATGTCTTTTTAGTTCTTTGTTTGATATCATGAAGTCCCAAAGAATGACATCTTAGTTATAATTTAAGAACTGTCTTTTTAACTATAGCAGGTGTACTCGGACAAGCCAAAATTTCTGTCCAAGCGCAAAAACAGAAGAGCCAAAACTTGCAATCCCGGCCCAGATCGGATAGCTACTATTTTGTATATCAGCTTTTATGTACACTTCACACCAGAACAGTCCGGATTAACCAGGAATCTGAATCCAAATACCTATTTTACCAGTCTGTGTCTATCAGTGTGGAGTGCAGTTGGTACTCCTACTCTCTTGTTGAAAGTAGTTTAGTGGGTAATTTGGTTGTGTTATATTATGTAGGTACGGTAAGTAAAATATTGACATCGAGCACTAACTTAAATTAGTTTGGTCAATTATTAAATTACAGTTGAACCTCGTTTGTACGAACCTCGATAAAACGAATTCCTCGATAAGACAAATTTTGTTAATCCCCTTGACACTTTCATATAGGTCAATGCTAAAAACACCTCTATACAACGTAGTAATTAAGTAAAAAAACCTCCATAAGAGGTTGTTTGTGACATGGGCTAGGACTGATTAACCTCTATACAACGAATATTCTTAGCACAAAACCTCTACAAGACGAACGCGACCTCTATAAGACGAATTTATCATAATCTTAACCTCCATAGTACGTAGTTTTCAAAACAAACAGAAGCTTGTCTCAACATGAAACCCTCACCCATCCCTCCTCCTTCCTCAGTCATTGTTTGGAGAAACCTTGGAGCGAGGAGAAACCTCTATAAGAAGAATAACAGTAGCATTAAACCTCGATAAAACGACCCTCTTTATTAAGAATACCTCTATAGTACGAATTTTTCCCGTACCCCTTGAAATCGTATTATAGAGGTTCAACTGTAGTTCGGTTTTGGGCCATTGTCTTTATGTTTTGCATACGGTATCTTAATTTTCTTTTGATAACAGAAAGGTGTGTTCAAAGTTAAACTCATTAAAACTAGATTATGGACATTCTACAGAAGTTTAAACTTTATCTCTTTCACCCTGACACTGACTAATAACTTTTGAAAAACACCATCAATCAGCCAACGTATGGATCCAAACGACTTTGTCACAGGTCACAGGAGTACCGGTACTTCTTTTTTCAGATACAGCATGTAAAAGCATAGGTAGGCCTAGTCACTTTTCTTATATTCATTTCAGTTGCAATTGGCAAATAAACCGATAATTCACAAAATCTAATCCTGGAAAGCCCAGTTTGAGGCTGCTAATGTGGACGCCCCTTCCGGAACAGCCCAGATGAAAATGTTGACCCGTACCTGGATTGTACTGGGGTGAAAATTTAATCAAGTATGTTAGGTTTAAGCAATGCCCATCAATCAAACCCGTAAACCCAAAGGACTAAGAACCCACAAAGAGTGATGACACCAAAAATTGACAGTGCGAATGGTTATCAATAACACTGGCAAAAATGTTTTACTTACACCTTGATCCACACAAGTCCACTTTTGACTTTCGGGAACAAATGACACAAAACCAGCAACAGTTGGCTACAGAAAAATTGTTTGATTAACTTTTTAGAGTGCTTAAATATTGTAAGATAGACTGGAAATAATCAAACAGATAAAAATATTACTGATAAACTTACCCCTTAATTTTGTATTTGAGCTTCTCAGAAATCAGAAATCAGAAATCAGAAACGTTTTATTGTCCTTCAACATTTACAACAAATGCAATAGACAAAAGTCAAGAAAATTCAGCTATTACATAAACAGCCTATTTTTAGGCAAAACAAAACAAGCCTAAAAACAAGTCAAAATAGGCTATACTAATACACATACTTACAAATAAAAAACAATGTGGAAATGTGAGGACATTAAAAGTTAACTTCGTCAACCTTAAAATATTCTTCTAAGTCATAAAAAGGATTTAAAAGTAACCAATCCTGAGCTCTTTTTTTAAATGACTTAAGGTCCAATTCTTTGGCATTGATGCTAAGCTTATTAAATAATCTTAATGAAATAACATGGCAACTATTTTTACATTTACTTAACCTACAATAAGGCACGTCTAATAGGAACTGATTACGTGTGTTGTGTGAATGGATATTAAACCTATAAACATGGGAACTAGTATTTTTCTCAACCCTAAGTAAACACATAAATATGTACAGATTAATCACAGTCAATATTCTACTTCTTATGAACAATGGTTTGCAATGCTCTTCAATTGGAGCTTTGTTTATTATTCTAACTACCTTCTTTTGGAGTATTAACACTTCACTTATGTGACTACTGTTTCCCCAAAGAATCAAGCCGTAGCTAATTATGGATTGGAAAAATGCAAAGTAGGCTACCCTTATGTAGGTTTCAGGTACAACACCCATAAGATTTCTAAGCAAACAGATTACTCTGGACAATCTTGCACAAACCAAATCTATCTGAGGAGACCAGCTTAAACATTTATCAATTTTTATTCCTAAAACTGTAATTACATTTTCATTGTTTACATCTTGTGACTCTACTGGAATGTTTTTAAGACTACACAATAGATTTTGAGTTTTATTCTTATTAAGACAAAGGCTATTAGCATTAAACCACATATAAGCTGAATCAGTTGTGAGCTCAGTTACTGACATAAGATCATAAAAGTTGGGATGAACACTCAAAAAATTGGTGTCGTCCGCAAACATGATGGTAGAGGATCTTTTAATATTGGCTGGTAGGTCATTGATGACTGTGATAAAAAGAAGGGGGCCTATAATCGAGCCTTGTGGCACACCTGAGCTAACTTTCAAGCAGCTTGACATCTTGCCTCCTGCATCAACGAATTGAGTTCTCTCTCTCAGGTATGAATCAAAAAACTTAAGCTGTATACCGCGGATGCCATAGTACTCCAGCTTAGTGATGAGTATGTTGTGATCAATACAGTCAAATGCTTTACTCAGATCACAAGCTGTGATCTGAGCAAAGCTCGACTCCTCAAAAGCTCTCAAAATCTTAGAAACAAGGTGGTCCAGGGCATCCACGGTAGACAAACTTTTACGAAAACCAAATTGAAAATTTGAAAAAATTTTGTTTGTGTCAAAAAAAGAACATACCTGAGGTTTGATGACAGCTTCAATGATCTTGCCAATTATAGGGACCAGAGAAATAGGACGATAATTTTTAATCTGTGATTTTTCCCCTTTTTTGAAAATTGGGATGACTCGAGAAATTTTTTGGGAGGTTGGGAAAACACCTTCTTTCAGACATAGGTTGATACAAAAGACAAGGGGCATTACTATTTCAAAGATAATGTGTTTAACAATATTGCTTGTGAGACCATACACATCTTTGCTTTTTGAGGATTTCATTTTTGACACTGCACTGAGCACATCATCACATGACACTTCATTCCACTCAAGTTGGGTGCTGGGCCTCTTCACTTGCTGCAGGAAGTGATCCGCAGGCAGGGGACTCACAGGAATGCTGGCTCGAACATCGTTTACGGAGTCGATGAAGAATCTATTGAAGTCCTCGGCAGAATGGTTGTTGCTGACCTCCTTCTTCTCTCCAGAAACTCGCCTTACTATCGTCCACGCTGCTTGGCATTTGTTTGCTGATCGCTCAATGAAGTCAGCGTTTGCGGCTAATTTTGCTCTGTTCGCAACGTTTTTATAGAGGCTTCTTAGTTCTTTGTAGGCACTGTACGAGGCATCAGTTCTAAGGTTCATGTAGACAGTACGGTAAGCCATAACTGTTTCCTTAAGTTTCTTGAGGTCATCACTATACCAGGCCACTCCACTTTTAGGCCTATTGTCCTTACGTCCGGAAATCTTCTTTGCGGTTAGGTAACTAACAGGACAAGTTAAGTTGAAAATATCAATCAGCTTGTTAAAAAAAAAATTGAAAGTCTCTTCAGCTGACTGATGGGCCGCACGGTTACTGTTCAGGATGTTAGGCCAGTTCACATTCCCCAGTTCAGCTTTAAAGTTGTTTAAGCACCTTGGGGAAAGACTGCGGTGCATAATTTCCTCAATATATGGTTTAGCAGCTTCTGATGCCGTTATTAGCCTCAACTCCAGGCCTTCGTGATCAGCTATGTCAGGGTGAACGATGTGTGTGGAGCAGGAGTTGGTCGGGACATTTGTAAAAATATTGTCCAGACAAGCTTTTTTGCGAGTAGGCTTGTCATTTAAGTAAACACAATCAAATTGCCTGAGTAGGTTAAGTAATCTTCTAACACTAGGCTGATCTCGGGTAACATCAAATCTTGAGTTTACATCGCCACCAATAACAATATTCATCTTCAATTTACTCAGGTGGATCAGTAGTAGCTCCAGATTATTCAGAAATATAAGTTCATCCCCTGCAGGAGAGTGATATATACAAACAATTATGATTTTAGGATTGTCTAAAACTATTCCCACACATTCAAAGCTTATTTCATGACAAAAACATTCAATGTCCAACACTTGGAAGGTAGGCCTAGTAGGCTTGCTATTATTGGCGAATATTGCGACGCCACCTCTTATATGGGTTTTACGACAAAATATCGATGAAAGCTCATAACCCTCAACGATAACATAACCTGCCTCGTTTGGGTTCAACCAATGCTCGCTAAGGCAGAGAAAGTCATACTGATTACTCACAGCATGTAGGCCTAAGATGTTTTCCTTGGAATGTAACCCCTGCACATTAAGAAACAAGACATTAAGGTTATCATTTACTGGGTTTAGGCTATGTTTGCCCCAGTCTCGGCCGTGCGTTGAGAGTTTAAATTGCGCCTTGGAAGTTTGAATTCACTGATGAAAGTGTTTTCCGGCCAAAAGTCCTCACAAAAAATGCTATCCCATAGCGATTCTGGAACACCAACTTTGAAGGAGTTATAGGTTGGATACTTGGTATTCAGCTTTTCAACAACATAATCGCCACTTTTGAATGATGTAAGATGGTTTACGACATCGGCCTTTTCGACCGAAGGTTGAAGTCATTGAAGCACCCATGATCTAAGTAAGCTTGGTTAAACAAACAAATGGAAAAATTGCCCCAGGATCTAAAATAGGCCCTCTTTTATTGATTATAAAAGAACAAAAACTCTAGCCTATAAAAAGTATGAAATTATAATAATTAGGTCCTAAACTTATGCAATAAAAGCAATAGGGTAGTCACAAAGTTGTTAAACCATTTGATATAGGCTATCATTTTATAACACCAAATTTTTTAAGGCAGAATTGTAAAAATGATCATTTCCTGACTATATTCCTAATGTATGGTTAGGTGGGGAGCGAGCTGGTCTAGTGGTTCGAGCGCGGGACTTCGGTTCCTGAGGTCCCAGGTTCAAATCTCGCCAAATCACCAATTGATTTTATCTAAGTGATAATGCCGCAACCCCTAGGTCTAGCCTGAAGTAATGTGAATACAATTCCGGGCTCGTTCCTAGCTTCCTAGGTAAAAAAATGTATGGTTAAGTTAGGTACCCTAGTTTATTTTAAGCCAGATACATAATAAACTTATATTAGGCCTAAATATTTTTATAATTTAACTTACCTGCCCTGAGGAAGATTGAATGATATTACTCCATATGACATTTCGAACTTGTTTGGAAGACAAAGTTCCAGAAATAGCTTTTCTCTTGGCAGGATCTGCTTTTAAGAATAGAGCATTTATTAATGCAATCGCATTTAGTTGAATTGCTTGGTTTTGACTTTGAAGGTGCATGACTAGGTTTGGAAATGTGACTTCCTTTTCAACTTGGCCATATTTTCCGGAGCTGTTAAGGACAATGTTCTCTAAAATAGAAAGGGAGGCCTGGACTACTTTAGCATCTTGTGCTGTACTTGACTGGTTATTTACATAACTGGCAACAGTGTTGATAAATGGAACCTCGAGAATATCCCAAGATACAATGCCATGCTCCATCAACTCAACAAAAGATAGCAGGGAATAAGCAAGCATACCGCCAACACACTTGCCGTTTTCAATAAGTTGAATTATAAATCCCAATCCTTGTTTATTGATGAACTCTAATGCAAATGTTATGTCTGTGCTCAAACTTGCCAATTTTTGTAGAGCAGAAACTTTCTCATCGTTACTTCCAGTGTTCAGTTTCTGTAAAATATCATGAGCTGTTTTTGATGGAGAATGAGCTAATCTTAGAACAGACCCATTTTTCACTTCATTTCGGTTTTTCTCAGTAACATAGTTTGAATTGTTAGGCTCAGAAAACTGGAGAGCGTACTGTTCTGAGTCAGAGAGATTCCAGCCATTGCACAGATCTTGAATTATAGCCGATAAAGGTTGAGTTTGGTTGAATCCCTTTAATTGTGGGTTCTGATCAGCCATTTCAACAGCAATTTTAACTATATTAGAGTCTGTTGTTGTAGGAATTTGAGTTTTAAACACTTTAGTATTCATGTTGGTGATTTGTTTTAACTAGGCCTAGCTGCAAAAGATAACAATTGTAGCTTATGATTCAATACAATTTTTAAGGAAAATGGTTGATCGTAAGATTTACACAGTTTATGAATAAGCGTGGTGAGCAACACTAATTATTTCATAATGTTATTTTCATCGTTGTATAGTTGTAATATCACAAAATAAAATTTACCAAACAAACACTAACACAGCACACAACCTTAACATTTTGACAATCACAACACAATCACTTCACTTTTGACAATAACTTTTTTTCATGTACTCCACTACTTCTGCTCCACCCACATGCATAGAGTCACAAGAACGAATTTACTACTATGCGACTATGCTTGTAGAATATAATACCACTGATTATAAGTACTCAATAATAGTATTAAAGTCAAAGTATAATATTACATTCAATGATTCAACCTTTGATTGTATCTTGCGTAAATGAGTTTCTTTCTTTCCTCTATTAAAGACTGTTCACTATTAAGACATCTTCGGTGTATTATTACGTTGTCCTCGACTACGTAGCAGTCGGCGAGCCGCCAGCGCACACTCCAACAACCAACAACTGCCACGGCCGCCTTTAACTCCAGGCCGCGGCCTTCGAAGTGGCAACGTCGCAAGTGGTGTTGTCAACAGCTGTTTTCTTTGGAAGCAGCTAATAGTAGCCTATTTGTGTTTTACGAAAGATTGGTTACTTTACTATGGCAATATTGACTCCACTTAAAATGTACAGATATAGATTTTTAATTCATATTGTTTCGGTTTTCAATTCTGTATGTTTTATTTTCAATATCTTACTAATAAATCTGAAAGTTTGTGTGTATGTTGCTCAATCACGCATAAACTACTGGACGGATTGGGCTGAAATTTGGAATGATGATAGCTCATCACATTCCCGATTAACATTAAAGCATATTCTTATCTCAAAAAACCTTATAGGCTCCGCCCCGGTGGCTCTGTATTTCTATTTCCCCATGTTAACCTTACGATTTTTCATATTTAAAAGGAATTAATGAATCTTAACAGCTGTTTCAATTAAACAAGTTATATTGGTTCTGTTCTATGATGTTCAATAGCATCAAAGTTACAAGGATTACCAACAGGGTGCAGCACTATTATTATTTTTTTATTTATGACAACAGCTAATTTCCAACCAAAAGGTGAGTGAGCGTAGCGAACGAACTTCAACCTGGAGGCGAGTTAGCGTAGCGAACGAGCTAACCTGAAGGCAAGTGAGCGCAGCGAACGAGCTCCAACCTAAAGGTGAGTGAGCGTATATAAATAAAATAATAATAATAAATAATAAAAAAAATTACAATGGGATGAAAAGTATACTTGTTTTGGCTATTCCTATTATACATCTGTTTTGGGCCCCCCATGAACCCAAAAAAGTGGTTATCAAAGTGATATCTGTGTGTGCGTCTGGTATGTGTACAGAGCTATTACAGACCACATACCTGTGTTTCAATTTTGAAGAAATTTGGTACTGGTAGGCTATGTGGCTACTGTACTAATTAATCATAGTATCCCCAGGGTTTTGTTATTTATTTCAAATTTTTTTTATATTTTGGGTTTCTATAAAAAAAACATAAAATAACAATAAAATCAAATTTTCTAAGAGATAGCCCAACGATTTTGTTGATTGAAATTGTGTGTTTTAGTTGGTTGTTTGTAGTCTTTCTCTAAACCACAGAGCATAGAATAAATATTGTTCTGTGCTCTAAACCCCCAGTTGTGTATGTTATACAGGGACAGGGTGATTGATATAAGTGTGCCAGCTGTTTTATTCGAAAGTAATAAGATATAGAAAAAATGTTAAATTGTAACCGCCTTGGATTTTTTATGTAAAAAATGTTGGTCAAGTTGAAAAAATAATTTAGCTGCCATTTTTCCAATATGGCCACCAAGTTTGATTTATCTTATGGAAGACCCTATATTTGACGATTTCTTAAGAAAGTAAGTGCAATTTAAAAACGTTTTTATTCTTGACATTTTTTTCTCCATAGCTAGGTACCGTACTCGTTTAGGAGTTACAGTGTGTTACAACTAAGAAAAAACTACTTGCGTGTAAATTCTGCAAGTAGGTTTAGAGAGTAAGCTAGGAGTAACTAAGTCTTAAAACTGCATCTACATTCGAAAAATACCATAAAAGTACACAGTTTTCCTATTTTCAAATTTGCTACCATTTTGGGAAATGACGGTAATTTTTGAAACAATGGAATCAATATTTTTAATGTATTTTATGCGTATTAGTATTTTTTTTATGTATCCAGTCTATTTTTAGAGCTCAACTAGGAATTATATCTTCTGTGACTTATTTAATACTTAATTGCAGAATGAGGATAATACAGCACCGAATTACCCCAATAATAAATCATGGAAGGAAGGAATGGGAGATGAAACAAAGTAGAACACAGTTTTAACAGTCTGATTTTATGCTGCATACAATAAATGTACAAATAACTTATTACATGTCAGATTTTCAAGGCATACACAAATATTCTGGCTGTGAATAACGATGAGTATGAACATTTGATGAATAATGCAATATTATATTATGAGTAGATATATACTTAGTATTGTCTCAGTTCATTATTTTAGAATAATCCTAAACATACAGAACGCAATAAACACCGTATTCTATGATATTATCTTTGATATGAAGATTAATTTTAAGCATGCTGGAAATTTGATAGAGTCATATAGGTGTTTTGTATTGTATTAGTGATACAGTAACACAACTCAAAAGTGAAGGCGGTATCGGAGGGTAATGTACTATACCCAATTGTTTGAACTGGGATAAGAGGAGTGTATAACTATATGCAATTTAAATGGGCATAAATGTTAAGTGGATGGGGAGATTGGTGTCAAACAATATAGGACATTTAGCATTGTTAAAGTTAATTTCAAAATGTACCTATATGTATATGTACATTCAATTATATCTTTCCCATTTAGCGCTGGTACATTTTTTTGGTATTCAGTTTAAATGCTCGCCCAAACAGCCGCTATGCGGTATGGGTAAACCGCCAGGTAATTTAGAACAACGTTAGCTAACAGGAGCGCCCACACTGGCGGGGTAAACCGGCACCGGCATGGGGCAATTTAACCTCGTACCGCCAAAAAGCTGCATGCTCTGTTTTTGCTGTGCGGTATTTCAGCAGTACCCATATTATCAGTATTGTACGTACATTCTTACAGCAAATCTTTAAATAGTTACGCTCAGTACCCCATACAGCGTACCGTGCGAGTATGTGCACCCTACCGCTACCGGTGTATCTGTTGAGACAGTGTAAATCACGATTACTAGAAAAATACCGGTATGGATTATAAACATAAACAAAAAACGTTTTTGGCCCGAAAATAAACATTATTTAACATTGCTTAAATGGAACTGCCAAAATATATGTTCAATGCTATTAGTATAGGATTCGGGCCAACAAAGTCATTTGTTTATGTTTATGATCCATACCAGTATTTTTTTAGTATTCGTGGTGTAAATACACCGCAGACCCCGTAACACAGCAGTTTGGGCAGGCCTTTATGTATCATGGCGGCTTATAAATTCAAACCATACAATTGAATTATACTGTAGTTGTACAAAATATGTCAGGATACAAAAGTAAAAACATACACATGTTTAATACACCTGTAATTAGGCAATAATAATAGGAAATAATAGATGAGGGTATTCTGATGTATAAAGTTTAGATGGTCAAATTGATGTTTAAAACATGTAGAAAAATTACAATTATAAGGGTATACTACATTTTTAACATGATTGCTCAAGTGGAGGGCTATGGCTTAGCTGAATCATATCTCAACTTAACTTAGAAATCTTTACTACAGAAATTTACATTTTTCAATTTAAACTTCTACCCTGATTCAAATATTGGTCGTTATTTACAATTGAATTATCTAATCTAATTGCTTAATCTTGTATTATTACTATTTTATATACTGTACATATATACGTTTTCGATTTACTATCAACTTGTTGAAAGATGATTCCAATTTTAAGATATTGTTGTTTTTTTATTATTGAAATAGCTAATGGACTAACCATCTTAAGTCTTACTTTTTAGCCTTATAATGTGAATGTACAGAGTCAAACCCCAATTAACCAGAACACTAAAATATTTATTTTGCTTTGCACAAGTAAAATGCTTTATGGAATGCAGAAGTCCTAAACATTACAACTGTGATTCTAAGATGAAATTGGACATGAGTTACATTTCTTGTGAGGTACAAGATTTATTAGTTACAAATTATATAAAATTCTTTTAAGTCAATCACCATACAAAATATTAATAACTGTGCTTTTATTTGATAAACCAATAGACTGTATACCGGAAAAAAATGAAAACTATACATTTATTGTAACTATTTAGATCACACAAATCTTGTAAAGATCTAAAAATATTGCACCGTGCCTCAAATAATTCTAAAGAAATTGACTTGCTCATAGTTTACTGAAAGTGGTTATAGCTAGGAAGTGCCATCACTGTTACACAAATTCCATGTGGGTAGCTTAGAAGTATTGTGGTTTTAAATGACGTGAAAGATGGAGAGAAAAATCAGCTGCTCATAACTAGTCTATTGGCATTTTGGTTAAAATCACCTACCTAGGCTACTACATTGTTGTCATTCTAGGTAGTGTTAACTATTACTGTGTGTAGGATCAGAAGAAAATCTTATATTTTAAGTGAAATGCTGTTTAATCAAATCCAAATCTAATGAGAACTAAGTTAAGTATGAGATCATATACATTTTAAATACCTCAAAAAACTATTAACGCCTAACATTTTTTGCCAATTTTATGCATTAAAAACAAGTTTTTCATCGAGTAGCAAATGAAATGCTGCAGTGGGCAACGATGGATGTGAAAATGTTGTATAGCAAAACTCCAGTAATGGCAGTAATGTAGTATAATTGGTCTAAGGAGAATTTGTTTATACTGATTAAGCCAAGGGCAAGCTTTAACAGGGTTCAGAGCATGTATGGTGGAGTACACCATGGTTTTTAACGTCAATTAATGTTTTAATGCATAAATCAAGATAAAGCCAAAAGAAAATCATAACAAAACATTTTACTGCTAATAAAAACCAACGATATTGTCCCTTGCTAGCTGCTAACCTTGCTTACATGTTTTGCTAGTCATGAAAAGATTTGTTAAACAATTTACAGAAATATGAAAAACTTTTTACTACTTTCAAAAGTTTCAGAGAAGTAAGTAGCTTAATATCACGTAAATTTATATAAATCAAAATTTAAAAATATATTAAATATAAAATTACTACAAAACAAAGAATATTATTATTTTGTATCCAACCAACTAAAGGTCCTTACACAAATACAACAAATTTAATTACATTCTGAACAGTGAAAACTGTGAAGGTGTAGGTACCTACTTAAAAAAACTACACTTGTTAGGTACAAAAGTAGCTCTAGCTTAGAAACTACTTAAAAAATGTTTGTGATTTTAAATTGCTTAGGAGCAACATCGTCAAAAACAAAAATAACTTTATGCAAAATTTTTAGAAAGGCTTGTTTGATAGTCTAAGCTTATTGTTTTAACAATGCTGCAGAATATGTTACATAATACAAGTTTATGAATATTTTACAAACCTTTTATGTTTCACATCAACACAAATCATTTTAAAATACTAGAAGACTAAAAACTGAAAAAGTATTTGTGAATTGAACAAAAATCACTTGCACACGGCAAATGCATCCCGATTCTGCACTAACTTTGCTTAAAATATGAGAAAACATTTGACAGTAAAAATTGTACAAGTTTAAACAACATAACAATAAATATTTATTTGTGCTTAACCTAGTTTATAACTTTATATATTAATTTTGTGCCTCTTCCTATACTACACTTTACTTACATAACTCTCTTTGTGCTTGTTAGATAGTAAAATCAAATTAACCCTTTGAGGTCGAATTTTTTTTCTTTTTTCGGTGAGTATAGGTTGCCATTCAAGCAGTCGGGAAAATGGGGTGCACCGACCTATACTCGCCATTCGACTGCAAAGATCACCCTTCGACCGCAAAGGGTTAAGCAATCTAATTGTCAATATTTTCAAAGTTCTTTTAAGTAAGACTAGTGTACCTGTTGCTTGAATTCGAGCAATTGCGAATAATTACAGGCGTTATTTAAAAAAAAAATAACAGTAATAATTTCCGATGACTTTGGAACAGTCGACTCAAAGATTATGGAAATACTCACGATGTACATAACAGATTGATATAATCAAAATTTCTTGTAAATATCATATAATTTTTCAAAAGCTGATCCTGTTTTTTTGTGTTTTCTACAAATATTTCTCACTCTTAGCCGCATTAGGTTGTCCATAAAAACGATTACGATTTCTTTTTCTTCTACTTGGTGGTGTTCTATGACTTTCCTATGTTTTCATTGTTTGCAAATCGGCTCTTTCAATGATTGTTCAAGAAATTTAGCACAGTTTAAATTCAGTTTCCTTTTTAGTATATCAAATTGTCAAGGCATTCTCACTTTTTTCCATTGTAATATTTACGCCAACCCAATTTCAAACTAGAAAAAAACACCAACTTGATGGCTGAACGAAAAATCTATTAGTTTAATGGTTTTATTTTTATTTTCCATTATAGCAAACTTTACAGTGGTTTAGGTCTTTTTTGTCTACGCCAGTGGTATTTTACAAGAGGTCAACGTGAGAATAAAGTTTTGTTTATGTGCCGGGAATTGAACCTGTCCCTCCCGCCCCGAAGTCCGAGACGCTAACCACTAGACTAGCATCACACCCAAACACTATCTTAAAATCATTCTACTACTATAATGAAAAAAAAAAAATGAGACACCCCTTTTGTTATAATTGTAACTGCTAACAACGTACTATTAATTTTAAGTAGGTATATAGTGCTGCAGTTTGATTAAATTTAAATTAGACTATTCAAACGCAAACACAAAGAGAGTTTTAGTTCCCAGTTAGCCGTCCTATACCGGAGTGCCGAAGCTAGCGTCTCCCAGGCCGTCCACCAAGATGGTCGACTCTGTCTGTGGGTGGTACAGCTGACTCGTGTCCCTCGTTCGCCTCGTCGTATGAATCTTCGGAGAGTCGAGTTCCGGTTTCTGCTCAACGGCTGACTCTGCGACCGGTTGAACTGTCAAGTCTTGCACTGCATCACTGTCACTGTCTGTTTTTTCACTAACACTGATAACCTGAAAATAATTTCATCATTGATGATATGCTTAAGTTGAGGGATTACTGCAACAACCAACTAGTTTTTGCATCGCAATTAGAAATTTTTTTACAGAGAAAGTACCGGTGACAGGCCATTAAGCTTTTTTTACAAAAGAGGAAATTAATTGTCTTGGTAGCCGAGTGGCTATAGCGCTTGCCAAGATAGATTCAAAACACTAATGCCATTTGTCAATGGGATATTATTTAATTACGATCTCTAACAGGTTGACGCTAGATGTGAAAAAGACCATTGTTTGGATGGCTCCCTTACAAAAAACACAAAATATGACACAGGCATAGCCTACATAAAGATGATGTATAAAAATACAAAATTCAAAATTTGTTTAAAATTTAGTCTCAAACATCAACAAAGATTTGTGTTACCTTGTCCTCAACTCCCTCTGCCCACACTCCACTGGGGGTTAGTGAGCGGAAGATCTTCTGCAGTGTGGTCACCCCGAAGTTCCGAGGACTGAGGTGAGGGGTCGGGTTGACTGTGGGAGGCGTCGAGACTTTGTTGTCCATAGTAGAGGGGTGACCTTCTAAAGTAGGGCTACTGGAATAGCTACATTCCGACTCCCCTCTGAAAACAAGCCACATATTACAATAGAACATTACTTACGAAGGTAGGTATTTTAAGCCAAGTATGAATGAAGATGAGTGTAGGATGAGTGGCCTGATATTGTAGTCTTCTTACTGACTAAGGCCGACATGTTCCTTAGACAGGACTGTTAATTAATATCCCATACAGCCAATGGCAACTAAGGACCTTACAGTTTATAGTGGAATCCGAACCAATAATCTACCAACAAAAAAAGTTGGCCTCATGAACGTAATTGTATTCTTTGAACAAAAGCATTCACTGCTTAGTAGATCTGATCATCAACAACAGATCCGTAATACAGATTATTTTAATTTTTTTTTTTTTTTTTTTTTTTAATAGTACTGAGTTTTGCTGGATAATGTGTACAGTATGTGTGTGGGTACGATCTGATAGTTTAAACACAGACTTTAAGGATCAGTCTTTGATTATTCAACTTTTATTGTGTTCTGAACATGACATAGTTCTACAACTGATTGATTTGGGAGATTTCACTGCACTAATTTTGTCTTGAGATCAAAATTTTTAAACTTTTGGTAAACACAGCTTTACATTTTCAAAATTTGAGGTAGGATTTTTTAAAGTTGCCTTGTCTGTACTCAGAAGATAAGCAGTTTTAGGTACCTAGTCTTGACTTTATACACACCTCTTTGCCACCCGTCTTAGTCACAGCAGAAAAATGTGGATGAGTATACAAGTATTCCATTTTTGTATATATTTATTACATACTGTAGCCTACACTTAGTACTAATTATTATTTTTTTATTTTCACCTTCTTACCTAACTGAGGAGTCAGGGGTTCGAGGGGCAGTGGGAGTTACCAGCATTTCCCCGCCTTTCTTGTCTGATTCCGCAAATCCATTCATTCTGTAAACCATCCCTTCAGGAAGGTCTTCAAAAAACCTATACCTGAAAATAGAAATCGTGTCAAACATTTGTGGCTAATGATTAACTAAGGTACTCAGTGAATACCAGCGTTTATCAACGAACAATTTCTCAAACTTTTAATTACACAAACATAGACCTTTTAGCCAATAAACCTGTTACAAACCTATATTTGTTCAAAATACTTAAAATAATGGTATGAATCTTTCACTTTACAGGACACTCTAGAAAGACTAAATGGTATTCATTAGAGTAAGGCTGTATTACCTACCTGAGGTTGGATAGGTCAGCGTCTTCTTCACTGTCATCATTGCCAGCAGACAAATATTGCACCCTTAAGGTAACATTCCCTGTTTGGCTACTAAGTAGGCTGACTGCTTCCTTATGACTGGCCTGAAAATCACACAATTAATAAGTAGCCTCCAATCTAATAAGCATAAATAACCATTAGGTAACAGTTTCCAACATATTTAACAAATTGATAATGTCAAATCAGATAGTATGGTTCATAACATAACTGTCGTTTTTGACATGAAATCGTTTCATATCTCATGACTTGAGCTTTTGTCTCAGCCTTGTTGTAGTTGACCGTAACAGAGCACTACTACCATAATTGTATACTACCATTACTACTGTAGAAGTGATTTGTTACTGCTTTAAAGATGACATTTCTGCAATGAAACCAAAGCATCAGCACAAGTCATCTGCAATATGACACATATTTATCCTGAAGACCATGAATTTTTAGGTTAAGTGTTGCTGCAGAAGCATTTGAGTACTTCTGATGCATGATTCGTATAATGTGATTGGTCCCCACAGTTACATGTTACAAGTTAGTTTTATTATCATGAAGTCAACTGTATAAGTATAAAATATTGTGTTTTGAATCTTTTAAAACAAAGACTAACTTAGAATGTGTCACCACTTACATGTATGGGAGTTTAATGTACCTATATGGTAGTGAAACTAGTTTATTAAAGCAGACTCCTTGCAGCTACGTTGCATTTCACCTCCTGCTTTTGTTTGGCTGGGAATCAAGAACTAATTTTTGCAAACAAAAATAACTCAAAGTATAGCCAAGGAATAGAGGATAAATTCTCCACAAATTGGCATGCAGTGGATGCTGGACCAGACAATTTCTGTTTGGCAGAAGATGCTTTGTGGTGGGGTAAATTTTTACAATATTTTCCTAATTGTTGCCTCTTTATGATGTTGGAATTAAAATACTAAATAGTCAACCATAAGAATTATGTTTTAGTCCAACCTACCTGGGTGAGATCGATCCCGTTGACACTCAACACCGAGTCTCCGACATACAAGTCCTGTGTGTCACCTCCTGGCTCCAACTCAGATATAAGGATAGGCACTCCGTGTTCCCTCCCTCCCTGTAAATAATCGATGGTGAATACATGTTAAAATAAACTTAATATTTAACAAGAACTGTTATGAAAACTGATTATGGAAGCATTATAAGCAAATTCAGATAGTTAATGAGACATAACAGACGCAACAGTTTACAATTAAGTTATTCTTTCACTTTGGCTTGGTTAAAACATTGGTGAATGCAACGAAAAACCAGAAATTAACATTAGAATGCTCAGACGGTGACATTCAATTGTGTCAATTTCAATATAAATTTGTAACAACTTTATAATGGAAATAAAATGTCTACTTCTATCAATTGTCAAAGACTAAATATTCCTTCAAAGGATTAGTTTTGTTCAAGGAAAGGCCCTATGTCTGGATTTTTAATTGTAGAATAAAGGAGGATCAGCTAATTTAACTAAGAAGAAGTACTGGCAGGCTATTAAACACACAGAAGACACATACAGTAAAATACACACTATTTTGTATACAGGGGGGAAGTTTGTCAAGTGTATAGAAAGAAGGTTCACAAAATGGTTGCTGCCATGGCTCTTACCACTTATGCAGTGTTGCCACTTCTCACTAGTTCACTTACAAAAAAATAGAGGATGAGTTCAACTGTCATTTTCTATTTGAAACTAGCTATAACATTAACGCCAGATTAAGATGTCTACTATCAATAGTCAAAGAGTTTACTAACTGTAATGGATATCCCCAGCCCCTGGTCGGGCCGTCGATGCAGCTCTATCGTCCTAACATTGCCGAGCTTGGCCGCAGGTGGTGTCCGATGGTCGGTTTGTCTCACGGCTCTCATCACAGTTTTGTGCCTCTGCAGTAGGATCTCCGACTCCAGCTGACTCCACAGTCGGTTGCGTACGTCGCCCGTCATGTCAGACCGGCCGAGCAGTTGGAGCTGTTGGATCCTGGAATATCACCTTGAATTAGTCCAGTAGGAAATTCAAAAGGGAATGTTTTTTCCAAAAAGTTAACTATTCTTGCGTATTTATCGTGTAGTAGACTGTTAAACAGTGTTAAAACTAAATTTAAAGATAAATTCATAAAAGAATTGGCACGTACCTGCCAGCCAACTCCTTGTCCAGATACCTGGCCGCCAGCCTGGCCCCGCACACTTCTGCCTGGAGACTCACGAGTGTGTGACGCAAACTGTCATTCTCCAGCTCCAGCTGACACTTCCAGTTCTCCAGCGACATCACCAGGGCATCCAGCTTGATACCTGAGACATCATTGGCAAAGGCGCTACGTTCAGATTTAATTTTCCTAAATTATTTAGACAGTTGTTTTCG
This sequence comes from Macrosteles quadrilineatus, assembly GCF_028750875.1. Lineage (NCBI taxonomy): Eukaryota > Metazoa > Arthropoda > Insecta > Hemiptera > Cicadellidae > Macrosteles > Macrosteles quadrilineatus. Next base: position 133,876,456 of record NW_026542595.1, on the reverse strand, counting down.
TACATGTACCTGGTAGGGATTTGGAAGATATGTTTGACAAATAATTAATATACAGCTGACAGTGTATAATTTGCATCAGAAATAGTTGACTTAGAGTTTAGTGATCAGTATTTACACCAAAAAATACCACATGTGCATCTAACTTGAGTTCAATCAATTAAGCAATACAATACTGGTATGCAAAACTGTTGTCACAAGATCTCATTACGGTACTTAAAACTATTCTAAGATATACGATATACTCTTACTATATAACCAATGCTAGAAGTAACGAGTTTCGACAGTTTGAGCAAAAAAAGTGTTTCTAATATAAAATTACCAACATAAATGAAGTGCAATTATGTTGCTGGGTTCGATACCCAATGGAGTTGATTCTAAACTTAGATGCCATTTGTTCTGAGCTGTTATCCATCATGGTAAAATTTCATCCAACAAAATACCAAAGATTGGATACCTTACAAAAAACTTAAACAATGCCATTGGTTAACAAATATTCCAAAACAAATAAAAGGCAATCAATTTTTTTTCAATACATTCCTCGCTTTACCTGACAAGGAAGCTTTATGTGTGGGCGACCGCAGAACCAGGCCTTGCTGCAGCTTGTTCTTGATGGCCGCACCATCGTCTGTGTTGTTGATGTGCTGCAGCTGCGTAGTGTGTAGTTGTACCAACACTGCGTGCAGCTCCTCCTCCAAACACTGACTGCGGGTCTTGGTCTCGACTAGCTCTGCTCTCATGTTCACCAACTCTGCCTGTCAAAATAACTATAGATGAAATCACGTTGTCTGTGTTATTGATGTGCTGCAGCTGCGTAGTGTGTAGTTGTACCAACACTGTGTGCAGCTCCTCCTCCAAACACTGACTGCGGGTCTTGGTCTCGACTAGCTCTGCTCTCATGTTCACCAACTCTGCCTGTCAAAAATAACTATAGATGAAATCACGTTGTCTGTGTTGTTGATGTGCTACAGCTGCGTAGTGTGTAGTTGTACCAACACTGCGTGCAGCTCCTCCTCCAAACACTGACTGCGGGTCTTGGTCTCGACTAGCTCTGCTCTCATGTTCACCAACTCTGCCTGTCAACAATAACTATAGATGAAATCACGTTGTCTGTGTTGCTGATGTACTGCATCTGTGTAGTTGTACCAACACTGTGAGCAGCTCTTCCTCCAAACACTGACTGCGGGTCTTGGTCTCGACTAGCTCTGCTAGAACTAGAAATGAAATCACGCTGCTTAGATTTTTTAATGTCCTTTACATTCCAGAATGCTAGGCTCTATTCCGGATCAGTTTTATACATTACCTCAGAGACTAAGCCTAGTGGGTTGTGGAATTTGCATATAGCTAAAGCTATTAATTATTGGCAGGGATTGAAATCCGAACCTCAGGAACCAAAAAATTTACCAACAGGAACCAGAAGCTTTACCAATAGACGTGATGAGTTAAACTCCCGGCACATCCACAAAAATTTCAGGGGCTTGGATCGCTTTCCCGTAAAAGTGTTTGTGACTAAAAATTTACTGAAGTAGACATTATTAGTCTTTGGACTTTCTTCTAGAAAAGACTAGACATTTTACAGTTTAAACTAAAACTTAAGAAAGGCTCCAAACCACCAATCACGTCAATAGGCAATTAAAAAAAAACAACACAATATTTTGTTGCCGTTAGTCAACAATAATAGCGAAAGCTAATGGTAGTTTCCCAGTTTCCGAAAAAATACCACCACAGTAGTTTAGAATAGTAAACCTGGGGCAAGGGACATACACGCCTAGGCCTGTTTCTCATCAGCTGATTAATTTCCTTATCTCTATGTTAACAGTTGGCTGTGGCACCCACCCAATTGCTCGGGACAAAACACAATCCGTATAAAGGCTAATTAAACTTGAGAGTTTTCAAATTACCATTGTACTTACAGCCCAAAACAATCACGAAAAAATTAAGTAGGACCACCCGCAGATGATTGCTTTAAGGCAATCAAATCATATGATTACGCCTCCAAATTGGTCCGGCCCGGTAGGATCACGGAATAAACGGGAGTACCGTACAAACAATAAAATTTTATTGGTCCATTATTAGTCGGTAAATAATAAGTAGCAAAAGGTTCTTAAATCGGTAGCGGTTATTAGGCCGTTAATTGCGCTGTTGCACTGTTATTAACGTTTCCATAAAAATGTTTTGTTTGTATTTTCCACATACAATACTCCGAAATATACTGTTTCAAAACTAAGCACATGGAACTGTATTTAAATCGCAAATAATAATAACTTTATAACTGATCTCAACAATTAATAACCATAGTTGAGTTGTTGTTAAACTGGTTAACAATAACCAAAACTAATGGGTTTATTTATTCTATGTTGTTGAACGTCATGTTGTATTGATCAGCATATTGGCAACGATTTGGGGTACAGAGTGCCCAAGTTCAAGTAAGTAAGTCTAAAGTAGTTTTCGTTTTACAAGAAAATGCCTAATTCACATAAAAGTGCCATTGTACAGTATTAAGGAAAATTTCAGAATGCATTCTCAAAACTGCCTGATATATTTGTAGAAAATGAAGACAAGCAAGAAATGCCCGAAACGCAGAACAACTACTTATGGCAATATTTGAGATAATTGAATGTGGAACACTTGCTTGGAAACAATGCGATTCATTATGTTAAATGCACAAAGTTTAAGAAAACATACCTTGGTATGGTGACAACTATTTCTGCAATTCTGTCAAAGCAGGCAAGTCTTTGAAAAGTTCTGCTAATCGTATGGATCCATGCAGGATTATTTCTGCCTGAATTGCGAAATCTGGCTAAGATTGAGAAAATGTCGATCGATTTAGGTTCAAGGTCGGGTTCAACCAGAACTGTGGGTTCAACAGATGACATTACCATGCAAACATGGAAAAAATACCTATACAAAGGATATGTATGTAATCTTTACTTATGAAACTTGTCATAAATGTTGATAGTTCTGTGACAAACAGATAAGCTAAATTGATAAAATAGTTGAATTATATCTATAAACATTGTTTTAATTCATTGATTTTGTAAAACCATGAAACGTTATCGCTCCGCTCAACTGGCTTTCACTGCTATGAAAGCAATCCTAAGGTGATTTCCAAATGAATAAATTATACATACAAAATGGCTACACCAATAATTTAACCTAGAACCTTACACCAGATACAATTGTCGATTACATCATATTCACGATACTCACCAAAGACTAAATTCTCACAGGTAGCTAATTAAAGTGTTGATTCTATGAGAAGCTGAATTGGCATTTCACGTGAAAACGACCTTCCATAGTCGCGTAAACATTCCTACGACGTCCGTAACCTCGGCGACCTTCTGTTTTGGCGATTTGACGGCAAAAGGCTAAAGGTGAATGTACACAGGGTAAACAATTATACGTGGTTCTACATAATATGAATTCGATATAAACGGGAAAGTATGTATGTAGGTACGCAAGTCTGGTGTTACATCACCTAAGAACTAAAAGATCAATAGAGCTGACATTTTCTGGGAGGTTTCATGATGAACAGTAAAAGTTTTGCATGATTTTGCCGTTTACTTACTGTTAAAATTATGCAATGAGCTACAAGAGAAGAGGCCAGACTAAAATCGAATATAAGACAAATCCATTTCAAGTGAAAATGTTTGTTGATCGACTACTATTGCTAAATTACAATGTGTACCATTGAAATATTCTTGTCCCTATTGATTTCAAATATCGGTTACGATTTTCAAGTGAATACAAGTTTAAGTAAACATAGACCTATCTTTTATCAACTATCATATTTATTTTGGGAATTTAAAAGTGCCTCGGCACAACTTCTAAAGCGGTATAATTGAGGTTGTTTCTAAAACCAATGGCGAATGTGTTATTTAATAAGATAGATCAAGAAAACTTATTTTCTTGCGCGCCCTCTCCCCATTGCGAAGCACATGTGTATCGGTGAGAAAGTAAATAAACAAATCAATCATGTATCATCGTACAAACGTTAAAGTCGGTTCCTAAATCAAATTGAACCGTTGTCTTTACGATGAACAACATTTTGTGAACCTAAGGCGTTTAACTTGTTGGGAGGATTGTAGGCTTCACAATAATCTTATTATGTTTATCATCAAGTTCCTATGGCAACACTGAACGCAGCCGTGCTAAGTGCTTGTACGATTTACGATATGTTTATAGCCTAGAGATGACTCCAGACGTTGTTGGGATAGGTCGTAGTTATGTTTCCGCATACCTTACCCGTGAGACAACTTCTTTATTTAACCCTTGGGTGTAGTTAGCATACTTGCTCATCCCCACTCATAGCAGGTGGTGTGTGAACATTATTCGAAGATAGAATTGTGATCTTAATGGTTCCAACACTTAAGCGTTGTTCACTATGACCGTTAAACTATTATCGTTTGTGACGTTTAAAATGACTGTGATTCGCAAGGGGGTTTGAAGACATGCACGCGGGAGCGCCAGGCCCGTTTTTGACCATGTCAGCGCCCTAGGCACAACTAACAGTAGCGCCCCTTTGCAATATATAACAGGGTGACCCACAACCGGGAAATCCGGGAACTAAGCGTGAATTTTTTTGAACCAGGAATTATGTGTTAATTTTCTATTTCTACCTGGAATTGTCAATTTACAACAGTGACGTTTCCGTGACCACGGGAGACGGGAGGCGATAATATGTCTCCACAAGGCCTCGAGGGATGATCAGAACTTTGCCGCGATCGCATGAAATGATAATAATATCTAAACGACCGCGGGATATGATCATGATTTTACCGCGATCGTGCAATACGATAATGAGATCCACAGAGCCGTGAAGGATAATCAGAATATTGCCGCGATCGCATGATACGATGTTAATGTCTAAACGACCATGGGATATGATCATGATTTTACCGCGATCGTGCCAGACTATGATAATGACTAAATGACCGCGGGATATGATCATGGTCCACACAACCACGGAAAACAGTCAGAAATTTGCCACGATCGCGGAAGACGATAATGATATCCACATAACTGCGGGATATTATTAACATTTTGCCGTAATCGCGGGAGACAATTACGATGTCTGCACGACAGCGGGAGACGATTACGATGTCTTCACGACCGCGGGAGACGATTACGATGTCTTCACGACCGCGGGAGACGATTACGATGTCTTCACGATCGCGCGGAGACGATTACGATGTCTTCACGATCGCGCGGAGACGATTACGATGTCTTCACGATCGCGCGGAGACGATTACGATGTCTTCACGATCGCGCGGAGACGATTACGATGTCTTCACGATCGCGCGGAGACGATTACGATGTCTTCACGATCGCGGGAGACGATTACGATGTCTTCACGACCGAGGGAGACGATTATATGATGTCTTTACGACAGCGGGGGACGATTGCGATGTGTACACGATCGCGGGAGTTACAATAATGATGTCTACTCTACACGGCTGCGAGGGATGATCAGAATTTTACCACAATCGCGTAAGACGATGATAATGTCCACTCAACCACGGGAAAGATCAGAAATTTGCCTCATTCGTGAAAGACGATGATGATCTCCAAACAACCGCGGGAGATGATTACCATTTGCCGCAATGGCGGGAGAGGATGACAATGCCTCACGACCACGGGAGGCGATGATGTCTTCACGGCTGTGAGGGATTATCAGAATTTTATCGTGATCACGCAAGAAGATGATAATGTCCACACGACCCCGGGAAAAGATTACAATTTTGCCTCATTCGCGGTAGACGGTGATAATCTCATCACGACCGCGGGATGTGTTCATATATTGCCGCGATCAAGGAAGACGATAATTATGTCCACACATCCGCTGGAAATAGTCAGAACTTTGACGCGATCGCGGGAGACGGATGATGACGACGTATATACAACCGCGGTAAATAATTAACATCTTGCCGCAATTGTGGGAGACTGTTAAGGTGTCTTCACGGCCGCAAGGGATTATCAGTTTACCGCGATCGCATGCAAAAACGGCCACAATTTTTTTCTTTTTTCCAATTTTTTGGCGCCCCCCAAAAAAGCCAATTGAATGAAATGAAATGAATGAAATGAAATGAAATGAAAATGAAATGAAAAAGTGCTTTATTAACAAAAAAAATAAACTGCATAAATACATATGAACTTATAACTAAACATAATCTTCTGCATAACAACAACAAAATTACTAAAAACAGCACATTACAGCAATGGTCATAAGACCGTCTGCCGGGTTGACAACATTTTATTTTATACAACTAAAAATGTGAAATATTTGTAATAAGCTGTAATATGTATATTGTTTTGCTGCTAGACATTGAATTCTAAAACCAAATCCCACCTATACTTCCAAGCCTCTTTAAGAAAATTTGCCAGTGAACGCCAATCCTTACCATTAAGAAAATCTATAAAATCTGAGCGAGTTAAAACAGGTTTCGATAGCCATTTATTTCTAATTTGTGTTAAAATTGGACAACGAGCAACAAAATGATAAGTGTCCTCATTCTCATTTAGATTACACAAATAACATATAAAATTAGCGTCTGTCATCCAAGGTTTAAAATTTAAGGAAATAGTCTCTGTCCTTACTTTGAATACCCATCGTCTAACAATATCAGGAACGTTATCTGATAGATATCCATTATCTCCAAGGTCAAGATTCAGTGAAGCATAAGTTGTGTGGTATCGTGAGGCCAATGCCGCCTGGACTAACCCCCGCCTGCTCTCCCCCCTTATTGCCTCTACTACTGATAACAGGTGTCGCTGGGTATCCTCAATGGAATTCACATCAAAGGATAATTCAATTCCATGTTTACTTCCAAGACCCTTCCAATCTCTGCTCCAATAAATATTTTCGCTGATTATTTTCTTTGCTAATTTATTTGGTAGACGGTTCGGCGGCAGTGACAGAGCATGTATGATGTAACGAGCATGCATGCTGAGTGTATAAATGTACTCTTTTTCTAGTCCAGTTTCGAGATACAATGCATAGTTGGGAGTATTTTTTGCCAATCCTAAAATTTTCTTTACAAAATAACAAAGAGTCCCATCTACATAATCACTTTCCCATAAACCCCATATTTGACACCCATAACAAAGAGTTGATCTGACAATTGAAAAATAAATGGTGAATTTTTTACTTAAAGGTACATTTTTGTTATTTAGAAATGTATTCCAAATACTGTTAATTGCTAATTTTGAAGAGCTGCACTTGTGTTTTAAATGCAAACCCCAGGATAGTTTAGAATTTAAGTTTATTCCCAAATATTTATAATCATTAACCACATCGATTCTTTCACCTCGAAAATACCATTTGTCATTTTTCCTCAGTTTCCCTCCTTTCCTAAAAACCATAATCTTTGACTTACTTAAATTCACGGTCAAGTTCCATTGTTGACAATATCTCTCAAGGTCATTTATCATTAACTGCAGACTGGTTCCCGTCGGAGCCATCAACACAATGTCGTCAGCATATAACAAAGCCTTAATTTGAACATCTCCAAAAATGCAGCCTCCACTTAATGAATCTATAATGTCATTTACAAATAAGTTAAAACATAAAGGACTCAAAACATCTCCTTGTTTTAGACCGAGGCCTGTTTCAAAGTAGTCTGTTATTCCATCTTTACACCAGACAGCTGACGAAGTGCCATTATATAAATCCATTAAAACGCGTAACATATGCGTAGAAATACCAAGACATGATAACTTATAAAATAAAGCATTTCTATCTATTGTATCGAAAGCTGCAGTAAAATCTACAAAAAAAGTATATAATTTACCCTTTTTTTTACTGAGACACAATTTTGCAGCATTTGAAAGAATAAAAACATTATCAATTGTCGAATAGCCACTCCTGAAACCAGCTTGATATTCACACAGCTTATCATGATCTGTTATCCAAAGATTTAATCTGTTGTGCAGTAAACTTGTGTATAACTTAGCTACGCAATCTATAAATGATAAACCCCTATAATTTTGTGCAATGTTTTTATCACCTTTCTTAAACAGAGGATTGATAATTGATTGTTTAAAACTTTTCGGTACTTTATTAGTTTTGAAAATATTGTTATAAAAATTCAGCAACTTAACTAAAAATGACTCTGAACCATTTTTAAAGAACTCGTAGGGTATTCCGTCAGCTCCTGGTGCCTTACCATTCTTTACTTTCAATAAAACTGTTTTTAATTCGTTCAAATTAAATTCTTTATCTAGAAAGTCGTCTTGAATAATAGGAAGCGCATAACAGACATTGGCTGACAGCAGGGGCGGGTTCAAGAGACTCTTAAAGTGTTCTAACCATTCGTTTGGGCTGACTTGACCACCTGTATTAGGACTTTGAATCTTAAAACTATTTATAAGTTTCCATAAACATTTACTGTCTTTAGCCTGAGTCAAAGATAAATACATATTGTCAAAGTAAGCAGTTTTTTTTGCTTTAAGTAAATTTTTAAATGATCTGTTGGCCTCAATATATTCATTTTTTATCTCAATTTCATCGCTTTTTCTGTACTTTCTCAATAGTTTAAACACATTGTGCCTAGCTTTAGCGCACTGTAAGTCAAACCATGGCTGTTTCCTTGCAAACTTGAAAGAGTTATTTGTATTTGACTTTACTTGTTTAACATGAGCTGACTCTGTAATGCATTGAATGAGACTCTTAACATTTCTTTCCTCGTCTATGTCCAATTGCAAATTTAAAGCAGCAGTGTGTATTCTTTCCTTAAAATTAAAATCATCGAAATTGGTCCACTTTAATCTTGGAAGTAAAGATAAAACTTGTCCCTCGACTCTGGAATCTAATTCTTTCCTTATCTTAAGAGTTAATTGTATTGGCAAGTGATCTGACCCAATGTACTCTATTATCTTAAAATCACTAACTATTTGTAAACAATGAATTGAAACAAGTGCTAAATCTATCACTGACGCTCCCAATTTATTTATGAAAGTAAATTCGCCCTTAGAATCACACTTTGTTCTCCCATTCAATACAAGTAATCCAAAATCATCACACATTTCTAAAATTTTTTTCCCATTTACATTTAAAACTGTATCTTTTGACTTTCGATCATAATTTAGGCATGCATTGGTCAGTATATTAGTATCTTCAGTAATGTTTTGCTCACTAGAAATACGACTGTTTAGATCTCCAATTACGATTAAATTTGTACCATTGTTACCATGGATTATTTCATACAAATTTTCGAAATCATTTTCCCAAGTGCTATAATTCAAATAAATTGGCAAAATAATAAATTCTCTATTATAGTTTTCTTCCAGTAACTTAAAAGCAGTTATATTTCTAAAATATTCAAACTTAATATTATTGAAGAATTTTGACTGTTTATTTATTCCTAAAACTATACCACCTGACTGTCTACCTAGTGTTGCATTTCTTACTGCAAATTTAAAATCTATCTTAAAGTTAACTAGTCTTTTTAAAACTAAATCATGTTACTCGTGATTAATAAATGTTTCTTGTAAAAAAATTAAATCATACTCATTGACAAAATCTATAAATAAATTATCCTCTAGCTTATTTTTAAGTCCACAAACATTGTATGCTAATATACTAAGTTCCTTGTTCGCTCTGAAAGTAGTGACACTTACAGGATCGGCGTCCACTCCCTAGACCTTGGCACCTGGAGATGAAGCCATGGACTCCACCGGCGATACTGTCGGTGTCGGTTTGGTCGTACCCGCCGCCGTCGACACGTGCTGCTGCTCCCTCGCCACTTTCGTCGCCTCCGCGTACGTTGTTCTCACACCTGGGTTGCGGTCTGTCCTCTTCCCAGGGCCCTTCTCAGCGAGATTCTTAAGAAAATCCGTGAAGTCCTTGTCGAGGATGTGTAGTAGCTTCTGCCCTCCGTCTTCTCTCCCAGCCATCAATTTATTCTCCTCCCAGGTGAAGCGAGTGTTCTCCACCTTCAGATGGTCGTGGACGATCGGCATTCTGAGCTTCCCGGAGACTTTCTCAATTTCCGTACGGACTTCGGCTAGATAGGCGCGTTTCGCTCTAACTTCCCGAGTCAAGTCTCGATGGACCACGTACCTGGTGCCTTTAAGGTCCCTCACATGAGCCATTATGTATTCAAGGTCATAGTCGTCCGGAAAATGCGCTATAATGGCTTTACCGTCCCTCCCCAAGGGGTGTGCGCGATTGACCCATAACTTAGACTTATCAGTTCCAAAATGCTCCGAACAGAAGTCCCTTATAATTTGACAAAAATCCGGTGTACCACTCCACTTTAGTCCTCTAAACACGAGATTATTTCGCCGCGAACGACTCTCTAGGTCATTTATTCTAGCAATCAACCTCGAGTTCTGGGTCTTTAATGAGTCTATGTCTTCATTTATTTTATCACATCCCTTACTAAGGTTACTAACCTCCATCGATAAGGTGACTAAATCCTGCTTGGAAGCTAGATTAGCGAGTTTTTGGTCTAGTAGTCTACTTATGTTATCATTTAGTCCCTCTAACAATTGACCCATAGTCAAACTGCTTACTGCTACACTATCCATATCGCACGTCAACCTAGCACGCCTGTCAGGGTTTGTGTTCGATTCCAACTCTGGTGAACTAGAGTATCTATGTCGTTTAAATCTACGAGGAGTAAAATAATCACTGATTTTGCGGTCGGACATATAACCTCAAAATGTCTGTCACCACGTGGTGTCCTCACTGTTCCACTCGCCCGCACAGACCCGCTCGGCCGCACCACCACAACGCACCACAATATTTCGATTATTTGCCTCGGCACACGATTAGCTTCGGGCTGATAGCTAGTTAATCTTATGCGGACACTAAATAATCTTTTAAACACAAAATTAAGTCTTCTAACGTCAATAAATCCACTAAAACTGCTAGAAATGTGGGAGCTGTCGTACCAGTAGTCTTAATCACATGCAGTCAGTGCTGCCAACCCCAAAAAAGCCAATTGCCTCGCGCCCTAGGCACGTGCCTACCTTGCCTATTCGGTAAATCGGCCCTGGGGAGCGCCTTGTAAAATGTTGGCCATACTGGAATGGAGTGCCTATAAAACTACAGTAAAAATCTATAGTGACATGGGAATGCTATGTTTACTTTTCAGTCATAGTGTTACTTTTTTTCCTTTTAACACATTCTACAGCTTGAGATTGGTTCTAGAGTCCTTGGAGGCTAGCGGCCATCTTGGTTTAATTTCAAACAACTGCTGAAGAGTTATTTACCATCCAAAAATATTTTTTTCAAATACTAAATTTATTGTAATTTAAATACCCAGTGCACTATGAGATTAGGAATGTCTTTTTAGTTTTGTCACTTCCAAGGGAGTCCTTGGGAGGCTAATGGCCATCTTGGACTTACCCACAAGAGCAATGTTAATTTCAAACATTCACTGAGGAGTTATTTACCTTCTAAAAAAATATTTTTTTCAAATACCAAAGTTATTGTAATTTAAATACCCAGGGAACTATGAGATTAGACATTTTCATTGTTTTGTTAGTTTTTTAATGACTTAGCACGCCTTGACTCCATATACTCTTAAACTCAGATCTCCGACCAACAGAAATATTGGCGATTTCCTGTATTCGAACTCGCGCCTCCAAAGCAGAAGCCGCTCGCTAACCCTCATGGAAAGAACCACAAAACCACTTTGCCACCTGACAGTGGCGCGTGCTACAAAACTCTCGCCCTCATCAATCAACCGATCCTCCATTCAGTGGCCAGGTGGTGGGAGGGGCAGGTGACTGCTGCGGGGGCTATGGTCAGTCAGTCTGTGATCAGCTGCCTCACTGGGCAGTCAGCTGTGTGGAATCTGGCGGGAACATGACCGCGCACGCGGGTGTTTGTGTGTTGATAGCAGTGTTGGTGATAACTGAAGCAGCTCCGGACACTTCAACATGGATACGCTCTCCTCCACAACAGGTATTTTCATAAGGGTGGGGATGGTGCCACTCTAGTCGCAGGGCCCATTCCGCCTACATTTAGTTAATTACAAAATCAAAGTGAAAAAATAATATTAATTCTAGATTTTTGGTTTAGTTATGAATTGGTGAAATTCACTTGACTTTTCAGACGTTATTAATGATTTTAGTGAAAACCGAAAAGAGTGTTAAGAAAGCTATAGACCATAGACCGTCGTACACCATCGTACATCAAAGTAAGGTTTTTGAAATCTATGGTAGTACCGAAGGCTAAAGTATCAATGACGAAGGTAAACATGGACAGCCTAATGCGGCTATGAGTAGGAAACATCTGTAGAAAATGCTAAAAAAACAAGATCAGCTTTTGAAAAATGATACAATATTTACAAGAAATGTTGATTATATCGAACAATTGAACTGTTATGTACATTGTGAGTAATCTTTGAGTTTATATTACAAACTCATCGGAAATTATTACTGCTATTCGTTATAAAAAAATTCTGTAATACTTGCAATTGCTCGATTTTGAGCAACATAAAATACACTAGTCAGTCAAAAACATTTTAACTGTCTAGCTCCCAAGTTAGTCATAATCTTATTATTTTTATAACTTGAATTTTATTCCTGGTCAGTACAAGAAATCAAACACAAAATGGAAATTTACTTTCAGTATATTAAAATAAAAGTGGACGATTTATTTGATTTTACGTTAGCAATAATTTAGCAAATACAGTTTTTTTATTGATTTTTCAGTGTCAACATTATTCCTTACTTACTTACCTACTCGACTTCGGACCATAACAACCATGGTGATCTAATATCAGGTATTTTGCCATTTCCGAAACTGAGCGTTTTGTTTAGTACCTTATTAATTGTATATTTCTTGATCAAATTCCACGATTTGCCCATAATTTGAAAGATTACCGTTATTGCAATTATTGTTGGGCTCCTGTTAAAATGTACCGAGTACCGCTTCTCCAAACATGCGGTAAACGAGAGGAATCGCTTTTTCTTTTTGACAAGGGCTAACATGTATACATAAGATTACCAGCTTTGCTGACAAAGTAATAAAAAGGAATTTAAAATACTATGCAAGGATGAATCTAGACATACAATTTCCATGTTAATATTGTAACAATTTTTAGAACAGGTATGTAGTTTTAGCTCCTGACAGACTCTGACAGACTACACAGATGTAAATTACAAATATCTGTCAAATACGCCACCTTTCTGCCAAGCCAAGAGGACAATTTTAAACAATATCATCACTTATGTCTATCAACTATCATGGGAAGATAAATTAAGAGATAGAATATAATTTTCGACTGTATCAAGTTCTGTGAGTGGCTTATCAAGATATTTGTATTTTTTATGTACGTCTATTTCAGTAGGACGAAATTAATTGTTGATAACTCATTCTTTTTGTGTAATACACGAACATAAACATAGAGATCTTTAGATTGGATATTGAAGTACAATACTGTATATCATCACAAGAAAGTGTAATATTTCAAATGCTACTTTTAGGTACAAATAAAAAACGATTACCACTATTGCATCATGGAGTAAAACTGCATTGTTTGAAAATAAAAAATGTATTTGCGAGAGTTAGAAGAGTCCAATACCATCTCAATTTTTCCGATACAACCCGAAAGTCGGACACCATTATGCTAAAACAACGTATCAATCATAATCAAATCTTGACTGCACTAAAAGCAGGAAATCCTTAGATATCGATAGTAATCTATCTGCGAGTAATATTTATATTTACTCATCTCTACGATAGCCATCGTTACGAAGAGGATCTGAATCGATTGGAAAGAATAAATACGAAGTACGACTAAAGAAAGAATTAATTATAGCTAACTAAACATAGTTTGGTTGAATGTTCCCCCAATTCCTTTTTGGAAAAAATAAACGTAACACCCGAGTATGACAAGCAACAAGATTGAGAACAAACATTACACAATTTCAATACAAAAACAATTGAAATTATCATATGACTTCTTCCTATGAGTAAACTTGTGATACTTCGCGAGTGTGAGTTGGTACATTTAAACAGAAACCCTGCTACAATATGTTTTAATTATAATTACAACTTACTACAGTAGAATCGAAATACATACATGTATTTTATGTAGTACGGTAGTATTTCCGCTATATTGATACACAATTAGTTGTAGTTAAAATATTTATACTTCTTTGGTAAAAAATATAAGAAAAGTCTTTACTGCAAACCCATAACAAAAATAGTAGTTCAGTTCCGTTACCAAGTATGATTCATGTAAATATGCGTAAGTTTACAACGTGCATGGAAAATTTGTTTTTGAAAATCGGATTTTATTCAACACGTACTGTCGAGGAAAGAATTATGCGTTGGCTACTTAAATTTAGACTAATATATATGAGATGTATCATCTAACTGTGCTGATAATTAAATCAAATTGAAGATAGTTTAGATACATTTTACGTGGTAACAATAAAACAATTTTCCGCTAGCCAGAACAATTAATATAAGTTAGCACCCTAAAAGTACAGGTTTGAAAAATTTCACACTAACATTGAAGTTCATATTGTAAAAAAACAGCTTAAACAAATCTTTCTAAAGTTTTCGTGGCTTACTCATAGGTTTATGGAGAACGATATTGTACAATTTGAAGATTTTATTTTTGTATACAGTTTTATGCCGTCATATAATCGAACACAGTGTTTTCGTCTGTTGGTAAACCATAAGAGGTGAAGACACAGCGACCCTCTCGTAGATACGACAACGACAACCATATGATGGTGCTAACACAAATGTTTCCCATACGTGGTCTACTTCCGTATCTACGAAACCCCATAAACATAGCATATAACATTCTAAAACTACAAAAACATGTCGGTTCAGTTGACAAAGAAGTTTTTAACATTCACGTCCGTGTTTTGCCATTGCATATTCGGCGGTGCGTTCGCACGTCCATGATGCGTATGCCGTATTGACATTGCACGGATGGCGAAACTCTGAAGGCTCTATAAATATACGTTTCTGACTGCGTGAAATGAGAAATGCCGGCAGCTGCGACGCAACGCGACAGGAATTGAAGAGGGCGATGACTGATGTCAAATATGAAAATAGAAATACATTTCATGCGGATTTTGGTAATGTAAACGATTATGGACTCGTCCGTGTGGATATATAAAATAATTTGTACGAGGGACCCATGCACAAATTGTGCATTTAGGGTTCAGAACTTAATTCCAAGGTGAAAACAATGATACCCTTTTAATTTTCAAAGAACTAGATCCAAACTATAAAGACTGGAGAGTGATTAACCTGCATCATTCAGGTTGCAGTTATTAAAACAAATAACCAATTTAAAATACATTTTCATAAACTTTCGTCTGTCTCTTGTTTACAAACATGTGGTTAAACATCCAACTATAGGAACATATGTAGAAATAATTTAACGCAAGGGGGTGAAGCCCTTAAGGAAATTACCTTTTTTATATTATTCGCAAGTGCACTGTATCAAGTTTTTTAATATGACACATCAATCGTGAATATCGGTTAAGAAGGACAGCTGGGAAAGGTATATTACACCAAGGCTCCACTAGTAGTGGGGCCTTGATTACACCCCCGTACTGAATTAATTATAAAGATAGACAGTAGATACATTGACACAATGTGATACATTACAATATTTACATATAAAAATAATCACACGGGCTTTCCTTAGATTGGAGATAGGCTATACTTCCGGGTAGACATACGATTACCAGCTTACTACTTAACTTGCTAGTAACTACACCGTAAATTCACCGTAATTCACAGTAAATACACCGAGCAGCGACAAAATTTGCTTCTGTTACACGATTGTTTTACCTTTTACATCAACATTGACAGAACGAATATTCTATTGTAAACGTTTACATACTTGTTACGTTTGAATGAGCTTTTATGTATATTCAATTTTATTCTAGAGAACATTTTTTGCTACTTTGTAGTGTTTACCTGTTCCATGATGAACGTGTGTCTATAAGGGGTGTATTAATCTGTGATAAGGACTGTTCAAAGATGATTTAATTGATTAAACTAGCTACAGTTGGTCCATATTGATCTCTTATCCACAATCGAAGATGTAAACAATACAAACACGGATCTCAAAGAATTTTGCAACCATTTTAGCACCGCTACCAGCTGTTTGCTGCATCGCCCAGGTCCCATGTGACATGTTTGCCCAAGGCGGCGTCAACGCCACACAGAAGTTCTTTGTTGATAACGCCGTGAACTGTCCATATCTTATCACAGAGCATTTCGCCTGCTAACTGTTGACTTAGGTCCTTCTGTGTGCCGATGAAACGTTCTTTGTCGTCTCATAAATATATCATGCGAGTAAATAATTATTGGAACATAATGCATTAATTCTGGGAAACGGTTAGTCATTTGAATGTACACATTGACTTTGGATAGTGAAGTATAAATCAAGGTTATCTGAGTGTTTATAGTAAAATGTTAATTAATTTTGGGAAACCGTTGGTGATTTGAATGAATATCGTCTTTGGATACTAAAGTTGAAGGAGCTTCTCCTGCTGTAGTCAGTTTTTAATCAAAAAGAGAACATAACTGGATGAGACTTTTAGAATGTGATACACGTAGGCTATTCAAGCTCTTTTCTATTTTAATTATTAATACGATAATTTTATTTGAGACACTTATTATTTAACTGAAATCCTATATAGTTGGCTTCTGTATCTCAGAAGACCTATTGGAAAATACGTGATTTTGGTTGGATTTGAATCGTAAGTTACTAGGTATACGTTCCATTTGTACAAACCAATAGTATGGTTAGCTTGGTGGAAGTGCTCGCCTTCAAATCTGGAGGCTGCTGTTCCAATCACAAGAAGGGTGTGATAATTTATGTGTGTGTGTGTGTGTGTTCAATAACTCAAGCAAAAATCATGCGATTTAGATCAAATCTGTAAAACCAAAAAACCTACATTTATGCAAACAAGTTCAAAAAGAGCAGCATCATGAAGAGATTAAAGCAAATAATTTATTATTGAAGAAGTGTTGCTGTACACCTAATGGTTACTGAGAAAATTGTAAAAAATCTGTTAAATTGATATACCAATGTTCTTAGGGAGAGTAAGTTTACTATTGTAGTTTGCTTGCTTATAGGTATATTTTGATCAAACTTATCCAGTTTATTTAATGCTAAACTATTTATTAAACTATTATTATTTTATTAAAAACACACTATGTCCTGTAGCAGCAAACCTAAAGTGCTTGTTGAGCCTAATACCTTTTAGCGAATTCTCCTATAGGTAAGTAGCTATTACCGTAGTAAAACCTGGAGCTGGAACCGATATACAGTTTCATTTTGATGTCCCAAGAGGCGAAAAACACTATTCGTTAAAATTTTATATATATATATATATATATATATATATATATATAGGCCTATATATATATATATATAGATTTATATGTAGATTTATTATAGTTAGTAAAAAAGATAACTTGAGTAATTTTATCCGATTTTAATGAAATTTGGTTTGAAGGTGTAAGGCGAGATAAACTTAAAATGAACCAGCATGATTGGACCATGGGAACAGGGTTTTACAGGGGGTTTATGGGGTAAAAATTGGTATATTTCTCATTTTTGACCCTAAAAACACAAAATTTACCAATTTCTCTCTAGACCATTTTAAAGCGCTTAAAAATCAAATATTTTAGTATATACCAGAGTGTTTTTGTACGGTTATTAGTTACGGAGAAAATTCCAAAAATTCCAAATTTAAAATTCCCATGTTATTCTTATGGAGAATATTGTAAAATGTTGTAGTTTGTTATGTGTAGCTTATTATGGAAACATTTTGATCAAACTTGGCAAATTTATTATTTTATACTAAGCTGCTAATATTTTACTTAAAAAACACATTTTTTAGCCTCCCTGTAGCAGCAAGCCTAGGTACTCGTTAAATCTTAATGTTATTTAAATAGATTTAATTTAAAATCAATTCAGACAAATGGAAATTCGCTTAATCTGCAGGTTTGCTGTGGCGGGGGTATTTTTCTTTAAATAGGGAGTAAAACTGACAACTTCTGGAAAAAATATTTTGGTGAAAATGCAATTAAGCGAATGGAATTTTGCTTAGTCTGCAGGTTTGTTGCGGCGAGGGTATTTTATTCTCTGATCTTGTGGCATGACACTCTTATTTCAGACCCTACATGGACTGATGGTGTCCATAGATGAGAGACTCCAGACCCTGGAAAACGCAAGATGGGAGATGACTTTGAGACAAACAGAACAGCGACTGGAAACTTTAGAATCTTCCATCCGAAGACTCGACTCCACCTTTCAAGACCGACTGGATAAGCTGGAGAGGGTAGGTGTATAGTTTTTTCCACTAAATATATCTATATCCTAAATTGTTCCTTGATAGAAGTGTCAGCAATTTTTTGAAATCCAAATCCATTTTGTACAACAAAATTTTAAACCAAACATTATTTGTATTTTGAATTGTATCCATGACCAATCTATTTTCAAATGATGAGTGTGTTTGTAGATATCACTGTGATCGATTAATATAGAAAACTCAATTAAATAATTACTACCCAAATCAAAATCAGGAAGATTACAAAAGTAAAAAAATGAGTTTTCAATCTGCCTCAGTGACCCTAAATTCTTACATATTAATTGAAAAAAAAATCTGAATAACTAAAAAAATAAGATAAAGCATTGAAACAATTTTAAAACTGAAAGAAAAACCCCCAAGAGTATTATACAAAAATGGGGATGCAACCTACTAGAGGGTGCTTATTTTAACCTAAATAAGAGAGAAGGGTACAATAAGTGAAGAAAGTAGCGAGATGATTTAAATAACTTTGTTACTGCCTGAAATCAGCAAGGATCATTTTATTTTAAACCCAATAACCAGGGACAGCTGTGTCCATTTTCAAACCATATTAGCAAATGACTTTTCTCAGGATCGATCCAGCAACCTTTGGATTGTTAGGCGAGTCCTATAACCACTCTACCTAACCAGTTTTCCAGTAAATCCCGATAGATCTTAAATCCGAAAAATCTCGAGCCATAAATCTGATTAGCATTGGAATCTCAACATCTGAATGTGCTTCCTGAGCAGGCCTAATCTCGTTCATCAAACCAAAATCACTCCTTTTGATGATGCATCCCAAACCAGTTGGACCATTATATGCCCACTTTGCATGTAATCTGGTCACTAATGCCCACCCTGAGGTCACAGGTAGAGATTAGTGACCTCCGGCTATCTTGAATATCACCAACTGTGATAGAAAGTATCGGGTCTGTAGCCTTTCTTTTTCAAAATTTAAATATGCTTCATGTATTGCTTGGATTTACGTATTTTGTACAAATCATTGAGGAAATTACATGATGAGCAAAGTCTGCTTTCTTCCTTTCTTATAGGTTTCTATTTATTTTTTTTAATGCAGCCAGAAAGGTACTAAGGTGAAGTCCAGTGTTGGCCATAGGACAATTTTACTACTATCGTTCACTATTGTTACATTAAGCCTTAGAATCAATCAAATCCTTTAATTTAATTTTATTTTATTAATTTATATATTCCTTCACTTTTTATTTTTTTTTAGTAATGCCCTAACAATTTAAACCTCTGCATATGATTTTTTTAAACAATGTCTGTTACAAATTAGTATTATTTTCCTGGTGTTGAAAGTTTATGAATCGTTACAAATTTAGTAATTTTTATACTCAAGGGGGCTCCTGCATGGATTGCATATTTATTTCTATAGGGTGCAAAACTCATTTCCGAGGCAAAATAAACAGTGCAATAATCTTTTACTCTTTAAAGATAATGGTTTGAGACAGTTATTAGGTTAATAAGACTACTAATTTACGAATAAATTTAATTTTTTGGATCTACAATCTACACTATTAGGAGAGATTGAAATATTCTATCAAGTTACAGTTATCAATAAAGAAGTCTATTTAAAAATCATTTTCATAAACTGTTTTGTCTCTTGTTTACAATCTAACTAGGTGGATAAACATTAAACTGAGGGCTGCTGTTTGTACATTTCCCATTTAAACAGATATTAAGAAAGATCAGTCAGCACCACTGAACCTTGGAAAGCAAACTCTAGAAATAAATCAAACACTAGAGGGGCAAAATCCTAAAGAAGACATTTTAGTTACCATTCATCCCTTTGATAGATCATAAGCTTTGAAATGACACCTCAATTGTGAAAATCAGATAAATAGAGCGACTGAAAAAGGGATGTTACAGATTAAATACTTATTGTACTAAAAAACTTATAGACAGATAGATTAAAATCACATTCATAGAATATTTTGCCATAAGGATATTTATTAAAAAAAGTAATTTTCATTACATAATGTTGCCCCTTTCCAAAAGGCAAAGATACTGAATATAGATTGGATAGAATGTTGTTTCCTTCGCCATTCCAATTCAAACAATTATCAACCAAATGGCCAAAAATATTTGGTGCGCAATTTACCATTTGAATTAGTTTTAAATTTATTAAAATGTGGTCTGGGATTAAGATTTTTTATAAATATATTAAGCTACTCTCAATTAATTTTTTCAATATTTTATGGTAAATTAATTAGATTTAAATTTGTCAGCATTTAGAAAAGGTTTCCTGATTCTATAAAGGAAATAGTTTAAAAAGTTTCATTGAATTGGTACTGCTTCAGTCAGTGTTGTTTTTTATTTAGATTAGTGGTAGGATTCTTCAAACCTAATCCTACATCTAAAGAATCTTCGACTACATTGTCTAGATTCTGTCAGCATTCTTGCTCACAGCTGTTCTCTTTGCTATTTCTATTGTTTATTTGGTTTGTTTATTTATTGTTTTATTGTAGACCTAGTTGTTTTAGAATCTCTTTGTAGAACAAGGTTTGATTTAAGTTCTGGCTAATTCTTTGAAGTATTGTGTTTTGTAATATGAGTTTCTTAACATGGTGGGAATAATACTTTAGTATGCCTGACTAAACTGACCGTAGAGAAACTATCTCACAAGATACGGGATGTGATGGACTCAAACTACGACCGTTACAACCGAAGGCTCAGAGCATATCACTCTTTAATCTTTGGATGGTTTTTTACCAGATTAAATTGTTAAATATTATGAATTTGTGCGGAGAAGTTATCCAAATCCAATACATGGAATGTTCTTGCTCACCTTTTCTTTTAATTTCTATATTTGTGAGCCTAGGTTATTATCACATAAATAAAAGCCATAAGTGTTTGATGGGATCTGAACAAATGCTTCCAAAACACCAACTAGTAGACAACCAGTGCCCAAATTTATATAAGAATTAGTACTGTATACTGTATTGGTTATCTTCATAAATTATGATTTTCCAATGTATAATCTAAAAACTATAGAAATAAAATTATAGAGATCAATAGCCCAAAACAAAATATATAAACATGATACTCCATTCCTTTTTTTTCATAAAACAAAACATTATGGCAAAGCTATACAGGGTGTTTTTTTAAAAACTTGTATCTTTATTTATGTAAAAACCGCAATAGATAGAAATATGCAGTTTGCGGGAATCATCTATTGACGTAGGGGGCCCAATTGTTTTGAATTCAACGTTACATTCACATTCCCCCCCTTTCCCCCCTGCCCCCAACTTAATTTTTTTAAATAGCAAGGTACCCCTTGTGACATATCAAATGAAAGATCATAAAAAAAGAAAATGTTTGATGAAAAAAAATTAAAAATTGGTTCATAAATTTGCGAGATATTTCCACCCCCCCTCCCCGGAACTTATTTTTTTTTTATAGCAAGGTACCCGTTGTGACAAATCAAATGAAAGAGCATGAAAAAAGAAAACTTTTGGTGAAAAAGATTTTTAAATCGGCTCATGAATCTGTGAGATAATCCCCCCCCCCTTTTCTCCTACCCATAACATGTTTTTTAATAGCAAGGTCCCTGCCCTTGTGACATATCAAATGAAAAATAAATTTCACCAAACATTTTCTTTTTTCATGCTCTTTCATTTGATATGTCACAGGGGTACTTTGCTATTAAAAAAAAATTAAGTTCCGGGGAGGGGGGGTGGAAATATCTCGCAAATTTATGAACCGATTTTTAATTTTTTTTCATCAAACATTTTCTTTTTTTATGCTCTTTCATTTGATATGTCACAAGGGGTACCTTGCTATTTAAAAAAATTAAGTTGGTGGCAGGGGGGGAAAGGGGGGGAATGTGAATGTAACGTTGAATTCAAAACGATTGGGCCCTCTACGTCAATAGATGATTCCCGCAAACTGCATATTTCTATCTATTGCGGTTTTTACATAAATAAAGATGCAAGTTTTTAAAAAAACACCCTGTATATGCTTAGTTTTTAACAGCATCTTCTGTGTATGTTAGAGCTAAGTACCATATGAGGCAATAGTTTGAAACACTAATTTGCATAAAAAATTTAATTGAACTTCAAATATCACTCAAGTCAATTTTTCCGATCTAGTTTTTGTCCAAAATATTTTAAAAGAATTTGGAGGATATGGATAAATTGTTTAACTGATTTTGATGCAAGCATAACTTTTGAAGGGCAGTTTAAGGAAGTAGTTTGATAAGAAGCCACAGGGCTCTAGTTACAGAAGAAGTTTGTCTATTTGTTTGTTTCTTGTTTGTTTAGTCAGTTGTGAGAAGGGTAGTTACTTTAAACAAACAGACTTAACACATGTTCAATGTCAAGATATCTCAACCATTGGTGAACGATTTATTCATACCCCCACCGCAGCAAACCTGCCGAATAAGCGAATTTCCATTTGTCCTAATTGATTTTCAATTGAATCTATTTAAATAACATTAGGTTTAACGAGTACCTAGGTTTGCTGCACCAAGGAAACTAATAAAGTGTGGGTTTTTAATCACGCTGGTTCACGAACTCATTCAACCTTATCCCACCTTACACCTTAGAACCAAATTTCATCAAAATCGGACAAAAAGTACTCGAGTTATCGCGTTCACGGACACATATATAACCCTATATATATACATATATAAAATGTTCTATGAATAACGTTTCTGGCATCTGGGACATCAAAATGAAAAAGTAAATCGGTCCCGGGTCTAGGTCTTACCGTGCCACCTACAGTATTCATTATAAATACGGAATAATTCACCAAAACAGTGGATTATTTACAAAAATGCATATTTTAAGACAAAATTAAAAGCATTTAATTAAGTGCAATGTTACTAACAAATGACTGACTTTTTACTGCTGTACTTAGCTCAGATAACAAAACTTAGCTCAAATTGGATTTTATATACAGGCCTAACAACATTTTATGGTGTAACAACAAAATACTAACTATCTTTGAAAACTTAAAATCATAAAAACATAATTAATTTACATTAACACAATTGTCCTAACAATCTTTGGGATAACAATATGTCTGGCTTGTTGCAGAATCTCAACTCGAAGGAGCTCAAAGATGAACTGACCGTAGAGAAACTATCCCACAAGATACGGGATGTGATGGACTCGAACTACGACCGTTACAACCGAAGGCTCAGCTACACAGAGGAAAAGCTGGAGATGGTCTTGAAAAAAATACAGGTTAGGCCTTCAACGTATAAATCTAACTTGGATGCTTAGCTTTAGAGCTATCAGATATTTATATTCACACACAAATCGTGATGTTTAAATAAATATTTTAAAGTATAAAACAAAATATAAAAATTTTGTGCATCTGCCCTTCCAACATTGCCAAACCATCCACTTTATTGCCGTGAAAATTTGATAAATATGCCTGGATATATTTTTGTATAATTCCTGAACCTAAAACACCCCTTAAAGATCCACCCTCAGGCTTTCGAAGTTACCTTTAGAGAATTATTTGATTGTTTGGTTTCCATAAAAAGAGTAAGAAAGTTACGATTTTTGCATACACTTTATTTACAATCTTTAAACTTACAAAGCTACTAAAGCTACAAATTTTTTGTCACATAGAGGTAAGATACAGAGGTAAAAGCTTATGGGACAACTGTGCGCTTTTATCTCTGGTATGTTGGGGTGTATATGTACTTGTAATGAGCCAGGAAGAGCCTGAACGGTGATGGCCACAAAGCATTTTTAAACAGCAGAGGGTCTTCCTACAGCGTACAAGCACTGTAGTAAGTGTATACGAGGGGGAGGAAGAAGAGCGGGTGGGGACGACGAATAGAATTTTCTCTAGACACCAGCTAATATTGCTAGACACACTAAGAGATATCTACAGGTTTTGTGAGACAGAGATAACTAACTATTGACAACTGATACCCAAAAAAACAAAATAAGTATACTCCACTATTACAGATGACAACTGAAGCCAGTCTCAACAGACTAGAAAAGCAGCAAGAAGATGTCCAGACAGAAGTGCTGGAAGCAGTCACCCTGTTGGAGGATCTCAAAAGTCAATCGTCAACAGCCGAGGACAAACTCAACAACACACACAGGATTATTCAACAACATATCCAGGTAAACAAAAAAAAGAAAATTGTATATTACATTATGGGAAGAATTAGTTTTACAATAGAAGCAATGAGTGTTGCAAATAAGAATTGTCATGATGGCCAAATTGTTTTCTTTCTATGACATTTAGAATAAAATCAATTTACAATATAATCATATTTTTAGGTCCTCATAGCTGCAAGGGACTCTGTAATATGGAAAAAGTGACAGCATCACAGTCTGAAAACTCTCTAAAATTGTAATGTTCCCTTGTTTTTGGAGAATCCTAGATCTAGGCTCAACGGATCTAAATTCTTCCTGTTGCTCACTAATTCTTTCACAAGATAGTTCATTTACCAAATTGTGAGCAAAATTTCTCATTCAATTGTTGTTGGACAGCCAACCGGATAGGATTATTGGATAAGAGTTGTTGAAGCTCTTGGCTTGATTCCAGAAGCTGATATCTCCAAATCAGGAAGAGCTGCAAAAGATATCCGGATCCTTGGAGCATCTCGGATCCAGACTCAACGGATCACTACCACCAATTGGAGTGTGGAGCAGTCAGAACGACGGACCTCCGACCACCGATGTCTTAATCAGCCTGAGGAGGGAGATTGGCTCCGAGGGGACCAAGATAACTAGCAAGGTGAGTGAAATGAAATCTTGTATAGCATACTTCAGGTAAGAGGGAAGTTGCATAACAAGGAAAATAAAAAACAATTCAAACCAGTTAAAAACCACAACAATTTTATCCATCTATATCTGTAAAAGAGGAAGTTTGTATGTATGTTACCCTATGGACTCTGAAACAGCTTGTAATGAAACTTTCAGGCATTATTCTAGGATGGTTTTTGTGAAGTTTGGGGCAGATCCGTCAAAAGGGCTCCACCCCAGAGGGTTTTAAGTGGGACAATGTCAGACTTTAGGAACTACAATGTTTATAAATAGATATAATTTAAAAGCAGATGTTTACTTTCACCAACTGTTTTGTAGGTTTGAATAATCACAACATTCTGTATTAGTCATGATTTTAAATAGTGCCACACTGTTTCTACAGGATGCAGCACAGAAAACTATTTTACTTTTGGATAAGTCCAAATATTTTAAACCCCAATCGCAGCACACCTGTGCACTCAACAATGTTTAAATTCTCCATGTAAACATAAAAAGTAAAGACCTTTATCAAAGTACTAGCAGAGTACCCGTCCTTCGTACGGGGTTGGCATATAAGTATAAATGCTTATTGTAGTTATGGGAGAGAACACGGTTTAAGAAAATTTGGTCTTTTAATTTATACGGTATCCTATGGTGTCCTTCAGTATCTACCATAGCCCTAATTTTCTACCACTGAACCTAAACCATGAAAAAAGTTAAGTTCTCATTTTGTACTACAATTTTTTGTTGCTAGTTGGTTAAAGTTAGTTGTGGTCATAAATGCAAAAAACATAATAGTGCTGCACCCTGTTGGTAAGCCTTATACTTTTTTAATGCTATTTAATATCATAGAACCAACTTGTAAAGTTGAAACGGCTGACAAAACTCTTTAATTTCTTTAAATATGAATACTCATAAGGTTTACATGAGAAACTCCAGAGCCAGAGCCTTTGGGGCGGAGCCTGAAAGGATTTTTGAGGTAAGAATATATGTTATTAGAATATATGTCTATATGTTAATCGGGAATGTCAGCTATCATCATACTAAATTTCAACCTTGTTAGTTAAGTATTTTTTGTGTTTACTTGTCACAAACATCCATCCATCCATACATCCGTACATCCAAACTTTATGACTTATAATATTAGTAGGATAAGTAAACTGTTGTAGTATTGCTTGTTTATGGATCGATTTTTATCAAACTTGGCAAATTTATTTATTTTATAGTAAGCTAATGATATGTTCCTTAAAATCACACTTCGTTTCCCTCCCTGTAGGCAGCAAAAACCTAGGTACTCGTTAAACCTAATGTTATTGAATTAGATTTAATTGAAAATTAAGTCACACAAATGGAAATTTGCTTTGGCTGCAGGATTGCTGTGGTGGGGTTATTATGATACCTACGATACAAAACCAAAGATAGATTTTAAGGTATAATAAAAAAAAGTATTTCATGGTTTGCACTTTAAACGAAAAACTATCACAATAGTTCCAAATTGAAAAAAAGGGAAAGTAGAAATAAATATGGAAAATAGGGTAATTTTATAACATATTTTAGTGAAATTATAATCAGGCAAATGGAAATTGGCTCAGTCTATAGATTAGCTGCGGCAGGGTGGTTATTACTGTTTACACAAAAAAAATAAAAAAATAACCTCATAAAACTCAGGATAAGAGCCTAGATTGATACGGCAATGATTATAGAATCTTAATTATTTCCTATATCCATGAACAATTTTTTTTACAACGAATTATTCCCTGTAAAATATTATTTCACAAATATTTAGAACAGACTCAGTATAATAGATAATAAACTTAAACAAATGAAGTAACTGAAAGAATCATATACTAATGAAATTCAAATTACATTAACATACGGTTTGACAGCTCCATTAAGTAATGTTAAATAATGTTTACGTTCAGGCTAGTGACATCATTATTTTAAATTTATAATCCTTACCCTCTGTTTTCTAATGTTCGTGCAATATTCAATATGTTTGAACCAGCTGTGTGGAATTATGAAATCAAAATTCATTTGACAGTTAGTTCTGCTTGTTTACATTTTTAAACTTTGTAGGTTTGTTCTTTGTTACCATGGATACCATCAATCAATATTTACTTTTAAATCTCTCACCTCAAATTTTTGAAAGCCCACGGGGTAGAGCCCTAGGACAATATCGAAGCGGGAATAGTTCTATATGTATCCTCGGAGCTGTAGCTTCATTTTTGTGCAATTTGAGCCCAGTCGGTTCAGTAGTTTTTGAGATTAGCTCATACAAACACACACACACACAGACACCACCTCTTCTTTATAATAGTATAGATTACAACAATAAAAGGGATGGCAATACCTTAATATTTTTATCTTTTGCTATATACCCACAAAATGTAACATAAATTATTAAGTGAATAATAATCGTGTGTGCTATCTCAGGTATTCAAATGCCTCCCAAATAGTCAATAACCCACCTCATTACTGTCATTCAAAAGAAGGAACTCTAATAATACTAATGCGAAACGTAAATCCACAGAAGGCTGTGTAACGTTACTAGACTGACGAATGAAAAAATGACACCAAACTTGATCGAAGTAACAATCATCAGTAATAGTTTAAGGGAGAAATTCATATTCCTGAATACCGATGATTTCATCCGAATTACCATTTGAATTCAAGCGACTACAATTTCCTTTGTGTCATGCTTTTTCAATCACCATTATAAGGCACAATGGCAATCCCTGACTATTGATGGTTTAAATTTAGAAAATGCATGCTTTCCACACGGACAGCTGTATGTTGCGTGCTCACGAGGTGGTAGGTACACCTAAAAACTTATATATGTATACACCAAATGAAAAAACAAAAAAACATTGTTTATGTTATGTAACATTAGTTTATTTTCGCTTTTGGTATATATCTTTATTATTTATCGTAAAGAACAAATTACCATTTAAAATCATTGTTGTTAGCGCAGCAACACGCGCCGGATAGGGATGTTGCGATACTATCGATACCAGTAGGTATCGATACTTTTATTGCGATACTGCTGGTATCGTATCGGTATCGGTTGTTCAGATATTTACTTGGTATCGATACCAAGAGGCCAGTATCGTATCGTAAGTATCGGAAGGTAATTTCTGACAAATCTGAGTAAAATGGCCACACTCGTGCCTTCTGAGTGGTTATTTTCCAAGGCTGGAACAACAGTGACCCAAAAAAGAAACAAACTTTAACCCAATTAAATATTTTTGTTTATCTAGCTTGTCTGTTATGTGGTTTGAGTAAATTATGATTCACTTTTCATAGAACTTTACATAACTATAAGTAAAACCATTGACTATATATACCTACAGACGTATATTTAGTCAATGATCGAACTTAAGGGTTTAGTTGCAGAGTTATATTTGTTACAAGTCAATGTTAGCAAAGTTGTGTTAGGCAAATAAAATGAAACCATGGACTATTTAACATCAAATGAACTAAAAAGATGGCACTTAAAGTTATTTAACTAAAAAACTTTTTTTTTATTTAGTAGGCTGATGGTAAGGTAAACACGAATGTGTTACGTTGGTAATTAAATAACATTGTCTATTGAAAAGATAAATTATATAGGCCTAGAACTTAAGGTAAGCTTAGGCCTACTTGAACCATCGATCTCTATTATTCTTGAACTTATACTTGAAAGTAAAATTGAAAACAATGGTTGGCTATGTTTGGTTAATTTTATCAATGTTTTACATAATTTAGGTAGTTTTTAGCAGCTTGAATTCAAATCCTATATTGGCTGCATACTGTACTGGAACGAGTGAACTTTAATCGAAGATCAGTGAATCAGAATATGACGTCACTGGTATCGAATGGATACGATACTGACGGTATCGATACTTAAGTTCCGATACTGAGCCGGTATCGATACTTTTTTGCGATACGGTATCGATACCAAATATCGGAAAGACAGTGGTATCGCAACATCCCTAGCGCCGGATAACTGCTAGTTTTAATGAAATTACAAAGTAAGCATGTCACTAAGATGTTAGGGGTACCAGAGTTGTATTCAAGCAAGAGAAGTTGACGAATTGTGTGTTATTCAGAGTGCAAAAACAATCAGAACATACGTAGGAACATAAAGCCACATGAAGGTGCCTAAAGCCTGGCGTATATCTTCTGAGTACAGATAGCGGCAGCAATAGGGTTTTATGGACGTACCCACATGTAAATTGAACATGATTTCTTAGTACTTTATCACCTGCTGGACAATGTTATGAAGGGACAGATAACCAAAGATTGGATATGGTTGGAAAATATAGCTCTGTACACCACAGTGGACATCAAATACCGTATAAAATATAAAAGTTTAATAGAAGTTCCAAAGATTGAAACCTTAGAACGTTTTGAAACTACACATCTGTTGAATTTCTCAATAGTGCTTCAACCATAACCTAGCAGCATGGATTTGGAACGTGTATTTTAGTATTAGTATCAAGAGCTTTCATATTAAGTTATAACTTCACTATTTCATTTATCTCCAATTATCTCCCCTAATATTAAACTTTTTGGTACATCAACATTGTTATTTATCAATAACTCCAATTATTTAAGACAAAATGAGGATGAACAAAGTCAAGTCAATGGATGTTGATGTGCTCCCAATAATTAGGGCATTTTAAAGTGAAGCTATGTCACAAATCGTGAATACATCCTATGTGTTAGACTGTTGATAATATTTTATTCATTATTCTCTATCACCATTGACTAATCTGATTAATCTTAGCATGAACAGCAATTAACTACCAAGTCATTCAGCATACCAAGTTCTTGTTTTTCATTTTCAGATCAACAACATGTACAACGACCTATGGCGTCGTGTCATGTCGGTTGAATCTTTAGTCAAGGACCTAAACAAGGTCGCCAACACAACACAACGAGAAGTCCTGGAAGTGAGATCCCTAATCCACCCGGACAATCGGGATTTCCCCGGAGACTCACAGGAGAGTAAGTATCAGTGAGCTTACAATGAAAGTCAAATTATATTTTCATGTAGTGAGTTTCAGTTGGCTTTCCTGAAGAGTAAAGTTGGATTTACTCAGAGTGAATTTCTGTAAGCTTTCCAAGAGAGTAAAGTTAGATTTTCACGGATTGAGTTTTAGTAACCCAGAATAGTAAGGTTGGATTATCATGGAGTGATTATCAGTTAACTTTCCAAGAGCA
Source organism: Macrosteles quadrilineatus (assembly GCF_028750875.1). NCBI lineage: Eukaryota > Metazoa > Arthropoda > Insecta > Hemiptera > Cicadellidae > Macrosteles > Macrosteles quadrilineatus. Next base: position 133,846,223 of record NW_026542595.1, on the reverse strand, counting down.
TCTTAAATGCTAGACTGTCCTGGAGTGGGTTTTAATCAGCTTTCCAGGAGAGAGACAAGATTCGTGGAGGTTCATTTTGTTCATGGAGTGGGTTTAAGTAAAATTTCCAAGAGAGTCAAGCTTGTCATATAGTATGTTTCACTAAACTTACAGGAGAGAGTGAAATTAACGACAAAAGCGATTAAGATCAGCAAGAGGGTAGATGAACTTATTTACTTTACCATGCAGCACCATTTTAATTAAGCAAATCAAGGACAATGTTCAAATCAAATCCAAGAAATGATTCTTGCAAGAATGTTACATGGTTTTGGATTTCATGCTATTCTTGCAATTAGTCCCAAACACATTTCACCAACCGAATATTCTTAGTCATATATTTCATTTTCAACTGATGAATCTGTTCTCAGATTTCCTTGAGGTTGCCTTAGACGCATTAGAACGTAAGCTACAAAGGAGACTATTGGATCTTGGTCGTAAAGTTGATGATAGACTCGACACTCTGACTGCGACACAAAACTTAGTCATGGACAGCTGCTTTGACGGAGGAATCTGTCGAGGACTGGAATCCCGACTGTCACAAGTGCTTGAGAAAATCTTTGATGTCTTCTCGGACAAAATTGAAGGATTTTCAAACAGGTAACCAAAATATGTTTTTGTAAAAAAATAACCTATAGTATTTTTTGTGTAAAACATAACTGTAATTCTATGCATTCCTGCCCATAAGCATGGAGAAGGAGCTAGCTAATCAAAAATTTCAGTAGATAGTTTTAAATAATGAAAATTAGTACTTTTTTCGATAAATAAGGCATGATAAATATAAATTAAACCAAGAAAGTGTTCTTCTCAGGACTAGAGCAGCAACTCTCTACGTTTGGATATCTCGAAAATCTATGGAATGACCAGATAAATGAAGGAATACGTGAGTTGGTACAGAATGTCTGCTATCATAACATGACTTCAATAACGATTATGTTTGTTGTAGGACTCTTGATCTTGACGGGCTGGTCATGGAAATGATGGAATTGGTCAAATCTCAACACAGTCAGTTGATAAGGACAGTCACCCACAACACCAACATGGTTGTGACGCTGGCCAAGGACCACAGTGACTCTACCAAGCTGCTACAACACTCTGTCTCACAACTGACACATCAGACTGTAAACAACTTGCAGGTAAGGCCCAGTACAGTCACTTACAACACCAACATGGTAGTGACACTGGCCAAGGACCACAGTGACTCTACCAAGCTGCTACAACACTCTGTCTCACAACTGACACATCAGACTGTCAACAACTTGCAGGTAAGGCCCAGTACAGACACTTACAACACCAACATGGTAGTGACACTGGCCAAGGACAACAGTGACTCTACCAAGCTGCTACAACACTCTGTCTCACAACTGACACATCAGACTGGCCCAGTACAGTCACTTACAACACCAACATGGTTTTGACACTAGCCAAGGACCACAGTGACTCTACCAAGCTGCTACAACACTCTGTCACACAACTGACACATCAGACTGTCAACAACTTGCAGGTAAGGCCCAGTACAGTCACTTACAACACCAACATGGTTTTGACACTAGCCAAGGACCACAGTGACTCTACCAAGCTGCTACAACACTCTGTCACACAACTGACACATCAGACTGTCAACAACTTGCAGGTAAGGCCCAGTACAGTCACTTACAACACCAACATGGTTTTGACACTAGCCAAGGACCACAGTGACTCTACCAAGCTGCTACAACACTCTGTCACACAACTGACACGTCAGACTGTCAACAACTTGCAGGTAAGGCCCAGTACAGTCACTTACAACAATAAACATGGTTTTGACACTAGCCAAGGACCACAGTGACTCTACCAAGCTGCTACAACACTCTGTCTCACAACTGACACATCAGACTGTCAACAACTTGCAGGTAAGGCCCAGTACAGTCACTTACAACACCAACATGGTAGTGACACTGGCCAAGGACAACAGTGACTCTACCAAGCTGCTACAACACTCTGTCTCACAACTGACACATCAGACTGTCAACAACTTGCAGGTAAGGCCCAGTACAGTCACTTACAACACCAACATGGTTTTGACACTAGCCAAGGACCACAGTGACTCTACCAAGCTGCTACAACACTCTGTCACACAACTGACACATCAGACTGTCAACAACTTGCAGGTAAGGCCCAGTACAGTCACTTACAACACCAACATGGTTTTGACACTAGCCAAGGACCACAGTGACTCTACCAAGCTGCTACAACACTCTGTCACACAACTGACACATCAGACTGTCAACAACTTGCAGGTAAGGCCCAGTACAGTCACTTACAACACCAACATGATTGTGACACTAGCCAAGGACCACAGTGACTCTACCAAGCTGCTACAACACTCTGTCACACAACTGACACATCAGACTGTCAACAACTTGCAGGTAAGGCCCAGTACAGTCACTTACAACACCAACATGGTAGTGACACTAGCCAAGGACCACAGTGACTCTACCAAGCTGCTACAACACTCTGTCTCACAACTGACACATCAGACTGTCAACAACTTGCAGGTAAGGCCCAGTACAGTCACTTACAACACCAACATGGTAGTGACACTAGCCAAGGACCACAGTGACTCTACCAAGCTGCTACAACACTCTGTCTCACAACTGACACATCAGACTGTCAACAACTTGCAGGTAAGGCCCAGTACAGTCACTTACAACACCAACATGGTAGTGACACTAGCCAAGGACCACAGTGACTCTACCAAGCTGCTACAACACTCTGTCACACAACTGACACATCAGACTGTCAACAACTTGCAGGTAAGGCCCAGTACAGTCAGTTACAACACCAACATGGTAGTGACACTAGCCAAGGACCACAGTGACTCTACCAAGCTGCTACAACACTCTGTCTCACAACTGACACATCAGACTGTCAACAACTTGCAGGTAAGGCCCAGTACAGTCACTTACAACACCAACATGGTAGTGACACTAGCCAAGGACCACAGTGACTCTACCAAGCTGCTACAACACTCTGTCACACAACTGACACATCAGACTGTCAACAACTTGCAGGTAAGGCCCAGTACAGTCACTTACAACACCAACATGGTAGTGACACTAGCCAAGGACCACAGTGACTCTACCAAGCTGCTACAACACTCTGTCACACAACTGACACATCAGACTGTCAACAACTTGCAGGTGAGGCCCAGTACAGTCACTTACAACACCAACATGGTTGTGACACTAGCCAAGGACCACAGTGACTCTACCAAGCTGCTACAACACTCTGTCACACAACTGACACATCAGACTGTCAACAACTTGCAGGTAAGGCCCAGTAAAGTCAGTTACAACACCAACATGGTAGTGACACTAGCCAAGGACCACAGTGACTCTACCAAGCTGCTACAACACTCTGTCACACAACTGACACATCAGACTGTCAACAACTTGCAGGTAAGGCCCAGTACAGTCACTTACAACACCAACATGGTAGTGACACTAGCCAAGGACCACAGTGTATCTACCAAGCTGCTACAACACTCTGTCACACAACTGACACATCAGACTGTCAACAACTTGCAGGTAAGGCCCAGTACAGTCACTTACAACTCCAACATGGTAGTGACACTAACCAAGGACCACAGTGACTCTACCAAGCTGCTACAACACTCTGTCACACAACTGACACATCAGACTGTCAACAACTTGCAGGTAAGGCCCAGTAAAGTCAGTTACAACACCAACATGGTAGTGACACTAGCCAAGGACCACAGTGACTCTACCAAGCTGCTACAACACTCTGTCACACAACTGACACATCAGACTGTCAACAACTTGCAGGTAAGGCCCAGTACAGTCACTTACAACACCAACATGGTTGTGACACTAGCCAAGGACCACAGTGACTCTACCAAGCTGCTACAACACTCTGTCACACAACTGACACATCAGACTGTCAACAACTTGCAGGTAAGGCCCAGTACAGTCACTTACAACACCAACATGGTAGTGACACTAGCCAAGGACCACAGTGACTCTACCAAGCTGCTACAACACTCTGTCACACAACTGACACATCAGACTGTCAACAACTTGCAGGTGAGGCCCAGTACAGTCACTTACAACACCAACATGGTTGTGACACTAGCCAAGGACCACAGTGACTCTACCAAGCTGCTACAACACTCTGTCACACAACTGACACATCAGACTGTCAACAACTTGCAGGTGAGGCCCAGTACAGTCACTTACAACACCAACATGGTTTTGACACTAGCCAAGGACCACAGTGACTCTACCAAGCTGCTACAACACTCTGTCACACAACTGACACATCAGACTGTCAACAACTTGCAGGTAAGGCCCAGTACAGTCACTTACAACACCAACATGATTGTGACACTAGCCAAGGACCACAGTGACTCTACCAAGCTGCTACAACACTCTGTCTCACAACTGACACATCAGACTGTCAACAACTTGCAGGTAAGGCCCAGTACAGTCACTTACAACACCAACATGGTAGTGACACTAACCAAAGACAACAGTGACTCTAGGACCAGGATACTTTACATCTAAACCGTCAGGAAAACTTAATTGTTCTAATAAAATTTGGAGTTTATATACATATCTATTAGGTGTGGAACTCGTTTGAAGTAAAAACATTACTTTTATTACTTAAAATAAACTTTTGTTACAGGGAATACACAATGAAGTATCAAAAATATCTAATCAAAGTGCAAATACCTGCAATAAAAGTGAACCAGCCCGTGAAGACAATATTCTCCAGAAAACACATAACCTTACAAACAGTACAGAGGAAACCCCATTTGTGTCTACGACCACAGAAACTGTACTTCCAACAAATACCACCATTGTAGAAGACAAAAGTGAGAAAAACTACGATTCAGGAGTTTTGAAGATAACCCGTGACATCGATATTTTAGCAGACAACAGCAGTGTAGCGAGTGCCTCAGTCTTAACACCTGTCGTAATAAAACCATTTCATCCTCTTACACTGGATTCTTCAATACTACAAGTGATTGAGTTGATGACTTCAAATCTGACCCAAGACCAAAAAGACTCACTACTACGCTTTCTCAACAGTACAATAAGTCTGGACAGATTAGAAGCTGTAATTCAAAACACCGAGGCGGATCCAGACGATGAGAGCGGAGAAATGTATAATTTAGAGCCGTTGAACAAAACTGATGATGAAGAGTCAAGCACTGCAGGAAACATCCAGACGACGACTTTGACGACAGACTTATCTCTGGAGGAAAACATTTCTGATGAAAATAATGATGACATTCATAATGAAGAAACTACTATTACACTTACCATGGCGAATGGAACTACGTACATGATTGATCAAAAATCCAATACAACCAACTCTGAAGATAAACCCTCTGGTATTCCAGAAGATTTGAAAACTCTGCTCAAGTATTATGCACTAATAATGAAAATTAAACACGGAAATTTAAACATATCCGAGTTATGGAAACCTTTACAAGTTTCCAATTCAACTGAAAACCATAATCAAAGTTTACTACTACCTTTAGTAGAGACCTTGTGCTTTGGAGAAGAAAACATACAAAGCGTTGCGACAGATTCAAACTCAAAAATGAGGGAAAGGCTTTTACTTATACATCAAATCACGAGTGACAAAAGTCTGTATGAGAGAATTGAAAACGTTTGTAATTCAATGAATGAGAAGATAGTTTCCAAAGACTCTACTGAAGAAATGTTGCAGATAGAATTAAAACATCACGAATGAGAGTTGCTAGAGAGTTGTAGTACAGAATAAAGTGTCGACTATTCTTTAGACTATTCTCTGGTTGTAGATACGTTTATTTAGATATTTGTTAGAACTATGTGTAAACTGTACAGATAGTTTAAGTTTTATTCTTTAGTTTTGAACTAGTCTTAAATTAGATGTTTTTAGTTAATGTGATGTAAATGTTTCACTTGTGAGTTAGTTTTAGTTCATAATTTCTAAGTTTGGAGCTTTAAAAAAACACAGTGTTTGTAGTTGGTTTGAATTGAGTCCAGTACTATGTCGGATATATTCCTTTTAGCGTAAGACTGCTTCATTTGTTTAGAAATAAACAAGCCTACCTAGAAATCTTGTTAATAAAGTCAAAGTCAGAAACAAACAGGCAGAAAAGTTAAAAATATTCAAGGGCTCGTCATCCAAGTCATTAAATTATGTAAGATATGAAAAGAGTAAAACATCCGGAACACGTAAAAGAAACTGTGGATCCATGTATCACTACAAGAATTGTGAAATTATTTTAGATGGGTAGATTTTATGGCTTTAATCAACACTTAAAATCTTAAGCAAATCGAGAACGTAAAAAAATATTATATTACCTATCGATAATTTAAGTGACAAATTAAAAAATTATAATTAGTTAATTACCCGTATTTTTATTTTTATTTTTTATTATTGAACTTTTAAAGTTAACAAATTTTAGGACTCTTAAATGTAAAAGTAAATATTAAAATAAAAGTGATTTGTGGTCTTATTCCAAACTGTCCTGGCTACCTTTTTCTATGGAATTTATATTAAAAGGTTGAGATACATAGGAGATGTAGTTCATACACTTCATGAAAACTCATGAGCTAAAATATAATTTAAATAATTTTCTTGCTGAATACAGTAATTGTATTACATAATTTAGAAAATACAAAATTCTAATAAAAACTTGATTTATTGAACTAAATCAAGTATGCCTTTACTTGTGCATTGGTTTGTTGTTGTATTAACATTTGTTAGAAAAGATTACAAAAATTTGATTTATTAAATATTTTTATTTATTGACCTTAAATTATGTATATTTCATACACAAATTATTTCTAGATTACAATTATTCACAATTTTTTTTCTCTCTGTATAAAATTTTATTTGCCTAAACACATTATATCTGTTACAGTAACTGAGATAAGTTGGTAACCTGGGGACACAAATTGTATCCATGCAGTTATGCATAGAGTAAACAAACTACTAAGCCGCTGTCTGATCACTAGGTTATCACCAGACATCATTATCAGTGCATACAAGATTACAACTCAGTCAGTCCACAGACAGTGATGAAGCTACTGTTTATATTCTTTGTGTCTGTGAGTGTTAGTGTAACTACCAATGAAGTTCCAGGTCCAAACCAACCTTTGTATTTGACACCTTACATCGAATCAGGAAGAATTTACGATGCCCGACTCTTAGCTCTTGTGCCGCCCATGTTAGAAGGTTTAATCAGTTTTTCAGGTTACTTGACCGTCGATAAACAATACAACTCAAACTTATTTTTCTGGTTTTTCCCAAGCGAAACTTCGTGGGAGACGAAGCCGGTGTTGTTGTGGCTACAAGGAGGTCCAGGAGCTTCATCATTGTTGGGACTTTTGTTTGAAAACGGTCCGATTCGTTTGACAAAGGTAGGGTTGAAAAAGAATCCTTACTCGTGGTCGAAACTGTACAACGTAATTTACATTGATAATCCAGTGGGATCGGGATTCAGCTTTACAAATGATTCCCGAGGTTATCCGACGACACAAGATGAAATCGGCAACACTGTGCACAACGCTTTGCTCCAACTTTTCGCTTTGTTCCCGGAAATAAAAACCAATAGTTTTTTCCTCACTGGAGAATCGTACGCAGGAAAGTACATCCCTTCAGTAGCATATTCTATATACAAAAACAAGTTTAATTCCACATTAAAAATTAACCTTCATGGACTATTTATTGGAAACGGAATGGTTGATCCCGTAAATATGTTACACTACGGAGACTACCTTTATCAATTGGGGTTAGTCGATTCAAACGGGAAAAAAATGTTCCAACAGTACGAGAAAATTATTGCAGAAAAAATTTCATCACAACAATGGACCAAAGCGACAGAAATATTCTCAATGATGGTGATGGACTACTACTACTCTAATTTCACCCTCTATAACAACCTGACTGGGCTCAAACTACACTATAACTACATCAACGACCAGGAGGGCGATAATGATTTTCAACCTTTTGTAACCAACACATCCATCAGAAACGCACTTCACGTGGGAGAGAATCAGTTCAATGATGGAAAAACAATAGCTCTAGCGTTAAAAGATGATATCATGAAGTCAGTTAAGAGTAATGTTGAAGAGTTGCTAGAAAACTACAGGGTACTCTTTTACTTTGGACAACTTGATGTAATATGTGCTTACCCGTTGGGCGAACAAATGATACAACAATTTAATTGGAGTGGTAAAGCAGAATTCCAACAGGCGCAGAGACGTGTGTGGTGGGTGCATGAAGATCTAGCCGGCTACTGTAAAAGTGGGGGAGGGTTGACGGAAGTGATGGTTAGAAACGCCGGTCATCTGGTGCCTGCTGATCAACCAGTTTGGACTCTCGAGTTATTGAATAAATTTGTGTCTGGCACTGAATGTTAGTGGACGATTATCTGTAGGTCTAGGCAACAAACGTTAGAGAACAGGTATACGCTTTTTATTTTATGATTTCAATATATGAATGTAACTTGTATGTAGTGCTGGGGGTATATGTCTCAAAGCTCTCAAATGAATTTCTTACTGTCAAAATGTCAAAACGACCATTTTTTAAATGTTCATAGCTAAGAAAAAAATGAACGTAATTTAGTTGAGCAACAGCTACACTGATTAAATTAAAATTTAACGTTGAATACACCAAATTTTTAACAAAGCCAAACTAAAAGTTAAAGTTTTCACAATGAATTGAAAGTTAGAAATTCATTGTGTTCCTAATGAAAGATAAACAAAATGTTTAACTAGCAACACCTGTTTGAAGCCAGATATGTGACTGTCATTTTGACTGATATTCAATTAAAACCTGGTAATGTCTCCAATTTCTCTTTCTGGGTCTGAAGCAAACATGTTCATTTATTTTTAAGATTAATATTCTTAGCTATTTTCTTCTAGGTTGTACCTTTGGCTATTGATAATTAATTGACTTCAGTATCCAATAGTCAATGGTTGTACCTTGTTGTACTTTAGAATAGGAATTCTTACTTGCGATTAAAAAGGAAGATTTTTACACAACAGCTGTTCAGCCAAATGGTTACAATGCTTGTCTAACAGTCAAAAAGTTGCCGGTTCAATTATAAGAAAAAGTAGAAGCTTCATGATGATTTAAAATTGAACCCACCTGCCCATGAGCATAGGGCAATTAAGTGGTCTTGGCTAGTAAATAGCTAATCTTGGTAAGTTCCAAAGCTACAGATCATCTCACTCCATTCAAATACGCACCTACGTGTGTGTCTGTCTAAAAATATTTTGAAATGAGTGATAACTACAGATAGGCTATATCACAAACATTGTAAATATTTCTACGTATCCGTATCTTTCCCCTCACACGAAGTCAGCAAATTGATAGAGCTAAATACTAGTTAGATAAAATACATAAAAATGTTCTAATTTGATATACATCTGTGATACCAATGGTTTACTGACAATAAATGAAATAGCTTTTTTGTGTATTAATTTAGTCAAAAGTGCATCATTGCCACTCAGCTGAGGGTGGCCATACATTTTGAGAGCGACACTGACTGTTTGTGCTCGTAATACACACACAGCTTTTCCCACCACCATAACTAACCATAACCACACACAAATACACTTTTTAGTTGTAGGCCTATGTAAAATGTAATAATTTAGATTATGTTTGCTTTTTTAGGTTAGAGAAAAGAATTTATTTATAAAAATAAATACCTCCGCCTTAAACAATAAGGTTGCCAATGACACAGAAAAATAGTACACATAAAATATCTAAGGATTATACAGCCATATAGATGATTTCTCATTATGGTCAATGAACCTCTTAATGTTTCATGAATAATAATTTTCAAAAAGGATCTGTCCAAATCATATTGTTTCCAAAAGTTCAAAAAAAATTTTGATAATGTTCCTCTAGAACCAATAAACAATCCAATCACCTCAATTTTTGTAATTTTAAAATTTTGCTTGAAATATTCAAAGGTAGAATCATAAATTTTTTTCTTTTCTTCATTTCTTTCGTTAGCTTGATTTATGTTTGTTTCAAATCGAATTGTAGGATCGAGAATTATGCCTTTGTTAGTATCTCTCTCAATCAATAAAATATCTACTCTTCTGGTGCTTCCATTAGAAGAAAGACAGTGTACTTCTTCTTGCACTTCCCATGTATCTGCTTACTCAATGTTAGTTTTTTTTTAGAAACCCCAACAATAAAATTAGCGAGCAGGAATGGTCCTTCCGGCTGTAGAGCAGAAATGAGCAATATTGCGTACTGTTTACAGGTGTGGCAATGTGATCATTTCCATGCAGTCGTAGGAAAAATACTATTTTGACACTTACCTCATTCTTCGCATTATTTTGGAAGATCGTCTGTGCCTTATGGGTAAGTTGAGCAAAGCAAGAACTCAACGTAGCCATTTTCTGTCTTGCATTATACACCATTTCCGGTTCATCACTATCTAGATCACCTGTAAATATGTTGAACTTTTTAAATATCTGGTTATGTGTTAAACTATTTCGATTGGAAAGATTATGCTTGGAATAATTTACTTAGACTATAGATATATAGGCTTCAGTAGGACAGAATTTTGTAACTTACAATCCTAGACTAAAGATGGTGAAAACTATCAATCTTTTCCCCGATCAAGACCTGAACCGAGCAGGGAGAAGGGAGGTCGAAGGGAGCATGTTCGATAGTGTGTCAGGGGTCCGTACACTTATCCAGACGGCGAACCAGACATCAGGCTGAGCAGGGAGACGAGCGCTCTGGAGGCAGGTTTTTGGCTAAAGATCAAAGAAAAGATCGGTCCGATGTACAGAGTGATGTACGATAGTGTGTCAGTATATTTTTGCCCCGTACGCCATTGTGAGCGCCGCACTGAGCGGCCGCCTGTGCTAGCGTTGATGGTTCTAATTGACAAAATATTACCCACAATTGATTTATTTTACCAATTAAATAGGATAATTGCCATATAATACTTGTTGTTTTATGTTATGGGCCTTTAAGCTGCAATTTTGTGTTTGGCCAAAAATGTATTTTACACATTGAAACCGTTAAATCAATTATATCAATAATTTTAAACTTGAATTATGTAATCGATATAATACTTAAATTCTTTCAAAATTAATATAAACATTAATATTATTAAATGCAATTTAAATAATTATTCCGTAACATGTTATTTTAATGATTAACCCCAATAAAAATCAACACGTATAACTGTATACACCCTTTTTAGAATATTTTAATATAGCCTAGATAGGTGTTGTATTTTAACATTAACACCCCCACAATTTTATTCTATCTCACTCACACACGCTCTCCATCTCTCTCTAAACTCCCTTTTACCACACTCGGTAGAATTAATCTGGTTTTGGTCTTGATCGGGGAAATGTTCGGATGGAAATTTTGCTGATATTTAATTTCAAAAGCTTGTGGTATTGGCATTAGTACATGTCTTATATAAATTAAGCATAAACAGGTTATATTGACAATTAAATAATTAGGTACGATGGTAGGGTATTTATGGTAATGTTCTATTCCTATTGGATCTTCATGTCCAAAATATTTTCTATAGTTAAGCGGGTTGTCTACAAATTTAGGGTCTTCAACTAGCCTAGCTAAAGTAGCGCCCATGTGCCAGCTAGTTTAAATATGTCACCATTGTTGTGTTTTTCACTTTTCCAACTTGTTTTGGTTGGTTCTACCATAGAAAAAAAAAGAGTTAAAATTTATTTTTTTAATTTAATTTAATATAGACCGACAGCAGTTTTGCAGTTAGCATATATTCTAGCCACCACTGCTAGGAGAACTGTGTAGTTTTCGGGAACGCCGCTGAAGCGTCAAGTGCTAATGATCATTGTCATGACAAGTTGGTAGTTGGACCCAGGATTGCCAACTTCTGGAGAATCCCCCGGAAACCGGGGAGTAGGAGTTTCTTCCGTTTATTTTCTGTGTCTTTTTCCCGAGGAGTAAAAAAAATGTGCTTTTCCGTTTAAAGTACGGGATTTGAACTTTAACATTATTGAAAAATGGGTCTGATACGTTGGTAGCATTTTTTTGCAAGGGTGAAAGTGTTGGTAGCAGATGGTGAGTCGACGACGGCAACTAATCGATAAACACTAAGCACGCTCTAGCAGCACATCGCAGAACCTTCCTTTGACAGTATATATTTATTCTATTTGTCTATGGTTTTAACCATATATGCTATGAATCGTGTTCTGTGATTTTTTTCAGTGGGAAGGGGGTGAACTCTCATTAAAATCATTGCCATTTGGTAAATTAGCGCGGAGAAGTGTATTTAAATGTGGAAATTTTATGTATAACAATTTACAAACTTAACTTGTGTAATTTACAAGTTTGCTACAAGTTGATTCATAAGTTACAAATTTAAAGGAAAATTTATCACCCCACTGAATGTATAGGCCTAACCCTTTGTTTGAAATAAAAAAATATTACAAAAATATATAGGTAGTTTGCAAATATTTCTTCTCATTAAGAAAGTATGGATAAGTTAGTACGGTATAGTAAAAGTGGGGAAATGAGCTGTAAGAATAATAAAAAAAATTGGGATACGATGATAAAATTGGTAGCTATACCGGTATTAAATACCTCAATACATCCTCCTCATCTTTTACCTACAAAGTGGGATTGACAGCGTCACAAACATCAAAGTAGGCTAAATATGTACAGTTTTTCAACAGTTTATAGAAAAAGTTATCTTAGATGCACCATACACCTATAATTGGCAAAGATTACCGTATTTAGAAACTTTAAAAGCTATTGTATGATAGGGCCTATTAAAAATTCATCATTAATTTGGAATTTGGAATGCAAAATGAGAAAACTTAACTATCACCAGGACCAAAATGTTACAGATATCTATACTTGTAAAAGTCAAATACCACTCACTTCCTCACTGTTCACTATATCTCAATCCATAAAAACTCAGGAATCGGCATGGAGGTTCCAATCAACCTTTAGGTGTGCAATAGGAAGCGTTTTCAAGAAATTCCATCAGGGCTCTGCCCCAGTGGTTTTTAAAGTTCCCATGGTATCCTCATGGAGAATAGATTTGTTTACATTTGAACACATGAATACTTTTGAATCTGCACTATTAATTAAGGAAACAGCTGGTTATATTTTACTTTACTGTATTACATAAAATGAAATATTTCACTTACTTAATCTTGTCTTGACCTATCTTCTGACCATTCACCAGTTATGTTAAATTTAAGTACCGAAATATTTCACAAAGAACCAGGGGACGTATTTTTCAATAAATACACGGACTGGAATCAATTTCGAAATTTTATAAATCAAAACTTAAATTTACACATACAGCTACGTAGTCCTGAAAATGTAGAAGCTGCTGTTGATCACTTTGTTGACTGTATTCAAAATTCTGCCAAAGAATCCACACCTCTACCTAATCATGAAAAATCAGAGAAAATAGGCCTAGGCTACCCAATTCATATCAAGAAAAAGATAGCAGAAAAGAGACGACTCAGAAGAATTTGGCAAAACTCAAGAAACCCAAATGATAAGGCCAACTTTAACCGAGCAGCACGGAATTTGAAAAGATTATTGTACGACACAAAAAACCGATGGTTTGAAGAATATACTCAATCTTTGTCGGCTACGGAAGCTACGGATTACTCGTTATGGAAAGTAACAAAAAGGCTGAAGCAACCCCAAATTTCAATCCCGCCAATTCGTAAACCGGATGGAAGCTGGGCTAAGAGTGACATAGAAAAATCTGAAGCTTTCGGGGATTACTTTTCCAATGTATTCAAGCCAAATGTAGGTGTGGTCAATAATGAAGAAGAAATAATAGAATTCTTGGACTCTCCACTTCAACTTGACTTTCCTCTGGAAAAATTCAGACCTACAGAAATTAAGGCAACCATTGACAAATCGCTAAATCCGAAAAAATCTCCTGGTTACGATTCTATCACTGGAAAAATGTTAAAAGAACTGCCAAGGAAAGGAATGATTTTTATTGCATTTCTCTTTAATTCTATATTGAGACTAGACCACATACCAACTCAATTTAAGAAAGCCCAATTAATTGTTATACCAAAACCAGGAAAACCTCCTCATGAAATCACTTCCTACAGACCTATAAGTCTCTTGCCTATAGTGTCCAAGTTGTTTGAGAAATTGTTCCTCAAAAGACTACAAGCTCTTTTTGAAGAAGACGACGTCATTCCAGGACACCAATTCGGGTTTAGACGGAGACATGGCACCGTGGAGCAGGTCCATAGGGTTGTTCATACAATTCGAAACTGTTTGGAAAACAAACAATTTTGTTCTGCTGCTTTCCTTGATGTCAGTCAGGCATTTGACAAAGTATGGCACTCTGGCTTACTATTCAAAATTAAGAAGTTACTACCCCATTCAATTTTTCCTATTTTAAAATCATATCTTACCAACAGAACTTTCCAAATTAAACATCAAAATTACTTAACTGACCTTTACCCTATAGAATCAGGAATCCCCCAAGGAAGCGTGCTTGGACCATACTTGTATATTCTCTATACATCGGACCTACCAGAAAGTGTAAACACTATGGTTGCTACATTTGCGGATGACACGGCGATTTTATCTGTCCACGACAATCCAGCTCAAGCTACAGCAAATTTACAGCTAAACTTGGATGAAATTTCTCATTGGTTTAAAACATGGAGGTTCAAAATTAATGAAAATAAATCAGCACACATTACTTTTACCTTAAATCAGGCTACATGTCCTCCAGTATCCATGAACAATATTCACCTCCCTCAAGTAACGGAAATAAAATACTTGGGCATGCACTTAGATGCAAAGCTTAATTGGAAGGCACATATCTGGACTAAAAGGCAACATCTAAATTTAAAAACAACTAAACTTAATTGGCTTCTTGGATCTAAATCAAAACTCAGTACACAAAATAAATTGTTACTGTACAAAACAGTTTTAAAACCAATTTGGACTTATGGTATTCAGCTTTGGGGATCAGCAAGTACCTCAAACATTGAAATTATTCAACGTTACCAATCAAAATTATTACGTAAAATTGTCAACGCTCCTTGGTTTGTTACCAACAGAACACTTCACAATGATCTTCAAATTCGAACAGTAAAAGAAGAAATTACAAAATATAGTGAAAAATACATTATGAAATTGGAAAATCATTCAAATCATCTTGCACTTAATTTATTGGACAATCACAACACCATTTACAGACTGAAGCGACATACGATATTGGACCTACCATTCAGATTCGGCTAAGTGTTATCAAAATTCTCTTTGTTTGCTAGTGTTGACGGTGGTCAATCACTAGCTCATGTTCTTCAAGTTATTTTTGTATTACTAGTTATATCATTTGCTTATTGTTCAACTTAAACAGATTGTAAATTAAATAAAGTTAAAAAAAAAAAAAAAAAAAAAAAAACTTTATGTTGTGGCTTGAAATAGTATATTTCGTACCTTGGGCCAAAAACGTGGTTTTGCCTGCTCGAGATGGTTTTTAAGTTCAAGACGAAGTCGAGAACTTAAATCGATCGAGAGCTGCAAAACCATTTTTGGTCCGACGTACAAACACTATTTTTCACCACACCACTAACTATTCACAATAATAATAAGGAACACTGTTAGTCAACGCAACTTTAAGGTTATGTGAAGAAGTAATTTCAGGAATCAGAAAAAATAATAATAAACAGTTGCTAGGCAACGGTGAAAATAAAACAATTCTATTACAATGCTATGGATACTGTTTGTGTAATTAATATGCAAGCTGGCAGCTGATTTTGCGGCCCTAGAGATGTAAAAACCAGCTCAGTCCCCAAATGACGATAACAATTGGCATGGCCAGCAAAACGTAACTTTCAGCCTCTAATTAACGTATGTAAAACAGCTAATAACATCATAGTGTGGTGAAAAAAAGTCTTACTGCATAACAGATTTTTAATAGTTAAATGAATTAAAAAATCAAGAGTAGGTCCTACTCAGGTTGAACATTTAACTCTTAAATTTTTGTGAGCGAAGCCACAACACAACGGGTTTGCTAGTTTCTTATATTACATTAAAAATTAACACTGTTTACCATGTGAAAAACATTCCATCACACACAAAAGACCAGCTTAAGTTAGTACAAAAAATATACATCTACCGGCAATGGAGGTGGTCATTTAATGAGTTCTGTTACTAAACAACATTTTGTGTCAAGTAAAAAACAGTACAGGTGTGTCCCAAACCCCCGTTAGGCTACTTATTTGCCAGTTCAACAATTTGCTTAAATATTCATTAAGTAAGATACCTAATTTAACAACAGCCTATACATTTATTTACCGTAATGTATGTTGGCAAAAAATTCAGATTTTAGATTCACGACTAAGTTAATTATATGCCTAAGGAATGTCACATTACCTTAAAGTAATGTTTTACCTCAGGGAAATCACAGCACAGAGAGTTAAGACACACGGCACAGTTAATTAGGGTAAAGGGGGAAAAAAGGTTTGAGAGAGGAGCTTGGGCAAAATATACAAAGGTATTACAAGGTTTATGCAAGTTATATACAAGGTTTTACAATGACAATCAGTTTTCACACATTTTGATTTGATCTCTAAGCTATAAAGACAAACAAAGTGAATACCTAGCCTAACCAGAAACCCTAAAACTGAAGTGTTAAGGGAATCAATTAATCTAAATTGTATTATTGAAGATTTTGATTTGGTTTAGCTTATTAAAGACTTTTAAAACCTTTCCTTGAAAGAAAAACAAATAAATAATTTAATATCTTCGCTAGGCTTATACCTTCTTAATGTATTCTAACCTATAAAATGAACCAGGACCATGATGGCACGAAATATATATTAGTAAAAGTGTACAACATATTTAAGGCTAACTCAAAACATCAGTAAATGTATACTTCATTTTCGAATAATATTACTTCATTAAGAAACAAAAACCGGAAAGTTTGACGTAACTTAAACTGCAAGGCTTGTACTTAGATTATCAGAGTTAAATTTGCTGCGAAGGTAGCCAGAGACTGTACTTATTGATTTTATAACTGGTAAGTACGTACCAATTAAAAGATCCAAATCAACAAAAGCTTTGTCGAACTCTTTTTCTAAAATATCTAACCAGCGAAAACTTTCCGCGGTTACAGCCATGATGGCTAAAAACTGTCAACACTCAACAGTAAGGTAAGAAAATGACAACTTTGATTTGGCATTTGGCTTGGCATCCGTTCGTTCGCTAGCAGAAGATAAATACAATCACAGATGATTTAAATCAGACCAGAGGAAAGTAAGTTGTTCTTGTTCAATATTGTCATTGTCATTGATCATAACACTTATCGATATATGTGATGTTGTTATGTTTATACAATGATTATTATTATGCGTTTTCAGTTAAATTACCACGCAATGCAAAAAAAAAAAAATAGATTGACATAATGTATGATAACACATTATGGTTACTATAATAGGAGTTAATATCAATTAAAAGCAAGATAAAACGAGGAAAGTGAACTAGCTTTATGCTTTTGCTTTGAGTCCTTGGTGCCTATACCTTTTAAGTTTTTAGTTTTAACTCATCAAGCAATTACAAAACTACAATTGCAAAGACAATTTCTAATTTCACAATACAATGTATTTTAATAGGTATTTAAATACACATTGGAATTGAAACAAATATTTTGAAATAGTAAATAACTCTTCAGAGGCTGTTTGAAATTAACAAAATTAACATTACTCTTGTGGCAAGCAAATCCATGATGGCCGTTAGCCTCAAAGGACTCCCTTGGTAAAACAATTACAAAACCACCAAAAGTTTCCCCACAGTGACCTGAATATTAAATTACGGTACAACAATTTTAGTATATGAACAAATGTTTTGTGATGATAAATCAAAAAATTCTGCTGAGTGTTCTCCAGTAGCTGTTTGAAATTAATCCAAGATGGCCGCTAGCCACCACCAAGGACTCCTATAATCTGGCTTTATGGGCGAAATTCCACGTTGTGTAGAGTTGTATAGCTATGTTATGTTGAATGGATGTTCAATTGGGATGGACTAAACAAAAAGATTAGCAGGAGTGGGTTTTCAAGTTTAATCCAATTAAAAAGATTACTTTGTAAAGACGTAAGCGGTTACACACTGGTGTCATAGACATCCTACCGACAACATCTTTTGTCTAACTCATATAACTTTACTCTATAACTCTATAACTCTAACCTGCACTCTGAGTGCAGGGGTAGAAGAGGGTGAACCGGTCAAACTACTATGGGTTTCTGGGTCGACTCGAGGTGCACATGGAACCACCATATAAGCAAGGTATGTGTCAAACTTTCAAGAGTGCTGTATCTTCTAAGGAAACTTAGGGATTTAATAACTCAGCCATACCTTACAACGGTTTATCATGCTCTCTTCCATAGTCACGTGATGTATGGATTGATACTGTGGGGGCATTCCCCTGCTACAAGGGATGTTCTCTTACTTCAAAAGATGGCACTCAGAGTCATTACATCATCTGGGTATTATGAGCATTGCCGGCCTATCTTTAGGGAACTGAAGATCCTCACAGTGTACAGTAGAGAACAGTTTACAACATACTCACACTCCTGAAAGAAAATAGGAGCGACTTCATGAAAAGGGAAGATCATCATAACTACAGCACTCGAAGAGCTCAGGATTTAGACCTTCCGCGCTGTCGACTCGAACGGACCTTGAAGTCCTACCCTAGGTCGGCCATAAAAATCTTCAACACACTGCCGTCGCAAGTTCGAGAGATGGGCATGAAAGAATTTAAAAAAGTTGTTCATAAGGCCCTCGTGAATAGGCCACTATATTCTCTGGGGGAGCTAAATGAGATACAACTCTTCCCTTCACAATAAAAACGTCCGCCATACCACCAGTAGTTGTAAATATTAGTTTTATCATAGTAACTTACAGTATTTAAAGAAATAAATCAAGTCTTTACATTTTTAAAGACATGACGCGATCCATCTGACATTGTCAGTCAAGGATCAAGAATACAAGTATCAAGTAAGTAAGTAAGTATCAAGTAACTTGTTATCAAATCAGAGCTTACGTACACTGCTTTCGGCGGATGTTCGAGACATATCTGTATCGGACATGAGTCTCATCAGGGCCGGATTTAGGAGTATGCCACCTCGTAGGCTAAATCCAATTGCCGCCCCTTCCCATACTCACAGTTAATAGATTCATGTGTTATTATAAACTCGTTTTATACGACGAATGATAGAGATATTCAAATTATATTGTGCTTCAACTACCGTACAATGATAAATAGGTAATCATATTTTTATAATGAGCAATTAAACGTGTTTATTTAAGAATTAGATGTATCTTATCAACTTTGTGATTGTCAAACGGGCTCTAAGGCCGAGGTTGACAGTGATCACACAAGACCAAACTGAAGGCTGCATACAATACTTTTCCATCTTTTTAATCAACTTGTCAACTTTACCTCACATATGGACGTCGAAAAATAAATAAATGTCACTTACTCGTGCGCCCTAGGTCCAGTCTCAAAAGTTTCTCGTTGCTATCCAAGCCACTCTTATAGCTTAATTTAATATCAATCCTAAATAATTACCGGTATTTACATAAATATAGTGAATCTATTGTATGTCCATTATATATAACTAGCTGTTGTACCCGTGCTTTGCAACGGGAATGGGACACAAAATAGAAACATTTTAATATTTACATCGGTTGCATAAAATAGTTACACACATATTAATACCTATTATAATTTACTCAAAAATTGCCTTAAACTGATCAGATTCTCTACTAGCTGATGTTGACTACCCATGCTTCGCAACGGGGATAGGACGCGGAGGAGAACAATTTGTTCTTTAAATCTGTTCTACTGTATAATCCATTGTAACATCCGCCATTAGTTAAAAAATACAGTGTTTTTAGTGAATTTCCCTATAGGGAAGTAGCTATCGCCATAGGAAGCACAGTAATACCTAAACTCGGGACCGATTAACTTTTTCATAAAAAGCACATAAAAAAAAGCTACATAGTCGTTCACATTTTAATCTATACTTATAAAAGGCAAAGTCCTCACTGACACACTCACTCACTCACTCATCACTAATTCTCCCACTTCCCATTTACCTAGGAGGCTGAAATTTGGTACACCGAATCTTTAGGTATTAAATAGGCAAACTAAGTTGTTTTTATTCTGATCGGACCCTCGGGCTCCGCCCCAGTGGCTCTGGAGTTTCCCATGTTAACCTTATGGGTTTTCATATTTAAAAGGAATTAATGAATCTTATCAGCTGTTTCAGTTAAACAAGTTGGTTCTGTTCTATGATGTTCAATAGCATTAAAGTTACAAGGATTACCAACAGGGTGCAGCACTATTATTTTTTTTTTATTTATGACAACAGCTAATTTGCAACCAAAAGGTGAGTGAGCGTAGCGAACGAACTTCAACCTGGAGGCGAGTTAGCGTAGCGAACTAGCTAACCTGAAGGCAAGTGAGCGCAGCGAACTAGCTCCAACCTAAAGGTGAGTGAGCGTAGTGAACGAACTTCAACCAGGACGTAATTGAGCCATGCGAACGAGCTCATCTTAAAAATTAAGAAGTTAAACGGGGCAAAGCCCGCGGGTACAGCTAGTATGAGTATAAATACAACTGTTCAAAAGAGGTGGGTACACATAATTTTCGTAGTGATTTTTCGTTTCAAAATAAGCAAAAACAATCTGTATAAACATATTTCCTATCTCGTTTTGATTGGCGTCTTTTTGTATATGTATGTGTATGTTTACAAAAATATTCATAACTTCCTAACGAACGGTTTGAGCTACATTGTTTAGGTTAAGCAAAAATGTTCATCTACTTTTTTAATGGCAGTTCCACATGTGGGACCAAACGTACCGAACGGTGTATTGGGTGGGGGGGCCAAACAGTGATAACGCCGCTGCGACCTACGCCTACGGCATCATGCGGGAACTGCCGAAAGCCGCGATGATGCGTCGGTCTAGGTGCACAGTGGCGCACCTTCGAGCCGCAGAAACGTAGGCATATGGGAACTTTTTAACCCCGCGATACACCACAGCTGTGCTGTCAAGTGCTGGCAACATGATAAAATAAAACCCTCACCATTATTTTTATAAAGTTTTAAAGCACAAGGTTATCGTTTTTTACTCCCGATTCATCTAAAACGTTCTAAAAACGTTTTAAAACTGCTCTTTGTCACGATTCGTCAATAAAATAACTGCAAATCAAATTAGGTAGTGAATATAAATCCATAAGTTGGTAGCCCTAACGTCCTTACCACTACTACAGCCGTCGCACACACTTGCGGCGTCCGCCGTCGGTCGCAGCGACGTGCGGCGGGTCGGAGAGTATAAAAGAAGTGAGAGTGAGTGTGGCGGTGGCGTGTTGTCAGTGTCAGTCAGTGAGTCAGTCAGTCAAGCACAGTCAAGCAAGATGCGTCTAGGAGCAACCATTCCCGATTTCAGCGCAGACTCCACTCACGGCCCTATCCAATTCTATGATTGGCAAGGCGATTCGTAAGTAGTACATTTGTCAGGAATATACTTTAGATTTGTTTTTATTGTTAAGTTTTATTGTGATTTAATTTAATTTTAGATGCGAGAACATAATTCAAACACACGATTATATAATGCCCCAGACAGCACACATTATCCCAGGGACATCCCATCGTAGTCCCATATGTCCTGAGAATGTCTCGGGATATGTGCGCTATCCTCAGGATATCCCGCAAAATCCCGGGACGAGTACGAAATCCACAGGATATCCTACAATATACCGCAATGTCCCGGGATTTGTAAGTTAACCTCAGGATATCCTGTAAAGTCCCGGGATATGTACGAATGCCATAGGATATCCCAGAATGTCCCATGACATCCCAGGACATGTACAAAATCCACTGGATATCCTGTAATGTCCCGGTAACAAACCGAAGAAAAAAAAATACTACCACTGATGAAATGTACAGTATATCTAAATTTAAATGTTCAACAAGGCCAATATATAATAATTTGTTTTTTTCACTAGTGCTAACAAATAATTTTGGTCTGTTTTTTTTTCAAAAATAAGATTCCCACGCATTAAGATGTTGAGGTTTTATAATTTATTTTAAAAGTTTAAGGTTTCCCAGATTGAAAATATGTCTTGTTAATACTATGGCTAGCAAGGGTTGACTTTACTTTACTGACATATTACCACTGAGTTCAGGAAAACTAGAGTTCTATCATAGTTGTGTGGAATGTGAATTTAATTCTAACTTTAAATTAATAAAACAACAAAAAACTAATTTTAATCATATAACAATCAATTATTACAGTGCTAATCTAATGGTGATTAAATAATCTATATTCAAATACCAGTATCCTCTCCAACTACCAGAAAAACAATTCAACTACTTGAGGCATAAACAGATTAACAGAATCATATATAGCCTATACTGTAGTGTCAAAAATATTTTAAGTATTGTGACCATTGCAACTGTCGGCTACTCTTTAACCACTTGAAAACACCCACAATCAACAAGCGCAGATAGCTCAGGAGGTAAGGTAAGAGGCTCACAAGACGAAGGTACCAGGTTCGAAACCCGTCTGGGCCAAAAACTTTTTTCTCGTTTTTTTCTTCAAAATTTGTGTTTATTAACTATTTAATCAATTTACTAAACTTGTAATTAAGCTTTTCATACTAAATCTATATTATTTTGTGTTTTTTATGTTCAGGCCCAGACCACACTTTATCCCAGGGACATCCCATAGTAGTCCCATATGTCCTGAGAATGTCCTGAGGACTACCCTGGGATGACCTCGGATGTCCCACGGATATGCGTGTGAGCTTATCCGTAGGACATCCCCGGGCGGGGACATTAGGAAGTTGACCATAGGACCACTATGGGATATCTTGCATATCCTGTCGCAATATCCGTGGGATGTCCTGAGGAGAAAGTGTGCTGTCTGGGGCGTGTCCTTTCTTTAGCGAATTTCCCATACTATAGGGAATAAGCTTTAACTGTAGGTATCATGGTAAGACCTATGTATGTGTCCGTTAGCGCGTTAACTCGAGCAAAAATTATCCGATTTTGATTAAATTCGGTACAAACTTATAAACCTGCATTTATTCGATTTCGCGAACCAGCATGATCGGTCATGGGAACGTGTTTTATGGGGTAAAAATTGGGGTTTCCCTTATTTGACCCTAAAAACGTAAAATTTCACAACATCTTTCCAACCATTTTGTAGATATTAAAAAAAAAAGTAATTTTGAATATTGAATCGTTGTATTCTTAACGGTTACGGAGATAATTCAAATAATTGTAAATTTAAAACTTCCATGTTATTCTTATGGAGAATAAATAATACTAGTGCACCTGTTGCTCGAATTCGAGCAATTGCAAAGTATTACCAGCGTTATTTCAAAACAAATAACAGTCATTATTTCCGATGACTTGAAAGAGTCAACTCAAAGATAATGTAATCAATCACTCCACTCCAGTTATCGAAACTGAAAACGAACGCTCTTGTGTGTAACATGTGTTTACTCTGAACAGCTGTAATTAATAAAAAATATTAGTGCGTTTAAGTAAACAAAATCTTTTCTTCATAAGAAATAAATTGGGATTTTGATGGCCTGTGGGGCAAAGCCTGAGGACTTTTATTACAGGAATTGGTGAAAGGGGTTGTCTACACAAACAATATTTCATGTTGACACATCGTTTGTAAACATCCGTCCATTATTAACGGAGGAGTAGTGTTTCGTAGAAATCGCCTTCACGTACGGTATTATATATAAGGATGTTGTAGTTTGCTTGTTTATAAATATATTTAATCAAATTTGGCAATTTTGTTTATTTCATACTAATTTACATTTCAATAAAAAAAACACCTCAATACCTTCCCTGTAACAGCAAACCTAAGTACTCATTAAAATTAATGTTATTTAAATAGGAAATACATCTGACAATTAATTTTAAGGGAATATTTTTGTAGAAGTCTAGCCAGGAAAATGGAAATTCGCTGCAGGTTTGCTGCGGCGGGGGCATTTTCGCACTGCATCAAAATTAATGCAATAATATTCAACTTAATACTAGTATAAATTCACGATTCCTAGTGCTCGAGTTACATTACAGCACATTGTTTGTTGGTATTAAAATTGTTTAGGATTTATTATTAAAATACACAATATCACAATTATTTTATGACATTTTAGAATTTGTATAAGACTTTTCGGAGATTTAACTTTTAAGTATTGGTTTGATCACAAAAATGCAGTGTGAAACATTTGAAATGTCTTAAGCATTTTTACCTGTTTTTCATTTTCTTTAGAATGAGTTTATGCTTGAAAACTTTTCTCATGTTATTTTGATAATCACAGTTATTAAAGTAGTTAACTAACAGTTGTTGTTATGCTATATTCCTGTGCACGAATGTTTTAAATATTACAAATAATTGATAATGTTTTGTATGGTTTGTTTA
The DNA here is from genome assembly GCF_028750875.1 of Macrosteles quadrilineatus. Classification (NCBI taxonomy): domain Eukaryota; kingdom Metazoa; phylum Arthropoda; class Insecta; order Hemiptera; family Cicadellidae; genus Macrosteles; species Macrosteles quadrilineatus. The sequence goes on along the minus strand of NW_026542595.1, from coordinate 133,821,704 downwards.
ACGTTTTTGTATAATTGAACAAATTAAAGATTGTAAAATGAAACCCAATGACTTCCTCTCTGTTACGAAACGCCCATCAACAAGTAAATAAATAAGCTCCCTATTGTCATTGGTATGAGAAGTCTAAGAATTCCAAGCCAATGGTGCTTTGTAAATAGTTTCAAAGGGTCGACCAGATTCTTGTGTTAAGGCAATCAAAGAGACTGTAAACAAAAACAACTTCACTTTTATCATAGTTGTAAACGAGGCAATGTTCTTTTCTTACAAAGTACCATTTGTAACATCTTATTTATAATTTAAATTGGTTCAACGAAATAGAACAATAAGGAAATACGACACAGTTAAAATACAGTAGTTTGTCTACAACCACAAAAAAAAAACCCAACAAACAAACTTTGCATATTTGTTACGAAGTAAGTCCATGAAATCCATAAAACGGTCACTCAAGTCCAAAACATGGCATCATTTCAATCTATATAACAGAGTTACTGTTTCCAATAAATTTAAAGCAAGGTAGTTCGTATGGTTTTATACTTTCTTCAAGTATTAGCACTAAACCTTGAACTTTCTTCTTAGACCGTATAGTACCAATTTTGATGATAACGATTTCACAAATAAAAGGTACTGTAATGTAGAGTTCTAGATTTATTCGAACTTAAAAAATATAAATAGAACTTCACAAAGTGTGCCATTTGTTTGGTATGCATTTATTGTTAACAATATTAAATCAACTTAGGTTCAACTAATTTTATTTACAGTCACTTTACTTACTAATATTGTAACGAAATGAATATGGGGTTTAGGCATTGGAGCACCTTATTTTCATCCACAGCTTGAACAAATAAAAAATTTAATTCTACTTCATTTGCAAAATTTAGAATACGTCAATGTAGTATGGTAATTAAGAGACACAAAATCAATTGATTATCACGCGACTTAAGCCTTTAATTAATTAGTTTAAGTAAAGAGGCTGGCATTTTGAAAACGTTTTTATTCGACATACTCCCTTGTACTATGTAGAATTATCTATTATCAACTGAAGACAACTTTTATGTATATTTTATGTCCGACAAGGTTTGGGCGCGTCGATGTATTTTTTAAATTTATTTCTGTATGTATTTTAACTTTACAACTATTACAACCAATACTACTTGTAGTTGGAATAGTGTATGACGGCTAGTCGTGCTTGTCCTCCACGCATTAACTACTTTGTGACGTACTATAACCTGAAAATAAAGAGAAAAGAAACGACATGGATTTTAAACATAGACAAATGACGTCACTGGCCCCAAAGTAAACACCTGTCTCTGAATATTAATATGTAACCGTCGAAAAACGTCCAAACCAAACAACCGAACATGAAACAAACCTATTTTTATCATTTTAGACCAGGAAGGCTTCTAACAGTTACGTAGTAAACAAGTTGCGAAATTGCACAGAGTCAATACTTTGGAATGTGAAATATTATAGCATGTGGTCAAACGTATCTATTGCCAGCGTACGTGCATGGCCTCTGGGCTCTAGGGCTCAGGTGATAGTTGAAGACGTGTTTTCACTACTGACCTTTAGGAGTTTTCCCAACAGATACGTGAACTTCTTTGGACTATTGAAATTATAATGGTACCATTACAATACCACAATGAAATCAAGTAATTATACTTCTATGGTTTGAGACGGGCTCTTGATTGATTTGGACCTATTTTCGATCAAATATACCTATCTAATGGTGCAATTTGTTGATTCGGCAGAGAGTAAGTTGCGAAGCGAGCGGGAATAATCCCCGCGTGTTTCAAGTATTTTATCAGTAATTGTTTATCATATTCATAATAGATTCATCGTAGAGTGATCGTGACTCACGAGTATTTATTCCCTTGTCTGAGGCTTTATTACTGAAAGTTTATTGTATTATCATCACTAACGCGTTGATTGCGAAACAAACATGAATAATCACTTGCTGGCGTATCTATTGCTATTGCGGCATTGTGGTTTGTGTCAACTACATGTAGTATCATAGATTTCTCATCCTTATGGATCAGCCGAAGATTTATTTTAGTTCTGTCCGGTGCACTAGGGCATGTTTTGTTTACAAATTGAAATTGTTTCTTGTTATTTCAACATTTAAAACCTTGTTAAACCAAATGAAACGATGGTATCGTAAACAATAACTCGCTCCTTAGTTACATAACAGTAAAGCACACATCATAAAATCAACCCTAAAACAATAGAAACAAAATTTCGTCGACATTAGCGATCAGTGTCACCGGACATGAACTATAGACACAAAAACCAGCTCAAAATGTACATACAATATTGTATGCCAAAATTGCTAAACGTAAGCGTAATTAATAAGTGTGTCACACGGAGTTGTGAGTAATATTACACACTTGATTCGAGTTTGAATCTAATGTGACAATTCAAGTCTGCCATTTCAAGCAAGTGCAAGCTAGACTATTCCAATTCCACAGTATTATAATATGGTGCACTACCATGATGTAACTCTAATGAAATTGTGTTGTGTGGTCTTTCTTTTGACTGCCGGCAACCGATGTCATGGCGTAAATAATTGGAAACACATTATTGTGCAGTGCATGTACGCACCGGAAGTTTGTACTGCACATACCGACCAAATCAGGGACCGCCACGCCGCTAAAGCACATCTTTTCACCTGTAGAATGTTAAGATGTTTCGGGTTATGTAATCTTAAAAGGACAGAGTTGACATTGAAATTGAATTAATCTTTGATTGTGTTAGTTGACCGACTTGCCTATTCAAAATGTTTTACTCTGCACATAACGAGTGGCTTCAGAGTGTGTAGTTAAATCCTATTTAAAGTTAAATTCCATTAGATTAATTATTGTCGAGTACAGCCTTAAAGTAAAATAATAAGGTTTGGTATCAATACAAGCTATTTATTGAAAGAACGGTTATTTATTAATTACCCTAACTAAGTCCAAGTCCTTAAAATCAAGTTTTTTTTAATTGCTTAGTCATGATCAAAAGTACATCTTCATGTCAAGAATGCCAAGATAACATGTATACTCCTCATATTTATAATCCTTCAAAATGTGCTTGGTTGTTATCACTATTTTTAAACAAATAAAAACACACACTAACACTGACATTGAGTACTGACAAACATCTCAAACTCAGTTAATTGCTGTTGCTGAGTCTATTGTTTTCACTTATACAGTGTATAGATTTGCTATAACCTTTTTGTTATAAATTTTTTTTGTTATAAAAATAATTTTGACGAAATACACAGTAATGGTTTTAATTTTATTGTGATCTGTTTCTATTATTCTTTATTGCGTGATGAAGAGTCATAGCTGGTAATTTTCGGCACTAGCTCCAATTACTCCCGTCATCCGGCTTCGTCACACACACAAACACTTCAGTGAAAATGCCACTTTCGGGGTACTACCACAGATTAAAAGACTATTAATCCATTACAGGCCTTTGGTGGAATGTTTTAAGTTATCTCTGAAGTTGTTTCCATCAAATCATCAGGAATGTTAGACATGAGCGATCTCAACCATGGACTATGGTAAAAACACAGCAAAACAAAATAATGCCTGTTTCTTTATACACATTTAAATTGTGCAACAATGAAAACAGCTGATTTAAATTATTAACATAAACCTTAACAGCGTGCGTAGTGGGTAGATGGAGAACTAATCAAGAGTGAGGGAAAGTAAATTTAAAGGGTGCAAAATCAGCTGATCGCTTTTCCCTCCCTCTAGATTAGATCTTGGGAAACATCTACTTTCTTTGATATCAGCTATTATCGAAAATAGCTCATTTCGATGCGGAGTGATGAAAATATTGCTTATATTACAAAGGGAGTTAATCAAAAATCCTAAAAAAACATATTTTATACTGTACTATTTATGTCTTATTTAAGACTAGGGTATTAAACCTCAACAGATAAGACTTCTTCCGAGAAAGCAACATAACAACTAACAGATGGAAGTTGTTTTAACATATCCTTGTTTGTGATAGCAAGGTCAAGTTCGAAAAAGATTAGTTAACCCCACTTAATTTAATAGTTTTTTGTTTGTTTTCAATTTTGACAATTTCTAATAATAACTTTGATGGTTTCGAAAATACTGCAGATACCGGTAGTGATTTAATTTTTATCTTTATAAAGTCCTTGACTATATATTTATAGAACCAGACATCCCATGCCATGTTAAAGCTGTAGCTAGTTGTAGAAATAAACGGACATCTTGAAATAAGGGATTGACAGATTATGGTCGTGAATTAATTGTGCCAAGCCCTCAAAAGGCCCCAAAAAATGTTCCTTAGTTGCGCCAAGGCCAAGCCAGGTAGGGGTGAGTTGCTGGCAGAAGGAATGTCCTTGTTTACATGTCATCCTAATCTAACCAATCCTAACCTAATTTAACCTAACCTAACCTACCTGCTCAGGTAAGTTAGCACAATTAATGCCCGTCCGACAGAGTGCACTGAAGTCTGTAGAATGAATTATGTTGAATACACCAAATTTTTAACAACGCAAAATTGACAGGATACAGTATACAGAGGATTAACAGTACACAAGAGAGGAGTATACAAGAGGATTACAGGATACAGTATATAACACCAATACCTCCAAGTACTCTACATCATCGAGTCACATTATCTATCACAGTATCAAAGAAAGGAGAAAATATCAGCAGTATTTTTTTAGAATCTTATTCAACTATGATTAATCTGAATGGCTACAAATAGTCCATTGGGATCTTTGCTTCAGTATTCAAGAGTCGATAGTAAAAGCATTAGTATTTTTTTAATGATCTTCAACTGTCACATTTAAATACAATTTCAGCATCAAAAATGTTGTATTAGAAATTCTAAATGACTAATGTAATTTGCTTGTTGCAGATGGGTGGTGTTGTTTTCCCACCCTGCAGACTTCACACCCGTGTGTACCACGGAACTTGGCCGCATAGCTGTGCATCATCCACACTTCGTCAAGCGAAACACCAAACTGCTAGCTCTATCTTGTGACAAACTACAGGACCACAAGGATTGGGTCAATGTACGTACTAGAGAACAATTTTTTTTTATTGCCTTAAATCAAACAGTGATACTTTACCAAATTTATCTGGATAAGTTTTGTCAATACAAACTTTTCATCCACTTGCAAACAATATTTACAAACAAATTAAAATTTTCTTCTTCTAAAGCCAGGCAGTGAACAGTTTGTTTCTCTTTTTCAGTGGTTTTCATGATTGCCATATTCCCTACAAACATTTCATCCACTCACACAGCGACTATAGCCTATTTACAAAAACATTAAAACTTTGGCAGACAAAGTCATGCAACTGTGTCCAGGAAGGGATCAGAGAATTCTTCTGGAGAGTCAAACTCTTCTTCTAAAGACAGGCAGTGAACCCGAACCGTGTATGAGTCTCTTTTTCAATGGTTTTCATGATAAACTAACTAACTGAGTTGTATTACGAAGCATTATACTTCAGATTGAAGTTTTTAAATCAGATTGTCAATGCTGTGGGGTAGGTCCGCAAGAGGTTTTAGGTTTGTTGGGGGTTCGCAAGGAAGAGAAAATTCTCCCACAATGTAGGTGGAGAGGGGCGCAATCATCAACTTTTTTTTCCATTTCTCAGGGCCATGCACATCTAAGAAGATATTTGGCCGCACCAACAAAGCCTCTCCATCTTGCTCTATCCTCTGCATCCTCCTCAGTTGCTCCTAGATGCTCCATGTCTTTCTTTACTTGGCTCCACCATTTTTGTTTTGGCCTTCCTCTCGGTCGTCTTCCTTCGGGATTTCTTAGTAAAACTAATTTTAACTTATTTTGCTCCTCTCTTCGTAAAACATGTCCAGCCCATCTAACTCTTCTACACTTAAATTCACACACCACATCTGGATCTCTGTAGAGTTCTCTCAGTTCTCGGTTGTGTCTCTTCCTCCATTCACCACCTTCATAAATTGGTCCATAGATTTTTCTTAAAATCTTATTTTCGAATGTGATTAACTTCTTGTCTTCTTTTTTATTTGGTTTCCATGTTTCAGCTCCGTATAATATAATACTGGGCCAATTACTGTCTTATAAATTCTAACTTTGGTGTTTTTTGACAGTAACTTAGAGGATCATCAACTTTTCATCAACTTCACATGTCAACTTTACACTCATCATCAACTACAACTCATCGTCAACTACACAATCATCAACTTTACAGTCTTAAATTATAAAGTGGAGCATATGGTCAATCAGTGCAGTAGTAGTGCTTTTCCTGGAGAATTGGATGGTCTACGTAAAACAAGTGAAGCAGAGCTTGAATATAGATTGGTGAACGGGGATCTCTTTTTAAATATATTATATTTATTTAGTTTCTCACTTGATACTGTACCTTTGGTATAAAATATGCCATTGAACCCATAACCTATAATATATCAACAAGGAGCCTATTAATTCAAGTTCCCTAATATCTAACCTAAAACAATTTCCAGGACATCAAGTCATACTGCCTGGACATTCCCGGGGAGTTTCCCTATGCCATCGTCAGTGATGAGAAGAGAGAGCTGGCCGTCCAGTTGGATATGCTGGACGAAGAAGACAAGGACAACCCTGACACGGCTATGACTGTCCGAGCTTTGTACATCATCAGTCCTGATCACAAGCTGCGACTGGCTATGACCTACCCAACCTCCACAGGCAGAAATGTTGAGTATGTATTTGAGCATCAGTATGAGAAACAGCACTGAAAACATGTGTATTTCTATCTAACCTCTTGTTGGTCATGTGCCTGAGAACAATTTTAAAACAGTTTTTTGATTGAGAAATATGTTCAGAGTAATTCTTTTAAATAGTGAAATGTTTATATACTTGTCCATTGTGTTCCTAATAAAAGCGAGCCATTAACCGATGATGTTCCCAATAAAGAATGAACAATCTTAAACTGAAATAGTTAACTGCAACTGACCAATCCGTTGGTAACAACTAACAAGTAACATCAATTGTTTATTTATTCTGATGACTCAGAAGCCAATAGAAATTTTCAGAAGCCTCATGAAATTTACAAATTTTGTAGATTTGACTTTCCAATACTCAAGAAAGGATTGGTTTTTTACCATCAAAGGAGGTGGTGAGAAAGAAACAAAGGATCTCACATTCAGTTTTTCTGGTGTAAGCTGGTGTAAGTTAGGCCTAAATATTATTGTTTTTGTTTCAGTGAGATCCTAAGAGTTATCGATTCCCTCCAGCTCTGCGACAAACTCAAAGTCATTGCTACTCCGGCCAATTGGACGGTAAGATAGAGTAGATACTTTGACTAGAAAGTGTTAGGCGGATATTTTTTTTAATTTTTTACTATAAATATCCCCATACATAATACCACATATACATGATAAGTGGAGGAACTTAACTTCAACATTATTAGTATTAACGTGACCACCAAATGGTGCTGAGTGGGGGGCAAACGTGAGGGGGGAGGAGTAAGTTAGGAATTTTTGTAAAGTAACAGGTCAGAACCCTGACCCCTCAATGTTTATATGCCTGTGAACACACTCCTCATAGTATTCGCCAACAAGACTAGTTGAATATTTAAAAAAATCTGAAACGGATGAAATTATAATTTACTTCCAAAAGTGCTCTGTTCCATAAGATTGAGTTTAATTTGTTTATTTCAAGTGATCCTTCACCGGGTTTTATTCAAATAAATCCTGCAGATATTTTTACTGGAGTGTCAAGTAAAAAATCGTTACGCAAGTAGGCTGCGGAGTTAAAGAAACTGTTGTCTTAGATGGCATCACTGTCATTTAAATATTGTGGACTTCATCAGGCTTTCTTATGGTATTTATTACTTACACCTGTTGAAGGCTGAAAATCTAAATATTCCAACACAGTTTGCATGTAAATGCAATTCTAATTCTAATCTGCATACGGATATATACAAAACAGAGACAAATCAAGTTTTTTCCAGCTTTGGTGGCATCACAAAGATATAGTCTGGTTGGTAATTTATTCAGTCTTTCAACAATTAAAATTTTTCTAGCCACTATGTGGAGAGCAATAACTAAAAGTTTTTACCCACAGATATGCAAATCATGCTTCCTACATTAGCTAATTCTAATCCTGGCTTTCTCAAGGCTTTAAACAAGTTAATTATAGATTCTTGTTTACTCAACAATGAGTCATTGGAGTTGGTACAAGTTTTTAATTATGTAAGAACACTTTAGGTAATCGATATTACATAATCCATAGTTGAACTTTGAACCTTATTAATAATATGGAAAGGAAGGTTCCTATAGAACCTGTTTCAGGTGCCCAATTTTTGTCTTTTATTGTTTAAAGGTGTTCAGTTTAAATTATATTTGGAAACAAAGTAATATTAGAACAACTCGGTCATACTTCACCTTTTTGAGAAACATGCAAATAAATTCCAGGATAAGTTTTAGAAGGAGTATAGTTTTATCGTAACAAGTTTGTTTTCCTATTTTAATACATACGGTACGTGAACCAATTCATAATAAATTTATATTGAAACTTCCAACATTCCTAACTCTTAAAACACAATCTCACACTTACTTATGCAGTTACCCTTTTTTTGGACAGAAAATTTTCTTTTCAAATAACCGAGAAAAGTATTTAGCTGTTTGATCGTTCAAAAAAAAACCAAACTGTTACATACATTGGGCTTTTCATAAAAGATCTTGGATAAACAGCTGACCTAAGTCACCAACAAAGCTATAGTCTGTTTAAAATCTAGGCGATAAGAGAAGAAGTTCCTCCACCACTTTTTTTTACGTAATACATCTTGCAGCTGATTGACATATTTTGGAAAACCTCAGCTGTTGAGTTATTGTTTTAAAGGTAGGATCAAGTGGAGGGAGTAGATTTCTTTTCTTAAAACCGCCTTAATTTTGTGAACTGAGTATAGTACAAATAAACAAAACTACACAATTCATCCACTCCATACTCCATTCTAATTCTACCTTCACCTTTAAATCATATTCAGCTTGGTGTGACACACTGTCAACACCTAATTACAACACTGTCAGTGAAATGATTATGTCAGTTGTCAAGATTTATTTTTAATCATGTTCATGCTGTAGCCGGGAGAGAAGGTGATGATCCTACCGGATGTCAAGGATGAAGACATTCCCAAGCTGTTTCCCAAGGGAGTGGACAGAGTGAACATGCCATCAGGCAAAGTCTACGTTCGCACAACCACCAACTACTGATGTCACCGGAATCATTTATGACCATAAACACATATATTTATCATACTGTGAGATAATTGTTACACATTAAAAGGCAGTACTCATTAAGAGGTAGTCCGTTATTTCTCGTAGTTTTCTAACCTTTTTCTTATCTGATAAAAAATGGATCGTCGATTAGAATGAAATACATCCACGTAGCAAACCTGCAGTCTAAGCAACACTACATTAACCTGATTTGATTATCACTATTTTTTTTAATGTCAGATTTAAGTTATTTTCTTTTTAAATAAAACTATGTTTTAATGAGTACTTAGGTTTGCTGCTAATCAGATAATTTTCACTAGATTCAAAAAACACATAAATACATTATGAATTTGAACTAATGGTAGGCCTATGTTTGGCGTCTGGAGACCTCAAAACAAAAATAGTAAACCGATCCTGTGGCTAGGTCTTAAGAGACCCAAAGCAATAGTTTATTCCCTTTATTAGAAATTTGCTGAAAACTGGTTTTATAAATTTATTAAGGTACTGTAAGTTAAATTCTTATCCTATTGTACATTTCGCCCTGTTTCTAATGTCTCAAATGTACAGTCAAGATCAATGTCAAGTTCTGTTAGTGTTTTTCACAACAGGAGGGTCCGAGAGATTTAAGTCAATTGGGATACATTGGGTCAATGAACTCAATTGAGGTAATGAGTTCCCTTGCTACAACCATTACTAACTTGTACATTCATTTACTTCTAAACTAGAAGTAAATTTCCACTGAGTCATTTTTCTTTGGTATATTTAACTATAATTGACTTCAGGAAAAGTACTTGGCATTGGAATTCAACTAATCTCTATCCCAACTAAACTAGGTACACATTTAGTATTTAGTAACAACTTAACCCCCCCCCCCCTATTTAAACCCTGTAGAACTTGAAATTGGAGAAATTATTTTGAAATCTCTCAAACACAGACTCTCAAATATTTGTATAGAAAGTTCAGGAGCAAAGGAATAACATGGCAGTACCAGTTAATTTTACCTTATCAATGTTGTATTTTATTAAATCACTAGCTGTAACCCGCGGGCTTTGCCCCGTTTAACTTCTTAATTTTCAAGATTATCTCGTTCGCATGGCTCAATCACGTCCTGGTTGAAGTTTGTTCGCTACGCTCACTTAGGGATCCCAGACGTCCTCTTTTTCCCAGACACGTCCTCTTTTTGGGTACAAAAAAAAACGTCCGGGGGGATTTTTGGCAATACTTTCAAATGTCCGGGATTTTGACTTTGTGAGAGAATAAAAAAATATTTCTGCAAGTATTAATATTAGCAATCAGCTTTTATAATTAATCGTCATCATAGCATTAAACTAAGTTAAAATACTACACTTTAATAATGTCTTACTAAACTATTATACCAGGGGAACTTTAATAATTTTTATTGCAAATCGTTCTACCAAATTGAATTCATTGTAGTCTTTACACTTGTGGCGAACGAATGGACTAATTACAAACTCTAACCCAAACCTCGGGATCGTTTGAGTCTTGACTATTTTTTGTACGTTATGAAAAGACTGGAAGATCGGCAGACGACGGACGCAGTGTCCGATGCTGGCGTTCGACGTTCGGCCGCATTCTTCTTATTTAATTTTTCGGCATTTAATGTTACCATTAATTTTAACCTAGATGGTTTAAAACTTGAATTGGGTAGTTGAATATTAATTTATCTGAGTTCAGCGATAGGAATTTGTTATTACAGTAATGTAACTCAATGATTACCATTGAAAATTTTTAAAATTTCAATATTAAATCATTCATATTTAGAGCACCTGATATCATATTTAAGAATAACACTACCCAATTGGTATGTTGCTAGCCACAAAACAACAACAAAATGGTAGTGTCTCAGACTTAGGTGCGGAAGGGACGGATTTAATTCCCGGCACAACCACTCACAACCACAAAAAAGTTGCACAAAAATTTATTCTCACATTGACCCCTTGTAAAATGCCACTGGCGTAGAAAAAAATTAGAACACTGAGAACCAACTCTTCAGGCAGTAGCAGTGACGGGACGCCGACGGCATCGTTAGTTGGGTAGTGTACTTTGTGTAGGTTAACTGTTGCTTGCTGGGCAGGTATAATGCAGTCGTGTTGGGTGCTAGTTCTTAAACACTTCTTAGATGAAATAAGTCCTCTGGTTCAAAATCATGGTCTGATTTTGGACAATTTCTGTTTAGCATGCACATTGGCACCAGGGTGTTTTTGTAAATCAAACATGCTTGAATGTGTTGTAATGTTGCGGTATTCCTTTGATATTAAAACCACAAGTCTCAATAATATAAAAAAAAAACATGACATTATACGAGTACAAGTTTATTTTTTAACATTTCTTGACCTTTAAAAAATAAACTGGGAAGCTTGAACACGTTAAACTAGGTCCTCAAAATAGCTTAAAAAGTACTAATTTTAGCACGTTATTTCCAAAATTTTCTTTGCTGGGGGGTATTCCATACCCCCCAGGCCCCCCGGTGACCCCCCAAAATATAGGTCTAGGACCACCCTTGGTGAGTAATTTTGTCCTCTTTTTTGATGGAGGGTCCCTGGGAACCCTACGCTCACTCACCTTTAGGTTGGAGCTCGTTCGCTACGCTCACTCACCTTTAGGTTGGAGCTCGTTCGCTGCGCTCACTTGCCTTCAGGTTAGCTCGTTCGCTACGCTAACTCGCCTCCAGGTTGAAGTTCGTTCGCTACGCTCACTCACCTTTTGGTTGCAAATTAGCTGTTGTCATAAATGTAAAAGAAATAATAGTGCTGCACCCTGTTGGTAATCCTTGTAACTTTAATGCTATTGAACATCATAGAACAGAACCAACTTGTTTAATTGAAACAGCTGTTAAGATTCAATAATTCCATTTCTCATAAGGTTAACATGGGAAACTCCGGAGCCACTGGGGCGGAGCCCGAAAGGATTTTTGAAATAAGAATATGCCTATATGTCAATCGGGAATGTGAGCTATCATCATGCCAAATTTCAGCCCAATCCGACCAGTATTTTTCGAGTTTACTTTTCCCATACACACATACAGCAACCACCTCTTTTTTATAATAGTACTAGCAGAGTACCCGTCCTTCGTACGGGGTTGGCATATAAGTATCAAATGCTTATAGCAGTTATGAGTGAGGACATGGTTTAAGAAATTTCGGTTCTTTTTGAAGTTCGTTCGCTACGCTCACTCACCTTTAGGTTGGAGCTCGTTCGCTGCGCTCACTTTCCTTCAGGTTAGCTCGTTCGCTACGCTCACTTGCCTTCAGGTTAGCTCGTTCGCTACGCTCACTCGCCTCCAGGTTGAAGTTCGTCGCTACGCTCACTCACCTTTTGGTTGCAAATTAGCTGTTGTCATAAATGTAAAAGAAATAATGCTAGTGCTGCACCCTGTTGGTAATCCTTGTAACTTTAATGCTATTGAAAATCATAGAACAGAACCAACTTGTTTAATTGAAACAGCTGTTAAGATTCATTCATTCCATTTCTCATAAGGTTAACATGGGAACCTTTGCTCCAGAGCCACTGGGGCGGAGCCCGGAAGGATTTTTGGGATAAAAATATGCCTATATGTTAATCGGGAATATGAGCTATCATCATGCCGAATTTCAGCCCGATCCGACCAGTAGTTTTCGCGTTTACTTTTCCCATACACACAGACACCACCTCTTTTTTATAATAGTATAGATAGATAGATAGATAAATAATAATTCTTTACCCAATTATCAAGAGTTATATTCAACGCTTAATGCTTATTAAGAAAGAACCAGGGAAGCTAAATTAGAAACAAGATATGCATGTTAAAGCTCTAATGTCAAAAAGGCTGAAGACCAAGAACTGGAGATGATTGACTTCACTTCTGTATGACTAGCTGTGAGTATAGCAAGTAAAATGTGCTCTTGTTAGCTGAGTTCGAAGCGTCCTAGGACAAAAAAAATCTCTATTTTTAGCAAGGAGTTTATTGTGTATGTTTAAAGATGAGGAATATTCTCATCATTTGCAATGTCATTATCAAAACAAAAAATTATAAAACAATTAAAGAAATATTTACATGTAAAGAATTAATTAAATAAGAAAGCCTTCGCAAAGGAAACGCAACAACAACACATTCCTGTATTGCGTTGACTTTCTGCAGGCGCTTTTTAACTGTTTTTTTTATATAATCTCGTCTCGTGAAACAAGATTTAAAATTTCCAGAAAACTTCTGAAATTTGGAGTCTTGTCCATCCCTATTAAAAACAGAACAACCAGTGTGATAGTGACAGTGAAGTTGGTGGAAGAGGAAAGAAGAAAAGCAATATAATTTATTCACAATTTTGAAAAGAAGAAGGAAGTGACAAAGAGCATCCAAGTTATAGATGAAGACCTCCTCAGAGAAGTAAATTGAAGGAGAAAAATAAAAACGACCGGAGAAGAGAATGATCAAGAACTAAATTTCTAGTGGACCACGATGTGACTTAACGTTTAAATATTCAAAATAGATATTAAAGGTTTTAGTAGGGACAATTGTCGTACTAGGCAATAGGCATAGTCAGTTATTAGTTTCAAACCCAAATAGTTATTTTGTAACTGGTTAAGACTGGCTCTTATTTATTGTTGAAATTTATTATTGAAGTTGACTGTTTTATTTTGTTACTTTATTTAAAATAATTTCATGATAGGTTTGTCATTTAACATTTTTGTAAAACTTGGTAAAATCAACAGCTTTGTGTTGCTTTTAGCAGCAAACTAAAGTACTTGTTTACCCTTTGAGACAATGTGATTCATACTGAGTGTGTACCTAAGCGTAAAGTCCCTTTGATATGAACTTCAAACATTTTAAAGAAGCAAAAAATTTGGAATTCGTCGACACCCAGGTTTTCTGCAACAGGGATGTATCTGGGTAGGGAATTTATCTTTAATGAGACAAACAGCTATTGTTGTGCACATCTAATGATTCCATGTAAATTCTAAAAGCCCAAACATACAAAATTAAAAAGGAGGAGGATAGAAACCATAATTATTTTAAACACTGTTGTATATTTCATCACAGCTTTACAAAAATGACAACTAATTATTACTACGAGACCTACATTTAAAAGTTAAATATCACATATAAAAAACTATATTTTAAATCTGAATTAAATATGTTTCTCTAAAAATCGAATCAAACTACTTTAATAAGTACAAATATTTCTACAATTTCCAAAATGTAATTAGAACACATATCCATCCAGCATTAAGTCAAATCATTAAGGCGTAGAAGGTAAGCACCACAATGTAAGACAAAACAGAATTATTTCATACTGTATACCTGTAAATAAAACAATACTGCAGTTGTATATTTTAAATGATTTAAAAAGCTGTAAAATAAATAAAAGACATTAAACACTTATAACATCAATGCAATAGAAGCAATAATTGTCATCTCAAAGAATACTGGTTTTCTCCTAAAAATATATAAATAATAACTAAGACAAAATACATTACAACATTTGTTCCATCAAACTCTCTACAATGTTGATAACTTTTCAGTCTTGATCCCTGGACGTTTATCGTTGCCTGGCCTTCTTGTTGGTTGGCGTCTTCTTAGAAACAGGCATCTTGTTTTTAGCCTAATAAAAATAAATCGTAAAGTAGAGAGTGATAAAATTCATAGTAGGGTAACTTAACACTAATGAGAATTATAAAATTTACATTAATATGCATCAATTCAGCAATCCAATTCTAAATTATAATCTCACAATTCTCAAGTTATTAAAATCAAAAAGCAATGCATAACATTGACTCTAATTTCTAAACAGAAACATATTAATTTCCATTAACACATTGAGTGTGGTAAATATATCAATGGGCCCTTCCCCAGGGCCTGAACATTTTGTTTACCTTACATAAAATCTTATTTTTTGTTGCTAGAAGTGAGGATCCAGGTTGGAAATTGTGTTTTGAGCAGTTTTTCTCAACAAAAATGGCGTCCAAAACCGGGCCGCCCCGCGCAATGACGTTTGTGGGCACCGTGACAAAAATACTCCGTTTTATGTCTCCGAGACACTGTTTTTCACTTTAAAAATGTTAAATAGCAATAAAAGTAATATTTACAATTATATATAGCCCCTTTCTCCCTCCCAACCATTGTTTATTTCAATAACAGTAAATCATATAAGTGCTGATAACAATTTGGTATTGGGGAGTCCATCTTCATTAAAAGGCTTATAAACTAAAATAATAAACTATAAAATATATTGTTGTGTCACTTAAATAGTAAAAACACAAAAGAAATACGTCAATAAATGTACAAAGTCAATAAATTGTGCAATTTTCCCAATTCAATTTGAACTTCCTTCACTCAAAACTTCTTTAATTTGTCCTTTCTAATAACTACTAATAATAATCACATTCGAAAATAAGATTTTAAGAAAAATCTATGGACCATATTATGAAGGTGGTGAATGGAGGAAGAGACACAACAGAGAACTGAGAGAACTCTACAGAGATCCAGATGTGGTGTGTGAATTTAAGTGTAGAAGAGTTAGATGGGCTGGACATGTTTTACGAAGAGAGGAGCAAAATAAGTTAAAATTAGTTTTACTAAGAAATCCTGAAGGAAGACGACCGAGAGGAAGGCCAAAACAAAAATGGTTGAGCCAAGTAAAGAAAGACATGGAGCAACTAGGAGCAACTGAGGAGGATGCAGAGGATAGAGCAAGATGGAGAGGCTTTGTTGGTGCGGCCAAATATCTTCTTAGATATGCATGGCCCTGAGAGTAAGTGTAAGAGTAAGTTCTAATAACTACCTATAACATGACCTATGTCAAAATAACAAGAGTAAACCTAACTTGAAATTAATTTTGTTTGTGCTTGCAAAATAAGTAACTGTCATCATAAAGCCAAATCAATCTACTAGTATTTATTAGTCTTCTAAAAAACCTAGCTTTTAATAACGCTTAAGATTTATTGAGTATGTGTTGGGTATGTAGTACAGTAATCTAAATGAATCTTTGACTTTTTCACTTACAATCCATTTACTACAAAAATTATCTAATTCGAATTTTGGTATTGGCCCCTTGGTGTCTGAATTATCAAAAGTTCCACTGGATCATAATTGAGAAACATTGATTTGATACACACCATATTTGGAAAATTGCAGAAAATTAACATGTGCACTATTGAAAAGCTACCCCCTATAACGTTTGAATCAGTGCTTACCTCTTTGCTTGAAGTTGGCGAGCCTGGTACAATGTTCATAGAGTTAGGTGTCATAGGTCCGTTGACAGATGGCGTAGTGTTGTTTTTCCCAGTGTCTTTTGCAGGTCCCAAAGGCAGTACGTTGTCTTCACTTCCACTGTTACCAGTCTGTGACTCGCTCTCGCTGTTGGGTTCCCCTAAACATTGCTCGAGGATATTAATCAGTTACTCACTTGTATACAGGTAATAACACTTACAAACACCAAGAGGGAAATTTTCATATGAATATATACTCCATGTAAATATGCCATCATTCAAACCTCAATCACAAAACGGTTGGTGATTACAAAAGGTACTTTTGAATTATTCTTTTTATGGAGTGTTAACAAAATAATAAAAAATCAAATGACAATTTACCTTTTTCTGATGGTTCCACAAGCCCGCTAACAGCCTGTAAACAGAAATAAACCTGATGAAGTTTCTCAACAGAAAGTTGCCAAGCACATTACAAAATGCTTAATAAAACTATATATAGTGGACTACCCCTTATCCGGACCAGTCCAAAGAATCACTCAAAAACTAACCCAAATAGGATTATTTTACTTAAATTTGGGAGATCATTGTATTTAGATTTATGATCTGTGGTCTCAAATCTTTCCCACAAGAAAAGTTGTTTTAGTGGCCCACTTACTGCGGATCCAGTCCGGTTAAACATATGTGATAAAAGTTGCTTGGTTAAGAGATGTACTTGCCATCTAAGCAGGCACTTGGCCGATCGCTACTAGTATCTAGTTAAAAAACATTAATGTTCCGTCATGCGGGCTGCATCAACTGTCTTCGCGACTCATATGTAGGCGCTCAAGTACATAATACAAGGGGAGTCAACCCCGTGAGGCAGCGGAAATGTTTGCAGTCCGGTCTTTTTCCTACCTCCACCGTCCTCCCGCCTACACTGCCCGCGCTAGGCTAAGTGCCAGCTTAGATGTCATGAGCTGTACTTGTGGCCCTGCATAGTCCAGTTAAACCGATATCTGGTTAAAAGGTGTTCACAAAGGAGAAAGTCTACTGTAGGCCTACTGTAATGGTTTTAACACGTTCAGTGCGGCATAAATTCAAACAGGCGCTCACCAATGGCATCGAGGCCCGGGCAAAGCCCCGGTGCGCCGCCAAATCAGTGAACGCAATTGGCATTCAAATATTCCAGTCTAACGAATAACAAAAGAGCAGCGGTAATTGTGATGCGTTACCCCGAGAGAGTGTGGACGTAGTTCCCTGAAACACTAAGAGGTAGCAGCACTGCCTGGATCCGTAGCCAGTGCCTTTAATGTGGCTCGAAGAGAGAAAATTCCTGATACCGGGACAAAAGCATTGCCATACGGGATTTTACGGGAAATTTTAGTAGGTACCAACATACACCAAAATAAAGCTCGCATTCTAAGCTACAGGCTGGTAATGATTATAACGTTCCCCGGCAATGGCTGAGCTCATGTAGTGGGAGTTGCCCGACTACATCTATAAAAGTAGGCCGATAGGAGCGCTTGTGACGCACTACATCAATAAATGTAGCCCGCACTGAACCTGTTAAGATAAAAGGCTATCAGGAAATGTACGATAAACTGTGACTGTGTAAGTGTTCATGAATATGCTATGCAAGTTGCAGCCACATCTAGATCAAAATAAATTAATAAAACTAAGTTAGGTAGGCCTACCTTTGTAAAACAATTTTTAAATGCAGTGAGATTCATTATTAAGTAAAACTCTAAAGTCTAATTGTCGAATACACTTACAGCATTCGATGTTATAGAAGATTTTGAGAAGAGTCTTTCAGCTTCTTTGAATTTTCTGTTTCTCTTATCGGCTTTACTGTTAGTGTTCTTATTTGATACCAGGTATCGGTCCCAGCCCCTGATGATGTTTCCATACAACTGGGTATCTTCAAGATAACTGCCTTCAAACGCATAGATTTGGCGTTCCAAGTTGGCCAAAGTTTCCTGCAGATGCAATAGAATGGGAATTACAAATAAGCTACCTTAAAGGTGAGGTGGGGTTAAGAGCATAATTGGGGTAAATGCATAACCTGGCTCAGCATTGCTTATTATTTGCTCTACAGTAGCAGGATTTGCATCAAAAGCTTCCTTTATTATCATACTTTATTATAAAGATATACATCCATAGAGTGGTTTCAGTTTTTAGCATATTTTAAAAGAAAGTTTTACTAATAACTTAGGTAGAGATTGTAAAAGTCTTTTTAACATTAAAAAAGTTTTTTTAGTAACTTTTAAATAATATTATTGGTACATTTTTAATTGTACTTTTCAGTCAAATTTGTATTTTGTGTCCATCAACCAAAATTGTAAAAAAATTAAGGAGGGGTGTGTACCTGCTCCCATTTTTTGTTGATTTGAGGCAAGTGCGTAATGTTACAGGGAAAACCCTTACTGTATAAGTATACAGATGGATCGTAGTTCGGTATTACAAATAAGAAGTGTCTATTTAAAAAAAAAAAAAATCTATCACAAATATGTAATTAGAAATAAAATGTCCAAACAAGAAATAGAGGTAGGGCCTACATTATATTTAGATAGAGTGAGGCTGCCAAGAACTCAGAATCATCATACCTACTTGGGTCTTAAAATATTTATAATAGGCTAAGTTTCCTCTTGATTTCAGCTCTTTGCCTTTAAATGTATTCTCTGACAAACTGTTAAAGTGGTGTAAAATCAATCCAATGTACGATAGATGATTTTTTATGTTAAATTCATAAACAATTATCTAGATTTAGACTTTATAGACTTTGTATATAGCCTATTATTTTTTGATGAAATCTATTGTTACTGAAGGGAGTGTTGCACGACGTCCAAGTGCCACGACGTCCAATAATATTTTTCCAGTGCCACGACGTCCAAAACATAATTTTTGAGTTGTTGCACGACGTCCAAGTGCCACGACGTCCAAAAGTACAGTAACTGCCAAAAATATAGTCTTTCTACAAGCTTTGGACGTCGTGGCACTTGGACGTCGTGAAACAGCGCACTATATAATTGTAAAGACGTATCATTTGCACCACGTCCAAAGCCTCTGCCAGTTGCACGACGTCCAAGTGCCACGACGTCCAATCAATATTTGACTGTTGCACGACGTCCAAGTGCCACGACGTCCAAAGTGCCTGCACACTGTGAACACTGTTTGCCGACCTCAGTGCATACAGTTCGCATTGCAATTATTGAAGGCAACTAGTCCTAGTCAACTGTTTGAAAGTTGTCAACCGCTTCGTCTTCGATTAATGTTAAAATTATTCAATATTCAATGGTTCTAATTGAACTAATTATTGCATTAGCTTAAATTTTTTATATGTAAAATAAATACTAGTTCATAACACTTCTCCGTAAAATGTAATGATGCAGTATTTCTGTTGTTATGATTGCATAATTGACTAGCTGTGTACCCGTTCTACGCACGGGGATCTTATAATATTCAGTTGAAACCTTCTTATATAAAGAACAGCAGTTGGTTTGCATATTTTAAGATATGCTGGCCAAACTATTATACATAGCTTCATTTTATGTTGTTTTTTGTTGTTCCGGATCGGTATGACAATCAATAAAAGGTTAAATTACCTCTGTGTCTGCCGGTCGATCCTATAACGGTAGGCTTACTTTTATTTTTACTATCTGATCTCGTTTGCATGGCTCAATCACGTCCTGGTTGAAGTTCGTTCGCTACGCTCACTCACCTGTATGTTGGAGCTCGTTCGCTGCGCTCACTTTCCTTCAGGTTAGCTCGTTCGCTACGCTCACTTGCCTTCAGGTTAGCTCGTTCGCTACGCTCACTCGCCTCCAGGTTGCAAATTAGCTGTTGTCATAAATGTAAAAGAAATAATAGTGCTAGTGCTGCACCCTGTTGGTAATCCTTGTAACTTTAATGCTATTGAACATCACAGAACAGAACCAACTTGTTTAATTGAAACAGCTGTTAAGATTCAATAATTTCATTTCTCATAAGGTTAACATGGGCTTCCAGAAATTCCACGTCAAAAATCGACAAAAACTTGATTTTCAAGGGTTTACTGTTAAATATCTAACTGTCTCATATTCGATGAAATACGTCTAAAACCATCTCATATATGTATAGTATTTGGAAAATAAGTTTCAGGCGGGACAGTGCTATAGTTATTGAGGAGTAGTTGTAATAAAGTGCGTATTTTAGCGTTACCAAGAGAATGACAGATAGACAGACAGACAGACAGACAGACAGACAGACAGAAATTGAGATAAGGTTTGATTCGGTTTCTCTGACCTATGAAATGTAAAAATAACCAAAAAGTTCATTATTCTAAGCAATGTACAGACAAAACTCTAATTTTATTTATATAGATTTCTACAAAATAGAGCTATGTCATAGAAACGAAATAAATAAATTACTACCTACACTATTCACTATATTGTATGATTAATACAATAAATTAATCACTAGCCCAAAAGTAAATATGGTTGGTTTAATGTGAGTAGTGGTAGAATTCTAAGTACTGCAGTAGAATAGAATTGTCATACTATATCAATTGGTAGCAAATTTACTGGTAAGATAAAATGTATGCACAGTTTTATAACAGCTGTAAGACTGTTCATTTAAGTACCGGTATCATTGAAATTGTATAACTTCCATTGAACAGAAATGAGATAAGTAGATATTGATACACAGATATATGAATTTTCATACACTTATAATATGACGAATTCAAAAAAGTTTTATCCGTCAAATGTGCTAAATATTAAGTAAACTATCAACTTTTTAAGCTATAATGATGTTACTACAATGGTTAAAAATGTTTCCTGTGAAACAGTGGGAATAATTCGTTTTAAAA
The DNA here is from genome assembly GCF_028750875.1 of Macrosteles quadrilineatus. Lineage (NCBI taxonomy): Eukaryota > Metazoa > Arthropoda > Insecta > Hemiptera > Cicadellidae > Macrosteles > Macrosteles quadrilineatus. Next base: position 133,800,469 of record NW_026542595.1, on the reverse strand, counting down.
GAAATCATTCATCATGGATATAGGAAATAATTAAGATTCTATAATCATTGCCCTATCAACCTAGGCCCTTTTCCTGAGTGTTATGAGGTTTATGTTTTGATTTATTTTTGTGTAAACCGTAATATAATCCCCCTGCCACAGCAAATCTGTAGACTGAATTTTCATTTGCCTGATTATATAATTTCACTAAAATATGTTAGAAAATTAACCTTTTTCCATATTTATTTATATTTTCCTATTTTTCCTATTTGTCGGTATGGAACTATTGTGATAGCTTTTTGTTTACAGTGCAAACCATGGATGTATGGATGGATGGATGGATGTTTGTGACAAGCAAACGCGAAAAATACTAAACCGACAAGGTTGAAATTTGGTATGATGATAGATGACATCCCCGATTAACATATTCTTACCTCAAAAATTCTTTCAGTCTCCGCCCCGGTGGCTCTGGCTCTGGACTTTCTCTAGTTAACCTTATGAGAATTCATATTTAAAAAAATAAAGAATTTTGTCAGCCGTTTCAACTGTACAAGTTGGTTCTATGACATTAAACAGCATTAAAAAGTTATAAGGCTTGCCAAACAGGGTGCAGCACTATTATGTTGTTTGTTTGCATTAATGACCACAGCTAATTTGAACCAACTAGCAAAAAAAAGTTGTGGTACACAATGAGAACTTTACTTTTTCCATGGTCTAGGTGCAAGAACATCAGGACTATGGTAGATGTGTGCTACACAATAGGATACCGTATAAATTAAGAGACCAGTTTTTTTTTTTATCGTGTCCTCTTCCATAACTGCAATAAGCATTTATACTTATATGTCAACCCCGTACGAAGGACGGGTACTCTGCTAGTAACACAATAATACAAATACAGTATACTAATACAATAATACTGTAGGTTTCCGTAGTCTGTGGCCATAGGTTCATCTGAACTGTCAATCAATTCTGAGAAATTCACAGTTGTAAATTCTTACTAGTCTTTTTCTAAGTTCACGTCGCACTCGCAATTAGTTCGCATGTTTTATGTAGGAAAACAGGTATGCCCTAAGTCATAGCATTTGTAGGTTGAGTATAATAATAACAAACATGCTTATCGTAGGTTTGTAGGCATACTTGTTCTCTTGTTCAAGAATATGCCGTGGTAGGTTTTGTTTATAAATTTTATGTTTTAATTTTTGTCTAATGACGATATTGATTTGTATTAGTGCGAAAATGTTAATTTATTTGTCAAGGGCATGAGCGGCCCTCTAGTCTATGTATGTTACATGAAGCACAACATGAAAAAGAATAAATTAAAGGAAGGTAAAAAACGGATCAGTTGCTGAAGGTCTAAATCTTGGAAGGTCTAATCAGACCTTCGACACACATTTTGCAGTTTGTACTTGATGCTGAGGATCCCAAGAATCCTGTACAAAATAAAAAAATGTTTCATTCAAACTACAATTTTATTACTTTTCCGAGAACCAGCCTTTATCAGGACTTCCGCTCCCACGCGAGTTGGCAACGTCAACTGTGCTATATGAAAACAATAAATCTTGAGTAAATATACTGTAATGTTGAATTTTGAGGTTGTGGTGTTCCTTCGTAAACACATTCCATTATAATCTAGGAATATGTAAATTTATTGTTATACGTTAACTTTATTGATATTTGATTCGCTACAGTACTATTAAACCTATAACATTTTCAATTCATGTGCGTTGTATTTTAGAGTTGGGGAAACAAAAGAACCCTGTGTGCAACTTATTTATATGATACTAGCTGTGTGCCCGTTCTACGCACGGGGATCTTAAAGTAGTCAGTTGAAACCTTCTGATATTAAGAAAAGCAGTTGGTTTGCATATTTTGAGATATGCTGGCAAAACTATTATATATAAACCTTCGCAAATACAGTATCTGACAGTTTCAAGCCAAAACAAATCTATGAGGCATAGCCCTAAGGCCTATAGTTGAAAGTTACCTCCCACGATGGTTAAAGGCATTTAAAGTACTACCTCAACCTTACCATTTAACACTTTATTTGGGTTGACATTTTCATTATCAAGGTGCTCTTGTCCTTTTCGTGACACTGAGAAATAAGGACATACGTGCGTTACCAACAGACATACACACAAAAATACAGAACTTAATTAGGGAATTTGCTACGTTTTAACATAACAAAGTACATATAAAATTAGAATTTGAAATCTTTGTCAATGTCATCAAATTTTATCATAACAATTTATATTTGCTTGGACCGAAGATGACCCGAAATGCTGTCGAAATGACGGCTTACTTTATAAAATGAAGTACTATAGACAATTTAGATTGGTAATGGTAATTTAACCTATAATAAAAATTACCAAAATAGGCCACGAACTATTGATACATAAACAACGTAAATCGTAAACAATTCATGATGGTTTGCTAAACAAATGTTTTACTTAAATGAGTTATCATTTTCTTAGCATAAACTAACATTTTGGAATCCAGACAGAAAAAGCAAAACTTATACAGTTAAGACATCAATTAAATTTAATAAGGCTGTAATACCACTGTATTACTTTTCATTGACTTCTCCAAAGCGTACGACTCGATCACTAGGAGAAAACTCTGGAAAGTAATGGAAAAGTATGGAATACCTAAAAAGTTAATAAATCTATCAAAGTCAACTGTTTCAGGATCTAAATGCAAGGTTAAAGTCAATGGAGAATTCTCAGAGGATTTTGATATAAATACTGGTGTGAGACAAGGAGATGGTTTGTCCCCATTGTTATTCAACCTAGCTCTGGAAGACTCTCTACAAGAATTACAAAAGCTAGAAGCTGGAATTACTATGGGAACCAACATTAATATCCTGGCATTTGCAGATGATGTGGCACTTGTGGCCAAAAACGAAGAAGAACTAAAAGTTATGGTCTCAAAACTCATAAACCACACTAAAAAAGTTGGCTTAAATATCAATGTAGACAAAACCAAGATAATGGAATGTGGAAGAGCTATCCAATTAAATAATAAGAATCATGTAGAAATAGAAGGACACAAATTTTATAAAGTAAACAATTTCTCTTACCTAGGAGTAATGCTGACGAATAGTAATGAGGAAGACTCTGAAATTCAGCAAAGATTAAATGCAGCTCATAAAAGTTTATCGGCATGCCACAAATTGTTGAGTTCTCGCCTACTCTCACAGAAAACTAAAATCCGTATATACAAAACTATAATAAGACCAGTATTACTATATGGCTCAGAGAATTGGGTGATAAGCAAGAGAACTGAGAAACGACTTATAGTGTTCGAAAACAAGATTCTAAGGAAAATCTTTGGACCAACCTTTGAAAACGGAGAATGGAGAGTTAAACACAACAGGGAGTTGAGAGAGTTGTACAGGGACCCAGATATTGTGGCTGAGGTGAGAAGTAGGAGATTGAGATGGGCAGGCCATGTGTTAAGAAAGGAAGAGGGATCCTTAGTGAGAAACGCCCTAAACAACAATCCCGAGGGTAGAAGACCTCCTGGAAGGCCCAAGTTGAGGTGGAGAGATCAAGTGAGAAGAGATCTGAGAAGAATGGGAAGAAGGGAGGATGAAGCAATGGATCGTGCAGTCTGGAGGCAGTGTGTTGGCGAGGCAAAGTACCTCCTTGGGTACCAAGAGCCACGGCAGTAAGTAAGTAAGTAATACCACTGTATAAATAAGGTGCAACACCAACGATAACTAATTTGTAAATTACAGTGATGTGTTGGTACGTAAAAATGATTCTTGCTGCTACCAACGGTTCTAAGGAAAAAAACCAGTACCAAAAACCAACGTTTACAGTTAAGAATTACGTCCGACAGATTAAATGCGTTAATCAAGTCCCAAGGTTATTGATTTCTTGGTTTTGGATTTTCTCGTGAAAGGTTATCGGCAATCAAAATTATTTCCCATTACTGTAATTGCTTTATTCGTAAACAACTTTTAATGTAAACTTATTCAGTTTAAAAAAAAACAACCTTATAAAAACAACTGTTTGTTATTTAATAGATTACGCAGGCCTATTCTCTAAACAATGATTGGTATATCTTTTAACATTAGAATGAAATGTGACAAAAATCACGCAATGCTGGGTTTTTGGACGTTTGTAATTTTATTTCTTAAGTAGGGAGGCCGTGTATTCTAGGGAAAAGTACCGGTAACAAGGATCGTCGTCGAAAAGGTTGTTATGAATAATTGGGTAGGCGTAAGTACCCAAGAGATGGGCTATGGGCCTATTGGCTGTATGGTCCAGCGATTGCATCATACGGTGAGTAGGAACAGAAAGTGACACATTGGAAAAGCGAGTTTAGCATCATCCATAAACCGTAAACCTCTATTACAATCACCCACTGCAGTTGTGATGTTTTACTTTACACTTTACACTTTACACAACCACCATTGAAGCGCCGTCAATTAGTTAGTAAGGTATTGGCGACGATCATTAATAAATTCAACTTTCCCAGCCCTATACAACACTGATTCAAGGTTATCAAAACTCAAGAACAATTTTATACACAAAGAATCTCTGGTTCATAACCTGGATGATGTTATTAAATTTCATTTACGGTTACACTATATTATTCCACTTGCGATTAATTAAATCCGTTATGTAAGACAACGATTTTAATCTCACTTGGATAAATGGGCTTTGCCTTCAAAACGTGATCGGAAATGGTTGTGGTATTTGTAAACATATCAGTGACAGCGAGAAAAAATAATCTTGATCCGAACAGCTGTTTGTTATTTCATAGATCATTATGTGATAAAAATTGGACGAAAACTTGAAAAAAATCGCACAAAACTGAATTTTTTAAAGTCCGTAATATTATTTACTAAGTAGTGAGGCCATATTTTAATGGCTAAAGACACTCTCGCCAATCCAGTGAATACATTAAAATGACTTGGATCTTGATAGGTACTCTCGTTTTCCTGGAGAAGATTGCGTAAAATGCAGACAGACAGAAATTTAGATGAGACTTGTTTCGGCTTCTTTAATGTATAAAACGTAAAAATAACCTACAAATGAATTATTCTGAGCAATGTACAGACAAAACTCCAATTTTATTTATATAGATTCTCATTGGTTGCAATTTAATAAGTGGTGTAGCAAAACACAAACACAAAATTTATTGAAATGAAATTAAGTCAATGTTAAGTGAATACTATTAATAAACATATTTGCGACATAAAGACATTTAATTGAAGCCTAAAAACAGTTCGAAAAAGGCATTCTATTCTTTATACTAGTAAAAATTAAAATGAGGGTATAAAAAATAGATCATGTTGATCAATGTACATTCATCTTGTCTTGAAAAAATAAGTATTTAAAAACTTACTCCAAACATAATGAAGTTGATCGGTTGTTAACAAAATGTCATCATTTTTCAAACCATGTAAACCTTATAGTTTTCCAACTGTTGCCTTGTTTATTTTTTCTTTTTACGTTTTTTTTTACTTTATGATGTTTCAATTAATGGTTTAAATATTTATATTATATATATTTCTGAACAAGAACATATACCCATGTATATATATATATATAACTAATAAACGTTCCATAAGCATTTTACACGAGAAAACACTATTCGGCAAGTAGCCGGTCATCGTAACCGGTCATCATTAAGGAGCTTGGACGTCGTGCAACAGCGCTGAGCTATATTGGACGTCGTGCAACAGTCAAATATTTATTGGACGTCGTGGCACTTGGACGTCGTGCAACTGGCAGCGACTTTGGACGTCGTGCAACACTCCCGCAAATGTAACTTTTTTACAATTCTATAGTGCGCTGTTTCACGACGTCCAAGTGTCACGACGTCCAAAGCTTGTAGAAAGACTATATTTTTGGCAGTTACTGTACTTTTGGACGTCGTGGCACTTGGACGTCGTGCAACAACTCAAAAATTGTGTTTTGGACGTCGTGGCACTGAATAAATATTATTGGACGTCGTGGCACTTGGACGTCGTGCAATGCATCCTTACTGAACGATGAAGAGATTGTCTATTGTCAATTGAAAGATCGATTACTATATAGCCTAACTTACATGTTTTTAAACTGGAATTTTATATTTATTTACCTTCTTAATCTCATTTGCATTCAAATATTAGGTAAGTTACTATACTTAAAATCTATAAATTTCCTTCATAGACAAACGACAAGCAATTTTAAAGATAAAATGTAGGTAAAGTACCTACTTTTAAAGCTGAAAAGTTTAAAGGTTACAAGTGAAATTTAAATGCTTTAAAATTTTAGAGTGTGAAGTTAAATCCTACATAAAGCTAAACCCATTTTGGAATGTGTAATATATCTTAAGAATATTAATACCCGTTGTAACTATGATTTCCTTGTACATCACGCCACTGTGATCGTATGATTTTCAATAAATCTCATTGGCTACAAACATCACCTGATCCCCTCTCCACCTACATCACACCACCGTCCATGTCCGTCCGTCCCTACAACAACACAGTCTACCTCCAAAAGTCATACCTTAACCATCTGTTTGTAGCCGTGTTTTAAACATGTAAAAATATCGTATTTATTTATTTCAGTCCACTTCCTAAGTCCAATTCAACCCACGAATACAACAAATGGCGACGAGGTCGGTCAAATTTACATACCGCGCAATGCAACTGTTCGATTGTGCCGGATAGTGTAAATTTCGAACGCGTTTGTGAATGTCGGACGACGAAGTGGGCTTACTACCGTTGTTTGAAGACAGTGAAGTGTCGGGTTACTCCAACGTGGCCGGGATAATTGGCAGCATCGGCGAGTACGACCAGAACTCCGAAACGTGGTCTTCATACATAGAAAGATTTGAACTGTTCGTCGAGTGTAACAATATTAAGGAGGAAAAGAAGGTTAGCACCTTATTGACTGTTGCTGGTGTTAAAACATATAGTTTACTACGGGATCTGTGCACGCCCGACGTACCATCAAAGAAGAGTTTTAAGGAAATAGTGACTATCATTAAGGATCATCTCTACCCGAAACCATCGTTCATCGCCGAGAGATACAAGTTCAGCAAAAGAATTCAGCACGAGGGAGAATCAGCTGCGGAATACATCGCGCAATTAAGGAAGATGTCTACACATTGCGATTTCGGCGCATCTTTAAATAACTACCTGAGGGATCGTTTAGTCTCCGGAATCAGGAACGAGTCGACCAAACAAAAATTGTTAGCAGAAACCAGCCTAACCTTGGACCAAGCCGTCAAAATAATCACGTCAGCAGAAGCAGCTGAGAAGAATGCCGCAGCCTTGTCGATCAACGGGAGCCGCAACGTCGAGCGACAACAAAAGATAACGTCACACCATCGCAGAGTACCAGGCAGAAGCAGCGCACCATCAAGTGTCACCGTCACCGCACCTTCAGGTCACCACAATCACCCCAAAAGCAGCTCTTCGCACGACAACAAAGTGCAGTGTTCGTGTTGTGGAAGTGCATTTCATTTACGTAATCAGTGTCGATTGTTAGGTGTAACGCGTGTGGAAAGAAGAATCACATTGCTAAGGTTTGCCGATCTTAGAGTAAGTCACAAAAACAACATTCTCATCATTTTAGTAATATATATAACAGTAGGCATAATTATGTAGAAGCAGTAACAAGTGCAAGCGATGATAACCTTAAAGCTGAAAGCTATGCGGAAGATATTCCAAATTTATTCAAAATGAATGAAAGTAAAGTAGAAAATGCTAAAGTAGGGTAAGCCCTATTAGAGTAGAATTAACAGTTCAGGGAAAACCAATTCATTTTGAAGTTGACACAGGCGCTAGCGTAAGTGTACGTAGTGAAAACTTTTACAATGAAAATCTCAACTATTGTAAATTGTTATCCACTGACTTATCTCTCAGTTCGTACACAAATGAACCAATCGTTCCGTTAGGGAAAATTGAAGTAGATGTGCAGTATCAAGGAGTAAGCAAATGTCTAGAATTGTATGTAATTAAGAAGGGAGCTCATCCTCTGATAGGACGTAATTGGCTTCAGAGCCTTGGTGTGAAAATATCTTTCAAAGATAAAATTTTTGGCATTGATAATAACGCTAGTATTGATCAAACTGCACATAGTAAACATTGCACTGAACTAACCAAAGAATTGTTTAAAGAATTTCCCGAGGTTTTCACTGATAAATTAGGTCAATACAAAGGTGAACCAGTTCAATTAAAATTAAAAGCTAACGCCACACCTCGGTACTTTAAGCCACGGTCTATACCTTTTTCACTTAAAGCTAAAGTAGAAAAAGAGCTTGAGAAGTTAACAGAAGAAGGTGTACTTCTCCCAGTCAAAAGTTCTGATTGGGGCACTCCCATAGTTCCAGTACTTAAACCAGACGGTGGAATCCGTATTTGCGGAGATTTTAAGGTTACATTAAACCCAAGTCTAGAGGTAGAAAAGTACCCAATCCCTAGAATAGATGATTTATTTACTGGTTTACAGAAAGGTGAAAAATTTAGTAAGATAGATCTGTGCCAAGCATATATGCAACTTGAATTAGATGAAGAGTCCAAAAAACTATGTACTGTACCATAAGTACGCATAAAGGGTAGTTTAGTTATCAAAGAATGCCGTTCGGAATCTCCTCCGCAACTAGCATATTTCAGTACAGAATTGAACAATGTTTACAAGATTTACCTAATGTAGTTTGCTTTCTAGATGACATTTTGATTACAGATGTAAATGATGAATTACATTATCAAAAGCTTAGGGAAGTTTGCAAACGTCTTAAAGAAAATGGTCTTACCATTAAGAAGAGTAAATGTACATTTTTTGCACCTAAAGTAGAGTATTTAGGTTTCTGTATTGACAAACAAGGTCTACACACTTCCGAATCTAAGGTAGAAGCTATAAAAAACGCTCCAGTTCCTAAAACAGTGACAGAAGTCAAAGCTTTAGTAGGTCTAATTAACTACTATTCGAAGTTCATTCCTAATTGTTCCACTATATTAAGTCCTATGTACAACCTGCTCAAAAAGGACACACCCTTCAATTTTGATAAGAATTGTATTGCAGCTTTTGACAAGGTAAAAGAGCTACTCTCTAATGCTCCTATTTTGGTTCACTATGACACCAATTTACCTTTAAAATTAGCCGTAGACGCTAGCTCAGTAGGCCTAGGCGCCGTGTTAAGTATTGTCTCACCAGATGGCTTAGAGAAACCGATAGCGTATCAGTCACGCACACTCTCAACAGCTGAGCGAAACTATTCACAAACAGAAAAAGAGGCTCTTGCTATTGTTTTTGCAGTCAAAAAATTCAATCAATATTTGTATGGGAGAAAGTTCGTTTTGTATACTGATCACAAACCACTTCTAAGTCAATAAGTCCTTCAACATCACTAATATCATCTTCTAGTGCATTACGTACAGGGTGCGGCAAAAGTCAGTATACCGAAAAAGCAGTTAAACTGTAGCTAGCATTAAACATAACTATAAAAGTATAATTTTAATGTACCTGTTAGAGAAGCTGCTCAAAGTGACCACCATCATTGTCTATACACTTGTAGCACCTTTTCAACACTGACTTACAGATTTTGTTGCATAGTTGTGGTGTGAATAAAACATCAAAATGTTTTGTTATTAATTCTTTTAAATGTTCTAAACTTTGAGGTTTCTCCGAAAACACGTGTTCTTTTAACAAACCCCACATACTGAAATCGCACGGAGTTAGGTCTGGGGACCTAGCAGGCCACTCAATAGTTCCTCTACGTCCTATCCATTCATCGAAGTTATCATTTAAAAATGCTCGAACATTTAGGCCATAGTGTGGAGGTGCTCCGTCTTGCTGCCAAATAATCGAACGACGACGCAACTGTTCAAAAGTGGGACTGTTTTCCAACTCTAAGAACACATCTAACATCCGTATAATCACGATCGAATTTCCACCAATTTTACAAAAGAAAAACTCGATGCTCTAAAGTTAGTTTACGATCCATGATTAAAAACACCAATAATAGAAGTTAATAATATAAGCACTACACTCACCAACTTAACTTCACTGTCACTAGTGGCATACTAACAAAACAAACATTCATCGATAAAGAATAAACAAAGACAAAATCAACCACGACTAGACGTCAGATTAGATAAGGAATAACACTGAGATAATAATAGCGCGAGAGAGCCTTCGCCATAAACGATGTTCGTGTGTCGAAAAATCGACGCGTGACACTACACAAAGTGTGTCGTGAGTCGATTTTTCGACGAGTGACGCTCGGAGGGCTAATATAACTTATCAAGGTAACTTCTTATAACCTACGTAAATGTACCATCTTAATGGGGGTTTTCCTTTTGATGATTGTCATGAACTATGTAGTAGGCCTAGTTTTTACGACAGTAAATCATTTCATTTTGTTTCAAACACATTAAGTTAGGCCTAAATTAGGCTCTGTAATAAGTTAGGATAGGCCCAATTTTAAACTTAAGTAAGTAACACCTAACTTAAGTAAAACCTAATGAGTTTAACCTATTTTTTTAATGATATAAAGAAAAAAATCCAATAGCCTATATGAATGTATTTGGCTGACTTAATAAAGAAATTAACATTTTGTGAAGTGGAACACCGTTCAGAAATATTATTTTGTTAACAGTTTAAATATTATTGATTTCTAGAATGTTCATTCCTAACCTCGTCTTTATTCGGTAGCATTTAGCATTTCATGGGACTACTTACAGCTATGTCTGCTTTCCTCTTCACAAGATCTGCTAGATCAGCTCTTGTGTCTAATGATGGGACGTTTTTAGTCGTCATTTTCACTACGTATTAACTTATTAAGTTAATAAAGTTTAATAATGCTGTAAAATATTAATTTTGCGGCACACAAAAGTTACAATCGAGAGAGAACAATAGCAGAAAAAGAATCGTATCAGCATTCAGCAAAACACCTTACTCCCACTGACACTGCTGAGCTTTTTCTCATCCTTAAAAACGTCTAGTTTTATTTTAACTATGCAACTGCAAATTTTTATCTAATTTTTTTCCAAAATATTTCTTTATTTTTTATCGTATTCTTGTTTAATTTCCTAAGTAACTGCATGGATGTAATGAAGTCAGTTATGGCATAGATAAAACATACTCCCTTAGTAGATTTCTCATCCTTATGGAACAGCTGAAGACAATTTTATTGTTAGTTCTGTACGGTTTATGTAGAGGTCGTGTTTTGTTTACAATTTGTTTCCCGTTATTACAGCCATTTAAAACCTCGTTTAACCAAATAATACGATCTAATCATAAACAATAACTTGTCCCCTAGTTATATAACCAAACAGTAAAGCACAAATCAAGAAAATAACCCTAAAATAATAGAAACAAAGTTTCGTCGACACTAGCGCCTTTGTGTCACGTACATGAACTAGACACGAAAAACGTGCTTCAAAATTTACAATGGGATGAGAAGTCTACTTGTGTTGGTTAGTCTATGGTTATGGTTAATTTAGACGATAGACAATAGACAATAGACAATATATATTTATTCCTTTAAGCATACAGATAATGCAATAGGACAAGTCAAGAATTTTACATGGTAAAATACATATGTGTGAGACATAACTTAAAAACAAGATAACAGCAGCGACAAAGATTTAGATAAAATGTTTACATCAGATAAAAATCATTTACGTTCATGATAAATAGTTAACGATTCCCATTTATGTGTTTTGAAAAAAGAAAACATATAAATATATAATAAAATTTATTATATATTTATATGTTTAAAGACAACATTCTTCTTCTGTGGTAAACATTCTATTTAATAGAATGTTTCATCTACTAGGGCGCAAATTGACTCCTTATTATCGACTCGAGCTCAGGGAAATGAGTGAGGACACTGTTTGCCCGTGTGACGAACTATGCTATATTTTGTCATCATACAGCAGTATTTTCTAAGGAAACTAAGTTACAAGACAAAAATACTTTTCATGTATGGATAAGCTCCTAAAATGACTACATATAATATTGTTTTCCATTTTGCCGTTGCGAAAAATATTAAGATATTCCAGTAGTTGAAAAGACAACAATCAAAATACAACCGATACCATAGATAAAACATACTCCCTTAGTAGATTTCTCATCCTTATGGAACAGCTGAAGACAATTTTATTGTTAGTTCCTGTACGGTTTATGTAGAGGTCGTGTTTTGTTTACAATTTGTTTCCCGTTATTACAGCCATTTAAAACCTCGTTTAACCAAATAATACGATCTAATCATAAACAATAACTTGTCCCCTAGTTATATAACCAAACAGTAAAGCACAAATCAAGAAAATAACCCTAAAATAATAGAAACAAAGTTTCGTCGACACTAGCGCCCATGTGTCACGTACATGAACTAGACACGAAAAACGTGCTTCAAAATTTACAATGGGATGAGAAGTCTACTTGTGTTGGTTAGTCTATGCCGATACTTATGATAAAACCGATTGCTTAAAATCAAATTTAACAAGTGAGATAAATGTGCAAAAACAAAAAGTTCAAGTGAATTAGTAAATACACATTAACACATTTAACGAGGTTAACACAAACAAACTATTAGATTGGTTCATGATAAAAATCAACGATGTGACCATTGTCATTTATGTACCTGTTTTCATGGTCAACCAGGCTCAATGATATCAAAGAAAATAAGAAAATAGCCTCACTTTTCACAATCAACAGAAAACAAAGATGGAAGGAACATGGAACAGGAACAGCAACAGCTGACTAGCTGACAAAATGAGAATGTCTGTCTGTCTATGGTTAGGAGGCTGTCTGCTCTGCATTGTTTGCTGTAGTTTGATTGTGTTGAAGAGTTTTAAGTAATGTCATCCACTTATAGAACTGCTTAAATATAAATATACTAACAGTAGTGGTTAACATTAACAGTGGATTAAAATTAGTACATTTGTGCCCAAGATTATGCTGGTTAAAAATACCACCGTTTTAGAGTTGGATTCGTTCTTCCTGTTTTAAGTAATGAGGATATCATTAACCAAAATATTAATCGTAGCAATCATAGTTGTAATATCCGTTGTAATTGGCAACATTAGTACTATAATCAAATTAAATCCCGACCCCAGCCAACAGTTAACCTCAAAGAAATCTGAAATTAATGTCAGGTCTACTGGGAACTCAAACTGGACAACTGAAAACCCCTTACAGCTTCTGGATGACATCACTTGGTTTTTACAAGTAAGTAAGAATCACAGTGTCATAAAAAATACTTAAAATCCTTAGTTTAAGAATAGGAAAACTTTTAATGGATAGGCTAGTTAGCATACAATTTGGCTACCTAATGTAGTCAGGGCCGGATTTAGCATTTTGGCGCCCCTAGCCCCAAATTATTTTTCCGCCCTCTAGTCTGGTCACGGTTACTTTCCTACAAACCTTTATTATCATTCTTTTATTGATCAAATCCAAGAAATCATGATTAGGTAGGCCTAATCCCCTTGCGAGTTCTTGCGTTAGGGTGACAGGCATGGACATTCCAGGGTTAAACAAGGGAGGGCTGAAGCCGCCTTAAACACCTGAAATCAGTTTTATGGTGATTTGGTAAAAATATAGGCCTATATAAGTTAGTTCAAGCCTTGGTACACAAACAACTTACTGGTATCCCACACGATAAAACTACAATTTTGACTAAGTTAGGTGAAATTGCCAAAATTACGGAAGCCTGAAACTTACTTCAAAGCTACTTGTAAGTTAATGGTAACTTTTTGCTATTCTTTTATAAATAGGTGTACATATCCTCAATATAGCCTGGATCGTATATCCAAGTCAAAGAAGCTCTGCACCTAGCCTAAATAAAAATAAAAAATACCCCCCCCCCGCAGCAAACCTGCAGACTTAGCAAATTTCCATTTGCCTGATTGGATTTACACTAAAATGTCTCCTTAAAAATATCACATTTATACCTTATTTAAACAGAATTAATGACTGGGATGGGTGGCGTCGTCCTGTAATCCAGCTACTAGGAGGTCACGAATTGTGGATTTATAGGCATGCACTGTGGATACGATACTCCCTGGTGTGGATTAACGTCCGTACGAGTGAGTACTACGACTATCCGTAGTACTATCCTGATAATTAGACCAATTCGTATATACCAAGGAAAAATGTGGTTCGGATTCCACTATAATCTGTAGGTCCCTTAGTTGCCATTAGCTGTATGGGCTATTAATTAACAGCTGTGTCTAAGGAATGTCGGCCTTAGTCACTAACAAGACTACAAGATTGCGCCACTCATCCTACACTCATTTCCAATCATACTTGGCTTAAAATACCTACTATGTATGGTCGCCATTTCATTGAACAGTATTAACAGTATTAGTTTAATGAGTAGGCCTACTTAGGTTTGCTGCAACAGGGAGGGTAAAAAAGTTTTTTTTTTATGTAAAATGTTAATAGGTACTGTAGTTTAGTAAGAAATTAATGTATTTTCCAAATTTGATCAAAATATGTTCATAAACAAGCAAACTACAACAGTTGACTTATTCTCCATAAGAATAACATGGGAATTTAAAATTAACATTTTTAAAATTTTCTCCGTAACAATTAGGCGCATAATGACGCTTCAATATACTAAATTATTTGTTTTTTTAAGCTCTAAAAAATGGTTCAGAAAAAAGTTGTGAAATTTTGCGTTTTTAGGGTCAAAAATGGGAAAAACCTATTTTTAACTTTATAAACCCCCGTTAACATAGTCCGATCATGCTGGTTCGCGAACTCATTCAAGTTTATCCCGCCTTACACCTTCAAATTAAATTTTATCAAAATCGGACAAAAATTACTCATGTTATCGTTCGGATGGACACATATATATAATGGACACATATATCTGCACGATAACTTGAGTAATTTTTGTCCGATTTTGATAAAATTTGGTTAACGATATTCTTAATTATATTATTTTTCCAAGCCAAGATAAAACATGTGATTGTATTTATTTTCTTTGTTTACATATTTATATTTAATAACATTGTGAAAGACTGTGACCATGGCCTTAGTGTTGAAATGCATCAGTCATTAAAAATAATTTAAAAAAAGTGTACTATGGTGTATTATTTATTGATATTAATTACAGTAGCCCTACACGTGAACAATATCAAATACTATATAGATATATACAAATTTGAACGAATGGTGTTTTTGGCCTCTGGGGACATAAAAATGAAAAAGTAAATCGGTCCCGGGCCTAGGTCTTACCATAAGACCTACGGTAATAGCTACTTCCTTATAGGGAAATTCGCTAATAAAAAAATTTAGTAAAACTTACCATTGCATTTGATTGAACTTAACATTCTTTATAGAATGTTCCTCATAATTCTAACTTTTCATCTACCCTATTCATACACTTGTGAATAACATGACATTGTGAATTCATTGCATGTTATTAACTTATTAGGTAGGTAATTAATTGCTTTAAGTTTTCAGGTAAAGGAGTGATAGTAGGCTTAGTATTAACTCCCTTGATACTTACTTGATACTTGATACTTGTCTTCTTTATCTTTGACCGTGGTTACGGATTGATAGCGTCAAATTTTTAATACTATACAATAGAAACATATATTTACAACATAAATACTAATACTAAGGCTGTGGCGGAAATTTCAACCAGGCATGAGAGGTTCCTCTAACAACTCTTGCACACTATAGAGGGGCCTTTGCAAGAGAGAATTGCTCATTGTGGCTTTAAAAGCTTTCATTTCTAAGTTCCTGACTCTTGCGGGCAGGGTGTTAAAAATCTTTATAGCAGAGTGCGGGTAGCTCTTTTGTGTTAGGCTTAGACGGCAGCGAGGCATGTCCAAGTCATGAGCTCTGCGTGTTCCGTGGTTGTGATGGCTACTTCTGCTATTAAAGCTGGTCAGGTTCTCTTTTAGCAGTAATAGGCTGTTCAGGACATACTGGCTAGCAACGGTGAGGATACCCAATTCTTTAAAAAGGGGTCGGCAGTGTTCTCTTGGGCCGGAGGATGTTATTACTCTCAAGGCTTTCTTTTGCAGCAACAGTATATCCTGGGCAGAAGGAGATTGGCCCCAGAGTACTATTCCATACAGTATATGGCTATGGAACAAGGAATGGTAGATGGTAATCAAGTAGTTTTTAGTGATAACCTCTCTAAGCTTCCTGAGAAGGTAGAGTACTCTAGACAACTTGACGCAAACCTTGTCTGTGTGTATGTTCCAGCCAACAATCCAGAATCCTAATAGCTTTACAGCCTCGTCCTGCTCTATCCTCGATCGCAGAGTGCAGATTAGGGATTGGGTTTTCGCCTCATTAATTTTGAAGCGGTTTGTTATGAACCAATCCTTAGCCATTTCCAGCAGGTTGTCTCCCTCTGCCCTCAATTGTTCAATGTTCTTCCCCCTATTGAACAAGGTGGTGTCGTCAGCAAACAATAAGGTTTGTCCATTTGGGTCCAGATCGTTGATCATTATGCTGAACAACAGGGGTCCGACCACCGATCCTTGAGGCACCCCGTGCGGGATAATCTGCACACTAGAAGAAGTTCCATTTAAAGACACAAGCTGCTTTCGGTCTGCCAAGTAGCTACTTAGGGTGTTCAAAACTGTGCCTCCGATACCATACCTCTTAAGCTTGGCCAACAGTATGTCGTGTGAGACTACATCGAAGGCCTTGCTCAGGTCGCAGAGCCTCAAAAGAACCGACTCGTTTTTCTCGAAAGCATCTGTAATGGCACTTACAAGATTCAAGAGAGCAGAAGATGTTGAGCGCCCACTCCTGAAACCATGCTGAGCATTTGAAAATAGTTGGTTGCTTTCAAAATATGCTGACAATTGCCTCTTCATTATGGTCTCCAGCACCTTGGAAAAGACTGGCAGGATAGAGATGGGTCTGTAATTTGCTGGGTCGGAAGGATCACCCTTCTTGTAAATGGGAATAGTCCTGGCAATCTTAAGGCTATCCGGAAAGATTCCCTTAGTCAGACAGAGGTTTATAAGCTTTGTCAGTGGCAAGATTATCATATCAACTGTGCCCTTTAAAATAGAGCATGACAAACCATTGATGTCCTGACTGTCAGAGTCCCTAAAACCTTTCACTAACCCTAGGATATAGTTTTCACTCACCTCAGTCCAAGTTGTTAGTTTGTTATTTCCTGCGATGTTTATTGGTACATCCACTGTCCCAGTCCCTCTTTGCTTCGGGGTAGGGAGGTTAGACACGATGTCATCCGCTACCTTCACAAAAAAAATCATTAAAAATATCAGGGGACACTGTTACCTTGGGTGCAGGGGTGGATTTTCTGCACTCATTGACCAGCTCCCATGCTGCTTTGCAAGTGTTGGGAGCAGCAGCTATCTTATTAACATTGCTGGATTGGTTCGCTATCTTAACTCTAGAACTATAAAAACTTTTTATTCTCTTGTAAAGCAAGAAGTACCTCTCTTTAGAGTTAGAGTCTAGGGCAAGTTTGTAGTGGTCATGAGCAAAGGTCATAAAGGATCGCAGTCTTTTCAGATCAGGGGTGTACCAGGATTTGTCCCTTATCACAGGTTTTACTGTATTTGACTTACATTTGAATGACTTAATAGGATAGACTATATCAAATTTTTCCTGAAACAGTGTAGAGAAGTTATGGAAACCTAAGATTGGATCTGACACTGACTTAAAGCTGTCCCAATTTACGTTTGAAAGTTCGTTTCTAAGCAAAGGCAAATTATCTTTATCTACAGATCTCTTATGTACTACGTAGCTATCAGAAACACTATTGGATGTTACCTGGTCTGTCTTTACCTTAAGGATTACTGCGCAGTCGTGGTCCGCCACCGCCGATTCAGTCACCTTCACATCATAGTCCCAGGTATTGAAGTTCGTAGCTGTCACATCCAGACAAGCTGAAGCTCGTGTGGGAAGCCTTGTTGTGATGTAGAGCCCGTAGCCCCGTAGCAGATTTACAAAAATTGTCTCCTCTCTGGAAGTACGCTCGAGATGCACGTTGA
This sequence comes from Macrosteles quadrilineatus, assembly GCF_028750875.1. NCBI lineage: Eukaryota > Metazoa > Arthropoda > Insecta > Hemiptera > Cicadellidae > Macrosteles > Macrosteles quadrilineatus. Next base: position 133,782,540 of record NW_026542595.1, on the reverse strand, counting down.
AGTCACCACTGATCACTAGTTTTTTATGTCCAAGCCCACTGAGGAAGTCCAAACAGAGTTCAAGCTGAAGTAGAAAGTTGTCAAAAGCCCCGTCTGGGGACCTGTATATGCACACTAAAATCGTGGAGATGTCAATAATCTCAACCGCAGTTGCTTCAAAGATTAATTCAACACAAAAGGCCTCTAGGTTGATTTCTTTGTATTTGTACGAGGGAGCTGCATATATAGCAACACCACCATTTTTACGATTAGTGCGGCAAAAAAAATTGCCTACACAATTCTCCTGCAATGCCTGATTTGGTTAAGTTTGCTTAAGTCTAACTGCCTAAGCTTTTTTCTGAACTAACATTGTCTCATCATCACAGGTGTCAGATATCCACGTCAGTATTTTTCGAGAAATTGACAGGATAAATGAACTAGAAGAATTTTGTAAACTGACCATATCTACCATCAGACCGACTGTGGTGCTTGCGACAGGTTTGTAAGCAATATTGATTTATTTAATTAGTAAAGAATTAAGGTTGTGCAATAACAATAACTGTGCCCATACGTCAGTAGGTTTCCAATAACATGTTAAAAATGCTATGCTATATTTCATAATTACCGGTACCGGTAAGTCAAAGATACTTTTTGTAAGTTCTTGGATGTTGTCAAATACGAGCCTAGGCAAAAGAATTAAATATTGACTGACTGCAGTGCTGCGGTTAGCATGTATTGTGGCGACCATGAGTGTAGTTTTGGCGCACACCGCTGCAGGTCAAGCACTATTGAGCGTTGCCATGACAAGTTGGTAGTTTGAGGCAGGGTTGCCAACTTCTGGAGAATTCCCCGGAATCCGGGGAGCAGGAGTTTGTTATTATCTTTCCGTGTTTTAAAAAATTTCTGGGAATTAAAAAAAAGGATTTTTTGTTAAAATTACGAGATTTCAGAATTTTGTACTTTATCCATGTTGAATAGTGGGCCTGCTACGTTGGTGGGATTTTGTTTGCAAGGGCGGTAGTGCTGATAGCAGGTACGGCGAGACAACGATGGCAGGGATCGACGAACACTGAGCTTGCTCTAGCGGCACATCTCCAAGGAACC